>NC_089869.1:8493175-9743175 GCF_036373705.1 Amia ocellicauda | reverse complement strand
GTGTTAAATGATGCTATTTTCTGTGTTTCTCTTGGCTAAGTTTAGACGTGTTATGTAGGGACACACCTTGATACTATCAAGAAATGATCCAAAACAGCACTTAAAATGAAAATATTTCAAGAACAAGGGTATGGTTTCTTAATAGCTTAAGGATTAAATGTTGGTGAAGGCCTCAATTCATTTTTGTATTTCTTCTTAACCCTATGACAGTTCAGTACAAAAGGTTATGTAATTTGTTTGCCAGTGTTTGTTTGTCTTGCTTTTCTCCCCAACCGAGAGTATGTAAAATTTAATTTTATGTTCCACAGATTGCCTCAAGATATTTCCTGTGGCAACTTCAAACAAAATGGTTATCAATACAGAATGAACAAACACTTACTGCTGTGACTGTGTGCTTCACAGATATTTTGCTTTCTGCTCGTGGAATTCCACGGCGTCAGAAAATTGTAAAACGCTTAGTCTTTTTACGGTACAATGTATCACAAATCAAATGACAGGATAATTGATTAAAGAATAATTGCATAGTTCTGGTTCAGAGAGAGGGTCCTTTTCTCGATATCTGCATTACTGTTTTCAATCAAGGACAGTCGCAAAAGTAAGAAATTATTTTTTAAAATCACTATCTGTTTCCTTCACAGGAGTTTTTAAAGAGTGAATTTAGTGAAGAAAATGTTTTGTTTTGGTTAGCATGTGAAGACTTCAAGAAGACCCAAGACCTGCAAAAGGTATTGCCTAAAATACTTTCTTGATTCTGAAAGCTAGGGAGTAGCTAGTATTAATTCATTTGCCATTTATTAAGCAGTTTTAAATCATACTCACAAGGTAAGGATGAGTTTTTGTGTTTTTATATCTTGCAGCGCTTCTGCATGTATTCCTACTGTGGAGCTTACAATGTCCAACAATCCTAAAACGGAAAGACCAAAATATATATTTTAATTTCCCCATTGCTGTATATAAATGTATAAACAATCTCATCTTAGTTTCAACAGCAAAGCAAGATATTGGTTCCTGACTTTTTCAGTTGTAACAAATCCACACACACAATGATGGTATTGAGCGTTAGAGGGTCGTTCATTATGAATAGTTATCCCCTTCCTCACTTTCTGATATATTCTGGAAAAAAAAAACCTGCAGTTTGAACATTAATGCTTAATTCATATTTTCAGGTGACTCGTGTTTAGTTATCAGAATGAGGAGGCTGCTTGTTTAAACAACAATGATAAAATCCCTTTCATGTGTATAGGCTCAATATCCCATGTATTGTACATATTATGCAGATGATAACTGTGGCTTTGCACCCTGGTCTCTCAGATGTGAGTCAGTGTGATGTGGCATGATAATTGATTGCACATGTATGGAGATCCAGTCTGCAGAGCCATCCGGGCCTACACACATGCACGTCCTGTTCCCAGTAGTTTTCCTTTTCAAGAAGTGCCTGGGTTTTGTTTTACATTTTACATTGTGCAGGGCGTTGTGCCCTTGTAATATTAGATTTTAACATTTTAACATTCTTTTTCCACATAGACATTCTGTTCATCTGTGTTTTGTCCCTATAACACATCAATTTATTGTTGGTTGTAAAACCAGGATAGAATGTCTTTGTTGGAGAAATAGCATTCCTAAAATTGTAGCGCATGTTCATTGGCTGGGGATTGGCTGGTATTTCTGAGATGCAGTTTTCATGAACTGTGGTTAACCTTTCCTTGGATATTACAGCACCTACGAAGTTTGCCATGTAATCTCACCCAGTATACACTCAAATAATTCAGTTGAGAAGGACATTTTTAATTAAGCATGATCTCTGAAGTGAATACACCTTTAAATGCGCCTGTGTTTGTGTGTAAGCTCTGAAATGTTCAAGGTTCTCAGGAAATGCATTGGATGTATCTTGATTTTGTGTACAAATCCAGCTCAGGGAAAAAGCCAAACAGATCTACTCCACATATCTGTCGAGCAAATCCACGACCCAGGTGAATGTGGAAGGACAGTCCCGGCTGAATGAAAGCATGCTGGAGCAAGCACACCCGCTGATGTTTGAAAAACTACAGGAACAGGTGAGAAACACCAGCAGCTGTAGTATAATGCTTTCAAATTACATTTTACTTGCATGAATTCCAAATTTAAAATATAGTTGTTACATTTCAAACTGTGCTATGGAGATATCTTTAACTTATTTTCATATTTACCTATACGTTTTTTCTTAAAATTCCCTTTAATACTAACTGCAGATTCACATTGCCATTTTTTGTTCGATTGTTTAGTTTTTTTCAATTTATAAATGAACCTTTTCTAGAGGTTAAGGAGGAGGATGTTTTAAGTGGGAATTAAATGGAATATGTGTTTTTTTTTCTGCATTGTTGGGTTAAAAACAACAGTCTGCATTACAAAATAATTTCACAACACCAGTGAAAACCAGAACTTCTGTTTCCTTATTCTTTTGGACATTTTAAAAATAAAAGAGTGAACCAGAAACTAGACGAAAAAGAGGATGGCTTAGTGTTTTTTTAATTTTTTATTTGGAAATTCAGATATTGGTCAATGCTCTGCCGGAACTGTGAACCAGATACCTTAACTCAAGCACCGTCTGTTGTAACTTAGTTGGGTGACAATCTTCCATCTGACGTTTGACTGTTCATAGGGGTTTTTAATCTAAATTATGTAATTAATTTCATACAGATAAGTGAGTATTCTGTGTGTGTCACAGGTGGTTGTCGTTTTCAAATGTTATATTGTTTTGCATGTAAAAATACATGAATACGTGACAGCAATCCAAATGATAAAAAAAAAAGTAGCCCTTACTGCCCAACACCATATTAGGGACTCAGATTTAAGACTATAAATCTACATTTTGATATGCATTTATGATATTAATTTGGCATGATTGTTTTAAGCAAAGCAAGCTATAGTCTATGGTGAAATCTGCCTCTATGAGAATAACTGTTTTCTAATTATTCACAGGGTGTGTGAGAAATCTTAAAATAATTTTTCATTACCCTGTGGGAACCGATATATATATATATATATATATCGAAAGCATGCAGGGCAGGGCAATTCCAGTCAGAGGGTGGGGTTCCTGCCAGTACCTTTCAATCAGCAACTAATTAAGACCTGAAATAAACCATTTAGGCCATTTGACTTCTTATCCTAATAATGACTTCAATTACATAATTGAGTCCTGGAGTCAAAATAAAACCAGCAACCCCCGCAGCCCTCAGGGACTAGAATAGCCCACTCTGATCTGAATCGTATAGCTTTCCCTCTTTTGTATTACCAGAGGCAGATTACCACTGATATCATTTTGGAGAATCACGCTTTATAGCTTTAATGAAAGCACCTACACAGTTGTGCAGTGTGAGCGAACAATAGACCTTTGAGTGTCTTGTGGTTTTAGGCAAAGTATTCCAGTACTTTTTATATACAGAAAAAAATTACATTTTGTTTTGAGAGGCCTAAAGTAACCCTATGTCATGTGTACACAAGAAATAAATAGCCTTGTATGCTTCTAATTAACTTTATAATCAACCTTGTAGTTTAGAGGCAACAAGTAGAAATAGCATTAATTTTATAGTGGTTTTTTTAAGTCAGTTTACCATGATAAACCTTTACCAAAACCTCATGATTTTATGTTGCTTCCTTCAGATCTTTAACCTCATGAAGTTTGACAGCTATAGTCGCTTCCTTCGATCAGACATCTTCCAGAAGGCCAAGAAGCTGGAGGAAAATGGCCAGAAAGTGTCCAGTGGTAGCGAGGAAACGGCTGCCAAACGAGCTTCCATAATTTACAACACATGACAAACACTGTGGATTTGTGCAGAGAAAACCATTGCTTCAATCGTGATCTTGGCTCTAGCCGTGTGCTTTTTTCTGATGGATAAAAAAAAGTCCTGTGTGGTCTGTCTGGTTGAAGAAAGAAAAAAAAAAACAGAGCTGTGGAGATCTTCCAGTTTTGCTTCTAGTTGCCAAATTTTGCCCCCACTCGTCCTTGATTACTGTGGAGGACTGAGACATCGCTATATCAAGCCCATCTTTTCTATTTGACAGCTGGAATAACAAGACAATGTCCAGTTGTGAGACTCCTTTCTTAGGAGACTTGTTTGGAAAAACAAGACGGTAGACTTCCTGTCAATGTGTGTTTCTGCTTTTGTACTACGGAAATACTTTTTAATCGCTCCTGCAGTTTTTGTTGTAGCTTGAAAGCTTTTAAACATATCCCTACAGTAGCGATGGCAATAGGCATAGGGACTTTCATTCTACCAGTGTCCTTTTTGAGTCAGAAACCACTTAAGACCTCAGTCTATTAAGGCCACTCAGCAATCTGCTGGATTTCTTCAGTTTCAGTGGAGGAATTATATGATGTTCAGGGTAAAGTCGTGCAATACAAAGATTGATCAAGATAAGAGTGCTTAGTTTTTTCTCACCACAGAGCAACATGTTTCTTCAGATGCTTTTTTAGTCTTTTTTTTCCCCCCCGTGAAGAACCTTGATAGCTTGGCCACTATGAACAAAAATTGAACTGTTTCACAACCCATGCACTTCAAGGACAGAGCTGAGTTGTCCTTACCACACTGGTGTAACACTGGAAAATGTCATCCTGTATAGATGTGTTGTCCATTCTATGCAATTGGTTTAACATTTCATTTTAAATGCTGGATACACTGTGCCTACGTACAGACTGGGATCTAGATATCACTGTACGTACCACGTCAGACCCTGGCTGAGTTGTTTGCCCCTGTATTATCTGAGATGAGTTTAACCAGATATGGTGGGTTGTAGTTTGGAATCAGATAGTTGTGAGCTCTTAGTGGTTTTCTCACTTTGTACTGGATGTTTTTTTGTAACCATCTTTTTACTCAGCTGACCTAGACAAAATAGGCGTGTCTGACTTCTGTGTACAGATGAAGAGTTAACACATCGCCTGTTGACCACATTCCCGTTGCATCAGTAGTACTTCTGGTGTTTTTTTGGTTTGGCTGTTTCCCCTCTCATTCTTACCTGGTGTTTGTGAAGACGGTGTCCTTCGAGTCTCAGTAACGGAGCCTTTTCTTACACCAGAGGACTGGTACCGTCCAGGCCTGCAGGATCCGTGGGCACCTTTTTAGTAGTTCTGGAGCTGCTGGAAGCTGGAAGCCCAAACTGGATTTGAGCTGCCTGGGACTCAGGGACTTCACAGACCAGCAATATTAATGTTTGATCAGTCAGGGCTATGGAATGTCTCTAATGTAAACTAATTATAGTTTTTTTTTTAAATAAATGCTTGTATTATTTCCAAACACTTCTTACAATAACACAAAACAAAGACTTAAAAGAAAAGCATGTACAGAAATGTACAGTAAAAACGTCTGGTGCAAAATAAATATTTTCTTTACAAAAACAGATTGTAAAATAATACAAACAAACCAAAAATGGAGATTTTCTCTCTTGTATTAGCAATATGTGACATGTGAGACTTTGAACTACACTTTGTTTAATGGGGCTGTTTAATAGCTAAATAACCTTTTAAAAGTTTAAAAGATGCAATTATAATTCGGAATTTGAATGTAAATATGATGTATGTGAACCAACGTCTCCACTTTTCTTGCACAGATGTACAATATGAATTAATACAATTTGCCAATAAATACGGTCCTTTATGTTTAACTCCCTGCATAACTCAGGTTAGGGCTGTATGCCGTTGAGCTCCAGCACACTTTCTTGTGCACAGCATGTACTGCATGTAATGTTTGCTTCTTTTGATTCTACTGGATGACTGTTAAGATGTTATTGTATAAAGCAGAGACTATCCAGTTTAGGTTGGACATTTAAGATACTGAGATGGAAAAGCATCTAATAAAGAGGACCAGATATGAATGGTTGTTGGTTTTAAGACTAAAATAATATTTATGACAGGCAGTATCACTTGTTAAAATGTAAAGTTTACTTTTTTTTTTTTTTTCTTTTTTTTGGTACTGAAACTGCTCATAGTTTGTATGTCATGTTTTAAAATCTTTCTATTCAAATATTTGTGTTTCAGAACTTTTTTTAGACCATAGTTTCTGGTAAAATGGTTTAAATTTGTTAAACAATGTTGCCACTTCTTTCTCAATGAAAACTCCAAGACTGAGCATTTCTGGAACAGTTTTTACGGTGTGTGAGGCGGCCCTTTATCGTCGTGTAATCAGCAGCCAGATTAGCTTCAAGACTAAAGGGAGATGGGAGAGAATTGTCAAAAACAGGAAATGCTTTATATACAGAAACATGTGTATTTCAGTTAATCACCAAAGTCTCTCTCTAAACCTCACACAGCTGCAAGGCTGCTTTAGTCACATTATGCAGCTCTTTGATACCTTTGTCACATGTATTATCTTCAGCCTTACGGGCTTTAGGTGGCAGTTAATATCTGGTAATATCGGTAAAATCTGTCAGCACTTTTCTTATAGCCTGACATCTAAACCACTGAATTGTATCTAGACCACTGCAAATAACTGCAGTAAGCAAGAGCAGGTCTTAGCTGGGAGGTTTGTGCTCCAGCTTTGCACAGACCAAAATGAAACAACTTGTGACTTTGTTCCATTGTTAATTGAGTTATTATGTCTGTTCCCCTTTGACGTCTGTTTTCTGCAGGACATTTGTAGTCCTGACGTGCTCAAAGTCATGAAGGAATACTGATCCTGGATGTATAATAATATGTTTTAAAGGGCAGTCTTCAGCAGAGTAGAATCTGAGCAGAATTGCTTTGTTCTTTTAATGTCATTTCTGTTACGTTTGGTTGTGAACTCTCAGTTTTGTAACGTTTTGATGAGTGCGGGAGTATTTGTCAGGTTGTGTGCAGCTGAGTGGTGTGTCCAATTTTACAGCTTATATACATTTTATATAATCATTAGCAGTAGTGAAAATAAGAATAATAACGGCATTGGGTATTTGTGCTCCCTTGGTTGCCGTGCCTCGTTCTTTGTGTGCTCTAGTGTGACTGAAAAGAGGCAGGATTACTCTGAAGGGAAGTGAGTCGTGGGTTGTGTTTTATGTGGGTAGACTTTCATCATTACTTTCAGCTCAGTCAGATGTAATACAGGCTGACATCACACAGCACTCTAGTACCATAATAGGAAGAAAAATAAATCAAAGGAAAAGACGTTTTTTTTTCTGTTGATATCTGCATATGATATCTCTTTAGCCTTTTAACTAGTTTGCTTACAACCAAGAGCCCTGCACAGCAAAATCTGTGATTCTCCTCTCAGAACTCGGTTAAGTCATTCAAAACGGCCAAACGCTTTGTGATGACATGTTGGGTTCAGTTGGTCTCGCTGCCTGTGTTTGTAGTTGATTTGTTTTCCACTTTTGGATTGGAGAGGTGGTTGAATGAGGGTGCACTGATATAGACGGGTTCACCTCTTGGAAAATGACGATTTTATCCTGGTTGCCAGCTATAACGTTATTGAGTCGATTTTGTTTATTTTTTTATTATAATAATTGTGAATACAAAGCTTTTCGGACTTTTTTTGGCGTTTCTACTTCACAGACATGAGGATGCTGGTGAGATGCTGAAAACCATGGAGGAATTCAGCATTTCCCATATGTTTCACAACAAGTCTTCTGTGTGGTATTACCAAACTATATCAGACAATACATGCAGGAATTTGACTGTGTAACAAAACAAACAAACAGACTGGTTAAAAAGCAGCATTTTAAGACACAAACAGAAATGTGAAGGAAGGCCTTATGCCCTATTGGGAAGTCACATGTGATCAGTGTCCCTAGGGCTTTGCAGTTTTGTATAATGGATATTTGTGATCCAAATCCTAGTCATTTGCATTAAATTATCCACTAAAAATATATATATTTTTGTGGTAAATAAATGACATCTGTAGCTACATTGTAAACCAGCAGAGGGCACTCGTGTCTCTCCTGTCTCAATCCAGAAACCAACCAGGGTTTAGCTTGCCTGTGTTACTCGAGTGCAGTTGATAGAAATGAAACCTTAACTTGGACTCTATTCTATTTTGTCAGGCTGCGCTCATCTTGCTAATGCTCTTACCAGATCCCACCAGCTGTTGCAAAATGAATAAATGTCTTCTTCCCTCACATGGAACAGTACCCCTTCGGCTGTGAGACACAATATCCCACTCGCACCTCAGTTACCCCACAGATCTTCACTGCTCAGCGGGACAGAATATTTGCCCCCTGAATAAGACCAGCTTCATTTTGGCCTGACCAAAAAAATCTGTGCTGTTAAATCAAGAACTGCTTCATTATATGGTGCCATAAAAGTATCTCTGGCTGTATTTGGTACAAATGATATTGCAGGTTGCTTGCTCGGATATTGTCATGCAATTATAGTAGGTGGTGACACAGCAACGGATACGTCAAGGGCTATTGTTAGGAGTTCTAATGTAAGGGGAGGGAAAGCAGTATGAATCACATTTTCACCTCTATCTATAATCTTATATAGTATATGTATTATTCTGTGTGTTTACTTGACTTTGAAAAAACATCATTATGAAGCTGTGTGGGATACTTCATAACTGTAAGAGGATGCTCTGGATTTTCATAGACAGTTTTGAGAAAAAACGTACATACCTTGCTTGCATGATACAAAGGCCTCGAACGTGGAAGTGTTTGTGCTCTTGGCTCATGACATCTATCCCACTGTGTTTGGCCGACTGTAGACTAGAGAAATAAACAGCGAGGCTCAATGCCAGAGCAATGCTGTAAAGGCGATGAAGGAACACTAGAGGTAACTTTAACCAAGGCAGACGCAAGGGAGCCATTGGTCAGAGTCCTTGACGGAGTAGATGGTCAAAGCAGTTTCAGAGTTTTTAGGCTGATTGGTATAGAAAGTGTTGACCCTGGCCTTGTGGGGATCAAGCAGAGTATCCTGGGACATCCTGTTCTCCATTTATAGCACATGAACCTGCTGTTTTCACTGCTGCGATATAGGAATCCATGTCATTTTAATACGTATCATAGATCTGTTTGTTGTTTTCTGGAATTGAATTATTTATGACCAATATGACTTTGCTCTGTACGATGCCAATAAGATTGCAGTGTAACATTCTGTAAATCTGTTTGTTTTTATGCTGTTGTTTTGTTCCTGTTTATTAAGGGGTATGAGTAAATCTGGAGGGCGTTGTATACATTATTCATTATAGGAATGCCAGCTGACCTTGTCTCCACCCAGTAATGTTTTAAAATTCATTTCAATGGTCTGATATGCTTTCAACTTCCATCACAGATCTTTTAATCTAAACTGGGGCTTGGCGCTCTCTCTCAGCAGCAGCTGTTGTTTTGAGGGAGAGTAATCCTCTTGATAGCTACTAGCACTTGGTGCCTTACAGGTTATTCGGTTATTATGCCAAATCCACTAACTAGGAAGATCTGTCTAGCTGTTGTTTTTGTGTGTTGACTTATTCATGTGTACAGTGTGAAGCTTAAATACTCTGACTAACGTGGATTCCCACTGACAGAGCTTCCAGTCACTGAACACAGGTGCCTGTGGCAATTACATGCCATGATACGCATAACTGGGGACGGCGTCACGACCTGGGTTTGATACGGAGTGGCTCATGCAAATGAAAGACTTTGACATGAGTAAATCCAAGAAGCAGGCAGAGCTCTGTTAATCGCTCTTTAATCCGAACTCTGTGCACTTTTCCGGAGCTTCCAGCAAGTAGTAGTAGGAAACTCTGTGAGAAAGAAGTCAGGCACGTAGCACTCACAGAAAGCAACTTCAAGGAGCTGACTAGGAAGGCAGATCATGCAAGAAATTGCAGCAGGACAATCAATAGTCAGTTTAGTGTAAAATGATTTGGATTTGTTCATTTTGTAAGCAGAGCAATAAAATCTCTATATTAATAATTGGTAAAAAGGTGATTTTTGTTTTGTTTTATAAAAGAACACATCATTGAAAATAAGAGGGAAGACTGATTTTATAAGAGATCTCCTGCAATACAAAATGCCTCACTATAGTAACCCACGGAGGTATGGGGCGCGGAGGAGGTCAAACAGCACTGGCGTCTGCATCCTGCCGAGCATCCCGGAATACCCAGGCTTCCAGGACATCAAGGTGTGTTATATTTTAATTAGCTCATTCCTTGTACAGTAGAATACTAATTTGTCAGTCTACTCATGTGGGTTAATTATGCACGATCTTAGTTTAAGAGGGAGCCATCTTCTATAATTTTCAAGATGTGAGAAAATTCTTTCGGGCAATTCAGTGACAGGACATTACTCTCAGGACTAAATTAAAAAAACACTAGTTTGCATCACTAATTCTACAAATGTGTAAAAGAAACCAAAATAGGTTTACTATAGAATTAAATAGTACAGTTCATCAATAATTGAACCCAAAAAGTGATTTCTTCAACGACTAATCAAATTCTGGTTTACAGCTTAAGTGAATATAAAATAATTTGTAAACTATAAATCTGCTTCTTTAGGAAATGCACTGTTTGCAACTATTCCCTATATGTGCATGAATGCCAGAGAAATCAAACTCTGGAAACCTTTTTTTATATATGTATACTGTATATAAATGAAATAAAATCTTGTACACTTTATCGTTCAGCAACACAACTACCAAATCAGTTTTTATTTAATTTGAAAGACTTGGAAGACTGCTTCTTAAAGGCTTAAATTACACGCTAAATGTAAATACATTCTTCCACAGAAATTCGACACAACCCATCTAAAGCAAGTTGTTTACTCTGTGCCTCATTACATCACCCTGCGTGACAGACTTTCTGTCTGACTCCGACCAAGCCCAGTAAGAGGAAACTGATCATAAAAAAACTAAAGGAAATATAAAAGTGTCAGCAAAGTTTGTTTTTCTGTGTTTACCCTCCCCAGAGATATAATAGGTTATTTTTTAACTCACAATTTTAAAAGGGGAACCTAATGCAGTATTTTGCTCAGTTGCTTCCATAAGAAAAGTGCTTAGTTTTCAACTTCATCTCCCTAATTTAAAGATCCCTTCATTGTCTCACAAAGCCTCTCAGGTAACCTTACAGAGATACATATTTAATGGAGGCTTTAGCGTTTGAGTGTAACACCAGCTCCACCTGCTTTGGTCACATTTTCACTTTTCTTAACCCCCTTAAAACAACCGAACAGTAATAAGAAATACTTCAACACACATTTCCCTAAGCAGTGTCAGGACTCCCCAGACATGCAGAGAAGAGCTAAAAGAAAAAAAAAAAAAAAAAAAAAAAACATGTCCACCACATTTGGATTAAATATTAATTATGACAGATGTTTTACAATGTCAACTAATGCTTTTAGGCGGAACTGACTTCTGTTATGAAACTTTAATGACCGGTAAAAGTTCAATTCATTTTTGTTAATGGTGCTTTTACATTACTGTGTACAATGAGGGGAAGCACAGCAGCATTTAGAATAAAATAAATCACATTGGTGCTACAACCTGCTGCCGTTAGAGGTCTCATGACCATTGGGGCTTAAACATGCAGATTAACTAATCCATACCGGTTAGCTTCACAAATTAGGATTTAAGAAGGCTGACCTGTGACAGGACATTCACATGTCCACAGAAAACATGACCACTGAGCACTGGTATCACAGGAGTCACAATCTTTCTGTGTCCCAGTGCAACCTTGTTCACGGCTGAGTAAACTGACAACCTCAGAAAAATGTTTTGCCCTGTGAGTCCACATTAGTATTTTAACCATTGTTTCACCTCTTAAATCACCAGGTTTCAAGGAGTCTACCTTTGAGCCCCAACTCCAGCCCCGTCTTACTGGAACCACCGCCAAAGAGGAGCCCTTCGCCACCCACCCATTTCCAGAGCAATGTGGTTGTGAAGTCCTTGATTTACAAGAGCCTGAAGTGCCAGGAGGTTGTGAGCACGCAGAACCACAAACTCCCTCAGCAGGACCTGGGCAACTGGCCAGGTGGCTTCCACGAACAGAACCTGGAGGACTACTTCAATGCCAGACTGACGGAGCTGAGGAACCCGGACATGCACAAGAGGCCGAGCGGCAGGACGGGCCTGCCCCGGTACGGCCACAGCAGGCAGGTCAGACGTCGCAACAGCTGTACGGCTCTCCTCGTGGGCACCGCCACGAAAGACTACGAGCACCTGGAGAGTCGGACGCAGGCAGAGTGTGACAGCAAGGTCAAGCCGTTGAGCGTCTTTGATTTTTACAAGCGCTGCAAGATCGATTGTTGGAACAAAATCAATAGCTGGCGTGTCTTCAAGTCTTAATCCGACACACGTCTGGTTAACCGCTATCTGATCTGTCAGGTCTAACAATGCGAGAACAATCCTTTGGTATGGACCTGCTATCCCTCAAAGATGAAGGACGTTGCATCACACACTATTCTTTGAACACAGCTTTTCTTTTTTACTTCAACTGCAAGTAAGGTTTCCTTTAGTTATGCAGTTATCTAATTCTTTTGTTTTTGTTTTTTCCATGTATGAAAATGCATTCATACACACATCAACATTTTCTTTTTTACACAGAAGGAGTATGAAAGGAGCATCAATAATATACACCTTAACAAAAAAAAGTATACGTTTCCAACAAAGTTAGCAAATATATATATAGAATGTATATTATAAACAATATCATCTAAAAATGATTTGTAATTATGTAAATAAAGATAATTTGTTTTCTGCAATATTATAAATGATACATAAGAATTATTTTTTAATCAATGGCTGTCAGTTCGTGCTTTCTTTTTACTGGAGACATTTAGACTCACCAAATGAACATTTCCCCTGCACCTGCTTTACTTCAAATATCACACAAAAAATGGGAAGGCAGGGGTTGAAATTGAAAATGACTATGTGTAGGGCCATATACAAATATTTTGTTACTAACACAGAAAAGGTTGCAAAAGTGATGTTACTGCACATATTTACAAAAGTAATTGTCACCAGAAAACTATCAGATGTCACTGTAATATGTAGTACTGGAATTTACGTCACCAACGCCCGAAAACCATACAAAATGTAAACTATATACCCGTGCAAGACATAATATGCTCCAGAGGCTGTGTGGATGGGTAGATTTCATGTCTTCTGTCAAGACATTAGCATCCAAAGCAAATAGACAGCAGAAATTAGCTTTAGGCTCATTCTGTGGTAAATGAACTGTTTGCTTGTGGCTTTTGTAATGTTATTTTAAAAGAAAACCACTTAAGTTCTCTTACATTGAAAAGTTAAATGTGTTTCCATGCAAATGCTGTCACACGTTTCTGGTCTTACAATTACACAGTAACTTAAAGTCACACTGTCCTCTGTGGGGTGGTTTACTGTTGCCACGTACAGCTTACGTACAACGGCACATGCATTGTCACTTCCTGGGAACTGAACCCTCCATGGAAACTGGGTCATTGAGGTTCCTAATGCATAACAGCTTTTTCATTCTTTGAGAGAAAAAAAAAAAAAGTGTTTTGTGTTTCTATATTTCCACTCATGTGTACCTAAAGCTTTTAATAACAATAAACTAATGACATGTTCTGCATTGTTCTGCATTGCTATTTTCCCAGAATTATTTACATACAATGTGGAGAAATTATATAATCTGATCCTTTATAGAACCCAACTTCTAAGCATATTTTCTCAGATACATGTCTCAGATCACGGCTGATAAGCAAAACATCTCATCTTATAGGAGTTCATCCTAAAAGAGCAAATCTCCAATCGTAGCCATGCGCGGTTTTCACGGTACAAAACACAATGAGAAGTTCAATTAATTAAATTTCTGAGAAAATCCTTTGTAATTACAATCGTTTTTAAGGTTTCAACTATTTAAAAACTATTATTCCATGAATATTTTTGCCAACACCACAGTATAGGAGCTGCAGAGTACAGCAGGGCAAGTGCGGGATAGCTTGTGATCTGCTGTTATGTAGCTGCCGAACACTTCAGGACAAGACTGGCCTAATTAACACATGCCATCTAAGTTGTCAGTCAGCACTAGTTTTATGGCATTCTGCTATAATTAAGGCTACAGTTGTTTATGTATATTATTCAGTAAAGCATTTGGGTACTGCAGAAAATATCTAGTTTAGAGAATAATAAGATACAAGCTTTAATTCAGTGTAGATTAAAGCACCAATATATGTTAACAACTAGTTTTCAGAAGCCATAGTTGAAAATGGAAAACCTTGTTCTGCTTAATTTGGAGGTTTCCGGACAAAATCCAGTGATTCCAATGGGCAGTGTAAAGAAGTGTGAACGCGGTGTGGTGAACTACGGCATCATCGATTTGCTTTTTACGCTTGTAGCTCAACTCCGAATTTGCTCCTTATATTCCAATCAGCTCAGAGACGAACCCAGCACCAAACACAACATGTTAAGATACCCTACAAACAAAGGAAAACGGCAAAAACTCAACGAAAACTAGAAAAGATGAGAAAAACAGCTCTCCCAAGATTCTGTACTATTTGGCTATTAGAATGTTCTCTGGCTTCTGCTTTATTGTTTTTGTGGGACACATACAGTTCTTACATTAGTTTTTAGATGTCCGTGAAAGGACCAATTCAACAGACTAACACAGGCAACTATTATACACATATTTCAAATAGCCAATGGTTATTACTTTTCAAAACCTTGTAGAAAAAAAAATGTTTTTTTATGGATTTTTTGTTTTGTTTTTAATGAAAAGGGAAGGGGGGGATTATTTTATTTTATTCAAAGTGAATCGCACTGCTTGTGGTATTTCTAGGATACATGACAACATCCTTACAGACAACGTCCTAGTTTATCTTCACCTGCAATAGCTATCCAAGTCAGCAATATAGTGGAGTCTTCACTATGACAGGGCACACTTTAATAAATAACACAAAACCAGTTTCAACATTAAAATTGCACTTTTGCAATGGTGCATAAAATAATTAAATAACAAAAAGGCAAACTGATATGGCAAAATCAGGCTGTGAAAGGCCCCAAAACAGAAACAATACAGAAAATGAATTAAAACCATATACATATATATATATACAGCCTATGTATACATAAATATAAAAAATAAAATCAATTGTTAAAGTTCTAAATCGCGTTTCATACAAATAATTCCAATGGATGCCAGTCAGACAACACTCGGCTTTGAGTCGGCCACTGCACGGACAAAAATTCATCCCAAATTCAAACTTTCATTCAAATACAAATGTACAAAAAATGTAAACTGAGACAATAAGAGTTAAATGTACAAAATGTCTTTCCCTTATAATAATAGTAATTAATAATAACAATAATAATTAAATATTACTAACAAAGACCAAATTTAGTTGTAGTCCAATGCTAGGTTTCTTGTATACGTGCAAGTAGTCTTGTTCATGAGATTTAAATTTATTTTATTTTGTATTTTTTTTGTTTTGTTGCTATTGCAGTGTTCTAAGAATTTTTTCTTTTTTCTTTTAAGTTGATCTTGCGCGCACCAACTGTGGTTTAAACCTGAGTGGAAGTGGAACTTCTCCGTCCAAAAAGAGGCTCCGACTGTCACTGTGGAATGAATGACTATCTCCATTTTGTGCATGGAGTGGACACCGGGATTTACTGTCTCTTATTTTACTATTAAGTGTTTTTTTTTCCAGGATTTCCCATTTTGCTTTTTCGACTCTTACAACGGATGAAGGATACAATCAGGGGAGCTACTCAAGGGCCAGTCGGACGGCTTCTGACTAGCTGCTGCCAGTGGAGTTCGAGGTCACATGATTGGAGTTCACGTGGTGGTTGGAATTGGCCTTGGAGTTTGAAGGACTGTTGGAATTGTTTTGATGGTGCTGTGAAAAATCATAATTTACCAAATCAATAAGCAAAATAACACACAAACAGCTTATCAGGTCAAGATTTATATATCTTCTGGACGTTAAATAGATACTGTCTAGTCACTCTATAAGTACCTGAACTTGTTTATGCAGATGCTGCTTAGAATATTTCGACAATTTGAGTAATTTATGGTGTATTATGACACATGGATGAATATATTACTTTTCTGTATCTTGGCCATTGAACACTTCAAACAGACATTGCTTTTCATTACCACTTGCCATTGATTTTTCCTGTGCTTCCTGTGTGAAAGAATACATTCATGTGATGTGGATTACTTGTTTTGATTACATAATGTACATTTTCCTTTCAGTTCTCTTCTTTAGTATACAGTGAGGGAAAAAAGTATTTGATCCCCTGCTGATTTTGTACGTTTGCTCACTGACAAAGAAATGATCAGTCTATAATTTTAATGGTAGGTGTATTTTAACAGTGAGAGACAGAATAACAACAACAAAATCCAGAAAAACGCATTTCAAAAAAGTTATACATTGATTTGCATGTTAATGAGGGAAATAAGTATTTGACCCCTTCGATAAAACCCTTGTTGGCAATCACAGAGGTCAGACGTTTCTTGTAGTTGGCCACCAGGTTTGCACACATCTCAGGAGGGATTTTGTCCCACTCCTCTTTGCAGATCCTCTCCAAGTCATTAAGGTTTCGAGGCTGACGTTTGGCAACTCGAACCTTCAGCTCCCTCCACAGATTTTCTATGGGATTAAGGTCTGGAGACTGGCTAGGCCACTCCAGGTCCTTAATGTGCTTCTTCTTGAGCCACTCCTTTGTTGCCTTGGCTGTGTGTTTTGGGTCATTGTCATGCTGGAATACCCATCCACGACCCATTTTCAATGCCCTGGCTGAGGGAAGGAGGTTCTCACCCAAGATTTGACGGTACATGGCCCCGTCCATCGTCCCTTTGATGCGGTGCAGTTGTCCTGTCCCCTTAGCAGAAAAACACCCCCAAAGCATAATGTTTCCACCTCCATGTTTGACGGTGGGGATGGTGTTCTTGTGGTCATTCCTCCTCCTCCAAAAACGGCGAGTTGAGTTGATGCCAAAGAGCTTGATTTTGGTCTCATCTGACCACAACACTTTCACACAGTTCTCCTCTGAGTCATTCAGATGTTGGCAAACTTCAGACGGGCCTGTACATGTGCTTTCTTGAGCAGGGGAACCTTGCGGGCGCTGCAGGATTTCAGTCCTTCACGGCGTAGTGTGTTACCAATTGTTTTCTTGGTGACTATGGTCCCAGCTGCCTTGAGATCATTAACAAGATCCTCCCGTGTAGTTCTGGGCTGATTCCTCACTGTTCTCATGATCACTGAAACTCCACGAGGTGAGATCTTGCATGGAGCCCCAGACCGAGGGAGACGGACAGTTATTTTGTGTTTCTTCCATTTGCGAATAATCGCACCAACTGTTGTCACCTTCTCACCAAGCTGCTTGGCGATGGTCTTGGAGCCCATTCCAGCCTTGTGTAGGTCTACAATCTTGTCCCTGACATCCTTGGACAGCTCTTTGGTCTTGGCCATGGTGGAGAGTTTGGAATCTGATTGATTGATTGCTTCTGTGGACAGGTGTCTTTTATACAGGTAACGAGCTGAGATTAGGAGCACTCCCTTTAAGAGAGTGCTCCTAATCTCAGCTCGTTACCTGTATAAAAGACACCTGGGAGCCAGAACTCTTGCTGATTGATAGGGGATCAAATACTTATTTCCCTCATTAACATGCAAATCAATTTATAACTTTTTGGAAATGCGTTTTTCTGGATTTTTTTGTTGTTATTCTGTCTCTCACTGTTAAAATACACCTACCATTAAAATTATAGACTGATCATTTCTTTGTCAGTGGGCAAACGTACAAAATCAGCAGGGGATCAAATACTTTTTTCCCTCACTGTACATGAAAATATGAGACGTCATTGAAAGAGTGAAAATGTTAAAACAGCAATGGGCCGGACACATTGCAGGAAGAACAGATCAAAGATGGACAAAGGAAACTTTCAAATTGATCCCAAGAGATGAAAAAAGACGTAGAAGACGAACACATAAAAGATGGGAAGGTGTGACATGGAAAAGCAAGTGAAAACATCTGGACAATGGGGAGGCCTTCATCCAGCAGTGGATTGATATAGGCTGATGGTGATGAGATATAAATAAATAAATACATACATACATACATACATACATAAATAATATGAATACAATAGCTGTCACTTCACACTGTACTTATAGGCCTAGTGAGCATCTTTATTTAATGTATTTTCTACTACTACTGGGTTTCTCATCACTTCTGCCTTACCTTGAGTATTGCATGCAGATGAAAATGACCATGTCTTACCTGTCGTCGAAAGAATCGGTGAAGTATGCCTTTCTTGGGCGGCTCTGGGATGTAGCTCCTGTCCAGGTCTGTGGGCAGCGCCCCGTTGGTCCCAAACGTGTTCAGCTCATTAAAACACTCCGTTTCAATCATCTGCCAACACAAGGAGTGGCTGCTGAATGGCCAAGCCAGACTTGTGTGGTGGGCACAATTGCACTAACAAGAGCTCAACAAAATCACACTACAACCACCACACAAAAACTACGTTAGAAAAGTAAGGTAGCTGCAAAGGTACAGTGGGGATGAATAATATGCTAAAATGAAAAATATATGGTTTGGAACTCATGTCAATTCCTACCCTAGCCTTTCTTTAGTTCCGTTCGTGTTCCGTTCGGTTGTACCCAAAAACACGATATAATTGTATTTTCTAATGTATATGTATGTTAAAGTTTATAGTGACATCTAGTGGATACACCGAAATGTATTTTAAAATGTTTATTTATCAATCACCACTTACCCCATACAAAATAAATAAATACATAAATGCTGTTGCCTAACCTGTAGGGATCTGAGTTCAAATTCCATTTAAATTGCTTGTATGTATTTATATTTTGAATTGTATATTTTATTGTCTATTTTTAATTCTCAGTTGAAGGGGTTGAATCAAACCACAACTGATAGGAGCCATTTTAACTTGTCAATACCCAAGCTGGACAGGAAACAACTGCACTCTAAGGGGGTAAAATCTTCACCATTCTGAATTTCATTTTGAAAATCATCACATTGCAATGCTGAACAAACTTGAATTCATGTGGCAATCCCCAAGAAACTGAAGGGGTGCCCTCGCTTAGTACAATGGATCAAATTATAGGCTTTTAGGCCTTCTCTCGTTTTTTTTCTTCAGGCTGTACAATGCAACATGATGTGAAATTCAAAAGGTACAGTCAGTTGAAGAAGGCTTCTCTACCTACACACACCCACTTGATGAGAGACGTCATGCAGTATTTACAATTAAAAAAAACTCACATTACTCTGGGCAACACAACCTTATTCTCCATTCTGCAGTCCTCCCTATCTCGCTCTCTCCTTTCCTACTTTAGATTAGATGAGTATCTACTGTATTAATTGTTATCAACATTTTTTTAACATTGCTTAATCGGAAAATAACTCATTAGAGAAGGTGCCTCAGTTTGACCACTAAATCTTTGAATTGACGCATTCTACAGACACTGCACATTAAAATAAATGCCAATTACATGTTTTTGCTTTCTGGTACTTACCAAAACATTTCATGTGAAGTGCTGCTCGTAAAGCACTGCATTTGCACTCTAAAGTTAATTATAACATGTGACAGAACTCGAAATACTGCACAAGCAACACTTCATGAATTTTAAAATGCAAATCCTGCCGGGCAAGAGCTGCTTCACTAGAAATTTTCAAAAAAGCAAACTATCAGCAATTCTCTTCCCCAGTTTTCTTACCTCGTTCTGCCATGGGATCGAAACGCAACCAGTCGCAAACTTGGAATAGAAGTCATCGTCGGTTTGGTCCAAATTAACTCCTTTCACAGTGGAAAATTGTTCAATGTCCAGGACATCCTTACAGTACACGGCACGAGGCTGAGAAAAATATATAAGAAAAAAAATAAAACCAAAACGGCTCTGTTGACAAGAGAGACAATGGCTCTAGAAAAGTGGCAGTTTAACAATTCATCTACTTAACAAAACATTGTTCAATGTCATCCATATTCTATAAACATGTTCCATTACGATTGAAAAATGTGAGAAAATTGAAGACATTTAATATATATTCTAGACAAATTTGTCCTACAAGGACAACGTTGCACTGGTTACTGCACAGGTTTGACAATTCCAGGTCTGAACTGAAATTCAGTTACACCCTTCAGATAAAATCACAGGTGAGATTAAAGTATTTTAAAAGAGATGGGTATCTGCACAGCAATCGTGCCATTTCAGGATAAATCAACAATGCAATCCAAAGCCCAAATAAATATGTTTTTTCATGTTTTGTTTAGTTATTCCAGGCAAAGTAAAATCAACATAGAAAGACAACAGCGTTTTTGTTAGCAGGTAGGCTATAAACAGTTTACATATTCAAGCAATACTCACATCAGGCACAAAGGGTGGCTCCAATATTCCTGCTTCTAACCGTTTGAAGTTAATTGATTTGAAGAATGGGTGTCGCTTCACTTCTGCAGCCCCCTCTCCCCTGCATCCCAATCTCTCTTTTGGGTCTTTGGTTAATAACTGCAATAGAAAAAAATAAATGAATCATGGCCCAAAGTAAGCATTGGTCTGAATCAGGATTTGATATACCAACGATTTATGTTGGTGAAGCTTTTTGGCATTCACTTTCATATGCATATTTTGCATCTAGATTGGTCGTAGCAATCCATACTACACCAATTTGGCAATAACAACTTTTTCCTCTCTGGGAGAAACAAGGAAAATTCACATTCAGACATCCTCTGAAACCTGTACTAACAAGACATTCCCCTCCCTGCCCCCCCAACCCCTGCACTCCCAGAACAACAGAACTGTACGTCTGTCCATGCGTGGCAGGTTTTCACAACAACCTTGCCAATAACCAGCCAACTGCACCCCACCTAATGCTGGCAACACATGCTCAATTTTCCACTACCACAGTAAATTCCAACTACAGGGCACGGATGACGTAGTCTGAATTACAGCCAGTGTATGAGACATTCCTTTACTAATTGAAATGACCACTTTCATCCACTGAGCCAATTGGGAGCTTCTGTGGTCGTATTATCAAATTCTAACTGTATCTGATGTAACGGAAGGAAGTGACACAATGGGAGTTTAAAATATTACCCTGGTTTCTGGGCGACTGCTCAGCTTACCAATTTACAAATTGACTGGGCCTCATCTGAGAATTTATCGGAGTAGACCTCTTCTATTTCCAGCACCCTCTTGTCCACCTCCTCTCTCTTCACCTTCTCCTTGCGGCCGCGGAACGGCGACTGGCCTGCAATCATCTCATACACCAGGCAGCCAAGGCCCCAGTAGTCAGGACTCAGGGCGTAGCGTTGATTATTCAGTACCTCTGGGGCTGCGGTGAACAAATTAACACATGTAATTGATGACTGCCCATGCTGTTGTCTTAACCTGGAATAACCTCGCTGAACTAGGCAACACGGATCTCCACTGCCTTGGATTTGCCACACTGTTTTGCACCCCAATGAACACATCAATGCTAAATTAAAACACGTCGAGGTCACCATTAACCATATGCTGCATTAATTTCAACCAACTCTTCTCAAACTGATTGACAACCTGTCACTGTAAAATCTGGAATTGATGCACTGATTTCCAGAGTCTCGCAAAAAAGAAAAATTCAAAGATACAACTAAATTATTTCAGATACAGCTTTAATGAACTTTTTTTTTTTTTGTCAGTGAAGTTGTACTGTAAGAAGAAACTCACCCATATAACCAACCGTGCCGACCCGCCCTCGGATAGACTCTCCTTCAGGGATCTTCACAGCGAGTCCCAGGTCTGAGATCCTGATGTGGCCTGAAGACACAGGACAACCCACACCATGAAATACTATTTTGGACAAATGGAATCAATACACGTCTAAAATCTGCCTGATCTCACAAGGCAATAAATGAGAACTGTAACAACAAGTGATGCTTAATTAGAGATTAAATTATTCAGGGAAGTTTGGAGTAATGAATTTCAAAAACAATTTTGTCGGCATATGATACATTTATTATGTACTTTTAAGCATTACAATAATGTCTGCATGATACTTCAATGCTCTTTTCAGTTTTTTAGCCAAGGGAAATCAATATTTCAGTGTTTAATTGGGGGGAGTGTTCCAGCTTGCCAACTGTCCACCTATTAACAGCACCATCTTTTTTTGAAGCACTGAAAAAGGTAAGCACAGGATGGTCCTCTTACGAATGTGTTATGCAACACATTAATCTGTATTTGTTTTCTAGTAGTATATATTATTTGTAATTATATTATCAGTGGAAAGGTCTCCTATACCCACAGGTGTTGTGTGGCAAAATGATGTATTATTAATGTGAACCCACAGCACCTATGACTAATTCTCAAGATAACTATTGTACTTTTTTTTTTTTAAGCAGTAAGCAGTATTAAAGCTCTTTGACGTGGTTTTCAATTTGAATGACTTTTGCATTAATTTGTTGTAAACCTATCAATTCTTCCCTTTGAGTGGTGACACCAATATGAAATTACGTTTTTCCTGTATTTGTCAAAGATGCCAAGCAGTGTCCTCTCTCTCCACATTTTTTGAGAATAGAAAGTAGTCAACACAGTCAGACTGTAGAGTAGCAGTCCATTGCAGATGATAACATTGTTACAGATAGATCCATCCAAAATCAACAAATGTATTGGAAAATAAATCACACAATAAATTGGGTCATAATTTCATTAAAACAAAATTAGAAATTACAAATCATCTTACCATAGTCATCTAACAAGATGTTTTCTGGTTTCAAGTCCCTGATGAGCAAAATAAATACAAATCACACAATTTGCTATAAATATTTTTGTCAAAACAGATGAAGATTTTTATCACAAAGTTATTACATAGAAAAACAGCATTTTGAAAGCTACTCATATTTTGACATTAATTGCTCCATTTCCCAATTAATGGACAGCCCTAAAGATGCATTTGGCTTTTATACCAGTGGAAATTACACTAGCACATGGGCTATAAGGACTACAATCTACATTAAGGAGTTTTTATGTAAGGGCTTTCTCACTATTGCTTCCTTTAAAGCGTCATACAGATTTCAAGCCATCAGGATCGGGTACAACCCTACAAATCTTGCTTCAAACAAATCCTGTGTGAGTTTGCACATTGCCATCAACCAAAGCTTTTTTGTGTGTGCATGTGTGTGTGTGTTAATTAGTGATTTTTTAATACACACTCAAAGCCAAACAATAAGCACCTTGGACAGCAGATAATTAGATGTCCTAAGCACAACAATTGCTATATTGGACATCCTGGTGATCTGTGTCAAGTATACAAAGAACCTGTTTGTTCATTGTACAGCTCTGGAAAAAATTAAGAGACCACTGCAAATTTCTCTTAAATTTAGCATCTCTACATGTATGACAACCATTCCACTCCATTCATATTTGTATTTGGAATTTGGGAGAAATGTTGTCAGAAGTTTATTCAATAAAATAAAAATGTAAATTTTACCCAAATACATACTATAAATAGTAAAACCACAGAAACTGATAATTTTGCAGTGCTCTCAATTTTTTCCAGAGCTGTTGCACAGACAGTGAAGCATAGGGAATTGTTTATTTTCAGTTCCTGAGTTAACTTAGTAGATCCCCAAAGGGACATCAATTAAAATATACCTACAGTTTATACATCAACAAAGCATAGGTGAGAAAGACTATATAGTAACACTGCTGGCAAATAAAATGGTACATAAATGGGCTTAGCTTAACTAGGATCATATGAACAAAGATGTAGTTAAGATGAAAATCTCATTATTTTTTTAAAGCAATGAATAATATACTTAACTTAACTGCCAGGATGTTTTTAACAGGTCATGAATATATACAGACAGCAAAATAAAACATAATTAAACCCCTATGCAAGATTATAAATAATAAAACCAACCAAACATGGAAACCAGTTTTGTTCAATTTCTTTTTAACCTTCCCATTCAAACCTTGGTTTAATATTCTACCAAATTGCTCATTAAATAAATATATGCATGGGCTATGAATTTAAACATCTTCACAGAATAAATTATTTTATTACATAAAATACAGGCATTTTAGACCTACCCAGCTATTGCACCAATGATACTAGTTACCTTTGCTCACCTGTAAACAATAAATTCTCTGTGAAGATCCTCTAAACCACAAAGTATCTCTGCTGCATAAAACAAGGCCCGGTCTTCTTCAAACCCTGGATTGCCCATATTATAGATGTGAAACTTCAGGTCACCTCCATTCATTATCGTCAGGACTAAGCACAGCGCATCCTTGGTTTCATATGCATAAGCTAAATTAACCTGTACAACAGCACAAAACATATTAAACGAAAGTTAGAAATGCGCCTTTTTCAAAGCAAATCAATACACATCTAAATAGTACTGAATTCCTGGATGGAATCACACCACAACTGCCCCTTTCACTTATACTACAAACAATCAAGTAATAACAATATCTTATAACCTTGATGGTCTGATGGCCTTCATTTAAAATAACCCAAAAGCCTTGAACTGTGGAAATGTGAATTAACATACCACATTGTTATCTGCTGTAAATAAAACCATAAGCATTGACAACTGCAATAAATGCCTTTGTAAAATTGTGTCACTGTTCTATGGTCCCTTATATGACTTATTTACCTAGGTGATTTAAGATCTTAACCTATAAAGAAATATAACTAAACAACTATTATCAGTTTAATCACAGCATTGGAAGTGCAATTACAAAACATCCACGGGCTCAAAAATAACAACAACCTGACACCATCAAATGAACAGATATTGAAATCAACAGATCCTACAAATTATTTTTCTGTTGGTGCCCTGTATATTTATTCTGTAACTGTTTTTATACTTCAGTACACAAATGGCATACAATTAAGTATATTTAGTATATTATATAATCATCAAATTGTATCTTGTATAACTTAATGTATCTTTATTGTTTAAAATCACTATGGACAGAGTTGTGTTTTGACTCTCCCTTCTAATGATTATAAAAATGTATTTTACCAACTGATGAACACTGCACAATTAGGACTAAAGTTAAAGATGGATGCCAAAACTTTGAGTCATGCTATTATTTCATTTAGATAATGGCAACACAATGTCGGAACAGAGGTGTGTCTGATTGTGGTGAATGAGAACGGCTGATACTTACTACAAATCTACTGTTGACTTTTTCTAAAATCTGTTTTTCATTTAAAGCCATTGCTTCTCCTTTTCTCTTCTTTATCCTCTTTTTCTCTAGTCTTTTGCAAGCGTACATTTTCCCAGTCGCTCGGACCTGGCAAGCACAAACCTGCACGGGAACACAAGAGAACAAAGTCACTCCCGGATGGTGGGCAATTGGAAATTCTAATTGTGGGTAGAGAATAAAATTAAAAGGAAACTGAAGAAGTTTTTCCATAATATGATGAGGGATCCTCATAAAAACGCCACACTTTTTTCTTAAAAGCAGTTGCCAGTTCAAACTTTGCAGTATGGGTCATAAAGCAGATAAAATGTTGGTTTTCCTGGAAAGCAATGTTCTCATGCAATCCTAAGAACCTGATCGAATTCTTGGGGATAAATTGGTTGTGTGTTCTACACGGTACTCTGGGGGAGATATCAGGGTCTTTCTTGTGTGGTGTGAGATGCATGATTCATCCAAATTTCTTTTAGATCAATTCTGATTTGAAATATTACAAATTACATATTACATAGTAATCAGCTTACCTCACCAAATCCACCTTTTCCTAGTACTCTGTACTGTCTAAATGTGTTCTTTGTTACTGGTAGCCTGTAAAATACAAATGACAAATAATCAATTTTAAGGCTGGAAAAATACTTGTATATATGTGAAAGAATTTGAAAGGTTGGCAAAGAAGTTTAAATGAGTTATAAAATTATCCACAATGACAATAGGAATTGGAATAGGTGTCATGGTTTATGTCTGAATTTATGAGAGCATCCACAACTAAAAACTGGAAAGAAAAATATTTAAAAAGCATACATAAATATATGAAAGGTTTATTTTTTTTATGGTTATTCGTCAAATGCCACACACACGTATCCAAATGATTACCATCACTGTGCCTATTATTGTAATTGACTCTTTTTTTTATTTAAAAGGATGATAATATATTACTACTAATAATAAACTAATGTTAGAATCTGAATTCAGAAAAGAGATTTAATTTGTTCTTAAGCAACACATTACCATACATTTTTTGCGATTATTGAAAGATGAGATGCATTTTCTTCCCAAGAATTAACTACATTTGAATTCTGAATCAGAACTTTATTTGAAAACATCTATTGGAAATTGAAATAGAGGTTATGTGGTTACATTTAGAACAAAATATTAGATGTTACACAATGATCACGATGCTGAAACAGGACATTTGCCAAATCCGAGAAATGTATGAGGTTCTGATTTAGGAGTTGAATTATGTTTGTTCATGAGGTTACTTGCTAATGGACCGAGTAAATTGAGAATTAGCAACAACGTATTAGCAGAATAAACACAAAAAGCATGTCAAAACTCCCTTGTAGTGTTCTGGCAGTCAACTGAACTGCACTATGAGAAGATTAAGGACTATGTTTATACTACCCTGAAAAGTAATATAATCAAAGCAGTTTTTTAAGAGGTTCTGCAGATTCCAACATTTATATGTGGATGGAAAATAAACAACTCTGCAGATGAGTCTGTCTCTGGAGAGTGGTTGTCAGTATGTGCTTTTTAATCGCGTTAATGACAAGTCCCTGTATAACAGCGCTGAACCCAGCACCTATGCCTAACACTCAGAGAGAAACTTGAGTTTTTATTTTTTATTTCATATAGACGTGACCAGCATTAAAAATGTTGTTCTAGATGTGGATGACTCATCATTTTTATTTATCAAGACTGTGGTTCCCTTCAAATGGTGCCAAGCTCCAGCAAGCCTTCCTATTTTGTACAAAGTATACAAACCGGAGCTCTTGAAATTCTCTCATAGGTAAAGAAATCATAAGAATGAATAAATAATTATATATATTGAAATGTATGTGATTTGCAGTATGTCCAACAAGCAATAAGAACAAGCCGCTTAAACTGAATTTCTCTGGCATTTTTATTAGTTTTATTTCCATTTATCCTTTTCTAATATCTGTCTTCTAAGGATGGACATATTCTTTAGGATATTAATTAATTGTTAACACATTTTCTAGTTAATATAATTGAATCAATACAATGTAATTGATATTTGGAAACAAAATATATATTCATAATATTGAAGCATTTATGGCTCCTTTAAAACAAATTCTGTTAACTTTTTGCACATTTTTGTATTTTGAATGAAGTGTATATCAATAGAGATTTGTATCACACTGAAGAACACAATAGAATATATCACTTTTCTATAAACATAAGAAGAATACAATGTGTGTGAAATGGTCAAAGAAAGCCAGTTACAATGTCAACACATATGTTTAGCTTCAAAGATTTACCTAGGGATTAATTTCACTTAAAAACATTTCCAAATACAATAATTTATGAAGAGCAGTCAGACATAGTCAAAATGGTTATTCTAGCTCATGAGAAGAGTCATACATGTACTTGTTGTTTTTCATTTAACTTAAATAATTAACTATATTCACACTCAAAATAAATAATAAGTTGACCCATACTTAATTTATATTACTCTTCCAATTCTAATCAAACAAAGCAAATGCAATAATACCGGCACAAGTTACTGCCCCCTCTGCTTTTTTTAAACAAATGTAAAGTTTGTGAATTTGTTATAAATTTGACCGTTATGGTCCAGGTTACACCACAGGATGAACAGACAACATGATGATATATTAAATCATTATTGTTAATTGTCAATCATAAGAACAACTAAGCTCAGTGTTCAGGATTTAGAATTTGGGTAAGTGATTGTGTAGTACATACCTTCCTCTTGTTATGCATACCAGTACTGTCCGAACAATGATGCTAAACAAATCCGTTTACACATGACTTACCTTTCTAACCATTTCCACTGTAAAAACCTATCAAAATACATGCTCTCCTGGTACTCCTGGAATGGTTCTCCACTCAGGTAGTCTTGGACAGATCTGTCTCGAGAAAAAGACAAGCAACAAATTAGTTTTTTTTTTTTTTTACCCACAATAGGACATGATATATTTGATACATGTAAATAACAACAACAACAAAACCTATGAATACAAGAAAAATAAAATATATACACATATTCAAAGTGATTAATATAATTCAATACTTGAAATTAAGAGGTGAGCTAACTTGGCACACATCAAACAAGCAATAAATTATAAATAATGTGTACACACACATACACAGACACATACATTAAAACTAGTATATATAAGCTAAATACACACACACACAATCACCCACCATATTTTTTGGCACCCTTGATAAAGATTATCAAATGAACTTCAAAAAAAAAAGAAAAAAAGGACAGGTGTAAAATGTATTGGCTCCCCTAAAGTTTATTATAGGGAATTTTATTGTGGACTTCCATGACTTCCCGATTCACTGTGGTATAAAAATGAGGTAACACTTGTAAAATCCATTTGTCATCCATCACCATGAAGAAAGGCAAATAACTCACAAATTAAGTGACAAATGGTTGCTGATGTTAATAAATCAGGCAATGGGTACAAACAAATAGCTAATCACCTGAATATACCATTTAACACTATAATTGTTAAGAAGTTTGAAATCAGGGGAACAGTAAACCTGCCTGGTAGAGGATGCAAGTGCATCTGGCCCCCACCCACAGTGAGGAAGATGGTTTGAGAGGCAAAGAAGAATTCAAGGGCCACAGTTAGATAATTACAGAACTTGGTTGTATCTTGGAGTTACCAAGTCTCCAAATCTACAATTAGACACCACCTCCATGTCAACAGCCTATTTGGAAGGGTTGCCAGAAAAAAAGCCTTTCTTGAGAGCAACCAACAAAAGTAAGTGCCTGGAGTTTGCTAAACAGCATACATTGGATTGGAATCAGGTGCATTGGTCAGATGAGATGAAAATAGAGCTCTCTGGCCACACACCGGAGGGTATGGTATCAAAAGAAGGATGTGCATGCACAAAAGAACCTCCTACCTACTGTCAAATATGGTGATCTTTGATGTTAAAGGGGCTGTTTTGCTTCCACTGGTCCTGGGGCCCTTTGTTAAGGTCTACCGGGACATTTTAAGCAAAAACCTGGTTGCCTGTGCCAGGAGGTTGAAACTAGGCTGCAAGCACATCATCCAGCAAGACAATGACCCCAAGCACACATTACAATCCACAAAAAAATGGTTATTGGCCACAAAATCAACATTTTGCACTGGCCATTTCACTCTCCATGCTTTTGGTTGATTCCCTTGAATCATTAATAAAGTCCAATATATTCCACATGTTGGAAAATTACAATATAGCTTATAACCCATGTTGTTTATTTAATCTTTATCAATGATGCCAATAAGTTTGGAGGTAACTGTACGTATTATATATAAATAAATAATACATAAGCTATAGACAATCATATAACACTTTTAGAAAACCAATTAGAAAAAGTATGCAAATATGAAAAGTGATGGAGAAATGATGAAAATGTATTCATTGTTCTGAAAGTCTTCCTTCTTAACTGATTTTGATTTATAAAATAAAAACTTACTTCACACAGTGAGAGAAAAGTTCTTTGCAGGGGCTGAGCTCGAGTTTTTCTTTTGTTTCTTGAATGAGGTCTAAGCTTATTTCTGGTATAAAATCTGAAGACTAGAGGAGAAAAGAGAACACAATGTTAAAATTGTCAGTTCAGGGCATGACGAACTGTACAGCAATTATGAACAATGACTGAACACAAGGAAATAGATTTCACACAAAACATAAAACAATGTACCAGAAGAAAATCCCCTAGTCGTGTGATTTTGAATACATTTAAAACTTAGGTACCACACAAGGGAATATTCAACCTTACTTCCTTGTGAGCTACACACACTTCCAGAACCCCCAGAATGTCTGACCTCAAACCTACACCACACAGCCCGGTTCTCTCTAATTAAAAAGGCTCTGCATATTAATAAAGACCGGCGGGAACGCAGCCCCTGAGCACCAACACTGATCATTTACGTGACAAAGGAAGGTGACAGAAAAACACCTGCACTGTCTCTCAGGAAGGCAATTAGGGATGCACAAGGGAGGGCTGGGAAGACTGATCATTCCACCAAGCAGAAGACAGCCGGCTTATTCCAATGGCTAAAAACATCATGTCAATGGGGCTAGAAATTACCTCAAGGCTTGATCGTATGATTTGTATTTTGGAAATGTGTAAATGTGAAAGTACAGTGATTTATTTTAGAAGCCATATTTTCACATATTTTTTTCCACTCTGACTGCTACCAGTGCAAACCCCTCCCTAAAGTGCAATCCATTCTTTTTTCCCCTCCAACAAATTTTACATGAATGCAGTAGCTCAGCACAATTAAACAAAACACATATCCAACATAGTTTCACTCTGGATTAGGCATCCAAATTGTATCTCCTGTTGTGAAAAAGAATAAATGCAGGTAAACAAAACCGATATTGCTGAACTAACACCCTAAACATTACGGTTGTATTTTATACAATGTACAAACAACATATTACTGTATACACTTTGGAACTCAAAATTAACTGAGCAGAAAAGTCTGTTTATAGTTGTTACCTACCTCTGGACTGAGGTATTTACTGACGATTTCTTTTCCATTTTCACCAAGCCTTTCATCTGGAGTAACTTCATACTCTACCTGAGGAAATACATTTAAAAACAAATAAATGACACATTACATTAATGTTTAAACTTTTTATTTGGCTAGTGCTGGCACTTTTACATGACTCAATTTTTGAGAGGCTGTGCTTGATCCTGATTTAACTGAAAAATTTGTAACTGTTTAATGTACATAAGTCACCAGGATAACATAAGCATAGAGCAGTAAGTGCACGTACTGTCAACTTTACGGTTTAAGGATTCTATGCAATGAATTGTAAGCCCAATTAGAGTGTGTTTTACATATACATCTGAAATCTGAAAATTACGTTTAAAATATGAAGATACCTAGTTGTAGGCTTAGCAAATGTATCTTTGACATCTTTCTTCTGATGTAAAGGTTAGAAAAACTTGCCCAGGGTTTTTTAGTGTCAATGTTCCTTTACAAATAACATGAAAGGCAAGACAGCTTTCTGTAAAGCTTGGTCCAGGGCACACCGTACTCACCACAGAGTCTAGAAATGTAATGCAGCGCTCAAATTCAGGTCGGGTTTCGCAGAACTGGCGGAACAACAGCCGGCCAATTGGCTGTCTGTAACACAAGCTGTAGTACTCTCTGTCTGCAACCGAGAAAACAAAAACAAACTGATCACCCGAGCCATTAAAGGAGTCATTCCTTTCATTACGATTTTCCTCTTGTTTAACCAATTTTGTTTTATGTTTTTAGAATCAGTTCTTATAAATCTGTTTCTTAATGTCTGGAAAATAACTGGGCACACCAGCACTTGACCTTACTAAATACACAGGCTGCAATGCAATTTGTTTACAGAGCTCCACTGCACAAACATTTTGATCATCCTTTTTTTTTTTAAACATCTTCTTTGAAACTTTGTGTGAAGCGGCATAAGGCATTACGGTTTAGGAAAACCACTAATAATAATAATAAAAAAGCACCATTTTAGATGGATGGCAATAATATAGCAATTCAACACCGCCGGTGAAGTAATGTGGGATGCAGATGATCACATACAGATATGGGCTCCAATAGGCAGTGATTATTAAAGCTACTTCACCACTAAAACCTAGCTCTGTTGCCATGAGACTGATGTGGGACATTGAAACCAAATTTGGCAATGATACAAGATCATCTAAATGACTGTAACCTTTTTCTGGGTGGTCAGGTGATCAAAGAAAAGCAGCCTAGACCTTTACACAACTGTACATGCTATTGGCTGTCTAGTAAAAACCACAGGCCCAAAAGTGAAACCACTCACAAAGAATACCTGAATCAAACTTCTACTTCTTCACAGTAAGGGAACTAAATATTCTTTATTTCTCTCCGCAGGCTGATTATGTGCCCTTTCTGACAGCTTCTAAATTTAAACTTCAATGTATTCAGTTTTGGTCTTCAGTTTTTTCATACTGATGTCCATGTATAACACTGTAATACAAATGTGGCTTTCCTAGTTTGGCCCTGCATTCAATGTGATCTTTTTGGCCCCTCAAAATGTAATCAAATATGTATAAGGAACATTTCACATTTTACTAAAAGCAAATAGTGTTTGTAATGACCCCACTGTCAATTCTGTTTACAAGAGGATTTAATTGCACCACTATGATGTAAATCCGTTAAGCATAAGGGAATACCTTAATTACAACAATACATTACCAAAAAGCCAAGAATAATGATATACCATGTTAAGTAAACCATAACTAATTCTATGCAGAAAAGTGGAAAGCATTACTTGAAATTACTCCGATGGGTTTTGTAAGGATAACAGCTTTGTCATTTCCAAAGAGCACGAATTTCAGTAAACAGGATCTGTTCTGCGTACATTTAATTTGGGCAGCATGGTGGCACAATTATTAAATTGGCACTTTCCAACCTATCTGGCCAGTATGGTGAGATGCAGTGGACTGATGAAGACTCTCACACACACACGCACACGCACAATTGTATATTGTCTGCTTTACAGTTTGCAAGCATCTGATTGGGGAACCGGCATAAAAGAAATACAACCAGAAACAGCTAAGAACAAGCACTTGGTGATACATGTGCACAATTCTGTGGATGAAGAAATTGTCTGTATTTCTTTTTGTGGCCTAAAATTTTCACTTCCGGCTGCATTATTAGAGGTTTCCCTAATGAGAGATACACAAAATGCCTCAAAAAGGGGCTAAGGTTAACAGGCTATTTAGCCAGCTGTTGTAATAAACCTCAGTTTATGTAAAGCAAGGGTTAAGTCAGAGCATCCTCCAGCAGGCATCTGTTATCCTTTGATCCTTCATCTGTTTATGCATGGCACTGATGACATATTTGTTCCATATAGATATTCTCTTCTGTTTGGGATTTCCTTTTGTGTACACAGTGTGACATTGTGCAATTCATGGTGTAGCCATTACAATTCACAGCTACTACATATGTATTAGATCGGGGACCTTTTCAGAAGGCCACGTAACCCACACAGACGGAACATGCTCCAAAAGCTCCAAGCTTACCTATATTTTTTCGTTGCTCTTCACACTCACTTATATGTGGAAACTTCAGAATTTCTTTCCACTTTTTGCTTTTTCCCTTTCGTTTCCCTCCTCCACCTATGGAGAACCAAAATGAAAACAAAGCTTTGGATTACTAAAAAAGTTAATAAGAATCAGCTTCTCTGAGATGAGAATATTCCTGCAGCCCACAAACTTTTGAAATACAGAGTTTTGGTTGTGAGGAACAAGCTGGTACACAACATTATGGATGCTCATTTCCACTACCCATTTCTTTCTTTCATAATGATGTGTTTTGCTGATGTGGTTTAGTTTTTTTCTGTTAGTAAAGTAACATTATACATTATATAAATCAAATGCGACAAACATATTACCTAGACAAAACGCCAAGCAAAAAGCGTAGTCAACCCAAACACCTCAGTATTTGGCCTACTGCACCATACAGGATCTGATCTAGATGATCATGCAGGAGGCTAATATGTATGTTACAGGCCTGTATGTACCCTGGTAGGATCTGACGAATCGTGATGCTCATTTTAATATGACAGGGCTCCGGTTAATAATCAGGACATACCTGTTGATAACATAATGAGCATTATGCAGCTCTACTTCAGTAAAGTGGACCTGAGAAACTCATATTAATGGTATGACCTTGAAAAATATAAATCAATGCTATATAAACCTGGGCAGGCAGCACAGAGTATAATAACCAGGGAGGCTCTGTACTAAAGGTGAAATATGAGGAGTACCTGGTAAAGCACTGACACTTATTTAAAATCAGAGTTAGGATGTTTGGTCATCTAAATTAAATGACACATTCAAGTCTTGCTTTGCTTTAATTTGTGTGTGAGCCAATTCCTATACTCTACATCTAACAGGGTGTGCATTCTTGAGGGCATCTATGAGTCCTGGTACTAAGTTGGTCTAAGCAGGATTATGGTTAAAGTGCAACACAAGTATAACCTTAAAACAGAATAATGAGATTTCCCTCTAGAAAGCATTTCTGATTATGTGTAGGTGACTGTTGATGTAGTCATTCAGTACTCCAAAACACACAGGCTACATATACAAACACACTCCTACATACATACATACATATATAAATAAATAAATAAATTAAATCACTATTTAAAAAGTATCTAATTAAAAACCATCAAGGCGAGTATCTAGCATTGTTGAACTAACTGGTAACTGGATTGAAGTTGCTGTCCAGTACACTTCACATGTTAGAATTTCACAGTGTTATCATATGAAATGTAGTATTTGGTATAACAACCCTGCTTACATTCAATAACAATTGTAACTACCAGGATCCTGTGGTTTGTGGCTTCTCCAGATAGACAGCAGTGGCTTCACAGCCATTCCCAACATATTGCATATTGAATCCCAAACTGACAGCTCAAAAGTAGCTCTTACCGTTATACACAGGGCATCCTCCATCAGGGAGAAAAGCACAGATATATTTTTGCTTGGAAAAACATCCTCGTTATTAACTTGCGGCATTGATGTCACCTGGGGCTCACAGCAGCTCGCCCGTACCCACCTCATACCCAATCACACCGAGGGCAACCGCTGTACAGTATATCGTATGTAAGACAAGTCAATGACTTAAGAGCCCAATCTCTTGCCTGTTGATATGATCCTGCGTTTGTCACCAAATGGCTTTCGAAAAGACTGCTGGAAATGAATGCTTAAAAGGTACAAAACGATGCACCAAGAAGATCTCCGTTGAAAATGCTCATTTACCAGAAAATACCAAATAAAATCATAAAATAACGTTATACATGGTTGCCATCACATGTGCACATAATGTTATCTATGCATTTATGTAACGGCATATATAACTATAATAATGGTTTCCTCCGATGCCCCTGCTAAAAGCATAGCTGCACATTTCCTTTGCACACTGATGATTATTACATTGTTATTAGTAACACCAGCATACGTAGATTGAACCATCTTTTCATGTTAGACATAACCATTGTGATCCAGCCATTTATGTGCTGCGATGATCTAACAATATTGGTATATCGGTGGCGGAGAATAACATGGACATCATTTAATCTATTCAATTGGCTGATACATGAATGCAGTTCATTTTATGCCTTTTCTAGGTGTATAGAAATGGCTCAGCATTGTGCCATTGCTACATTGTTAGCATTGACGGCATCACTTCGTTCCCCATAACAGGACATTAGATTCACAACACAGCCAGCAGTGCAACCCCATCCCTCCCATCTCTTACCTTCTCTGGCTTTCAACAAGACTGTATTGGCTACAATATTCTCCAGCTCCATTGACAACCTTTAAAAAAAAAAGCCAGGCAGGTTTTGCAGAGGGAGACGGTATGTATTTTCAGAGGTTTTCCTGGGGAAAGAAAAAAATGCAAGGAGAAACTACAACCGCGTTGCTCTCATCCAACGGTCTCTCCGATTTCCGATTTGCTCGTGGCTTTTTTTTTCTCCCTTTCATTAAGAAAGCTCTTGTTTTTTTTTCTCCCTCTCTCTCTCTCTCTCTCTCTCTCTCTCTCTCAGACAGTCATTTATTTGATTGTATTTCTCACAACATCCTCCTCCCCTCAGGTCCTGTGCTGATTTAATATTTCGGATGCTACTCGCTGCCTCCCTTTCTGGGGGTGTGGTTCAACGGCGTCTCTCGCAAAGCAGGGCCACTCCTGCGCAGGCGCCGTTGCGTGGTACGGGACTGTGGGACTTGTAGTTTTTGCACGGGCATCTTGCTGTAAAAATATGACGGCTACATTATTGAATGAGATTACGTTGTTTCTCTTCTTTTCTTTGTAATTTAAGCTCTCGCATACTGACTTCTGTAACAAACACGTACCATCAGCAGTTTCCATCTCAACTCAGACAACAGAGTTACATATGGTGCCACACAATTATCATTATCTAGAATCTGAACCAGTGTTTAAGTCAGATACAAAGGACAGATAATCTTTTGTTGTTGTTGTAGACATACATGTCTGAATGAAGATGTTTAAATAATAAAACTTACCGAATGACTGCTCTAAATTCAGATCTCCCTCCTTGTACATGAATCATTTGAGCATAGGGCCAGGAACAATAACAAAGTAAGACACAGACCACTGTTCCTAACTCAAGGAAACATATGTCAACAAAGACCAGACAACTAATGGAAGCGCCTGAGCTCTCAAGCATAAACAAAACAGCAGTGGATCCACTATCCCATGGCGAAAAAATGAAATACGGTAGCTAAATATTTGGATTGTTGCATATGGGTGACTATTTTGGCCATAACCTAATACTTCAGATGTTTCACATTTAAAATAAGTAGGCTCAAACACAAGGTTTTATCAAGGTCAAATGGTATCTCTTCACGAAAATGTAAAATAAGAAGACTTGCCTTTTTTACACATATTTGTATGTCTTGTGGCACTTAAAACAATGTGTTCTACATAGAATTTTGGAATTATTTTTAAATATGCAAATGCATCTCTCACAAAAAATACAATGAAGTACCTAGGTACAGAGGGACATGGGGAAACTCAGAGGGCATCACTTTGGTGGTGGATTGGCTCAGGGACCGCCCATTCACTCCCTGACAATTATGCTAAACATTTAATTTTCTTCCAACTTCCATCCATCCCATCCTTTTCAAGGGTGATTATGGATACACCATCTTCTTCTTTGGGACTATGGTAACTCAAGTACCCACTTACAGGATTCATATTTTAAAAGATAAATGTCTGTTTGCCAAGCCAATCAGCTTTTGAATGGATCCCTTATCACAGTTAATTATTAAATCACAAATATAAAGGTGTGAAGTGACATAGCTATGTTTTTTGGTGAAAGTAAGAATACTGTGCCTTATACGTTAGGTTTATGATTATTACTTTTTCATTTTTGACCATACAATGATATTATTTGTATTGTTATTATTTATTAGCAGATGCCCTTACCCAGGGTGACATACAGTTTTCACAATATTGTTTTTAAAAGGATTACAAAGTGCATTGAATACAATCAGTACCAAGTACAATAAGCATTCATCCTACTACAAATGAGCTAACAACCTCGTAATATAGTTAAGTCCCAAGTATGTGCTAAGGGGTAGGGTAGGAATGGGAGAAGTTACAGTAACATTTTACATTTTAGAAGTGCTAACAATACATATGTCAATACAAATGTCCCTTTAACTATTACTTGAGCCAATTCATTAATTCAAATGTAATGATCAAACAAAGCTGCATCTTTGTACCTTCATGCTTTGATTCAGATGCTGATTTAGTTTTGCAATGGCTCACCCTTTCCACCTTATTTTTACTTGCATTTATTTCTTACACTTTGCCTGGTATAGCTTCCAATTTGTCAATTTTCTCTGTGCCTTGTTCTCCAGCACACATGAATACATTTTCTTGTTATTAGGATGCAATTATGTCTTAGGAACAATTAAAGAAGAAACTTACAAAGAAAATAAACAGTGACGAGTTCATGCTCTACTTATGATGAAGCACTCTTGCCAAAGTTCATATTGCATATTTTTAATGCATTTTTACATTACATTGCTCAATCTTTAGCGATGGCAATATACAAATATTTATCTATTCAAGATCTGTACAATCTCAGGCAATGCGATCACTATCTATGAATTATCAAAGGCCATCGACAAAGATCTTATTCTAAGTGATATACTATTCACACAAAATATGATGCAGCAATCTTCCATTATTGACTTTAAAGAAAATGAATCATCCACTCTCTGATTTTGGGGGTTCCAAACAAATCAAATGCAGCCCTGCAAGAGTCAATGTATTATCACAATACAGATTCAACACTTAAAAGAGATGGAAGGTTCAATTGCCTTGATCACATTTATATAGTTAATCATATTGTCCTCTCCAATAATCTGCCAACCTTAAATCCTTCCTGTCTCAAAATATTGACTCTAAGCTCTTTATTCTCCATTGTGCAGAGCTGTGAGTTACCGTCCCACTAGCAGATTTTTCTATGTATTCACCTTCTGCTGTTTCTTTAGTATTTCTGTTTGATGGCCATGCTAATGCTAGTCTTTTCTCGTGACTGGAAGAACATTTTGGCACACATGCTCAGAAAGTTGCAAAGCACAAAATGAACATTAATTGGACATTGTCCCAGGAAGAACACCGGATGAAAAAGACCCAAGCACCACATTAGAGAAAAGAACTGCATGGTAAAGTAGGATTTTGGTGAAAGATCATTTCTCTTGAATATACACTATAAGCATTGTCAGAAGCAACTACAGAATGAGAGTGACAATTATATTTTTCTTTTTTTTTCTTTTCTATGTTTATATATAACAGGGTAAAATTCATTCATAGAAAGACATATTGCAAGCAAACGTACTTATGTAAGCCTGTTGATACGTTCTTCCTGCCAAGAGTTCTAGTACATTTTCCATAAAATGTTATTGATGTCAAAGACCTTCTGAGGATTTTGCTTATGCTGCACCTTCACATTGTTAACTGATCTACTAGTCTTTTTAACTGATCAGGTCCTTGCTTATCGGCGATGTGACATGTTATAAAAAAGGTTTATCTCTCCATCTGTTATCTGCAGTTGCTAAGCAATTGACAACCTGCGTATGCAAATGTTTATCTTTGTAGATAAAAATAAGTATAAAAAGGATGAATTTTGACATTAGATTTAAATCTCTGAAAGGTAACTGGTCCATGAGTATTTTGGGTATTTAAATTCTTTAAAAAACTTTATCTATGTACATAATTCTCTACATTCACTTTCAGATGATTGCTGTGTGGACCACCCTGGTACTTTGTCTCACCACAGTGGCAGGTATGTCGGTAAACCATATGCTTGTTTAGTTTTATTTCAGTCATTATATTTGATCTTCAGAGTATCTGAGTATCCTGTTATCTGAGCTCTGTATTGGCCTGTGTTTCTGTATCTGCTTAGAGTGTCATTTGTCATTCTAACTAGTAATTCAATTCTAAATTTTACCACAGCAGGGTTTTAGGAAACAGGGTGAGATACTGCATTCAGATACTCTACTATGTAAAGTCTTCTTAATCCCTTCAGATAACTTTCTTTTCATAGCATATTGCTAAAAATGTCTCTTTCAATTTTTGAATTAATGAACGCAAGGAGCGGACGGTGGACATTATGTTCAACATCAGATGTGGTTGTTGTGGTCACTGAGTGCTGCAGTACATGACCATTTGTTGACTAGAGTGCTGGAGAAAACTGGCAATGCACCCCTAGCTAAATGTATTTAATTGTGATTGAAGAAAGCGATATGCACTTGTTGCTGTGAATACCTGAGTAGCCACACCTGATACTGTACAGCTGTAACTGATCTCACTGTGACCAAGAAAGGCAATTAACAGTCAGGGTCATCTAATCACTTGTGGTATTTTCATAATATAATAAATTAATTGCAGTTTTCTGTGCTAAAGTGTTCTTCAAAGCACACTTGTTCTGCTGTTCTGCTATCTGGGGATGTCTATGCCTGATTCTGACTAATTGTTTTTGGGATACAATTGTTTTTTTTTAAATGTCAGCAGGGGAGGAGGTCTGCTATGATAGACTGGGATGTTTTGGAAATGACCGGCCCTGGGCTGGAACCATCCAGAGGCCCATCTCTCGGTTACCCTGGAGTCCAGAGAGAATTAACACGCGTTTCCTGCTGTTCACCAGGCAGAATCCAAACTCATATCAGGTGAAACCCAACTTTCACACACATCATGGTTTTCTTGTGTTATAATTAGGCCCTGAGTTTTGTATGACTAAACTACAGCTTAATAAGACCAATCATACACAAATACAGGGCCCTCTTTATAATGTAGTAGATTTATTTCTAACAGCAGCTTTGTGAATTTATTGTCCCACAAAAACTAGTTTTTCTAAAAAATAAACAACCGTTTTTTGGCTTTGTCATATTTACAGGAATCACCCATTTTGAAGTTAAACACATTTCAGAAATAAAAGCATAGACAAAATGATCTCCCTGTTGTTTGACAATACTAATGAATTAGTATTCAATCATTCACTGTCCCTATTTCAATAATCTGAAGTCAATTTATAGGCAGTATCAGCAACTGCTTGTAGAGCAAAAAAAAAAAAAAACCCATTAATTGGAAGGTGCAGAGCTCCATCTACAGGATAGTTTGGTAATAATCACACATATCTATCTATGGACTCTTCTTTCTTAAATAGCCTTTTTAACCTGCTTTCTAACCTGAGTTCTTACCTGGTTGGGGACCCAGTGTTTTGTGGGTTGCCTGAATGTTTCATGATGCCTCTTGATCTAGGCTGATCAAAGCGAGAATAAAATGCATGCAGACAAAATAGCCTTGTTACACTGGATGCTTTTTTCATTTATTTACTGTGAATAAGCATGCATACAACCATCCCCAGTTCCCACTTTCATGATTTTAACAGCAGGTTGACTTCAAAGTGTATTAAAGTAAAATGAGAAAGCAAGTTTAGGTAATAAAACATCAAATTTACAACAATGCTGAACAACATTTTTATTTTTATTGTGTGTGTGTGTGTGTGTGTTGCACAATAAACAGGATATATCAGCTGTCATTCCATCAACCATCTCAGCCTCCAACTTCAGGACTAACCTAAAAACTCGTTTTATTATCCACGGCTTCATTGACAAGGCAGACGAACTCTGGGTCGAGGACATGTGCAAGGTAGGGGATACAATAACAATTTATCTGGTATATATATATATATTAACAACAAAACAATTCATATAAATACTTTTTTGTTGTTTTTTGTTTTGTAGGCGTTACTTCAGGAAGAAGATGTGAACTGCATCTGTGTGGACTGGCTAGGTGGTTCTAGATGTCCCTACACTCAGGCTGCTAACAATATCCGTGTTGTTGGAGCAGAGATTGCATATTTTGCAGAAGTTCTGCAGGTAATGATAATGCAGCTTAAGTTTGCTTATGCACAAGGGTGATTTGACCTTCATGCAAAAGGAAACACGAGTGAACTTTGCTCTTGTATAATTCTCGATTGCTTTTTCCCTTAAATCGTATGTTTAGTCTCTTACTGGCAGGCCATGATGGTTATTTCTGTGTTTTCTAGCACATTTTGTTTTTCAACCAATTTTTGATGAGTTGTGTTAGATATTTTATTATTTTTATTTAAATAATCAAATAAAATTCAGCACCCATTATCCTACAGATCCAGATAATTGCAGCATGCTTAAGTAGGAACCACCATTTTACTTAAGCAGATACTTTTTTCATTGATGAATTATGAGTTGCTATTCTTAAATCTGAAAAACAAATTCCGTACAACAGCTTCTTGTTCATGTTTCATTTGACAGACCAACTATAATTATCACCCATCCAATATTCATCTCATTGGTCATAGTTTGGGGGCTCATGCCTCCGGGGAGGCTGGGAAGAGAAAACATGGCATCTCAAGAATTACAGGTCAGTAATCATTTTCTCAGAGGGCCTCATCATTTTTTAAATTTCTGCCAATTACCGTCTTTGTTGCCATTCGGAGAAGGTACATCTATTAATGAATTGTCATTTAAGGATTAAATTGTCCAAGACATAACTGGAGCACAATTTAAAACCCCAACTCCCTTTTTTCTTTAACTTACAAGGCCTGGATCCGGCGGAACCCTATTTTCAGAACACCCCCATTGAGGTTAGACTTGACCCCAGCGATGCCGTGTTTGTTGATGTCATCCACACTGATGCTGCCCCGATGGTCCCATACCTTGGTAAGGCCCTGATGAGAAAAAAGATTGATATCAAGTCTGGGATGCCAATGTTTTGTAATACAAGTAACCCCAAAATGTATTTCTTCCCAATGTTAGGCTTTGGAATGATGCAGGCTGTTGGCCATGTTGATTTTTATCCAAATGGTGGGAAAGAAATGCCAGGATGTAACAAAAATATCATGTCTGATATTGTGGATATCAATGGAATCTGGGAAGGTATGTAATCTATGTAAATGCTACTCGACTAACTAACTAACTGAAGCTAACTGACACTAATATACAGGACACCTGCATGGTCCCTTTTGACCAAATGTATTATTTTTATTAAGATTATTTTATTTTATTATTGGGATTCAACATTTAGAAATACAAGTTGTATTCTTCAAAACAGGCGACCATTGGTGCTCAGAACAGATATTGTAAAACATATATCTCCCTAAATAGAATAGCTGTATAGAAAATACAGAGCATATGGTACAGCAGAAACCTTTAATGAAACCCACAAAAAAAACCATAAAAACATATGCAAATAGATCTTATTCCGGTCTGGGAGACATCTGCTGTTGTAGGCATTTTAATCTCAATATCAGTGCAGCCAAATTGTGGGTCTGGCTTGACTAAAAGTGAGGACTGAGGCATTTCAGTAACATAGCTTGCTTGTTTACACTACAAAATGCCAAATGTTTGTATAGCATGATAAGACTTTGACAGATAGAGTGTAATAATCCATTCAGATATGGCTTGAACTCACTTAGGCTAAAGGAACAATGGCCTGGCTGTGTGGAAAAAACGTTGTGTGCAATAGCCAGGGAGATTGTGGCGATGGTGCTGTTTGGGGATGATGGAGGCATGTGAAGCAATGTATGCTGGGAAAGTAGAGTTTAGGACCTGTATTTAAACATGCTGTAGGTGGAATTAGGCTCTGAGCGCTCTCCCAAAATTGCATTTGCAACTCCTAAAAGTGTGAAAACAAACTGCCATTGTTTAAAGACATAACTACAACTGTTGCATGTTCCACAAAGTCTTATTTTTTAATATCATTAATTGTTTATAACTGAGAATTTGTTGAGTTTAAGTTTGTTGCATGTTTTTCCTTCACCAATTGTATTTCAAAGTGGACAAAATGCAGTCTGAGGTCGTTTTTAATTTAAAATATAAAATCTTTTTTTGTTACGTATTTTTTTATATCTTTCAGGAACCCGTAACTTTGTTGCCTGCAATCATGCAAGAGCTTACAAATACTATATTGATAGTATCAAGGAGAGAGACGGGTTAATTGGATATCAATGCTCCAATTATGAAGATTTTAAGAAGGTAAGCAGAATATATTTTTCAGAGAACTATAGAAATTAGTTTTCAGGCCTAGTTATTTGCATACCTTTGATGTGGGCAGGAGAGTTGTAAGTTACATAACCAATAAATCAAAGGTAAAAATATTATGTTTTAATTTAAGATATAAATACAACTGCATTTAAAACATCTAGGTAAATCCATTCAGTAAAATGTAACATCTTTAGATTTAAAAAGAGAATTGTGTGTTTTTGTTCAATAGTATACAGATTATTGTAAAAACATATAGGCACTGTATATACTGTATGTCAGCTTGGGACAATGCCATTTATCACAGTCTTCAAGATCTGCTGTGTTTATTTGGAGTGGAAGTCATCATCTCTGGTTGTCATTTTTGTATAGGGCAACTGTGCACAGTGTATGAATGGGGGATGTCCACTAATGGGACACTACGCCGATACCTATGAGCTTCCCAATGGTGCTGTAAACCAACTTCTATATCTCAACACTGGGGATGCAGTACCATACTCACGTGAGTACATTGTTCAAGTACTATCAGTTATTTCCATAAATACCAGTCTGTGGATTATAGATTGTCCTATGGCATTAGTTTGTTTTTGTATTTTTTCCCACTAAGATTGATCTGTGTTTTGACTTTACCATTTGTGTTTTCTCAGGATGGAGGTACATAGTATCTGTAAAAGTAGCTGGAAATCAGGATGTGAGGGGGTTAATAAACATTTCTCTCTTCGCAAATGAACAAAACACAAGACAACATGAAATCACCAAGTCAGTATTTTTCATTTTATTTCAAATTACATGCACATGTATCCTCATGCTTTGATCAAGGGCCACTGTTTGCACTCTTGACCATACTTGACTCTGCCACACTTGACCATATTTTATATTATCTGTTTATTCTATTTATCAATTCAAACTATTATTCAGTATGTTTGTTTGTTTGCATGTATTTACTTCAAATTATAGTTTATATCATTTATATTTTCATATATCAGTTGAGCGCAACTCTCATTGGTTTTCATGACAGAGGGAAACTGGAACCAACCAAAATGTACATCTCTGGATTTGACTCAGAAGTGAATTTGGGTGACCTGACTGAAGTGAAATTCCTCTGGGATAACAGTGAAATTAACCCTCTGCTGCCGACACTGGGAGCTGAAACCGTGACAGTTCAGAGAGCACAGGACGGAAAATTGTGAGTATAATATCACAAATTGATACATTTATCCTATATATCAATTCTCCACTACAGAATGATAACAAAATGAAAACAATGTTTATTTGCAGATGTGTGATGCTATCTCCACTAGTCATGCTAATACTTTCACTAAATAGTCTCTATTATTGAATGACCATATTATTCTGTTTTCTCTTTTAGATTCCGTTTCTGTGGAAGTGGAACCGTTCAAGAGAAAGTTCTGCAGACACTGACACTGTGCTAAAACACACAAAGATAGTTTTTATTTGATCATATTCTCCATTAAACTGGCTATGTGAAGGACTTTAAATTGTCGATGGATTGAATATATAATTTTCTGAATAAATGTTGAATCTGTAGCCATCATTTCTGTCGTTTTTTTTTATTGAGGTAGACTTAAGAAAAAGGCTTGTTTTTTATTCACATTGAGGTGCTGTCATATAAAAAGTTAAAGCTGAAAGTGTTACATCAAACAAACAAAAATGTTTTAGAATTCTGACGTAACAAAGGAATGAAGTAGCTATTTTATTATGAATCTTATTGTATATTTGTGTAAGGATAATGCTGAAAGTGCGCCTCCGTGTGGTGAGATAGAGACACAACAGTATTACTTGAACAGTGAATGCACCTCCCTCAGTGAATTGGTTACTGTCGATGGAAAGGCCATTCTGCCTGTTCAGGAATTGAAAAGCATGTTTTATGAGAACAGACCAAAGGAGCTAAAAACTAATTATTCAAATAAAAGGGATGAGCAATTATCTGAAAAGCATATAAAGACGGACTCCAGCGGTCGGTTTGAGTTTGACCAAAAGGATCGGAATTACTCTCACATCAGATGGGACCGTGTTTTGCGGTCGGTAGAAAATGTAACTTTTTGGATACAAACACCAAAGTCACATTTGGCAGCTGGGCTCCACTGAACCCAATCCATCCTGTACTGCACAGCAACGTGCCCAGGCGGTTATAGGTGTGACTTTACAGTCGTACATGACTTATACAAAGTACGAACTCACTTTATATTATCTGTTACTGCATATCAAATACTTGTGAATATTTTAATTCAATATGTATATATGAATATGTGACGCCAACAACAAGCAGCACGTGTTTGGCGTGTGAAACCGCGTAGGCCCCAGACCTGGGACTGTCGTAGAAAACGGGATGAATCCATAATTTGGGGGTGCTTGTTTAAATGTAGAAAGTCTATGTACTTCTGTCTTATGACTGCTTTTTAACTGCAAAACCAACTATAAACCTTCAAACATGATATATATTCAAGTGATTTCATTAATAATAATAACATTTTTCTGTGTTAAAAAAGTGTTCAGTATAGGTTTTTCATTATTAATGGGATACTTCGGTATTTTGGCATTTTAGCCAGATGTCTTACTCACCTAGAGTCATACGAATCGAAACCTTTTTTATTATGTTCCTCCATTTTGAAGAAATGTAATGTGTCGTTTCGTTAGCTCAGCACAACTGATGGAAGTAAATGGTCGCAAGACGCGGCCTCTCAAAAGCCTTAATAGTCTCTAATAGACTTTTTAAATACTCAAATGGTTGGCCATTTGTCATTTGTAGTCTCACAATTATATTCCTAGTAAATAAATAATTCAACACATTAATTAATTTCACATTTCAGTTTCACATACATGGTTTACGGACTACTTTTTGTGGTGCCCGCGCTCTCCGTGTTTCCATTTCCGCACAGCGAGCGTATCCTTGCGCTGCCTTATCACAGCTCATGACATGCGTAGTTCGGCGAGATAGTTCCACAGGAAAAATGTGTTTAAGCATATTCATCAAAATACTTCAGATTTTATATAGACTTGTAGAGCATACTTAATGTACAAATGTGCTATCCACCCAGCTTTTGAGTATTTAAAATATCTATTAGCCGGCTATTGAAAGTCTTGAGCCCGTTTGCCCCAGCAATTGTGCTATACTAACCAAACGATAAGTGATGGCAGTGAGTCGATTAATTTGGTTCATGTCGGTCACTGACGCAGTGACTCGCACCAGTGCAGCCCGAATCAGGACGGGTTACAGAGACTAGAACCGGAAAGAACGAGTCGTTCACTGCACAGCACAAAAGCGAGGAAAATACGAGATTTGACTGTTACAGTTACAGTTCAATACAGTTGTGACAAATATATATTTAAAATCCCGGAGATAACAACAGTTTGAAGCATTAACATTATTTAGCCAACACGATTAATCTAATTAAATTTAATATATTGATTGGACAAGGGCGTCTGCAAAGCAATATTATTATTATTATTATTATTATTATTATCGTTACATAAATGTCTTACGCATAGGTGTATCTCAATTATTATTAATATGAATAATTATTATTATAGGTCATTTTGTTGATCTACCTCAAGACGACTTGCAAGTATTAATAATAATTTGTGCAAAATGTTTTACGTGTATAAAACATTACAAAAACAGACCTCATATCGATTTATTATATATTTTTGTTTTGTCCTGCAGACGTACCCAATGAATACGGACTGTAATACACACACACATTATGTACAGTAAATATTGCATAAACGTCTAATCTCATGTTCTGACAGTAGTCTATACTCGGTCTGGATGATGTAACTGACGCCATTTTGGCTCATACATATTTATTTCTTACGCACTAAGCAAGAGGGAATTTGGAACCAACATGGCGCACACGGTCTTCAGCTTCACAGCTCTCACGACTGGCCGGGACGACCGAGTCCGCCGCTCACTGCTCACAGCGAATCAAGAGAGCCGATTCAATGCGTCACTGATGCGATTCACATCGGTCACCAAAATGATCGCGAACTGCACGTCTACACCGTACCTCTGCCAGCTGCAGGCAGTGAAAGAGAGCGCAGTCAAGGAGTTTTCCACCGTAAGAAAATCCTTCACTCTCCCATTTTATAGTTCGAGTCACTGATGATACTCTAGGCCCCCTTATAATGACACAGGACTGTGGCAGACACTGGTGTGTGTGGGGATGGAAACATTTCTATAGCCCTGACCTTCAGGTTGAGGTGTTACAACTTGGCGTAGTCGGCTAGGATTGTGTTTGGTGTTGCATTTTCTTTGACATTAAGCCCGTGGAAGGTTCTGAAGGACATTAATGTTTCCTCCCTGGATGGGACCCCTGTGGGTAAAGTGTACTGGTAATGCTGAAATAACAGTACAAGAGTGGGAAGAGAAGTTAAAATGTATGTCTGAGAGTGCACAGCTTGATTGGGGGTTGGGCTTTCCCAAGAGGGAGTTTGCTGTTCTCCCAGAGAGGGACCGCAGTAGTGCCTAAGAAGTTTCTGTACATTTAAAAGAGCTTTATGGAAATCGTGCCCCTGCCTCTGTTGTTCGCTCTCCGTTTTTCAACTGCAGACAGAAGGCTGAAGAGAGTGTCTGAAGGTTCGCCCTGCGTCTGCAAGAGTGTTGTGAGCAGATGATGCCCGAGATGCGAAGACTATGCACAATGAGGATCGGATCCTGCGGGATCAGTTTTTTGCAGGAGTGCGAGAGGTGAGCTTGCGGCGAGAGCTGTTGGCTGGTGTTGCCCAGAACGATGACTTACTGAAGTAAAGAAGGAGGCTGTGATGAGGGCTGAACTGGAGGAGGGATCTGAATTTAGCTGTGCCTCTACTGATGTGGCAACTAGAAGTAGACCGTGGGACGGGAATCTGCAAACTCTTACGCGAGAGCTGAGGACTGAGTTAGCGAAGGAATTGGAGGACACGGTCGGTGGTCTGTCCCAAACTATACTACAGGGGATTAGAGCTGACATTCAACAATTAGGAGTTGGCAGGTGCTCTGGGAGTTCCTCTTTACCTCCTGCTTACACCTCTCCAACCCCTAGACATGCAGGTTATGATGGGACTGGACGCCCCATTTGTCATGTATGTAAGAAGGCGGGTCATATTGCTCACTATTGCCAACAGCAATCACCCCAGCCAGCTTTAAACTAGTGCGTCCTGCTGTTGTGGATCAGACGGTGGGAAGTGCTGCATTAGATCCCTCTAAAGACTATTTTCCAGCTAATTTAGTAGGACAGTGCCCCATGATTGAGGTGTCTATGGATGGGGTGGGTGTGTCCTGTCTCCTTGATACAGGTTCCCAGGTCACAATGATTTGTAGGAGTGAGTTTGAGCGAGTGGATGACCGCTATGATGCAATGTTATCAAAACCAAATTTTCTAAATAAAGGATGCATTGAAAATGCCACAAACACTATCACCCCTGTAATGCATTCTGTATGACTAATTCCTTCAGTGTATGCTTTTTTTGATAGCAGATATAGCCACCCTAAAATTTCTCAAAAATGTGGCCCTTAAAACATGCAAATGTGAAACGTTTGTATTTAATTAACAGTGCAACACCTGCAGTGGTCTGAGACCGCTACACTAGCTATCTAATCACGTTAGATGAAAAATGAAATGTGTTATGTGCTTGTAACGTAGTATCACATGTGCATCTGCAGAACATGTTTAAAACATGTTTTGCATCAGAACTTTTGAATGCAATTTATGTTTCCTAGTAATGTTTCAAATGTAGACGTTCAAATGAAACTGCCATGAAAAGTGCATGTAGTTTAAGTAGATGCTTTGGCTTATAACAGTACAGCTAATAGAATCATTGTGAAACTGATCTACAGTTAAGTTAGGTAGCTAGCGATCTTGTATTGGCTAGTGTCACTTGCTGGTTTCTCTACTCTATCCCTAAACTTATACAGTTTTAATTGTGCAGTTTACTGTTGATGCTAAATAGCTTGCTGGTTAGACAGGTAAGTGAAGGGAGCAGCGTTGCACAGTGGTTTGCATTTTGAGGCAGCTGTTGCAACGATCGCTACACGTGTCTGAGTATATCTGCAGCCTACGTCCACACGAGATGGTGCATATGATTTTTACAAACTTACAACATTTCCCCCAGACTATAGTTTTAACATGTAGGGCTATATTACCTGTTGTCTGTTATTACAGATATTTTGTAGTTAATATATTAGTTTATTTGTCATTGATGGATTAAACTTGGCCACCTATTGTAAATCTATGTAATTGAAGATGCTGTTTGAAATTTTGATATCACATATTTGAAATATACCCATTGTTTATTCATACACAAATACTAAGCTTTATGAAGGGTCAACAAAGAAAATATGAACCTATCCTCTTATTCCTTATTTATCGAAGGCTCCTAAGTGATAAGGCTTCAAAGTTTTTGTTAAAGTAACTGAATAGTCATAACTTGAATATTAAAGCTGTGTGATAGAAATTGTCTATTGCATGTGAAAATATGTGTGCGTGTTTAATTTAATGTATGTGTGACAAACATCACTTTATTTTTTCTGGGTATGAAAGATTATTGGAGCACTGTAGTGGACTTACTTATGTTCAGCCTCTACCCTATATCCTTTCAGTACATTAGAAAATAGATATTTTATTTTCAGAAATATGTTATTTAGAGCCACTTTGATGTGCAAACCAAATGTTTACAAGTGTTCAAAACGGACTTATCAAGTCCTGTTTTTAATTTTCTTATAAAACACCCTCCCCTCCTTTCTTCACCTTCTATAAGTAATCACTCTTCTAACATAACATGACTGAGAGGAATGCATTAGTAAAGCTGTTTTGACCTGTCCACTGTTAGATCAGTCATTTCAAGGAAGGGGGGGGAGACGGATGTTTTGTAATTCATGCATCTAAGGGTTAAAGCACAGGCTACAGTATTGTCTTTTGAATAGCACTTTGTGGCTGTTAAGCCACCAATGTTTGTATGACACTCAAGTGCATGAAATGTTTGTTGTAATTCAAACACTGTTTACATCAACATTTTATTGGAAATGAACAAGAAAGTCTTCTGTCCTTAATGCAATGAAGTGAGAAGATACAGTATGTTGAACAAAATGGCATCAGCTCATAATATTAAGGCAACCAGCTGCACAGCCTTTCTAAGTAAACTCAGCTTGTTTGTACAAGTTCTGTTCACGCCTACTTAAAATCAGTGCAATGTTTAAAAAATTGTGTCGAGACAACTCAGGAATTCAGGTCCTCCTAATATAAACCTTTAAGTCCTTGCAATGTTTAATCTTATGTTAATTCAACTTAGAAATGTAATTACTCATAGCAATAGAAATACCTTTTGCTGGGCAAGAAATCTTGAGATGAAAGAAATCGGGAATTCTAGTTTGTTCAACATTGTGCCCAAACGTTGACTTTACTGTGCAGCTAGTTTATTCAACTTCCAATTTTTTACAGTCAATTATCTTGTTTGATTTCGTTCACTAATTGTTTGATGGTCCACATGTGTTTTCTTATTGGTGCTCTCCTCCACAGCTAAAATCTTCTTCCAGTGCTGGCGGAGACGAGGTCCCTCTGAGAAGGCGGTGTCCTGGAATCGGGATGGGGCTGCCTGGGGTCATTCTTTGTTCCAGTGTTGGCATCTCTCCAGTGGCAGTTAATACCAGTCCGCGACAAAGTCAAACTCCTGGAACAAGTCCTGCTCCTCCGGGCTGAGGACCCTGGAGCCAAGACTGAGGACTGGGGCTTCGGATGTTAATTCATCGCCCACATCCTTGTGCTCTCTGACGTTGGGCACAAATGGAGGCGTTACCCTCTGTGCCTCCAGCCCAGGCCAGTCCACGCTCCTGAAGAAGGCGTGCTGCATCACTTCTTGGGCGCCTCGCTCTCCAGCCCCGAGCCGCCAAGCAGGATTCTTGCTCATCAGCCTTGTCATGACGGAGACTGCTTCTTTTGACAGGTGCTGGGGGAATGGCACTGGATCATTCACGATACTCTCGTACAGATCCCGCTCATTGGCTCCGGCAAAAGGACACTCGCCCACCATCATCTCAAAGAGCAGGACCCCCAGTGCCCACCAATCAACTGCACGGGTGTAGGACTCCTCCGACAGGACTTCTGGAGCGAGGAAGTCTGGAGTCCCGCAGAACGAACTCGTCCGGTCACCTACACCCATATCTTCCTTGCACAGACCGAAGTCCGCAATCTTCACGAAGCCTCGTCTGTCCATCAGCAGGTTGGGCAGCTTCAGATCCCTGTGTGCGATGTTGTGCCTGTGCAGGAAATCCACCCCCAGCACCACACAAGCAGCACTGAATACAGCCCGGGGCTCTGAGATCGCTTCTCCGTCCAGCGTGAGGTCTCCCCCTGCGACGTACTCCATGATGAAGACCAAGTGCTCCTCAGTCTGGAAGGAGCCGTAGAAGTTCACAAAGAAAGGGTGGTGCACGCTGCTCACAGTCTGTAAGACACTCCTCTCACACATGAGGCTTCTAACATCTTGACTGTCAACAACCCCTCTTTTTTGAATGGCCTTGAGGGCAAATCTTTGTGTGGTTCTTCTTGACTCCGCAAGCAGCACCTTTCCAAATGCCCCGCGCCCTAGAACAGCGACACATTTGAAATCCTCCAGACAACAATGAAATTGCCCCGTCACATCTGGCTGTGGGAGTTTGGGGTCTAAACCGTCTTCGAGAAGTTTCTCCAGATCTTCAAACTCCTCCAGGTCTTCAAGCTCCTGCATTTCCAGCCATTCATCTACCTCCTTCTCCAGCTGCTCAAACTCCTGCATCTCCAGGCGTTCATTCTCCTCCTTCTGCAGACGTTCAAACTCGACCTCCAGACGTTCATTCTCTTCCAGATCTTCAAACTCCTCCTCCAGATCTACAGGGTCATTCAGGGAGTCCAAATGCTCCTCTGCATCCTCCTGTGTCGTCCTGTCCTGGGCCGTCCTGCTCACAGGTTCAATCACAAGGGGGCAGCTTTTCTCAAGGGCGTGGCTGCCTTCGCTGGAGGAGGCCGCTGGGCTGTGTGTTTTTTGCAGCTCCTGTCCAGCACATTCCTCCGTGTCAGTACTGGGGTCGGGCTTGTTCTTGCGCGACTTATACCAATACCAGCCCATAAGCACCAGCGCTGCTGGAAAAACTAGCGGCAGGATTCTCCCCGGAAAAAACATTTTCTCTGGTAGATGGTCCAAGAACAGGCGGGTCGCTAAGGCGTGTCGTGGGTCGTCAACTCTGTCAGGTGAGCTCACGATCTGAATGCTTCGGCTCAAGCAGCGCTATTTATGTATCGGGACCCAGTGTGACGTCATAGCGTTCACGTCGCCATGGTGACGTGTGGGGCACAGTTCGCTCGCGGATCTCCTCCGCTGTCTCGGGGAAAGGACGCATCTGGCCCAGGGCCGCCTCAACTAATATGTGACGCTGCTGGGCCGGTGTAAACTTGCACCCGTGTTTGAAAGTGTTCAATGCGGCCTGTCTGTCAATATGAGCGCAGCGGCCCTGGGCGGAGAAACGCGTCATGAGTGACGCATCTCAAGCCACGCAAAATAAAATACCGGCACCGACAGTATAGCTCAGACGACTGGACTGTATTCATTTCACTCTCTGCCACGTCTATCAGCCATATGTGCGCACATGCACTGGTGATGTCGCTCACATGTGCACAGAGAAACGCAGAGGCGAGTGAGTGCTAGTGAAGCAGCGCACACTTGTCTTCAGTGACTGTATTGGTCGAGTCTGCAGTGTGAACACAGTGTATGACTGCAGTGACAGCGCTGCGCTCATCAGCTGTCAATGCGCTGTGAAACTGAGCGCGACGCGTAGGGACTAATCCGAATTACGCATGAAACCATATGAACTGAACCGCAGCGTGTTTCCATTAAAACAGTGCGTTATAGGAGACACTGGCTGTTTGTTTGCAATCCGATAAACAATTATATATGTAATGGAGAAATATAGGAGTTGGGAGCAGGGACGTCGCTAGACCTATTTTAGGGGGGCTATAACCCCCTAAGGCTAAGGATCGTCAGCAACCCCCCGCTCTTACCGGAGAACACCGTCAGCAGCTCCTCCCAGTGAAGACGTGAGCTCACGACCAGGTCACGGTGAGCTCACATGTAGGTCACACTGTGAGCTCACCAGAGCAGACCTCACACTGAGCTCACGCATGAATTTCCATTGATATTCCACAAATTGTGTTGTATTTACAGCTTGATTTTCTATTCCAGAATGTGTGAAGCATTTTCATGAGGTGGCAGTAGAAGTAAAACGAGGAAAATTGAACAAAATGAAGACTACAGTAGAACTCTAAGTGCTTAATCAAATTGAAACATTGTACAGATCACTAATAAATACATTTCTGAACATATTATTGTGTGTGTCTTGAATCTAATTACTGAATATCCATGTCACAATGAACGCACAGTGTGAGCATAGTTAGGTCACAGTTAGCTCACAGGGAGCTCACACCGTGAGCTGTTAGGCATCGTTTCGCCCCCTAAACCCTGAAGTCTAGCAGCGTCCCTGGTTGGGAGACTTGCTAACACAAAATGTCTCTCATTCTTTAGCATTTGAAAACATGAGCAGATAGAGGTCCAAACAGGCGGAATAGGCAAATGCTAGGGCCGCTGTCCATCCATGGGCGCCCACATGAGTGAAGATTTTTTATTTTTTTACGTGTACTTTTACTCTTTTTTTTCTAATAGTATTTTAATACTATTAATTCAAAATATTACCAAGAAGCGAAAGCCCCCACAACAACAAGTTTTCTGTAATATAGTTTAATATAGTTTTTTCGTACAATACTCTTATTTATACTGTATTTATAATTCGTAGTATGTCACTTGTTTCTTTAATACTGTTTTTATTTTGTGTGATTTTTTTCTTCTAAAATAAAGAAAATATCTAAGACATAAAGCTGTGCAGTTTCTGTGTGCGATGCAAGGGGCACCAAATTGGTCAGGGCCGGCCCTGGGTCCAAACACATGTGGCCAATGGGATTTTAAAATTAAACTTGTGTTATCTATATTTTAACATTCAAAGCTCAACCCATTTTGATTTGTATGTAACAGAAGTAAATGAATGTCAGATTATTCTAGTATAATGTTAACGTGTAGATTAACCCTTTTGAATACTGTGCAGCAATTAAAATCTATACTTTCCCCCTGGTCAAGTGTATGCCTGTGACTTAAATGTAGATCACAGTCTGTGAAATCAGCAGCTGTTTGGGCATTCATCAAATGACTGTCCTTTTTGTGTTGATGGGAGGAAAAATGTTATCTTGTGAATTCTTATTAAAACAAAACAAGAAGCAACCTTTGTTTCCTTGACTAACATACTGCTTTGTCAACTTCCCTGTACAATTAAGTGATTTGGGGCACATAATAGTCTCAGGTTTATACAGCCCAAATAGTTCAGATTTAGGCTTCCCTCAGGTTTTAGAAGGTACCCAATATATTTCAATATTACTGTAGTATGGAAAATAATACTTTCTGAATGCGCTAAGAGATTTGAATGGGAAGCCAAAGAAAATATGCACCAAGTACACTGCACCCCCTTCCCTCACTCTAATAACATGTGACAATAATTGTGTTAATTCGGATTAAGCAATATTACACAGAGTTAGGTGTCCCTATTTTTTTCAACCTGACTGCTAAGTCTGTTAAGTCTAGGGAATAAAAGCAAACTGAATTCTTATGGAGGCAGTTCTTGATTAAATTATCAAAACCATCCACTCTATGACAACTTGGTAGCTTTTAGCTTTCAAGTAGTATTTATGTAAAACATGTATCTTTGAAATGAGTATTTGTCTTATGCTGATGTATCCAATACTCATTGTATTGCAATAAGTTATATATTTACATATTTAAGTTGCTTTGTGGTGGTTAGGCTGTGCGGCCTGTGATTATACTTTTTTTGATGCAGTACTGAAATGTAAATACAAGTGTAAGCTTCTCTCAGTGGAAAAGTACAGGCTGGTAGCATGTTTCATGTCCTTGAAACCAAATACAACATACAAGAGTATATGGTAGCTACACTGCAAGGTGATGCTTGCACTCTCTTTAAGTTGGATTTAGAAACAGGGAATATGTATTTATTTCATAGTTTTTCCTTTGTAGGTAATTTATCAGTAGGGCTTTTGATTTTTGGCAGATTATTTTCAAAATTGGGGTCAGTCAGAATTCACACCTCTCTAACAAGTAAATTTACCTTCCCAGTTAATGATTATTCATATTTAGTTTTCAGGTTTAACCCTAATCTAAAAATAAGTTAAACAGGTTTCAATGTAGTAAAACCCAAAATGTATTAGATACAAAGCAGGATAATTAGTAGGCCTTTTTAAATGTCATCATGTGAGATGGACTATATGAGAATATATCGTTTTACATTGAATCAGATGTCAATTAACTCTGAATTAAAAATATTTAGCCTAGCCTCTCATCAGTAATCCGACCCACACTACACACAGTCTGAAAACATGCTGAAGAAATTCCCTTCATTCATGCTTGAGAACTGGTGGGTATAAATACATTCAGTTTCTATTTTTGGTCTTTTAAGCATTTATGTTTCTTTTTTACTTTTATGCAGCCTACTACATAATCTAAGAGGGTAAAGAGGGCATCTAAAATCTAGTAAAATGGAGATTACAAGAGAGTGCAGTCCACTTATCTAACAAGTTTAAACACCAACTGAACATGCAGACATTCTTTCTGCTGGTGTTTTCCTCCTTTCTGGTGTTTGCTTTTGTTTGTTGGTGTGTTAAATATTTTCATACAACACATTTTCCTTGTGTGCTACAAAATATTGTAAATCCCCATTGAAATCGATAATATTACACATTGTTTTTGTTGTTGTTTTTTGTAGTGGAAAAAACGTGACAAAGAGCTTTAACCTTGAAAAGTGAACAGGCTATCAGTGGATAATTGTGCAACAGAGGAACACAGAAGACTTAATCAGTTTGCAAATTGTGTCAGTCAAAATACAACCTTCCAAAAGATAGCCCTCTCATTTTCCTGAGTGCATTGACCTTGGCACAAGTCCACAGCATTGCACTTGTGAGACACAGTTTCAAATGCTGAACTATTTATACGTGCAGCATGTGAGCCATGGAAAAGTACCAGGTCTTTTGTAAAACTATAACTGAAACCAGCATTTGGCTGGCTCAAGCATCAGACCCTAAAAGTGTGCACTAAGGTTTCAGTTAGTAGTTTAACCAGTAAAGTTCAGAAGGAAATTTTAAAGAGACTGAGTTTCATTTTCTGTTTTCTACATTTTGATTGGATTCTTAGTTGTCAGACTAAGTAATTTATGTGAATTGAGAACTGATTAATTTGCAGAAAAGGGTTGACAAGGGTTTTGTGGTAGTTTGGAGGCACCACAAGGTCTTGATTTAGGCATTGCGGTATCCCTGAAAACACACTGAGGTATCCCTAAAAACACATGCTTACTAGATGCAAAGTAGATTGGGGGTGTACAACACAACAACAACTTGCACTTACCGTAGTTGCAGCTTATTGAAGCTGAACAAATATTGATGGTTTACCCTGACAAGCTGTGACGTGTTTGTGCCAGCTTCGTCTGTTTTATGTCCCTTGTCTACTTCTGGAAAACTACTCATAACATGTCGGTAGGCCTACCAATCCTCGCTCCAGAAAAGAGCAACTCCTCCTTTTGGGCTTATTGAGGTTGGAGAAATGCCACAGTCCGTGTCATTCAGGAACTGTGACTGATGTATCTTCAGCAAGCCAACTTTGTTTCTAAATAGGTCAACTTTACATGGCTTAATTTTGATAAGACCTTTTGTTTAGGATTAAGAGTCTAATGATTATGAGAGCACAGGAAAGCTATGCAATCTTATTTGCATTTTAAAAACACATTTATTAAGCATTTAGGACATTTAGGTAGGCTCTGCGTTAAATCTTTAGCCTTTTTAAATGTGTAAAGAAACACATTTTAAATTATTCTTCAGTACTGGCATGGCAAAGCAGATTCAGTGACAGGCTGATGCAAGTCTGTGTAGATGTTACCAGCACCTGAGGCCATTGCGTGTGAACACTTCACACCGGCCAGCACATTGTTTTACCAGAATGTCTAACATTCCTGACTATTCAGCAGTAATTGATTTCAGTCCTTTTGCAGTATGACTGGTTGAAATATCAGAGTACTCTATTCTTCAGGATTGTTAAACAGTGATATCGTGTAAAGAGTGAAATATTCTGAAACTGGGGAATTTTCACCCTGGTAGAATTCTTCCCCTTGGCTTTCTGTACCAAGTAAACTTGTGTACTGTGCTCAATATTATTGTACTCTGTAATAAATTACATTTAACTGGTTCTCTCAGCTGCCTAAGTTAAAATTAAAGTTGAAAAATGAAAAAAACACTCTTGGCCGGTTTTCAAATTCAATTGCCTATTGTTAGCTGATACTAGTGATAACATGCAGTGTAAAACTGAACAAGAACAAGTTTTTTTGTATCTAAAACAGCAACAATGTTATTTGAGGTTCAAACAATTGCAAACTTGTCTGGGGAACAGCATTCCATTATAATAATTAGAAACAATGTCTATATATTGACAGTGCTTTTCTATATTTTGGTTAAATATTTAAGGGACAGACAGTTATTAAGGAGTTTAAATATGCTGTATATCTTATGCACAGTTCATTTAAACACACCACCTCTCTTTAAATGGTTACAGGCTAAAACAAGCACTTAACAACAAGTTGAACTGCATCCTGTCTGTCCTGTGTCAATTGTCACTATTGCTTTAGTATTGAAGCCTCAAGCTATTACTATAGCTCACAGTGACTTATGAAAGTAAGCATGGGATCCTGCAAACTTTGGAAGATTCCCACCATGAGAAATATATGTAAGAGTCTGCAGCCACAATGGAAGCCTGAATACTTACTATGTCTAGAAATTGGCAGAACAACCAGACTCTATCTTGCTTGTTAAAACTTTTAACCTTGTGCAAAAGAAATAGTAAAGATTTTGGGAGCATCTCCAGATATAACATGTGTAATGCTGTTTTAAAAATAGATGGATTGCCAACCTGCCAAGTTTTATTATGTTCTCATATTCATGCCATGGGTCTAGGTATTAAAAAAGGGCGAAGCAGACTCCGCCAATTACTGTTCGAAAAAGGGACAACACCCCCATGATAACTGAATAGGAACTCTGTAGAGAAAACTACACAGCTTTAATTATTGCCACCAGGGAATTGCTCAAGGAGCTCAGTTACTGCAGGTTAATGCACTCACTTATACATAAAACAATGACTAGATTATGAACTAACTGCCCTACATGTAATGGTTATGATTTCAAAATACATGGTAATTGCTTGTTAACAGTATAATACATAACAAAGTGTGCATTTTTTTCTTTGCTCATTTTCAAATGATCTACTTCCTCATAAAAAAAAACACATTTCAATTAATGTATGTATTTTTTGAGTTATGTTAGGTGTTTGAGGTAAAATATTACATGTATTTTAAGCTTGAATGATTTCTAATACATACTGATGCAGACTGGTAGCTGAGGGCTGGATGAGAAGTTCAGTGCTCTCATTTCATCTTAACATCCCATGTCAGTTGATCTTGCGCTTTTAATTTCGTTTTGGCTGCACTTATAAAGCAGCAGGGGTTAGTTGATCTTCCACATTGCATCACATTTAGCCTGCTCAGTTTAGTTTAAACGCCCGTGCCTAGCGATTGCATTTGCTTTATTTGAATTAAAATTGAGAGTAATTACACAGTCAGTGGGCCTTTCAGTTTCATATACTTTTGCATTCGATCTGAATGATAACCTCATTAGCTTTGTGTGCCAAAAAAATGACACACATTGCATTTAGAAACATTAGGGATGAAATTAAGTAAAACATGCAAAGCTCTTATTTCTTTTTATAATGGTAATTTGGTGCACATACATTACTAATACTAATATTTTCCAGTCGTAGATTGGGTTGAACTGAACATAAAACTGTTATAAAATACCAAACTTCTAGATCAATCTACTAAAATAAATAAATAAATAAATAAATAAAAATAATAATAATCGCTACCTAGCGCATGCTCAGTACGAAAGCATAGCATCCTCCACTAAACCTTCCACGTCGCTGCTGCTGTGGGACTATTTCATGTATCAATCCGCCAAAGGGAACGTTATAAAAGCCGGCCGGCGAAGTAGTGCGGTGCCGGCACACACCCTGCAGTGTTCGAGATCATTCCGTCTACAGCGAGGATCTAGGCTCTCTGTCGGTGGGAACTTTAGATTTTTCACCGAATTATTCCTAGGTATGCTTATATATCATTACATTCATTGTATACCGTTTGCGAAAGCCAGTTTGTTTTAAATTGCGTTTCTTGTTTTAAACAAAGAACATACTTGCAAATCTTGGGGTCGGTTAGAGCTGGGCTGCAAAGAAAAGCTCTGTGATCGTGTGTATGTATGTATGTATGTATGCATGCATGTATGTATATTAGCTCATCTTTGTAGTGGTTGGGAGGATATTGTTAAATCTATAAAATAATGGCAGCGTATGTGAGGAATATGGGCGGCAACCCACAATGGTTGACTGTAGCGGTCTGTGGGTCTTCAAATGTTGACCCTGAAATGCCTTGTGCACATGTAGAGCTGCGATCTGGGAGACCGTAATATTCTGCACATTAAGGTTTCATGCAAAAGATGTGGGTGCGAAAGTGAGGTCCGTTGTTGTACCGCAGATGTGTCTGAAGCGATGACATTTCTGCAGATCTGCGTTTTACTTGTGGTCTGCGCTACAGGGACGCCTGCTAATTGCCGCGCCTTTCTATTTGCAGGCATCGGAGATCCGCTGGCTTGTTTCAGGGATGGTCATGTCTACCGTCGCATTGGCCCTCTGTAGGCGCGGCAGGGTGGTGGCGAGTCGGGCAGTGAAGGTCGGCGCGTCGCGGTGGCGGTCCTGCCCGCCCTCAGCCCGCTGCATATCGGCCACTAGCGGGAGGAAGAACCTGGCCGCTGCGCTGGAGAGGCGTGTGCAGCAGCCGGCCGCTTGGGACACTTTTGGCACTTGGCTAGACGAGCCTCTTGTGCTGCCGCCTTGGCTGGGGGATGCCGGGCCCACTTTAAAACAACCCAGAGTCCCCAATGTTGGCTGTGCCAGCCAGACTGGGAAGAGGCAGGGCAACGAGGACCGCTTCAGCGTGGCACAGCTGGCGGACAACCTGTTTCTCTTCGCGGTCTTCGACGGCCACGGCGGCCATGCCGCGGCCGAGTTCAGTGCCAGGAATCTGGGGCATTTTATTCAGTGAGTCGGACACGTTGAGCGCCGTTTTGAAGTGTGGTAGGATGTGCGCTGGTGTTTAACCTTGACCCTCGTTTGCTCTGATTGCAGGAGAAATCTGATGCTGCAGTCAGACCTAGAGTCAGTCCTGGAGACGTCCTTTTTGCAAATCGACAGTGCTTTTCTTCAGAGCATTTGCAGTTCAGGAGAAGGTGAGATGTTGTCCTCCCCCACCCTGCCCATCTACCTTTTGTTCGTTAACTAACAAGCTGTGTCGCATGCTTTGCACCGCACACCGGTAGGGATTTGCATATTCATCTGAGGTGTTGGGTTGTATACCTTGAGCTGCATCGTTTGACCAATTGCCAAAACCGTTGATGGTGAATTCCTGCTAGACCAACAATGCATCCATTTAAATCAAATTGAAGTAGACGTATAGATTTCAGGGTTTGGTCTTGACTGCTCTAAAATATTGTAATAGTCTGAACTGTACCAAGAGTACAGTGAGCTGGTACAGTAATGCATGTGAAATATTGAACACTAAAAACCTTAATGTAATCTATTGTACCTGTTCAATTCCTTTAAAGTTCTTACTGAATGTTCTTTCTAGACCTGTCCTTGAGGCAGAAGTTTACACTTGACCCTCCATGCACTGGTGTGCAATCCTGCAGATTTTAACTTGTACAAGACCTTAAGCATTCATTAGTAAACTGTGAAGCCTTGAATTTGTGACAAATGTTGAAAATGGAAACGGCATCTTTTGTCCGAGTGCAAATCCTTGCTTGGCTCCAAGCAACCGCTCTATTCCATATGCTACTTATTAAATTGACAATTTAATTTCCTTCTACAACAAAATTAATTTGTGTAGAATGGGATAGAGAGGAGTGAAATGTATTAACCAGCATGTGATAAATAGCCAGCAGTGGCTGCTTTGTGGTTTGTTACTACTTTTATATTTCAACCTAGGTGATGGTGTCCAGCGGTTCCATGTCTGGACTACAGAAGACTGCGAATGTTTTTTAAAAACCATGTAAACTCCTTGTGAGTTCTCTCTTCTTTTGAGCAGTTTAATTGTAGATTGTCTGGTGTCAAATCTAGTTTAGTGTTTGGCAAATTCCCCTTATGAAATTTAAAACATTATAGTTGAGTTTGTAGTGAAATATTTAAGGCCCATAGTCCCAGTCTCAATTCAGTCATTAACCTTGATGCATTTGATTCCCTTATTGAAATGTTTTGCATACTGCTGTAGTTCCCCCCCATCCCATATGCAGTACTGTAAAGAGTAGTATATAATTTAAATGATAGGTTAAAGTGGTACCTCTTTCTGCAATATGTCACTCACATGAATTTGCATCTTCCTTTAGATGCACTGCTGTCATCAGGAACAACAGCCACGGTGGCCCTGCTGAGAAATGATACTGAGCTTGTGATTGCAAGTGTTGGAGATAGCCCAGCTGTGCTTTGTCGTGAAGGAAAAGCAGAAAGCTTAACTGAAGACCACAGCCCTAGGCGAAAAGATGAACGGAAAAGGTATTGGTCTTCCCACATCAATGGACCTTGTACGTTTCAAGGAGACATTCTTCTAACATGTAGCGGAATGTAACTTTTAACTTCATAGTTATGAGTTGGGAATTTCATTGGAAACCAGCTGCTGGCCAAAGTCTCCATTCAAACTTGTAAAGGAAAAGTGTTGCAAGGAACTCCAGCATAGATCTTGTTCAGCTTTCTGAAAGTGTCTTTTTAAATGTAGGATTCAACAATGTGGGGGATTCATTGAGTGGAATAGTGCTGGGGAGCCATATGTCAATGGGAGGCTAGCCATGACACGCAGCATTGGCGATTTCCAGGTGAAGTCCTATGGTGTGACTGCACAGCCCGAGATCACTACTGTTAAGGTATGGGATCCATTTCTCCACTCCATGGAATATTGGTTTGCTTTTCCCTTTTAGGGTTTGATTTTTAAATTGCATTTTGAACTTCCTAGTTGCAGCAGACGAAGGACTGCTTCCTGGTTTTAACAACCGATGGGGTCAGTGGGATTATGGAAGGACAAGAAATGTGTGACATGGTGAAAAAGTGCCAAGACCCAAAAGAAGCTGCGCTCATTGTAACTGATCAGGTAAATTGAAATAACGCATTGGATTTTTATTTTTTGTGTGTGCGGTAAATGCTTGTGTATATAGAGCATGGTTTCCTCATGGGTTTTCTGATGTATTTTTGTTCCCTCGATGCAGGCACTGCAATATGGAACGCAAGACAATGTTACCACTATGGTGATCCCTCTTGGTGCTTGGGGAAAGTTCAAGAATTCCTTGACCTCTTCAAACTTTGGACGAATCATGGTAGCCAGTGGTCGTTGGAGTTAACTTGCCAATATTGGTCAAGCCTTATGTTGTCAGATATGAGTGTAGAATATTGTGAAGTGCATGAATTTTCCTAAATGTCCAATGTGTTGAACTACTAGAAATGTGAGTGGTACTATGCTGATCCATCTTTATTCTGAAATGTGGATAACAAAGCATTTTCCTCTGGACCTAAAAGGTTCTTTTGTATTTCTTTCATTTCTTAAGAAAGTTACCAGTTTAGTGCCTTGAGGCACTCCAGAATTAAGTTGCCAAACTATTTTTAATAATTTTATCTTGACCTGAACTGAATGCACACGCGTATCCTTCTGTAAAAATGTGAACCTTCCAAGTCTGGCAATCGGGAAGGAAAAAGCATCTATGAAGTCGGAAGACTTTGTGCACAAAGCAGCTAATAAAAATTGCCCCTTCAATGTATGTTGTCTAGAATAAAAGCCTTAAATACATTATTGGTTTGTTGCCTTTTTATACTCGCAAAAAAGTGGTTCATCTTGCTTGTTTGGGTAGACCAAATTCATCTAGTAGACTTATTTGACATGTGTAGGTCTGGTGCAGGCTCTTTGTAGCAATTTAATGTCACCACTGTGGTGTACGCATATCCATTTATATAGCCAAAAGTGCTCTTCTAGCTTGTCATGCAGAAATCTCTCCATTTACTACTTGAATGACAATGTGGGGAAAACCACAACCCTGGTCTGTATTTAGGTGACAGGTTCCCTAGTGGAAGCTTATTCTGTAGAAAGGTAGCCCTAACAAAGCCAATGGCATTTCATTTAAAGATTTTTAAAGACTGCATAAACCATAAGCACCGATGAATACAATTTAACTTCATGAAGTAGTTTTTGATCATTTGGAGCTCTTCTTGTTAAAGATTGCAGTGTAGACCTGCCAAAATTCTACATTAGTTTTATGGTTTAATTTCAAATTGTACAAAAACGTAATGATATACAGAATCCACAAACATGGATTTTTACAATTGACATTTTTGCTTCCTATGGCAAATGCAGAATCCTATAATGAAAACTTAATGTATAGACATGGTTATGGACCAAAACTAATAGAATTTGCTCAATCTGCTCCTTACCAAGCAAAGTAATCCTTATACCATACAATTTTTGTCTGGTATTTGGCCTGCCATTTAAAATCATTCTGGGATAAAACTGGTCAAAAACCTTAATTCTCAGTCTGTTATAAGACACTCAGATTTTTGTGCAAGAACAGGCCAAGAATTGCTTTCATGGGGTGGGTCACAATGATAGTGGAAGAAATCTTTACAGGACAGGGAGTATGGTACATCCCTGATGCAGCATTAAAAATCTTATTCTGGTACAAAATGTTATGTGTACTTTTTCATTGTGTGGAGCTTTATACCAGCAATGCTCAAGAAGATGATGGTCATACAGGCCAAAGCAACAATGTTTTCCCACATCGCCCAGTTATCATAGCCAATCCCCTGTCCACAGAGATAAGCTTCACCATAACACCTGTTGAGAAAATCTAGATTAATTATGCCTTACAAATTACAGTAAAAACATGCTGCTCATTAAAATATTCATATAAGCAGGGATGAGTGTTACAAGCATTCACTCACACTTTTCCTAAAACACTGATTAAAGTATGTAAAGTAGTTTCTAGCCTAAAGCTGTAGGACAACTCGATGAAGGCTTATTTTCTAGCTGGGATGATTTGGGATGTGATATGACATCTCCCATGGTGTTCAGAGAAATAATTTGCAAGTACAGTAAATTAGTAAATTTACATTGCATAATACATAGGCACAATAAAATTCAGATCACATAATTTGTAATACTCACACTCCTCCTAGTGGGTTTATGTTGCTTAAACAGTTAGCCATTGCAGATTGAAAGCTTGTACTTTGATTTGATTTGTCTCCACAGAAATACAAGCCTCTGAACTCATTTATTTGGAGTGCCTGTAAAACAACAAGAGGTTAGTTAAAGACCCAAGAAAGGCCATTGATCTCTGGTATTGTCTTGTCCATTCAGAGCTAATATGGTGTGTAAATAGAGACAAGAGTTTATTTCATAGCGATTGGTTCAATCAAGGTGTATGCCTTGTTCAAAGAATATTAATATTTGCTTCAGAAGTAATACTTTATATCCTGTAAAGCAAAACAAAACTCTCTTACAGTCATTCCATATCTTGGTATGCTGAAGTATTTGAGCCAGTTGATCCAAGCCGGCACAGAGGTCAGGTTCACCAGCAAGCCAGAGAAGATCTACAAAATATGTACATTACACATTAACATTTCAGCTTCACTCGATGAATACTTCAGGATATTCTGGATATTGACAAAGGTCTGCCACTTAGCACAGTAGATCTATGAATGAAATACAAGCCTTTATAAGCCACAAAAGCAAAATCTACCTATTATCACTGAAGGTACAGCAGCTGTCTTGTCCAATTGTAAATGCTTTTATGGCTTCAAAATGTATGAAAATATATCCTACTCAGGGCACCATATACAGTGTGCCATGCTATATTTTGGAATATTCTGGAGTGCTAAAGATGTGTAAACTTTGCTTTTTATACTCACATACATTAAGATAAAGCACAGGGTAAGGATAAGGTTTGCTACAGCAACACTATCCATTCCAGTGCCGACTGCAAGAGCCAATGAAGTTGCTGTGTAGGATATCATTGTCACCGTGAACATGAAGAAGAAGAAATTACCAGGGAGTCTTTGGAAGCCTGCAAAGCATTAACATTGAAATGATTCATTTATTGAATAAAAACTTTAAAAAATTAGAGGTATCATGATATTACAGCGAAACAAAGACTGCAACGACATCACGGTGACCCATTACAGCACAGTGCCAATGATAACCGTGCCTGTCCTATGAAGAGCATCCCTGTCACAGCACATTGACCCGGTTAAGACCCAACAAGTGCATTTACTCTATACTGAATCATAATAAAATCCTGCAGTGTTTCTCGTATTAGTTGCAGTTTATTCTGTATAACAGCAGTTGCTCAGGACCGGCCCGTTGTGCTGCAGGAGGGATACAGCTCAGAAACTCACTGTCGACCTCAACTAGAGCAGTCAGAGCAAAACAATACAACCATTACTGTTAAATGGTGGCATTATGCCATTTGGGGCACAGGGGGAGCACGAATTATTTCCATTGTTCATATTTTTCATGTCAAACCCATGTAGAAACATTTCATTATATGATCCCTCGCCGCTTCAGCTACACTACGCAATTGAGCGACAGCCCCTTAGTGAGCGCATGCGCGTCATGCAGTGTGCGCCGGTTGTGACGCAGCAGCTACAGCGCGCCGAGCAGCGCCTCCGTGCGGGTTCACTGGCGCGTCTGCATTATTTTTGTGCTAATATTATGATTTTAATAAGTATGCAGTCTGCTTAAAACAGTATTTAAATACATTAAAATAGACGTTGTTGTTTTATCTCTCCTACTGTTTTATAATGCACTGACAACACGTGAGTCAATAAACGTGTTTTTACAAAAATGCGAAATTACACAAAAAACGGTGTTGTACAGTATACATTGCTGTCAGTCATTTTACTTTTGGTACTTTATTATTATTTAAGTGTTGAGGTGCTTTTCCTGCGATTCAATTCCTAAGGTTAAAGCAGAAGAAAGAGAAGTTACATCTAGTGATACTACTGACTAGTCAACAGCTACAGCCGCCTCCACAATTATTCACATCACATAGACTACAGTGGGTTTAGAGACAAAAAGTGTACATTCAGTATGTGTTGCTATTATGAAAGTATAATATACAGTAAAGCATGTTCAGTGTATGCATTTGTAAACCCTGAGACTGAAGTCTATTGAAGCAGCTGTAGTGTCAGCAGCAGCAGTGAGGGTCTGACAGGCCGGAGGTGGGATTGTTGTTGAGGGGGACTCAGTTCAAACAGAAATAGTACGACAACAGCAAGTACATGCTTTAGTAATAAAGTCAAGCACAACCAGGTGCAAAAGCTTCAGCTGCAATTACACTGACTTCATTGTTCTTATAGTTTGTACAATGCATGATGCAAACCTTGTTTCGTGATCAGAAACAGCCCAGTTTGATTGGTGAGGACAGGAGGATCCACTGCAGCAGTGTTACTGTCCCTGAGAGAGACGTCTCCCTGAAGCAGCTGTAGGAGCAGAAGCAGCAGCACCAGGGAGGCTCAGACAGGTAGGAGCTGCTCTTACTGTGATTACTGTTCAGTGGGACTAAAAAGCTCAGTTGCATTACTATTTATTTGCCCAATCGTACTTGTAGTTGATACAATACAGTATGTACACCATTTTTAAGGAGTTTTTGTTTTTTTAATAATCAGAAATGGAGACAAGTTTAAACGTGCCAAAAGACTGGCAAGAGATTAGATTAAAAGAATCCACTCATGTGAAACTGATGACCATAAACATTTCACGCTCCTATTACATCACACTTTGACCTCAGATCACATCTCCCACAGTTCAAACCTTTCCTAAATAAAACCTCAAGCTATCACGTTATGTAAGGAATTGTGTTATAGCTTAACAACCACTTGGGGTGTTGCCTCTCCGAGACACAAATCCACGGTCAAATGTAACACAAAGAGGCACTGTCACATCGCCGGCCTGGGCAAACATCACTGTAGAAACTAGCGCTTCCCTAAGCCTTCACATTCATTGGCATTATGTGTACACAAATGTATTTTCAGAAACAAAAAAGCAGCTTTAATGTATGATTTTTCAATACATTTCCATGAATGACATAAAGAAGACAGCACTGTAGCAGCAATTTTGTTTACAGTCAGTGAGTCTGTGAGACATCTTGTGACCTTAAAGCCACAGAACATTTGATAGAAATCAGCAGATACTAAATGGATTTGTTTGTTTAACTGTTGAAAATGCACATGGCTATCTGAGAGAGGTTCTTCACAATGCACTAAAATGTAAAAACTCAGTCACAGCACAACCATTTAACAATTTCAGGGTAAATGGTTTAGATCTGTGATAAGAATTGAATGCACTCTATGGCAGTGAGTCTGAGGTGTAAATGAGCATGTGTATCATTTTCAGCAAGAGGACCAATTAAAGCTGTTTAAGTGAGGATCTTTTTACTTTACCTTAAAGTACGGCCTGCTGTAAGAGCAATGCAGTAGACCACCCTGGGATTTCAACATGAAACCACAATTTTAAACGTTTTGTAACTAAAGGAGACCAATTTTTGCTGTACGCCCACTTTCACAGAAGTGGGTTTGCATTCATTGAAGTGGATTGTGAAAGCCCACACAACATGCCCAAGTCTGTAGCTGTAATTACGGGCTTTTCTTCGTTAGCAGGGGGTGTGAATAATTTTGCTGCCTCTTCGTCATATTAATCTGCCTGCAAACAGCAAGGAAGGGGTTCCTATTTGCAGAGCGCTTACGAAGACTAACCAAGACAAACTGCAAGGATCAAACGGGGCTTAAAAATAGAGCCGGTGTTGTCACTTGAGGACTCAATGCAGCTGCCATTTAAGCACCTGTCCTGTTACATTTGTTTACAGGAGTAGTTCACATTTTACACATATTGCAATATATTACTTACAATTCCTGACCTTACAATTAATTATGTAAATTACATTCCAGTGCTTATTTGTCACGCTCAGCAAATAATTTAGCTGCATGACCCCCCTGCCTCAGACTATAGTTCTCTTCTTTGGGAAAGGCATCTTTTCAATGTTTCAATAAAGGACACTTCAGGCAAAAATGTTAATTTGTTTAAAGATTAGTAATATAATAATTTGTAGTCTTTGTTTCACTGTAATGTTGTGGAACCTGAGAAGATCCACATAAGAAAATCAAAGCTATTACAAATAGACTACAAGTTTAAAATGAAGGGGTACTTCATACTATTATTCGTATATTTCAAGACAGACATTGATCCTTTTCTACCTGCAAGAACAAATGCCTTGTTTGGTTTGCATACGGTTTAAAAGGTTTTAATGTGATTCGTGATTAAGCATCTGGAATAAACTGAATGACACTAAACAGGTTTGAAAAGGCTTCCATAATGTGCATTTAAATAAAAAGCTATCCATTCCAATGAATTTTTAACAGTCACGTTCCCTGATATGAAACTTCATGAAGTTAAAAAGCCATTATAGCAACAATACTACAGAAAAGTCTCTGAAATGAAAGCCAATATTATTCTAACCACTTAGGCACTCACCCATCATCCAGTATGTGATTAAGGATAAAACTAGTCCAGGCACAGTCCCCATTGGAATCAGGTCTCCTAGTAGTATTGAGAAGAAATAGGCCAATAGCCTGTAGTACCCACTGGTGTACTGGTGACTAGGGTTTAAAAAGGCAAAACAGGGAAATTAAGCAATTCAAAATACAGTTTATCAGTTCTCCCCAGAAAACAGAACCATTTATACACACTGTAGAACCCCCCCCAAAATCTGAAATATATCAGAGGTGGGTTCAGACACCAAAATATAATTATGACTACAGTATACAGTCATTAAACTACATTTAAAGAAAGATGCAACACATTGCATACTTCACTTTAAACAATCTATGCTCTGTCCAACATTTAATACCACAATTATAAAATGTAGTTTTTAATTTACTTACATGAACAATTTCTTCTCTTTGATGAAAACCTCAATTGCTGACACACTGGAGAAACACTGATTGGTGGTGATGAAAAATAAAGCACCCACCCTGAAACAATAAATATTTCCAAACGTCATGTGCAGGTTCTTTAGAAACAATTAATGGGTTGTAAATGTTTAGCATCTAAATCTAAGTTTTGATTTAGTGAGACTAAGCTGTTTAACCTTATGCAGTGGACAGTATGCTTTCAGCAGAATTGAAGGAGATCACCAGCCAGACATGTTGTAGCACAGGCCCAGTCTTGATTTCCCTTACATACAAATAGTTATTGTGAAAAGAAATAAAACTGACTCACAAGAATGTTATCAAGTCAGTTCAAGGGTTAAAAACAATAAAAATATAAGCAAAGAGAAGTTCAGGCAAGACTGCAAGGTTCTCTGGTTGAGCTTGTAGTTTGGTTGTATTTTCGAAACCACAAGGTGTCATACATTTTCTGATTGCACAGTAATGTTGTCTGTATCTTTCATAGGGTTCTCTGGAACTTCAATACATATGAAGTGTAATTGTATTAATGTGCATGAATATATACAGTAAATATTCACTTCATTTAACTTATTTTATTCGGTGTATGTTTTAAAATTGTTAAGAGTGTGCACAGACCAGCTGACAACACAGTTGGTCAAAGCTGAACACTTCACCTGTTCTGAATTCCAGTGGGGTCTAGTTTGGCTCCAAAGAAGATCACACCAGTGAACAGACCCAAAATAAGGTTTACCAAAACCTGTAGAAAAAACAATCACTTTCAGTTTGTTTTCAGACCAATTTCCTTAGAAAATTATAATTTCATAGAATTCGAATTACAGAAGACCAGCAAGTTGAAATGTAAATGTTTCTTGGAAATAGGTCACTAGGTTCAGATAAATGCTTTGAGTTCTTTGAAAATGTGTAAATATTAAGGATAGAATTGGGTTTTGATTTTGGTTTTAAAACTATGAATGCAAGTAAGTAAATTGAAGCACCATGTAACCTTCAGCAATTTACAGCCCCACGAACCTTAGATTCACACATCCCGGATTACTATGGAGTTCATACCTGCGCAACTGAAGCCTGAGGGTTCCGAATGAGGTTCTTAAAGGTGCGCTTGGTAACCCAGTAAAGCTGGGTAAAGAATGAGGTGGCATAAGTGATCGACTCCATCCTCCTGCCATTTCTATTAGTTCCTCTGCGGTCTTCAATATTCTTCAATGCATCTTGTACAGACTGAAATTTGGTTGAGTCCATGTATTTCTCACTGAGTGTATCCACCACAGTTTTATCAGCCGCTACAGGATCCCGAGGATTCACAGTTTCCAAGTTGCCTTCCTCTCTGCTTTCTAATTGTGTGAATTAGAAATGTAATTCACAAAAGTGTTCATCTTTCTCTGCCTATTTAAACTTAAATTCAGTGTTTTTTTTATACATCACTAATAAACATTACCCATTTTATACATTCATGCATTCAAGGCATAAGAATGATCATAAAATTAATAGAAGGTACAGTACAACTTCATTCATGGGTTTAGATTAATAATGGAAGGACCCTAGCCAGCCTTATACCTTAAATGTTTACCAAAAGCCCAACAGGTTAGTTGACTGAACAATAATAGGAATTAATTTAATCAGTCCCCAGTGTTCTGAGCCATTTCTCCATGCTAGTTGCAGCTTCATAAAATTGAGAGTATTGGAAGACTGAGCTCAATCAATCAATCAATCAATCCATTTTTAATTGTATAGCGCCCTTCACAGGGTAGCCACAGAGTGCTTTACAGACTGGTAGATATACAACAAATGTACAGCAAATGTATCGCAAAATAAAAGATCAGGATATTGACATGCTTCCAAACATTTGTCAGGCTGCTGTGATTACATGGTTAGATGCATTGATTTGAAAAACAGCTGCATTTAGTGAAAAATATTGAATCATAGGACTTTTGTAACCCTACCATTGTCCTGGTCATCTCTGGAAGGGCCTGCTCTGCTTGTGGTCACTGCTGTTGAATCCCCATTAATCACATCCAGAAAGAAATCAGGTGGATTATTGTACGATTCACACACGTAACCTGAAAGAGACAATTCACCATTTACCATATCAGAAGTATTTACATTTTAGGCCACAAAAAACAGAACAAAAATATAAATGTGTAAAATGTTGGTGCCAAGTTTCAGGAGTTGAAAAGAACGATCCCAAACATTTCCTATACACACAAAAAGCTTATTTTTAAAATTGTACACAAAGTTGTTGACATCCCTTTTAGTGAGCATTTCTCCTTTGCCAAGATAACCCATCCACCTGACAGGTGTGGCATAACAAGGAACTGATTATACAGCATGATCATTACACAGGTGCACCTTGTTCTGGGGACAGTAAAATCCCTCTAAAATGCAGTTTTGTCACACAATACAATGCCACAGATTGATCAAGTTTTGATTGGCATGCTGACTGCAGGAATGTCCACCAGAGCTGTTGCCAGAGAATTGAATGTTCAGATCTACCTAATGACCAGGCCCAGACAGAATCTGCAGAAGTTTAGTCTAAATTCTGCTGAACTTTTTCTGTAAATTCTGCAGAAAATCTGCATTTTAATTTTATATTGTTTTATGCAACAACAACCCAAAATAAATACTTGAATTATTACTTTTACTTTATTTACAACACAGTAACACAACCAATATGTACATCCATTAGATTGAAGCCTTAAATTAAGTTACATGTGTTGTTTAAACAATGAACATATTTTACCAGCTTTAAAGTAATACTCAAATATTTATATTTTGCTTTTGACAATAAGAAACAGAGCTATTTGATCTAAACAGATGTACACAAAAACTTAGCCAGTATCCCATTTACAGCAGGGATTCTAAATCCAATCCATTAGGGTAGTTTTGTTCCTATCATGGTCATCTTATTTTTATCATTATAGGCTATTTTACGTTTGTAAAAATATTTATGACCTTTACGGGAATCTTTTTGGGGCTCCAGTGTTTTGCTAATATGATCGGGCATTAGGCTACCATTTAAGTTTTTAATGACCTGGATCAAAGTGTTTTAGAATTATAATAGTGGCATTGACGAAGTCCATATACACACAATCGGTGGAGTTCTGCAGATCAGCACATATCTGTGTAAATCTGCGCTACAAGAATGCGACCAATGGCTTCCTCACAGATAAGTTCTGCATGGAAAAACTTTGACAAAATGAATGTAAGTAAGTGTATAAAATGTGCAATGCAATTAAACTACCACAAATCTACAGCTGGTGTGTTAACCCACCTAAAAGCTACATACACAGCCAGCTATTTATATTGAATTCACTGGAACTCGAGTGCACAGGTATGTTTCCAACTAATTTATCCAAAGATAAATTAGATAGATATACATTTTAAAGATATACATTTTGTATTTCGCTGTTATAACCGGAAAACATTTCCACAAGGACGCTAATGTTAGGGCATTTTCGTTGAAGCTCACATTGCTAAACTATTAGGCAATTTGATGAAAATTAAATTAATACAATTTGAAAAAGAAAACATATTGGTCAAAATATCCCTTCAGAAACAAATAGTCACAACATTTATAGTTAATTTGAAATTGTGGCAATAAAAAGTTGTGATAATATCGGGAAACAATAATAATAGGAGAGTCTGACACAAGATGCGTGAGAGTTGATAGGTCTGCTTTAATTGCTGCTGTTATTACTTCCACATGTCTTCTAATAGGAAGGTATTTTTACATAGACTAATATTTTTTCAACAAAGTTTTTGCTAGATAAATATTAATCAATTACAAATTATGAATTTATGGGGAAACAATTTGTGATAGAGACATGCGTTTTTAGCTGCGTAATTGAGATTGCGTCATTGCTGGCATTTGCGCAACTGCAGAACATAGGCATAGTATTGACCAATGGAAAGGACATTACTATGTATCTGTCATCAGCCTAAAGATCTTGTATTTTTTACCCAATCACAGACTGTGAGTCTATGAATATCTAGCCAATCCCAAGACCCTCTGAATGTACTGGAACTCAGCTGACCAGGCAGGTGTCAGATTACACTGCTCCAGAGCGCACTGGTCAGAACGCAGATGAGAGACTATTTTATAGCTCCTGTGTTGCATGATATGCTATTACTTGTGGGGAAGTTGTTATGTTACAATAAGTAATACTTTAATTTTGCTCATTTTCTGCAGGCTTGAGTGGATTCTGTGCTTTTTCGTTACAAATCCACGCCCACAGATTCCGTCTGGCCCTGCTAATGACTAATTCTTCTATGAACTGAATCTCCATAAAATATTTGAAATTGTTGCATGTTGCCTTGATATTTTTGTTCACTATACATTCAATGAAAGCTGTAGGTCAAAGTTCAAGCTTACCAATTGATCTGAAATACTCCAGAGCAGCATTGGCAGGTCCATGATACATCATTTTCCCAGAAGCCAGTAAAGTCAGGCTGTCAAACAGCTTAAATATTGAGGAACGGGGCTGGTGAATGGACAATATAATTGTTCTCCCCTTTCTTGAGAGCCTGAAACAGTCAATGATTACACAATTATAGCATACAAGTATACCATACAGGAAACTTATATAAAATTAGAACAAGTTATTTGTTAACTAATTGCATATTTAAAAATTAAACTGCTTGAATTTGCACACCTTTAATGGTAACTAAAACATTTGGTTTCACTTTTTACAGCAAAACTACTTCTCCATTATGCATTTGAATTACAAGGGTTATGATTAACAAAATTGGAAAAAGTCACTGGAAGTTTCTAGTGGGTCGCAAGCTGGTGTGGAGTGGGTCGCGGACGTGTGCTTCTGCACTGATGTTGCACTTTTATTTTGAAAGGTATGTAGGCTCACACCCCTGACCTGAAGAACGCACTAGGCTAGGGGGGTGTGCTCTAATTTACAACATTCCAAGACAACATTCCATTCAAAACTGCCGTGCCACCTTAAGGATGATCACAGCAAAGAACACAACACACACTAACCAGTGACACACAGCTGAGGTTAGGGCATCACAAAAGTGCCTAATTTTTTTATGTTCAAAGCAAGAGCAGGCACTGCGTGCATCTTACCATGTAGCTCACCGTATTGCAAAATGCAAGAAAGCCCACACTATTGCAGAAGACCTTATCTTACCTGCCGCCATTGACATGGCCAGAGAGGTGCTGAATCGATCTGCTTCGGATAAATTGAAGACGATTCCACTGTCCAATGATACCATATGCAGTAGAATTCAAGAAATGTCAGAAGACATAAAACAACAGACCACAGCTCGCATCAAGACAAACAAATACTATTTGTTACAATTGGATGAATCCACAGATTTTGTGAACCATGCCATTTTTCTGGTTTGTGTGAGGCATGTGTGGGATGGGGACTTTCAGGAGCAGTTTCTCTGCAGTAGAAAGCGTCCCATCACTACTACTGCAGGGGACATTTTAAATACTGTAGATTCGTACTTGGTTCGGTGGGCCTGATGTGATATATGCCTCAGAATCACAACTGATGGCGCAGACTGCATGACTGGAAAACACTCAGTGTTGGTGACGAGAATTCTTGAAAAGGCACCAAATGCGACTTGGAACCATTGTTTTTTGCATAGAGTGGCCTTAGCAGCCAAGGATATGGTGCCAGTGCATCACGAAAGTTTGAAAGATGTTCTCAAAGTGGTGAACTACATTAAACGGAGTGCCAAGAACGCCAGGTGTCAGAAGCTGTGTGAAGACCTGGGTAGTGAACATGTACAGGTGCTGTATCATGCAGAGGTGCACTTGGTTTTGAGGGACAAAGTCCTCTCATGTTTATATGATTGAGAACTGAAATCGGAGCCTTCCTCTCAGAATGCAATTCTCTTCTTTCCGATCTGTTTAACGATAATGCATGGCTCGCACAAGTTTCTGATCTCGTGGATGTGTTTGAGTAGCTATACACATTAAATATGTCTATGCAAAGGAAGGGACATGATATTTTTGCACAGACTGAAAAAATGGCATTGTGGACAAGTCATGTTTCCTAAGAGAAATTTTATATATTCCCCAAGGATTGTTATGAGGTTATACAACTGGACACCACAGGCAGAAATGCATTGAAGATAACTATAACGGCACATCTCACAAAACTGCAGGAATGTTTCAACGGCAACTTCCCAGAGCAGCACAGGGATAACGGCTAGATACGCGATCCCTTTGGAATCGAGATGGAAAGCATGATGTTGCCAAGCAATGAAGAGAGTCAGCTGGTGGAGCTCTCATGTGATCAGATACTGAAAAAGAAATTCACTGAGGTAAGCATCTCTCAGTTCTGTTGTGGTGTGATGACTGAGTATCCCTCCATCGCCACCCATGCAATCAAAATCATCCTACCATTCAGCACAATCTATCTTTGTGAGAGTGTCTTCTCAGCTCTGGTCCAGCTGAAGACAAAAGGTAGGAACAGAATGGACACTGAACACGACTTCATAGTTGCTTTGTCTTTGAGACACTTGTCAGGAGCAAAAAGCATCCCCAGCTTTCCCATTAGTTCAAAGCAGTGCATTACGACTATTTTAGCATGTGAACAGCAGCATAATTAAGCTCAGCAGACTCCTATTGATATTTTTTTCTTCTTCAAAGAAATGTGTTAAAAAAGCCTAAGCATGGACAGCCTGTTCTTCAAGATAGGCCTATTAGCATATTTCCTCTAGTCTAGATTAGAAAAACAGTATTTTGGAGGCCTAACATTTAGTCTCGTAAGTTTCAATGGCTTTTTATTTAATTGGGTTTTTTAGCCCTCTGTCGTTTTTTCATGTTTTTATCAGTGCATCTAGACATTGGGGATTACTGCACCAATCGTTTTGTGAAATAAATTACAATTAAAATGGTTCAGAAATTAAATATTTTTTGGGACTTAATGACCAAGGAGAAATGTGGGTCGTGAGGCTAGACCAGTTGAGAACCACTGTTCTAGACTACATATAGCACCTTTTATTTCCCTAGGAAAATTGTTATGGGCTGTACCTCTTCAGCAGAATGAGCACTGCACTGGATGTGCTGGCATCCAAGCCTGTGGTTGGCTCATCCAGGAATAAGACGGGGGGCTCCGTTATGAGCTCCATTCCAATGCTGGTTCGTTTCCGCTCTCCTCCAGAGACGCCTCGGATTAGGTGTGTGCCAACCTGGAAAAATCATTTCAGTATCCTGGTTGTCAAGTAATTTACTTGTTCTAAAAGAGCCAAGCTCTGGTTATACCCTGAATTAGGTAGATTCATGTATATTGCTGAATAATGATAGCATTAGATATTACTCTTCTGTTTCATTAATGCCTAGCATTCAAAGCTACAAAAAAAGCACATGAACTATGCAATGGAAGGTTAGTGCATACTTGGCAAACTCATACATAATTTCTGAAAGTGCTGATTTGTTATGGTCTTTATACAAGAGACTGATGGATGTATACTCACTCTAGAGTCAGCCACTCTGGTCAGCCCGAGTTCAGAGATGACATTGGCCACTCGCTCCTCCTTGTCCTTAAAGCTGATAGATGTAGGGAGCCGCAGCGCCGCCGAGAACAGCAGGTTTTCCCGGACAGTCAAGTTGCCCATGACAACGTCATCCTAATTGAGGAAACCAAAAAAACATTACATCAGACAAGAAGGGCAGACTTTTGGGCTCATTACTCCCACTTGATTATTAGTGGTATAGGAAGGAGAAATTAGACTTGTAAGATTCACCTACTTGCACAACATATCCTGAAATACACTTGAAGTTGGCAGGCTGTGGGGCTCCATCGATGAGGACATCACCAGACAAACCACTAGGGTCCTTCCTCGCAGCCAGTACATCCAGCAACCTGAAGCAGGAATAATAGCGCAGACAACATTGCTTTATTATAAATATGGTCAATATTGGCAATCACAAATCCCCAGGAAAGTTATATTTAGTATGCCACCAGCATCAGATATGTTCCAGTGGACAGTGTAGATACATAAAAGGCCACAGACTGCAACGGATTTGCAACCAAGTATTGAAACTCACAATTTAATTCATGATTATGTTAGTTTGTCCAATTACTTTTGAGCCCATAAAATTGGGAGTGTAGGTGTAATTCCTACACTGTTAACACAATTTGGATGTAACTACCCTCAAAATTAAAGATGGAAGTCTACACTTAAAGCACATCTTGATTGTTTCCTTTCAAATCCATTGTGGTGGCGTACAGAGCCAAAATGATTACAATTGGGTTACTGTCCAAATATTTATGGACCTAACTGTAGTATTCCAATCAGCATCAGATATGTTCCAGTGGACAGTGCAGATACGTAATAGGCCACAATTGTCCATTAAACTCTTCTGAAAGCCTTTGAGGAAGAATCTGTTTCCATGATTCACTGCATTAGTGTTATGTGATACAGGTAAAAGATGGAGGTGTTTTTTTTTACAATGTGGTTGAGCTAGGAAATTGAATTATATGCAGCTCTGTACAAATACATCAAAAGTATTGATTACATTTAGAGCTTTCTTGGTTTATTTTTATTTTGTGTAAGCACCAAAGGATTAACAGAATTTGAACTGAGGTATTATTTGTAGTGTGTAGATTTGGGGGTATGGCGTTAGTAACATCACATGCTACTTTAATAATATTACTTTTTTAATATAACTAGTTAGAGTTTTAATTTGAGTAATAATATTACAGTTAATTTTCCGTATAAAATACACAAGAGGTTTCTCACTACATTCATCTAAAAAATTGGTGTTTAGATTGGAAGTAAGTAGCAGTAAATTCAATTCAGTAACTTCAACAAGACTTACTTACTTCTCTTCACACAGGATTGGAAACATTGGCATTGGTATTTGAAGTAATTGTCAATCATGTTTTATGCAGCCAATCAATTTTCAGGAAATTCTTGTCAATCATTTTTTTAACATGTCTTTTGATGCGGCCAATCGCCTTCTTCATTTATAAGAATGTAAGGCAAGATTCAAAAACTTTTTTTGTTCAAGGTTCATGTAGTTTAATACAGACAACAGTGACCAAGACCTTTACCAAGAGTTCTGATTTTATATTTCCTGGTATGGGTTAGAGATGTCACTTTTATTTTTTGCATTGATATACAGTATATTGAAAGGTTATCTCAATTAAAGTAAATTATTAAGTGCTGTTAGTTTTGTGAATGGTTATATTGAAGCTAGTAAATTGCAATATGTAGTTTGATTTTACAGTGTTGATTTATTTTGTACCTTAACAGCCTCTATAGCAATTAATTACGTGCAGGAAATGTTGCACAACAATCTCTACTGTGCTTGCACTTTATGTGTATTTACTGTTTTAATTGTTACCCAGTTTATAGCAGACTACTGGCACATTACTTTGTTTTCTATTATTGCTCAGCCATTGTTGCTGATTAATAAAACTTGTGTGTAAGTAAGATAATATCATCAAGCCGGATTGATTCGCAGTTGTCTGTGCTACTGACCCGAGAACTAAGGGAACCCATGGCTTTAAGTTACAGTTTATTTGTTTGGCACAGATTTAAAAAACGCATTACCAGACTATGGAGATTAGTCACGTTGCAGGGCAAAAGGAAGGAATGTATCGGGTAATATAATGAGTAATATAACATGATACATTTTACATGAACTAATATGTAATTATAATATTATTACTTTTTTCTCAAGAAAAGACTAAAGACTAATATATTACATTTGTTCAGTAATGACCCCAACACTGGTAGTGTCGTAATCTTCCTCTGAAAACAATACTTACGAAGACTTCCCACCTCCTGACGGGCCAAGGATAGCATTCAGTCCTGGCTTCATTATGCCACTGAAATAAAAATATAGAAAATATTGGATATATTTGTAATCTGCTTTTATCCAGCAAGTAATTTTTAATGTTGTTAGAGACATGTTCAACTTGGTGCCACTGACCTTGATAGTAACACAGCAGACTTGGAACGTGTCATGCAGATTGACACTCATAAACGGGTCAATGACATGACGTGCCTTTTTTGTGTCCGAAGCCATTATTTTCCTAAACATTTTTTAAATAAATACATGTAATATATACAATTATTTAATGATATCTACTTTATATGGAACCAATTTCATTTTATTTAAATATAACACATTTTTTGAGTTTTGGTGTTCCAAAGCCCCAAAATGTCAGGTGATGCAACCGTCCAAACATATAAGGAGAGAACAAATTTGTAGTAAAAAGGTTATTTTACTCAATAAAATTCTTAATCAAATAGTTTGGCATAATTGTATGTTAAATTGCTTATAAATTATTAAAAGTTGTCAAACAGTACTATGTTAAATGTATTCTATTAAAAAAAAAAACCTTTTGTCTGAAAAATGCATTTCTCCAAATGTCAAATGGCGCTACCCATAAAAAATAAGCATTTTTATATAATATCACTTTAAGAAAATTATGAACAGGATATGGTATCACAAAAGAAGACCCCAAATGACCCCTATGCTGCAGTAACAAGATTAGTAATTGTCTCACAAATATTTGATAATTTTACATTTTTGAGCCATGTTGAGGTTGAGTCAATTTACCATGTCAGGTGGTATGACCCCTGGAAAACAACAAAACAAAAATGTTTTTGTAGCAATTTATGTTTTATTTTAAAAATGTATGTATAAATGTTACTTAAAGGCCAAAAGTTAATATAGGTGTCCAAGTTAATGCTTAATGTTAATGCTAGATTTGAATTGAGTTTGAAACGTCAGGTGGCACAACCAAGTCTAATGGTGCAACCAGAATTACAGTTACACCAAAGGAAAAAAATCATGTTAATTCATGTTTTTGAAAATATTAAATACATTTGAATGATCATAATAATCTTTCTGTATGATATTAAGTTATTCAGAGGTGGAAAGAGTACTGAAAAATCCAGCTCAATTAGAAGTAAAACTACTGATATAAAAAAACTACTCAAGTACAAGTAAAGTAAAGTAAAGTAAAGTAAAGTAAAGTACTCATTTAAAAAGTACTTGGAGTACAAGTTACATAGTTACTTTTAACAAATATATATATATATATATATATATATATATATTTCCTTCTCAATCATGGCCAGAGTGCAGAGGTATGTAACAATAAAGTAATGGTTCTATTGATTTCAAAGTTTGTTGTTGTTATTATTATTATTATTATTATTATTATTATTATTATTATTATTATTTCTAAATGGCTGTAGCTGATATTTAAATAAATAAATACAAATAAAATCACAATACCAACTTACCTAGAACACAAAGAAATGTTGATATAACTTATTGTGGGGGACATCACTGGTCAGCACAGGAGGCCGTATTCAGGACAGACTAAAAAGAATGACAAAATGGAATGCCCATTGACTATAATGGGGAGTGGAATGCCCTTAGACTACAATGGGGAAAACAGAAGGGCAGTCTATATCTCCAAATCCCACATAGGAATCCTGAATACGCTTTCTTTAAAATAACCTCATCTAAAACATAAAAGTGGAATGATATGGAATTACAGCTGCTTTCTATGGAATGACAGGCCTGGAGTATTGAAAATGCACTGAAAACATAGCACAAATAGGTTTGACTGCCTATACATATATATTTAAAATTAAGAGACCACTCCAAGTTCAGAAATCAATGTTAAGCGCTCTCTTAATTATTTCCAGAGCTGTATTTTCTGTCATCTACATTTATGTACATTGCAAGTTCAACCGTATCTGAAAAAATAAACTGTGTAAATAGGCAGCTGTATGTAAAATAATGCGATATCTTGAAACAATTGTAAATCACCCTTAATAAAGTGTCTGCATAGAAATATTAATAATAAAGAATATTAATAAGAAATTAACAGCAATAAATACACCAGCATTATAATAATTAACTGATTAACTATTTTCATTTGCTTTGCATACTTCAGAAAATTATATTGTTAATCAATTTATTTACAGTAACATTCAATTTAGTAATTTCTATTTTATTCCATTTTAATATTTAAGCAATAGGTTTTATGAAGTCAAATATGAAGTATTGTGCATTGTTCTGTAGTAGATAAGATTTATTTAGTTTTGAAAGTAAATGAACCAATCAAATAAGAAAGGGCATGGTTCTTTGCTGTCAATGCAGAGTGGTATCGTGGAGCTTGCCTTTCAACAAACCACACAATGTCCAAAGTATTTCATTTGTGAGACCTGCTTGTAAATCAATTGGTGTGTGTGTGAAAACAATCCAATTATGTTTTTAGTGTGTTTTCAGTATTCCAGGAAATCAGCTGTCATTCCACTGTTATTTTTTATATGAGGTTATTTTAAAGAAAGTGTATTTAGGATTTTAGGATTCCTGTGTGGGATTTGGAGATGTAACAAGTCCTTCTGTTTTCCCCATTGTTAGTCTATGGCATTCTCCATTTTCAGTGGCCATTCCGTTTTGTCATTTGTTTTAGTCTGTCCCTTTATTTTACAGAAACTTCTCTTTACAAACAGCAAATTGCTATTAAGTTCGTGTTTGTAATGTGTGATATTGTCTGATATTTCGTCAACATTGCTGAATGATGTATTCTTTGTGATCGTGTGAACGTTTTCCGTTTCAGAGATCAGTGCTATTTTGAAAATGGATATATTGCGTTTTGATATAAATCAGGAATGTCAAATGTCGTGTTTTTGGGGGAAAGGACAGTGTTAGGCATTGGGATTACAAGACATAACTTGTTTTAGATTAAACTATGTATACTTTGTGAAAATGGTACCCACTAGGAGTATATCCATAGCAAGAACCTGAATTATGTGTGGAATTGGCTTAATTATCATGTTTTGCCATGAAGCTCTTGTTTGCTCTCTAATGGGAGTGTAACGAATCCACACATTTTCGATTCGGTTCAATTTTCGATTGTTATTTTTCTTCACATTCTCCAATTTCTCATTTTTTGACAAAAATCGAACAATTATTTGAACACTGCCAGCCAGGAAATCAACAACAACAGTGTTAACAGTAAATTATCAGTAAGGGCTTATGAAACGCAATTTAGTGTACGTAAGTAGTTCCAGATTTGCATGAACAGTTTTTCTGGAGTTTCATGATTGAATTCCAAGGACAAGCAGACAGGAGCTGGATCAGCTGCCATTATTCAATTGTGTATCAAAACGTGCACATATACATACACAAGAAAAATAATAATAAAACAAACTTTACACAGTACATTATATAAATTGGTATGCACATATCTTAGAAGACATATACAATTATAAAACAAAGAACCAGTTATAAAATTTGTAGGAAACTGAAATATTACATAGCCTATAGTATTATGCAATGTGAAAGCGCTTTGAAATGGCTCCATCTTTAGTATTACAGCTGTGTACATCAACACTACACTGCCCTATACTATAACACAATTAGCATCAAACATTGATCCAGAGACCTGGGTTTGCAACGAGATCGAGGGCCGGATTTAATCAAAAGTTTGACCCACAATCGTGAATAAATAAATAATCACGACTCCGTTTTTAAATGTGATGGTCGAAATGAAATGCTCGTTTCAATCGATCGATCTTCAATTTCAATTAAAAAATGTTCACCCCTACTGACTACTCGTGGCTAGACAGCTAGACTGCAGCTGGACTGCATGACTGACTTCAAATGTTTAACTGATTGACCAACCATAACCATCACACACACACACTCTGATTGGCCTTTTGAGGGCTGTGGGTGGGATGCTTGGCTTATTAATGAATTGCTCTTCATTTATTGGTCTTTTTGTATGTCATCCACATTTTTTTTCCCATGACAGCCTACAAAATTTGAACTCTGTAACGAATGCCTTTTTAAAAGAAGCGAAGTACAATACTTCACTCAAAACATACTTAAGTAAAAGTCAAATTACCAAATTTGAAAAATACTCAAAAAAGTACATGAAAAAGCTACTCAATTACAGGAACAAGATACATAGTTGTAATTCGTTACTTTCCACCCCTGAAGCTATTTAAGTGCATCTATTTTAATTCATTTTTGTTTCAACAGAAACACCTGAACTAAATAAATTAACCCAGCATCTCATTGTGAGCCTCCAGTTCAGAGTGACACAGAGACATACATGAAATAATGTTTGATAGTTAATGTATGTAATATGCTGAATTTATGATCATACTTATAAATTCATACATTTCATACAGAAAACATTTTTAAAATATTTTCAAAGATGTTTTCACTATTTTATGTGTAATCAAAAAATAATGCCTTTTGTATTTAATGAAAACAGGTATTTTTTTATATATTTTTGAATTTTGTGGTACAAATGTTGTCTAAACTGTTCAGCATAGGTTAGGTTATTTCAATTGCACATTATTCTACATATTTCAGTTTGATATTTCAACATAAAATTTTAGTCTCAAAATGTTCCTTACACTTTAATGGAAAAGGTAAAATATTTCAATTTCAAAAAACGCATTTCTGTTTTTGTGAAAAACACTTGGTAGTAGTGTAATATATGCAGAAAATTATAGTACAGCATGTTTTTTACACCTGCGCAACCTGACATTTCTTGGTTGGTAAAATCAGAAATCTTACAAAAAAAATTAAAATAAATGCCGTCTTAAAAGCTATAAAACAAACAAGAATACACAAAATACATTGTTGTGAACATAAACATGTATTTTACATCCATTTTGCTGTGCAATTTTGTTTTCATTTTGAAAACCTTATTTGTCATTGACCCAAATATATAATTTTTTTAAACAAACCATCAGGTCTGTAAGACAAATTACAGATCCCCAATTCAAACAATACAATCACTTTCAGAACAAAATGTTCTGCCATATAACTGAAACATTCAAACTACTGCACAGCAATCTAGGGTTTAGTCTGACTAGGACAACTTGTGTAAGAATAAGAAAGGTTGCCACTATCATAATTTATTGACATGAACATGTAATTTTACAGCTGGACAAATTCCAGATGATACTAAGTCTGATACTGAAGTAACAAATTTCATTTCTTGGCAAAATTGGGTTTTAGTTAAGTTGCAAATTCTAACAAATACTCATTTGGTTGATAGGTGAAACCTATAATAAAAACCTATTTTATTTTTGGTCTTCCCTGATCTAACATGACACAGAAATATGTCAAGTTCTTCACTTAAAAATACATAACAATGAAAGGGATTAGGATTACAATTTGAAAACTTACTTGAGTTTACAGAGGATCTGCTTAGTTTCAGTCTTGCGTTTGCAGGCTGGGCCTTCAGAGATCTTGACAGAGTAATTGATGTTGTGAAAGGAGACCACAGATCCTCGGGGGGATCTCAGGGACTCCCGGGTAATTGCTGCTCGCTGAAACTCTTCCACTACGGCAATGGACGCACGGTTGCCATTTGCAGACTGCGGGTTGTCCAGGGACAGTAGTTCACCACCTGGCAAGTAATTACCTGCTCTGGTTGTTGAGTTTGCCATTTTGTCTAGCACAAAGGAATCGTGATTCATTTTATACAACTGAAATAGATCGTTACTGCAACGGGTAATTATCGCATTATCGCATAGCTGTCAAGTTTTCAAAACTTCACTGTGTAAGATTTATCTTTAAAAGAAATGTTGACAGAAACCGGTTCTGCTGGATTAGCAGCAGCTTTAAAATATATTTCAATGAAAGTGTATAAGCTATAAATTATATAAGTAATATTTTTTGAATATTACTATGAATATTCTTTATATTCTACAGACAGGGTTGGCGCCAAAGTGAAGCTGATGCCCACCCAGTTATTCTCTGCTTTGATAAACAATATGTTGTATAATTTTTAGAATATTATGTGCGTTTTAGTAATTTATTGCATGTTATTTACAAAAAGCCCAAAGTGTCTGCCCCTCAGTTACCCCTTTCTGGAACAGCTCGCAGGCCTCACCAGCAGCAACAGCCATAGATTAGGTAAAGAAAGCCCTCCTCAACCAGGCCCTAAGAGGTTTGCACCTCACGGATTTGGAAAGAAAAAGAGATCATTCAACCTGGCTTGGTATCACAATAGGGGATGGCTAGAGACGAATACACCATTAACACAGATTCTGTTTTGCTTTCCATGCTGAAAATGTGGATATTTAGGAAATATGGTATGTTTGTTTCACAATAGGCAACAGAAATGTATATATAACAATTATCTGGTCAAGGAAGGATGGACAGAAGCTCCTATCTAAAAACAGTCCACATTCACCGATGTCCCAAAAATTATTTATTGGAGAAAAAGTGAACGTCATGATGCTTACGCATTTTGACTTATCTTCCTCTAATATAAACTCCCTGGGATAAGGCACCCTGCCTTTAAGATTTATTAAAACTATTGTAGCGCCAGCTATTTTTAAACTTACATATATGTATTTTACCCCTTGAAAAAGATGGTGCAAAAGAATGACTGTTTTGCCATCTCCATTTCCTTTACACAAATATGAGTTGAGTTTTTTGGATGCTTGAAAGTATTACTCATTTGCGTTACATGTAGGCCACTAATGTTACCCGGAAATTAAACCATGTGGGGAAAGCCAGTGATGAAGCAATGTTGTACCAAAGCTGTCCAATTGAGGCCCTGTTGGCAGGAGGAAGACCCGCCCCCGGCATCTGTGAAAACTCTCCTCCTGACGCAGCTCCCTGACATTTCTTCATCAGAAAGGATGTCTGGTCGAGCGACCACTTAAGAGTAATGGCGTATCTTTCTTTTTCAGGGAACCGAGGTTATGATAATAACCTATTGTTCCCTTTCAAATCGAAAGACAGCCATTACCTAATGGGAAGACTATACCAGAGCTGTTGCAAATCCTGACACCTGACTAAGCCTAAACCCACAATGACAAGGATAGCAGAGCCTCACTGGCATCAGTACTTTACCTTGTCAGGACAAAGTTCATTTTAGCATAAAAAAGTTTATTTTATAGCATTTTTATAGTTTTTCTGATTTGGTAAGTCACAGTTAAATTTTTACATTTTATCTTTATTGATTTTTTTTGTTATCTTTAGTGTGAAGTTTGAATAATTTTCAATGTCTGATATCAATGTAAAAAACAACTAGTCATATAATTAAAAAAATCAGACTACACACAAGTCTCTGAAATTATATTTTTTTAGCTTTTTAATTCTCTTTTGTTGACTTTAAGTTTAAGACCTTGGTGTTGACTTTATTTAATATGAGATCATTTAATAAAAAAAAGAAGTGTGTTACAATGAAGGAATACATGATTGTTTATTAGTATGATAGTCTCCAACAACGTATGCAGTCTATGCATCTCAGTATATGCTGTTGCAAGTGACGCGTGGCACCACGAGACCAGGCAGCACTTCTTTCACTGTTAAAATAACATTTATGTATGGTGGCTGAGAGGAGCAAAAAAGTGCACCAGATCGATGTATTTAGCTGTTGAAAATCCTTTTTTTTTCTTACAGGGGAGGTCACCCCTGGACCCCCCTACTTGGGATGTCATCAATTTCGAGCAACACCTTTGCATACTGCCAAATTTAGTAAATAGTGCTAGACAGTGAGAAATTGATTCTGAAATATTTGAAAAATATAAAATAATTTAATCAGCATAGTAGGGTTCCCACGGTCATGGAAAAACCTGGAAAGTCAGGGGAAAAAATTATTCATATTTCCAAAAACAAAAATCAAAACATGAAATCTAGGAAATGAATGACATGACATCAATTAGTTTAATTTCTTGGAGATTAATTAATATTGTAGGAGTGCTTACCATATTTGTTTCTAACTATAAAATCAATTTTATAACTCTGAGATCGACATCCACTTTTCTGTGTTCATTTGACACGGAATTACCCACTTGCTGTACTTTTGAAGTAGTACATAGAACTATTTACTTAGACCTTTAGTTAATCTGTGTAGAAATATGATGATTATGCACACTGACTGTTATTATGCACATTATTCATGTTATTTTTAAAATAATAAATATAATAAAATAAAATATAATAAAATATAATAAATATAATAAAAATAATAAAATAATAATAATGGAAATTATCCTGGAAAGTCATGGAAAAGTCATGGAAAATGGAACCCTGAATTGAGTGGGAAACCTGGCATAGAGAGAAATATAATGTTGCAAGCCTGTGGTTGGTATTGCAGAGATATCTACACCTTATCTACCAGCTTGGGCTCCAACGATAAAGCAAACACAACAGTGGGGAGAGAGGAAACTCTCTCAGGGCTTCATTCATGAATGCCTGGCAAACAGAGGGAGCATTCACCATACCAAAGGGCATCACCAGGTATTCGTGATGGCCACTTGTAGTGATAAATGCCATCTTTCACTCATCTCCCTCCTGAAAACGTATTAAGTTATAGACACTTCTTAGATCTAGCCAGTGAAGAATTGTGCTCCTTGGACTTGCTCCAGGTTGCAGAGGGTAGCGATACTTGATTGTGAGATCGTTGAGTCCCCTGTAGTCGATACCTAGCTGTAGTAGAACAATGAAGAAGTAACTAGCAGCCGCTGGGGAGGTGGAGGGACAGATGATGCCAAGGTCGAGTGCTTCCCTGATGTAATCCTCCATAGCCTGGGATTCTGGGATAGACAATAGGTAAATTCACCCCCTTGGAGGAGATGTCCCTGGAAGCATGTTGATGGCGACGGATGATGTGAAGGGAGACGAGCAGCCTGAGATTTATTGAAGACGGCTGCCAAGTCTGCATATACGGAGTGTATGTGGAGCACCCATGTGAATTGCTCCTGGTCTTGCGACTGCCCTGTAGAGACTGCTCCCAGGGTTTGTCCACGCAACCTCACAGATGCTGTTGCCTTATGCGGCCGCCCTGTATATAGTTCATTATTATGTATATGGATTGTGTATGTGCATTGCCCTGCACCCTGCTATGTATATAGTTCATTGGAATGCAGTAGATCTGTTGTGCCACTCCTAGCTGCTAGTTGAGCAGGAGGTGACTGCTCCTGTGTTAAGCAAGGGCACAAAAGAGCTTGCTTCCTGTTGCCCCGCTGTGTATATGTGACCCTCCACCACAGAACCAGTCACATCACCACAATTTAAAAAACTGAGGTTAGTACTTAATTGAGCTGGATTATTGCTTTATATTGATATATGATTTGTCAAAATATGTTAATTCCTCACAAAGTTATGACATTTTAAAATCCAATTACATGGAATATACAAAACAGAGTATACAAAACACTGTTGAAAGTTCCTCTGAAATTGGCTGACATTCACTTCATAAGCTCTTTAACAATATATACTTATATCCATCATATTTACATGAAATATGGCATACATATGCCTGACATGTGTGTTTTGACCTTATTTGAGACAATATGGTTGAGTCACAGATGAAATGACCCTCTTCCTCTCAGGTTTACATGGTCTTAGTTTATGCAAAGGACAAAGAAGTTGCTTGTGTCACGCGTCTCGTCAGTTTCATTGTCTGGCACACCCAGCATAACATTCATTGTTTGGGTTATTTATAATTTCTTTCTGATATTTTGCTGCAGTATATTCACACTAAAAGGTGTCACAATGAAACAGTGAACAGTTAAAAGTGAATTTGTTAACTAAGTACTATGTTTGAGATCTGTATTGTAACACAGACATCATCACAACAAACATAAAATAAGCACACAAACAAAAACCTTTTAATTGTAATTTGATTTAATTCTTTAGACCCGTGGCTGTTGAAAACCACCTTAAATTATCTTAAATTCACACAAGTTTAGATAAGTAGGGAATATCATAAATAACTATATAAAAGTTTTATTTTGTTATCAAATATTGTTATAATAGTCTAAATTTGGTTTATAATTAAGTTATAAAAACTGAGCCATTTTAGTGGAAAATTGTAAGGCTTGTAAACTCCACCCAGTGCTGAGAACAAATGTTATGTGAACTTTTTAATTGTGTGGAGCTTTATACCAGCAATGCTCAAGAAGATGACGGTCATACAGCCCAAAGCAACAATGTTTTCCCACATCGCCCAGTTATCATAGCCAATCCCCTGTCCACAGAGATAAGCTTCACCATAACACCTGTCAAGAAAATACAACTTAATTAATCCTCAAGAATGACAAACATGAAGTCATTTTCTAGTGTGGAAAATTTTGGCTGTGATTGATATCTCCTGTGTTGTTCGGATATATTTGTACTGTAAATGTAAATCTTCTAACAAAATGACTCGGATCCCATAATATTTTAAATACTCACACTGCTCCATAGGGTTCTGTGTGGCTTGAACAGTTAGCCATTGCAGATTGATAGCTTGTACTTTGATTTAATGAGTCTCCACAGAAATATAAGCCTCTCAGCTCCTTCACTTGCAGTGCCTGTAAGAAATGAGGATAGTTGAAGACCCGAGACAAGCCATTGATCTCTGACATCGCCTTGTCCATTCAGAAGTGTGTAGTGGGAAAATGTTATTTTCTTTATGTTCTTTATTTTTAATAGTTTTAATTTTGTAAATTTTGTATATAAAGCAATTACTAGTTTGTATTTACTCCTTTTTGGGGGGATACTGTAATTATTAGTTCTTAATGCACTTTTGTCTGTCAGTTATTTCAGTCAACCACTGTCTGTAGGTTACTTCAATCAACTAAAACAGTTAAACAATAGGCGCATTTAAACTGCCATTTCTGATGCGGATCAAATGCATCGGTAGCCTTTGATCCTGGCAGTGTAAATGCTCAACCGACTCAAGTTTTGGCATGCACTGCGGCGGCAGACAAACACCTTCACATCAGTGGCGCAGATGAGCACACTTCCCTAGTGCCCATATTATAAATACAATACTGTTAAAACTAACACTAAATGGCTTATTAATTTATGTTAACAAAACTGTATAATTGTATTTTTATTTTCAATGCTTCATTTGTGAATAAAAATGCAAGGTGTTGGTTTTAATTGTTAAAATTAATTTGTAAAGAGAAAAATACAATTTTTGATACAGCCCTGTGTTCTAAAAGAGTAATTTAAATATATACATATAATACATTTTGGTCTGACATACTAATGCGGCAGACATGTATCAGTGGAGCATATAAGAGATCCTTCATTCCTTATTACAAATACAATTTTGTTAAAATTAACACTAAATGGCTTGTTACAATTCTATATTTGTTGCGAAGATAAAGTATTTGAATTTAAAATGCTTTGGCTGCTTAAAATAACTTATTTTATGTTAGTAAAAAATATTTGTATATTTATTTAAAATGCTTCAGTTAAGAAGAAATACGCAAGTGTGATAAAACGAGTTTTTAATATAGGACTAATTTTATAAATGTATGAAGTTTGGACTTGCGTGCTAGTGCACATGCGAAGACCCCTGTGGCAGCTAAAAGTTAATCCTGATCAAATGGCAGTGTAAATGCAACACCACTGTTCAGAAATTGCAGTGTAAATGCGCCTAGTATAAGGTTGTGTATTTTGGGGCACAGGTATTTGGTTGAGGAGTTAAAACAATGTCTTTGATAAACATCTGCTGCCTGAAGAATGCTGATCAGCACCAATCAACTCAAACACTTCAACAACAGTAACAAGTTTAGGCCTATGTTAATAATAATGCATGTGGTAAACTATTTTGTACAAGTGTATTTAAATGAGATGTAAATCACTACCGATAGATAAGACTGTAACCCGCTGACTATCTGAAGATACAAAAAGGCTTTTCCAACTTACATCCTTTGTTTTTTCTTCACTTCATGTGAAAGGAGGCCTCCGGGTTAACCTGTATTAAGGTTTTCTGTAATAAACTTGTTACTTCTTCATCGGTGTATCCTGAGAATTTATTAAACCACTTCATGTGTAATTGGAGACAAGAAGAGTATTTCATAGCGATTGGTTCAATCAAGGTGTATGCCTTGTTCAAAGAACATTAATATTTGCTCCAGTATTACTTTACATCCTGTAAAGCAAAATGAAATCCTTAATCCGCTTACCATCAGTCCATATCTGTGTATACTAAAGTATTTGAGCCAGTTGATCCAAGCTGGGACAGAAGGCAGGTTTACCAGCAAGCCAGAGAAGGCCTGCAAAATATGTACAAGAGACAATACAATTTCAGCTTCCCTTCAAGAATACACTTAAGAAATACTAAATTTCTAAAGTGCCGCAATAATGCTTTTAATGCTTAAAAATGTTATGAGAACTGACTGACCCATAGCCTTGCAGGTTAACATTCTGGATATTGACATAGAAAGAATGGTAGTGTGCTGCCTTACACACAAAACCTACTGAAATTATTTTTTAATATCACTGAAGTATCCTGTCCATTTATAAATGCCGTCATGGATTCAAAACATGTATGAAACAAAACATCATACTCAAGGCACCAAATACAGTATGCCATGCTATATTATTTTGGAATATTCTGGAGTGCTAAAGGTGTGGAAACTGCTTTTTATTCTCACCATCATGAAAATAAAGTATATGGTTAGCAGAAGGCTTGCCATGCCAACAGACTCCATTCCAGTGCCGACCGCAAGAGCCATTGCAGTCGATGTGTAGGATACCATAATCAGTGTGAACATGAAGAAGAAGAAATTGCCAGGGAGTCTTTGGTAGCCTGCAATGAATTAACATTAATAGGGCACATTTGACAAAATATGTTAAACCTATTAAAATATTAGAGGTATCATGACATTACAGTGAAAAAGACTGCAACGATATCACGGTGACCCATTACAGCACAGTGCCAATGATAACCGTGCCTGTCCAATAAAGAGCATCCCTGTCACAGCACATTGACCCAGTTAAGACCCAACAAGTGCATTTACTCTATACTGAATCATAATAAAATCCTGCGGTGTTTCTCATATTAGATGCAATTTGTTCTGTTTAACAGTAGTTGCTCAGGACCGGCCCGTTGTGCTGCAGGAGGGATACAGCTCAGAAACTCACTGTCGACCTCAACTAGAGGGCAGTCGGAGCAAAACAATACAACCATTACTGTTAAATGAGTGGCATGTGAGGGTTTGCATACATTACATAACCCTATATTTCTCTTCTTTGGGAAAGGCCTATTTTCAATGTTTCAATAATGGACACTTCAGGCAAAATTATTGTTCATTACTTTATATTAATAATCTTTAAATTAATATAAATTCAGCGTCTTTTAATTCTCAAAGCCAAGTAAGTGGTTGTAGCAGCTGCATACTTGTTCATCAGCAAATAAAAAAGTCCCAGAAGTTTTCTATTTTGGGAATAACCAAATTCGAGGTCATAAGTATAGTTTAATTAACAATATAGCACCCTGTGTAGACTTGGCTACCCCCATTTATTTATTTCAGTCTCATACACTTGGGAGTTGGTGATTAGTGGCTGGATGTTTGCTATTAATTCATTTATTGGAGGGCAAGGAAGATTATAGTTTTTTTTATTTTTTTAAAGGACTATTTCACCTGTGCAGTTATTAGAATAACCAATCTGAGAATTGGGTAATATTTCCATTTCTCACTGGATAGAGATTAACAAGAACTAATGGTCAATACTTTAACCTGAAGCTTCCTTTATTGAATGGGAAATATGCCTTTCTTGAAGAGAAAACCATCACTTTAATGGGGCATGCAGTGCTGCCGTTGCAGCCTGTTGTATAAGAAAGAAATAAGAAATCAAAGTACAAATAGACTGCAGGTTTAAAATAAGGAGTACATTATACTATAGAGCTTATTGGTTATGTTCATTCATTAGTATTTTTCAAGACCTTGATCTACCATCATGAAAAAAAAAAAAATTGTTTGCATAAGGCTTAAGAGGTGTCGTTAGTACAATATGATTAAGCATGTGGATTGCACAGAGCAGCAAAGAAGTTTGAAAAACCTGGTCTTCCATAATATATGCATTTCAATAAAAAACAATCCTTTGAAATTAATATAACTAACAGATTACTTATATCCCTATACTGATAAAATATGCTCTTGTAGAATAATTAAATTAAGCCTTTAAAGCAACACTACTACAGAAAAGTCCCTAAAATAAAAGACAGTATTATTCTAACCAGTTAGGCACTCACCTATCATCCAGTATGTGATTAATGAGAACGTAATTGCAGGCACAGTTGCCATTGGAATCAGGTCTCCTAGTATTATTGAAAAGAAATAGGCCGATAGCCTGTAGTACCCACTGGTGTACTGGTGACTAGGGTTTAAAAAGACAAAACAGGGAAATTTAGCAATTCAAAATACAGTTTGGTTCTGTTGTGTGAGAACTGACATTTATACACACTGTAGAACCCCCCCCCCCCCCAATAATGCACACATCACAGAGGTGGGTTCAGAAACATTGATATATAATACTGTATGCTGTGGTCATCAAATTAAACCACATTACTTCACCTTAAACAATCTACTTTCTCTCCAGCATTTAATGTCACAATTATAAAATGTTGCTTTTACTTTACTTACATGAACAATTTCTTCTCTTTAATGAAAAGCTCAATTGTTGACACACTGTAGAAACACACTTCGTTGATCACAAAGAATAAAGAGCCCACTCTGAAATAAGACATATTCTTGTTCTTTAGAAACAATGAATGTCATACATGTTAAGCATCTACAAATAAAACAAAGCTTTTTGATTGTAAAACTAAGCTGTTCCACAAACCGATTGTTAGAATGATACTAAAAATGTAAAATTAGTGGCATGTGATGTATTAGTATTACACCTTGAACAATATGCTTTTAGCTGAGTTAAAGGAGATCACCAGCCAAACGTGTTGACCATTACTGTGCATGAATATCTACAGTATATATAGGCACACACTCACTTAATTTTACTTTATTAGGCACACTGTTACTTAACAGGTTGCCGACTACTGTGGTGAGAGAGGGGAGGGGTGCTCAGACCAGCCGCCTGCAGCCAGTGATCACAGAGTCAGTCAAAGTTGAACATTTTACCTGTTCTGCATTCCAGTGGGGTCTAGTTTGGCTCCAAAGAATATTGCACCAGCGACTAGACCCAAAATAATGCATACTAAAATCTGTAGAAAAACAGATCATTACTTTTCAGTTTGTTTTCAGACCAATATCCTAAGAAAAGTATAATGTCATCAATCTGCAATTACACACAATTCTAATGCACACGTGTTAGAGAATTAAAGGTGCCATTACACATAAGAGGAACACTGAAAAAGGTTTGCCGAATTGACTTGTTGCAGACTTGTTCTTGGTACACCTAATCACCTAGAAGTTTGGTAAGTTCAAATAATAAATAAAAGGATAGCATTTCAATGGTAGGATTTAGATTTTTTGTTTTAAATTCCAACTATAAATGCAAGCAGAGAGCAAATGTGAAATGAACAATAGATTTTACTGAATACATCACTGAGGTGAATAAACTGAAGCACCTGCAGCAATTTACAGTCCCACGAACCTTAGATTCACACATCCCGGATTACTATGGAGTTCATACCTGCGCAACTGAAGCCTGAGGGTTCCGAATGAGGTTCTTAAAGGTGCGCTTGGTAACCCAGTAAAGCTGGGTAAAGAATGAGGTGGCATAAGTGATCGACTCCATCCTCCTGCCATTTCTATTAGTTCCTCTGCGGTCTTCAATATTCCTCAGTGCATCTTGTACAGACTGATATTGGGTTGAGCCCACGTATCTTACACTGAGTGTATCCACCACAGTTTTATCAGCCACTACAGGATCCCGAGGATTCACAGTTTCCAAATTGCCTTCCTCTCTGCTTTGTACTTCATAGTAGACATTCATAGTAATTAGAAAGGCACAAGAATTATCATAAAACTAATAATAACTAACAGTACAACTTTATTCAGGGGTTTAGATTAATAGAAGGACCATAGCTTTACACCTTAAATTGATACCAAAAGCCCAACAGATTAGTTGACTGAATAATAGTAAATAATTTAAATCAGTAAGTGTTCTGCCGTATATTTCCATGCTGTTTTCAGGTTCATAAAATTGAGAGAATGGGAACATTGAGATCTCAGGATATTGACATGGTTACAATCATTTGTTGCAAAACAGTTGCAATCAGTGAAAAATATTTAAATGTAGGACTTTTGCAACACTACCATCATCCTGGTCATCTCTGGAAGGGCCTGCTCTGCTTGCTGCCACTGCAGTCGAATCCCCATTAATCACATCCAGAAAGAAATCGGGTGGATTAGTGTATGCTTCACACTGGTAGCCTGAAAGAGAGAGTTCACCATTTACCATTTACCATAAGTATTCACATTTTAGTAAGCCAGAATATACATACATGCAATGAAAGCTATAGGTCGAAGTTCTAGCTTACCAATTGAGCTGAAATACGCCAGAGCAGCGTTGGCAGGTCCGTGGTACATCATTTTCCCAGCAGCCAGTAAAGTCAGGCTGTCAAACAGCTTAAATATTGAGTAACGGGGCTGGTGAATGGAGAATATCATTGTTCGCCCCCTTCTTGAAAGCCTGAAGGAGTACATCATTCCACAGTTACAGCCTACCGTTATTATTTTATTATTATTTATATCTTGGCAGACACCCTTATCCAGGGCGACTTACAAAGCATAAGAGCAATACAAAGTGCAAAAGTACTAGTATACCATACAACAAAATGATATCAAATAGAAGCCATAAATTATGTTTAAACAAGTTATATATCTAACTAATTGCATATTTAAAAAATAATCTGCTTGAATTTGCAACTGGTAACTAAATTGGTAACTAAATAAAAAAAAATCAGCAAGAACTAATTGTCTATTATCCCCTTGAGTTACAAGGGTCATGATTAACAAACTTGGAAATGTCACTGAAAGCAGTAAGCAATGCATTGCTAAAGTATCTTGACTAAATATAGCAACAAAAAAAAAGAAAAAAAGAAATGTCCTAGGACATTTGTTACAGGCTGTACCTCTTCAGCAGAATGAGCACTGCACTGGATGTGCTGGCATCCAGGCCTGTGGTTGGCTCATCCAGGAATAAGACGGGGGGCTCCGTTATGAGCTCCATTCCAATGCTGGTTCGTTTCCGCTCTCCTCCAGAGACGCCTCGGATTAGTTCTGTGCCAACCTGGAAAAATCATTTCAGTATCCCGGTTGTCTCAAAGCATTTTTGGCCTACTTTGACAATCAGTGTTGTCAAATGATACTTTACCTGCATCTAGGCATTTACTTGTTTATTGTTGTAAAACACATAACCAAGCTAATACCACCCTGAATTAGGTATTGTGTTCTTAAATAAAAAATGACTTTTATGTACACTCACCTAAAGGATTATTAGGAACACCATACTAATACTGTGTTTGACCCCCTTTCGCCTTCAGAACTGCCTTAATTCTACGTGGCATTGATTCAACAAGGTGCTGAAAGCATTCTTTAGAAATGTTGGCCCATATTGATAGGATAGCATCTTGCAGTTGATGGAGATTTGTGGGATGCACATCCAGGGCACGAAGCTCCCGTTCCACCACATCCCAAAGATGCTCTATTGGGTTGAGATCTGGTGACTGTGGGGGCCAGTTTAGTACAGTGAACTCATTGTCACGTTCAAGAAACCAATTTGAAATGATTCGACCTTTGTGACATGGTGCATTATCCTGCTGGAAGTAGCCATCAGAGGATGGGTACATGGTGGTCATAAATGGATGGACATGGTCAGAAACAATGCTCAGGTAGGCCGTGGCATTTAAACGATGCCCAATTGGCACTAAGGGGCCTAAAGTGTGCCAAGAAATCATCCCCCACACCATTACATCACCACCACCAGCCTGCACAGTGGTAACAAGGCATGATGGATCCATGTTCTCATTCTGTTTACGCCAAATTCTGACTCTACCATCTGAATGTCTCAACAGAAATCGAGACTCATCAGACTAGGCAACATTTTTCCAGTCTTCAACTGTCCAATTTTGGTGAGCTTGTGCAAATTGTAGCCTCTTTTTCCTATTTGTAGTGGAGATGAGTGGTACCCGGTGGGGTCTTCTGCTGTTGTAGCCCATCCGCCTCAAGGTTGTACGTGTTGTGGCTTCACAAATGCTTTGCTGCATACCTCGGTTGTAACGAGTGGTTATTTCAGTCAAAGTTGCTCTTCTATCGGCTTGAATCAGTCGGCCCATTCTCCTCTGACCTCTAGCATCCACAAGGCATTTTCGCCTACAGGACTGCCGCATACTGGATGTTTTTTCCTTTTCACACCATTCTTTGTAAACCCTAGAAATGGTTGTGCGTGAAAATCCCAGTAACTGAGCAGATTGTGAAATACTCAGACCGGCCCGTCTGGCACCAACAACCATGCCACGCTCAAAATTGCTTAAATCACCTTTCTTTCCCATTCAGACATTCAGTTTGGAGTTCAGGAGATTGTCTTGACCAGGACCACACCCCTCAATGCATTGAAGCAACTGCCATGTGATTGGTTGGTTAGATAATTGCATTAATGAGAAATTGAACAGGTGTTCCTAATAATTCTTTAGGTGAGTGTATATTGATTAACTTAAATTACAGTAACATGAATGATAGCATTAGAATAGATATTACCCTTCTGTTTCATCGGTGCCTAGCATTCAAAGCTACAAAAACAAAAAGCACATGAACTATGCAAAGGAGAAACTCATGGAAACTATGCAAAGTTGGCAAACTCATACAGGATTGCAGGAAGTGGTGATGTGTTATGGTCTTTATATAAGAGACTGATGGATGTATACTCACTCTAGAGTCAGCCACTCTGGTCAGCCCGAGTTCAGAGATGACGTTGGCCACTCTCTCCTCCTTGTCCTTAAAGCTGATAGATGTAGGGAGCCGCAGCGCCGCCGAGAACAGCAGGTTTTCCCGGACAGTCAAGTTGCCCATGACTACGTCATCCTAATTGAGGAAAACAAAAAAACATTACATCATACAAGAAGGGCAGACTTTTGGGCTCATTACTCCCACTTGATTGTTAGTGGTATAGGAAGGAGAAATTAGACTTGTAAGATTCACCTACTTGGACAACATATCCTGAAATACACTTGAAGTTGGCAGGCTGTGGGGCTCCATCGATGAGGACATCACCAGACAGACCAGCAGGGTCCTTCCTCCCAGCCAGTACATCCAGCAGCCTGAAGCAGGAATAACAGTGCAGACAAAATTGCTTTATTATCAATATGGTCAATATTGGCAATCACAAATCCCCAGGAAAGTTATATATACAGTTAGGTCCATAAATATTTGGACAGTCACCAGAGGCCGGTTGTACTAACAGGATCAGAAAACAGGATCGTGTCCGGGCTCACTGGATCCGGATCACGAGAAACCGTTGTACGAAGCAGATCAAGATCCAGCTCCACTGATCCAATTTTTTGATCCGATTATTAAGCAGCATGTGTGGTAACTAAGGAGTTTCCTATTGACATAAACCGGCTCGTCAGTCTCTAATACGGCTATTTGAACATCTACCGCTCTAATGTCTCAATGACAACCATAAACCTTTCAGAAAACTATACTGTGCTATTGCTGATGAGTATATTGACTAAATAAGCTTAGTTGTTCACTACGTTTACCAATGCATGTTAATGTCAGTGTGCTTATCTATACCACTGGATCCAACATGATCATTTGTAGTCCGTCATCTGAAAAGTTGCAAGAACATTAGGTGTGGCCAAATCAAGTATTTGTTACATTAAAAAGAAAGAATGCACTGGTGAGCTCAGGAACACCAAAAGCCCGGGAGACCATGGAAAACAGCTGTGGTGGATGACAGAAGAATTCTTTCCCTGGTGAAGAAAAACCCCTTCACAACAGTTGACCAGATCAAGAACACCCTCCAGGAGGTAGGCGTATCTGTGTCAAAGTCAACAATCAAGAGAAGACCATTGTAGATACAGAGGGTTTACCACAAGATGTAAACGGAAAACAGGAAGACCAGATTAGAGTTTGCCAAAAAACATCTAAAGAACCCTGTACAGTTCTGGAACAACATCCTATGGACAGATGAGACAAAGATCAACTTGTACCAGAATGATGGGAAGAGAAGAGTATGGAGAAGGGAAGAAGCTGCTCATGATCCGAAGCATACCACCTCACCTGTGAAGCATGTTATGGCATGGGCATGTATGGCTGCCAAGGGAACTGGTTCCCTTTTATTTATTGATGATGTGACTGCTGACGAAAGCAGTGAAGTGTTTAGCGCTATATTATCTGCTCAGATTCAGCCAAATGCTTCAAAACTCATTGGACGGCGCTTCACAGTGCAAATGGACAATGACCCAAAGCATACTGTGAAAGCAACCCAAGACTTTTTTAAGGTGAAGAAGTGGAATGTTGTCCAATGGCCAAGTCAGTCACCTGACCTGAATCCAATTGATCAGGCATTTCACTTGCTGAAGGCAAAACTGAAGGAAAAACACCAAGAACAAGCAGGAACTAAAGACAGCTGCAGTACAGGCCTGGCAGAGCATCACCAGGGAAGAAACCCAGCATCTGGTGATGTCTATGGGTTCCAGACTTCAGTCAGTCATTGACTGCAACGGATTTGCAACCAAGTATTGAAACTCACAATTTAATTCATGATTATGTTAGTTTGTCCAATTACTTTTGAGCCCATAAAATTGGGGGTGTAGGTGTAATTCCTACACTGTTAACCAAATTTGGATGTAACTACCCTCAAAATTAAAGATGGAAGTCTACACTTAAAGCACATATTGATTGTTTCCTTTCAAATCCATTGTGGTGGCGTACAGAGCCAAAATGATTACAATTGGGTTACTGTCCAAATATTTATGGACCTAACTGTAGTATTCCAATCAGCATCAGATATGTTCCAGTGGACAGTGCAGATACGTAATAGGCCACAATTGTCCATTAAACTCTTCTGAAAGTCTTTGAGGAAGAATCTGTTTCAATGATTCACTGCATTTGCCTTGTGTGATACAGTTAAAAGATGGAGGCTTTTTTACAATGTTGTTTAGCTAAGATATTGAATTGTATGCAGCTTTTGACAAATACGACAAAAGCATTGATTACATTTAGACTTTTCTTGGTTTATTTTCATTTTGTCTATGCACAAAAGGATTAACAGGATTTAAACACAGGTATTATTATTTCCTCTGAAAACAATACTTACGAAGACTTCCCACCTCCTGACGGGCCAAGGATAGCGTTCAGCCCTGGCTTCATTATGCCACTGGATTAAAAATATAGAAAATATTGGATATTTTGTAATCTGCTTTCATCCTGCAAGTCCTTTTTAATGTTGTTAGAGACAAGTTCAACTTGGTGCCATTGTCCTTAATAATGACACAGTAGACTTGGAACGCGTCACGCATAAATATTCACATTATCATCACAGCAGGAAGTTCTTTCGAATGAAGTTCAAAAATGTCAGAGGATCAAAGTTCACACACAATTTATAGAAACAAACCAGGTCTGTAAGACAAGTTACAGATGCCCAATCCAAACATGAAACTCCCTTTGAGAACAATATTTCCTGCGATATAACTGAAATATTCAAACTACTGCACAGAAAAACAGGGTTTACAGTCTCACTAGGACAACTTGTGTAAGAATTACAAACAAAAGGTTATTTTCTTTCTTTGAACTGGAAGAAATGCCACAACCTATTGACATAAACATGTAATTTTAAAGCTGGACAAATTCAAGATGATACCAAGTCATTGCATTTCTTGGCAAAATTGGGGTTTTGTTAAGTTGCAAATTCTAACAAATACTCATTTGGTTGATTGGTGAAACCTATAATAAAAACCTATTTTATTTTTGGTCTTCCCTGATCTAACATGACACAGAAAAACTTTCAGTTCAATATGTCAAGTTCTTGAAAGGGATTAGGATTACAATTTGAAAACTTACTTGATTTTACAGAGGATCTGCTTATTTTCAGTCTTGCATTTGCAGGCTGGGCTTTCAGAGATCTTGACAGAGTAATTGATGTTGTGAAAGGAGACCACAGACCCTCGCGGGGATCTCAGGGACTCCCGGGTAATTGCTGCTCGCTGAAACTCTTCCACTACGGCAATGGACGCACGGTTGTCATTAAACTGCGGGTTGTCAAGGGACAGTAGTTCTACACCTGGCAAGTAATTACCAGCTCTGGTTGTTGTGTTTGCCATTTTGTCTGGCAAAAAATAATCATTATTCATTTTTTACAGGTTAAATAGATCGTTACTGCAACGAGAAATTAACGCATTATCGCAAAATTCATTAGCAACAAGCACTGAGTATGCATAGCCCTCAAGTGTTCAAAACTTCAATGCGTGAGATTTATCATTTAAAAAAAATGTGGTGACAGAAACTGGTCCTGCTGGATAAACCAGCAGCATTAAAATGAAAGTGTGTTAGCTATAGAAGTTGTATATTTTACATAGGAAAGGTCATTCATATTTCTTATATTCTACAGAAAGGGCTGGCGCCATAGAGGGGGTGGGGAATGCCCATCCAAAGTGAAACTGGTGCCCACCCAGTTATTCTTTGCTTTGATAAACAATATGCTATATACATTTATAGAATATTAAGTGTGTTTTTATCGTTTACTGCATGTTATTTACAAAAAGCCCAAAGTGTCCGACCCTCAGTTACCCCTTTCTGCATCCCTACATACCTGTTACGTAATCACTGCAATTCGCTGTGATGCATCCTACTGGAAGAAGTGGGGTAGGTGGTGCGTCTTAAGTGAACAATTCACAGGAAACGGTAAATACTGCGGTGTGTTAACTTATTGGGATTGCTGCCACAACCTTTGTTTATACCTGGTAAGGTATTACTGGACTGAACCAAGACAGAGAGATACCAATGTTAGTGAAGAACTGCATTTCTTTCCCTGTGTGTCTGTGTAAACAAGGTCATTGTCTCAAGGTCTTAATGTGCTATGGTACTGTGCTATAGTTCATCCCTTATACCTAGAAGAACAGGGTCAGACAAGAACCAGTTTTCACCAGCAATTTGGGCTCGATACATTGTACAAACCCCCATTAAAGTAAACATTACATATGCCTTAAATTTACCCCAGTTTAGCCATATATGGGTCTCCCTGAGTGGTTGTCAGGCAGAAACCAAACTTCCACACATCACAAGACAGACATGTGGGCCTGTTAACTCTCTCCTGTCTGGTCTGCATAAAAGTGCCTGTAGTTTGTAACTTCTCTAAGACTGTTCTTAAGATTGCCTGAATCCTCAGCCACCTGATCTCTTCAACCTGCTCTCTCAGGCTTTTTAACCCATCCACTTAATGAAACACCTGTATCTGCATAGGACTGTGAGCTTGCATGCCACTGCGATCTGCTTCCCCACATTTGCACGTGTATCCAATTAATCTGTAATGAGGGGTCATTACACTATTTTGGGTAGCACTTGTATCATCTAGATCAGGGGTAGTCAATTATTTGTTGTCAGGGTCCACATTTCTTGGTCAATGTATAGTCAAGGTCCAGACTGCAGGGGGGGGGGGGGAATCACAACTCCAAATGCCCCTTTCCAACACACACACACAATTCTGTGAATTACTAATATACCCTGTTGCTTATATTTAGTGCATTAATTTGACAAAGAAGTACAAAAATAAAACATTTACATATATGTAAGTATCAGTAATAAAACATTTTCAGACTGCTTTTAATTGTTTTAAATTTGTTAAAGATTATTGTAGGCATCTAGATAAACATAATAGAAACTTTCAAGCATTTTGTGTATTATTAGATTCAAGTATTTACCACTTCCCTTTATCACTGTACACTGTTCAAAATTAATGTTGCAAAATGAGGGCAAAGAGGATTGAGGAATTCAGGGCCGGGGGTCTGGAGGTCCTCCCCCAAAAGATTTTGAAAATTGGAGACCTGAATTGAGTGATTCTGAGTCATTTCGAAGTCAAAAAACATAGCTCATAATCTCCATTAAATCCATGAAATCAGCAATCAACTAACAAACTAACTAACGGGAACACAAGCTCTATATAGGACATCACATATTAATGCGCAACATCCTATTGGCTAATAATCAGTAAGGGCTGCTACCAGGTTCCACACAATAACAAGCACTGAGTGCAATAAACCTCCATTACAATACATTTAAAAAACAAAAACAATCATGACAATAAGTTAATTAAAATTATTCTTGTGATCCATTCAAAAGCATGTGGTGGTCCGGATTTGGCCCTCGGTCCGCCTATTGAATACACCTGATCTAGACTCTAGAAATAAATTGAATTTATCTATGCATCTTTTTATTTACTTTTATAGTTATTTCCTTTTAATTTTTGGCACAATCTTTTCATCCTTGTATTATTTCTAACTAGCCTTAAACATTGTCAAGGGTGGGACAAAAAATGAATCTATGATCTAGCCTGGTGGTGGTGTTGAGTTGATGCCAATTCGTCCCTAGGACAATTTGCCCCCGGTATACGTGCTTCACATGAGCAACCACGGTTATCTGAGAAAGGAAGTACTTCGGAAAGGGGGAGGGGCTACGCTAGTCATTGTGGATACCTGTCAAAACCAGTATTGTATCAAAGCTGCCTATAGGCCCCTGTGTGTGTTACTCAAACAGTCCCCCTCCTGTTTCCTTTTTGTATGTGACGCACACACAGGAACTTCCTCTTTGTCGGGAGACCGATTTCTACTGAACTGACCACACTTAGGCGAGACACCAAGACCAAACTTTTGTCAACCAGCTACAGGAGCAGGGCCCTTCTTGCTCTACTAGCACAACCAGGAGTGGGTCACCAAGCCCTACTGGTTCAATACAAAAAGTACACAAAGCAAGGCAGCAAGAGGTTAAGTCTTGAGCTCAAAGCCTAACACAGGAGCAGGCTTCCCATGCGCAACCAGCAGCCGCTGTACTGTGGCTGTCTTTAGTTCCTGCTTGTTCTTTGGGCGATTTGCCTTCAGCAAGTGAAATGCATGCTCAATTGGATTCAGGTCCGGTGATTGACTTGGCCATTGCAGAATATTCCACTTTTTCACCTTAACAAAGTCTTGGGTTGCTTTCGCAGTGTGCTTTGGATCATTGTCCATCTGCACTGTGAATCACCGTCCAATGAGTTTTGAAGCATTTGGCTGAATCTGAGCAGATAATATAGCCCTAAACACTTCACTGCTTTCGTCAGCAGTCCCATCATCAATAAATACAAGGGAACCAGTTCCCTTGGCAGTCATACACGCCCATGTCATAACATGCTTCACAGATGAGGTGTTATGCTTCAGATCATGAGCAGTTCCTTCCCTTTTCCATACTCTTCTCTTCCCATCACTCTGGTACAAGTTGATCTTTGTCTCATCTGTCCATAGGATGTTGTTCCAGAACTGTACAGGGTTCTTGAGATGTTTTTTGGCAAACTCTAATCTGGTCTTCCCGTTTCCTGTTTACGTCTTGTGGTAAAGCCTCTGTATTTACCCTGGTGAAGTCTTCTCTTGATGGTTGACTTTGACACAGATACACCTACCTCCTGGAGGGTGTTCTTGATCTGGTCAACTGTTGTGAAGGGGTTTTTCTTCACCAGGGAAAGAATTCTTCTGTCACCCACCAAAGTTGTTTTCCGTGGTCTTCCGGGCCTTTTGGTGTTCCTGAGCTCAAGAGGGCATTATTTCTTTTTAAGAATGTACCCAATAGTTGATTTGTCCACACCTAATGTTTTTGCTATCTCTCCGATTGGTTTGTTTTGATTTCTAAGGCAAAACGCCTCAATCCCCTAAAATTGCAGGCACTACATATACAAATTGGTGTAATTCCTACACTGTTTACCCAATTTGGAAGTAATACCTTCAAATTAAAGTTGAAAGTCTACACTTACAGCACATCTTGATTGTTTCCTTTCAAATCCATTGTGGTGGCATACAGAGCCAAAATGATGACAATTGTCACTGTCCAAATATTTATGGACCTAACTTTTAGTGCCAAACATTTGCATTATTTTAATGCAACACAAACTACTAAGTTATGTATTAAATGTAATCTGAAATGCAAGTTCAGGGCAAGTATGTTGTGTGTTAGTTAACATGTTTATGAAGAAAAGGCAATTGGTAGTTACTTATTCTGCACTTTAAACTTTCCAATATTTGACATGACTCTAATGGTTTAATTGACAATATCATACAAAAATAGGAAACCTCTTGTATGATATACAGAATCAACATACACATAAAGCATAGTATATTTTAGCTTCCTATGGTAAATGCAGACAACTAACATGAAAGCTTAATCTATGTACAGACATGATCGTGGTTATTGACCAAATAGTGTAGAATTTGCTTCCTCAGCTCCTTCATGAGCAAAGTAGGCCATACGCCATACAGTTTTATCAAGTATTTCAGCATATGTTCAGGGTTCCCTACCATTTAAACAAATCATTTTTGGTAGGCCTTAATGATAGTGTACAGACATGTTTGGTGGACTTTTTGTTGCAGAATTGCAGTGTTTGTTACTCCTATTATCTTGAAAGTGTATTACTAAATCTCTCATTGTGTTGAAGTTCAATGAGCTCTTTTACAAAGGATATATTGGCAGCGCTGGAAGTCAGGATGAAAACCAGGAATATCAAAATCTATACATAAAACTATACATTGTAAACCATTTGTAAAACAAATGACCTCCCCTTTTAAACAGATCTCTGTCTGACTCTTAATACAGCCCAAGAAAAGTTCTTCATATACATTACAGCAGGGGGTGGTGTTTGGCAATATATGAATGGCACAGGAGCAAAACATGAATATGTCATGCCCTTCATCTGCGTTCGGATGTGAAATGCATCCATAACAGGTATAGGGTTCATGTGCTCAACAACCACATTCCACAGTCTTTCATCCCCTCCGACATTCTCTTGTCAAGTTTCGATGCGTGTCGTCATTATTTCACCAAATGCTTTTTGTGCTGTCATTTGCAATTAGTTGTAATTTCAAAAACCTAATGATACTACAATTTTTGGTGCACTTTCTGTCCTTGAAGTTCTTAACAGCTGCTAATTATTGATACAAATATATTAAAGATTATTAAATGCAAGTCTCAGTTTGTGATGTGAAAATTGAAGGCCAAGGTCTTCAGTGGTGGGGTTTAACCCTGTATGCACTATATTTTAAAAACATTAAAAGAGCATTATATATTTTGAACTGAAGTGTTTTATAAATAATTGAGCCCAAACAACGGACCAACACTGCCCATTCCAGACCCCTTAAATTATGCTAACTGGCGATTCATTGATATTGACATTGAATGTACCTTGGTTACAACAAGAATAATAACGTGAGGCACCGGGTGGGGGTCAGGGGACACGATGCCGGTGGGGTGTCTCTCAGAAACAGCAACTCAAAGGCAGGGAAGTGGGGTGAGGGAAGTACAGGTTTATTTACAGTGCACAAAACAGAGACCTACAAAGCCCTAGCTCCTTGCTGAGCCTAAACTAAATGTGGTCACAGATCCCTAACCTACACCTATAACTAATGAAACAAACAAGACAAAACAGGAGGGCAGTTGGAGTCCCAGGACCACAGGCAGGCAGCCAGGGCACAGCACCAGGGAAAGATGACCGAGACTGACCAAAGTGACGTCCAGGTACAAAGGGGGAGTAGAGGAGGTGCCCCACGGTCCCGACCTGCTGTCAGAGGGCAGGCAGAGGAAAGCTGGCCCCTGTTCAGTGTCAAGTGTCAATTGGAATATTGTCATTAATGGCCGATAAATAATTTCCCCTCAAAGTACTGCTGGAAATATACCATCTGAACAAGGTGATTTGTTAACATCTTGTTCCTTATACTCCTGGCATTGAGGTACAAACACTTCAGGACTTTCCTACGAGCAGTTTCCCTTTGTTTTCTTTCCTTAGTAGAACATGTCCCATTGTCAGAGCTCCCTGCCCCCCTCGTCCCTAGTTTAAAAGATTCTCTACTACTACTCTGCACATATGCTCTCCCAATGCATTAGCCCCTGTTCCATTTAGATGTAGACTGTACAGTTTGTACAGGACCCTTCTATGCCAGAAGAAAATCCCTACACCGGCATTTAAAACATGTGCTTAAACTTTCTAATCTCTGCCGGTCTCCCTGGCCTGCCACATGGTACCGATCGTATTTTGGAGAAAATGACCTTGGGTGAGAAATGAAAGAGCAGAACCTAAAACTCTTTAAATTTGTCTTGCAGAACCTCTGGCCTACACTTTCTCAGGTCATTGGTTCCAAGGTGGACCATGACCAGTGGATTTCCTCCAGCTTTGGCCAGTAGCCCATCTACTAGTTTAGGGAGATCTGCAACCTGAGCACCAAAGAGACAAGATGCTGTGGTGCTCAACTGCCCTGCCATCAGCCTCAGAGCCATCACTATCCAACCCAGTGTCCAGCAGTTGGAATGCATTGGTTATTTCTAGCTCTTGGGTTCTCTTGAAGGAGTGTGCTCACCCTTTTCTGCAGTTATACTCAGGGATACTCATCTGCATGCTTGTCCTCCTCACCAGAGTTTTGACTGCAGTACAGCATCATATCAGTGGGCTAATGCTGACAAATCCATAGATTAGGGCTAAATTAATTGGTTTCCCTTCTACGAACTATAACTCCATAATACTGAAAGGGTTGCATGGTTGTATTTAGTGTAAAACTAATGGGAATTTCAAACCAAAAGTGAAAATCGATTCAACTTGTGTAGTTTTGGTCGGAGGACCAACTGAATCCAAGAATAGTAAACTTATGTATAGTTCTGGTGCAGACTTTGTAGTAATGAAATGTCACTTCTGTGGTATAAGCATAGTTCATATAGCCAACAAATGCTCTTGGAGCTTGTCGTGCAGGAATCTTCCCAATAATTTATGGATGGCATTCAAAAATTGCTAAAATCCACAACCCTGATATGTACTTGGCACTCAAGTTATTCTATAGAAAGGTAGGGCTAAAACCAAAACACCCAACCATGTTTTAGCAGGAGCCCATATTTTAAGTTGACTGCATAAACAGTAAGCAATACAATTTATTTAATAGTTTAATCGAAACTTAAAATTGTTAAGGATGTCAGTTTAAATCTTCCAAAACCATATTGTAAAATTAATGTAAAAGAGGAAACCTTATTTGACAAGAATCACTTAAAATCTAAAAAGCACATTAAACATGGTAAATTCAGACCACTTAAAGAAAAAGCATACATAAACCTGATTGACTAAAGAGCAGAATTTGCTCACTTTGCTCCTTACACAGCAAATAAATTCTTAAACCTTACAAATTACCAATTTCAGCATATGTTCAGGGTGGCCTAACATTTATACTCCTCATTCTTTGATAAAGGTGGTTAAGTCACTTCATTCTCAGTAAGTTATTCAAAATCAGAATTCTGGGCAAGAACAGGCCAATTGCCTTCACAGAGTGGGTCACAACGATTGTGGAAGAAATCTTTACAGGACAGGGAGTATGGTACATCCCTGATGCAGCATTAAGTCTTATACAAAAGGCTATGTGAACTTCCTCATTGTATGGAGCTTTACGTAAGCAATACCGAAGCAGATGACGGTCATACAGGCCAAAGCAACAATGTTTTCCCACATTGCCCAGTTATCATAGCCAATCCCTTGTCCACAGAGATAAACTTCACCATAACACCTGTCAAGAAAGTATGAATTATGCCTTTAAATTATAGTAAAAACATGCAGCTCATTTAAGATGTTCATAGAACCAGAAATTAATGTTTTAAGCATTCACTCAGTTCTCCTAAAACACAGATTAAAGATTTGTTAAAAAAGCCTCTGGTTTAATGGTGTAGAACAACAAATCTATGAAGGCTTATTTTCTAGCTGGGAAGATTCGGGAAGTCAAAGTATTTAGATTTTATAATATAGTTCACAATCAAATTCAGATTCCATAATTCAAAATACTCACACTCCGCCATGTGGTTTTATGTTGTCTGAACAGTTAACCATTGCAGTTTGAAAGCTTGGACTTTCATCTGATTTGACACAGAAATACAAGCCTCTCAATTCATTCACTTCCAGTGCCTGTATTAAAAAAAAAAAAAAAAGTTAAAGACCCAAGAAAGGCCATTGATCTCTGGCATTGCCTTGTCCTTTCAGAAATAAAATGATGTAACTAGAGACTAGTTTTAGTGATTTGTTCAAAGAACATTCATATTTGCTTCAGATTTCATATCCTGTAAAGAAAAAAAAAGGATCCTCTTACAGTCATTCCATATCTTGGTATACTGAAGTATTTGAGCCAGCTGATCCAAGCCGGGACAGAGTTCAGATTTACCAGCAAACCAGAGAAGATCTACAAAATATGTACATTACACATTAATCTCAGCTTCCCTTCATAAATGCACTTAATGAAGCAGTTTAAGTAATGCTTAAAAAGATTTGCAAGAACTGGCTGACCGATAGCCTTTCAGGTTAACATTCTGGAAATTTCATACTGTTTTGGAGTATTCTGGAGTGCTAAAGGTGTGGACACTGCTTTTTATACTCACCACCATGAAAATAAAGCACATGGAAAGGATAAGGTTTGCTACAGCAACACTATCCATTCCAGTGCCGACTGCAAGAGCCAATGAAGTCGCCGAGTAGGATACCATAATCACCGTGAACATGAAGAAGAAGAAATTACCAGGGAGTCTTTGGAAGCCTGCAAAGCATTAACATTGAAATGATTCATTTATTGAATAAAAACTTTAAAAAATTAGAGGTATCATGATATTACAGCGAAACAAAGACTGCAACGACATCACGGTGACCCATTACAGCACAGTGCCAATGTTAACTGTGCCTGTTGTTTATATGTTAAATGATGAAACGGTTCTTGTGCAAATAAGTTATGTTGAGCATCTCTGCATCTGCGGATAACAACATCCGGGGTTATACAGCCGGGTAACACGAGCACACACTAAAATACCATTAGTGCGACAGTACTGAACAATTAACCTCCAGATGGCATCAATGTGCCATCTTACACACATAAGATCTTCCCTTTTAGAACATTAAAATAGCAATTGCTCATTCACTACCAAAACAACCTAGCAATAAAATACAAAAAGTAAGTCCTACAAGAAGTGCTTTTTTTATGCAACGGAATCTCACTTCCCCCTCCCCACCGTGACAGCCATCCATGGCATGAGAAAACGGGAGGCTATTAGATGATGACAGGGGGAACACACACAGGTGTGTCCTCTGACTGTCTGAAGGGAGTGTTGACGGGCGAGGGAGCAGCTGCCCTGCTGTACCCTGGCTCTTCACCCAGTGGATCAGACCCTACCGGACTTGTTGGGTGTCCCTCCATTGCCATGTACCCCTTTAGAGCGTCGGGGTTCCGTGTAGGTGCTGGCTCCACAAACAGGATTGACCTCCAGGTACGACGGTACAGCGATTCATGCACTTTGACCAAGTATGAGCGTGGTCCAACTTTCTACACACTTGATCCGAGCCTCCAGAGACTCGTTCGGTCCCCAGGCAGTGGCTTCATCCGCACCGCTTCACCCATTTTGAGCTCGGGCAAGTCCTTTGCCGACTTGTCATAGATGAACGTGGACACCGGTTTCCTGTGACAAAGCTTTTCCAGCCCACCTGTCCCCACACAGGGTTCCAAGACAATGTTGGCCACCAGCAGAGTTGCTTTTAAGCGCCGTGCCATGAGACGCTGGGTTGGGCTGCTGTCCATGCCTTCCGTTGGGGCATTGCGACACTGTAAAGACAGCTTTCCATGCATCCATGCCCTCTCCAAGCTTTCTTGCAGAGGTTTTTCGAGATTTTGATTGCCGACTCGGCCTTCCCATTAGCTTTCAGATGCCATGGTGAGGAGGTGACATGCTCAAATTTCCAGCCATAGTGAGCACACTGAGCTTTGCAACGTTTGATCAGTCTCAGCTGAGAGGTCAGTAAGAAGGTCAAAATCTCCCAGAAGTCAGAATAATGACCAACTAACAAGAGAAAGTCTTTGCCACTGTGCTGAAAGAGATCCAGAGTAACGATCTGCCAGGGGCACATTTCGCTCTGCTGCTCAAAATGGCATATTCATTGCAGATTGTGCATTTGCTGACAGTCTTTGATTTCACTCTGCATTCCTGGCCAATACAATGTGTCCTCGTGCTGGTCTGTAACAGGCCTCACCCCCAATGTGACCAGCGTCTCAGTGCGCAGGGACCGGGGAATGACTTTGACCTTTGAATAGAACCCCATTTTTAACAATTTAATCTGACCGGCAAATATTCTCCAACAACTAGAGCAGTTGCTTCTGATGGGCTGGCCTGACTGCAAAGAATCATCAGCCTCAGTGCCTGCAGGTGTTCATCCCCATCAGTGTGCAGTCTGATTTGCGCAAAACGCTGGTCTGTAACATTGAAGTAGTCCACCTGGTTGATGTGCTTAATATCCACTTGCTCATTTTGTAAGCTGCACACTATGTGTTGTTCATACATGGAGCGCGTGTGCGTGTCTGATGCCGTGGCCCTGCCGAGTGAGTCACTCACGTACATCTCTGGCCCTGGCTTATACACTACCTTGAGGTTGTAGCTATGGAGGGCCAGTAGCATGCTCTGTAGGCATCAGGAGAGGTCTGTTGAATATACCAATAAGGGGCTTGTGATCAGTCTCTGCGCCGATGTGGTCAGGCCCATAGAGGTAGTGGTGAAAGCATTGACATGCAAACAATGCTAAGGCACTCCTTCTCTATTTGGGTGTAGCTCTGCTCTGTAGGAGTGATTGCCCTAGAGGCGAATGCCACAGGCTGACCCTCCTGCATGAGGCAACAGCCCAGCCCAGCCCACACTGGCTCGAATCACTCTGGATTATGACCAGTTTGGACACATCATAGTATCGTAGGACAGGTGTCCGTGTGACCAGTTGATGCTGCTGTAAGGGAAATAAAGCGTGTTTTGGGAACCAATGCCACATAACATCCTTGTCCATGAACCTCCTAAGTGGCTCACCTCAGAGCCATGGCATGAACTTTGCCAGGTAGTTGACAAATCCAATGAAGCACTGTACTGTCTTCACATCAGATGTAGTCTGTATTGGATGTGTCCCCTCCACTTTTTCTGGATCCGCTTTCAATCCGTCGGAGGATAAGATGTGCCCGTGAAAGCCGACATCTGGCATTTTGTACTGTAGCTTGTTTATGCTCAGCCTTAGCTTGAGCAGTCTACACCTGTCCATCAGGGCTAGCAGCTTGGAGTTGTGATCACATCCTCATCACGGTCTTCACAGCCCACTACAAGGATGTCATTGGCTATGGGTTTCACGCCACCGAGCTCCACCAGCAGCTCATGCGGTTTCCGCTGATACACCTTTGGAGCCAGAGACCCCAAATGGGAGCTTCAACCATCTCTTCCTGCCCCATGGTGTCCAAAAGGTGGTCATGTAGCTGCTGGGCCCGTCAAGCTTACACTGCAGAAAGGGGTCTCTGGTGTCCATGAGTGTGAAGACTCGGGCCTTTGGGAGCTTGTAACGTACATCTTCTAACATGCGCATAATGTAATGTGAACACCGCAGAGCTTGATTGAGTTATTTAGGATCACTGCATATCTGTAGCTTTCCTGGTTTCTTGACAATAACCATATTACTAATCTAGTCCATAGGCTCGGTGATATCAGATATCATGTGGCCATCTGCTTCGTATTGGTCAAGCTGAGCCTTCACAGCTGCTTTCATGTCCACAGGTACATTGCGGGGCACACACTGGACTGGCTGGATTGCCTGGTCCAACTCAAAGTGGACTTCGCCAGGAAGACTCAACCGGTGTCTCATTGAAGACATCTTGGTATTTGCCTAGAAGCGTCTCCTTGCTCAAAGGCCTAGCTTGAACCTTCTCTATGATGTTAAGAAGCCCAAGGTTCTTGCATGTTGACCCTGACAGGAATGGCAGTTGGCTAGCCTCAACGATTTCAAATTTAAGGGTGTGCTTCTGGCCACGCACAATACACTCCATCACAAACAGACCTAACGAGGTCATCAACTGGCCTGAATACAGTTTCAGCTTGGCATTACTCTGTGCGAGTTTGTCTTTGGGCGCAAGTCTCATTTTGTCTTTAAGGCTCATAACATTACATGTGGCCCCCCCCCCCCCGAGTCTAGCTGGCATTGTTGCCCCCCCCCCCACCTCAATTAGTATAAATATTCTCAGTGCGGTTTCTTGATCTGCATTTAAGTCAACGGAGTGTACTTTACCCTCATCTTCTGCTCTTCATGCAAACCCTTGCAAAATTATTAGCGGTGGCACAGGATTTGCACATTTTCAGCATAGGCTGGGCAGTGTTTTCCACATCTGTGTAAAATGCCACAATATCTGCATGTATTGGGGCTGTCCATTGCAAAGTTGGCTGAAGTATTAGTTTGCTGTGGCAGAGGGGAATTTGTCTGTCTGAATGTAGCATTAACTATCCATATGCTACCTTTCTACCTCCATTGACCTCATCAGTATATCAGCAAGCTCTACTGCCAAGACCACGACCAGCGTCAAGTCCCGTTCTCAGAGAAGTCTGCACGTGCCCTCATCAGCTATGCAGAGCACTCTTATCCCTGATCAATTAGTCTTTCAATCGCCATAGTCATATGTGGCTGCCACCGTCAACCTCAACTAGAGGGCAGTCAGAGCAAAGACAAAACCATTACTGTTAAGTGTACTATGTGAGGGTTTGCATACATTATGTAGCGTTATGTTGGGTGTATTTTGATAAGAGCATTTGGGCTCTGAGCTGAAGCACTGATCTAAAGAAGACCTCTTCCCCCCCCCCCCCCCCAAAGTTATCAGATTTCCTTAGCTCATCAGCTTGGAACTGGTTTGCATCAAAGGGACAGTTTTGGGGAGGATGGCACCGAGAAGAGGCCAAATAGGTTGGAATCCTGCTATGAAATGTCTGGAGAAAGGGGCCTGTAGGTGATAAACTCTTTGAAGTGGACGAGAGCCGAAATCCCAACATAGAGCTACGAACCCAGGCCAACCGGCATTTCCAAAAGATGGCATGGATTGACATCAGTCATAAATCAAGCCCCCCTCCAATAGGACACTGGGGGCTGAAACCAAAATCCAATCAAGAACTCAGGAACCAATCACCTATTGATCTGACAGACTATAAGGAACAGCGCACGGCCTCTCTCTCTCTCTCTCTCTCTCAGCTCAACCTGTAGCTCTGTTGCCAGAACCGGAACCAGAAACCAACTAAGTCTTTGCCGGCAACAGAAGAGTTAAACTGGGAGAAGGAGATTGAGCCGTACGAAGAATTCTTTTAAAGGACTTTATTAAATAAAGAACTTTACAGACTGCGCTGCCCGCCTGTGCCCACCTGATCAGTGGAGTTTTACAGCTGGACAATTGACTAAGTCGACTGTATACGAAAGTGTCAGTCATTTAAATAGCTATTTGAGTCTTAAGAAACTCGACCCTTGGAACGAACAGGGCCCTGCTTTCCTCAAAGACTTTGTCTTCAAGTAACTACGGTGGAAACCCTGCTTACAAAGAAGATTTTGTGCACAACCTTGGAGCCTTCAAACCAGTGGAAAATCTGTTTGGAAAAGACTCTACATTCGCGAAACCCCAACTTCCAGGTGCATCGACTGAGTGGAAGTTCTTGGACAAAGCCGAACCGGACTGCCTTTGTTCCAAACCACACGGACCTCGTGTCGTGTGCTGTTATCTGAGCCCGAAGACAGAGAGGCCTCTCTGCAACGAAGTTCAGATAAGTTTAACAGTTTGGAGTTTATCATTCATGACATTTGAGAAATCAATTAGAAATGTTAATCTGTGATTCATAACTCTAGAATGTGTAATATCATTTAGCTTTCTTAAATATAAATGTGTGTTGCATTAAACTGTTTTGTTGATAATTTTAGAAATAAAATCTGTCAACGCCGAGAAATATCTTCTCATTCCTGTTTAACGGTTTAGTGTGAAATTGACACAAGTTAATAGACATTAGATTATTGGTGGCCCTGCCTATCCTTAATTATTGAATAATAATCAGTTAAGGGAAATCGTGGTAACAAGTAATGATAGGATCTTTCTCGGCACCTAAACGTAAATGAGACTGATATATATATAACGAGAAGTTACCTGACATTAAATACTAACCTGCGTAGTTATTTAATGTCTGACTAACAATACTAATGAGAGACTCACCTTCGTCTTACTAACTGGTATTGTAGTCAATGTGTTTATAACCTTTTTTGTTTAACGATTTGTGTGATATCATATGCGATCCCATGGTCTTTGATTTGGTCACGGAAGTGATTAGTCTTTGATTTGTTGATCTAGAGTGGAATTTTAATTAGTTTTTCCCTTTTGTATAATTAGCGTAGTGCTACATTTAGTCTTTGTTTTGAATAAATTTGACAATTTATATCTTTGGAATTGGTGTCTGCGTCCAATTATTACAGAAATCGAGTTCTACAAGATTCCAGGATTCTTGATAAGGTGATACTATAAATTCACTTCTTTAATTGGAATGTATAAGTTTACCTTACGCTACAATTACATAACACTCAGACTATAAAAATGTCCGCTATTATTTCACTATGGGAGGAATAGAACTGGAAGTAGTAATGCAGTGTAGGGTTTAAAACCAGGGCAGTAATGTTAAGTGAGTACAATGGACTATTTAGGGCCTCATCTGGAATACTGTGGACAGTTCTGGGCTCCACACTTCAAGAAAGATTTCACTGCTCTAAAGGCAGTTCAGAGGCAAGCAACCAGACTTATTCCAGGTTTGAAGGGAATGTCCTACTGAGAGACTCAGGGAACTGAACCTTTTCACCCTGGAACAGAGGAGACTACATGGGGACTTGTGGTCAATGCCTTTCATGATTCAGCAGAGCATTTCCAGATCTGCAGGGACACATAGACAAATAGAAATTGGGCTTAAGAAGGTATTCAAGACCGAAGACACCCTCACACAGTTGTTACAATCTGGAACGAAGTCCCCAGCGATGTGGTTGAAACTGACAATTTGGGAACATTCAGACGTGATCATTGGATCAATTTGTAATCAATGGACAAACAAGCAGGATGGGTTGAATGGCCTCCTCTCATTTGCAATCCAAGTTCTTAGGTCCTCTAGTTCTCTTTGGGAAAGGCAGATTTTAAAATAAAAGGACACCAGGCAAAAATTAAAGTGTAGAACAATTTTTAAAACTATAGAAATTAAGCTTTTTAAAATGTCATACCCAAATACAAGTGGTTGTAACAGCTGCATAATTATTCAACGGCAAAACATTGCTCTAGAACTTTCTCCCCCCTCTTCCCAAAATAATCTAATTACTATAGAATGCCGTGAAGATTTGGCTTCCATTTATTTCTCACACTTGGTCAATGCAGTGGGGAAGTAGTGGCTGGCCGTTTGCCGTTCATTTGGGGTACAAGGAAAGTATAGGTTTTTTTTTTTTTATAATTTTCAACCCTACAGTTTGGTAGTATAACTAATCTGAGAATCGGGTAATCTTTCCATATCACTCTGCTTAGAGTGAATCTATTTAACCTGAAGTCCTTTATTTAATGAAAAATATGACTTTCCTGAAGAGAAGACATCACTAATGTGTAACACGAGAATCTACAGAAGAATGCACAGCTAGAACAAATAGACTACAGGTTTAAAATGAAGGGGTATTTCATACGAGTATTTATACATTTCAAGTCAGACCTTGATCCTCTTCTACCAGCAAGAAGAAATGGCTTGTTTGGTTTGCATACGTTTCAGAGATTATAATGTGATTCATGATTAAGCTTTCGTGATTAATGAATATAACCGCCACAGATATAAAGCTTCATGGCTTTTTAATTTAATTAAAGCAGTACTACAGTCACTAAAATGAAAGCCAATATTATTCTGACCATTTAGGCACTCACCCATCATCCAGTATGTGATTAAGGATAAAACTAGTCCAGGCACAGTCCGCATTGGAATCAGGTCTCCTAGTAGTATTGAAAAGAAATAGGCCGATAGCCTGTAGTACCCACTGGTGTACTGGTGACTAGGGTTTAAAGACAAAACGGGAAAATTAATTCAAAATAGTTAGTCAGGTTCTCCCCAGAAAACCAAACCATTTATACACACTGTAGAACCCAAATCTGAAATGCATCAGAGTGGCTTGGAGGACATGGGGGGGAACCCCTCTGGTTATCTCAGGATCATGACAATGTTATCTCTTGCTATCAGAGAAAACTGAAGTGTTGTCATTTTCAGGAGACAATGCCAATGCCAAGACTAGTGCAGTGCTGCGTCAGCACATTGTTTTATTTTCAACAAGGCTAATGCAAACAAATAGGTTTTATGCCTTTCAATAATTTAAGGACTACAAAGGAGTGGCCACCCCTTAACTGGCAACACAGGGGCTTTAAATGTATTAAATTAAACATTGAACTGCATGGGGACTAGAGGGAGTGAACACAAATTATAACTTGCAAATGTGAGGTGCATTTAATCATAGTGAAAAACATACAGTAGCGGTCTCAGTCCACATTTGTAATGGTGAAATCTGCATAAAACCATACAAAATTTCATGCATATCAAAAGGGACCAGACATGATTCAGACAACTGACAACTCCGCCAATGTGGTCAGGACCTCATTAAATTAATTAACTCCCCACTCGGGATTTGAGGCACGCGTTTGCTACACCAGAGCCTTTCTACAGCTGTGGCTTAATGCTGTACTGAGGGGTTATGTCACTTGTAACGCGTTTGTTATGCAGAATGAACCAATTTACAAATAGGCATACGTAGAATATGCCAATATGAACATGTTTAGGATTGTAGTTTGGATAGTTTTCTTGACAACTCCTAAAAACAAAAATGCCAGGCGCATTCATTCAGTTCGATTTAAGACCAGTGCGCGGTGGTCCGGACCTTGGACACACTCCGACACTGGACAATTTTGAGTGACCAATTAACCTGAACCGCACGTCTTTGGACTGGGTGGAAGTGGAAGGAAACCAGAATACACTTAGAAGAGACAAGCGAGGTACGGAGAGAATAAACTTCACAGAAGTTTAATGCATTACGCAAATTTTAGTCCAGTGGGTAGCCTATACATTGATCCGAAAATTGTAACGAGCTTCATTACAACACAACTTCTTGGTTACTTTGTTTGTGTGTGTAAAGTCCAAGTCTGACAAGTTGACGTCTAAGGTGGCGCACACTGATGTGTAGTCCTTCAAATTATTGAAAGGCATAAAACAAATGTTTGACACAGCACTGGCCCAGCTTCAGTGTTGTCTCATGAAAATGACAACATCCATTTTCTCCGATGGCGATCATGACAACGGGATGTTAGGTCATGATCACGAGATAACCAGAGGGGCTATTTAAGTTTATTCCCCCCCACCAAATGCCCTCAAAGAGCCACCATAGGTTCAGACCAATATACATTTTATATTTGCAGTATATAGTGTCATTAAACCACCTTTGCAGACTAAAGAGACACTTCTTTAAATATATGCTTTGTCCAGCATTTCATACCACAATTGTAAAATGTAGCATTCTTTACTTACATGAACAATTTCTTCTCTTTAATGAAAGCCTCAATTGCTGCAACACTGGAGAAACACTGATTGGTGGTCACAAAGAATAAGGCACCCACCCTGAAATAAATTTCCATGTACAGGTTATTTGGAAAATGTATGGCCAAAAATAAAAAGGACAAAGCTTAGTCAGTCTAAGCTGTTCCACGAACATTACAAATTCAAAAGTAGTGGGATGCCATGCCTTCGTACTGAAGTAAACAGTATGCTTTCAGACGCGTTAAAGAGATCAATAGCCAGATGTGTTGTAGCACAGTCCAGGCTGGTCTTGACTTCCCTTGGCATAAATGTAGCTTATGTGAAAAGAAACAAAACTGACTCGCAAGTGTCTTCAAGTCAGTTCAACCGTTTAAAAAAAAAAAAAAAAAAAAAAAAAAGCTAAATAAGCAAACTCGGCTCAAGCAAGACTGCCAATAGTGAACAGGAAGGTTCACTGCTTGAGCTTGTAGTCTGGTTGCATTTTAGTTTAATACAAAGAGGAAAAGGTCACACACAGGCCATGCCACCTGCAGCCAGCTGACAGCACAGCTGGTCAAAAGTTGAGCATTTTACCTGTTCTGAATTCCAGTGGAGTCTAGTTTGGCTCCAAAGAAGATCACACCAGCAAATAGACCCACTATAAGGTTTACCAAAACCTGTAGAACAAAACAATGAATGACAATTCTAATGCAAGGTGCCTTTACACATTAGAGGAACACTGAAAAAGGTTTGCCGAATTGACTTTTGGTAAACCTAACCAGCAAACCTGAAGTAACCAATGGATTTTATTGAATATCATTTCAGGATGTAACCTGAAGCAATTTACAGCCCATGAACCTTAGATTCACACATCCCAGACTACTGTGGAGTTCATACCTGCCCAACTGAAGCCTGAGGGTTCCGAATGAGGTTCTTAATGGTGCGCTTGGTCACCCAGTAAAGCTGGGTAAAGAATGAGGTGGCATAAGTGATCGACTCCATATTCCTTCCATTTCTATTAGTTCCTCTGCGGTGTTCGATATTCCTCAGTGCATCTTGTACAGACTGATATTGGGTTGAGGCCACGTATTTCTCACTGAGTGTATCCACCACAGTTTTCAAGTTGCCTTCCCCTCTGCTTTCTAAGTGTGGAAATAATACATGTAAATTTCTGTGAATTACATCTTGCTTTCCATTTAAAAATGTTTATTAGTGATGCATTAAAAGCATTGAATGCTATACATTTCAGGGCATAAGAATGATCATAAAACCAACAGAAGGTACAGTACAACTATTCAGGGGTTTAGATTAATAGAAGGACCCTACCCAGCCCATCAGCTTAGTTGACAAAAATAGGAATTCATTTAAATCAGTCCCCACTGTTCAGAGCCATTTCTCCATGCTAGTTGCAGGTTGATACAATTGAGTGTAAGGGAAGACGGATCAGGATATTGACATGCTTCCAAACAGGTCAGGCTGCTGTGATTACATGGTTAGATGCATTGGTTGGAAAAAACAGTTGCATTCAGTGAAAAATATTGAATCATACGACTTTTGGAACACTACCATCGTCCTGGTCATCTCTGGAAGGGCCTGCTCTACTTGCGGTCACTGCTGTCGAATCCCCATTAATCACATCCAGAAAGAAATCGGGTGGATTATTGTGTGGTTCACAAATGTAACCTGAAAGAGAAAGTTCACCATTTACCATGTCAGAAATAGTTACATTTTAGGCCACAAAAAACAGAACAAAAATATAAATGGGTAAAATGTTGGTGCCAGGTTTCAGGAGTTGAAAAGAACGATCCCAAACATTTTTTAAAAAATTGTACACAAAGCTGTTGACATCCCTGTTAGTGAGCATTTCTCCTTTGCCAAGATAACCCATCCACCCAACAGGTGTGGCATAACAAGGAGCCAATTAAACAGCATCACTACACGGGTGCATCTTGTACCGGTGACAATAAGAGCCACTCTAACGTGCAGTTCTGTCACATGAATGCCACAAATTGTTAAAGTTGAAGATGCGTGCAACTGGCATGCTGACCGCAGGGATGTCGTCAATTTCTCTACCAAAAGCCACCTCCAAATTTACAATAATGCAACCAGCCTCACAACCACAACACATGCAACCATGCCAGCCCTCCACAGCTAGCTTCTCCACCTGCAGGATCATTCAAGACAACCAAAGAATTTCTACACGAACTGTCAGAAACTGTCTTGGGGAATTTCATCTCCATGGGTCATCACCCTCACCAGTTTTTTGACTGCAGTTTGGATCTTTACCGACTTCAGTGGGAAAATACTCACAAATCCATCTATTAGGGCGTAATGAAGTGGTTTCCATTGACTGATTCTCATTTTACAGTTTACATATCTTTGAAATGGTTCCCTTGATATTTTATTCAGTTCATATTCAATGAGTTCAAAGTTCTAGCTTACCAATGGAGCCAAAATACCCCAGAGCAGCATTGGCAGGTCCATGGTACATCATTTTCCCAGCAGCCAGTAAAGTCAGGCTATCAAACAGCTTAAATATTGAGGAACGGGGCTGGTGAATGGACAATATCATTGTTCGCCCCCTTCTTGAGAGCCTGAAAGTTAATATTGCACAATTATAGCACAAGTATACCATACAGAACAATTATACAAAATGGGAACAAGTTTGTCTTACCAATGGCACATTTCAAACTTTAAAAACAATCTATTTGGTTGGACTTTCAAGTTCATATTGGAGAAGTAGTTTTGCTGAATTACAAGCATCAAGATTAACAATTTTAAGTCACTGAAAGCAGTAAGCAATGAATTGCTTCACTTTCTAGAAGAAATATAGTACATGTTTTCTCCTAGGACATTTGTTATGGCCTGTACCTTCTCAGAAGAATGAGCACTGCACTGGATGTGCTGGCATCCAGGCCTGTGGTTGGCTCATCCAGGAATAAGACGGGGGGCTCCGTTATGAGCTCCATTCCAATGCTGGTTCGTTTCCGCTCTCCTCCAGAGACGCCTCGGATTAGGTGTGTGCCAACCTGGAGAAATTGCAATATCCCGATTATCAAGTAAAATTTACTTGACAAACAGCAAAGCTCTGGTTACACTCTGAATTAGGTTGATTCAAGAAAACCTAATATGTAGGTTACCAAACTTGAATTATTGTAACCCGAATACTGATAGCATTAGATACCCTTCAGTTTCATAGTGACTAGCATTCAAAGCTACAAATAATAATAATAATAATAATAATAATAATAAGCAAAGGAGGGATTATGCACACTTGGCAAATTCACAGGATTGCAGGAAGTGCAATGAAAGACTGATGGATGTATACTCACTCTAGAGTCAGCCACTCTGGTCAGCCCGAGTTCAGAGATGACGTTGGCCACTCGCTCCTCCTTGTCCTTAAAGCTGATAGATGTAGGGAGCCGCAGCGCCGCCGAGAACAGCAGGTTTTCCCGGACAGTCAAGTTGCCCATGACAACGTCATCCTAATTGAGGAAAACAAAAAAACATTACATCAGACAAGAAGGGCAGACTTTTGGGCTCATTACTCCCACTTGATTGTTAGTGGTATAGGAAGGAGAAATTAGACTTGTAAGATTCACCTACTTGCACAACATATCCTGAAATACACTTGAAGTTGGCAGGCTGTGGGGCTCCATCGATGAGGACATCACCAGACAGACCAGCAGGGTCCTTCCTCCCAGCCAGTACATCCAGCAGCCTGAAGCAGGAATAATAGCGCAGACAACATTGCTTTATCATCAATATGGTCAATTAAGAATCCCAAAGAAAGTAAATGTATGGTTTACCACTAGCATCAGACATGTTCCAGTATATAGAGTAAATACAAACACTAACATAAGCTTCCAGAAGCCTTTTTGAGGAAGAATCGGTTGTTTCTAGGATTCACTGCATTGGTGTTGTGTTGAGTTTTTTTTACAACATAGTTTAGCTATGAAATTGAATTTGCAGCTCTGTAGCCAGCTAACATTTGAGCAATGTGGCCAAGTTATCACAACATAATGCAATGCTTGCGTTATGTTAAATTACTTTTGGACAACGTAGATTTGTAGACTACCTGAAATCTGACCACAATATGCATTTCATGTTGCACAGTTTTTTGCAGCAAATGATAATTCTGCAGCCATTCATTGACATTAGCATGAAGTTTTGAACATTGGGATAGTGAGAATCTGCACCAAAGTATTTACAAGAAAAACCATCTGGCATCACTAGCATTGTGATATTGGGGAGGCAGTTTTTGAATTCAGAGCGAGTTGAATTCAACCGTTCCTTCAGCAATGGTATACATGGGTTAAGTTTTCTACACTTATCAAGAAAGGCTTCGCAGGGTGTGAAGAATTTCAGCGCTTCTCTGGGTGACATTTTCTTATCATTATGCAAGGAGGAAGTGGCAGTGCGACATTAAAATGCAGTCAGTTTACTCTACAGCCACGGAGGCAAGACTATGTGCACTGAAAGATTAATACAATACAATGAAAACAATACTTACGAAGACTTCCCACCTCCTGACGGGCCAAGGATAGCATTCAGCCCTGGCTTCATTATGCCACTGGAATAAATACAAAAAAATAAATCCAGATCAGAAATGAGATATTTTTATAATCTGCTTTCGTCCTCAGAGTCCCAATTTACTGTACAATACACCCATTTGTAACTGCACAACTGGAAATGCAGACAAATGTGCCATTACAGATATCTACATTACTATAGATTCTCAAACAAAGGTTGTCACCAATACAGAAACAAACTAAGTTACACATTTTAAATACACTCCCTTTAACAGAATTTTCTACAATACAACTGAAACATTTTAGACTAAACCCTGTTTTTCTGTGCAGTAGTTTGACTAGGACAATCTCAAGAGGATACATCAGATACTGGAGTATCAAATGCCTTTCTTGATAAAATGTGGTTTTGCTTCAATTTCAGAGTAACTAATACTCATTTGGTCGATAGGTGTAACCATTTTATTTTTGGTCTGCCCAGCTCTAACATGTCACAGAAATGCTTTCAGTTTAGGAGGTAGATTAAGTTCTTGATTTAATAATACAGAATAAAAGGATTAGGTTAATGATTTGAAAACTTACTTGAGCTTATGGAGGATATGCTTATCTATATCTTCTCGTTTGCAGGCTGGGCCTTTAGAGATCTTGACAGAGTAATTGATGTTGTGAAAGGTGACCACAGACCCTCGGGGGGATCTCAGGGACTCCCGGGTTAGTGCTCCCCGCTGAAAGTCAGACAGTCCCTCTGCGGCACAGTGCGCAAGGCTGCCATTTGGGTGGTCCAGGGACGCTAGTCCCATTGGTATGCCATCTGCATTGGCCATTGTGACTGATAATTTGGCTTTCAAAAATAAATCCTGAATGAATAATTAAATACACGTTAAATAGGTCGTTATTTTCAGCTTTAAGAAGTTAAATGCATTATCACAAAACACATTAGCCAAGAAGATTGCCAAAATATGAATTTGAAAATGTAAGTCTTTTTTCTGTACTGAGCTATGATTGCGCTTTTATTGTAAATATGAATATACATTTTAAATACACTGCAGATCTGTTTGTCCTTTAGCGGTGAGCCTGTGCGCCCACACCTGCACTCACCCGTCTTGCGCAAAGACTAGTCAAGACAAACACTGCGCAAGTCTCTTAAATACATCTGGTATCAATTAATCGCATCTAATTAGCACCAGCCATATATATTATCCAATTACCAATTATTAAATCCCATGTTAACAATAGATGAAATAATGAGCATCATCTCATTATCACTAATAAAATAAAAGTTCCACTTTCAATTCATTATCAACACATCATCGATTAAAATCCATTTGAAGATTGTTAATGTATTTGTAACCCCCTGGTCAAGTCAGGCTCAGGAATTCATATAATTATTTAATACAAGGAGACAATGAGGTTTAGTTAATTGCTTGTTGTTTTACTGAATTATGGGGTTAACAGCGCCAAAATATTTACAAAACTTTCTTATCCCAAGTTAAGTAGCTATAATAATAATAATAATAATAATAATAATAATAATAATAATAATAATAATAATAATAATAATAATAATAATTTATTTTGCTGTTAATCCAGTACCTGCAGGTTGGGGGTTGGAGGGTATAGAAAAAGGTGTGACAGAATAGGGCTCATTCACACTAGAGGTTTTTTTCGTTTTTTTCGGTTCGGTTCGTTTGGGGAAGAGTGTGAACAACCGAAAACTTGAATGGATATATGTATTTGTTAGTTTACTTATTGTTTAATTAATGGTAACATCTTTAATCTTGAACACAATTGGATTTGGGGCTATTCATAAGGGTGTTACAAAAAGATCACATGTATACATCACAGCGTACAATTTGATCTAAAGATGCAGCGTGGGAGCAGTCATTTTTCAATTATATTTAATGTATTATGTAAAGTAGCACTACCTTTTTAAAGGGATGGCAGTAAAGTAAAATACTAGACGTACTGTATATTTAGGGGACGTCACACTACTGTATTGTATATGTTGGATGCGTTCACGATACAGACTTTCGTCATGTCTTGTGAAAATGAATTGCTTTTATGCTCAGAGCTGCGCAGATTGAGGACATTCTGCACAACGTGAAGGGACCGGATTATTTGTCTGGATCAGAAGTCTACTACTGTATGTAGTTACTTTATTACAGTCATATATATTTGACATTTCTTATATGCAATAATCGTGCAAAATGTAAATATCCAGTGTTTTATTAATAAAAACCAACCGAGCTCATTTGATTATTGCAGTGTTGCATTGTTTCAAAGCAAACGAACCGAAGTGAGTTCGTTTGAAACCCAGTGTGAATAGGGGCAAGAGTGTGAGGCGCACATGTTGGGGGGTTGGGCTTAGTTTTGGAGGCTGTGTGCAAGTGAGGGACTCAGGGGTTGCCAGATTGAGAGAAAATGAAAGCCATGGGGGGAACATAGTCGCTGCCATCGTGGAAATTCTGTACTAAACCGTTCATTTCAACGAACCACAGAAAACAGTTATTCGAGCGCAGAGATGATTTCTACGCCAGCTGGACGCCCTCAATTGCGCATGCTCAGTGCACTGTTGCCGTTGCAAGTGCACCTAACACGAGATGACGTAGGTCAGGGAAAGAAAGAAAGAAAGAAAGAAAGACTGACTGACTGACTGACTATGGCGGCCTGTAACAGCAGAAGGGGAGAGAGAGAGAGAGAGAGAGAGAGAGAGAGAGAGAGAGAGAGAGAGAGAGAGAGAGAGAAATACACAAATCATGTCTCTGGTTTTTGACTTGGGCCGGCCCTGGAGAGGACCGAGAAGGGAGGCGGAGAGGAGGAGCAGAAGATGGAGGTCGTGAGTAGAGCCGGTTTATTTTCCTGAGTTGGGGATCTTACATATTATTGTAATCAGAGAAATACAATTTTAGTTGAAACACGAACTGTAGGAATCAATGGGGACTGTGTACTGAAAAAAAACAGACATTATTTTTCTGGACTTGTATAATACAGCCTATAGCTTGGATGGTTATTTTTTTCAAAGGGGAAAAACGTATTTGTTTTCCTTCTTGAACCTGCAACCAAGCCTTTCTGTGTTAGGGTGTCTAGTTTAAGATGGAGTAATGGGTCAATTGAAAGGGAAAATTCAGGTTGTTTGCAATGGTTGTTTAACCATTTTATTTTTAAATTCAATAGTACATGTATGTAGTAATTGTTTTGCCGTAATCAAATGTGTTAGGTTATCATTTACAGTGGTTTTTATTGTATTAACATTTTTTCCAGTAGGGTAATGAATTTTGCTCAGTTGTGTAGTTAACCCTTGCTAGTGGTGGCATCGCACATTTTTTTTTTTTTATCACCCCAATATTTCCTTTTCTCTGGACAATTGTACACAGTCCTTTTAATGCCACTATCTCACCTGCTTTCACAAGCCAACACATCTAAAAGGACCAAAGTCCCATATCTCTCCAGCCTTTTATGGTGTGCTACCTGTTAAGAAGGGTCACTTACTGAACAGAAATATAATCACAACTCGTAAAGTATTGGTCCCATGTTTCATGAGCTGAAATTAAAGATCCCAGAAACTTGCCATACGAACAAAAATCTGATTTCTCTCAAATTTTGTCATTGAGCATCTCTACTTTGTCAAGATAATCCATCCACCTGGCAGGTGAGGCATATCAAGAAGCTCATTTTAATTGCATGAGCACTACACAGGTGTACCTTGTGCTGGAGACAATACAAGACACTCTAAAATGTGCAGTTTTGTCACACAACACAATGTCACAGATGTCTAAATGTTTGAGGGAGAGTGTGATTAGCTGCTAACTACAGGGATGCCCACCAGAGCTGTTGCCAGAGAATTGAATGTTCATTTTTCTACTATAAGCTATCTCTGACGTCATTTTGGAGAATTTGGCAGTACTTCCAACCGACCTCGCAACCACAGACCACGTGTACCACACCAGCCCAGGACCTCCACGTCCGGCTTCTTCACCTGCAGGATCGTCTGAGACCAGCCACACGGACATCTGATGGAACTGTGGGTTTGCACAACCAAAGAATTTCTGCATAAACTGTCAGACACTGACTTGGGGAAGCTCATCTCAAGCTCAATTAAAATGGTACAATAATGAAATAAATTGTTTGTAATTAATTTACTCTTGAAACATGTAGGTATTTATTTTATAAAATACTGTATTGAGGACTGTTATTCAGTATGACTGGATCACACACAAACAGTCTGCATAGTTTCATATGGTAATATTTTTACTTTCAAATCAATAATGTATATGAAGGCTACAAATGTTACCTGCTTGAATATTATCCCATGAGTTTCAAAGTCCTTACTGAAAAATACTACCAATACCCATGTTTTTGTAATTTCAGTATAGGTTGATTTTAATGTGTAATCAAGAAACATGAAGGTGGACATTTCTAAATGTCCAGAAAAAAAGTGAATATTCTCTATGCAGACGTATACTATTGTAAAGACAAACAAATTCCCATGCACCAAGTGTTACCACATCATATTGTTCTGTGTACCCTTGTAGCTGGGGTTGTATTCCAAATATGTGCACATCCCAGCATCTTTCAGTCCCAAGAATGTGCACTATTTTAATGCAGTATAAACTACTAAGTTTTATATATATATATATATTAAGGGTCACCAGAAATGCAAGTATGTTGTGTGTTAGGTAACATGTTTTCCTATGAAGGCAGTTGGTTGTTGCTCATTCAGAATTTGAAACCTTCCACAAATTCATGCAGTTTAAACCTTCCAAGATTCTACATGACTTTTATGGTATAATTGACAATATTGTAGAAAAAATGGAAAACATCTAGTATGATATACAGAATCAACATACACTTAAAAATATAAAGCACATTACAGATGTTACAAGTCACATTTTTAGCTTACTGTAGTAAATGCAGACAACTAAAATGAAAGCTTAATTTATGTATAGACATGAACGTTGTTATTGACCAGTGTAGAATTTGCTTCCTCATCTCCTTCCTGAGCAAAGTAGGCCATACGCCATACAGTTTTATCAAGTATTTCAGCATATTTTCAGGGTTACCTACCATTTAAACAAATAATTATTGCATAAATTGGTCAATAACTTAATTCTCAGTCTGTTATACAAATCAGAATTCTGTGCAATAACAGGCCACGACTTGCCTTCACAGAGTGGGTCACAATGCAAGTGTAAGAAATCTTTACAGGACAGGGAGTATGGTACATCCCTGGATACAACATTAAGTCTTATTCTCTGAGGCTTGTAAACTCAACCCAGTGCTGAGAACAAATGTTATGTGAACTTTTTAATTGTGTGGAGCTTTATACCAGCAATGCTCAAGAAGATGACGGTCATACAGGCCAAAGCAACAATGTTTTCCCACATCGCCCAGTTATCATAGCCAATCCCCTGTCCACAGAGATAAGCATCACCATAACACCTGTCAAGAAAATACAGCTTAATTAATTCTCAAGAATGACAAACATGAAGTCATTTTCTAGCGTGGAAAATTTTGGCTGTGATTGATATCTCCTGTGTTGTTCGGATATATCTGTACTGTAAATGTAAATCTTCTAACAAAATAACTCGGATCCCATAATATTTTAAATACTCACACTGCTCCATAGGGTTCTGTGTGGCTTGAACAGTTAGCCATTGCAGATTGATAGCTTGTACTTTGGATCGGTAGCCTTTGATCCTGGCAGTGTAAATGCTCAACCGACTCAAGTTGTGGCATGCACTGCGGCGGCAGACAAACACCTTCACATCAGTGGAGCAGATGAGCACACTTCCCTAGTGCCCATATTATAAATACAATACTGTTAAAACTAACACTAAATGGCTTATTAATTTATGTTAACAAAACTGTATAATTGTATTTTTATTTTCAATGCTTCATTTGTGAATAAAAATGCAAGGTGTTGGTTTTAACTGTTAAAATTAATTTGTAAAGAGAAAAATACAATTTTTGATACAGCCCTGTGTTCTAAAAGAGTAATTTAATATATACATATAATACATTTTGGTCTGATGTACTAATGCGGCAGACATGCATCAGTGGAGCATATAAGAGATCCTTCATTCCTTATTACAAATACAATTTTGTTAAAATTAACACTAAATGGCTTGTTACTTTATCTTCGCAACAAATATAGAATTGTATTTTAATTTTAAAATGCTTTGGCTGCTAAAAATAACATTTTATGTTAGCAAAAAATGTGTATTTATTTAAAATACTGCGGTTAAGAAAAAATATGCAAGTGTGATAAAACGAGTTTTTGATATAGCCATGTTATAAAGGACTAATTTAATAAATGTATATTATGAAGTTTGGACTTGCGTGCTAGTGCACATGCGAAGACCCCTGTGGCAGTTAAAAGTTAATCCTGATCAAATGGCAGTGTAAATGCAACACCACTGTTCAGAAATTGCAGTGTAAATGCACCTAGTATAAGGTTGTGTATTTTGGGGCACAGGTATTTGGTTGAGGAGTTAAAACAATGTCTTTGATAAACATCTGCTGCCTGAAGAATGCTGATCAGCACCAATCAACTCAAACACTTCAACAACAGTAACAAACTTAGGTCAGTGTTAATAATAACGCAGTGTAAATACAGTATAATTGTAAATCTCAAAAAACTACACACTTCTAAATCTTTTGTATTACTTTAGTATAAATACATGTTGATTTTGATTCATATGTTGTATTTTTCTGACTTTATGTGAACGAAAAGACACAAATCCGCCCGTTTTCTCATTGGAAATAGGTACATTTTAAAATATCACTGTCCTGGTCACAAAGGCAAAGTTTGTGTGGAATGTAGCGTTATGTTGAGCATTTTAGCTCTGAGCTGAAGCACTGATCTAAAGAAGACCTCTCCCCCCCAAAGTTATCAGATTTCCTTAAAGCGTGGGACTGGTTTACATCAAAGTGACAGTCTTGGGAGGATGGCACCGAGAATGGGCCAAATAGCTTGGAATCCCTGTTGTGAGATGTCTGGGGAAGGGGGCCTGTAGGTAATAAAAACTCTATATGGACGAGAGCCGAAATCCCGACGTAGAGCTACGAACCCGGGCCAACCGGCATTTCCAAAAGATGGCATGGATTGACATCAGTCATAAATCAAGCCCCCCTCCAATAGGACACTGGGGGCTGAAACCGAAATCCAATCTCACAAACTCAAGAACCAATCATCTATTGATCTGACAGGCGTATAAAGGGTAGCACACGGCAACTCTCTCGCTCTCTCTCACCTGAACCAGTAACTCACTGCCACAGCTCAACCTGTAGCTCTGTTGCCAGAACCGGAACCAGAAGTCTTTGCCGGCAACAGAAGAGTTAAACTGGGAGAAGAAGATTGAGCCGTACGAAGAATTCTTTTAAAGGACTTTATTAAATAAGGAACTTTACAAACTGTGCCTGCCCACCTGTACCCATCTGATCAGTGGAGTTTTACAGCTGGACAATTGACTAAGTCAACTGAATACAAAAGTGTCAGTCATTTAAATAGCTATTGAGTCTTAAGAAACTCGACCCTTGGAACCGAACAGGGCCCTGCTTTCCTCAAAGACTTTGTCTTCAAGTAACTACGGTGGAAACCCTGCTTACAAAGAAGATTTTGTGCACAACCTTGGAGCCTTCAAACCAGTGGAAAATCTGTTTGGAAAATTCAGATAAGTTTAACAGTTTGGAGTTTATCATTCATGACATTTGAGAAATCAATTAGAAATGTTATTCTGTGATTCATAACTCTAGAATGTGTAATATCATTTAGCTTTCTTAAATATAAATGTGTGTTGCATTAAACTGTTTTGTTTGAAAATTTTAGAAATAAAACCTGTCAACGCCGAGAAATATCTTCTCATTGCTGTTTAACTGTTTAGTCTGAAATTGACACATGTTAATAGACATTAGATTATTGGTGGCCCTGCCTAGCTTTAATCATTGAATAATAATCAGTTAAGGGAAATTGTGGTAACAAGTAATGATAGGATCTTTCTCGGCACCTAAACGTAAATGAGACTGATATATATATATAACGAGAATATATATAACCTTTTTTGTTTAATGATTTGTGTGTTATCATATGCGATCCCATGGTCTTTGATTTGGTCACGGAAGTGATTTGTCGATCTAGAGTTGAATTTTAATTAGTTTTTCCCTTTTGTATAATTAGTGTAGTGCTACATTTACATTTTGTTTTCGAATAAATTTGACAATTTATATCTTTGGAATTGGTGTCTGTGTCCATTTATTACGGAAATTGAGTTCTACAAGATTCCACGATTTGTGATAAGGTGATACTATAAATTCACTTCTTTAATTGAAATGTATAAGTGTACCTTACGCTACAGGAATAATAGCCATTTTCTATACTTTTGAGGCATAAGCAATTAGGAAATAACACTTACTACCCAGGAACAAAAAACGAACAAAACAAATTGTTACACGGTGCAATCAGTGCAATCTAGGCATTTACTTGTTTATTGTTGTAAAACACATAGCCAAGCTAGTACCACCCTGAATTAGGTATTGTGCTCTTAAATAAAAATGGTATTTTATGTATATTGATTTACTTAAATTGTGCTGATGTGTTATGGTCTTTTTAAAAGAGAGTGATGGATGTATACCAGTGGCATAGCCATGGGTGTGCAAGGGTGTGCCTGTGCCACCCAAAGAGGCAGCTGGCACACCCAGAAATCAGATGCAGAATGCATTTTTTGTTATAGCCTTACTGAAAAGTTTTGTTTGAAACTTAGGCTGTTATGGTCTAATTATAATAATTGTTAATTTTAAAATGCATTCTAAATTATTTTAATCAAAAAACAACATCCAGATCCACGTAGGCTTACACATTTAAATGTGTATGCGCAAGTAGCCGTTGACGTGACCCCAGCAAGCATCACGAGAGACTAGCAGTGTAATAGGCTACTAAGCTAACCAATGCAACACCTTCAGCAGCTAATGCTATACGCCAGTAATGCCACACTAGTTTAACAAAATGAAACGGAGGTCCCTGTTTAATTTATTTAGAAAACCTTGCATTGATGATGACCAGCCGGACACAAGGCTTACATCAGCGGAGGAGGATGTTTCTCCATCACCCTCCCCCTCAACAAGTGCGACTCCATCTGCACCGAGGCCTGCGGAGACAGAGCCAGAGGACGCAGAAATGGCTAACGTTAACCCTACAAATCTCTCGGCAGTAGATGAACCTGCATGGCAGCCCAAATTGCGTGCTTTTCCAGTCACCCAAACAGTCAGTGGAAAGAGCAGGAGTTTTTTGGCGAAATGGTATGACTGGTACAGTTGGATAGAGTATAGCATTAAACTGGACGCTGTATTTTGCCAACCTTTAAAATTGATGTCAGGGAGGACAGATTTAGCAAAGCAGGACTGAGAGACTGGGGGCATCTTGGTCAGTTTTGTATAAAACACAAAGCTTGTAAAGCCCATGCTGCTGCTGTGGTCAGACACAAAGTTTTCATGGACATTAAAAGCTCTGGAAAAGGTGACATCATGGATCAGATCACAAAAGACAAACTTTGAGGCGGTCCAGGGCCAACACGATCATTTGTAGTCTGTCATCCGAAAAGTTGTCCGTCAATAATGTAAATAAATACAACCCTAATCACACACAAACTACACCTCACCATAAAGACACAAAAGCAGAATGCACAGTTCAACATTATATTGTTTATTTCAAAATGCAAATCTTTGTAAATAATGTAAGTTACATTTTTGTTGTTTATCTCTGCTTAACCAGACTTGTCTACATCAATAATGTTGCCTACTATTTGCTGTAACTTACCGGTTGCAAAATATCTCAACGCTAGACGCAGCTTCAAACGTTTTGGTAAGGCATGACTGTGCTTCGATGTAGGTCCTAAAACAGGATCAGTTATGTCGGAGAGGTTAAATATGCTTCATGCTGTTAATCTATACCAGTTTTATATCTTCCTTCCGATAAACCTCTAAAGGCTTTTGCCTTCGTTTAAATACCCGCGGTATGTGTGTTTGACGCCAGCGAACTAGATGAAGTTCCGGCATTTTAAAAAATTGGATCAAGCTTTTATCCTGCTCAAGAACAGGATAATTTTTGAGCTCCGATCTGAGCACAGATTGAGCCCTGATCCGTTTAGTACAACACAATTGAGGTCTAGATCAAGTTTGGATCCTGTTAGCATCTGGGGTGGTTGTACTGAGTTTTTCCCTGGTGATGCTCTGCCAGGCCTGTACTGCAGCTGTCTTTAGTTCTGTCTTCAGTTTTGCCTTAGAAATCAAAACAAACCAATAAGAGAGATAGCAAAAACATTAGGTGTGGCCAAATCAACTATATGTTACATTCTTAAAAATAAAGAATGCACTGGTGAGCTCAGGAACACCAAAAGGCCCGGAAGACCATGGAAAACAGCTGTGGTGGATGACAGAAGAATTCTTTCCCTGGTGAAGAAAAACGCCTTCACAACAGTTGGCCAGATCAAGAACACCCTCCAGGAGGTAGGCGTATGTGTGTCAAAGTCAACAATCTAGAAGACCAGAGTAGATACAGAGGGTTTACCACAAGATGTAAACGGAAAACAGGAAGACCAGATTAGAGTTTGCCAAAAAACATCTAAAGAACCCTGTACAGTTCTGGAACAACATCCTATGGATAGATGAGACAAAGATCAACTTGTACCAGAATGATGGGAAGAGAAGAGTATGGAGAAGGGAAGGAGCTGCTCATGATCCAAAGCATACCACCTCATCTGTGAAGCATGTTATGGCATGGGCATGTATGGCTGCCAAGGGAACTGGTTCCCTTGTATTTATTGATGATGTGACTGCTGACGAAAGCAGTGAAGTGTTTAGGGCTATATTATCTGCTCAGATTCAGCCAAATGCTTCAAAACTCATTGGACGGCGCTTCACAGTGCAGATGGACAATGACCCGAAGCATACTGTGAAAGCAACCCACTACTTTTTTAAGGTGAAGAAGTGGAATGTTGTCCAATGGCCAAGTCAGTCACCTGACCTGAATCCAATTCGAGGTTCAACTATCAGACGAAGTCTCTTCTCCAGCACTTTGGCATAGGCTTTACCAGGGAGGCTGAGGAGTGTGATCCCTCTGTAGTAGGAACACACCCTCTGGCCCCCTTTCTTGAAAATGGGGACCACCACCCCAGTTTGCCAATCCAAAAGAACTATACCAGTCTTCCACGCAACATTGAAGAGGCACGTTAGCCATGCCACCCACACACTGTCCAGCGCTTTCAACATCTCCAGACGAATCTCATCTACCCCTGCAGCTTTATTGCCACGGAGGCCCTCAACCGCCACCTCAGCAACCTCAGCTACACCGATAGATCCGATCTCACCGGAGCTATCCAGCACTGCCTCATGCAAGGAGGGCGTGTCCACCAGGTTGAGGAGTTCCTCAAAGTGTTCCTTCCAACTCTCAATGATCTCCCCAGTAGTGGACAGTGTTTCCCCACCCTTGCTGAGAACAGCTTGGGTGCCGTCCCGCTGTCTCCTCCTAAGGCACCGAATGGTTTGCCAGAACAACTTTGAACCAACCACCTTCATGCCACAGCTTGTTGAGGCCGCCTCAACCATTGAGGTCTTGAACAAGATCCATTCAGACTCAATGTCCTTGACCTCACTCGGGATACTGGAGAAATTTGAATGGGAGAGTTGAAATCTTTCCTCACAGTATCGTCAGCCAGACGTTCCCAGCAGACCCTCACTGCTCGTTTGCATCTCCCGGGTCTATACGGTCGGTGTCCTGTTCGTCAGATCCAACTCACCACCAAGTGGTGATCAGTTGACAGTTTTGCCCCTCTCTTCACCTGAGTGTCCAAAACTTACGGCCTTAGGTCAGATGATACAACTATAAAGTCAATCATCGACCTTTGGCCCAAGGTGCTCTGGTACCAAGTACACTTATGAGCATCCTTGTGCTCGAACATGGTGTTTGTTATGGACAATCCATGACTAGCACAGAAGTCCAATAACAACTCCCCACTCAGGTTCAGATCGGGGAGGCCGTTCCTCCCAATCACCTCCCTCCAAGTATCTCCATCGTTCCCTACGTGAGCGTTGAAGTCCCTTAATAAGACTACACAGTCGGTAGGCTGCACCCTATCGAGCACCATACCCACCTTCTCCAAGAAGGCCGAATACTCTGAACTGCTGTTCGGCGGATTCGCGTAGACAACAGTCAAAGTTTTCCTCTCTGAGACATGAAGCCTCATCGAGGCGACCCTCTCGTCTACAGGGACAAACTCCAACTGTGCGGCACCCAGCCTGGGACTTGTGAGTTTCCACACACCCGCCTGGGGCCACTCACGCAGGTCCACTCAGGAGTAGATGAGAGACCACCACCGATCGAAAAGTTTGGTTCCAGAGCCAATGCTACGCGTGGAGGTGAGACCAACTATATCTAGTCGATACCTTTCCACCTCCTCCACAAGTTCCGGGTCTTTCCCCACCAGTGACATGACATTCCGGGTCCCACAAGCCAGTCTCCATCGCCAAGCTCCAGTCCGTCTAGGTCTATCCCTACTGCTGCCAATCTGGCATCGCACCTGAAGAATCCCCTTTTTAATTGTTTTCAGAAATCAGACTGTAGAGTAGATTGAATCAAATGGAGTCTTTATTCCAGCCACTTGGAGAAAAGTAATACACACAGACACACAGGTCTCTGTCCTTACTTCCCTAAAATCATAGAGCTTACAGGGTGTTATATACATACTGCGATATCCTGGACAGGGTGAGTTTGAACCAATAAGGGGGAGACAACTCCCTATCTTATGATATCCTCACTATCTTCCTGATTAAGCTTAAACACAATGTTTTCACACATGTAGCCATTTAGTTATTTATATTCCACACGTATCTAACGCATGTCTAGATTGGCAAAGGGGGGTTGTGTGCCCACTTCCCCATCTTCTTGTGGTTTTACTAGAACGTACGTTCTGTACTAAATTTGTATTGTGTGTCTGCAGAGAGATGCATCTGGTACAAACCGGTAGAAGCTGGTCTCATTATGTGCTCTTTGGTAACCTCATGTATGGGTGAGGAATTTGGGGCCTTTTCAGCACCCGAACCCCACCCTTTGCCTGCGGGTGGTGGGCCCACAAGGCGGCTCTATGCAGCCATTTTGTGCTGAGCCCAACCGGGTTATGCAGTTCACCCAGCCACCAGGCGCTCGCCGACAAACACCACCCCCAGGCCTGGCTCCAGGGGTGGGTTCCAGTATCCCTGTTCTGGGCGAGGTTCTCTTGATCTTAATAGTCACCATCATGGGGGTCTTTGGGTGGATCGATATTTGTCTGGAACCTTGTCTCAGACCTTTTTGCCAAGGGAAACCCTACCAGGAGTACTAGCCTCCAGACAACACAGCTCCAAGGTTCACAGGATCACACAAGCCCTTCCACCACGACAAGATGACGATCCTAAGAAGGGTCTCAAAGAAACCATTATCAAAATTATATAATCTCTTATCCAAAAATGACTCATCAATATCACTTCCAATTGGCGACTGGGAAAAAGATTAAGCAATCCACACTGATACCAGCTTCTGGACACAAATCTGCAAGAATATATTTACAATGAGTAATAACACCCTCACACAACTGATACAATACAAAGTCATTCACAGAACACACATTACCCAGCACAAAATGTTTAGAATGGGTTTCATAGAGTCAGATACTTGTTCACACTGTACGCTGAACACCCCTGACAATTACTTTCATGCCTTTTGGGTCTGTCCACCGACTCAACACTTCTGGCAAGAAGAGAAAAAAAAAATAACAACATATTTTTTGGGCTGCGGCATCCCGCTCTCTCCTCGGAGACCTAACCACACTCAACCTCCCTGAACCCAAGTTCTCATAGTGTTAACTATTGCCAAGAAGACTATACTCCTGAAATGGAAAAGCAGACACAAACTTAGCATCATACAATGCCTAAACCTGCTAACAGATTATATTACAAAGGAAAGAAAAACATCACCACCACCATTTACCATCGTAACTATTGCTTCATGCACATACACACACACACACAACTCCAAACAGTCTGTTAAAAACTCTTCATTCCTCATTCCAACTGGTCTCCTATATGCACACAATTTTATGTTTATATCTTAGTTTGTCGACGTGTCATCAGTCTGTCTGTTTGTCTGTCTAATTGTCCACCTGTTGATTCTTGTGTGGTTATTCTGTTGGTTGTTTGTCTGGCCGTCTGTCTCTTGGCCATGGACGGTCTTGGATGGGTAGGGAAGGGTAGTAGTTGAGGGTGGGGTGGGGTTAGAGGGGTTAATGGGGGGTAGGGAGGGGTAAAAAAAAATGTTATTAATTTTTTCTTGTAACTATAGTAGTTATAACTATAATGCAAACCAGGGAATATAGGGATATAACTCAGCTGGAAAAGGGTACAGTTGTTGTTAGTGACTATCGACATCCAGACTTAGGCAGCCCGCAGCTGTAAGTTGTAACTATAATGCAAACCAGGCCAGCTGTGCCTATATGGGAGTTTCCCACTTTGCTTCACTTTCTTTGTATCAGTATGTGCATGTCCCTGCTAGTTCATGCTATACTGAGAAATTAGAAAATGAGAAAGAAAGGCAACAATCCCGAGAGTCCACTTAAATGAACTAAGCCAATCAGTATTAAAAATGTTAAGACTGAATTCCTCCTACTATGTGAATGCTGTACAGCTTTCAAAACTGTCTATAGGTTTTAAAATTCACTTTCTAATCAGTCCCCTTTTGAAAACCAGGCTGGTAATGTGAGATCACATCTAGCCATTTAAACCTATCTATTGCAGAGTCAGGCCACTATGTCACTGGGGAAGAAGGCAGAACTTTGAGATCATTATTGAGAGATGGAACATCACATTAGACTGTACAGTCTTGACTTCTGACTCTCCTTGAATTAATAAATAAGCCCATAAAGCTAATAAAGAAGGACTGAAAATGGTGCTAAAATGTTGATTGCCTATTGTCTCTATATATTTTTTTAATGTACCAAAGCATAATCAACCACATCCACTGACAGTTGACAACACACTTAAGCTTACACATCATCTCAGCAGTGGCATGCTATCTGTATTTCCTGTATCATTACATCAGTTAAAAAAAAAAGATGAGGAGCTGTGGTTACTTTGGCACCCAGTAGGAGGTAAAGCAAACAATGTAAGACAATGTCAACTAGAATGTGATCATAACCACAGTATTACCTACATTGAAATCTATTCACAAAAGATTAACCAAACACACAGTGGCACAGTGAGGAACAATGTCACTCAGGGCAAGAGTGTCAAAGTGTCAGATTAAGGGGCATATGGGCTGTCTGCTGAAGATTCTGTTAGCCCCTGGCTTTATCTGAATCCAGGACTCATGTTGTGGGGGTTACATGTGCCCCTGGACCCTTGAAAACATGCCCTTGTAGCCTACAATCTTAATGTTAAAGAAATTTGTCATGGCTATATACCTTAGGGGGCAAGAGTTGAAAGGCTATTGAAGTTGATGTAAGTGGGTGGGTCAGTGCTAACTGCTGTTGCACAACATCTTCTCTTGTGTAATGTATCAGAGACTAACAGAGGTGGATTTAAGTGCGTACTCAACCAAAAGGAGGGCAAATAAGACAAAGAGGGGAGATCCAGAAGTTGCAGTAAAGAACAGGCCAGAAGTAGATTGACTGAGCACACAGACAAAACGAAGGGATCCAATGGGGAGGTCGTAAGGAGAAAGCAAGAGATTAGGAACACTACTATACAGGTGGCAACGAAGGAACCCTCAGTAGTGACTCTGTGAAGAAGACGGGACTTCACAGTGACTGAAGCACAAACGGGTTGAAGTGCAGGGCAGAGCGGAGTCAGTGGAGCTGGTAGGGAGAGTTAGAACCAATGAGTGCAGAGGGTTATTGGGACAAGTGCACATGGTATGTAGGAATGTTAAATGGATGATTACTTATTCAGAGAGGGAGACTGGCTAGTATTCATGTGATGAGGATGACCTCAAGTGGTGAACAGGGGAAGTGCGGAGAGCAGGACTGACATCTTAAGACTTCCTTCCCTCACTGACTCTCCCTTCTTTCCTCTACTTTCCTCCCCAGCACTAACCACATCCCACTTCATTCATCTTCGGGTTGGCTGTTTCAGCCTCACCGTCTTTCCCTTTTTAATTATGAACTATATCAATTTTCTTGAAATGGGTTTTGATTCAATTAAATATTATGATCAAACAATGCAAGCTAACCATCCCCTGGTTCCAGACCTTAGTTATATCAATATTATGGTTCCACATCTGACACATACAGACCCACCCTGCTGTCCTAGGTCTTTGTTTGATATTATAACAAGCTGGTATCCTGGATTGTCAAGGTAATTGTACAGGTAAATGACACTGGGTCAGGGGAGAATCACACTCATAGACAAACAGGATAAATAAATGGTCCATCCATTTCTATTGACAAACATCTCTGTAGAGCCAGTCCTCTTTGTAGCATCGGCAGTCTCCTTTCTTCAGTCCGTTTGCTTCAGATCGCATAGCATAGTGCAAGAAAAAGCACCACTAAAAACCACAATGAAACTGTCTTGTAGTTCGTCCATGGCAGTTAAAATGGTGGACACCAAAAACACTACAATGTCCAAGTGCACAGGTGGGAATCAACAGGATGATGTTTGTATGAGAACCCTCTTTGTTATGTGACCTGGATTATGAACTTTGTTTAAACACCCCCAACAATAAAGAACAGGCAGTTGCACTGTTCCTGACATGTCATATTGTAGCGGTGTCAACACAAAAGTGCAGAAGAGTCTAAAAGAAGCTAGTAAATAACACAAGGGAAACACACTGGCCACTCTCACTTCCCCTTGCTCTTTCTTGAATGAGGAGTCTATGCTTTTGAAAGCCCAGTGTGGGCACAAATGAGGGATTGCTAAAGAGTTGAGGTTGCTGAGGTGAGCCAACACACTAATCATGTTAGTCCACCATCAACAATCAGTGGAAAAAATAAAAATAAATTACACAGGCTCCAGCCACTGAAGTGATGAAATAAGTGATTAAAAGTCAATATAAACAATGCAGTGAAAATATTAATAATACTAATACTAATACTCATCTCTGTGAATAACATCTTTACATGACTGTAAAGGTTACATGATTGGGGGTTAAACCATACACTATATAACAATTATGTATCCTTCCTACACAGCTTTGTTTTAGTGCTTTTTCATCTGTCTTTGAATTAATACTTCTAAATAACAAAATATCAGTTTGCAGAAGAGTAATTAATTAGAGAACAGACCATGTGAAACACACAAAGCCTTAAACTAGCTATGAAGCAAACGTGTTTTTTCTGTGTCTCTGAATCGGCACGTTATGAACTGGCAGATATGGTTAAACTGGTCCAGCTGAGCCAGTAATGAGAAGAATGACACAGTTATGAGCTCAGGTGGAATAAAGACCTGATGACTCTGCAGCCCTCCAGGACCAGAGCTGTGCAGCGCTGGTATAGACTGTATATTAAAAATAGACACATCCGTCTACTGATGATCAATCATAATACAGGACACGGAGCAAGTGGAGCTGCAGCATTCGACATCTTTGTGTGCCACTGCCGCTGTCTGCTTAATACTGTGCAGTTCATTTGTCCAGCTATGTTAACAGACTCTCTGGATTAGTGCCCGATCCAGTAAGTATCCATCAATGACAAGGACCTTTTTGGACACGCCTGGTACGGCAGATGCCCGTAAACGAGAGAGGGCTGATCATGATGCAAAGTAAGGCCTTTGTTCAGTAATGTACATTTTTATAACAAAGAACTGGGGCAAATGTACTTTGATGTTAAAGGAGCCATTTTGTATGAATCCAATTCCACACACACACACACACACACACACACACACACACACACACACACACATGCATGCATGCACAGATGCACACACATCTTGACTATGTATTGGGTGTGCCTTAGAGAATATTTCTGTTACACAACCCAGTAATAATACTAATACCACCACCACCCCCTGCAGCAGCAAGACCCAGTGTGATCAGAGCCCTGTCTAGCGCACAGTGTATTTCAGTCTCGGTGCCCACGAGAGGCTAATTGTATATGGAGGAGCTTTGGAGAGATTTAGGATTTAGAGTGTATTAGAGTGGGGAGAGAGAGAGAAGGAGACAGAGGAAAAGGAGAGGGGAGGGGTGCCGAGGGAAGGGGGGGATGGTGGAGAGAGAGCGCGTGCCAGAGAGAGAGAGAGAGAGAGAGAGAGAGAGGGAGGGAGGGAGAGGGTGATGAGTGAGTCAGGAGAGAAGGAGCACAACAGAGGGATAGCAGAAACTACACTGCTCTCAGGAGAGGACGGTGGAGCTTGAGAGACTCTGGCCTGCAGGCTGCAGTACCCCTCGCTGAAGCCAACTCAGAGCGACACAGGCAGAGAGGGAGAGAGAGCCTTCCTACATCACTGCAATGGGTAAGTGAAGCTTTCCTGCAAGCCCTTGCTCCCTGCCTTTGCGTGCAGCTGGGGAGCGAGAGCAGCGTCTGTAGGGGAACCCGGCTGGTGCTGTGGCAGATCACTAGGTAAGCCGGAGCTGGGGCACCTCCAGAAAGAGCTGTGGCAGTCTGGGGATCGGGGAGGTGGATGTGGGGGGGGGGAGCGTCACACAGAGTTGGTTGTCATTTCCTCTCATTTAAAGGTCATTGGGTGTCTTCTGAGGACAGCGCTGGGATTTGCAGTGGGACACCCCCCCCCATCACCTCTATGCCACTTCCAACGCCTCCCGTCTTAATTTGAAAAACTCTGCAGGGGTTGTGGTGGTGGGGAGGTGGTTGTAGGAGGTTAGGGAAGTGTTGTACTTGTGTGCAGTGAAAGGAGGGTGAAAACTGTACCATTTCTCTTTCAAGAAAATATATCAGAACAGTTATAATTAATATTGGCTAATGAAAGCTTACTAATGAGCTAATGAGGTTTAAGGGGCAATATCCTGAAGTTAATCAGCTGTCACACCTTCCGGGTATTATAAATGTGTGTCTATGAGGGGGGGAATGTAGAATCACACATATACACAACCTGCAGTGAATACTGAGTAGTGCCGATGCCTGTATGCAGGTAGCATAAAGCATAAATTGCTTTTATAGGATTAACACCATACTCAGTCAGAACTATCCTGGTTTTGTGCGAAGGGAGTCCAAGTTCACAGGAGTGCGAGCCTGACGTTCCCATCGCCTGGCTGCTATTGATTTGTAATTGTGAGGTCCTCAGTAATTCATTTTCCCGAGGCCGTCATCCCAAAGGAGTTATGTAACACGCGTGCCAAAATCCAATAGGTAAAGTGTTATTGCTGCTGCAGGAGCTGGGCAACACACACTCACAAAGCAGGCAAATAATAAATTGAGGAATAGTTAGTGTGCCCCCTCCAGAATCCTAATTGGATCTAGAATAGTTACAGCTGCTTTAATTAACAGGTGAAAAAACCTTTTACCAGTAGATTTCTCAAATGGCTTCAGGGAAATGTTTTGCTCAGTTGTTCTAACACTGTGACTTGACCATGAACTGTGACAGGAAAAAACACACACACGCTTTTAATTTCACATTGAGCCCCCCCACCCCGCTCGCAGAATTGTCGGTCGCACAAGTTGTACTCTCGCAGATTGATTTCCAGCTCCGCTCACACAAACCCACACACACACCTGTGCTCTGGTGAACCGGGCAGGAATTATTGCAAATGCAAAGACATCACTCACACATCAAAAGCAAGCCCACGTATCTGGAAGCCAGCTGTACTCATTAGCACACAGATCTCAAGCCAGCACCGATTTTCTCTCCTCTAAAACCAGCCTGATTGAGTACAGAGGAGATGTATATGCCACACCACCCAAAGTGCACGACTGGAGACTCTCACATAGTGGCTGTTTTGGACAAAATAAAGGCGAGGCAACTGGAATATTTCATGTGTTATATGTGAACATGTGGTCAGGATAGCATGTTTCTGCAACATCTTTCTCACATCACATGTGTTAATACCCAAATACAGCCAAACCACAGCTTCACACAACATTGCCGGAATTAACTGTTAGCTGGGATGCACAGACAAAATCATGTGCATGCCCACGTTAATTAAGTAACTTATGCTCACTTGACAGCACTCACTCACTCTCTCTCTCTCTCACTCACACACACATGTACATCCAAGCTAATAAAAAAGCCCCTCCAGCGTGAATGAGCACAGGGGAGACGCATCAGGAGAGTAAGAGAGTGACAGCTGTCACTGCCGGCCTAACTGATTAATTTCCGTCTTTCCAAAAAGCCCCCACTCACCAACCTCTTGCTCTCTAGGAGATATATAGGGCTGTTTTAGAGGAAACATGGATGGAGGCAGTCCAGCAGAATTTCAATTTTTAGACAAACCCCGCAGCAGAAAAAAAATATACTGTCACACTGCATTGATGCCAGGTTCTGCCTCTCAGTGTGTTTGACCAAACCACTCTGTCACCAGCTGACAGCCTCCTGGCACAGCAGGATGGTGTGGAGATGTGTGGAAAGGTGGGGTTCTGGGGAATTTGCTAATCTGATCCACTCAGCTGGGGAGCGTTTTCAGGGGAGAAATATAATTTGATCCAAAATTATGTCAGCTGTTCACTGTAGTCCTGTACGAGACAAAGCACACATAGCTAAAGCTACATGGTGATTATTGCTTAAACCATGAGTTCCTTTGTTTGATATTTCGGTGTCTGAGAATTTGACTTCCCTAACCAACGTTATCTCATAAAACAACATGGTAGGGAAAGAAAAGTGTTTATATGATGGGCTTTATTGTTCAGTCTCGTTTTAAACTGTATTTGTATTCATTGTGGACGGTATACAATAATTTTTGGTGTGTGGGGGGGGGTGGGGGGATAGACGAGTTTCTGCCCATTTTTCAGAGGGTGTGACTGTTTTCGGGATGTAACCAGTTTAAACAAACTAAAAATGGGATAAACTTGAAATAGAGATTGTGCCAAGACAAATTCAGTTGAAATACTCGGAACAATAGAAATCCTCCGTGCACTTTAATCAAGCCCATAGTTCATTGAGACTTATAATAGGTGAAAATGAAGACTTCCTTTTAAATACTGTCACTTGTTTATCCAGCTAATAACTGGGCACAGATGTGGTATTTTCAGTGCTACCATTTCACTGCAGTCTCCATTGACATATATAACATATGGGTCAGTCCTTGTTAGTGTGTTCTGCTGGAGCATGGAACATCAATGAATTATAACCAGATAAGTGAGCCAAGAAAACACGATGAGACGTCCTACAATATCACAGGAGACCTTTTTGCACTGAGTGGGACGGTATTGAATACTAAAAGCAACATGTAGGTTGAAAATGAATCCAAAGGCATCTTGCAATCAGCACTTATACCCCCTGCTCAGTGATATATGGGGGTTTCAAAACACGGTTCATAGGGTATTGTACAGTAAACCCGTTGACTTGTTTACCTTGTCATGGGGTTAAGAGCTTCTTGTGGTGCTGTTTGGGCAGTGCAGCGATGGACTGTCCTTCAGGACTAGTAAATCTGTTTAAATCAGATGGAAAAAAAAAAAAACTTGCAGCAATGCTTGAATTCTTCATTTGGGAAATAACTCAATTAGGGAAATGAAAAGCTCAGATGAAGAGAAGACTATAATGAAATCTCTAGGGTTGTCATCACTGCCTTAATGTGTGTGTGTGTGTGTCACAATATTACTGTGCTGGCCTGTCAGTGTGCTGTCCAGTGAGGCTAGAAGTGTCTGACCCTGTCCTCTCTCTCTCTCTCTCTGTGGCAGATTCTCTGAGCACCACCCTGGAGGCAATGAAGGTGAGCGGTGAGGAAGTGGGGGAGTTGAAGCCTCACCTGGATACCCTACTGACCCTGCTACAGGACAAAAGTGAGTCCCACACACACACACACACACACACACACACGGGTGACTGATATGAAAACGCATATCGTCTTAATAAGCAGAACAAGACAAGGGCAAATTGCATTAGTATGAAATTACGGCGGCATCAGAGTGACAGGAGAGTATTATCTTTCCAGGAAACAGAACTAACCTGGAACTGCTGATCGGGCAGAAACACTCCCGTTCTCTTGCTCTTGTTTTTAAATATAGTAACGAACACCTTGTGCGGCATCTGGAATTAATTTCTGTACCATGTAGAAAGAAAAGAAAATGCATGTATGCAGTAGCAGTGCACACTGTATTTTTGTACTACTGCAGGCTTAAGGTGTGAGGCCCCGTGTGTCAGCCTGTCTGTATGGGATTTGGAAACAGGTAGACGGTAATCCTGGCTAATATTCCTGTCTGTGAGTCATAGGACAGATTAGCTGTGGTGTCTCGGCCTCATGTGCTAGTATATTGAGTGCCTGAGCAGATTTGTGCAGGTGTGTGTGTACGTGTCTTTCCAAAACAAGGCAATGAGATGCACCTTCATCTGCTGTTAAAAAGCAATTATAGCAAGCAGCTCTCCATTACAAAAGTACACAAAGCCAAGAATCACCAAGGAGAATGGGTGGCTAGCTCCTTTAATATTAGCTTGAATATAATTGTCATCTCATCCAAACCAAACATAATGATATAAAAATAAAACTCTTCTCTACAACGAGTGATGCTTTTATCAGCTTCCTTTTTTATCCTTCTTTAACAAATTTGACAGTAGCTTTTCCAGGATGCACGAATGTAATCTGTGTAAATTGTGGAAGCACGATTGTTTTTCACAGCCAGTTTCATCTCTTCTCAAGAGCTTACAAATACAGACTAGACAAGCAGATTTGTATGAGAAATCCTGAACCAGTGCTACATTTACAAGTATGATAGCAGTTATTTTGTTTTTAAAACTATTTATATGACCTAATAATTCTTCTAGGCAGGGTACCTAATTTTGCATAGGATCCCCCATTTTGAGCAAGCACTATCAAGCAAGCAACAAAAAGGCAGAAACTGCAAAGCCTCTAATACAGCTGTCTCCATGCGCTAAGCAGCCCATAATACCACTGTAAAAGTTTAAAACATGCTGAAGATAAACTGTGTGGCACAACAATGGCACTTGTGGGTTGTGTATAATTATCTGTGTTAGTTGCTGTGCTCATGATTACACTAGAATTGCTTCCAAAATAAGGAAGAAGCTGTTTCCATGGCAGTGAGACCCTGAACTGACACCCCAGGCCTCCCTCCTGTATTGTTTCTGGCCTTGAAAGAACAGAAAGGGAAAGAGTATCCAGTAATAACAGTGTTTCCCCACATTTAGCTGTCTAGCCTACTGATGCGATCTTCATTTTCTTCACCATGGCTTTTGTTACTTGAGAGCCATCTTTTATCCTTTTATTCTCTCATTATATTTTGTTGCCAACATCCTGGCACTTCGCCCAGGGTGGATATGCTGCTCTTGTTGCTGTGGGTGCCTTGAACCGCCACCCCGCTGAGTCCCCGAACATCAGGCTCCTCCGTCTGGAGGGCTGAGATAAGAGGCACTTTGATCTGCTGACAAATCACATCGCCGTCACTACAGAAGTGCTGCTGGCGGAGGACAACAGAGGGTGGCGCAGCCCAGAAAAAGATGTCATCGTGACAAATAAAAACACACTTTCCTTTTCAGTTCTGCTGTGGTGTCGCGTTCTTTCCAGCCAAGCCTGTTTACCTGACTTGGTGGAGGAACCGGCACCTGCCTTTATCTTTTGTGGTCCGTTTGTGTGTGCTGTGGATGTGTGGGGGTATCTGCATCTGAAGATAAATGCGAGACTATGTTTGCAAGGGTATGGTTGGCACTGCTGTCTCATAGCTCCTGGGTTCAGTTTGCGACTGGTTTTCTGCCCCTGTGGAATTTGCATATTTTCATGGTATAAATGTTCCTCTTGTCTCTGGATTCTCAAGATATTTACCAGGTACTCACACCAGGAAGTTTGAGAGAGGGCACACCATGACCGGCTGTGTGTGTTTCCTGTCTCCCCAGAGGAGGGCGTGGCCCAGCAGATTGTGGCCAGTGGCGTTCTTCCCACCCTGGCAGAGGCGCTGAGCAAGGACACCCCCCTCACAGCGCAGTTGGCCCTGGTGATCGCAGAGCTGGCCAGAGAGGGTAAGCAGAAGACAACAGACCAGGAAGGAGGTCTCAGACTTCCATTCCAATCCAATTCACTACACCCTAGGACTGACAGCCCCACCATTTCCTCAATCGGTCACTTGACTGTTAATTACCAGCACCTGCTACTAACGATGCCCTTTCCTGCTCCTGCGATGAATCAAATCAGGGATCAGGTGTTTCATAGTGTCATAGGCTCCTCAAGAGCCTTAAATGTTGCCTCACCTGACAAGACAGATGTATACAATGGCCTGTCACAGTGCCTATCAGTCTGAACTCTGTGTGGGTTTTGTTTTGCAGCGGCGGTGAGGGAGCCCTGTATCGAGGCTGGCCTGGTCTCGGCCCTGGTTCCCCTGCTGGAGAGTTCGGATCAGGACCTGCTTCTGCACACCGGCCGTGCCATCGGCCGCATCTGCTTCGACAACAGTGAGGGAGAACCCTGAGGGTAGTGCGGGGGGCCTGGGTGGGAGAGAGCAGGCCAGTGGTCTCTAACCCTGGTCCTGGAGAATGCTAATCCATCTACACTTGTTTTACCCGATGGGTAGTTCAAACCCTTTCCCTGCTGATTTCCTACGCAGTGTTGCCCGTGGCAGTGCCAGGGCTGAATGAGTGATGTTAAGTGTGTGACAGCTTGTGAGACAGACTGTGTGCTGCTTTTGTTTGAATGAAGAGACGTGCTAGCTGTGTTTGAGAGAGAGGCGAATTGACTGCATGGGAGAGCTTGTCCCGACTGTGTTGCGGATGGACGCGGGGACAGAGATTGAGATCTGCTGGCCAAAAGCAGAGTCAGTTTACCTTCTCTGTCTCTCTGGTGCTCAGGTGCCCAGCAAGACCAGCTGGTGCAAAGAGGAGTGATCCCTCGCCTGGTGGGGATCATGCAGCAGTACCCTGAGAACGATCTCCTGGTCAACGTGTGCTTGCTGGCTCTTTGCAACCTCGCTGACATGGGTAAGGAAGGATGGGAAACCAGTCGGAGTGATTCATAGCCTCTTCAAAGCTCAGAGAAAACAGAATTGTACTGATGTCAATTGTACTCTTCTGCCACTAATCTTGCCTGCTTTCAGACTCCGCGCGTGAGGCACTGGCAGACGTGGGAGTGGCGGACGTCTTGACTGCACAACTGCGCCGAGCCCCCAGTGCAGAGCGCAGACACATCATACTGGAGGTGCTGGGAACACTTGGGGAGAGCGGTGAGAGGGCTGGGCAGGGTTGGGCACAAGACCAAGGCGAGGAAGAAAAGTTGAAAAACAAAAACCAAAAAACTCCTTAAGCAGCAGGTTCTTGTAGCCTTAGTCCAATACCTCGCAAAAAGCTGACCTAATCATTACCTCTGCTGGGCATACTTGACATTTTCTCAAAGCCTTACAAGGCTGCTGATTTTAAAGACACATTTGCCTCCAGCTACAGTCCCGGCAAAGTAATTAGAGGCCTGGAGAGAAGCACTTAATTTAGTAAGCGGATGAAATGATGGCTCCATTTAAACAATAGGAAGCTCAGCTGGAACAAAAGTAAGAAACTCTGTCAGCTATATGTGGGTGGGCATTGACAGCAATGCATCTGTGCACACAGATAATCTCAAGCTGCAGTTTGTGGACTCAGGGGTCCCGCAGGCCCTGTCAGAGATGATCCGAGGGCTGCAGGGGGGCTCGGACCCGCACGACCTCTGCAGCATCAAGATCGCCTCCAACCTCATTGTGTCGCTCCTGCTGGGGGGTGAGTCACTGATCCCTTGGGTCCTAATAATGATAATACTTAGCATTTATATGGCGCCTTTCACTCCAAAGGATGCCAGAGCACTTTGCAATTACAGCACAGCACTGTAGCCCTACCTGGGTGAAATACGGCACACATTTTGCACCAGCAACTTGCCCCACTGCAGAAAAGGTGGAGACGTGAGGAGTCATTTAGCCACTTAAAACTACAGGGGGAATTTGTAGATTGGCCAGATTGAGAGAGACGGATTTAGGATTTAGCAGCCCTACTCTTTGGAAGAGTGTCATGGGATCTTCATTGACCACATGGAGTCAGGATCTTGTTTTAAGATGTCACCTGAAAGACGCCACCTCCTACAGAACAGTGTTCTCTCTCCCTGCACTGGGGCAATGGCTTTTGGGAATTTCTGCTTCAGAGAGAAAAGTGCTAACACTACAATATCTCCTTTTAAACAACTTTGCTGATGTCTAATCATCCCACACTATCTTTCACCCGTGTCCCAGACGAGTCCATGCAGAAGTGTTTTGGGGACGGGATGGGGATGGTGTATCAGGATGTCCTGTTGTGGCTGCAGTCCACCAACACCCAGCTGCAGCTGTCCGGGGCGCTGGCCATCGCCAACTTCGCCCGGAACGGTGAGTGTCGGGAAGCCCACACAAAACATAGATCGTATTCCATCGTTCTTTACCTACAGCGCAACTGGCTAGGTTAAGACCTAGGTTTCGGTTCTGAGTGTCTAGTTCTCATTATAACATACTTGTATATATTGACTGGTCTCAGATGGGAACTGTGTGCGGATGGTGGAACTGGGTGTGGTCCCTCGTATCCTGGATCTGCTGGAGAACCATGTGGATGAGGGGGACGTGTCTGTCCAACACGCTGGATTGAGCGCGCTTAGGAACCTCGCCATTCCAGGTACAACCAACCTGGGTTACCTGGGTTTTTCCTGTGTGTCTCAGAGCTGTGATGCTAAGCGTTCAATGAGCCCCTCCTTGTGCGTCTCTCTGGTGTTTAGCGGCCAACAAGGTGCGGATGCTGAAGGACGGGGTGTCGGAACGAATCAGGACCTTGCTGCGCTCAGAGATGCCCCCGGTGCAGTTCAAGTTGCTGGGCACCCTGCGCATGATGGTGGACGGCCAAGGTGAGCCTTGCTGCGTGAGGAACAGAGCTCTCTGGCAGGGCCTCTGCACTGGCGCAACCTATCCACTAGTCCTTTAATGCAGTGCTATTCTAGGCAACTTTAAATTAGCAGCTTAAGACCCGGGGGAAGGGGTTAGCATGGTCAACCTGATTAGTAAAATGAGTTAATTCAGAGAGCAGGTGGAGAAAAGCCACTGTCCACCACAAGGACTAGGGTTGTGCTGCTCGTCTTAGATTAGATGGGCAGTGACAGCCATGTAAAAACAATGGTCTGAAACACACATGCCCATCATGTCCTGGCCAGCATATGTTGCCCATATGTATTGCCTAGAGTCTATTCAGTTAATCCAATAATATAATGACATGGTTTTCTTTTTAAAGACCCCTTAATTCAATCTGGCACTCATACCCGCCCCAGAACAATCTCTTGTTATTCTGAGCCCCTGGGCCAAGGACAAACAACATCAGCCAATGCGTACAAGTCATCCAGGCGGACGGTTTTTATTCTGCCGTGCTAAATTGCCCTGCTTGTGTGTGCAGGGTGATATGGTAGCCCTGTGTGGTTCTAGGAGAGTTTCAGTGGGATAGACCCTGATTGGCTGTGTCCCCCTCTCCCGCTCAGAGGAGGTGGCGGCGGTGCTGGGCGGAGACGAGACCCTGCTGTCGCGGGTGATGGAGTGGTGCGAGGCGCGGGATCATGCGGGGGTCCGAGGGGAGGCCAACAGGCTGCTGGCAGCCCTGATCAGACACAGCCGGGCACCGGTGAGTCCCTGCACTGAAGGGAGTGAGTCTGAGATGCTCAATCTCCCCTCAACATGAACTCCAATAATACGGTGTCCTGGTGTCCTTGACAGGAAGTGATCCATGCCGTGACTGTAGCGGGGGGGGTGCGGCACCTCATCACCATGGCGACGAGCGAGCACGTCATCATGCAGAACGAAGCTCTGGTTGCCCTAGCGATCGCCTCAGCCATTGACATCGGTAAGCACGACAGTCTCCTCCTCCCCCCAGGACACCTATGCTGTGAAAGATACGAACATCCCTTCATCTCACCTTGACCCAGTGCTGGAGTGCACCAGAGCGCCTGTGTCACGGACAATCGCACTGACGTGCAGACAACGGTGGAAAAGTACAGCCACTGATACACAATACACCCCCAAGACTCTAGTAGAAATTTCTAGAGTCCGTTCTTAATTAAATTGCTTGTCATGAATGTGAACCCTGGCACTTCCAATTTTCTAGGCTTTGCTAAATTCAATGCTTGTGCTAGTTTATCCACTGGTGTTAATGACTACAGAGTGAGCAATACATTTACTTTTGTACTTCATTGAAGATCATATTCATCCTACAGCCTCCGTCCACGTGTATAGTTACTGATCTGTGACTGCAGGCCAACGAGGATGCAAAGTAGGACAATAAAAAAGGCAGGCTCTATACTTGAACACTCGATTTTTCCACACATTACATATGACAGTGCCTTTTCAGTGACTCTCCTACGCCCGATCACTTTACAGAAGGGGTATTCAGATATCCCTTTAAAAAGTGTGCCTTGAGACTCCAAAGGTTACCAGCCACTAGCCGGGTGAATGAATATCTAACACAGGCTGTCCTTCATGCAAGAACACTCACACACATATAAATCAAGGATGAATGGAGCTCCCACTGGCCTGACTGTCTGATATACACAGGCTTCCTCACTGCCTCCTCCCACCGGTACTAATATTATTTTCCTGTATGTAGTGACATGTAAAGACTAAATCCCCTAGAGTTCCCCATATATTGTTCCCCATTTTCTTACTGCAATGTTGCCTAAACATGATTTGGTAAGCTGGGGATGCTGGCCTCTAGGTACAAGGGATTTGGGCATTCAAGGAGGGGATTGATGTCACCCTGATCCACTTTTGCCCTTGTGTGTGTCGGTCCCTGCAGACTCCGTGGAGGGGGTCTTCCAGGAGGTGGAGCTGGTGCCCACACTGCAGAAGATGCTGGACGACCCAGTGGGAGCAGTGGAGGTGAAGTTCAGTACGGTGGGCCTGATCTGCAGCCTCGCCAATTCCGGTCAGTTTTTGGAAATTTCCGACTCCACTGGGGAAGTTTGGGGGTGAGGGAGGCTTTGAAATGATGATACTTAAGGGAATTTCACTATTTTCTATATGGCCACTCCTCTGCCAGTAGTGTTTATCTGAACGTTAAGCATTCCAACCTGCCAAACTGCCTATTATTAAAAATATGAAAGTAACAGTGTCTGACCTATCTCAGTCAATGGCCATCCTCTACATTTTAGCTGAACCCCTACTCATCACCTATTGGATATTGACTCGAAACCTGCAAATTACTCATCCAATGAGCTAATAGGGATTGACTACAACCCTTGGACTGGACCTTGGTGACCTTCCACTAGTGAGCTACACTGTATTGAAGTGAGAGTGCTCAGTACCCTAACTTTCTCTCTCTCTCTCTCTTCCAAAGCCTCTCTAAGAGAGGAGATGGAATCGCTGAACCTGAGGGAGAGCCTGACCAAACTGTCTGGCCACACCAATACCAAGCTTGCCTCGCAGGCTGACACCGCACTGGCCGTCTTGAAAGAGACCAACTAGACGGAGCCCACACCTAACCTCCCCCGCTCAACATCCCCTGTCCCGGCACTACTACTGCTACTTATTTTCCATGTACTGGACCAAGCCCACTGATCTATCAACCACTGACACACCGAAGCTGAACCCAACATAACATAGAGCCCAAGGCTTAGGCAAGGAGGCACATCTCTGGGTCCTCCAATTCACAATGGAGGACGATCCCCAACAATCCCATTTACATTGGCTACTCACCCAGCACAGCTAAGGTGTAAAGTGACCCAGCTTCACAGGAGAGCTCCTGCAGCCAACACTGTGTAGACTGGAACACAATTATTCAAGTCCTGCCTTGACAAGGACCTGAAGTAGTCTTGATACAACGATAAGCACAAGCCAATCAGCCAATTGGGTGATTTCTCTGTGTAAAGTGATACCAGACAACGCATCTGTCTTTTTCACAGTGCAAATCGCAGTTCAAAGGGGAAATTGCCTAATATTAGGGACCAGCAATATCTCATGAGTCACATCTGCCCATGATACTCCCTCCTGATAGGGTATAACTGTGAGTTCATTTTATTAGTTGCGGGATCTTATTTGGAGCATGTTCAGTGTGGCGCGCTTCTGCCGAAAACGGAAAAGCAACCTCCTAACGTGACGAAATCAAAAGGACATATTTCAGATACCTACACTGACTGGCAATAGCATTCTCTTTGTAAATGTAAACAGCACTTTATAATTAATGGGGTGTGTTTTTTATAGGAAAGACCCAGGTGTGAACGAAGCATGGCCCTTATTGTAACGATGTCACTACCGATAAATCGGCCAAAACAAACAAACTACAAAACAGCCCGACACTCCCCTGCTGCAAACACTACAACAATGCCAAATCTAGGAATGAATCCTCAGCTGGTGGCTTGAGCTGCTATCGTTCCAATCATGCTTCTATGATAATCACTAGATGATAACTAGTAGCTATTGATGTACTTTTCAGAGCCAAAATTTGCATATTTTGCATTAGAAGAAACTGCCTTGATGATTTCAAAATTTGGCGGGCCACTGCCTGTAATTTGCAATCCGTCACTGCTCTCAGATGATGAGCTTTTTATTTGTTTTTAATTAGAAAGGCAAATGTGTTTTCTTTTCAATTCCCCAACGTATTTGAGTCACAATTATCTGTGAATTTGTTTGCTACACTTCTCAGAATGAAATCTCTTAGGCATGTGTCAAGTCCCCCGGACTGTTGTGCAGCGAGCCAAGGAGACCCTGGCTGACATTGAAGCGAGCCAAGCCTGGAGTTCCCCTTCGATTGGGGGAGACCGGGACACGATCAGCCCAATGACAGCTGAGAACCAACAATTTCTGGACTAAGAAGAGCATGTGCTACAAGCAAGGGGTCCTTTTCTTCTGAGACAATCTAGAGCTTTTTGACATTCTTCTTGTCATCAGGTACTTTGTCATCAAGTCTTCCTTCAGTGACCGTGTGTGTCTTTCCTTGATCACTAATCAAGCCAAGAAAAGCAGCGATACATCTCACTGTGCTAAAATCAGGGCTCTTAATAACAAATGAAGCAATACTGCCTGACACATGAGCAACCCATAGCCAGATCAAGGAAAGGAAGAGAAAGGAGGTGGTCTGGTGTCTAACAAGCCAACTGAGTTCTATCACCAGCAGATTGGCTGATGGCAACTGAAGAACAGCAGCAGCTCTGGATTGGTCCTCTAAAATGAGGTCTCAAGATTGGTTTTCCTCCCCTTGCCAATAAAATTGCCATGGAAACAACCACTTCTAACGAACTCAACCGAAGTAATGGAATTCGTGACATTTACAGTGGAGAGTTGATGCTTTTTGAGAGCTGAAATGGGGCTGAGAACCTCTTTATGTGGACATAGACAGCACACCCATTCCATGAACTTGAGCAGAAGATGAAAAGAAGTCTGTCTTTCAAATTATACTGCCAAATAGTCTATTTGCGTGTTCCTCATAAACAATGATGCTTTGTGCCGGCTACATCAGATCTCAATGGATTTAACATTGTTGGTTTGGTTTGGAATTATACTGTAGTTCACACAGAGCTCTAAAGCTTTGATTAATTGCAATCACAGTCTTTGGCAGCACTACAGTGCAGAAGAGGACTGTAGTGAAGTGTACAGATTTGGAACCGGAACCTAAGTAAAGCTTTTGACAAGAGTTTATTTATTTATTTATGTATTCATGTATTCATGTATTCATGTATTTATTTCTTCATGCATTCATGTATTCATTTAAAATGTATAAAGTTCAACGGGTTACCAGTTTCAACGAAATGTACAGCTGGAGCCGACTATTATCATTGCTGTCCTTGTTAGCTGTCGTAGAGTGGGGTCCCGTCCGCATGATCGTTTTGGAAACGGATCATTGTAAGTGTGAAAACACGCAACAGCCCTGACGATGATCTGGTCGATGGAATGAAATTCTGGCAATAAAAAAAAGCATTAAACTAATAATTATGATCTGCGGAGGTTTCTGTTTAGAGTGTGGGTAGAAAGCTGTCCAGTCTTCTCTTCACTACATGTCACATTCTGTACTTTGAATTGTACAGTGCAATTTCTCTACCTGTCTCTCATAATCTTGATATTTTTGGATCCCTGTAATTTTTTACCCCATACTCAAAAGGTAGCTATTATAGGCAATATTACTCCACTTTAGAGTTAATGGCATAACTATGACTGGCTACTGGTTGCTATGGTTGTGTCTGCTCCATTTTGGGCTTGGTTTTTATGCTGGACATCTATTTCCTCTCTGTCAAGGCTGCTTATTTTTGTTCGGTTAGACTCTGTGTCAGATAGTGTGGAAAGAGGTCATGGGGTCACGGGGTGCACGCTGCCTGCAGATTCTCAGTATTGCTTCCGTGTGTGTGCAGGTTCATAGTATACAGTTCAGTCAGTGTGTTCAGTATCTTGGTTTTCAGTCAGTGTGTTCAGTGTCACCGTACTGAGTCAGAGGGCACAGACTGTCAGGACCTGCAGTGCAGGGTGTCAGGAGGGGCTGGGTGTCTCTGCCACGCTGCTCAGGAGGTGCCACTGCTTGACCAGCTCCTGGGGTTTGCTGACCATATCGTTCCAGTGCTCCAGCTCCTGACCCCGGGCAAACATGAAGGGCCCGATCACTACCAGGCCCAGGGACCCTGCAGGGGACAGACAGAGCCCACTGGCATCACCACCGGCTACAGATGGAGAGAAAGGCCTGCCAGCCTGCATCATTTGTATCTCTGTCTACTTGCGTGCATAAAACAACTTAAATGTTCCTTATCAGGGTGATCGAGACTCACGGTGCTGCTCCGGCTCAGACTGCCTCAGCTCCAGGCTCAGGCAGGCCCCGTCCAGCTGGGAGGAGGGCAGCTTGAAAGTCAGGGTCTCGTTGAAGGTGGGGCAGCTCTCCCCTCTGACTGCCGCCGTCCGCTTGCTCTTCACCAGCCGCGTGTGGACCTGCAGTGACGCCTGGACAAAGACACCTGTGCAGGGAGCAAGTACAGTGCCCGTGATCAAACACAGACACAAGTGTGGGCCACCGCAGTCTTCAGGGACCATTTTCTTATTTTCTTTCTCTTGTTTTAATGATGTGGTGCCTGACTCCCTGGAAAGTTGTAACCCACCATCCCAAGAGAACAAGAGAACTCACCCCCACTCTCAACCCCTAGGCCTCCTCTGTCGGGGAGCAGCTGTAGGCCCCTGGCTCTCAGTACCACCACCGTGAGGCGCTGCAGAGACTGGTTGTAGTTCAGAGACACCTGGACCTCCCCACACGCGGAGCACGGCTGTGGAACAGAGAGACAGGCACAGGGTGAGAGATGGGTCAGTCTTGGGTTTAGGGGGAAGGAGAGGGGTGCGTGTAATGTAGAGATGTCTCTGTAATTGGAATTGAGAATCTGCACAGGTGTGGGCGTCAGTGTGTTTGTGTCCAGCGGCCCTGGGTCGGTGTGCTGCACCTCGGCACCGTGCGTCTCCAGGTCTCTCCACAACACCCTACCCGCCGCCTCGCTCAGCCCCGGCTCTCGCAGGGGAAATAGGACCTGGCCCAGTTGCTGGTGCTTCCTCAGCCGGTCCACACTGAACAAGGAGAAACGCAGAGTGCACTGCAGAACGCACTTGCTGGACACCTGCTCACACACACACACACACACACACACACACACACACAGGCAGAGAGGAAACACAATTAGCAGCCATCGATAGATAGACCACCTGACCTGCAAAGTGTCATTCTTGACTTCATGCAGCAGGAGATCAGGCTGGCTATGAGTCATTAAGCACTTCTGCATTAAAATCACTTGAGGTGAATAACTAAGTTGTAATTACAGCAGTAATGTGGATATGTCAGAAATATAATGTAGTAGTACAGTTGAAATGGTAATATTAGCAATACAGGGTAATTTATTCAAAACTGAGCAGTGTTTGAACACCCTGAGAAAACAGGCTCTCTGAATCCTCGCAGTAGCATTAGACATCTATAGATAGTCTGGCATTTGGCGAGGCTGTATTGGTTTGAAAGATAGGACTGCATTCTGGGAATATTCTTTAAACTAATTCTTGGTCAATTATTATTACCTGCTCTACCCTGATCCCAGAGAGTTCTGTAGGGTTTGGGTTTAACTGGTTTTTAATCAGTGACACATTCAAGCCATCATCTGTTCTGAATTGATTCGCAAATTGAGAACGAGGAGGGGGTCAAACCCAGAATCCCCTGTGGCTCTCCCAGAACCAAGACTCCTAGTGCTGCTTTATTGCCTCACAAACAGATGGTGGATAATATCACTGTCCACAAGGGGGAGACAAAGCATATAAGCATGTGAAATGACACCTAGTTATTTCAGCAAAACTACACTTCTCTTTACAACCACTAGGTGGACACAGGCGCATGAGTTTGGCCCTTTTCTTGAAACTGGAACTTTTCTTGGCACCTGGAAGACGAAGTTGTGGTTGAACTGGGGACTGCGGCCCTTGCCTCTGGCTCTGGCCTGCAGGTGGCGCCGACTGTCGGGCAGCAGGTGCAGCTTGACCAGGGTGGGCCAGGCCTGGCTGGGTCGGGGCAGGTTTGCGGCCCTCAGGAGCAACACCAGAAGCTGCTCCCTCTCCCGCCGGTACTCCACGCTGAACCACAGCTGGGCCGATCCACCCTGGGGTGGGGCCCACTCACACGGTTCACTGGGGGGGCAATACAGGTCCGCCCTCAGACTGCCCAGGGGGAAGGAGTCTCAACACAGACAGAGATAGAGAGAGGGTTTACCAGAGCTGTTTTTGTTAGGAATGCATTTGGGAGCTAAAGCCACAATGAATGAGAGAGACATAGAAACTAGAAAGAGAGAGAGAGAGAGAGAGAGAGAGAGATGATAATGTAATAAATTATTCCACAAGAATAAAATAAGACCACACATTTATCAGCTGTCTTTGACACAAGCCCAGACAAGTTCAGGTAGCCACCCCAGTCTCTGAGGAGAGCCGAGTGAGAAATCTCTCCTCTCTCCTACTATAGCACTTAATTATTTTCAGAAATTTATTTATTTATTTATTTTAGAACAGAAAAAAAAAAAAACAGAACAGAAACAGAATAACATGATAACACGGCTGGCTGGATCATGTTAACAATGATAAATGTTGCTACTAAATCATACACATGACAGACATATCCTCAACATTATTGCTATCTAATTGGCCGAAGGGATCGCTGAACTAATTGTCTTAATGACTAATCACAGCCGTGCCGTAACCTGGTGCAGACGTGCACAGAGCTGACACAGACCGCACTAGGGGGCCCAGCTGTAGCTGGACAGTGACCCCGTGGCCCCTCTCCCATCCCAGGGTACCCATGGCAGTGAAGGAGCCGCGGTGGCTCTGGGGGGCAGTGGGGAAGCCCTCGTCATCCTCTCCCTCCAGGCTGGACCGGGGATTAAAGTTGAAACGGGGGGGCACCACAAAGGGGATGATCCCATCGGAGCTGTAGAGAGACAGACAGACAGAGACAGAGATGGGAGAGGATGGATTTTAACATCTTGGGAGAAAATCAGTCTGGAATGATCTCTGTTGATGGGAAGTGGAATATCAGGGCTCTGATTGTGGTTCCTCCTAAGAAAGGCCCTATAACACACAGCCCTAACATGTTTAAATGAGCACACAGAGAGCATTTTTTTTTTTTTTGGTAAAGGATATTATTAAAATGAATTCAAAGCAACTCAGTCAGATCTGCTTGCATATTGCAGAAACACTATGAAAGTATCTGACTGAAACAACCAGTTCTCACATGGCTAGACTGTAAAGACAATTATCCAAAGTGAACAGAAGGGTACTCCGATCCATTGGGCCCAATTTGTGAATGTCAAGGCTAGATCTGGTGGATTGTCAAAATAATTCCACCATGGAGACAGATGGACTGGGGGAGGCCGTCCCGTACTTGCCTGTGATTAGAGGACTGAGAGGGCGGGGACTTGGCAGGGCAGCCTGATTGGACACTGGGTGTCGGGGTGACCAGCTCTTCGTAGTGCCCCCAAAAGCACTTCCTTTTCCACAGGAAATAAGCGACAATCCCAAGCAAGACTAAAAGCAGGATGCCAGACGCCAAGCCACTGGCTACAGCCACAACGGGCACTGAGAAGAGAGGAATACGAGTGGGTTAGTCTGACCTGGCACACTGACACAAAAAACGTAATCTGTGCCCCTTCCAAGTAAAATGCCGGCATATACCACTGCGGATTTTGAGATCCAGGGTGATAAGACTACTGAATGGCTGAAGGAAGCATCTATATGAAAAAGCAGATAGACCAGTTATTCTACTTGTACTTCTCTTTTGTTTGCCCGGATCTACGAGTGCTCTTCATAGCTGCTTTATTAATGTGTCACTTATACCTCTGGCCCCAAATTATTAAAATCCCTGTAAAAGGGATGTCCACTCCCTCTGAGTTCTGAAGAGTGTACAGATCCCCTTCACACAGGTTTTACTTACAATCTGCACATACACTGTACATTTTTTATATACACATTTTTATATACATCAGTGTGAACTGATCCAACTCCTTTTGCATTGTGCTTGACATTTATGTGCGTGCAGGTGAGTTATTGATGACATAGCATGCATATCCCTGTATGAAAACCCCTTTGTTTGTATTGCATGTCCGTTGGTGCATTTCTGACGCTCACATTGGCTAGCTGACAGGATGATTCTGCCACACACGTACTTGTGAGTGTACAGCAGAATGCACATTTACTGGAAAACCTTATTTGCCACTTATCATGCTCTTCACACAGAAAACTGTCCTTGAAAATTGGCCAAAACTGCTGCCAAACAATGAATACAAAAATAAAAGCTGGTCCTCAGCAGTGACATCACAGTGGTAGGTTCATATATTCAATTATATTTAATTATGAACGCCCAGAGACACAGGCCAGAATCCACAGGTAAAAAGACACATGCTGACAGCCACTTACACTCGATATGCACAGGCCTCTGAAAGACATTCCTGCCTCCCACCACAAAAAATATAAATTCTGTGAGGTCGACCTATGCACTTTCCCATTTGCAGCTGTTTTTGCTCTCTCACTATTTTGCCGGGGCAAAATCCTGAACTGCGACAATAAACCATTTGCCTCTTTTTATTCCATTCTAAGATGTTGGGTTAGAGTGGTTTGGTTTTGCATGCCGATTCAAAACCAGAAGAGCAACAATGCCTTCCAAAACACACCCACCCTGCCCTGCATGACTGTTGGACTGTGCGTGGGCATCTGTGTGTGTGTAAGAGCCAGGTTTGCTCAGGCAGGCGTGCCGGTGGACACATACCAGTGAACTGCGACGAAACCCGTGACCGCTTACCTGTACTCGGAAGTTGCTCTGAACAATTGCGCACTTTGGAACCGGGGCTGCTCAATAAACAGCAGCTCATGCTTGGCAAGGTGTGTAGCCGCCAGCTTTTCCACAGACGGGAAGCCAAGGTGCTGCGGGAGAAAATCCACCCCTGTGGACCTTCAGGACTGAGCCGCCCGGTGTTTATATCCAACGGGCCTACAACATATCTGGGACATTCCTGGATGAGCTCACCAGTTTCTCCAAAAATCCTTGGGTTTGACCCACATCTTTGTGTCTCCAGGCTGTTACTTATTGGTAAGTGTTTTGGGGTGTTAGGGTGAAGTTGGCTTTTGTACATGTCCGAGTCCTAGCAGAGGTGTTTATCTGCCAGGCTGCCTGTCTGAGTATCTGGCCAGTGTTTTTTATGTTAAGAGTGTGTGGGTGTGCATGTGGGTGTTAAGTGGCTTTGCATGTCTATACAAATGCACTCCATTTTATACAATATGCTTACAGCCATGCATGGATGCGTGTGTTGTTTTAAGGCCCAGTGAGATGTGATGTGTGAATATTGGCAGGTTTCAAAATGCATGTTTGGGCATAAGGGAAAAGTTCAGAACTGTGAAATTAGTCTGCGGTGTCCCTAATATCGTTCTAGATGTCAGTTTTATTTTATTTAAAGTAACAGTTTAATGTTTTAATATCTTTAGTTCGCCAGCGATATAATATATCCAGACAGGTTTCTCGACAGGAGTTAAAGCTTGTATTAAAACCCACAGCCCCACAATGAACCGGGAGAGTATTAACAACAGGACAGAATGGGCTGTACAAGTTGTGATGAACTGTATCACATCCCATCTGTTTGTTTTGTATGGAGAGACGTGGACGTCAGGTGCTGCTAACCTCTCAACACTTCAGTTATGGAATCATAACTGTCTTTCATGACTAGGGAAGGTTTTCCAATAAGCTAATGGTACAGGCCATAAATGACTCATTATCTCCGTCGCATTAACTATTTTGGACAATCTTCACAAAGGCCTCCGGTTTCATACAATTGCGAGCCATATGGAAAGAAGGTCTATTATTTTTCCTACTTCACTGACTAAAGTAGAGACAACGCTATGTTTATACCTTTAAACCAAGTTGCACAACGGTCAAACTGGGCTGGTCTGGGACACTGAAATGGAGAATGCCTCTTTCCGTTGCCCTGACCAAGGCGGCACTGGCCACTGGACTACCACAATCCTTTACAGCTGGACCGGCCAGATGTCCTGTACCAGATGTTCACGGTCTGTTAATGAGACTTCTGCTATTAATACGGTCTGCCCCTCCCCCTCCTCCGCACACACTTATCCCCCTCAATCCCACTGTGCTCTGTATTTAAGTGGATTTTTTTTGTAAAGGCCAGTCGACTCCTGGTTTTTCAGAAGGATTACACACCGTGTCTTTTAAGTTTACACTGCATTTGTGTTTTTGTTACTATGGGTCTCCAGATAGCTTTCCTTTGTCCGACTCGGAGAGGACTTCAAGGATCTGAGTCCCTGGATGCTTTATCTGTATGTTTTGTGTTTTTTGGCACAGTTTTTTAGTTGTTTTTTCTACAGGTGTCTCTTCTGGTCTGACAAGGTCTTCAGTTGTTTCTACCAAAGTTAAACAAAATATGTTTCCTCTCTCGTTTATTGTCTCAAATAAAAAAAAATCTACATTCAGGAAACAAATTCAAATGATCTTCCGTACAAAATAATTAATACACTTGCACACCATTTACAGAGTATTAGAGTGTAAAATCAGGAAAAAGACTGCCACACCATGTCCTGAACTTCTCATTATTTCAGTTTTGCCTTCTTACAGTTTAAATTGAGTTAATTTGTGTTGAAACAGCAGCTTTAATATTTTAGTATAGAGTACTTTTCTTGAGGGGATGGAAATGGATCATACATTGCTTTCCACATAACTAGAAAACATACTCCCTACTGCAAGATTCCTTTACCTACGATATATGTATAATGGTTTCATTTTAGAGTAAAGAAGTAATTTTTAATGTCAAAACACATAAGAGGGGTAAAAGGACAATTTTACTGTTTACTTTAAATATTTCAAAATCAAAATGTCAGGCATTTTGTAAGTTTAGCATTTTGTTTTCCCCCTGTTTGCAAAGTAAGGATCAATACAGATGCAGGTACAGGAGCTTCTTTAGTTCTGGAGAACCACTTTTGCAATTGCTCTGCTAAGGAATAAATACAACTCATTCAGTTGAGTCTCCGTTCTCCCAGATATGGCCCATCTACAAGATAGCTGCAGTCCCTGTATCAAGGCAAACCCCACTAGAATCTAACAGAGACTGTCTAAGGCGATGCAGAGTAGAGTAACTGAGGGTTCTCGGTACTCACCTGCCATAAGTGGGGCCAAGCTGTAGCCCACCCAGCCGGTCTTCTCCTCTCCTCTTGCCTGGACCAGGAACTCAGAAAGAGCTGCACAGGGCACAGCAAGAGCCAAGACTCCCACCTGTCCGTCACACCTCACCTCCTCAAGGATTTTCGGATCCGTGCTCTGATTATTGAGCGCTGATCGCAGAGCTCAAGGGATACTCTGGCCTTGCTCCTGAACTTTTTGCGTTTTCAGAACAAGGGCCAGGGTGACACGTGGACACTCTCCTGCTGAAATCCCCACGCGGATGAGACTCGTAGCTCTCTACATGGCTCTCTGTCAGGTCTGGCTAGATCTCGCAATCTGTCTTGGAGAAACGTGGGCTGCGTTTCACGTCTACAGCTGGTTCAGGACACACAGGAGACAGGCTTCTTCTCACCCTTCTATAAAGGATAGCTGCACTAAAGCATGGACCCGAGTGTCTTGCTCATATCGTGAATGAATTTACTCCTTCACTGGCTTGGAGTCCCCAGATGGGTGTCGGTAGAACTTCCCGTCTGAGCTGACCACTTGCGCTCCTGATCTGGGTTAAAACCAAGGGCAAGCCCACAATCCTTGCCTCTCGAGGTGGAGTGAGTTGGCTCTTTCTCACGCAGGCGACCCCTTCCAACGTACGTTTGTGCCCCCCCTCTGCCCTGTGATGATGTGTGAACTCCACCTGCTGTTCCAGCCCCCCTCCACAAGCTCCATAGGTGATAAGACAGCTCCAATTAAACAGTCTCTCCTCAAGGCTACCACCGCCGCACCACACTGTGTCCAGCCCACCAGAGACTTCATTACACAGTCTCTAGGAGGGCCCATCTCATGCCTGGTGTGTTTTAATTGCTTTGGCACTGCCAACAAAGGAAAACAAAATAAAACCCAGTCAAGTAAAACAAAAAGACCGACCTCAACAGCACTTTTTATATATATCCTGGACACCACCAAACAGGATTGTGCATTTGGATTTCCAGATGGCTTGGTTCTCGATATTTCCCAGGTGAAGATTTGTGATTTTATTGATGGCAGAAAGAAATACTTTATAAAAACAAAAACAACCTTTGAGGCATGACTTCAAGGTGACTTCCTGGCACTATAGGAAAACTAGTGGCACATATCTCAGGTTCCCTATGTACCTCTCTCTCATTTCACCAGGAATGCCTTTATCAGGAGGATAATGATACATTTAAAGGTCAATTCCAGGCTAGCCCGACGGGGTTGCGGGATGATGGAGGGGGCTTCATAGTGGGGAAGTGCTGATTAAAAGTAAAAGTAAACTGCTGGCCAGTAGGTCAGTGCAATTAGAAGCTCATTAACGATGTTGAGAGAGAAGAGCTAAGTGGTGGGAGGCAGGAATAGTGGAAAAAAGGAAGGATGAAGATCAAGCCAGTGAAATAGGATAGTGAGTGTGTGCGGGGAAGACCGTGTCAGAGGCCAGAGCAGACAAATGAAGAGAGACATTTATTACTTCCTTAACATTTGGCCCACTAAGACTGGTGTTTCAGCATTCCCTGTGTTGACTGCAACCTGAGCCACTTTCACTGGTTTAATTAACTTCCCTGAGGCAGGCGTGGGGAGATCTCAGCAAAACCTGTTGTCCCACAAAACACTTAATACATCCGATTCCTCTAAAACACACGTACTAATTCTGCTTATTTTACGTTTTAGGGTTTTAATTGACTTTCAATCCAATAAACTAGGAAGGAAATGTTTCATATTTTCTACTTTCTTTCTTAGCCCGCAGAAGTATACACCATTTAACATACAAGAACAATACGTGTTTATTATTAATAATGTTTTTATTGTTGCTGTTGTTTTAAAATTTTGATGCGTTACATTCCTGGGTCCCAAAAGGATTCAAAAAAATGTCACTCACAGTGTGTTTTTTTTTTAATAAGACTGGTTTAATAATTTAATCATTTCTGGTTTTATCTCCATCGTCCGATAAATAAATCATGAGCAGCCCTGATTGAAATCTTCACAGTGTTAATGATTTACCATTAAACAGAAGTACGAAACCAAAGCTCACATATTACAGACAGGTGATTGAATTCATACTTGGCATTGTATGAATTTGGATCATGTACAGCTACTCCAGCAGTATAATAAATCAGATAAGGTCATGCCCTTTATCAGTGGTATAAAGTTCTGTTTGGAGACGGGCTCTTTTTGTTCTTTTCTCCCTCGTGAGAAGCAATCTGGTTGTTTTAGAAACAAGAAGTGTGCCGCCTCAAACCCAAGTCATCTTCAATATGTTATTAAGCAGGATTGCATGTCATATTTGATATCAGTCGGTTTATAGTTTAAAAGGTATATTTGACCTTTTTAGTCAGAAGTCTTTCCACAAAGAATGGGAAACCTGATTTAGCACTGTGTGTTTTATTTCAAATATATTTTTTCGGCTCCATGTACGCAGTTTAACAGCATCCCCCGAGTTGTCTCGGGCCTTACGGGACAACACCATGCCTCATTCCCAATCTTAAAATATAAAAAATGAGAATCTGGGCCAGACTTCCTCGCAGAATGTGATTAGTCTTGATCTGAACTAAATCAGCGGGTTTGAGAGACTGCTGGAGATGCAATTACTGCCTCTGCTTCCAGACAACTGGCACTGCCTTCCGACTGGCAGAGAGGGCAATTGAGGAGACCTGATGGGATTTTTTATTTGCGCGCTGTTTACGATACCCAAATTAGCTTGCTACCAACATTATCCAAAAAGAAAGCTTACAGTGAATTTCCATCGAGAATCTTCCAATAGATATCAAATCTGCTGATTGTTTTGCCATTCGAGAATACATCAGAATATGGTACTGAGACATAGTGAATAAGGCAGGATTCTGATTGGACAGTGAGGAGCAGCACCAATTATCCAATAGCTGTGTGTGTTGTTGGCTCCCGAGAGACTCAACTTGTGCATCTCACAGTGCAGATCAGACACCACAATCTAGACCTTTGTGGCTTGAATCTGGGATAGGTTATAGCCAACAGGTGGTGGTGGTTCCAGCGGCTGCGTGCAATTGACTGGGTGGCCAGTGTTTCCTTATCTTGTAGGGAAAAAGACAACCATTTGACTGGGCGCCTGTACACCTGTAGTCTTTCCAGAGAGAGCTGCATTAATATAGTCTGTACTTCCATGAAAAAGACGACCTGCCAGCTCACATTGCCCAGGACACAGAAAAATATCTCGCAATTACAAAATACATGAGTAGCTACGAAATGTTACTTAAAAAAAAAAACCTGTTGCACAGAACAAATATATGGAAAACCACTTAAACCAACATTACAAAAAGTCCCAATATTAATATAAACGTCTGCAATGCAATGAGCATCGACCAGCTGCTACACCTGGTCACTGTAAACTCTGTCCATGCAGAAAATGCTGTATGACCGGTAACAATCCAGTTATTCTCACATACCCTACTGATTCACCATGAAGGAGTTTTTTTCCCTTCTATATATCCCAAAATAAATCAGGATTATGGCCGAGCAGTTTTGGAAATCCTTTAGTCCCCCCACCCCAATTAAAAAAAAGAAAGAAATACTGGAGACGACACAGATTATAAAGCTTTAACTGTCAATAACTTCTCTAATCCGTTTATAGCTCTGGTATCCGATTACCGTAAGTAAGCATGGTAGGGGTTTTGGGAGCCTGCCCAACGCCAGCTAATGATAATGTCATGGCTCCCATTCAAACACAATCATCCAATCCATCCAATCCCCCCCCAGTAATCACCTCTATTCTCTTTTGTGATCGGCAAGTTTGCTTCTCCACCATGTTTTCCTTTATTATTCATATATGAATCCATTTCCTTCTATTTAACATTACAATCCCTCCTCTACAAAAAAGTGCCACAGGTGCATATGACTCCAGTCTGTTCCAGTTTCCATACTGCCTTTTCACAGTAGATGCTAAGAATAAGAAAGGATATGAATTATTAAGTAAAGCCATTGACCCTGTGCTACACGGCAATATAGAATAACCAAAACTGTGTGCTTGGCTTTACAGTGCCATAGATACACACACACACACACACTGCTCCCGGCTCTGTGTAGATGCATATCTTCGGATTAATTTGCGCTGACAAACGCACATGGGGACACACTTCTGTTCATATGATAGACGCCCACACCTGCCTGCACAGACCCAGGGGCACACATCAGCCCCGGCTAATTAGGATGAGGAGATGACATTTTGGTATCAAGAGGCCTTCGGCTGTGTCAAAACTCTTCTCCTGTACCTGTCAAGGCTATGATCATGGCACTACTGAGAAAATCAGGTTGAGCGCCAGACCCCATGTAAGGATGTGGTCAGCAGACCCTGACAACCCTGCATGCCGCGGTCTCCGAGCTGGTCCCGTCCCCACTGTTGCTCAATATCACCAAAAAAGAAAAGAAAAAAAGATTGGGCTCCGACTCCCATTGAGCATTGCTGTTTCTATAGCAACCAGGAAAGAGTTACGGAGGGAGAGACAGGAAGGGAAAATGAGAGTGTGTGAGTGTGTGTGTGTGTGTGCGCAGAGGGGGGGTGGCTTGTTTGGAAAATGAAGCATTTCATTCATGTATTTTTTTTCCTTCCAGGCTGTAGTGACGGAGGCAAACTGTGTGACTCTTGTTTTTATTCTCTCTCTCTCTCTTACCCTATCCCACCCCCAGCCCTCCTCCTCTACTCTCCCCCCCAGCCTACATACACTCACACACCAAACCCCCTCCCTCCCCTTCCCAACTGCCTAGGCAGAGGGATTTGAAGATCTGCGACAGAGCTTCTCATTTGTAATCAGATGAAACGGCAGATAATCCTCAAGCTGAATCCATCTTGTTCATTGCTGGAGTAGGAGGAGGAGGAGGAGGAGAAGGAGGTGGAGACAGACAGAGAGAGAGAGAGAGAGAGACTGGGGAGGGGGGATTCACCTGTAGATGCAAGGTAGGAGGAGGACGTTTTGTTTTTCTGCTTCCAAGGGCCTGGACTGATCAGAGGGAATGCTTGAACTCTGACACGGCCAGGGACAGACTGAGGCACAGACAGTGGGAGGGGAGACTTGTGTCCCAGCACTGACACACAGCTGAAGGTAAGCAGTGAGCGTCTACCCAGACTGGGTTACCATGAGGGCTCTGAGAGCGCACAGGAAAGCGCTTTTGATTTATTTTTTTCTTTCCTGCCCTGAAAACACAACAGTCTGTCTCTCATCTGCCTTCCCAAGGACTGCTGCAGGTGTGTTCTTGGGGTGGGTGGGAGGTATTTGTGCATGTGTGTGTGTGTGTGTGTGTGTGTGTGTGTGGGGGAAGGGGGTTAAAAACCAGAAAGAAACAGTGTATGGTTCAGTGTATGGGCTGCTTATTTTTAGCTTTCCTGAGAGAGAGAGAGAGAGAGAGAGAGAGAGAGAGAGAGAAATGTTTTGCCGAGCAGGCCTGACAACGTGATAGAGGGCACCTGGTTTCTAGGTCTGTGTGATTAATTTCTGTTGCTGTGGTTTTATTCTTTCTTTCTCCTCTGCCAAATACATTTGCGCTTGGCGGCGTGTGCGTTTTTGTACCTTTCCAAAAAAAAGTTTGTCAGAAATACGGACCTCAGTTCTAGAAACTGAAGGCTTCGGTGTTGAACAGAATAATTTCCTTACAGCTTGTATTAATTGGTTGATTGACTCATGTCTTGATGTATACATTTATTTATTTCCTTTGTGACTCCTGAACTCCTCTCCAAGCCTGCTATTCAGTTGGCGGCTTCTATATGGACAGTAATCCCAATGCAGGTTGATACTCTGGGTCTTAATTTGAGCTATGATTCATCTGGTTGTAAAAATAATCTGTAAAAGTCCTTCAATTATTTTTCAAACTGTGAGGGTTGCCTGGGAGTGGTGAGAAGGATGAGGATGTACTAGGCCTCGCTTGCACAGTGTGGTTTTGGGTTACATTTCCCCATTCCTGCTGGTCAGGACAACAGGTGGTTTTAATACAGAGTGCAATGACTTTTCACAGACATACTTTGGATCGGTGCGAGGGTTACTGAAATGCTCCCAATTTGACTCCTATGTCAAACAGTTATTTTACCCATTGTGATCAAATGGAAACCATTTTAGACATTGTGTCGAATTAAAAAGTACTGCTAAGTAATGTTCACAAATTGAAGCAAATGATTGAGAACAAATATAAATGCCTGGGGGAGTATGGAGCTAACAGGAAGATATACGGAAGAATTACATTCATTGTCTTGAGAACCAAATACATCTGTATAGCAATTTAAAAATACATATTATGGTTTGTAGATCTACATTGCGATTCATTCTTGGAATGATAGAGAAAAAACCCTTAAATTGTATTATTTGGCCTTTAGCCTTGCCCTTCATAGCCTCCTAGTCAATTGCATAGATACGAATTCCTATCTGTGTGCCAGTCTCCCAGTAGGGGGGCTGCGGCACTGCCACTCTCACTGTTGGCAGAAAGCAAAATAGCAGGTGAAGGTTGAGGAGGAGGAGATGAATTCAAACACACAAGACATGCAAAGAACTAAATTTAAATATCCCTTCCTTCGACTTGTATGAGACATTGACCAGTATATTTAAAATGTTAAACGTGAAACATGAATTTGACAGCACTCTCTCAACAACAGGAAACATATACAGACTGCCTGTATGTCCAAACTGCTTAGAAAGCATTCTGATCTGTTGCCCAGTATTATAAAACCTGGTCTTAAAATGTGGGGTAGTATTCTTGAATCCATCTTTCTGTAATACATATTTCATATTGACCTCCGCGGTGCTCACGGTGGATTTTAAGTGCTGTTCACTTGGTGGAGCGTAGTAATTACAGAGGACTCCACTTCATCCTACACTAAACTCTCACTAATGAAAAGGCAAATGTTAATCTTACCTGCTCCAAATGATGAAGTACTTTTCTTGCCTGTTCACCCTGAAGCCCTACTTCTGAGCTGAAGTACATTTATTTTACAAGGGTAATACGACTGGTTTAAATTGGGTGGCTGTAAGAACGACACCAAACACACTTCAGGGAAATGTTTCTGGGGGTGGATTTGTTTCACATAAGAATTGCTGGTAATAAGAAGAACTCATTGCTGTTTGTTTGTGTGAAGCTCAGCAGTTGTGACAGCTTGAAATGCTTGAGTCATTTTGCACCATATGGTTTGTTCAAGATTGTATTTCTGGAGGTGTTTGCAAGTCGTCTGGACACCGTTCAACTCGTGAGACTGGAGAAAAATAAATGGTCCCGGTATAAACCCACCTCACTCACTCACAGGTATGCAGGGGAAGTTAGGCCACAGACATGATGGAGATGTGAGTTACAATGACCTGGAAACCTCGCTGTCAATGATTCGCATTGGGGCGGCCGGGTGTGTGTGTGTCTGTGTGGAGATGGGGGCGGGGGGTAGGAGTTACTGAAAGCTGATTAATGTAAGGAACAATCAAGGAACAAACAAGGACACAGCTATTGATAGGGCTTAGAGAGCTCTGACATGAATGAGAACTGGTCTCTAAGGGATGTCACACATGGACAGGTTAAAAAAATTCGGTCCTAAACACAGGTGGTTAAATGAAGCTTTAAAAAACAAACAAAAAACTTCAAGGCACTGATTAAGTCAAACAATAGGGCTACGTTTAGATCAAAACTGACGCAAGGACAGAAGGTCACAAGTGGAAAAAGCTAACACTAAGCTTTCAAACAATATAGCGTTGTATTTCTCCATGTGTTTAGGTAGCGTACATGCACCCTCCATCCCCACCCCCTCTGAGTCTCCCACCAATGTCCCGAGAACAGGTTTTGTAAAATATAAAGAATGTTTTCCTCATACTTCCCATTTTCCTCCCTGGCACCGAAGTTCTTCTAGTCAACCAAGTAGGCCCTCCCTCCACCAATTTCTCCTCAGAAAAAAAACAGAATGTGGTACAGGGGGTGGTGGGCTGTGCGTTATGAAGGACAGTGTTATGTGCAAGAGATTAGTACTCAAGCATGCTTCCTCGGTCAGGTCACATGTCTGGTACACACTTGTACGTTTCCAGCTTGTCTGTAGACCCAGATGGTCATGTCTGAGAGATCATATCCCTGTCCCTAATGGGTAATGAGTATTTATTGACAGGAAACAATGTGTTCTGTTCCACTCCTGGCCTGCGAGTATGGATTAGCTTACTGCACATCATGTTAGCGTCATAATGAGCTGTAATTTTCATAGTGGTCTCTAGTGTGCAGTTCCTAGTGAAGTTCCATCTTTCTTAATACCCATATTGAATTTCTATCCCCAATTGTAGTTTAACCCAACATTATTGCATTATTTTTTCAGCAGATCTCCCTCATGGAGGCCAGCCGGCGTCGACTATCGGACCACTCCCCTTCCGAGGGCCCATCCGGCTCAGACTGCGTGTGGGACGGGCTGGGGACGCCCTTCTTCCCGTTGTCCAAAAGCTCCTCGGACGTGGTGCAGGTCCCGCCATGCCAGGATGGGCCGATGAGGAACAAGCTTGACATGAAGAAGAGCCTGAGCAGCACCACGTGCCAGCAGCAGAGGGCGCCTGAGAGCAGCCACCACAGGAGCACCCAGAGCGGCTGGGAGATCTGCTATGGCGCAACTTCAGAGCGGGGGACAGGGGGCACTGCCACCCAGGCCCACAGCACTGCAGGGACCCCCAGCTACAGAGCAACAGCAGAAGAGACCCACTCGTTAACTGTGAACCATCACGGCATGGACAAACCTCCCAGGGTGACAGTGCAGGAGAACCACACGGCAACCCCCATTAGGGACTCTTGCAGGGACCGGCTGGATCTGATCCATCCACCGGTCCAGAGGAGCCACTCAGACAGCCTGCACATGTTCAGTCAGAGCCACTGTCCCGGGGAGTTGGTGGTGACACGCAGCGAGACCAGCTTTGCGTGCAGCGGGCTGGGGGTGTGCAGCAGAGAGGTCCCCGCCTGCCCGTCTTTGGTGTGCAAGCAGGCCATGCAGCTGCAGCAGAGCAATACGGTGACCATATGCCGGGGCAGCAACAATAGCAGCCCCACTCAGCAGACCGTGCAGATCTTCCTGCCTGCTACCACTCACGGCGGGGGGGACGTGGAGCCAAGGTATGCCACCTGCGGGGACATTTGCTTCGGCCAGCCTTCCAATCATGGAGGGCTGGAGGACACCTTTGCCGCCTACTGCCACCCACTGCCCATCCCCACCCCTGCCCAACTCCTCCCACGGATGGCCAGTTCAGCTAACGAGAGCTGCCAGCAGCGTCCACCCACCCAGACCTCGGTCCTCAGCTTCCCCAGGCTGGTGTCATCGGTCAGCGAGACGGGGCTGGACGCCAAACACATGATGCACTGCTGCAATGCGGACGGTGCCGACCAGGTGGTGGCTTTCACCCCTGGCCAGGCCCAGCATGGGGAGTGCAAGAAGACCAGGGACATGGGGACCATGACCTCGGCCACTCCGCTGATAGACGTGGGCGTTCAGACAGGCACCGCGGAGATGCCTCCCCCACACGTCTTCCCCGAGGTCAGCCTGCGGGAGGAAGGGGGGGTGGCAGCAGCTTCGGGGCAGAAGTCGCCCGTGAAGGAGGTGATGTGGGACGCGGAGGGGATGACATGGGAGGTGTACGGGGCATCGGTGGACCCCGAAGTGCTGGGGCTGGCCATCCAGAAACACCTGGAGCTGCAGATCAAGGAGACAGCCAGGCGATCTTCCAAACTGTCCCGCCAGGACACCATCAGCTCCCAGCAGGGTGACCGGCAACGGAAGAGAAGCGGAGTCATAAGCTCTCTGAAAAGCCCGGCTTGCTGTGCCCGCTCCAGCAGCGCGGTAGACTGACACCTGCAGGCACAGACCCACAGGGTAGTGCTTAACAGCCTGTTCCCGATTCAATGCCAAACAACACGGCTTATAACTGTATACAATAGGAAATGGCACAATGTAGTCCGATGCGCCCTGCTATATGAAACACAGATGATGTATAAACACTGAGCCCAAAACAGCAGACGCAAACACAGCTGTATCTGATAGCCTGGTCTTGTGCAACATGCAGGACCTGATGTAAACACTCATTTATAACCATACGAGAGTACTGGACAATTCTGTGTGTTTTTTTCCCCTTGCTCGTGTTTCAATAGCAACACTTGCTCTGTAAAATGCCACCCCTGACAATACGGAACAAAACAAGAGTACTCCACAGAGTACTTCTATTCAATTACTTGCAAAACAATCAATACAATTAAATTAAAAGCAGCACCATAGTAAATATAATGTAATGTCTATTGATTCAGCATAATATGGCGCTGTGGGATACAATCAAATAAAGTGCAAACTAATGCAATTTAATTAAACCTAATACTACAAGTACACAGTTTTACACATTCCTAGGTACAGTAGTTGTTCGCTAGGTGGTTCTGATACAGGGAATAATATGGTTAACATTAAGCAAGGTTCAGATGCCAAACAAGTGACTGGTTTTGTATTTCTTAGACAATGGAAAACTATTAATTTATAAAACCAAAACACTTGCAAATTCAAACAACTGTACTCACTTCATTGATAAATAGAAATGGGTCAATTATAGTGGCCCAGACCAGTCTCAAACCCAGTTCTTGCTGGGCAGCGGTGTCTTCTAATTTGTGTTCCAGCTGGAGCTCTCAAACACATAATCAGCATAGTCATTTGATCAATTAGACACGCAGAACGTTATTGGAAGGTCTTTCACAGTTCATCGCTTCAAAGACTCTTCTGATTGAAAGGACACTACATGGAACATTAATTGCAGCCTGTGGAGAAGTCTATCGAATCGGTTAACCAGCCTAGTGAAGTTACTGGGAGCTGGGCTGGAACGGAAGCAAGAAGACACCATTGCCCTGGTTTGGGACACTTGACCTCTACAACTGGACCTGGGGTGGAGACCACAGCTAGAGGTTTGGTTTCCCCAGTTTGGGTGATGTTTGCGTTGTCTTGTCATCCAGGCTCTGCTCCTTTGCCACGTGGCTGGTCTGCAGTGTCCTGGGAGCCTGGCAGGGTGGGCACCTGGAATAGTGCCCAGCCTGACCACAGCAGGGGGAGAGAGCCAGGGAAACACCAGCCCTGGCTGAAGGTACAGCATCACCCCTTCCCGAGGAACTGCAGGCAGCCACTCGCCACTGTACTGCCTACTCTGCTCAGTGCTGTTTGCCACAGGCTTATTTTACTATTCTTCTTTTGTTTTTACTAAACCTACAGATCCAAATCGAAACGTTGGCTCTCTCACTGAGGTCAACACATCAATGCAGTGCAAACTAATTTCAATCAGTTTTCGATGTGTAAGTTTTCCGAATATTTACTTTCAGATCATTATTGTTTAGGATGCACATGCTAATGTCATCACATCAGCAATCGGGGGATTCTTGCTTTAAAATGTAAGAGTAACATTTTGTGATAACTGGCCGAGTATGATTAACTCATGTTGACTAGGGGAAACGACATGAATGAATGTGAATTTGCTGCATGTTTCAAGACACACAAGCTATATTATTATTATTATTATTATTATTATTATTATTATTATTATTATTATTATTTATATTTCTTGGCAGATGCCCTTATCCAGGGCAACTTACAACATAAGTGCAATACAAAGTGCAAGAATACAGTTTAACCATAGAAACCAGTGATGGAACATGCCAGCAAATATCTAAAAGTACTACAGATTAGAATAGCATTTCCATTACCTATTAATCTTTAAGTATCACAATAATCCTTGTTCATATGATCTAAACTTTTTGATTATTCAGTTCTAGAAAAGCAGTGGTTCATTCACTACTAGAGTTTAAATTCAATATCATATCCCCTTCTTGCCCAGTCCTGGAAAGACAATCAAATTTGCTACAGAAACCCATCACTGGATCGGCCCCTTCTTCAATTCTGAGAAGTGTCTTTTTCAGAATCTATTATTTAACTTGAAATAGACAAACCTGTTGGTGAAATCAACACACAATGTACACAATGTAAGAAGGGTATGTTCCACAAAGTCTCATTCTGTTTTTGGATTGACACAAGAATACCATGATTAGGTCAAATGAGATGCTTCTCTATTGGAACATCAGTGGAGTGCCTAGTACTGGCCTGCATTGTGCTCGAGTGCCAGTGCAGGTTGTCTGGACTGGCCCTCACCACCTGATAATGCCGGGCTGGTGAAGAGCTTACAATGGGATTTTGGGGGTGGGATTCAACTGCCTTTGCGCACACCGGGTTTCTACATTAGAACATCGTATTTCACTTTGAGCTGCTATACCTAGCTCACATTCCTGACCTACGCTTAAAAAACATAATGAAGAAAAACTGAACATGTCACGAATTGCATTTAAACTGCGGGTCATTACTCATGAGTAGATCTTTCACCAACTTTAGAAAATCAGCCCCAAAGTGGAATATTTAACTCATGACCATGCAGCATTATACGATGTGGTTGAGTTTTCATACCACTGTAACACAACCAGTCAAAGGCCACAGGATGTTCTGGCTTTTCGTGAATGTATTTATCCATCTATTATTATTATTATTATATTTATTTTTGGTGATCATCTTCATCACCACTTCATTAAGACTTCTTTAAGCTACATGTATAACTTAATTCAGCTGATTATGTTCTCAGCAGGTCATGGTTTAAACATGGTTTCAAAGTCATCCATAGAAAGGTGTTAGTCGAGGTATAAGATCCGTGTTGGGAGTTCAATTTGGAGGCCTGGACAGAAGTGCTAAGCTTTCAAATGTGTCAATCAATGTGATACTTCAATGTCAGTGGTTCTGGAACCAAATTAGCAATCTGTGTTACCCAGAAGAGCCACAATACTGTGAATTTCTATGTACTTTTCTTAGTCACCATCAGACATCTAAAAGATCCATTTGTGGCTCCCTAGCCTCGTTCTGAGTATCACCGTATTACATGATGACATCCATAAAGTGATTCAGAGCAGACCGGTCAGGAACATTTGCTTGCAGGAGAGGAGTTTGACAGTCCTGTACTATGTGGTCAGAAATGAGAGACCCATTCGGAATTTGCTTACGATATGCAACCCAGAGCCGAGCTTTGTAGTTGTGACGAGGTGGTGCTTTACCTCAAGTAAAACTAAAAGTTGCCAATATTTATTTTTGTTGGGAGTCTTGTGCTTGTTGGGTTTGTGCTACTTTTGTGGGCGTGCCTCTCAGTGGGGGCGCTGTGTGGGTGTGTTTGTGAGTTGTGATGATCGAGCAGCCATCACTGTGAGCGGAGACACCCAGTCACTGTACAGAACTGTGTGCACTATGGGGTTGGGAGAAGCAGAAACAAAACAAAAACAAACTAAAAATCACCTTTTTAGGTTTAATATCCCTTTACCAAAAATTAGTGTTTCCGTTTAGTTTGATTTTGTTGTTCAGAGACCACAGTAAGAACTGTTCAATCCACAAAAGGCCCTTTAATCCAGCCAAAGGTCAAATGCCTTTCTTCTTTCCCCCAAAGAGAGTAGGCAAGTTCTATTTCACCAAATATGCTGGGGACAAGGTTTTCCTTTACAGAAAGCTTTATATTTGTGTGCTTTTGTTGAATCCGCAGGATACTCAAGTTCTAAGGAACTCATTCATATTTCCTAGAATCATTCTTTGCCGGAATCCTTAGGGCTACAGCTGAAGACCACCTGGTGCCAAACCTTCAACTCAGCAGTTTCCTCTCTGTCTCTGGGTTACATTCCTACAGCATTTTCAGCAAAGGCTGAATACGAAAAGGAAGATCTTTTTAAGATATTTTTATTTTGATTTGATTTATTATGCATCAGGGATTTCCTGTGATAAGCTATTCGATTATTCTGTTCTCCTGCTGCCAAGATATCTTTGGCATTTACTGTGAATGAGAAGCCAGTGAGCTTTTGGACAGGCCCTGGTTTGCTCAGATTGGGACTGCTGGGTTGTTTATGATTATTGAATATTGAATATTCATTATGGTTATTGAATTGCTTATTCATTCAAATCTGACAATCTACCTTGATCATTCTGAGCTTGATACATCTGTTATGCCTGGACCACATCAAGACTTACCGATACAAATAAGGATTTTAGTATCGATTTGCGTTTGACAGAGGGTTCTTCTAATTCCATTTAATTGACCCACACTGTCACACAGAACTGCAGGAGTTTTTAATCTACTAATAAGAGGGAGGAAGGGATCCCCTTTGAGGAAACGAATTACTCAAAAAAGACAAAAAGGCTTACTGGTTACTGGGTAACAGTATAAGTTTAGTAAAGGAATAATGCATTTTGCAGGAGGAGGTTCCTTCTGCTCTCCTCAGGGGCTGATTTGTGTGTGGTTTTGGTTGCACCTGTGCTCTTAATTTCATAAATCGAAACCTGATTTCAAAGTGTCTCCAGGATGATGTAGCTCAAACCAGTGTATAGAGGCCTTGCCTTTAGTCCAGGTGAACAGGCATGAACTATCTTTTTAAAGGCCCTCAGCTGTCATAAATTTCCAAGCTGTGGCAGTAAAAAAAACAACAACAACAACAACAGCAGCAGCAGCAGCAAACAACACTCTTTTATCCACAGTTCTGCTGTGTTTGGGTTTTCACAGAGCAGGCATATTCCTGAGTATTCACAGTAAAGGGGTCTTTTTGAGCAACAAGTCCCCCCCCCCCACCACACACACACACACACACACATGCACACACGCACAACACAGCCCTCCAGTTGGTGTGTGGTATTGATTACCAAGCAGATGAGGTCTACTGTGCTCTAGAAGCACAACATACAGTGTATAGTGTACAGAAGTAGCTCCTAAAGCACTGCCAGCAATAATCGTCTTCATTTCTCAGAAGGGTTATAAGAGCGTCCTCTTAAATGCTGGGATTTTCATTTGGATTTCTGTGTTTTAGCTTTTCATGTTCAGATTGTCAGACTGAACCTCCATTTAAAGTCTTTGTCCGACGCTGAATGTGTGTGTGGATAACTGTGAAAATGACTTCACGTCACAGCAAAGTGAATTCTGAAAAAACAAATGGTCGCTCAGTGTAGCCACAATAGAACAGCCAACATCAAGTTATTTTAAGCCTGCAAAAATGCATCTGGTCATTCTCAGGCTTTGCTCATGCCAAAGGGAAACTGGACGTCATAGAACTACACAGTACGAAACAGTATTTATCTTAAAAGATTGCTTTGATTGTTATCACTGGAAACAGGCTGGCATGTACTTGTGCCCCTTGTGCATCTGCAACAAATTCTGTCACTCTGTGTGTGTGCGTGCGTGCATGTGCAGACAAAGACTGGATGATATTGTCAGCTGGCCAGTGCCAGAGCACTTGTGACCTCATAAAACATCTAAAAGACTCTATAACCTTGTCAGTCTCCTCCTCAGTGATAATTGCCTCCCCTCTTATTAACATTACATAGAGAGGGTAGAGGTCATGAATCTATTGTAGAGTAGAATTAGCTGTTGATGCCTTTAAGTGTGTCGGTTTATTGTTGCATTGGGATAGGAGCCAATCATTCCAATTCTATTCTGTAACAATCAGCCAATAGTATTCCAGGGGGGCAGGGCTACTGTAACCCCTCCTCCCCTTCCCATGTGTGCTTTTGTGCGTTTCCTGTGAAAATTCAAGTGAAGTGTGTACAGTAAATAACAATACAGTCAGGGACCAGTCAAGCTCTCAACTAGCTGAGGACATACACTATTCTGTCTTTAGCATTTGTATTTTAGTATAGTAGGGAATCAAATAAAAAAAATAAAAAAAAGTTGTGTCCAAGTTGTGACAATGTATTTTGGAACTGTTTTGTTTAATTGTCTATTTTCAGCAAATAAAGAAATACAATTCTGGTGACCAGATCCTGTGTGGTGGAGGCTTTATTGCATGTATTATTGATTATTTCTGGAAATCTACTGGAAGAACTGTCTGTATACTATATACAGGACAAGATTAAGGACATGGTTCACTTGTGTAAAATCTGCATAAAATACAGCTTAAATATTCCAATTAATACTGTGTCGCTTTTCTCATTTCAAGTTTCTCTGTTATATCTTGCACTCTGGAGACATTTTTAAAATGAAAGGAAATTAAAAAACATTGAACCCTTCCAGTGAGTTTAAGTCTTTTTCCAAAAGAGACAACTATGACAGCCACAGATTAAACACAATTTGCTAGTCAGATACAAGCCCCCACTCACGGTCACACATGATGTAAGCTATAGGAGTATGAACACAACCTAATCTTCACCAGAATGATCTCCACCCGTTTCAGAGCTGAAAACCACTGCCCAGGTTGAAGTAAGACAATCATTAGTTCGATGAATAGATCAGATGGAATTAAAACACGCAGACACGGGGATACTCCAGGAACAAGGATTGGAAACCACTGTTCTAACTGCTGAAAAACAAAAACGCAAAAGTACTGCCAAGTCAGGGTTTTGCTGATATCACAGCAAATCACTGCCATGTCAGGATCCCAGATGTTTGGATCAGGTGAACATTCCGGTCACTTTCTGAAGGATAAACCAGCGAGGTTCAAATTCAAAGCTCGACTGTGGCACTGAGGGAGCAGGCACTGGGGGCTTGAACTCTACTATGGAGACCAGATTGTGATTTCATCGGTCTTCTCTCCAGCACAGGTGGCTCCAAGAAAGATTTGTTTAGGTAGATGCTGGATATTTTCATTCTCGAAATTATGCCAAGAAAAAACCCCCGCAAAAACCACCCCTCCTGCAGGAATACTTTCAAAATGAGGCACAACAGCACCTCAGTATTTGGTCTGAAGAAATATGGACCCTTCCTGCTGCCAGTTCTGAACTTCTCCATGACTCAACCTGTCCAGCAGAGTGCTCAGTGAAGGAGCCTGGAAGACACGGTTTGACATCTCTATTCAACAGAACTAGCATTCTCTTTCCATCAGTGTACCGTGCAATGTTACTAGAGGCTTCTCCATAGCACCTACCATTTACTGGCGGTATCCACAATTCACAAAGCAATTGGGTAACATATTGCAGGGTGCAGCTGGCTGCCATAAAACATGGAGGAAAGCTTGGTTTAACCCTTTTGTGGACTAAAGCTAGTAGAATCCCTATTTGGCATCATGTCTGACGTGGTGGAGATTTTGCTTCCCACTAAACACCATTAAAAGCCATGCTCTGGTAGCTCTTGAAAATCACAGGAAAAAAAAGGCACTACTGTTCTAACATCTGCCTGCTAATAAGCCCAAGATGCCTTCTGGCCTGCAATCCAGTCTGCTGTCCTTACGTCTCCAGGGGACAAACAGCCCATGAAAGGTGTAGGACACAGATATTGTGGTGGGGGGGGGGTGGGGGAGTCAGAAGGAATGGGAGTGAGAGGACAAGGGTGGGTGGAGTGGAAGTTTTTCGGTGAGCAACACACAAACACACTTGCAGAGGGTGTGGGGATGGGGTGTGGGCTGTGCCTACTTGAGGGGGAGGAGCCAATTTGAGGAAGGGGTGGTGTGATCGCAAAGGAGGTCGGCAGGCCTGGAGGTGGCAGCGGGGCGTTCGTTCACGGCAGGCCACCTGAAAGTGCTGATCGGACTCGCAGGGGCCCGGCTTGCCAATGCCGAAGCCCCTGGCCTGGGACACCAGAACAATCCAGTGCTCTGTGGCTTTGTTTGTCCGCTTTGTTTACATGGGAGGCCACTGACAGGACAATGGGCTGCTCTTGCCTTTGCTGTCCAGCTCCCAGTCTGCGCGCTGTATAAATACAGGGCTGCTTCCAGCTGCCTGCCGCTAAACTGTCAAAATGAGCGTCAAGAGCCTACTGCTGCTGTCCGTCTGCCTGCTGCTCGCTGTGACCCAAGCTTTCGCCCCCGGGCGCCATCTTCAGCACAAAGTCCTTCACCTCGGTAAGTGTCCGACTCTTTGGAGAGGCCAGAGCTGCTACCAGCTTTCTTTACACAGCTAAAATCGATTCCCATGGTGAAATAAACATTACCACAGTTTAACATGTTACTGTTCCAATCTAAACTATACTGGAGACCAGTACTTCTAGTGAACGGCTTCACTGCATACCGTGGAATGTGTCAGTGTCAGACTTCACCATCCAGACACAATCAGATGATGTCCTCCTAATTTGTATTTCGATATATATTTAGTTCATAGTCTCTATATGCAAAGACTTCATTGAAACACCTTTTTTGAAGCAAAGAATTTGCTTGTCTGATACTGCCAACTTCAAACAGAATGTATTGATTCAGGTACTGAGCACCAGGCAATGTGTTAACCATGTGAAGATAACACTGACAGCAAAGAAAGGGTTTGTTGTAAAACAGCACTGTAAAAGCTCTCACATTTTAGCACACCTACACAACGGTAACATGGGTGTAAAATAATAAAGAAATGCTTCAGATGTTTAATCAATATTGCTGGTCTGTGGAATGTATTTAAGAAAATACGTTAGACTGTTTATTCTAATGTCATGCTGGTAAGGAGAGAGCATAGGTAGTGTGACACAATGTGGGGTATTTTACATGACGACCAAACATTAGGAAGAAATGACTCCCCCTCCTGGACCTGCAATGCCATAGCTAGCCCCAGATCGGCCGGCCTATTTTATTTTGGGGGGGAATAAGTAATCAAAAACCATAACAAAACCCTAACTCCTCTCAAGCCTAAATAAACACATAAACAGCTCCCTGTCTACACTTGTAACTAATAATAAAAGACAAACCACAACCTGCAAAATATAGTAAATGTTTGTGAGGCACATACAAATTGAGCTACTTTAAACAGATTCATATATATGTAACAAAAATCAGCCTGCACGATTTGGATTAAAACCTATGACCCTCCCAAGCACAATTACCGACTTAAACTTAAGAGCAATCTGTCAGATGAAGGTTGTTCAACTGTTTGAAAGCAGAGCGTTGGCAAGGGCTCCTGTTGGGCAGAATAGCTTGAATAATGTGCCTTGAAAAGCAAACGGCGTTCAGGCTACAATGTGACTGTGATACAAACGTAACCCATTCCTGAAATAGAACTGTGAAATTAGGATTCAGAGAGTGAGAGGAGACGACGTCAGAGGAGACGAGTCTGTGGAGCATCATCCGTCTGGCATACGAGTTCTGAGCAACACGTAGTTCTGCCAAATGCATGCAAATTGGCACGCAGGCGTTTTTTCTCATTGCTCATACACAGAGGAAGGTGTATCAGAGCCTTTGAAAAAACGAAGCCAACTTCACATTCTTGCTATTCTTACTATCCATAATATCAACATTTAGTAAGGCTGGAAAACTGAAAATAACCATGCAACAGTAACAACACAAACAATAACAATCAGTAAGACGTGGGTATAAATATAGGCTACCCTTTCCAACTTCAAAGAGAGGTGCCATATAATTTTTCTAACCTATACAAAGTAAATTTTTGAGGTACAGTCTTATGGTGTAATTGTACTGTACTGCCCTGCCCCTTTTCAGACTGGCCCAAGGACTGTGGACTGGCCCACTTCAAGCCCAACACAGCGGAGAGGATTGTGTCGGGCAATGAGGCGAGACCTCACTCCTGGCCATGGCAGGTGTCACTGCAGGTAACTACTGGGACAGCAAAGCTATCCCCACACTGCTGTGGCAAGGAGATCCAACACTACATTTGCCACAATAATGTTCTTTCCCAGATTTCCCTTATGCCCCATTTTAATACAGCATACAGAGACTTTTTCCCCAAAGACACGGAGAAAGGGGCAATCTGGGGCAATCTTACTTATGCCCCACATTTAAGTAGCTTAATGCTTATACGGAGAAAGAAGAAACCTGAGTAAAATAAACAAATTAATGAACTGACATCATTTATTGTGATCAGAAAATGTGAATTTCATGGTAAGATTGTCAAACAGCCAATTAACTAATTTACATTATTTCATTTTGATTTATTTTTTTACATCAAGCGCTCTTTAATTCTAGCTCTCCCTCTCCCATCCCTTGGAATGTAGCGCTGCTTTAAATAATTGGATAATTGAATTCGGTTTTGGAATATGAAGCCCCTGTGTGTAAGGCCAGGTGAGGAGACTCATTGGACTGCAAGAGAGAGCTCAGAGCAAAAGAAGGGAGTGCCAAGAGAAGACTGAATGCTCTCTGTCTCTCTCAGGTTCGTCCTCGGGGAAGTAAGAACTACATCCATGTGTGTGGAGGGACGCTGATCCACAAAAACTGGGTTCTCACTGCAGCCCACTGCTTTCAAAAGTAAGTCTGTTCCCTCTCTGTTCTGAGGCCAATTTTCTCATGCTGAAAACCTGATATTCTGAGTTAATTGGATTTTTTGATTGCAGACCTATATGGGCACCAGTAGAAAAATAATGAGGTCTTCTAGAAATAATGTGGGGTAATATGTGGGGTTGCAATTTATCCACAATAAGGAAAATAAAGGAATGTTACTTACACGATAGGATGTTAGAATATAGTAGTAACATGTGGAAATATATGGGATGCCGTGGTAGAGTATAGTGCAGCCACACAAAAGGTGCTCAGAGAAGCCAGGGCTATTGGTGGGTTTCCGAGCACAGCTGCTCAGGGAATGATAGTGCTATGATTGGGTCTCCGGGGCTCCAGGGGGAAGGCAGAGGAGGCGGGGAGCTGGCGGATCATCCTGGGGAAGCACCAGCTGAAGCAGTTCGAGACAGCCGAGCGGGTCTTTGCCGTGCGCAGAATCTACCGGCACGAGCGCTTCCGCTACCCGGCCCAGAGCGAGCTGGACTATGACATCGCCCTGGTCAAGGCCGCCAGTGATATCACCCCTAGCAACTTCATCCGCTACGCCTGCCTGCCGGGCAAGGAGAGCGCCCTCAAGCCGGGGCACTACTGTTGGGTGACGGGCTGGGGGGACACAAGAGGTAAGAGGGCCAGGGTGCACCATGTGTTAGGAAGGGAAATCTATCCAAGCTATGCTATGCAATCTATCTACTCTAGCTTTAAGAGAGAGGAAGACTGGGAGAGGGCCTTGCAGAAGAGGTGCAGTAGGGGACGAGGTTCGGGAGGGACACTGAGAAAAGATTTAGACGAGGGGAGAAAAGTGCGAGAGGGCCAGAGTCCCGAGAGGTTGATGTCAGTCTGTGTTTCTCAGGCGGGAAGGAGAACGTGTCTCTGGCTGAGGCACTCAACCAGGCCCGTCTCCCCATCATCGACTTCAAAACCTGCCGGCAGAAGAAGTTCTGGGGAGAACGCGTGCGAGACTCCATGATCTGTGCGGGCTTTCGCGACACCGAGGGCCCCCCTGCGGCCTGCCAGGTGACTTTACACACGGACACTCTCGGAACACTTAACAGGTCATAGAAAATGTGTCGTGTAGTCCTTTTGTCCACGGTGCTGACTAGGCAAGAGAGGTAGGGGATGGGTGCACACTGACCACAGTAAGAACCAGAGACCCTTTCTGCACCAGAAATAAAACAAAATTGGCATCTTCTCTGTGCCATGTGGGGAAGAGAATAAGAAGTCTGGTGTAGGGCCCAGTTGTCCAAAGTTGGTATATAATTGACCAATTTTGCATTCAGTTTTTCAAGATAACTTATGGGGGGTCTTATAACCATTTTTATGTGGAAATATGTATTTTACACTTACTCTACTGCCTTCACTCATTAGACAATCCCAACTTTTTTCCAAAATCAGGCCCAAAACATTATCAGTGACCATTGCTAACCAGGTACCTTCTCTGCAGGGGGACTCCGGGGGCCCGCTCTTGTGCCAGCTGAGCCGAGACCGCTGGGAGGTGCACGGGGTGGTGAGTTTCGGGCCCATCGGCTGCACGGTGGAGAACAAACCCAGTGTGTTCACCCGCACTGCTGTCTACATCCCCTGGATCGAAGCCACGCGGATCAGAGACTTCTTCCTGCACTGACCTAGGCACATCATTAAGGGACCCATCATTGAGGGCCCAGCTGCTTAAAACAGTGCTTTCTATCTCAGCGGCAACTGCAACCTCACTACACTGAAGGCCAGTCATACCAACACTCCCTGCATTTCTCAAGACAAGACTTCCATTGATGTTCAGTGTTTCAATGAACAAAGGTCGCTGTCCTAATCCTGGTCCTGGTCTGGCCAGTTTGGACTCTCCTAGTCCATTTCACTACGATCCTTGACCTGATCTGGGGGATTGAACTGGACCTGCTGAATCCAAGTGATTTGATTCAGGACTGTTATAGAATAAAGTCATGCTATGGAATGACAGGGAATGGAAGAGCTTCTGTTGCCCTTGTCTGCCTAGCCTCTCTTTCACCAGTTATTAGACACTTTACGATGCTATTTTTAAATGAATGAGATCGGTTTACAGCCTAAATGCTCACCATTATCATAATCATTTTATTTCTGTGGTCATTGTGTGAGTAGTCAGGATAGGAACAATTCCAAGGGTCTGTACTTGTATCTATAATAGTTTGTAATTTCATTTTACACAGAAATACTGCATGTCTCGGTGATTAAATTAGGAATGAGGCAATATAGATTGTGCCAACAGATTGTAGCACCTGATAATGTATTCTTTGACATTTCTTTCTTAATCACTGTGGCCATTCAGTAGTAGTGGCCATTCAATACAATTAGTGTCCACTTATAGTAAATACTTGTAAAAATAAAGGAAAAGTAGTGAAATACGTAGGTAATGTTAAAAAAATTAACAGAAAAGAGTATACGTTTTTTTTAAAGCATGACCCCCCCAACACACACACACAAAAGAGAAGAATTTCCCATCAGTAACTCAAGTATTGATTACAAATGACCATTGTGAAAACACTGACATCTCTTCAGGAATTCTTGGATGAGGGATATCCAGAACAAATCCAAGCAACAACGATGCAAATGGTATTGGTATTGCTCGATTATTATGATAGTTTCACATCTATCCGTGGACTAATTGAACTATGCTCGAGTATTTGCAGGTTTCCACACAAGAACACAGCTATACTAAAGACACTCAGAGAGTCGCTTCCAGAGACAATGCCTTAAACGGTATACATCAAGGGAAATCCATGGCCCTTTATCCTAAACCAGCTGAATTTAGCCAGATTGGCTGGCACCAGTAAAGGACTAATTCTGCCTACACTGATGGACAAAAAAACTGTATGAAGAACTATTAATAAACAGTGAGTTAAAAGCAGGATTCTGTATTGAGCACAATACATGTGTTTTTCCTTTATTTTTCTTTCTTCATGAAAATATAATGAAACATTATTACATAAATTCATGAAAAACACTAACCTTCTTAAACCTCCTTATTCTGTGTATTCTTGCAGGAAGGGTCCTTGTGAGATTGAGCGGTAGTACTGAAGTACTACCACTTGCCACTCATAGGAACTAACCCAGTTCCTGTTAAAAGCGATTAAACTATGACCTCCTTAATATAGAGTTCCCCCAAATACAATTTGTAATAATTGTGGCAAGATTAATACCAGCAGTCACACTTTACAATGCTGGGTAACAATTCTTAAAGAAATACCTACACATATACCATGTTAACTTAATCTCCTGTTAATCACATACATAACAAGGTGAGGGTAAGGGTTAGGGATGGGATTACAGACTAGATTTGGGTTTCTACAGGTGATCAACAGCAGAGGCGATTGCAAGACAGTTTAACCACTTATAAAGCTACCTGCAAGGAGGTCTCTATAACGATTGTGTGATAGGCTGAAGTTTTGTAGTAATCATTACACACTCAAAAAATAATACTAGTTTGTTATCAAATTCATAAATAAGACAAGTATATGTGCAATATTTGGTAGCAATTGCTAGTAATGTGGAATGTAAGTAAATCTATTACTTATGTTCAGTAAACAAAACAAATATTGTACTATAGTAAGTGGAGTATATATATATATATATATATATATATATATATATATATATATATATATATATATATATATATATATATATAAGGTCATTTGAAATAATAGTTTATAAGAAATTAATGTAATCCAGTTACTTGGATTGCTTAAACGAAAATCCAAGTAAATGTGCAGTAAAGCAAAGTAAATAATAATTCGTAGTAATATGAAAGTAAATCCTTTATAAGTAAAATACAAATACTATTACATTAATTTTCTCTATAAGCATTGCCTGTTTCCACAATACTCTATACCATGTCCGTCAGCAGCTTATAATGTCATGCACATTAAGGTTTAAATTGCGCCTGTATAATTAAAAGCAGCATTTCCACAACGGAAAAATATGCTAATATACAAAATTAAAACATTTTCTTATCAACGAATGGGTCAACCACGGCAAAGCTGTCGGAGTGCTAGTGGCAAAACCCAATCTGCACAGACCTCAACCCCCAAAACAAAATGCTCTGATACAACTGAAACAAAATAACAATTAAACAGACATACAACTCCTGAGGCAATGTAAGCAAGCTGTGCAATTTAACTTAACTTTCTATAACTTCCGTCAGGACTTTTTTCTGCACACCAATTTCCCGATTTTGCTCTGTGTGTTATCCATCCGTCAGCTTTCATTTTCGGGTTGATTCACTGAATGAAACAGGCGTTGTTTTTGTTTTTTTGATTGATTGATTAATTGATTAATTGGTTAATTGATTGATTGGATGGTTGGTCGATTGATCGTTGTATGGCGGTTTTGTTTGTTTGGCACCACTACCTTTCCTACTGGTAAAGCAAATTTCTACTACAGCACTTTTAGTTTTTTGGAAATGCATTCAAAGAGAGCAAACAACCATTTCCAAACACGACATTTCGACCGAGAATATAACACGATAGCCCTAAAAACACGATTACGAAAAGCGAGGTAGGACGACGGCCCGGTTTTTGGGATGCAACCGCACAACAGCCGCGCTGTGATTGGTCCGTACCTGTAAGAGGTATATGACGTTGCAGCCTGTTTAGCTTCGGATGCGATGCAGACACGCACAGTTATTGCAAATATCATTAGCCTACATCAATAGCATAAAGAAATATATAAAGAATAAAATGTGGACATAGTTAATGAGAATTTATAAATAGAATTTCGGGGATACAAAACTCCAATTCAGCTCTCTCATTTCTGCCCATTAATGTATAAATACCCCGTCCTTATCACACCCCCCAGCATGTGTCATGTCTCCCCAAACCTGCACAGCTCATCTCTATAGTGTTGGTTATAGGAGTACCCCTAGCATTGTGGTTTCATTCATCTTATAGATCTAGTTCTGTTTCCTCAGTTTTGTGTTCTTGACAGTAATGCAAAGGATGTCCAACCTGTGGTTCTTGCTGTTGCTAATCCATTCCACTATACCCCATTTAGTTATTCTTGTCTCATCTAATGGTGCATGCAGTTTTGTATGCTTAATTCCTCTGGCCCTATTAGCTGTTATTACTTCCACTAGTGTCTGTGACTCTGCTGTTGCTTTAGCTGCTTGGATGAAAGTTTATTCAATCTCAATGATTTTACAGCTCTCCCTCCTGTGGTAACACCCCCTTTGCCTCTCCCAGGCATTCATATAATTGTTTATTACACCAGAGGCTTAAGACTAAATTTAGTTTTAAATCACATGTTCTTGTTTCTTATCAAGCTAGGGAGGAAGATAGCTATAGCTTCTGTTAACATAATATAGTTCTGGATTTGGATTTGATGCCCTGGTTTATGGAAAATGTAATGTACTTTGCATGACTGTGTTTTGCAAAATCATGCAATGCCAGCTTCAATAGAATCAGTAGGTAGGTGGGTGCGATGGGCCTGAAGATTTATGGGCCAAGTGGCATCACTATATTAATATTCATCTGGTCATATCTGGTCGTAAAAAGTTTCTACACCACCTCAGCTTTCAATTCCTTGATAATAATAATATAATCATTATGAAAAAATATATGTAATTATTTACATAGATATTTATATTCATTATTAATGGAATAACTGAGTTAGCATAGGAGTGATGCAATTAAAAGAACAACTTACATATTACAAAACCAGACATTATAATCGTATTACTAAAATGTATTTATTTGGAGTAATTTGAGATTTAGGGGAGTTGTGTTTAACAGTAGCAGGTTCGTTCTTATTTTGTATGTAGAAAGAAATATGGGTGTGGCCTCATGCCTGTATTATTAGCCCCTAAAGGACTTCATGCCCCAAAAGCCACTGCGCTGCACTTATTATCCAATAGGAGCACGCCATTCAGAACACGCTGCTGCTCACTGTGGCGAATAAAATGCGATACAAACTGCATAAAATCGTAGGTCCTGGAGGCCACCTACCCTGCTCTTAATTACTTAATTGAACCTTAATTTAAATAATAACTTCCAAAATCAGAGCATTTTAATTATTATAAACAGTAGTTAAGTGAAAAATTATATAAGAAACCTAATAAACTTATCAGTTACACAGTTTAAAAAGTAAAATGTAAACAAATTATTACTTCAATTAATGGTTCAATTAAGTAATTGAGAGCTCAGTTGGACCAGCAGGGTTGAGAACCACTGGTTTAAACCATTGCTGGAACATAGTGGGTGTTTTCAATAATTGATGTTTTCACCTGTCCTGTCTGTATTGTACTGATTCTCCAACAGCACAGGGTTTTAATTTGGCCTGAGCTTTTATTGTATAATTAATATTATAAACTAGACCCATACAGCCCAGGTCTGCAGCAACTATGGATATAAAGAGACCTATATATCCTGCTGGATTCATTCCCTGGGAGATCTGCAGTTGAGGAACATTTCCTTGTGACACTTTCAAATGTATATTCTCTAAATACGGTGCCTTCTCTCATGATGAGTGTGACCCTGTGTGTTCCTTCTGGTGTCAGGTGACCTATGCAGTGCAGGAGCTGCTGGCCGTCCCAGAGGGAGAAGTGCCCCTTTAGAAGGTCTTTCCCCAGCTTTTTGGGGCCCTCCACCTCCAGATGGGCCACAGTGAGGAGATCCCGCGCTCCATTCAGGAGGCCCGCAACCAGGGCCTGCCAGGAACACAGAGTGTCTGCAGGTGAGCGAGGTGCCTGGATGAGCAGGGCAGTGCTGGGGGGAAGAGGCTGTAGATCAGCATTGCCCAGCCCCCACAATGCCCAACATATGTGCCGTCTTGCTGGGCAGACACATACGATGTGTTTGTTCAAAGTCCTGTTTGGACAGATACTGTAAAGTGTGATCTCTGATAGATACCTGAATACCTCACTGTGTCCATTGTTTATGAATGACCTGAGCAAGCAGGAGGGACAAGAAGCTCCACAGTGAGAGACGCAGTTGATTCTGGTCAGTGTTGGTGCTCTACTGGAGCTGCAGCAGTCCTGGGCTGAGCACTGTCCTCTTCTCTCCCCTCAGAGACACTGTGCAAGCCATGCAGACCCTTCTGGGCCAGGCTCAGCTGGGGACGGTGACTGAGCAGCTGGTGCAGAAGGCTGCCTGGGGGAAACTGCAGAGCCCCAAGACGCGCACTGAGGACATCTGTCTCCTGGGCAGGTACGGGTCTCTCTCAGGGCTGGGCGGCACTGGGGCCTCATCACACACAGGGCTGACAGATACATATTCATACTGTTTCAGCTCCATCCTAGCTTGTGATCATTCAGGGCTTCACTTTCTTTATTCTAGCAGGCGCATCATTCATGAGATAGATTCCCCACAAGAACACTTGGACTCATGTTTTTAAATATCTTTAAACAGGTGTCTTAAGACTTCACACTGTAGTTCAGCCACAACTCTCTCTCTAACCTGCTCCTGTCCTGTAGGATGCTTTATTATTGTCCCTTTGTTCTCCAGGGCCATGGCTCAGCACGCTGGCCTGCTGCTCCCTGGCGTTGTGGATTTCCTCGTCCCTTTCCTCAGCGCTGACAGGGAGCAGCACAGACTGATGGTGACGGCCTTCTTCTTTGAGGTGAGCCTTTCACCACCGCAGCGCCCACACTGTCCGAACTGACCGCTCCGCTGGACTCTCCCCTGCAGCCCTATCCCTACGCTGGGTGTTCAGGGCAGCACTGTTCCAGAGGGCTGCTCTGACGGTGCCTTGCTCTTCTGTCTTGCAGCTGCTGAGCGGCTCAGAGCAGCAGCTGAGGGCCGTGCTGGTGGAGAACCTGAAGCACAGAGTCCAGGCCCGCTCAGTGCGTGTGAGGCTGCAGCTGTTCGAGGCAGTGGGGAGAGCCACTGCCGCCCAGGTAAGGCCAGTCCCCTCTGAGGCCGAGAGCAGCACAGGACATTGGAAACGACACGGAAACTTGTGCTGGATCTGGCAGCCAGTGTGGATGGGGACGTGGGGATAAAGTAGCTCACTGTATGTGTTCTGTTCTGCTAGAAAAGTGTGTCGTCTGTCAGGCTGTATGTGGTGCTGGGAACTCGTCTCATAGTGCATATTGGCTGCATCTGTGTGTTAAACAGTGAATAAAGAAATAAATGCATATTTCAGTTCAGAAGTCACCGCTTTGGGAGCCTCAATGCTGATGAGTTGCTCTGGGTGTCTGTATGCAGGTGGAAGAACATGGCCCGGAGCTGCTGTCGTTCCTTAGCCTAGGCCTGGAGGACACTGATGTGGCTGGCTGGCAGGCGGTCCTAGGATCTCTGTCCGCCCTTTCTAAGGTTCTAATCCACCTGAGGCAGGACAGCATTGACCAGGATGTCATTGAAGACATCTAGCAATGAGTCACTCTGCTATTGGAAAGCGTGAGTTACTTACTGGTTCCACTGCAGTGGAGACCCCTGTACAGTCTGTGTTGTTGGTCACTTTATGCCTGACCTCCCCCTGCTTGTTTCCAGGACAATGCTGAGCTGCGCTATGCAGACGCTGCCATGCTGGGTGAGCTGTGTCAGTGTGTGGCACACGTCTCTGACCCGCCTGCCTCTCCCTTCTGGAGACAGCTTTCAAAATGAGTCTCTGGGGATGGTACCGCTTTTCACCTCCAGAGGGAGCTGTGCTGTGATTGGTGCGGTCTCTCTCCACACACCTGTAATCTAGTGCTGTACAGCGGCGGGGGGGTGGTCTCTGACTTTCACTCCACCTGAACTCTTCATTCGTCACATGATATTTCATACAACCCATCTGACCATTTTCCCAGTGCTCTCTCTGTCACTCAGACACACCCAGTGCTGTTGCTCAGCCTGTCCTCTCCCCGTGTCTCCAGGTCTAAAGCTGGTCCTGCAGGAGGATCCCAGGGAGGAGGCCAGGAGCTGCGCAGCTCAGGCGCTGGGCTACTGTACTGTCTCCATGGACCGGCTGCAACAGAGCAAAGCCAAGCAGTCCTTGGAAGAGGAAGAGGAAGAGGATTATCAGCTGCTTCAGACACACACGGTTATACAGATCATTAATAAAATCATGAATAGTTTTCATTATCGTATTTTTTTTGTTAATGACACCAAACGGACACACCTGTGCTGATTGGGGCGTTGCCGGCCTCTCCATGCCCTACAGAGCTGCTCACCTGTTGCCTGTCCCAATTAGTGCTGCTAGATTGCATATTTAACAGGTGTGGAGCAGATAGATAGCAGGCAAAAACATTATTCAGGCTGGATCAAGGGTGGGGGCAGGGAGCACCTTCATCCACAGAGCTGGACTGTGGATGTGCGATCCCTCTGTGAACCGAGAAGGGCTCCCTGGGTGAGAGAAGCCAGAGGACGGCAGCGCTGCTAAAGGCTAGGTACAGTTTCACTGTGGAAGAGGGCTTTAGATAACAAAGCAGATCAGTGATGAGAAGTGTGGTTAATGAGACTTGACGTGGTTAGTGAATAAGATTCCCAGAAGTCCACCCAGGATGACAAGAGAACAGGACACCGCATCCATCGGAGGAGAGGGCAGCCAGTGACTGAACTTTGTTTGCTGCTACAGGCAAACTCCTTGCCCTCCCTCTGTGAGCTAATGTTTACATTTGTGGTGTGAAGACTCTGTATAGGAAGTTGAAGAAAGTGTTTTGTGATAATTATTTAATGTTTTGTATTGGTACTAGCATTGGTACCAGATTCGATTTAGCAGGACAAGTAAAGGGTCAACAAGGTCGATTTGTTAGAAACTCCCGTCAGTAATGAAAGATTATGCAGTGCCGAAATACCCTACAGATGTCTGCTGTGCATTTGTTTATGGCTTAATCGTTTAAGGCATAAGGCAGGAATGTTTCTGTTAATGAGCGATTGACACTAGGTAAATGACCGCCGTGGGATCGCATCTTCCTAGTGCACATCAAAGATGGACATCTGCTTTTTGTATCCAGCACCTCTTCACGGGAGGACAGATCGTAAAACGGACCCGGACCTGTATCTTCTGATTGGATGAACGGCCATAAGATGTTATGTCATTTTCCCTATAAAAGTTGTACTCATGTCTGTAAACATTAAGCCTCACTGAAGGAATTATTTCTGACAGTGGAGCTTCCGAGTCGGCCCGATTAAAGTTCTATTTGCTTTATCTCCGCGACTTCTCCACTTATTTCCGAGACGGTTCTACATGGTGTAATAAACGTTTGTGTGCTGGGTGTGTATGAGCTGGAACCTGCCTTATGGGAGTGGTTATTGGGTGGTTTGAGAATCCCCCCTCAAATATTTGGGGGTGGCGTAGTTGGGAATTTGGTGTCAGGTGTTGCTGCCACCATATACATCTGTCAGTACAGAACTCTTCCCATTCATGGTGTTGGCCTATATAAACTCTCTGCCTACTGATAGTCACTGGGGCTGCCAAGAAAGCTGCTTAATCACCACTTCTCACTTTAGGCAGTGTACTACATGTATGAGAAGCAAATGCATAGCCTGGAAATGTGTTCAACAGTTGTGGATGTAGGGGCAGTTATTTTATATTTTTGTTTGTCAGGAAGTGCTAAATATTAAAAAGTAATCAATACAGAATATATATTTCATTAATCTGCCCTTAGTAGGACCATCATAGAACTATAAGTATGGTACAGTGTCAGACATGTATCGTCCTAAATCATAGGTAAACCATTTTCAAAGTACGACCCAAAGTTTGTAAATGTTATTTGTAGTTTGTGACTAAAGGTGTGCATTAATCTCCTTGCAAACTGATTGTATTTTTAAATGTCTATTGGGTGGATGGAGATTATGGTGTTGGTTGGTCTTCAATAGCCAGTTTGAAGATAATAGTTTTAATTCCAGAAATCAACCTTAGAAGGCCTTTATCGGAGGATGAGCTTTCCACTCTTACGAGACGTACTTGTGTCTAAATACTGTCAATCACCTGAATCATATTTTGTGGTTTTATTTCACAAAGATTAACTTGCAGTTCAGTCTTGGAAGTCAACACATCACAAAATATATAAATATAAATTATTATTGATGAAGAACTGTCTAAAGCAACCGTTTGAGAAAATATTTGAATGAGGTCATTGTTATTACCACCCTTTACTAACATTTGTATTATTTCAATTTATTTTGTCAGGGTTCTAAGCTTATAGGCCTTGTACAAGCAAACATTTGAGCTGTCTTGTCTCTGCCACAACAAAAGCGGATACAATACCATTTCAGTGGTATTACACAAGTTAAATGGGATATACATTTATGCTAGTTGATATTATACTAAATATCAACTGTTTTAGATATTATTTAGTTGAACACCCAAAATGAGTAGTGGTCAGATGCCAAGGTAAGGTCATGAATAACCTTAGTAACCATACATTCCCATATAATTACAGTTTTATTTAAAACCTTACCTTTCTAAGTTTTTGCTGCTGGTGACACCCTTACCCAAGAAAGTATATACCTAAGAGTTGAATTGTGCTTCATGAGAAGCTCCCTGTTAATAAACAAATTGATTTCTTGAAATCTCCATTTCTGACTGTCTGAATATTTTCTTACAAATGAGATTCCAATAAAAAAATGCACTCAATGCCAGTTATTTGTGGATCTTTGAAAACTGTTTTAATATGCAAAACACCTTGCAAATGCTTCACCCCCCCCCCCCCCCCACACACACACACTTTCTTTTTGTCAAACTTTAGTCATTATCAATCTTAACAACATGACATGTAAACAAGGTACAAAATGCCAGTGAAAATATAATTTCAATCAGAATTCAGTCACCCATGTGTGAATTTGCAGTAGTCTTGACAACACCATGCATTTTTATTCTACCACTGTGGTTTGTTCCATCATACAAATTAAGCTTAAATGCAAATATGTGGTTCTATATCTCAATGATTCAAATGTCCTCCACATAAAAAGGGTAGGATATAAACAATAACATTTCACAATCTTAATTTTACAATGGGTTTTACATGGACTAAGTGCACATTTGTAATCACACAATAAGGGGAGAGTACCATTGAAGTACCAGTGCATCTGCTTTCTCAATTTAAAAGCTAAACTTGAAGAAATTTAAATGAAATCTTAAATCTATTATTCATTTTCTACTGATCTTTAGTTACTTTCAGAGATAAACTCTCTAAAGAGTGATGGCAGAGTTTTCCTATTCATAGCCCAGAACAGGAGGGTGTTTTGTCCTTCACACATTGTGAGGTACTGGCTGAGCTGAGAGGCAGGGGATACATTTTTATATATATTTTAAGCAACTTTAGCATTTTATGACTCTGTTTAGAGTTAACTGGCTAGCTAACTACTAAAATAAACATTACCCGATTGTTCTAGAATGTAGAAAGTTGCCGCTTAGCTAGCTAGGTGATCATACTTGGGACGGCGAGGACGCGTTAGCTAGTGGAGGAGACGACACAGGCATATACCTGTGCTGTCGTCCCATTTTTCTCAAAGTTCGCATTTTGTTAGCTTTTCCTTGCTATCAGTAAGTTTGTGCTTCAGGACCTATAATGGCAAAATGTATTGAAAGAGGGTAACTTCCACAATAATAATAATAATAATAATAATAATAATAATAATAATAATAATAATAATAATATAAGATGGCCTAAGACTGAATGTAGATCTTATTTGATATATATATATTTTTTTTATCTCTAAGAGAAAAAATAATGGGATGGCAAGTCAAGTCAAGTCTAAGTCATTTCAGCTTTTTTCAAGTCAAGTCCCAAGTCTCATGAATTCTGACTAACTTGATTCAAGTCTACACCTCTGGTATAAAGACTGTGTGGTAGATGGTGAATAGGCTTTTACTAATGGACAAATGCCCATTGGTTTCAACCAGGTTTCAGTCAAGGTGAGTATATATATGTGCATGTCAGTTATGGTGTCTTTTATTAAGGCTGCTTGGCTAGGTAGCAAGTGCACGTCAGTCTGCAAGCTGATTTATGGAAGGTGTGAGCAGATAATTCCTGTTGTGTAGTTTTAACTTTTATTAGATTGTTGAACAGATGGTCCCGAGAGGAAGGGCTATATCTAAGCCTAGGAAAAAGTACTGTTTTAATAGGTTAATTATTAATTTTGTTTGTGTTCAATTTAATTTTAACTACTGCCATCCCATCATATCAAACTTTGGGGGGTGGGGGGGGGTAGATGTACAGCACATTTTCATAAACTCAGAAACAAGGGCAACTAAATTCTCCATTTCAATTTACTTCCTTCCTTGCAAAGACCCCACTCCTTTCCACGGATTGGCTGCTGGTAGTCTATTCACGGTGTGGCGAACTGTAGAGCAGACTCCCGCAGTTCTGTGCAGCACAGTTGTTTTCTGTTTCTCAATTGTAAACTCTTAAATACGTATAGACTTAATGCTTATGAAAATGAAAATGGGTTTGTACATGTTGTGTAGCCAACTTCGCCACTGAGAGGGCCTCACCTCACAATCGGCTCTTATCTGGCACTGCAAACAAAAGTATTTACAAGTTGCCACAAAGAGACAGAGGAAAGTACTGGTGAGAGGCAGCCATCTTGTTGTTTCACTAGTTTCAGACCAGTCTTAGCATTGCTCATTTTGTTTTAAGTTTGCCTAAATTGAAGTTAGCATTGTCTGTAGTTTGCCTAAATTGAAGTCAATTCAGTTCAGCTGTTGAGTTGGTGAAAGTAAACAGGTTGTAGAAGGGAGATTTTGTCTACGACTAGCAGGAATTCTGTTGCAGGAGGAGCCCGGTGTGGCCAGTTAGGTGTGAATTGGGGGCAGGTAGACAAAAGCTACTTAAAGCAGCTGTTGAGAAAGAGCTGCGCTGTTTCTCAGTCACAAAAAGTTAAGCAGCTGACTAGGCAACAGGAACCAAGGGACTTTAAAAAACAAACAAACAAAAATAAAACCTAACATCTAGAAGCATGTGGCCACTACAGTGTCAGGTTTGCAGAATGATTGCCTTCCTGGATGAACTCCTAGAGATCAAGGTTCATGATCTTGAGGCTCAGCTTGTTGATCTGTGCTGTATTAGGGATATAGAAGAATTGGTCAATCAGCCCATGAGAGAGATGGTGTGCATGCCAAAACCCAGGAGAGTTGAGCCCTCAGAGCAGGACAGCGTAGAAAACTGCTGGGTCGTAACCGCAGAAAAGGCCGTGCACAACCCCTAGAGACACCCCAAGAGCTAGAATTGCCCAACAGGTTCCGACTGCTGGACACCGAGTTGGAAAATGACAGCTCAGAGGGTGATGGGGGGCAGTTGAGCACCAGAGAACCATGGTGCTGACTCCCCCCCAGAACAGGGAGATAGTTATAGTAGGGGACTCAATTCTCAGAGGTGTTCAAGTGATAAGGAGACCTGCATGGTATCTTGCCTGCCTGGTGCTCAGGTTGCAGATCTCCCTAAACTAGTAGACGGGCTACTGGCCAAAGCCGGGGGGAATCCACTGGTCATGGTTCACATTGGAACCAATGACATAGGAAAGGTAGGACAGAGGTTCTGCAAGACAAATTTAAAGAGTTAGGAACAAAACTAAAAAGCAGAACCTCCAAGGTAGTTTTCTCCTAAATACTTACGGTACCACGTGCCAGGCCAGGGAGACCGGTAGAGATTAGAAAGTTTAACACGTGGTTGAAATCTTGGTGTAGGGAAGAGGGGTTTAGGTTTATGGAGCATTGGTCTTTCTTCTGGGATAGATGGGACCTGTACAAACCGGACGGTCTACATCTAAACCGAAGGGGGTCTAATGCATTGGGAGAGCATATGTCCAGAGAAATTGAGAATCATTTAAACTAGGGACCAGGGGGGCAGGGAGCTCTGACAATGGGAGAAACAAAGGGAACCTGCTAGTAGGAAAGTCCTGAAATGTTTGTACCTCAATGCCAGGAGTATAAGGAACAAGATGTTGGACTTAGAAGCCACAGTGCTGGCATGTGACTATGATGTTGTAGGAGTGACGGAAACATGGCTTACAGAAAACGATGGGGATGAATACAAGTTAGAAGGATACACACAGTTTAGGAGAGACAGGCAAAATCGAAGAGGGGGTGCAGTAGCATTATATATGAATAATGACATTGAGGCAGAAGAACTAAAATTAGATCCCAGTAATGGAACAGAATCTTTGTGGGTGAAACTTTTGGACAAGAGATCCAGATGATTAGTGGTAGGAGTGTGTTACAGACCACCCAACTCGGTTATTCAGCAAGATGTTGCATTGTACAGTGTAATCAGGACTGCATGTAGCAAGGATGTGGCTGTTATAATAGGGGATTTCAATTTCCCAAACATAGACTGGGAAAGCCCGGTTGGGACTACAGAAGCAGAAATAGAAATGGTTGAGATGGTTGAGACTGCTTTCTAACTCAATTTGTCAGGGAACCAACCAGGAAGAGTGCATGCATTGACTTTATTTTTTCAAATGACCAAGATAGAGTCAGAGGGACACTAGTTAGAGAACCAATGGCAAATTGTGATCACAACATGGTTAGCTTTGAGGCATTCTTTCAAAAAACAAGGCCCAAGTCTAAAACGATGGTCTACAATTTCAGAAAAGCAAACCTTGAAGGTATGAGGCGGCACTTAGAAGAGGTAGACTGGAGCACACTGGATACAGATTCAGTTGAAAATGGATGGGTATATTTTAAGAATATACTACTTGAGGCTCAGGAGAAATTTGTACCAAAACTTAGCAAATTGAGGACCAAAAAACATTGGCCAAAATGCAAAAAAAAATCAAGAGGAAGAAAATGTTGTATAGCGCATACAAAAGGGACAGAGACGAAACAAAATACATAGAATATGATGAGCTGCAAAGAGATCTTAAGAAAGGGATAAGGAAAGCAAAGAGGGAAACAGAAAGAAACAGCTCTTGGAGCTAAAACTAATGCAAAAAGCTTTTTTCAATACTACAACAGCAAGAGGACAAGGGAGGAAGTGAAACAGATAAAGGGCAAAAATGGAAGTATCTTGGAAAACGAACAAGATGTAGCAAATGTTCTAAATGAGTATTTCATAGAGGTTTTTACAAAAGAAAAGACCGATAACATGCCACAGGTTAACAATCAGTCCAGTCAAACCCTAAGAGAGATCAGGATAAATGAGGAGGAGATAGTAAAGGGACTAGCAGAATTAAAAACAAACAAATCACCTGGGCCAGATGGTATATTTCCAACAGTAATTAAAGAAATGAAGGAAATTATTTATAGGCCACTAAGTCAAATATTCCAAATGGCACTTAGAACAGGGGATGTACCAACAGAATGGAAGACAGCAAATTTCATTCCAATCCACAAGAAAGAGGACAAAACTGAGCCAGGAAATTACAGACCAATCAGTCTCACCTGCATCACCTGTAAAATGTTGTAAAAAATGATTAGACAGAAAATAGAGATCTTAATGAAAACCATATTCTTGGAGATAGTCAACATGGGTTTAGATGAGGCAGATCATGTCTTACTAATTTATTAGAATTTTTTGAACACGCAACTGCAGCTGTAGATCATGTAAAAGCATATGATATGATATACTTTTGATAAGGTTCCACACCAAAGACTGCTCCTCAAATTGGAAGCTGTAGGCATTCAGGGTAATGTAAGTAGATTCATTATGAACTGGCTGATGTATAGGAAACAGAGGGTGTCGATTAGAGGAGTCGCTTCTAACTGGAGTGAGGTTGTTATTGGAGTTCCACAGGGATCAGTACTAGGGCCTTTGCTTTTTCTAATCTATATTAATGATCTGGACTCTGGGATAGTTGGCAAAGTTGACAAGTTTGCTGATGATACTAAAATAGGTGGCACAGCAGATACAATCTCGGCAGCACAGGCTATTCAAAGGGGCTTAGATAACATTCAGTTGTGGGCCGACACCTGGAAGATGAAATTCAATGTGGACAGTATAAATGGGTACAAATGTAAGTCGCCCTGGATAAGGGCGTCAGCTAAGTGACGATAATGTAATGTAATAACAATGAAACCATTTGCAATGTAAATTGCACATCCGTCTTTTAAATATTGATTTTATTCAGTTTGTGTTGTGTATTTATTAATACTACCTTTATTTTGTATTTGTGTAGTATCTAGTTCTACAGTCTGGTTGAACAATACAACAGAATAGCGGAACAAAGGCCCTGAATTCCGTGATTCTGTCAGTGTCTCCGCAACCCAGATTTCATAGCACCCTAAACACCCCATCTGCACATCTATCTATTTGCAAACGGCATTTCATTGAGCCTCATGACACATTTGAGCCACCGTACCTCTGCCAGCTGCAGGCAGTGAAAGAGCGCACAGTGAAGGAGTTTTCCATGGTAAGAAAACCCTTCACTCTCCTATTTTATAGTTCGAGTCACTGATGATACTCTAGGCCCCCTTATAATGACACAGGACTGTGGCAGACACTGGTGTGTGTGGGGATGGTAAAATTGTCACGACAGGTACAGATGGAGGGGCCCCTAAACTGAGCTTTGATTGGGGTCCAAAAATTGACAAACACAGCACTGCCTGGAGTACCCCCTGCCCTGCTGTTTTTTGTTCCAACTGAGGTCTTAATTGCTTAATTGAATCCTTATTTTTCCCATCAAAGCAATATACCATTCAATTAATTAATTAAGACCTAGGTTGGAACATAAACCAGCAGGGCAGGGGGTACTACAGGACCGGTTTGACAACCCCTGGTCTATATATCTATATGGGACTTGTGCTGTCCTTGTAGTTTGTCCCTCGGTGTCCCTGCAATAAATTGCAATTTATAGTGCAATATTAAGGAGAATTGTTTTTAACTTGTTTCTTTTAATAAACTTATTTTATATTTGAATAGATACTTTTAGCACAACAGACTATTTTAAACCTAATATTTTATCTCTAAAGATCATCCTGTTTAGTGGTGGGGGCTGGTATTGCAGCTTCCTATTTATTCATATTCATATTATTCATATTATTATTAGTATTAGTATTATTTAGGTGTATTTATTATAGACTATTGTTCATATGGTTTTACTTGGTTATTCTAAGTTAATAGTTCTAGTTGGTTTGGTTTATCTGTGATATTGGAGTGTTATATGAGTTTATTTCGTGTTATGTGTTTGGGAGAGCACAGCTACACCCCCAGCCCCCCACTTTTCGCAAAGTTGTGATTTTTAACAATTAAAGAAGATTTCTGTAATTGTCTGGCTTGGGTTTTATTGTGAGGAAATTGTGAAACCAACCTGATCAAAAGATTGTGTGTGTGGAACATACATAGATTACTGAATTTCTATAGCCCTGACCTTCGGGTTGAGGTGTTACAACTTGGCGTAGTCGGCTAGAATTGGGTTTGGTGTTGCATTTTCTTTGACATTAAGCCCGTGGAAGGTTCTGAAGGACATTAATGTTTCCTCCCTGGATGGGACCCCTGTGGGTAAAGTGTACTGGTAATGGTGAAATAACAGTACAAGAGTGGGAAGAGAAGTTAAAATGTATGTTTCCTATGTATCAAGTGTCTGAAAGTGCACAGCTTGATTGGGGGTTGGGCTTTCTAGAAGGGGAGGCTAAGAGGGAGATTGTTATTCTCCCAGAGAGGGACCGCAGTAGTGCCTAAGAAGTTTCTGTACATTTAAAAGAGCTTTATGGAAATCGTGCCCCTGCCTCTGTTGTTCGCTCTCCGTTTTTCAACTGCACACAGAAGGCTGAAGAGAGTGTCTGAAGGTTCGCCCTGCATCTGCAAGAGTGTTGTGAGCAGATGATGCCCGAGATGCAAAGACTATGCGCAATGAGGATCGGATCCTGCGGGATCAGTTTTTTGCAGGAGTGCGAGAGGTGAGCTTGCGGCGAGAGCTGTTGGCTGGTGTTGCCCAGAACGATGACTTACTGAAGTAAAGAAGGAGGCTGTGATGAGGGCTGAACTGGAGGAGGGATCTGAATTTAGCTGTGCCTCTACTGATGTGGCAACTAGAAGCAGACCGTGGGACGAGGATCTGCAAACTCTTACGCGAGAGCTGAGGACTGAGTTAGTGAAGGAATTGGAGGACACGGTCGGTGGTCTGTCCCAAACTATACTACAGGGGATTAGAGCTGACATTCAACAATTAGGAGTTGGCAGGTGCTCTGGGAGTTCCTCTTTACCTCCTGCTTACACCTCTCCAACCCCTAGACATGCAGGTTATGATGGGACTGGACGCCCCATTTGTCATGTATTTAAGAAGGCGGGTCATATTGCTCACTATTGCCAACAGCAATCACCCCAGCCAGCTTTAAACTAGTGCGTCCTGCTGTTGTGGATCAGACGGTGGGAAGTGCTGCATTAGATCCCTCTAAAGACTATTTTCCAGCTAATTTAGTAGGACAGTGCCCCATGATTGAGGTGTCTATGGATGGGGTGGGTGTGTCCTGTCTCCTTGATACAGGTTCCCAGGTCACAATGATTTGTAGGAGTGAGTTTGAGCGAGTGGATGACCGCTATGATGCAATGTTATCAAAACCAAATTTTCTAAATAAAGGATGCATTGAAAATGCCACAAACACTATCACCCCTGTAATGCATTCTGTATGACTAATTCCTTCAGTGTATGCTTTTTTTGATAGCAGATATAGCCACCCTAAAATTTCTCAAAAATGTGGCCATTAATACATGCAAATGTGAAACGTTTGTATTTAATTAACAGTGCAACACCTGCAGTGGTCTGAGACCGCTACACTAGCTATCTAATCACGTTAGATGAAAAATGAAATGTGTTATGTGCTTGTAATGTAGTATCGCATGTGCATCTGCAGAACATGTTTCAAACGTGTTTTGCATCAGAACTTTTGAATGCAAGTTATGTTTCCTAGTAATGTTTCAAATGTAGACGTTCAAATGAAACTGCCATGAAAAGTGCATGTAGTTTAAGTAGATGCTTTGGCTTATAACAGTACAGCTAATAGAATCATTGTGAAACTGATCTACAGTTAAGTTAGGTAGCTAGCGATCTTGTATTGGCTAGTGTCACTTGCTGGTTTCTCTACTCTATCCCTAAACTTATACAGTTTTAATTGTGCAGTTTACTGTTGATGCTAAATAGCTTGCTGGTTAGACAGGTAAGTGAAGGGAGCAGCGTTGCACAGTGGTTTGCATTTTGAGGCAGCTGTTGCAACGATTGCTACATGTGCCTGAGTATATCTGCAGCCTACGTCCACACAAGATTTTTACAAACTTACAACATTTCCCCCAGGCTATAGTTTTAACATGTAGGGCTATTTTACCTGTTGTCTGTTATTACAGATATTTTGTAGTTAATGTATCAGTGAATTTGTCTTTGATGGATTAAACTTGGCCACCTATTGTAAATCTATGTAATTGAAGATGCTGTTTGAAATGTTCACATATTTGAAATATACCCATTGTTTATTCATACACAAATACTAAGCTTTATGAAGGGTCAACAAAGAAAATATGAACCTATCCTCTTATTCCTTATTTATAGAAGGCTCCTAAGTGATAAGGCTTCAAAGTTTTTGTTAAAGTAACTGAATAGTCATAACTTGAATATTAAAGCTGTGTGATAGAAATTGTCTTTTGCATGTGAAAATATGTACTGCGATTTGCACAATTGCTTACTTTTCGCTTTGTGACGTGTTATGATGAAATTACGTGTGTAAATCTAACTTCCTTTTTTGCAGGACCTCCAAGCACAATCCCACAATGCAGTGCAACCTATGCAAGTTTTAAATGCCTAATCAAGAGGTGCTCTTCAAACACTACAGAATATGTCAGGGACAACAGAAAATAAATGACCCCTGCCTCTACCCAGATTGCATCTGCTCCTTCATGACTTCAGGTACTTTAAAATCTCACCTTACACGATTACATGCAAGGGCAGTAAGTCAAGAAAACTCAACATTTGTATTGTGGGCTATGCAACTTTAAAACATTTTTAATGAGAGACAGTTTGTTGGACATATTGGACGGCATTTAAGAGCATTTAAGGGATGCAGGGCACTGAATGAGGAAAGGGTATTATGTGTAGGCACATTTTCCCGACTGATACAGAAGGCACACAGATGGGTGTACCAGCCAACCTGTACCAGGCTGGCTCAGATAAAATCATCCTTCTCAGCATATTTCCTTCAAACCAGAGACAATTTGTGTAGTGTAGTACAGGTTTTGTTGCAAGCAAAAAAAAAAAAAATTATAGGCTGTACAGAATCACTTGGATGTGCAAACCAAATATTTCAGTTTAAATAAGTCTGACAAACATCATGTTGGGTTTGACCAAGTTTTTGGTTTGTTTTATGTGTACCAAAGAACATTTCTACTTATTTGGGGTTGTAAATAGGATATACAGAACCTCTTGGATGTGCAAACAGCGTGTTTAATTTAATGTATGTGTGACAAACATCACTTTTTTTTATCTGGGTATGAAAGATTATCGGAGCACTGTAGTGGACTTAATTATGTTCAGCCTCTACCCTATATCCTTCAGTACATTAGAAAATATATATTTTATTTTCAGAAATATGTTATTTAGAGCCACTTTGATGTGCAAACCAAATGTTTACAAGTGTTCAAGTCCTGTTTTTAATGATCTTATAAAACACCCTCCCCTCCTTTCTTCACCTTCTATAAGTAATCACTCCTCTAACATAACATGATTGAGAAGAATGCATTAGTAAAGCTGTTTTGACCTGTCCACTGTTAGATCAGTCATTTCAAGGAAGGGGGGGGAGACAGATGTTTTGTAATTCATGCATCTAAGGGTTAAAGCACAGGCTACAGTATTGTCTTTTGAATAGCACTTTGTGGCTGTTAAGCCACCAATGTTTGTATGACACTCAAGTGCATGAAATGTTTGTTGTAATTCAAACACTGTTTACATCAACATTTTATTGGAAGTGAACAAGAAAGTCTTCTGTCCTTAATGCAATGAAGTGAGAAGATACAGTATGTTGAACAAAATGGCATCAGCTCATAATATTAAGGCAACCAGCTGCACAGCCTTTCTAAGTAAACTCAGCTTGTTTGTACAAGTTCTGTTCACGCCTACTTAAAATCAATGCAATGTTTAAAAAATTGTGTCGAGACAACTCAGGAATTCAGGTCCTCCTAATATAAACCTTTAAGTCCTTGCAATGTTTAATCTTATGTTAATTCAACTTAGAAATGTAATTACTCATAGCAATAGAAATACCTTTTGCTGGGCAAGAAATCTTGAGATGAAAGAAATCGGGAATTCTAGTTTGTTCAACATTGTGCCCAAACGTTGACTTTACTGTGCAGCTAGTTTATTCAACTTCCAATTTTTTACAGTCAATTATCTTGTTTGATTTCGATCACTAATTGTTTGATGGTCCACATGTGTTTTCTTATTGGTGCTCTCCTCCACAGCTAAAATCTTCTTCCAGTGCTGGCGGAGATGAGGTCCCTCTGAGAAGGCGGTGTCCTGGAATCGGGATGGGGCTGCCTGGGGTCATTCTTTGTTCCAGTGTTGGCATCTCTCCAGTGGCAGTTAATACCAGTCCACGACAAAGTCAAACTCCTGGAACAAGTCCTGCTCCTCCGGGCTGAGGACCCTGGAGCCAAGACTGAGGACTGGGGCTTCGGATGTTAATTCATCACCCACATCCTTGTGCTTTCTGACGTTGGGCACAAATGGAGGCGTTACCCTCTGTGCCTCCAGCCCAGGCCAGTCCACGCTCCTGAAGAAGGCGTGCTGCATCACTTCTTGGGCGCCTCGCTCTCCAGCCCCGAGCCGCCAAGCAGGATTCTTGCTCATCAGCCTTGTCATGACGGAGACTGCTTCTTTTGACAGGTGCTGGGGGAATGGCACTGGATCATTCACGATACTCTCGTACAGATCCCGCTCATTGGCTCCGGCAAAAGGACACTCGCCCACCATCATCTCAAAGAGCAGGACCCCCAGTGCCCACCAATCAACTGCACGGGTGTAGGACTCCTCCGACAGGACTTCTGGAGCGAGGAAGTCTGGAGTCCCGCAGAACGAACTCGTCCGGTCACCTACACCCATATCTTCCTTGCACAGACCGAAGTCCGCAATCTTCACGAAGCCTCGTCTGTCCATCAGCAGGTTGGGCAGCTTCAGATCCCTGTGTGCGATGTTGTGCCTGTGCAGGAAATCCACCCCCAGCACCACACAAGCAGCACTGAATACAGCCCGGGGCTCTGAGATCGCTTCTCCGTCCAGCGTGAGGTCTCCCCCTGCGACGTACTCCATGATGAAGACCAAGTGCTCCTCAGTCTGGAAGGAGCCGTAGAAGTTCACAAAGAAAGGGTGGTGCACGCTGCTCACAGTCTGTAAGACACTCCTCTCACACATGAGGCTTCTAACATCTTGACTGTCAACAACCCCTCTTTTTTGAATGGCCTTGAGGGCAAATCTTTGTGTGGTTCTTCTTGACTCCGCAAGCAGCACCTTTCCAAATGCGCCGCGCCCTAGAACAGCGACACATTTGAAATCCTCCAGACAGCAATGAAATTGCCCCGTCACATCTGGCTGTGGGAGTTTGGGGTCTAAACCGTCTTCGAGAAGCTTCTCCAGATCTTCAAACTCCTCCAGGTCTTCAAGCTCCTGCATTTCCAGCCATTCATCCACCTCCTTCTCCAGCTGCTCAAACTCCTGCATCTCCAGGCGTTCATTCTCCTCCTTCTGCAGACGTTCAAACTCGACCTCCAGACGTTCATTCTCTTCCAGATCTTCAAACTCCTCCTCCAGATCTACAGGGTCATTCAGGGAGTCCAAATGCTCCTCTGCATCCTCCTGTGTCGTCCTGTCCTTGGCCGTCCTGCTCACAGGTTCAATCACAAGGGGGCAGCTTTTCTCAAGGGCGTGGCTGCCTTCGCTGGAGGAGGCCGCTGGGCTGTGTGTTTTTTGCAGCTCCTTTCCAGCACATTCCTCCGTGTCAGTACTGGGGTCGGGCTTGTTCTTGCGCGACTTATACCAATACCAGCCCATAAGCACCAGCGCTGCTGGAAAAACTAGCGGCAGGATTCTCCCCGGAAAAAACATTTTCTCTGGTAGATGGTCCAAGAACAGGCGGGTCGCTAAGGCGTGTCGTGGGTCGTCAACTCTGTCAGGTGAGCTCACGATCTGAATGCTTCGGCTCAAGCAGCGCTATTTATGTATCGGGACCCAGTGTGACGTCATAGCGTTCACGTCGCCATGGTGACGTGTGGGGCACAGTTCGCTCGCGGATCTCCTCCGCTGTCTCGGGGAAAGGACGCATCTGGCCCAGGGCCGCCTCAACTAATATGTGACGCTGCTGGGCCGGTGTAAACTTGCACCCGTGTTTGAAAGTGTTCAATGCGGCCTGTCTGTCAATATGAGCGCAGCGGCCCTGGGCGGAGAAACGCGTCATGAGTGACGCATCTCAAGCCACGCAAAATAAAATACCGGCACCGACAGTATAGCTCAGACGACTGGACTGTATTCATTTCACTCTCTGCCACGTCTATCAGCCATATGTGCGCACATGCACTGGTGATGTCGCTCACATGTGCACAGAAAAACGCAGAGGCGAGTGAGTGCTAGTGAAGCAGCGCACACTTGTCTTCAGTGACGGTATTGGTCGAGTCTGCAGTGTGAACACAGTGTCTGACTGCAGTGACAGCGCTGCGCTCATCAGCTGTCAATGCGCTGTGAAACTGAGCGCGACGCGTAGGGACTAATCCGAATTACGCAGCACTCGACGTCATTTCCACGTTGTTTCGTGGTTGAAATCTAGTTGCGACGCGGATCAACAAGAATACAACTGCTATTCAACACGTCGAAATATACGTTGCTTTCAGGTTGATAGTCAAAACAATCAAACAGACCACCAAATAACAATCACAATATCCTCTCAAACAAATGTATTTCCCCAGACAGTACATTTTTCATGGGTGTATTTTGAGTGACACGGTAAAAAAATGCGCAAAATTCCCCTTAATAAATAAAACACATATATATACAGCAGACATATATATCCGTTAATATGCATACATACACTCACCTAAAGGATTATTAGGAACACCTGTTCAATTTCTCATTAATGCAATTATCTAACCAACCAATCACATGGCAGTTGCTTCAATGCATTGAGGGGTGTGGTCCTGGTCAAGACAATCTCCTGAACTCCAAACTGAATGTCTGAATGGGAAAGAAAGGTGATTTAAGCAATTTTGAGCGTGGCATGGTTGTTGGTGCCAGACGGGCCGGTCTGAGTATTTCACAATCTGCTCAGTTACTGGGATTTTCACGCACAACCATTTCTAGGGTTTACAAAGAATGGTGTGAAAAGGGAAAAACATCCAGTATGCGGCAGTCCTGTGGGCGAAAATGCCTTGTTGATGCTAGAGGTCAGAGGAGAATGGGCCGACTGATTCAAGCCGATAGAAGAGCAACTTTGACTGAAATAACCACTCGTTACAACCGAGGTATGCAGCAAAGCATTTGTGAAGCCACAACACGTACAACCTTGAGGCGGATGGGCTACAACAGCAGAAGACCCCACCGGGTACCACTCATCTCCACTACAAATAGGAAAAAGAGGCTACAATTTGCACAAGCTCACCAAAATTGGACAGTTGAAGACTGGAAAAATGTTGCCTGGTCTGATGAGTCTCGATGTCTGTTGAGACATTCAGATGGTAGAGTCAGAATTTGGCGTAAACAGAATGAGAACATGGATCCATCATGCCTTGTTACCACTGTGCAGGCTGGTGGTGGTGGTGTAATGGTGTGGGGGATGTTTTCTTGGCACACTTTAGGCCCCTTAGTGCCAATTGGGCATCGTTTAAATGCCACGGCCTACCTGAGCATTGTTTCTGACCATGTCCATCTCTTTATGACCACCATGTACCCATCCTCTGATGGCTACTTCCAGCAGGATAATTCACCATGTCACAAAGGTCGAATCATTTCAAATTGGTTTCTTGAACATGACAATGAGTTCACTGTACTAAACTGGCCCCCACAATCACCAGATCTCAACCCAATAGAGCATCTTTGGGATGTGGTGGAACGGGAGCTTCGTGCCCCGGATGTGCATCCCACAAATCTCCATCAACTGCAAGATGCTATCCTATCAATATGGGCCAACATTTCTAAAGAATGCTTTCAGCACCTTGTTGAATCAATGCCACGTAGAATTAAGGCAGTTCTGAAGGCGAAAGGGGGTCAAACACAGTATTAGTATGGTGTTCCTAATAATCCTTTAGGAGAGTGTATTTCAGTGCAGGATAACAAAATTGTATTATGTGTGCATTAATCAAATTTATTATCAAAATAGTAACTACAATTAAAATGTTTTATCAGTGACCGTTGATGACATTTGATAAATGTCGGTGCATAGTTTTTATTTAACTTCAACTTTAATTCAACTGGACTCCTGTATAAAACATTGGAAAAACTGTAGGTGTGTATAAAAGTGTATTTTTTTTTTTTAATAGCCTTTTTAAAATCTGTTTTTCAGGTTTAATATACAATTCAAATAATGTGTTAATAGTACTATGACGATGTTTGGAGTTTTTTCTTTTTTTTTTCCTCTACTGTTTTTGTATAGTTAACACAAATAAAGTGTATTTTAGTTGTTTTCTTATCTTCTCCCCCCAGATTAACTCTCATCTCTCTCTCTCTCTCTCTCTCTCTCTCTCTCTCTCTCTCTCTCTCTCTCTGTGGTTATTTGCCTTTGCTGATTAAATTGATGTTGAAGGAATGTTGACAATTCGACATCGATTCCATTTGCAAATACATCCAATTTACATCCAACTAAATTTCAATGTTGTATACATTAGATTACATTAGAAACAACGTTGTTTCAACGTCATATTCCAACGTTGACTATACATTGAAAATGGATTGGATTTGCAAATGGAATCGACGTTGAATTTTCAAGTTGCAAATACAACCAATTTTCAATGAAATTTCAACGTTGCCTATCTAACCTGGAATCAACGTAGATTATTCGAAGTTGATCCAACGTTGAATCACCGTTGAAAATTCCACGTCGATTCCATTTGCAAATCCAATCCATTTTCAATGTATAGTCAACGTTGGAATATGACGTTGAAACAACGTTGTTTCTAATGTATTTTGCCTGCTGGGGAATTACGCATTAAACGATATGAATTGAACCGCAATGTGTTTCCATTAAAACCGGCTGTTTGTTTGCAATCCGATAAACAATTATATATGTAATGTAGAAAAAAAGCATTTGGGAGCAGGGACGTCGCTAGACCTATTTTAGGGGGGCTATAACCCCCTAAGGCTAAGGACCGTTATCCCCCCCCCCCCCCCCCGTCTTACCGGAGAAAACACCGTCAGCAGCTCCTGGGCATCGTTTCGCCCCCTAAACCCTGAAGTCTAGCAGCGTCCCTGGTTGGGAGACTTGCTAACACAAAATGTCTCTCATTCTTTAGCATTTGAAAACATGAGCAGATAGATGTCCAAACAGGCGGAATAGGCAAATGCTAGGGGCGCTGTCCATCCATGGGCGCCCACATGAGTGAAGATTTTTTATTTTTTTACGTGTACTTTTACTCTTTTTTTTCTAATAGTATTTTAATACTATTAATTTGAAATATTACCAAGAAGCGAAAGCCCCCACAACAACAAGTTTTCTGTAATATAGTTTAATATAGTTTTTTTCGTGCAATACTCTTATTTATATTGTATTTATAATTCGTTTTATGTCACTTGTTTCTTTAATACTGTTTTTATTTTGTGTTTTTTTTTTCTAAAATAAAGAAAATCTCAAAGACATAAAGCTGTGCAGTTTCTGTGTGAGTGTATGAACACGATGATCGGTGGTGTAATTGGCTGCGATGCAAGGGGCCCCAAATTGGTCAGGGCCGGCCCTGGGTCCAAACACATGTGGCCAATGGGATTTTAAAATAAAAAAAATTGTTATCTATATTTTAACATTCAAAGCTCAACCCATTTTGATTTGTATGTAACAGATGTGAATGAATGTCAGATTATTCTAGTATAATGTTAACGTGTAGATTAACCCTTTTGAATACTGTGCAGCAATTAAAATCTATACTTTCCCCCTGTTCAAGTGTATGCCTGTGACTTAAATGTAGATCACAGTCTGTGAAATCAGCAGCTGTTTGAGCATTCATCAGAGGCCCACCAACTGTCCTGTACCTGAAACATAGCGCCCTACACACCCCATCTGCACGTCTATCTATTTACAAACGGCATTTCATTGAGCCTCATGACACATTTGAGCCACTGTACCTCTGCCAGCTGCAGGCCGTGAAAGAAAATCCTTCACTCTCCCATTTTATAGTTCAAGTCACTGATGATACTCTAGCACAGTGGTTCCCAAACCGGTCCTGGGGGACCCCCTACCCTGCTGGTTTTTGTTCCAGCCGAGCTCTCAATTACTTAATTGAACCCTTAATTGAACTAATCATTTCCTAAATCAGAGACTTTGAATCATTTTAAACAGTAGGGGTTTTAAGTTACGTATAGAATTATATTAAAAAACGTATTGAAGAAACAACTATTTTCTTACACAATTTAAAAAGTAAAATCTAAGCAGATTGTTACTTCAATTAAGGTTCAATTAACACACAAAATGACCTCAAAAAGAACATCATGACAATGTTAGTCTTTACCCCCTAAACATGCTTCATGGCAACGTGGCAACTGAATAAAAAATGCAATTATACTTGTTTGACCTAAAACAAGAATAAATAACTTAATAACAACTTTGACCATTTCAGAAAAAAAAGATTGAGAATAAGGTGCAGGTGAGCAGATCTAGGGGTCAGAACTTTACCAGGGGGCCTCTCTCTCCTCCGACCAGGTGCTTCACGGCCCCATCCTTCAGAGAGACGGAGCGCACGGTGCTGCTCTCGCTGTCAGCGATGAACACGCAGTTCCAGGGCTCCTCGGGCGCGGGGGCCAGGCCTGAAGGCTGTGCAAACCTGGCTTTGTGAGGGTAGGCATTGTTCCTGTTCTCTTCATTTCCACTTCCAGCAAAACGGATGCAGGTCCCTTTCTTTGACTCGCTGGCAAGTAAAAACATTTTTCCATTTGATCTAATTATGTGTTTACATTTATAAACTATATTAATTATTATTGTTATTATTTGATATGGGGGGGCACGTTCAAGAAGCCTGGGTCTGTATCCATGAATCATGCATGCACCTGAATTACCTGAACCTAGAACACTAGAACACAGCATAAATGATTTATTCTGCTAGAATTACAGATTTCTGTGCACTGTAGAATACACAGATCAGCCATAACATTATGACCACTGACAGGTGAAGTGAATAACACTGATAATCTCGTTATCATGGCACCTGTCAGTGGGTGGGATATATTAGGCAGCAAGTGAACATTTTGTCCTCAAAGTTGATGTGTTTGAAGCAGGAAAAATGGGCAAGTGTAAGGATCTGAGCGACTTTGACAAGGGCCAAATTGTGATGGCTAGACGACTCGACTGGGTCAGAGCATCTCCAAAACTGCAGCTCTTGTGGGGTGTTCCCGGTCTGCAGTGGTCAGTACCTATCAAAAGTGGTCCAAGGAAGGAAAAGCGGTGATCCGGTGACAGACAGGGTCATGGGCGGCCAAGACTCATTGATGCACGTGGGGAGCGAAGGCTGGCCCGTGTGGTCCGATCCAACAGACGAGCTACTGTAGCTCAAATTGCTGAAAAAGTTAATGCTGGTTCTGATAGAAAGGTGTCAGAACACACAGTGCATCGCAGTTTGTTGCGTATGGGGCTGCGTAGCCGCAGACCAGTCAGGGTGCCCATGCTGACCCCTGTCCACTGCCGAAAGCGCCTACAATGGGCACGTGAGCATCAGAACTGGACCACGGAGCAATGGAAGAAGGTGGCCTGGTCTGATGAATCACGAGTTCAAGGTGTTGACTTGGCCTCCAAATTTCCCAGATCTCAATCCAATCGAGCATCTGTGGGATGTGCTGGACAAACAAGTCAATCCATGGAGGCCCCACCTCGCAACTTACAGGACTTAAAGGATCTGCTGCTAACGTCTTGGTGCCAGATACCACAGCACACCTTCAGAGGTCTAGTGGAGTCCATGCCACGACGGGTCAGGGCTGTTTTGGCGGCAAAAGGGGGACCTACACAATATTAGGCAGTTGGCCATAATGTTATGGCTGATCGGTGTGTGTGTATATATATATATATATATATATGTATCAGTTTGGCCTTAAATTTAAGTAATTTGTTAAGCGTACCCTACACCAGGCTTAAATGGGGAAAAAGTATGTGTTGCTGTAGAAACTGACATGAAACCAACATGGCAGCAGGTAATTTCATCGAGAGAGGATATTAAAGGACAGGCAAAATCCTTCTCGTATAAATAATTCAGAAATAACAGGAGAATGCAAAAGCTCTAAAAAAAATGTTACAATACTTAATTACATACAAAGTAATGGAAGTTTGACTAATAATAGTTGCAACTAATTAGACACTGAAATGTTTAATTTAATTAATAAAAACTTACATTTAGGTGAACTATTACTATACAAATTTAAAGAAATTCATTTTTAACTTTTACATTTTTATTCCTAGATCTAAAGTTCTAGAAGTTTTCCCCTTTATAACAAAATATTTCCCTTCTGGAGTTCCAACACTTCAATGTAAAGTTCCTCTCTTTGAACCAAGTTTTTCTTTTTTTAGTTTGGATGGGGCCAACATCTTCAGAATCTGCAATTAAATAAGTACATTTCCTGTTATGTAGTCGGTACAACCGCTGTAAAATAATCCGTATATATTAATAATTGTAACTATACAAATAGGCCTACATTAAAATTAGTATTTGTATACTATATTTTGTGATGTAGTTACATTTTTAATATAAAAAGTGTTTCAACTATTATGTCAGATGATGTGAGCACAGGGAGGTTTCTCACTCTGTAGGTTTGCAGAAATGGTCACAGTAACTAGAGGGTTAATAAAAGCAAAAGCAGGAGGTTTTTGCCCCCCTCAACGTGCTTATTAAACATAAATAGTCAGCAAGTAGTGTGTATATACCTGTGCCTTCTTTTTAAAGTGCTTTTATAGCAAGGTAAAAACAACTCACTGAGCACACTGTCGCTTCCATCAGTTGCAGTTGCACAGAATTGTCAGGATGGCACGGCGTGGTTTCCCTGCTCGTTTCTATAAAAACCTAGTATACACTTTCTATTATTGATTGTTCTGAATAATGGGAGTCTGAACCCCAGGCTCAGACAAAAAGCCATCGGAAAAAGGAAATGTGTGTTTGACCCCTCAGTCTGCCCCGGTGGAGCCGGACAGACAGACAGGGCAGATAGTGGAGGAGAGCAGCAGGTGAGCAGAGAGAGAGAGAGAGAAGTGGCTGGGGGTCTGTGAGAGGGGACAGCTTTATGGTGTGTGTGGGAAAATCCCAGTGTCTGAGACCAGATGGTCTCACAGAGAGATAGAGACCAGGGTGCAGGGACCCCCCCCTCTCTGATTGCAGCTTTCTGTTTCTTAGAGCAATGTACTGCCCCACTACCTGGTCATTGTACCCTGCCATGATGGCCACACCGCCTCCTCTGGTAAGACCGACACCTCCACACCGCGCCAGAACTGCTACTGAATAACACACTCTATGACACCGCCTGTAAACACAGTTTGATAGATAGATCCATGTGTTTGATCACAGGCACAAATCAATAGACACCAATACCAATACACTTTCCTCAATAGTGTGTGTCTCAATTGGAGCCTCTTGTGTACAAATTGGAGAGTAACTTTAACAGAAGTGGAGGGAAAACCCCCCGTTATTGTCCTGAATTGGGTATGTTATTTGCTCAAGCCTGTCAGTGATGTTTTTACAGGAGCAAAGGGTGAGACTCATACACCGCAATCTGAGTGCTGTGACTCGGGGATGAGGCGGTTCCTCACGGCTCTGTGTCAGCTCTGTGCTGCATTTCCTCGAATGGTGGTTGTCAACCTGCAGGGGTTCCTGGGGACGGACAGACAAGACAGAGGGGGAGCAAGAGCTTGGCACAGTTACTGCCTGGCGTATTTGAACCGTCAGCGCTGTCCAGAACAGCCCATTTACAATAGAGTGGAGCTGCACAGTTCATGCTGCAGGTGTTGCTGCCACTTACTGGCCAAAGAGTACATTTTTAAAATTTTCTCTCTAGGTCAAAAGGAGAGCCAGAATATTTTACATCAGCGTTTTTTCTGCAAATGTTAGCAAATGCTGACAGAATTGGATCTGCTCCCATTCTCTTTGGAAAGCTGTAATAGTATGTTGATAACTCATTTGAATAGGTTTTCATTTCATATTGGAAGGAGGGGTATTAACTAATTGTCTTCAATTAAGCTAATTAATGAATTAATGAATTAATAATTAAATATTAATTTATAAAAATGCAGTTTAACATGTTTAAAAACTAATGTGTAATAGTAATGTATTCTTCCCATATGGACTTTTGCTAAAAAGTCATTATTTTCCAACTGCAGATCTAATGCCTCAAATAATGAAGCAAAAATGGTTTAAAAATCACAGGTTGATGAAACTGAAGACGGCAAACTTTTTATTTTCTTTCTTAATGAATACGTTTGTAATAATCATTTCCATCTGTAACATTTCAGAGGAACAGAGACACCGCAGGCAGCAGGCTGATCACCCCCACCATAGCAGTCAACTCACTCCTTCCCCCACAACAGTCGCCCGCAGACTGCCATTCACCCCCACCCCCCAGGGTCGTCACACAGCGGGCACTGTTCACCCTGTCAGCGTGGGCCACCGCATCCTCCCTGCCCCCCAACCTCAGTCCCCAGTCATGAGAGTGATTTAGTTTTAGATAATAATTAGTGTTCATTTGTTATTTTAGTGTTTGTGTATTATTTTCATGTGTTCCAGTGTATTATGTATTTTTATTTGTGTTTCAAATGTGTTAAAGTGTGTTGCACTTTAGAGAATTTATTTTTATTCACGTTTTATTTTTTTATTTTTTAAGTTTGTGTTATAAAGTATAATGTAGACAATAAACGTTTTGGTTTATATTACATTTGCACTGTTTTCTTTATTCAAACAAAAAAAGGTGTTAATCTCTACTGATCATGGGTATGTAGTACACAGCAGTGTAAATGGTTAATAACACATTTTGGTTCATTCTTTGTATTTCATTCATTATATATTTACATTTTAAAGCAATGTCATGCATTATCATTATTTCCAAAAGCTGGTACCTTGGAAGGGTTTACATTTTTTGCATCTGGAGTGCAAGTGGTTAAAGAGAACCTTTTCAAAAATTGTGCATAATTGGGGGGTCTACTAAATAAGGTCTGCTGAGTATTTATTAGGGTGAATACAAAATGGCATGCAACGAGACGGTTGGGTTTTTACTTTTTTAATCGTCAAAGGTTATGCATTCAATGTATGAAATGTAACGTATTTATTTGGGAAAATAACAATTGGTATGGGGGGCCAAACAGGCCATAACACATTGGATTGCGTGCATACTATATTGGTTCACAACTCTGCATGCCAATATAGCACACACACAAACCGATGTATTATGGCCTGTTTGCACCCCATAAATTGGTAAATATTTTTCTCTCATATTCCACTAGAGGGAAGCCTACCCTCTTTCGGAAATGAGAGAAAAACGTACATGCTAGCTTCACATTTTAGATCAAGCCTTTCCAAAACGCACCGCCACTCCGGGACTAGGGCAAGAGATCTCGCGAGAGGCGGCGTGGCCAGGCCCGGTGCGGGAGTGGAGCCGGTGCGCAGGCAGGGACAGTGTCTGAATAAGAGCCGTTTGACACTCGCACCCAGAGCACACGGTTAAGGGCGGACGGGCGGATTTTGGGGGCGAATTGAGGAAGATAAACCAGTGACAACCGCGTCGTCCCCTGATTCCCGACAGGAACCGCCGCATACCAGCCAGGTAAGTCGGTACTAATCATTTCTCCGGTTGTTTTGGACGTAATTGTTGGACCTTCATTTTACCTAACGCCTCTGCAATTAAACAATATAAATGTTCATTACGAGCATTTCAGGAAATGAAAGGGGGTTGACGAGGTATAATGGAGGTATTGGAAAGCGTGTCTTTCATTTAACATTAGCCCTCTTCACTTGGTAGTCTTTGAGGACATGCCCCTGATTAGATGCCTTCAGCCTGGCTGGAGTGGGGCTGTGACGTCATGGTAGAAAGTACGCAGGACTAAACCCCGGCTGTGCTCAGACAGCCACACGCACCCCCAGGCCTGTCGTCTGTTGCATGTCATTTGGTAGGATTTCATATTGAATTTGTGTCCCTGGTATTGTGGGCCAGTGTGGTGTAGGGCTTGGGAGTGTGATCCGTCATTGAGCAGACTTGTATAACCGGTACAGGTAGTTTCCGTCTCGCTGCGCCATGTGGGCCGCCTGCACTGAGGCCGGATGGGGGCGACAGCTCTTTCGAAATGTAGGTCTCGGATAAAAACCTAGCATCCAATGGTGTACTGGGACATTGCATTGCTAATATACTTATTTATGTTTTGGGTCGACTACCTGCTGTAACATTTCACCATGTTTGCTGCAATGGTTTTTGCTCCACTGTAAAATGTATGGATTTATGTAGTATTCAATATTTCCTGCTAAACCACAGCACTTTGTTTAAAGCTCTTGTTAGTTATTGAATACACTTGTCCTTATAGTGATAATACAATTGTAATTATTGTAATGCATTCATTATATGAACATCTCTACTTTTTTAAGTATATGATCCAGCTTTTTTGTTTTAGCTGTATCGGTATGGACACCACTTATAGTAATAAACTCCTGCCCTGCATTATGCTTGCAAAACTATTGAGGGTTTAATTAAATAGGGATATCTGTCTTTTCATGTTTCGATTGTTGTTTTTATGAAGCAGCATTGAAAACACAGAATCCTTTTTGTTTACCCCCTTTTCTGTGTGGCAGGTTATTGAAAGTGGACCCGTTCAAATGCTAATCCTGGCCCCTTCCCCCTGCCCTGCAGTCAGCAGAACAGTGCTGCACTTCCTCCCTGGTTTTGATGATAACGCTGGGTTGTGTCGCCCAGCCAAGTGTTGACTGTACGAAAGAAAAGTTGCATGTTTGCATGTCTGCATGTTTAAAACCTCACCCTGGCAACTGGGGGCTTCATCAGATCTCTTTAACAGCCATTGCCAATTTTGATGCTGTTGCCCATGGTCAGAAACCTAAAAAACCCACTAGCTGTGTGCACCACCATGCAGAAGCGTAAGCTGAGTATATCAGAGTAATACAAAAGTGCAGTAATACAGTATAAAATTACAGATCAAAACATCATAATACAATTACAGGTTCAAAAGTACAAGTGCATAGATAATTATACAGTTCATATACAATTGTTATATTAATGTGAGTGAGATAGTGGCCCATGATGTCTTAATACACACTATTTTATAACAAGATGAACTGGTTTGTTAAAAAAAAATATATAAATATTTATATGGAAGGTCTTTCCTTTTGGTTTCCTGCACACTTTCACCCTTTACTATAGCATTGAAGTGTACATGTCAGTACCGGCAACTACTAGTTTCAGTTCAGCTCGCCAAGAAGGAAATGCATTCCTGTGAAGTGAGAAGGTACAAGATTGATATTAAAACAATTACAATTAATATTATTATTTTTTCTAAGGGAAGAAGTTACCACCCACCCACACTGGACACAGACAGGAAATAGAGAAAATGCTTAAATATGTATCAAACTGTCCTGCTGTTGTTGGAATATTAAGTTTATTAATGGAAAAGTCAGACCACATACTTTTAATCCGTTCAAACTGTTAGTTTCAGTGTCTAAGATGGTTTTTGGATTAGTCTGCCTAAAATACCTTTGTATAGTTCAATAATAGTGCTAATCTGGGTCTGTGAAGCTAGCCCATATAGCAGAAGTCATATGTAGTCCATTTTAATGACTACTGTGCAAAACATAGTGTATTATTATTTTTTATTTGTTGGCAGATGCCCTTATCCAGGACGACTTGCAACATAAGTCTATGTATGTAGAATGCTTCTCCCAGACACTGTACTGTGATTCCATATCTTTTAGTTGACCTTTTTCCCATTTGCAGGTTATTCATGCTTGTCCTTGTGTGTGCGACAAGATATCTTGATCACAGTTAAAGCAAGGCCACAGTAACCAGACACGAATGTATTGAAGTGTAAACCGTTTTGGGTGGATTTTCCTGTCAACTTTGTTTGCAAAATGTAATCTGCAGTGTTTTTCAGTAGATTGCTAGTGGAGGAGGGGAGTTTTGTGTGGGGTGAGATACGAAAAAGAAACCGAATGCTTTTTTCCTCCTTTCGTGTCTTTATGGTCCTTCCCTTTTTCTCGGCAATTCCGTCCTCCGCAGCTCCCCTCAGCGGGCCCTCATTCCGCTCTGGTGGCGGACGTGCGGAATGCGGAGGCGGCCGTGGCGGCGATGACACACAAGCAGTGACGCAAGCAGTGGCGTAGACCCAGCCTATAGGTCGCCGCCTTGTAGCGCAGCTTTCCGCAGTTTTGCGCAGGGCTGCAGAATCCGAGCGATCTCATTGGTGGAGCCGCGCAGACCCGCGCACGACTGCGGATATCTGCATTACACGAACGCGACCTTACTTAATAGTCCTGCAACAGCTACAGAGGATAGTCGACACGGCAGCTCAGGTTAAAGGGAGACATTGGAGATACATAATTAAACATCCGCTGTGCCCTTTTCGTATCGGATACCGCGACCAGTCAAGGTGAGAGGATTTGGCTCTGTACGCTTAGTTAAAAATAAATGGAGACATCTTGGCAGCACCTTAGTCCGGTCAATAGTGGCTGCAAAATCACAGGGCATTATTTCCGGCTCGACTCTTGAATGCATACGCGTGTTTTACAGAACTCAGATATTGTTATACAGGCCACCGTGGAAAAGATCAAAGAAAATGGCTACATGTTTGATTATATTTAAATCCGCTTAAGAAGGCTGCTTGCAGCTATGAGCATGTTCGGTTGTATATGATGTGCAATATTAATGTGATGTGTGGTGCAATTGGCATCTGCTCTGCACACACAGGAGTCGTGATGCATTCCCCAGCACAGTGAAGGAGGGGGTGCATTAACACGACAGCAAATGCATATCAGGCAATGGATCTGGTTTTCTTTCCCACACCCAGAAACACGATATTTTTCATTTCTTTGATATGGAAATGTAGCATTTTACACATTCGTCACCAACGTGGTCTATAGATGGAAGTAACCATTGCACTTCGAAACTGAAAGCTTTCACAACAATCTGAAGTTTACCTGTGCTCCAAATGTGGTATGCAGCCGTGGCAATAATAGCTTTATCACCGAGACTTTGCAGATGTATTTTCTCTGGGTTGAGAGTCAAGTTACAAGATGGGTGTAATGCATGCAAGTATATGCATTTACACGCATGCATTTTGTTTCTTGCAGCACGTTAGCATGCCTTTCTTCAATGCATGAGACCAGGCGTTTGAAAAATCTAAGTAATTGAAACAGAATTCGATATTGTTGTGATGGATATCATGGTACCATATTGGTGCGATTGTTCTTTCATACTCTGAGATCTAGGGAATGTGCACTGCTGGGTCTGTTTTTTTTTTTCTCCAGACAGCAGTGTTCATTTGATAAGACAGTTTTGGCTTCGGGTCAGATCTCCTGAGAGGTTATTTTGCTTGAGGTGCATAGAGAACTTTTACAGGCAGACTATGTATAATTGAAGGGCAAGAACTATGCTTATGCTGAGGGTGATTTTTTTTATTTTATTTTGGGAAACCTTTACACTGGTGTTCTTTTTGCATCTTAAAATATGGTGAAATGTTTTTTTTTTTTAATTCCCCATGCATGCATCACAGTTGCCTAGAGTGCTACAGGACAATTTTGGACACTCAGCCAGCCATGATACTTACTTTACTCACTTTTAACCTCTTTGAACAGATGACACTTGTGATCTCCTCTGAGTGTGCTGCATTCAAGTGCCAATTCATGCTCAGTGCTCGCCTTTCACTCCATGGTCGGCCGTTACATTCTCGTTTGGTAGTGTCAGCTCCTCAACCACACTCACCTTCAGCACCCTAAATGCCTTCTGCCTTCCCAGAATCCCTTTAGATCTCCTTTTTGGTTGTTCAAATATGGAGATGTGTAAAGGGATTTGTCATGTAAAAGTTTCAGGGAACATATTCAGGTTTAGGCAAATTGTGTGAAGAGCAAAACCTGCAATTCCTCACTCAAGATTCATATAATGCTCTGCTCTCTAGAGTTATGTCAGATTGGCAGTTCTCCCATTTTATATTGCTCTGCTAAACTGTCCAGCTTTCAAAACACCCCTAATTACAGCTGAGAGAAACAAAGAAACATTTATAACGGGGCAATTGCAGAATCAGGTGATGCAATACAAAACCACTCTAATCAAACTTAGCACATAGCCTAGATACCACCCACAGTACATCATTGTTCCTATTATTCCTCTGTATAGGAAATGTTGTTATGGTTTAGGTCCCAGGGTTATATTTAACTTTGCACTTAAAGCGTAACGATAAACCAACTTTTTTGTCAGATCTTTTTATATGATCAATGTAGAGGTATTAGTGGGAGGTGAGCTGAATGGTGAACTGATGGGTTTAAAAACAGCAGGACTCCGATTATGAGGTATCCAGTAGTTTTAGTTAATCCTCACCTCATTATGGGTCAGTGAGGTGTGCGCTTATTTCTGGATACTTCAGTGACCAACTAACTGTAATCACAGGTGTGTTGCACAGGAATCCACAATACTAGACCTATGACAGCCTATGACAGTCTCGATATTGCTTCATATGAGTGCAGCCTTATTTCACAAAGGAATTGAAAGTGCATGCAAAGATGAATCTGAGATGAAATGATCAGGGAAGTCCACGTTATACGTATTAATACTCTTACAGCTGTAACCACATACCACAAAAACTGACCTCTTTATTTTACTGTAATCAAGGAATATGTGGTTATATATACAGCTCTGGGAAAAAACAGACTACTGTAAAATTATCAGTTTCTCTGGTTTTACTATTTATAAGTATGTGTTTGGGTAAAATTAACATTTTGTTTTATTCTATAAACTACTGAGAACATTTCTCCCAAATTCCAAATAAAAATTTGAATGGATTGGCTGCCATACATGTAGAGATGCTGATTTAAGAAAAAATTGTAGTGGTCTCTTCATTTTTTTCTAGAGCTGTATATGAACATTTCCAGTGCATTGGACTGTACAATAATACTACTTGTTTGGTTTTTTTCCTTGGTTTAAAAACCAAACCAGACCAGAGCATGTGATGTTTTCTGCTTCCCAACTGTGAATAGTTTTAACACCCTGAAAGCAGAAGTTATAATGGTATGATTCCAATTCCACAACATTTGATTTTTCCATAAAGGGAACACTGTAGATATGCGAGAGCACAGAGGTGAAGCAGTCTTTTCATACATTTAACCTTCTCTCATGGAAACAGATTAACTTTCTTAGTTGGAAAAGAGATTGTTGTTATCCTGGCATTGGCCCCAGGTTTATCTTTAAGAGTTATATTCTCCCAAGACTGCCTGGAGACAGTATCTGGTGTCTGTACAGCTCATGTAGCACAGTAGACTTCTTGCATTAAGTTTTTATGGGACGACTGGTAAACCCACTGACCTAAGTGTTTGTGTATCGGGAGCCCTGCTGAAAGTTTTTACACTGTAGTCATTGCTTTATTTTATGTTCCAATTAGGGCACTTCTATAATAAGCATGTGGAAGTAAAGAAAATGGTTAAATACAAACAAATGGCCTGTAAATGCAGTTGAGTACATATTGTTTGCATGGTATTTGCAGGCAGGTGTGTCTTGTTTTTACAGATGTTTGAATTTGAATACCCAGAGCCCCTTCCTGGGCTCTCTACAGACGCAAAGGTATCCAGGAGTTAGTTACTAGGCAGCTACTCAAACTGGTTCTCTCTCCCTTAGCGCAGAATGTCGCCCCCCGGTGAGGATCATGAGAGCGATGCTTTCATGCAGTGCCAGCAGGCCTGTGGGCAGCTGGAAACCGCCATCGCTGCAGTGACCAGTGCGGAGCAGCAGCTGAGAGAGAACTCCAGAGAGGTGAGGAAGAAGGGACGTATTTAATCACGGGTTTCCTCACTTTTTTTTCCCTCCTCCCCCTCCTCCGTTCTAGTCACAAGATCCGGTTCTGTTTTCTGTTTATGGTAACTGGATTAGCAGTATCATTTCTAGCTTGTTCCTCTGAATGCCGTCTTGTTGTGGTTTTGTGCTGTGGCCTGGGCACTAATACCCAGGGGGGCTCCGGTCTCTTGGCATTGTTGTGGGGAGCTCTGTGTCTTCGGTGAGCTCATTACCACCGCCTCCCTGAGATCACGGTGGAGGAGGAGCGTACCTGCCAGGCAACCACACAAAGCCTGTGATGACATTTACAGACATACTGGGCCAGCCTTTATATAGAAGGAGCTAGACAGGAGCTAGACACAGCCGCACACTGCAGCTTAGCACGGTGTATTGTATCCTACAACTGTCCAGATTGATCAGCAGTACAGCCTGTATATTAATAGGTAAAATTTTTGTATTGTATTTATGATATATTGTTTTTTTTTATTCCCTTTTAAGAAGTCGTTCCAAATTATTCTAACTTATACTTGGGTTCTTCTGAAGGGGAATAAACATCTTACTTGAAATCATGCAGGTGACTAAAAAGGCAGTTTCTTTGGTCTCCATTGCTATGTTCCACATGGCTACCACGACTGTCTGTGCTGGGTGAAGCTAAAGTAAGTTGTTGCGTGTATCTCCCTCTGTGTAGGTGAAGTCTCAGCTCCACAGTTGTATCAGCCGGCATCTGGAGTTCCTGCGCTCTCGGGAAGTCTGGCTGCTTGAGCAGATTGAGATCGTCCAGCATCTCAAAGAGGAGGCCCTTCAGCAGCAGCTCCAACAACTCCATTGGGTGAGTCAGTTGGTCAGAGTTTCAGCTCAATCTTCTAGTTGATCGCTTTAAACGCTACCTGAGGTGTAACCTGTTTCTCTCGCTCTTTCCCTGCATTTCAGCTCCTGGGTCAGTTCAACATCCTCATTCACCAGCTGGAGAATTCCAACAGCAACGACCTGGCCAATCAGATCACCTGCTGTCTGGAGAAGTAAGCACTTTTACTGTGAGCTGTAAAGTATGAAATCCTACTATCCCCTGAAGCAGTGGCCAATGTCCTGACTAACGCCTCTATTTCCCTATGCAGGTTGTCCAGTCTGAACCTGACACCGGAAGAGACTCCGGAGATGAGTTTCCAAGCCGACGTTCGATCTCTGCGGAAGGCCATCACTTCCTTCGGGACAATCGCCACACAGGTACGGTGGCACTCTCCACAGCGGACAGCTCACTGTCCTTCGAGTACAGACACGTCAGCAGTCCACTCCAGCCTCCAGGAGCTGCTTACTCATGTAGTGTGTGGGCTTCAATTCCACACACACACCCACTGCTACTTAAATTATCACAACCTGATCTCCTCTCCCTTCTAATCTAACGCACAGTCATATGATATGTGTTGTTCTAGGATAAATTAGAACCATCTCTCTGTTTTGCTTTCCAAGTCCCTGTAATCCCTGGTAATTCCCTTTGTGCACGATCAGTGCTGAAGTAGGTTGTTTGTCTTTGTTTTGATGGGGAGGGGGGGGAGTTCCCTGTTCCCTCTGTGCTTTTGTTTTTCCTGAAACTAACGTGATTGACTGATGGAATGTGAAACCAGATCCTGTGATTGAATTTCAAAATGTCTGTACCACATTAGCAGTCACAATTTAAATTCAACTTCAACATTTTATGGACTTCTTTTAAAGCACGGGATGGGCCCCAATTGTTTTCCATCATGCATCCCTGCCTGTGATTGAGCAGTTTCTTTCTCGTTTGAGCTTGCAGTTTTTTAACAAGCATGTTTTGTGTTTTTGCTTCTCAGGAGATTGAGCACATGACCAACATGCCGGCACAAAACGCAAGCCCCTCTGAAAATGCCTGGCTCTTCCAGAATTGCCCCATAGCTGCTAAGAAGCCGGTAAGCATAGCTAGTTACTAGTTTCAGTGACTTGATTTGTATGAGAAGTAGATGAGAAGCATGGACTAAACAGGCTCTACTTGCTTTTTTGTCCTCAACAGAAGATAGAGCCTGTGCTGGCATCGCCTCTTGCTGATTGGCTCCTTGGAAGCCGCCCAGCGTCCAGACGTCCAGTAGCATGCCAGTGGAGTAGCGACCCACAGGACTGGCTGCTCAAATCGGAGGGGGGAGTCCAGGTGAGAGGCTGTGCAGTACGGAGGCTTGTCATTGTTTGACGTCATATTGTTTCATCTGTAAACTATGAATGCATGTATATTTAACCATGCTTTGTCTTTTTTGTTTGTTTCCTTCCTTTTCCCTTTGAACAGATGAGCACCCCTTCTGTGACCTTTGACTTGCAGAAGGCCTGGGGCCAGCTGAAGGACCTAGAGGCCTGGGTGCAGAAGGAGACGGCGCCCCCTAGAGAGCGCTCCATGAGTGTCGCCAGCAGCTCGGCTCAATCCATCGAGAAGATCGAGGACTCGGAGCTCAACTTCAGCATGGAGGAACAGGAGGAGGAGGGCGAGGAAGAGGGGCAGGAGTGTGACCTCAGTGATTGGCTCGTGACACCCGCCGTCGGGGAGAAGTGGGATTCCCCTGAGAGTTCCCCGCTGGATGACAAGTGGAAGGTAGTCCTCCAGCCCTTTTCCGAGCGCTTCTCCCCCAGCGATTGGCTGCGCCGCTCTGAGGCCAACTGCGGCTCCTGCTGTGGCACCCGCACCCAGGCGGTGGAGATCGAGAACCTCGGCAAACTGAAGTGCCTGAAACAGAGCCCCGCCCCCGCCCCCGCCCCCGTCCCCGTCCCCGCCCCTGCCCCTGCCCCTGCCCCGGCCCCCTCCGGCTCTAGTGAAGCATGGCTCCTGCCACCCCCCCCGGTCCAGGTGGAGCAGGTGTGCAAGGCCAACGAGCCCTGCGGGAGCCTCTCGGAGTGCGTGTGCGAGGAGAACTGCGGCAAGGAGGCCCTCTGCTCCTGGCTGCTCAAGCAGGAGGGGCGCGACAAGAACGGGGTACCGGCGGATAAGAACAGGCTGCCCGTGCCGTTCCAGCATCACATGGTGGAGGCCATCCTGGACAGCTGGCTGCACCCCAGCAAGAAGGGCACCCCCTCAACATCCCCTCTCCCTGCCTGGCTGTCCCCTCATTCCCAGGGCCAGGAGAAGGCCAGCCGCGAAGAGCAGAGCTCTGAGTACAAGAGCCCCTTCCACAGCTCACTGCGCCTTGACAGCTGGGTCCTGCCTGCACAGACGCCCAGCACCCCCGCCCCCCAGGGCCACCCAGAGACCCAGGGCCACGCAGAGACGCAGGGCCACACCAGCACAAAGGAGGACAAGTGGCTGGTGCGCAAGAGAGCACAGGTAAGACTGCCGTGGTAGTTAAAATCACCATTTGATTGGAGACTTTTTTTGGGGAGAGGTTTGGTGGGAAAGTAATGATGTGCAATATTTCATTTCAGGAGCAGTTTGGTCTTCCAACAATGCGTGAGCTTTTTGCCCGTATGCAACTCAGCGGGGACCAAGACAAGTGGTTATACAGGACTCCTCTACAGGTGAGACTAAAAATCCAGCCAGAGATCCTGCTGTGAGACATTCATTGTGTGTGTGGATGGTTAACTAGTGTGTATTATACTCAAAAAGTGAAAACCTCCAAGAAGAAACGTCCAATTTAAATCCACTTCTCTAAATTCTAATAAGTCTTCTCTCTTTCTCTGCAGATGTGACAACCCTAGGAATTAGCTGTGGATGATTTTTTTTTTTTTTTGGGACACGAGCCACTCAATTGCTGATCATCGCACACTTCTATCTCGATTTGCCTTTCTTTGCCACTCTGTCAAGATTGGACTGCTTTCTCTGTCTCTGTGGGCAAGTTGGGGGGTTTCTACAATTCTGTATACAAAGGTGGTGGATTCTTCTCTTCATGGTGCGGGCCTGGAGATGGACAAGCCCCTCTGTGTTTGATTGGTCCAGTCTGAGAGTTCAGTGCGGTGGGGGTTGCCTGGCCTCTTTGAATCAAAGAGGGGAGGTCCCACAAAGCAATCCCTTGCAGGGGGTAGTAGTGGAGCCAAGAGAAACCTCCTCAAAGGTGAACCAATGGAGTTATTCCAGAGCTAATCTAAAGGAAGTGGTCCATTACAGGAAGAGAGTGTTGGCTCTGTACAGTAGACACAAAACCAACTCGGAAATAGCTCTTGTACAGACCAGTGGTGCACTCTGGATTAACTCCTTTAGGCTCAGTTTTGGGTGAGGTTAAAGTTGCAGGAAGGAAAGGAAAAGCATCTTTAAATTTAAATGCCGCATTTTGGTAGTCAATTTGATACAAATATAAGAATTGTGATTTATTTTAATTGATCAAAAGATTTTTAGATTATTTTGTTTTTAAAGTTTGCTTTTAAAGTGTGTAGTAAGCTTTGTTTTTAAATGGGCTGGTGTTTTCAGGGTGTGAGCAGAGATCTGGTTTAATTAAATGGCTTTCACAGCCAACTGCTTCAGTCCATAGAAGACCAGGCTGGGCAGTTATTACAGAAGAAGATATTCATCCATTTTAGTGGCAACAATACCAGTTTCTTGATGGGGGTGGGGTTTGTTCTTCTAGTAGAGAACTTGCAAAGTAGCCCATTTCTTCAGCTACAGAGTAAACATCTGGACACCAGCCGCTGCTCACAATAACCGATTTCCTCTGTTCTCTTCTATATTCCGTTGTGAGTGTATCCTATGCCACAGAACCATGTCTCCAGCTACACTTGGTGCTGGTTTCTGCCTATTATATTGTGTGTATTGGATTGATCTCAATTGAGTATTGAGCAAAATCATACAGAGCAGCAATTGTAATCTTCTCAAGTTGCTCAGATCAACATGTTCTAAATGTGACTAATTTTCCCATAAGATAGGAGGGGTAGGACAATGCAATATGGTTGATCTTCAATATAAAGATCTGACTTCCTCTTCAGTTTTACATCTTTTATATTCTGACCAACAGGATATCTTCTGAAATATCTTCTTGGGGGGGAGGTGAAGGTTATCGCCTGTTATTAACTACTAACTTTTATTTTTAACTGCATATATTGCAGGGGTTTGTAGCTATATGTTAGTTAGTCTCTGAGGAATGTCTTTTAACAATTCAGGTCAGTTCAGTCAAGGTGCTAAGTGGACACAGTGTCAGCTGCAGTCCCAGCCTTGTTTGTCGCTACAACTTCATTCAGCTTCTTCAAACTCGTCTACCCGTATAGCCTGCCGAGCCTCTCCAGCAAACTGGGGCTATTTATGCAAGTGCTTCACAATGTTAATACTAGATAGAAATATTTATTTTAAGTATTACAAATTACAAGTGCTGTGATCTAGACCATATATTACTTATCTCTTAATAAAAACAAAGAAAACTTGTCTGAAATGCCTGGTTCTTGATCTGCTCAAAAATTGTCATACATTTCTACTGTTTTTTTTTCCTTCTTCTCGTAATGCAATTTTGGTTCAATATTGCATGTACAGTTAGTCTTAAGAAATGCAGTGGTAGTCTCTCTCCCCTGTAATGCTGGTGGTTTATTGCCCAACAGTGTGGCTTCACAGATAAGTGTAATCTCTAGGGCACAGCACACTTCCACCTGGGAGCTCTTTCTCTGTAGTCACACCCTCTGTTCAAATAAACATGGATGTCAGCCATTGAGCACTTATAATTCACAGTTAATGATAAACTTAGTCTATACTGGAAAACAAATCAATGTAGTTCATAAAGGACAATATTGACCTCGGTTGCATGCACCCCAGCATTAACTTATTTTTCTGTAAATGTGTTTTTACACTTTTACCATATGTTAGGTTGTACCTATCTTCTATACAGAACAATATCCTTTCAGCCCTGTTCATTGCAAAGGCTCTCACTTGAAATTTACTCTATTTCGGGTTATTCTCTCCACACATTAGTGTTAGTTGCATTTAGTTCCACAGAAACCCCAGGTGGACATTTTGTCATGGTCTCCATATTTTGCTTAAAGCCTAAGGAAGTGTTGCAAGAGTCCAGGCAGACTGATATCGAAGAGGTGAAAGTTCTGCCAGACTCTTACTGTAATCTCAGCTTAACAAAAAAAAAAAAACAATAAGGAAGCATTTTAGTTATCAAGGAGACGAGATCAATCGACTACGGCCCAGTTTATCCACATGTCTGTGTTTATTGCACCATTCCTGCGGAGTAATCAACCAGAGTAAACAACCTCTGGCTGATAGCCACTCATCAAGGAAAGAGCACATTTTACTGGGTAATGATTCTATTGTACAACCAAATGTTGGAGAAGAGACTGAAGGCCTAGCTGAGTGGAAGAACTGTGAACAGGAGTACTTTTTATTTAGTTCAGATGACCACATGAGAGCAAACTAGATAGAAACGCTGGGTCTAAATGATGCACGTGGGCATTATAGGCAAATACATTTCCTGGTAGCCAGCTTAATTGCACCCGAGAGTATTTATTAAACCGTGAAAAGGTAGATACTGGGCTATACCCAGAATATGGCACTGTGCTCTAGTAAAGTGGGTTTTACAATTATAAAAGTATACATCGCATTGTTTTAAAGTTATAGTAGTAGACATTGTGGAGCAGTGGTAAGGGTGCTGCACTCATAACGGGAAGGTTCTTTACTTAGATTTCTCCAGCAAAATACCCAGCTGTATAAATGGGTACAAATGTAAGTTGTAATGTGGAACTAGTATAGGTCTGTAATAGGTAACGTATTGTGGGAAGTCTCATTTATATATGTAACTACATGCATGATATCCCTTCAATGAGTCTGCATGCTCAGTTGACAAGACTTCTATTCCCTGCAATACAGTATATTTATAATAAGTGCCAAGGAAGCAGTCTTGCCACAGTCATTTCTGCTAGGCAATATTTTCTCTTAACTGACACGTTAGAACATGTCAAAACTGCATGTTTTTTGCTTGCTTTTAAACGCACAAACTGATTATGGGGATTTCAACAGTAAAATCCACGAGACTGCTATAATTGCCACTGATAGCTTTACAATCGCTGCCATTATATGGGAGTCAAGCCCAATCTTGATAAATCCTTTCATCGGAATTGCAGAGAACAGCAAAATGCCAGTCCTAAGCCCAGTATGAAACATTAACTTTAAAATAGGTACTTCATATGGATTCGCATTGCCTTGGACTTTAAACCTCTTCAAACAGTCACAACATTCCTGCTAATGGAAGCCCCCCCCCAATTGAGCTAAAAATACTACAATTATAACAAATTACGGGTTTAAATCGTTTTTGTCTTTATTGACATGGCGGTATAAGGAAACATTTGCGATCCCTTCTAATTAGAAAACTTTTTTACATATTTTTGTTAGAGCACTTTTAACTTATTAAACAAAACAAAAACAAAAAACATGTTTAAATAAAAACGTGTCTACAGGAATGGGCCATTTTCCTCGCCAGCCTGCCTATTTGACCTCCACAGGTGCCTGCGCAGAACTGGCTGAGGGTTGAAAAGGTCCAACTGAGCCAAAGAAAAGGACCAGGAGGGACAGGTGCGGGGTGCGAGGACAGTTCAGTTCATGGAGCTGGGGTCTGTGTCCGGCTGACGAGTCCTCCGCTGTCCCAGCCTGCGGTGATCACAGTGAGTGCCGTGGGCTGCTGCCCTTCAAGTGTTGCCAGTTGTTGTAGAGAGAGTAGAGTCCTGTCAGCGCCAGTCCCATCAGGCCTCCTCGCGCCGCCCCCCGCAGTCCTCCTGCACACACACACAAACACACACACAGGGGTTAAAAACAGCACCACACAAAGGTTACAACCAAGAGGAGGCTTCCACCCCCCCTCAACAAGGCAACTGATCTCAGAACTCTATTAAACTGACTGAAAGGATCCAAGTGACTTAATTTTCCATTTTCCACAGTCTGCTGAGGCACTTTGTCAGACATCCACCACTCTTTGTGTAAAGTCATCCTGCCCTACTGAATCTCACGCTCAATTCGGAAGCAACACGGACCCATCAGCTAGCACAATGTAATGAAGACAGTGACCATGTAGAACTGGTGTTGTCCTCTATACTTTACAGCACTGGCATTCCCAACGAGCAGAATTTCGAATGCCTTGGAAATAGATTTAAAGGTCTTAAGTGTAACGTTTTAATTCTAAATCCTTCCTAACTCTGTAGTGCCACATGAAACTGCAAAAATGATTTTAAAGCACGGGTTTTACACAGTGGGTCATTTAACATTTAATGAGTGTACACTGGTGGCATACGAGAAACAAAAAGGGACATGTCTAACTAAACGGATCCTGCTAGACATTCACAGATACAAACACACAGTTTTTGTTTAAGACCTACACCATGTTAGGGTAGGAGTTGAAGTTACACTCTTCTGCACTTTTGTATCTACACAGACACATCTTTTGAACACGTGCCTATCAGTAGGTTTGTCCTCGGGCCCAGTGAGTCTGAGGGGAAATGATAATGTTCCCTATAACCCTGCAGCTTGAGTCCACACCCAAACACTGATACCCCAGACAGGAATCGGCTGCCTTTTCATGGGGCAGCACATTAAACAGGTCACACCCTTCCTCAAGAGCCAAAGATACTGACAGCTGGACTGGCCTGCAGGCACACAGCTGACCATCCTGTGAAACAGCCCACATCACTCTGTGTCAGATCTCCACTCCTGGTCCCAGAGACACCCAGACACTTATCACGCCGGCACAGATCACATAGGGAGAAGTTGCCGTCACCCAGGAAGAAATACTTCTAAGCAAGCACCAGAAAAATCACCACATATCCTTTAAGGCCTTAACTGATGAATTTGTATTGCACAAGGACCAGATGTGTTCTCCAGACACTGGGGTTGCTCCTGTGTGTGGATTTACCCCACAATGGGAGTTAATCTCACTGCACTAGGAGAGATGATAAAGATACTGAGCTCAGTTCTGTTTAAACCCCTTTTTCTCTCCTCTGCCGTGCGCTAAGCCCCCTAATTGATACCTGCAGCGAAGCACTGACTTCATACGAACCATCCCCACCGTGCACTCAAACCGTTTAACTACAACAAGGCGAGCTTCTGTACATAATTATAGTTTTGCATTTTTTTGTTTGTTTGGTTTCTTCCAAGGCTGCAATTAAAGCTATGGAAATGTGAAAAGGCACGCGATCTTCATCACTGGCCCATTGTTCCCGATGCAGTTTTGCAACTCGGTCTCTAATGCAGGATCTTTTCCCCGGTCCTCTGCTCCGCGTGCCTGGGCTACTGCCTGGCCTCGTGATTGCAGCGTACTTTGAGACAGGACTTTGGCCCATAACTTGCCAAACTGATACGGTTGTTACATGAACAGAGAGCAGCATTGCACATTTTCTGGCGTTTGTTTATTTCCAATGAACAGGCAATATTACAAAGTATTGTGGAATTACGGGGCCAACGGGCAGCCCGAAGGCCAGCCAGACTGCAGGAGTATTGGTAGGGCAGCCGTGTTTTACCACCAGTGTTTCAGTTCCCCAAGCGGCTCGGGATCAGCTGAGATCAGCGCTTTCCTTCCAGGAATAAAAGTGCTATGCCAACTGTGCAGAAAGTGTGAATTCATTTCAGTCATGTCAGGTCTCCAAGGCCACAGAGCCTTACAGCTTTTGCTCCTATTTTAGGTCTTGATTAATTACTTCATGGAAAAGTTTCGACGGGGTGTAGAAGAATATGTGCTTCTAATTATTTAAACTATAGCCGATGAACAAAGAAAAATGTTCCTCTTTCACAACTATGAACTTGTGTAAACAAACAAACAAAAAAGCCAATGTTTAAGGTCTAACCTTCATCAAAGTTCAACAAGTGATTGTTTGGTTGTTTGGTTACATGTTGTTCTGAATAAATATATCCAGCACCATCATGATCTAGAAGCCATTGGCTACTATTGAAAAGCAAAATTGCAGCAGAAAGGGGAACTGGCCTTGAGCACCCATGTCAAAACTCCCCGCTGGGCTGCTAGAACTCTCTTGCCTAAGGGGTTATTTGATGTAGTTTCCAGTCACACAATGTCAGCTATCTGCTTTAAACCCAACTTCCCAACGCTTCATTCCAAGAACTTTATCAAACCCAACTTCCCTTACATACATATATAAAAACAAAGAACCATCCTTATCTTTTGTCGACTGGATTCCCCAGGTCATGCACTGGATTGCACACACAAACAAGAAGCCTTTTTTTGTTTGTTTTTAAAACCATACCATGTTTGATCTCTTTCACAGATCTGACGTCTGACGGTAGCATAATTGTTTTATCCCTCCATTTAACTATTATAGCCTTTCACTTTTCAACCCTCCTGAAACACTTTGTGCCCATTTAACACCCCATCATCCCACCTCCCAGGTAATTATTAACAAAAGCATACATCTGATTCCCTCGACCTTTCAACATCACAAAGTTTAGCATTAACTGGCTGCAGGAAAAAAAAAATACAATCTTTTATGAAACTCCCCAGTGGTAAGAGGTCTTCAGGCTGGTTTTGCTATGAGGTTGTGTGCGTTTGTGCACGTATAGTTTGGAAGAACCTTCAATCCCCAGGAAGACCTGGCAGCAGCGTGTTTGTGAGGAGTGGGTGTCTGTCCGTCCTACCATGCGAGACCTTTGCTGCTGCTGTTGCATCAAATACGAACTATGTAGTGGTTCAAACATCAGAAAGCAGAACTGCTCCTCTACACTCAAAACAAGCTCTGAATTAGAAAAGTGATCTGTCAGCTTCCCCCTATGGACTGTAATAATAATAATAATAATAATATCATCAATGCTATTTATGTGGGGATTGTCATCTTTTAGTGGTTTACACATAGGAGGGGACTGACTGAAACACAATCTTCCCCTCTAGGGAACTTCAGCTCCTTACATAACACTAGGGAGAGGAAATGAGGAACTGTAATTCCTAGTGGAAATTTAGGGAAAGCACATTGTTAAAGCCTGAGGGAGGATAGTGCTGATACACCAGGGTTGGCATAACGGGCCTCATTGTTTACATCCGCCTGATACTGTGATGTCACTCCTCTAGGCTTGGGAACCCCCTGTCAGCGTGCTAAGGTTTCGGTGGGTTATGGCGTGTTGTGGGGTGACTACACACACCACGTCAGTTTAGTGTGGTGCGTGATGCATTGCTCACTCGTGTTCAGCACATTCAGGAAGCTCCTCCCACTCCTGGGATCTGTCCCTCTCTCTCACCTGTGGATTTGAACATCATTCCTGTCAGGGTCCCGGCCGCCACGGTGTTGAGGTCGTCCTCTGCCCCTCTGGTCTTCTCGATGATGACCCCGAACACACTGTACAGCAAGGCTGAGAGAGGGAGAGAGAGCGGCACGTACATCAGTCCTCTCGTCTAGAACGGGCGGGGAGCGCTGTATTGCAGCTGCACTGTGTGAACCTTTCAAATGGCCAGCTGAGCTTTGCCCTGTCCCGAGTTTACTGAGGACACGCCGGGTTTTGCCAAGTCGGGTGCCATTCAGAAACAGCAAGGCCTTTACTATAGAGACACTCTGATATATCTGATATATGTACCATTTATATAACATGCTGTGAAGTAGTAGGGGGGGGCATTTTTGGAGACATGCTCATTTTATTAGGACACGGAGTGGGTTGGTGTTAAATTCTCCTGGAGTTCAGCTTTCGCAAAAATCCCTAAAATGATTAGAAATAGGAAGCATAACAAAAGCCATCAGAGCATGACCATCATCCCTCTTTGATCAAGTGTCTTTGGTCACTTGACTATTTATAGCAATTATGTACCCAAGTGCTTTGTTTAGAATGAAATTCAGAAGACTGTGGCTCTCCACAACCAAAAGTTGTGGGTGATACAGTGTGCTATGTGGAAATGAAGGTGGTGTCTGGAAGCAGAGGGGTAGGAGAGGTCTCTACTCACCCAGAGAGCCTAGCGTGTTCGCCCAGGTCGCCCCCTGGCGTGTCACCAGATTCAGAATCCTAAAAAATAAAAATAAAACACACACTCAACATTGGCTATCCCAGCATTCCACTCTCTGACACTTTGAAAACCCCATCCTGTAGCAGATTCTTATATCAGAGTAGCATTCCTCTCTTCCTGAAAAGCTCAACATGACACCCATAACCACCTTTGAAGATGCTGAAGCTCAGCAGCTTTCAGTTTTTGGGATTCAAGAGTAATATCTTCCATGTAAAAGGTTAGAGAATTATACAACTTGAAAAAATACCTGCAACACAAGTCCTACAACAGATGCCTCAAACATCAGTTACGTTGATTTGCATTAAAATGGATCCATTAGGACGTTTAGAAGGGAAGCTGAAATTATCCCACTCCTCTGTCACCACTTATATGGAAAAGTCTAATGGAAAATGGCCGCTGGATATTTGTCTGTTGTACACTGGTCTGTCTACAGTAACAACAGGAAAGTTCAATGAACTGTATAGCGTCATCCTTGGATGAGTTATTTAGGAAGCGATTGCTGGAAACCAGGGTCAGGCCAGCTGTGTTTGAAATGGCAGGCAAAGAGAGCACAGAGCTCCTGCCTTCCATGTTCAGCTCAGAGGGACTTTGGTCTCAACAACACGTTCACGACACAGTCGGGTGTTTAGGAACTGGCTGGGAGACCCTGACCCCAGAGCCACAGCTGTGTTTGACTACAGGCAGGTGAGTCAACAGCTCTGCTACAGTGAGGTCACTGAGAGATCACGCCAGAAAACAAGTAAGAGAGAAAGAGATCAGATTGCTCTTGCACTCTACAGAGCAATAAAGCACTAGCTGCCCCATTCAGGCGGATTTGTCTACATTTTCTTTCAACACTTCATAAATGACCCCTTTTCAGTGTCTTAGAACTTTCCTTTCTCATATCAGAACCTCTCCAGTAAATATGAAGGTGCATCACTGAAGTATGTGGAAAATATTAAATACTCAATATGATTATAATCTCTGGGATAGGATTATAATCTCATACCTGGGCTAGGGTCCTATATTAATCCTATATTTTCTTTGCTCATATGGTCTGTGACATTGATTTTCTACAACCCTGTTTAATTTGCATATTTTAAAGTTTCTGCAGTTCATCAACTACTCCTTTTTAAGATGCAGTCTAATGCTTGGTTGATATCCATAAGAAAAGCTACATTAGAACAGCAGCACCACCTACTGACAAGGAAAACAGTTGCATTTTGGGAACCGGTTTACATAAAAGTGTAAAATAAAAAATAAAAGGTGGCAACACCCTCTACTGGCTAGACTAATAATTGACTGGGAGAAGTATGCTGAGCCTCAAGGTGAGTTAATACATGTTTTGTTCACTAGAAGTCATTCAAAGTCATGCTGAATAAAAAACGTCATTGAATAGTTCTGTGTAAAGCCCTGTCCACATTATCTAATACAAAAACATATATAATATGACCAACATTCAGATATGGGCAAACAATTTCTGATTTCAACCAACGTTATGAGCTGGACACATTACATTCTCACTATTTAAGAATGTTTGTTTTCTCATTAATTCATTTTCATTTTCTTTTCTTTTTTAGTTGTCCAAAACTATGATTATACATACAGATTTATGTTGATCCAAAGATACAGTATATTATATAAAAGCCCATGCATTCATGTAAGGGAACACAAACCAGCACAGTGTTTATACTGTTGGTTTTCCCTATTTAATGTCTTATATTACAAGAATTAACTCTGTAGTAAGGACCCCTGTGTAGCAGATGGGTTACATCTGGAGGGGAATTTGTGCTACCCTTTTCGAAAATTTAAATTAAAACTTCAAGTCAAAATAAAGCTGCTCACCAGTCCTGACCCACCTATCGAATCTCACCATAGAAATCACATGACCTGGGTGTTTGTGTGTGAAGAGGTCAGTGCCAGCAGTGGAACAGTCTGAACTGGGTCAGGCCGGGAATACAGCGCGCTCTGTTGAAAGATACGAGTGTAATCCTGGCCCGACCCAGGTTGAAGGTTGGGTGTGAGCACTCACTGGACATTGCGAGGTTTGGACCAGGCCATGTCCCGCGTCTCCTTCAGACCCAAGCGCAGCCCGTTCATAGCTCCAAACCCAGCGCCTGCAGAAGACGGAAAGAAAGAAAGTGCATAAAAGGTGAGGATAACCATTTCAGTCCCATTAATTGAATTTGTAGATAATGTGTCTATCTTGCCAGTATGCCATGTCAGAGATAGAAGAAAATAAATAAAGAAGCCAATAACAGGATAACATAGAACTGGGAAAGCAGGTGATATTCGCTCTGTTCAAAGTATGCTCTTCTTGTTGTCACATAAAACACTTCATTTGTGAAGTCCTTTTCTTTTCTGTTCTCGGAGTTGGACTAAAGATGCCATTACAGATTCAGTAAACAGATGCAGAGAGCAATACAGAGCCATGCAGCAGAGATCGGCGCCCACCTGTCATACAGCACCCTCCAATGGTGAAGAAGGCCAGCTCAAAGCGCCCACGGGTCTTGTTAGCTCCAGTGGGCAGGATGAACTCTTCACTGTCCTGAAAAACGCAATGCCTCTCTGAGAAACAGCACTGAGTGACACACACACACATGCTGAACCCAACAGGCCACTGCCTTGTAAATATCAACTAACAGGAGTTCTTTTAGCCCATTTCTTCACAGATCACTTTCTTTCTTTCACTGAGTGTTAAACAATGTATTTAAAGATTTGGGTTTTGTCTACCTACCCAAAGCCTGTCGGTCTGAAATGGTGCTACGTTTTGGATTAACGAAGAACTAGACATTTTATAGATTTGCTCTCATTGGATTGTTATCTGGGACTGAAAGGGAATATGCATGCAATGTGTCCTGCCCATAGGCGCGGGAAAGGCGTGTTGAGGGTGCTGCAGCGCCCCCTGCTGCTGCTGCTGCTGCTTAACGCTGTGATGCCAACAAACGATTTTTATAAATGCATTGCTAACCCTGAGACTGGCGTGATTGGCTTGAAACAGGCAGTGAAGAAGGCGGGCAGAATAAACGTTTACTGTGATTGGTTGAGGGCAGACAAAACGCAAGCCCATTCGTTTATCAACAGCCAATCAGCGTCGTGCTTGCTGGCGTGCTTGGCTGCAAAACGGGAAATAGTCAGAAGCGAAAACAGGACTTTTTTTTTTTTTTTTTTTATCTAACAGTTCTATTAAAAAGAGAAAACCCAATACTAATTGTGAGGCGAGAACTAACAACGTCGATAACAAAAATAACATCACAGAAGCAAGTGCTGAGCCTTTAGCAGAGAGCAGTGACAGTTATAGGTAAGACGTTTTTCCCCAACGCTGGTGCCATGCACAATGTTTTTTATTGTGCTGCTGATTTTTAGACTTTGTGTAAAGAGAGATGAGGGTTACTTAAGCGCCTTCTTACAAAACAGCCTACATAAACAAATTGATAAAGCAACTCATAATTAAAGAAGGCGATGACGTCATCATTATTGAGCACCCCCTGCTCAACACGCCTTCCAGGACAGGACAGCAGAGGGGGTCTTACCTGTACGAGGTATCGGGGGTCCACGTTGAGGTAGGGGGACAGGGGGCTCATTCCGGTCACTGTGGGGAGAGGAGGGTCAGTACCGTAGTGGTCTACCGACGATGAGCCAACAATACAGGATGCTGATCAAATGTGTTGATATAAAATGAGCAAATGATGTGACTCCGCACACCTACATTAAACCGTTACATTAGACCGATAACAGGTCTTCGGGGGCAGAGTGGGCTTCACAGAACCAGTCAGTCATTCGTGTAGCGCAGGTGTCCGCAGTTCTGCGCGGCTCCGCCAATGGGATCACTGGGACTCTGCAGATCTGCGCACAACTGCGGACATCTGCGCTACAAGAACGCGGTCTCTCTCCTAACCAGCGTGATAATACTTACGAGGCACCCCGGCCAGCTCCGTGTTTGAGTAGTCGGGAGCCCCCCCGCCGAAGATCCCTCCTAACCCCACTCTGGACCCGCCGGATCCCGGGGCGCTGTTATCCATGGCTCGGTGGCTCTGGGGAGCGGAAACCGAAGGGAAATTACGTGATCTTGTCGGATTCCTCTGTAAATGTCTGCTCTGTCGTCAGCTTCGGGACCTTGCTCCGTTTATCACACGACTGTATGAGCTCCAGTTCGTTGAGTTTGCGATTTTGATGAAAAGTCGGCTTCGATGTTTTATAATGGAAAAGCAGATCTATTCCTTTCCTCTACCTACTTCTCTGACCTCCAGCACACGTTGCCGCAAAGCAGGCTGATGCTTCAACGTCACTTGGCAGTACCATAGAAAGAAAGTAGACGCTAGATAGGTCCTGTCAATCTCTCAAGTACACTCGAGGGTCCTGTATCCAGAAATTGAAAAGAAATCGTCTTTCTTAGGTGATCATGTAGACTTGGAAATAAAAGCTTTGTAATAGGAGGCTTAAACATACGAAGCACAACTAGCTGTGTTTTTCAATGTGAGAATGACAAGCGTTTACGTAACCACCCTGATCATATATTCTAGATTAGACTGCTCATACAAATTAGCATAGATTAAGCTGTCAGACTATGGTAAAATGGCTGCTTTCTGAGGCGCTCCATCAGGAATAGAGCAGACTTGTTGAATACAGATGTCTGTGGTCCTCATACTCTTCACGACATTTGTTTTACTACGACACCCCGCCCTCGACGGCATGCTGCCCTCTGCGAATGCGCATTACGACATCATCTCCTTTCTGGATTAGCATGCTGGATGAGCCTGCAGTTTACCTGGGGAAAGGTGACTGTTTTCTACACATATCAGCACTGGAGCGATATTGGAATAGTATTGTATAAGTTAGCACGTTTTTAAACGCAGAATCCTGAACGACCCTAGCATTCTTCAAGCACCGATTATTATTATTAATAATAAAACATTGCTATTTTATTTTCCCACATAGAAAATATTTTTCTTACTAGTGGTAATTTACCTTGCTCAATAACGTCTACACCAATCTGTTACTAATGTGGTATATTATTCATACATATGCCTGCAAAAATATGTATGTTACTTGTTTGATTTTAGAAACAAAATGCAACACAATTCAGCAGGCAAAGAACTTAACTTTTGAAAAACAAACAAAAATAAAAACTAGTTTAATCGGAGGCTGGATGGGCGGGTTCACTTTGCCAGTGGAGAAGTGTCAAATATTGTGCTTCCTCTGGACATTGGTGGCATCTGTACCATAACCAATAACGTATTGCTTAAGTAATGTAACATCAGACTATGGTATATGTGTGCAAACATGGTTAATGTCAGGAAGAGGGAGTGCTGCCATGATCTGATGGGTGAATTACTGTTGCCACAAATCCTATATTTGTGCTATTTTATATTAGTGACATTTTCTCCTCAAGATATTTTTAACCATTTTCTTTAACCCTTCATTGTAGTAGTCTACGATATATTCCCAGTTTTAGCCTCACAGTGGCAGTATAGGGCTTGTGTGATTTCCAATTTCTATTGTAAACCACAAAATACAATGGCATAATTACTCTAATCTCCAGGCAGATCATCTCCCTCTAAAGTGCTGAAATAATGTTTCAAAAAATAAGCAGGTTTATAAAGCAAATCTTTATTAAACTTCATATTCACATATGTATTACAATTTTAATACAATGGTATAGTAACTCAAAATCTACTAAACATCAAAAGTAAAAAATATATAAATCTATTCAGTAAACTACAGGTACAATGGATTATGCTTGCTTTGTTCATATTTGTATTTGAGTTGTAATTATATTATTAGCTGTATGTGCAAGTAGAAGACTGTCTGTGTGTATCTGAGGTTTGATTTTTTTTCTGGAATGCTAGTTCAAAACTTGATTCTGCACCAGCGTCTCTCATCCAATCAGTGTCGCTGCACACCGTGATGTCATCAGCTTCGCTCTGTGGAAAGACAAACACAACTGTCTGGTAACAACAGATGGGGGAGCCAGAGCTGTACCAGAAAACGAAAACCCGAACAGTGTCCTGCTGAATTTATCTATGAAAAGAAATCGTGACAGAGAGAGACGGCCAGACAGGGAGCTACTCTTAGAAGATTGTGAGGCTGGACTGGAACATATGGACCAATTAGTTTGCTGACATAATGAAAACTACCAAATCCTCATGTGCATCTGTTGTTAAAATCATGCTACAGGTGTACAGTAAATGAGAGTTTAAATTCCTCATATTAAGTCTCTTACAATACAGGGCTGTCCGAAAGCAGACAATTACTTTAGTGATGATCTTGGACTGTAGACATCTCAGAATCTTAAATGTCAATGAAGAGTGTTTAGTCTGTAACAGAAGCAAGGTAGTCAAATAGGTAGTAAAAACTGGGCAACTCTGTGTCCAAACCTCTTTCTAAGAAGCTGCTCTCACAGGTTCGGTTCTCGAGCTCTGCTGGGCTTCACAAATTGCAATTTCCTCACCTTTGTCATCTAGAATGTCAATGGTTGGTTCTGCAGTGTCCAGCAGGGGGCTCCACTCAGGGGCCTCGATGGTATCAAGGAGAAGGGACACTTCAGCCTCCAGCTTGCCTACTGTGTCCACAACTCGCTGCCAGAGACAAAAGTCACACACACCAGACTCATTACTCTTAACAGGAGTATTTTCCTTCACTAAATCCTAAGATTGTAAGACCTTTTTTTTTTTTAAATGCTGAAACTGAAGTATGTGACGAGTCTAATTTAACTTCATGTAATGAAAAGAAATTGTTTGGATATTCAAGTTCTTTTGAAATCCTTCTCTCCGCTCATTAAAAATCTACTGAGCAAATTGTAAAGGGAATGTTTGTCTTTGGGCAGCTGTCATGTCACACCTCATTGGAGGACAGTGTGCCAGAGCTGGTCACAGAGTACAGGAGCTGGTGACGGTCCTTGTGGGGCATGTTACCTGCTCCACTGCGTCCAGTCTGTGGTGGAGGGCCCCGTGTTCCTGACAGGCACTGGCACGATCGGCTCTGGGCAGTGGGCCAGGCCCGGGTCCTGTTGACAGAACAGAGGGGGGCCGTCACCATACATCAGTGTGCAAAGATGAAGCAGCCATACAGCTCCAAGTCAAGTACATCACACGGAGAAAAACACAATGACAAAATGCCACCATTCATTTCTAACCCAGCCTGCCAAATGACATCTTGCATCCTGTCTCCTCCTTTAAAAAACTATAGTGTAAGAGTTTGGCTAGCAGACGTAGAGAATTCCAGAAACCAGAGGATAAAACCATGCAGCACAAGCCTTAAAAGTTTGAGGCTCCTCCGTTACAAACTCCATGATCTTTGATAATGTGTGGACAGCTGAGTTATATATCTATATATCGACCATTTCTGGTGTGCTTTGGGGAAGTTGGTATTTTTTCAGATGAATGAAGAACCCTCCCCATTCACTGACCAAGAAAAATCCATATAGATTTAGACACAATTATTTCCTTTGTCATCAGAGAACCAGTTCAACTTCAAGCAGTGTTGACGTTTTGATCTGACTAAGAGTTCACATTTATCGTAATTTATAATCCATTTGTGATACCTCACTAATAACATGAGAAATCACATTCAGAAACATACAGTAATTCTGTTATCAATGTAGAAGGAACTTCTACTGAAAAATCTACTTAGGGGAATATTTAGGTCTTTTTTACGACTTAACTGAAAAATGTTAGCACAACAAAACTGACGTCCTTGAGTGCACCTTACAAAGCATTTTTTCAAGAATAACAAAATGTCTCTTTGGAGGCACTAAAAACAAAAGCCTTGTAATTAAACACAGATGTATAAAAGCCCTGTGGAGAAATTTCATTTGCCAGGTTTTGTGTTGATTTGATGATTGAGGTTTGGGAAACAAATGGAAGGAGCACATTATCTATATTAGTGTACTTGATACTCGGTGGCACCTTCCCAAAGGGCGTACTAGCAAATAACAATTGATCGATTGATACTCCCCAACACGTGGGCACTCTTTAGGACCTGCGCTGTCTCCCCTCACTGGAGTCCGTGCACTGGGCTGTCTGACAAGGTGACACGGAGGTACAGTTTGTGCCAAGCCCCCTACTCCGACACAATCACAGGCTGCACCACATGTTTCCTATTAGAGCCGAGCTTTGGAGTCTGGCACCCGGCACCATTCACCATGGACTTGGCCCGATGCCATTCCCCTGACATCTCACTTTTACTGGAAAAACTGGGTCTGAGAATTGGGTGGGGTTCTGGATTTGTCCAACAAACCATTCCAGAATGTTTGAATCAGTGCTGGAAAAGACCTAACCTTTTTTCTTTTCATTGTTTTGTTTTGATTGCCAGAGTGTTTTCTGTTCCTAAAGTACTACCAAGGGGGGACCTCAGCTGCATGTGCTGTTTTCCACAGTTTTCTTTCCATTACAGCATTAATTCCTTTCCTGTTGTAATGTTTTCCTTTGTGATGTCAGTGAAGTTATTTTGTTATCCTTGATCGATGCAGCACTGTGTGGTCAGGGCTCTGGACTCTGAAGCGGAGCGTCGTGGGTTCAGTCCCAGTTGCGCTGTAACAATTGTATTTGTCTGCTAAGAAGTATAATCACCATAATCCTCTGTCCTATATTGTAGATTTATTCAGTGAGAGCAGCTACCTGTTTATTTCAATGGATTTCAGCCTTATGTTTCAAACCTTGCATGAAGCACGTTGTCAAGTTATCAAATACGTTAGTGTAAGCAAAGTATAAGTTCTTCTGTGCTTTGTGCTTTTGCAGCAGCTGGATTATCTCAAGTCAAGGCTGCTCATTTCTGTAGAGCAGGGCTCAGTATTTACCCAGCATGTTACAGGCACAGTCTGATTAGCAGGGGCCCTCATTACTACAGTGTAGCACAGTGTCGTGAGATGGGGGGATCACCCTTGGCCAAGGGGAGATGGCACCTGGCATAGTAACAAGATTAAAACCTGAGGACTCTTGACCTGTGCTGCTGACGGCTGTGTTGTTGTAGTAACAGGAGTGGCCAGGCCTACGTTGGAGCTGCTTGATTCCTCCTCTTTTGCCTTGACAGTGCAGCATATAAACCATTTGACCTCTCGTGTGAGCAGTGTAATCCCATACCTCATCATAATCAAAACCAACTCAATAAGTGAAATCGGACACGCGGTGAGGCATAATAAAGGGTTTGTCTATTTAACCAGCGAGGAATATCATCCATATATGCAACATCCAGCTCCCATCTGTCATCTGTAAAGGGAAGCAGAAGAACACTGATCAAAGCATATTAGCCGACTGGGGGATGTCCTCCCTTTCTCTAGTCCAGACTGCTCTAAAGAGCTAAAGCAGATTTGCAGCCCCTCTGGGTGTCTCCCCACAGCGCTGCTTTGCGGTTCACCGTTCCACCCCTCGACTGCATTGCTTTCAACATGGCAGACAGGCTGTGGTCGGCTTTCAAGTGTAAAAGCAGTGCTGGAATGCAGCCCCTCGATGGTGTGCATCTCTGGACCCTGTATTTAAGCAAGCACACTGTGTCCAGGGATTTCTCGCCAGACAAAACATTATACGGCGTCTTCCATTGCAACTAGAAACCTTAATGGTCTTTCCACTATCCTAGCTGACTATCCCCAAGTGCAGCCAGTGTGAATACCTTTGTAAATAGTGCTGTCTACTTAATAGCCGGGGAAAATATCCTCTCTGTCTGTCGTTTAGTATATAAAGGACTAGTAAAACAGGCTGAGACTCATATAGGTGTGTCAAAAAGTGTGCAGAATATAAAGCAGCCAGACGGCAGACGGCAGCACTAAATATAAGAAAGCTCTGCTGTGTGAAAAATGCTTGGAAGTTCTGCCTATGCAAAATTGGTTTCCGCCGCTTGTAAATCACAATCCACTGGGAAGGGAAATCGCAACTCTAATCGCCATTCAAACGCATACTTATAGACACTTACTGGCTAGGACACACATTCACATTTGTAAGTGCACAAACTCGCACATATATATAACGGAGTATATACACAGACAGATACAGTCATGCTCTCGCAGGCTCCCACACTCACAGTCCCAGCTGGAGCTCCTCAGCTCTTGTGTAAACACCGTTGTTTCTAATGAATATTTTCTGTCACAGGGGGTGAGTGGTGCGTGGCTCCCTGCCAGCCTCACTGTCAGCACAGGACTCACGAGAGAGTGCCAATTGGGCAATCAAGACAGCAGGGTTCAAGGATGAAGGTTCAGGAATGGATGTCGGCATTCATTTATGTAGGATAATGTATGTATGCGCATTCAAAGACTTCAGTCAATCGTCAAAGAGGTTCCGGAGGTGTTTTCCAGGTTTCAAACAACAAAATCTCAAGCAGGGAATGGAGATAGAGAAGTGGGTTCAGTGCAGAGGACAAAAAAGCATTGTAGTGAATGTAATTTGTCTGCTTGTGTCCTTTCAAGACGTGGCTGGAGGGGGTTCTGGGATGGATAAGATCCTGGCAACCGAATGAACAGAAGGGTCTGGATGGCATTAATTCTCTGACAAGGAGATCCATACAGGCAGCTCAGATCTCTGTTCCCTAACCAGACCAAATTGAAATTCCTCTTTTGTGGGGGTGGTTTGGATATTAAGTTAATCTTCAACCACACATAGATTTAGTTGTCCTTCCCAAGCCACAGTTCTGTGTTATCACGCAGGAAAGGGTCCGAGATCCTGCCCCTTTGTATTTCCTGACATCACTTTTGAAAACAAACTGATACTGCAATCTTGACATTCAGTGGTCTGCTGCAATTCTAGCAGAGCCCCCACTGCTCACGTATCTTCTGAGCCAGTATACCTCCTTTACTGAGTACCAAGATACTGTTGGTAGATACATTTCGAAATTGCTCCTGCACTTTTCAGAAGGGTCTGAGATTAAACAATACCATAAAATACAGTTGGCTTGTATACATAAGTGGAAAGATAGATACATTGAAGAAGAAAAAAAAGATCAGCATATTCAGACCTTTACTGGAATACCATGGCAGACTAACTTTCATTTGTTGACACACACCTGAATGAGTCCAACAAGATTTTTTGGAATGAGGAATTCCAGAAGTACAGATGCTTTCAAAGGTATGACAAAGGTCCAGTCTTACAAACAACAACAATGAACATGGCAAACTCTTAAAGTCCAGCATTAGGTCACTGCTGCAGCAATGTTTATATATTTTAAACTGACAAAGGTTTAATTTAACCACATTTAAGGGGACTGGCAGGTATCGGCCATTTATAGCTTCATCTTGCCTTTACATTCAGCTTTTGCTCACTTAGGAATGTATTCACACACCAGGCAGCAGTCAAAATTGCTCACTCCCATAATTGTGTCCTCTCCAAATAAACTCAAGCTAGTTTGCCAAATTTTGGAGAGAAAACTAATCACTCTGTTGAAAGTCCACTTTGTGCTAGAATCTCACCTTTAAACATTTTCAAACACAGCCGTTCTTTCAGTAAGAAGGCGGTTAGCAGTTAACTTCAGATACAGGCAGGTGTGCCCACAAAGTGTACACCTTGCCCTGCGCCATGCCTCACAGCTGTCTGTCAATCTCTTACCTGCTACAGCCTGGCCAATGAAGAGGATCAGGAGCCCAAGGGAGGGCGAGGAGGGGTGGGCCATGTCTGAGAGCGGGAACGTCTGGCCCGGTTCTGGAGCGTGTGAGAGCTTATCCCCGTCTCCTAGAAATTAAGAAGCAAACTAATGGAGAAGGAGGAAGGGAGTGTGTGAGAGAGAGCGAGAGAGGGAGAGGGAGCGAGAGGGGAGGACAGCCGGAGTAGGAGAGGAAATTCTTAAGAGCTGAGCCAAGCTGTCAACAGCCTTTCCCCCCCTCTCTCTCTCCCTCTCTTTCTCTCTCTCTCTCTCTCTCTCTCTCTCTCTCTCTCTCTCTCGCTTAGTTTCCTAATGAAAACATTTAACCAAGAACAAAAGACTCCTATCACAGAATGGGAGGGAGGGTAGTGGAAGATGGGGGAATGGGGGGGGGTCTGAAGGCACATTTCTCCATTTCCTGCGACAGCTACAGTTGAATGGCAGGGATGATGTATAGTTTTAAAATGACCTGGAATATTAATTTATATTATTAAGCATTCTGCCAGAGGGGCTTACTCGAAATCAAAACGAACAGCAGCTTCAGACTGGTCAATTAAATTGGATTGTGGAATTACAGTGTGATGCCTCCCCATGTGTTGCTATAGCTATTTTAGTGTAATTAGTTTTTTACATAAATACGCTCACATAAGGGGCAGGAATGCCAACCCACATTTAAGGAAGGTGTCAACACACCACAGAGGCAATCCACACACTGAGATGAATATCGTGAAATAAGATGCCACAATGTTAACTAAATGACAGGCTATGTATGTCACATACAGAGCTTCCACAAAATATATGGGATAATAACATTGTATGACCCAATTCTCTATATGCAATATTATCTGACATTTTTCCCAGCTTTTATAGCATGCAGTTAACAAGGTCACAGAAGGCTAACTGATATTGGAGCATGTGGGTGAATGGGGATGATGGTGAGACACATTGCTGTCTCATGTCTGCTGTCAGTTTCCCATGGACTCAGCCCGTGAGGTAGAAACAGGAGACCTTTGTCAAGACTTTGGTAGGAACTCTACTGAAAATTTGACTAGATAGTCCCTGTGGAAACAGCTGCTTCATCCACTTCCTGCTAGGGGAATCAGGAGTAGGTTTCAGCTTTTGAGAAGACGTGCCGTCGTTTCAAAAGTAGTCGAAAGTCGGATCTCCATGTCTGAAACACCCTGGGAGTGAATGAGACTTTTGTGTGCGGCAACGCAGCTCGCACACTGCGGTATGTCTGTGCTGTGGAGTACATGACAGAGTTCAATTGCTCATGTGCGACTGCTATCTTTCATACACTTTCACCTCTTTTGTTATTCTTCACGACGAAGTAGAATAAACTATCAGAGTATTATGTGCTGGAATTAATCAGCCTTTGTGATCCCCTGGCAAAAAGCAGAGTGAGAAAGACAGGCACAATCCACCCTAGAGGTTCTGTGCGTGTGTAAACACTATCGTTTCTAATGAATATTCTCTGACATAGTGTGTGGCTCTCCGCCAGCCTGGCTGCCTCACTAGACCTCTGGAGACAGGAGTGCTGTTTAAAGACTGGGCTTTGAGAGAAAGAGAGAGAGAGAGGGGCGGGGGGGCGTGGATACCAGAGTCTGTGTGTTTCTGAGCCCTCTGTACAACGGCGATTGGCTCATAATTCATAACTAAAACCGTGTGTGTGGAGGATTGGCATCCTGAACTAGAAAGCAAGCAAAACACTGGCCTCCCAAGATGAGAGGCCATACCCCGCCAAGTCAAGAGGGAACACAAAACCCTTCTTAAGAAGGAGCAGTACTCGGTTCATTTTGGATTCATCCATCCTTAAATGCTGCCATAGAAAATGATATGGAGGTATTCTGATGCTTTTTAATGACAATTTTGTTTGGCCGAATACAAAATTGCATTCAGTCAGTTGTGCATTGTTCTGCAGTCATATTTATTCCGGTGTCAACAAGCCCTTTACCGGAATGTTTGGGACTGCGGAGATCAAAACCAGTCTTTTCAAATGATTCATCTGAAGTCTTGTGAGGACCACTGCGTCATCATTATGATATAATGTATTCAGAAGAACATCGCACAGGGTTCCCACAGTCATGGAAAAACCTGGAAAGTCAGGGAAAAAAACATTGACCTGGAAAGTCATGGAAAAGTCAAGGAAAATGGTCAAAAATGTTTTGAACCTGGAAAAGTCAGTGAAAAACATTATTCATATTTCCAAAAACAAAAATCAAAACATGAATTCTAGGAAATGAAAGCATTAAATATGCATGTCATCAATTAGTTTAATTTATGGGAGATGCATTTTTTCTACAAAATAATATTGCAGGCGTGCTTACCATATTTGTTTCGAACTATAAATTCAGTTTCATATCTCTGAGATGATGAGGGTTGAAATCCACTTTTCTGTGTTCATTTGACATGGAATGACCCACTTACTGTACTTTTGAAGCAGTTTGGTAGGGTGGAACGATTTAGTATTGGCATCAGTTCGGTAACATGCACTGACATTTAACTATTTACATAGACCTTTAGTAATGGCAGCGGTTAATCTGCGTACACATATGATGATAATGCACACTGACTGTTATTATGCAAATTATTCATGTTATTTTTGAGCATTGACTGAATGTCAAACAGGATCTTGCGATATAGAAAATGTTTAGTATGAACTTTACTTTTTTTCTGGAAAATAATGGAAATTATCCTGGAAAGTCATGGAAAAGTCATGGAAAATGTAACCCTGAATTGAGTGGGAACCCTGATCACAGTTATACACCACTCTGTGTTGCTTCGACTGTTTATGTAACATGATTTCCCCCCCTGAAACTGTACTAGCCTTAGATGTAGGATTGTACTTTAGTTAATCTCATTGCTTGACACAGAAGCCTTTCTCACTCCTTGGGGAAGAGATAAGCTCCCAAAAACTACTTTCAGTTGTATTTTAAGAGCTTAGAGATACGTATTGCCTAATTTGCTTACATTTTATCTTGGGAGCAAAGACAAGATACATCTTATGTACCTGGTACGCTCACCAAAGATCTATCCAAAAGGATTTAGATATTTATACTTGCTGACTTTACATGCCTGCTCCAATTCAACATCCAAGTTAAAATCAATAAAATGCATTTTTAGTGTAGCAAGGCTGAGACTGTGACTACACACACACACACACACACACACACACGTAGGTGAGAGAGTCCATTTCCTAGCCCTTTCACATTTGCTGTCACGCTCGATCCCTGTGTGACAGGCAGCTTTGTGCCTCTGGAGAGGAAGGGAGGGGAGTGGGAGAAGAGAAGCATTACAGCTCCTCTCTCTATCTCTCAGAGGACAGGAGTGCATTGGCAGAGGCACTGTCCCTCACTGACCTTTCCAGCGACTGCGGGGGCCTCCTGCCAGGAAAGTGTCCAGAGAGATACAAAGCTTAACCAGGAGTAAAGGAGCTTCTCAATGATAATTAGTATATACCTGGCGGCATCAAATCTGCATCAAACCAGGACTGTTTAGTGAGGCTGTGAGGCAGGTGCTACAGCAAGTGTGTGTGTGTGCACTGAAGCTCTCAAGATACAGGTTCATGTCCGTCCTAGAAATTAGTACAGCCATCGTAAACTCCAAATACACTCCACCTCCCTCCTGTACGTGAGAAACTGTAGTACGGATGCCAAGCTCTCCCCACAGTATGTGCCCTTGCTCGCCAGCAGGAGTCATGACTGTGGTATGAAGACTTGGCATCCACTTGACTTCTCTGAATCCTTGGACCCCCTCTGACCCAGACATGCTCCTCGCCAAGCTCCCAGAATAAAACATACTTATTGAAATCCATTTGGGTGACAAAAGTATGGATTTTTTAACACAGCGTGGCATCATTTCAGTACAATCAGTCATCATCTTTCCTCCCCAGGCAGTCCCAAGCCTCTACCCAAACATACAACACTCTTGAGTTATTTGGATGTGTATTGACTTCCCATGTAGTTTTTGCTGGGTGCAATAGAAGTCCATCTCGGTTAAACCCCATTGAGGATGAGAATTTCAATGGGTTCAGCCTGATAGCCCGGCCAGAGTTACATGAGCCAAGTAAAGACATTATTTGCTGAATGATACTTGGTCTTGTTGTCAGACTGCACCGCACAGACAACTGACATCACAGAAATGAGATGGAGTTGACTCCCTAGCTGACATCATTCAAGATCAGCTCTGATTATGTTATGAATACAATAACATAAAATACAGGGATTCGAACAGTGTGTTGAAATGGCTTCCTCTGTGAGGCAGCCAAACATTGGCCACCAAGAGGGGAATGGCCCTGTGAGGACTAGGAGAGGCAAGAGAGACCTCAGACGCAGGGTTCGTTATGTACTTTACATGTAGTCGGCACACTGTCCTTTAATGGAATATACCTCTAAGAAATCAAATCACGTTTTCCCTTACTAAGAGCAGCTTGGAATGATAATGTCTAATGTCTAATTAGCCTCTCGAGCCACACTGGGCTCCCCGGTCACTCTAATTGGAGAGGCCTGAAGCTGATTAGTCTAATTATTTATCACGTAGACCTCATAGACAGGCCCAGCTCTCGGGTAAAGCTAAAGAGGCTCCAACATCTGGGCTATTAATCCTGCCCTTCCCATCAGGCTGGCTCTGGCCTGAGTAGTTCACACTAGCTCTGACCTTTTCACTGAGCTTCCACTGAACTGATTTGAATGCAGCAGGTTTCTTTAATAAAGACTGCTATGGAGGTGCTTTAAATGGCCTTGTAAGTGTGGGAACTTCCTACCTAGCAATGATAGCCATTCACACTTACAGGGCGAAGAGAGAGTTTTTATTTTGGCTCTGATCATTGGACTGCACACATCAAAGTCAGCACTTTTGTCTCATGCCCAGTGTGGACGCTGTAATACTTTGATATTCCTGGGAGTGTTGGGGTTAACATGTTCTGTGTTCATTCTTTTTTTTTAAATCTTATTTGGTTCTTTAGATGTATCTTAATCCTAATTCCTGGGAAATGGGAAAGGCAGCCTTGGCCATGGATCAAAACCCTATGGCCTGCACTATTGACCAGCACATACCACAAAAACAACTGGACGATCTGGGAAGCTGCTAATCAGCTGCTACAAGCATGCTTGGAACTGCTCTATTGAATATGTAGACTACCCATACAGTGTTATGCAGAAGACAGAGAAAATGTGTTTTTCATTTGTCATATTGTAATAAATTACACACCGCAACAATTTTCGGAAACCAATACGCTGACAACTTCCAAGGTTTTCTTTTTGTTTTGTTTCTTTTCCCACAGACTGATGGGATCAAGAACACGTGTTCTGAATGTTCTGGTCAACGTAAATGAAGGCAGTCATTTTCTTGGTTGGTATTACAACTTGGAAAGGACATGTCAGGAAATCCAATATGATACATGTTTCAGAGTTTTAGAGCAGTTCTGTCTGTGAATATTCCAGGAATCTCATTGAATCTGTCTTAAAAGGTGAAAAGGCCACGTAGCTAGAGAGTCCATTGTCAGAGCTGGGTTAAAAGGTAGGACATTTTGCAGAATGCGGATGCCTAATCAGAATTACTGGGAACTTCTTTAAAGCATTCTGGGAGATTGTTGAGATTGTTTGCCCAAATGCAGGCAGGAGGTGAGGCGGAGAGCGACGTGATCTTCCACTGTCTCCCTGCTCCTCAAGACTCAAGACTCATGTTCCTTAGATAAAAGTTAATTCCCTATCCCCTTAACCCGTCTGATTAGAACACGTCAGTGGCAGTTTAATCCAGGTCTGGGTTCCGAAATAGCTCTGGGGGGCGGGGGGAGGCAGGAAGGCTGGCTCGCATGTGCCTTCAGTAATCCCTCTTTAAATAGCAGCAGGAAGAGCTTGTGCAGTGCAAAGGCAGGGACACAAACAGACACGGCACTGACCCACAGGGAGACACACAGAGAGCTCTGAGCTCGGCACAGGACGGCACAGCACACCATAGCCTGGGACTAAACTGTTAACCCACCCGCCACTCTTTGAGGATGAACTTTGCAGCCCAGTTCCTCTATTCGCACTACAAGAATAATGGCAACCCTCGCGAGGCCGGAGGCTCAGACAGCGAGGAATATGACCCCTTCTGGCAAAGGTCGGCCACTGCACCCCCTCCCCAATCCGATGACACCCCTAGAGAGAGGCAGCCGCTTACCCAAGCCCTCATAGCTACCCCTCTTCTTCCACTACCTCCTCCTCCTCCTCCTCCACCTCCTCCTCCTCTCCAGCCCCCTGAGGTTTCAGCACCTACTCCCACCCGACTGGAGGCCCCATCCCTCACCCTGCAGCCTCTACTGCTTCCCTTCCAAGCTCTCGTGGGCCTCCTCCTCCGTCTGGCTCTGTCCCTCATCTTCCTGCTCTTCTCCAGGTAACTTATCTCTCGCTGCTTCTCCCCTGTGCCTTGACTTGACTGCAGAGAGTGTTAGAGTGAGTAAGGGAGAAAGCCTAGTAAACTTGATTCCAGTAGGCCATGGATTTCCCTGGACGCCACCCTAGACCTAGACATTGAAGGCCTAGCTCGTCATCTTAATCAAGCTTCTTCTTTTGACTTTTATACATATTGTCATGCTTGTTTGTTTGTAGCATAAACCAAGTGGATGCTGCACAGCATTGATTAAGCCAACTTCCTGCATATCATATATTTCTTTTCTGCCTCACAGTAAAAGGGCCTACAGACTTTGGCTCAAAGTGTGAATGTACTGTTTAAAAGATTTGGTTGTTTGTTAGGCTCTGATATGTTGACCATGGGCATCCAAAGACTGTGATGAAGAGATTTTGTTGTTAAATGCTTTCACTTGTGTAGTAAGCCTTCCAAAGCCCCCTTCCCTCCTGGTATTATAGTATTCATAGACCATTTTACCGCATTCACAATCCTTCACTGCAGTGCTTCAGAATCAACTTTGCTACATGCATGAACTGACAGACATGAAGCTGGAAGGAGTTGTGAATTAGATTTGTATGTTTTAAGATACCTCACCCTGACAGACTGACAGATTTTTGTTTTCTCCTTGCAGAGTGGTTAGAGGTGCTTTATAAGTTATATTTGATTGATGGATCGATTCCTGAGTTTATTTGAGTTATTTTGCTAGTCTTGGTGGCAGACTCTTTTGAAAGTTGACCACTTACAATCAGTGTTGTTGTCCCTTTTAATTCCCAAGCTTTCACTCTGCATGTGCCTTGTTCTTGCTCTGGTTTCTCCATAGTGGCTATAATGCCTTCCCTTAGGATGCAATATAAAGTTAGATACACTTCAAGTATACTTTATCATATCTAAAATGTACATACAGTGTACCTATAGTGTACATATCTGTGCTTCTTTCTAAGGGTTGCCATACATCCTGCTTTTTGGTGATCTCAATGTGTTTAACAGTGAAAGTAAAGGGAATTCCCTTTGCATGGATAGATATTACGGATTGAGGAGGCCAAAAAACTGGCTGACAACTGCATTGACTGACAAGAGAATATTCTAAAATATGTGGTTGTGGTCTGCTCTTCCTTGCATCTCCTGCCTGGTGAGCTGAAGACATTCTGTGGACACAAGCAAATGAAAAGAGGACATGGAGTCGTGGGCTGCTGTCCTGACAGACAGCGTTTAGACTGTAGTATGTCAGAATGTTCTCTTCAGTAAGCTGTGCAGGATGACAGAGGGTTCGGATGTACCCTCTAGTGTTTCTACCTGCATGTGTCCCCGGCTTTTGTTTTGATCATCTAAGAGTTAACAGACACAGCTGTGAGTTGTCTCATTGTAAAAACGCCAACACCGGTGCACAGCAGAACCATAGCACAGAAGCAGCAACAGATCTCAGTTGGTTGCTGCCCCAGAGCAGTGGGAGGTCAGAGGGTGCCAGTTTCCTGACTTGTAAAAACATAATGCCATGCTGGTTTTCCACCCAATTCATCCCCATAACAAAAGAACAACCGTGCAGCTATAAACACACATCTTTCTGAGGCGCTAGTTTCAGATTCCTTTTATTTGTATCTTGAAACACTTGTTTGATTTTGTATTTTAAATTAAAAAAAAAATATATAGGAATTGAGAGAGAGAGGGAGACTGTCAATGAGGCATTAGGAGGCTGTAACCTCCTGTAGCTATTTTTACAACCACATGGAGGGCTATACCTTCCATACAGTCAGGTGGACAGATTATCCCTGTGCTACAAATGGGCAAGGTCACGCCCACTCACTTCTTTATGACTGAGACTAACCCTGTTGAAATGTCTTATGGCTGACCTCCTTCCCATTTATGTATAGATACTGTGTAATTTGCCCCCCCCACCCAGTCCTCAGATGTATTTTGAACTCTATAAAACTATTAAAACGTCTCCCTTTTCAAATGTCCCCCAGAGATTATCACACTGTCAGCAAACAACAGTGCTCAGGAGCTGTATAGGAGACTCAAGAAGCCCTCCATGATAAGAGAGCTCAGATAGGGTCTGCCTGTAACAGCCCAACCTGCACTTTTAGCAAAGGCCTACAGGGGATGAGTCATTCTGGAGCCATATTGTGGTGTGTTTGTAAGTTCCAGTTTGTCAGTGTGTGTGTCTCTAATTGTATGTCTGCCTCCCCATATTAAAGGGAGAATCTCCACAAACAAGTGGTGTCGTTCAGCTTCCTCTGCCACACTTCCACAACCATGATTTAAATATCCCCTTTCTGCTTGATCATCTGTGTCCAGTCCTACTGATGAACAGGGCCAAGGAGGACTAGGGAAAGCAGGGTAGTTAATTTCTTGGAGGGCTTGAATCCATGACTTGGTTGTGGGTCCTTCACTCTGACCATGACTCCATGCTGCCCATCATGGCTGATATTATACCACATCCATATAATCTCCCATCACTCATCTTTTAACATGAAGGTGCTGATCCCACCCAGGAAAAGACCTCTGGAATTAGCAGGGTATGTCTGTGTCTCCATCTCGTTTCATGGTCTGTGTGTCTCTGTCTGTGTGTCCTCTGCAGTGAGGAGCAGCCAAGCAGTGCTTGCCAGAATGACCCATCACTCCATGAGGGGCAGTGCAAAAAGAATGGGCCAATCAGGAACGGCTGTGGGCCTTCCCGGCCAACCCCCATCAACCCCGAACGGCTGAAGGACTTTGGGGAGGAAGAGTACTTGAACGGGGATGTCAAGACCTGGGAGATGAAGATCGTAGGGCGCCCAGAGCCTCTGCTGGGAAACCCAGTGGAGAAGCAGCCCAAGGCCGTGCGCCGGCCCAGCGTGAAGCCCCCCGCCGAGTTCATCCGCTTTGAGGACATAAGCGCCGCTGCCTTCAAGATCCAGTCCGGAGTGCAGAAGACGCCCTGCACGGTACTGCCCATCTCCAGCCCCCTCCCAATCACACTCCCTACCCTACTTCCCTCAATGCAAGTCTCCTCACCCCAATGAAAGCTAAATGTTGTTTCCTTGAGCTATTATATGTGAATGTCACCAATTGTAATCTTGCCCAAAAAGGCTTTTCACAGCCAACACTACAGTGCGGCAGTGTGTGAGTGCGGCACAGTTGCAACAATTCTCTCTCTCTCTATCTCTCTCTCTCTCTCTCTCTCTCTCAGTATTCCCGCTTGTCCAAGCAGTATGGCATGGAGATCTTCCTGAAAAAGGAGCACCTCCACTACACGGGCACAGTGAAGGAGCGCGGCGTGCTCTATCTCCTCACTTCACTGCGCCAGGTAAGGCACACCTGGCAGTAGGTCATCGGCCTTAGAGATGGAGGCCTTTGTTGACTTGGATTCTGCCCATGTTTGCTCCAGTGCTTTAGATGGATGGCCAAACCAGGGAATACCAGGGAATTCTTCCCACAGTGCAGTTACTAGTGCCGCAAGAAAAGGCTGGTCTTTGTTTTCTTTCTTTGTAATTATATTTACATAAGCTCTAGTCGGGCAATTAACAGTTTTCAGTGCGTTAGTACATTCCTGGTTGTGAATGTATTATTATCTTCCACAGAGAACATCATCCCTAGCTTTGTGATTAAATATCTGCTTGGATATCTAATAGAGAGACTTCCAAACTCTTCTACTTGGGGAACTTCTCCTCAAGCCATTGATTTAAACAGAGACCCCCTTAAAATTGTAATTGACATCAATGCAAATGGAAATACAATTATTATGCCAGAACATACGCTAAAAAAATACCAATCCTTACCAATATAGTTGGCACCTCTAGTTTAGCCACTTAGGTCAAAGTCATCCGTCTGTCCGTCTCGCCATGTGAGTGAGCTGTGTGTTTCTCCTCTATTTTTTTGTCCACCCCTTTATAACCAAAACCTTGTGGTAACTTCTGAAGACGCCCCACATTGCACTACAAAGAAAGTGGGACTCCTGTAGCTCGTTTATGGTGTGATTTATAGGCCAGACAGGAGGAGGGTAAACTGCCAGAAAGTCTTCATGCCCCCAGGATGCTTCATTATCTCTGTTCTCAGCTCCCTTTTATTGGGATGTTCTCTGCCAAATCCTTCCGATGTAGGCACTAATAGAGAGTGTGAGCCTAATGATTCATTTTGCTCAGCATAACACACTGTAAATCCACAGGCGTGACTGATTATTAATGCCAGCTTCCTAAATTCAAACTGTAGCCCTGTGAGGGGTAGCAAATCCACTTTCTTTCCCTAGATTATCCCTGCTCTCTTTCTCTAATATGCTTTTGGCCTCTCCCGGAGCCATCGCCGTGATATACGGATATTGAGAAGTAGGGTATTTTCCTGCATACTGCATTCAGTTTCAAGTAGCCACAGGGTTAAAGGTCATATAACCCTAAACAGAACAGTGACAACAGCTGAAATCAATAACTCAACAGGTCTCAGATGAACACTTCTTAAATGAAAACATGAATAACATTTAACAACAAAGGCTACATTATTTCATTTTAATTATTAACAATATTTTATAGCCTTGCGCCTATGCCTGCTGGGATCGGCTCCGGCATCCCAGTGAAATGGATGGATGGATGGACAATATTTTATACACAGTCCACAGACTGAAACCTGCTTTGACTTTGTGGTTAAAGAAACAAAACTAGAAACAAGCAGACACATTTCCACCAAACACTACTGACCTCCTGAGCTGAAGGATGCTTCTGGATGATTTTTTAATCACCAGATACAGACTAAAAAGATGTCAGTTCTGACCAAGGGATTTGTTTTTAGCTGGATTTGTATGTAGTTATTAACTAAAAAGGAGGATTGGAAAATGCTTTTGTTTTTGGTCAAATGTTTTTTATTTCTGCTTCCTGTTTCCTGTTTTTCCTTTTTCCTAGTTTGTGTTTCTGTTTTCTGATTTTCCTTTTCTTTCTAATGACCTGTTGCAGTACAGATGTATCCCAGAGTGTTGTGAGAGGGTTGCTCACCTGTCAGGTTGCGCTCACTTCCAGTTTTTCTGTCCCAATTGCGTTTGTAATTCCTTTTTCAATTTAATTCCACTTCCAGTACTGCCATTTACATCAATTGCAAAAATAATTGGAACTGGGATTTAGAATGGGTCTGAATAAGGGAATTGAAATAGAAAAAGTGGTACTGCCCCCTGTCCTGCTCACCGGCCTCTCGCTCTGCCCGTGTGTGTGTGCAGGAACAGCAGAAGAAGGGTGTGATCGTGGCATCGGACAATAACTTCTCCATGGCGGTGGCGCACCACGCCTGTGAGCTGCGCATCCCTGTGTTCGTGATCATGGCTGCCAGCAGCTCCCCGGTGCGGCTGAGGATGTGCCGGGATTACGGCGCCATGGTCATCTCCTACGGCAGCACGCCCCGCGACTCCCAGAGCCACGCCCGCCGCCTGGCGCAGGAGAATGGATACGTCTACCTGGACGAGTAAGTGTGACCGGGCCTCTGGTCTCCCTGCAGCTTCATTCACATCACTCCAGTGGCAGTTTAGTTTGGCCGGCCATGCTGCTGTGGAACATCCATATCCTGTCAGATGCTGTTTTACAGGAAACTGGTCTACTAGCAGGGTGGAGGTAGTGGAAGTGCAACCTGACCCCCTCCTTCTGCCCCTCTCTCAGGGAAGACACTGCCATCTACCTGGCAGGACTGGGCACAGTGGGGCTGGAGGTGTTCGAGCAGGTGCCCAAGCTGGATGCGGTGGTTGTGCCCGCGGGGGGGCACTGCGGCCTGCTGGCCGGAACAGCCGCTGCACTCAAACACCTCAACCACAGCATCACTGTTATTGTGAGTAATGCACACACACCTCTCTCTCACTCTCCCACCTTTGGCTCTGTCAGGGCCCTGAGAGGGGTATATTGTATGTATTAGTAGACTGTAAACTAGACTATTGTAATAAGTGTGTGTGTGTGAGTGTTTGTAAGATTGTGTGTGGGAATGTGTATGTGTGTCACAGGGACAGTGGGTCAGTGCCCTGATCTCAGCTTTCTGCTACAGGGGGTCGAGCCGGAAGAATTCCCCCTCCTGCAACAGTCCCTGAAAATCGACTATCCTGTCAAAGAACTCGCCAGCGCCCCCAACAGGAAGCTCTATGGAGGTACTATCTCCTCTTACCTTGCTTCTTGTGAACTGCTCATCTTTCTCCGTTTTATGTCTTTGTTCATGTCTGCCTGTTCCACAGATCGCTTACTCAACTACCCCCGTCTGCCAGCCTCTCTGTTCCCCTGCCACTCATTTAATCTCTTTGGCTTCCTGTTGTGCTTTCAGTCTTGCCTGTTTTTCGGCCTCTCGACGTTTTTCTCCCCCTCTCTTCCTATTGGTCTTATGTCTGACTTGCAGTGTGAAAATAAATGCTTTCTTCTTCTGAGATGTGAAGAAATATGGTTTTCACAGACACAGAGTACCGCTTGCAGTTTTTGTGTGTGTGTTGTGTGAGTGTGTGTGTGTCTCAATTATCTCTCAGGCCTCTCTTGACCAGAAGGTCTTTTCTCTTTCTCAGACCTGGTTTCCCCTCCCTTTGGGAACAACGCCTTTCAATTGGCCAAAAAATTGGTGGACAAGGTCATCACTGTCAGGTAGGGAAATATCCCCCACTGTACAGGGCCACAGACTAACTCTCCTATGGTGGCCCCCTACCCCAACTCTTTGCATATCACTGTTTTCTCTCTCAGTCTACCTCTTGTTAACCCCCCCACTACCCCTCTCTCTTTTACCACTAATATTGAAATTCATGGATGTTCTCATACCTGAGACTGTTGGTAATTTAGTAACTGTGTTTCCTTCTTGCTTTCAAGTTTAAAATACCATATGGGTCTTCTTCATGCATTGTCTCACTCTCACTCTCTCAGCCTCCACTGTATCCTTGCATCTCCCCCATCTCCTTCGCTCTCGGTTCCCCTCTCCTTTGCTCTCCCCCCACATCTGAGCTTCCTAACACTCTGTAATCTCTGATCTTCTCTCTGTCCCACCTTCCCCCTCTGTATTAGTGAGGAGGATGCCCTGGTGTCCATGCTGCGCTTCCAGGAGTATGAGAGAGCAACCGTGGACACCGAGGGAGCCATCGGTCTGGCAGCCATTCTGGCGGGCAAACTGGAGGAGCTGAAGGGCAAGCGGTGAGGGACGGGAGCAGGCTTGAATGTGACTCCGAGTCTGTTTGTGTAGACTTGTGTGATTGTGAAGAGGGAAGGATGGAGGAGGGGAGAGATAGAAAGGGAGGGAGGGAGGAAGAGGGGGAGAGGAAGGGAGAGGGGGAGATGGAGGGAAGGAGGAAGGGAAGGAAGGAGAGTTAGGGAGAGGGGGAGTGGAAGGGAGTCATTGGGTGTGTGTATCTCTATAATGGTGATTCTGTGCATTGGGAGTCTCTTTTATGACCTCCAGAAGAATCAAGGGTTCATTGAACAGGAGCCAGCAGTCCTTCCTGTACAAGAATGTGGCCCTGGTGAACAGATGGTGGGGAGAGCCGTGAGAGGAGGCATCGCTGTGACCTCTCGTGCTCAGAGAAACAGCAGGAGCCCTCTGAGGGGGTGTCTCTATAGCAGAAGCCCTTATACCTTAGCAAAGGCCAATGCCACTGGATTCCCAAAAGGGGAGCTGGCCCACACTCCAGCGCAGTCTCTGTGTCCTCACACATCTGGTCTGCAGCTGGATCTGGCCCTGGAGTCTTATGGGGAAGGAGAGGGGGGTGGGGGAGCTGTAGCTGTTACAGAGCCAAGTATTTAAATTAGCAGCAAAGTAATGCAGAGAATATTGTTATTTGGACGCTTCAGGACTGGAGAGAGACAGACCGATGCAAAAGTGCAAATATAAGCCACAGTACAATCCCCTCAGGTGTCAGCGAGGGCCTGATCTAGACGCCCATGCAGGAGGGTAGTTTCTGAATTGTAATTTGGGGGTCTTCTGGTACAAACGTGCGGGGGGCATTTTAAGACACCGAGCTGGACCCTGCTGTTCCTGTTTTTCACCTTGTGAGACTCTCACTTCAGGGTGGCGGTGGTGGTGACCAGCGCGAACATGGAGCTGGGCCTGATGAGGCAGTGTGTGGAGCGGGCACTGGTGCTGGACGAGCGGGTCAGCAAGTTCACTGTCCAGCTGGGGGAGTGGCCCGGGGAGATGGCCAAGCTGCTGGACCTGCTGGCCAGGGAGGACGTCAGGTGAGGGCCTTGTACAGGACATGCGGGAGCTCAGACCCTCTGTAGAGAGATTGGGGGGACTGTATAGCGTCACATAGTGCTGGCAGGTTGTATTGACAAGAAAGAAGGGGCTGAGACAGGGAGTGCGGGATGTTATAATCACACGTAACCTAGAAGAGAGACTTACTATACAATGTAGAGACTTCTAGAACCTACTAGAAAACTAGAAAAGGCCCTTCCACTGCTTGATAGGGAAATGAGTCCGGTCTCCCGGCCACATCCAACATGGTGATCCATTCACCTCACAGCGTTAGAGTGTCAGTCCAGAAACACAGTTCAATAGGTGATCCTTTGGCCATTGACATGACCCAGCCATGACAAACGTGAGCCACACGTATTGAAAAGCTCACACGGTGGCACAGGGCTGAGCTTATAATAACAACATTGTCAAAAGCTTTCTCCGGTGTTTGAGCTCCAATAAGGAAATCACAGTCTCCAAATAACACCTGCAGCTAATCAGTGACGTCAATACTGCCCACCCCGATCCTTTCTCTGACCCATTTATCTCTCTCTCTCTCTCTCAGGCTGCTGGATATCAGCCACGACAGGGGAAGCAGCGCTGCCGATCTCTTCAATGTGCAGGTGAGGTTCCTGCGGACTTCTCCCTTTCTCTGTGCATCACTGACTATGCAGCATGGCCGTGTAGTCTTCCTCCATATAGATACTGGACGAGGAAAAGTCTCGGCTCCATCTGACACTTTTAGTTTTACATCCCCTAAAAAAAGTCACCCGACACCTGGTTTTATGTATGGAGTGCATAGTGATGATTTCTTGATGAAAACAATGCAATTATGACTACATGTTGGAGCTTTTTTGGGCTGTTGATCTACAAAATTATTGTTTTCTACTTATGCGTGGGACTGTAGTATTAGTCATTCCATGTTGTATGTACACTAACATGTAAAGCAGCCCTAATTAATAATTCAAATGGTTCACATGTAGAAGTAGAGTAGCACAGCTATGACAGGACAGTTGATTGGTATTCTGCCTGTTTGTCTGAGCTGGCAAGATACATGCATTGACCAGATTCCAACATGGGTGGTGAAGAGTATTGAGTCCAGGTGAGGCCAAAGGGTAACAGGGCACAGGGAGAGAACTGTGCCGGAAGCAGTCTGCATATTGTTCACGTCACGTTTTCTGTGTCTCTTCTATCTGTATGTCTGACCGGCCTGTCTCTCTCCACCTTGTGTGTCTGTCTTTTCTGACCAGCCTGATCTGTCTGTGTGTCTGGTGTCTCAGGTGTCGTGTGTGGTGGAAACCAGGGACAAGTCCCAGACGACCCAGCTCCGCAATGCGCTGTCCGAGCGTTACGCCACACTGCACTGGCACGAGCGGTGACCACAGAGGGGCGCTGTTGAGCACCATCCTGTACTGCACTGTACTGTACTTAACACACACACACACACAGAGTATTCACAACACTGTAGTTCACTTGCACTGCATCAAAGACCAAGAAGAGATAGCTAGCACCCTGCACAGAACTAAAACTTGAATCTGCACATAGCATTACACCATGCTTCGATTATTAGAGGATTTCAGTGCAGACTGTTGACTACGCACATGACATGCTTGTATCTCGATGTCCTACACGTTTTCCTATGATCCCCAACTTTTAAGCTTTGTAGGCGACACAAAACACACAAAAGAAACACAGCACACACAGACTGTCCACCACTGTGAGCAAGGTCATGTCTAGGGCTACAGAGGTTATATCTTGCTATTTGAATTCAGGGTCGGACCAACCCTTAGGCGAACTAGGGCGACATAATCGGACAAATGAGGGGGGTGGAAGTAATGTCAGTATATTATAAAATACAATTGTCACACACTGCTGGACTCTTTAGCTTGAACTTTAGTCACTGTGTGCAGGCTACAGCTGACAAACATATGTGTTGACCACTTGCCTGCCTCCATCTCGGGAGAGGAGTGTGTGAGTGGATTGCCCAGGGAGAGAGTTCACCCAGATACTTAGCCTTGTGCCGGCCCTGTTTGTACTACTCTGACATTTTTAAATGTGTACTACAATATTGTACATAAATATGTATTTCTAATAAGAAGTTTGAATGTTGTAGTAGGGGTATTCAAACTGAGGGGATATGTCGGGGGGGGGGGGAATAAAAGTGTTCTGTGGTTTGTTTTTTCGTCAGGTTCCTTTTCTTCAATTAAAAATGGACAGGGGGGGACATTAAGGAAGCAGTTAGATTGTCTAAGATTGTCGTCTTCTCCCTCCTTCTCTCTCTCTGAAGAGGCACAGGAAGTAGGGCAGAGGTGTCTCAGGTGCAGCAGCTCTGATCCTCTTTGCCTGAGTACTGCGGAGAGAGTGAGGGCGGAAAGGAAAGTGTTACCTCACTGGCCGAGATAACAGTCTCTTGATTAACCACAGGAGACAGTGCTGCAGGAGAGACGGACGATTAGGGCCGGCTAATTCCCTAAGTTCATTAGCAAAGGACAGGCTGACCCTTTCCAGTCTGAGCGCCCTCCCTGGTAGTAAGACTACGCTCTGGGAGCTGGCAGTGCCCAGTGATCCCGGGTCAGATAGTGGATTACATGGGAATTAGGCAACATTAATCAAGGCGGCTTTTTCTGGCCAGCTGAGAGCACGGGGAACTCTGTGCACACTGTCATTGATGCGGGGTGACAGAGACACAGGGCTGGACTGCTGGAAGCTGCCTCACTTCCTGTCTTCCTGTGGCCCTGTACATTAGTGTTGACAACTCAGATTTGTGTGCTCATTGGTCTGTCAGCTAGGGTGAGACAGGACAGTCCCGAGAGGGTGAGGCACAGCGTGGTTCCTGACTGGCACAGCCAATCTGTCAGCTGCATCGGGAAAATGGGAATGATTTGTAGACTAAATACATATTCAAGGGACTAGATATTTACACATTACTATTGTGTATATCAGTGAATGATTCCCATCTTTACAAAATATAGAATGTTGGTAACTGCAAGAAAACGCCAACAACTAAGAAACACACACTTATGCCCACTGTTAGCAAACACCCATGTCCTGTTGCATCAACCATTTTAATTCAGCTCCCACCGTTTTCCCCTTAAGTGTTCCTTGCGCTAATGGGTGTCAAAAACAATCTTTTACCCAAGTTGTTTAATACTTATTTCACACAACTCGCCTCAGGTTTTAAACGTGATCAGAAATGCATTGATATCCTTGTGGTGATGTAAGTGTTCGAGCCCTTGATCCTGCAGCACAGTAACTGCGAGCATTAGAGAGCAGTGCAGCCCCGTGTTCAGCAGTCAGGAGCCTGGCCTTACCACGCCTGTAGGAGCTCAGTGCTGACCTGAACACAAGGGCTGCATGTTTCCCAATGTGTCAGATCACCACAGCCCACAGCGCACTCACAGTGGGCCCCAGAACACACACACTGCTACACTGCCAGTCAGGTGGTATGCTGTAGTAGCGCCACCTTGAACAGAGTTTGGGCAGCCGTGCTTTGTTAATCAACATCATTAAGCCGTTTCTTTTCATACTACAGAACACAGACATTATTAATTGTTGTCAATGGAATGGTTAAGTTATCCCACACCACTACTGATTTAGCTAGCAGACACTGCTGTGTTAGTGTGGGCTCCTTTTTGTGCTTGGTATGGTAGATGTATTATTACTATGCAGAAGTCTCGCATAACTGAGATCAACTCTACTTACATCTTATGAAGCAACACCAGTGAGGCCTGGATTAATCCTAACTGATGGATCTTGGCGAGAACAATTTCAGTGCAGCGTGCGGCTGATGAGTTGGACGTACATCAGACGTAGACACAGAAGTAAATAGGAGCATGCCGAGACTGTCAATCACTCTTTATTTCAGAAAATGAATTGCCATAAAAATCAGCAAAACACTAAACCTTCAGCTGTGTTTCCACTGGCCTGCAACTGTGTCCCCATGAGAGTGAGGTAGGTGTCCTAGCTTGAAGAAGCTTAACTCTGTGTGTAACACCTCCTGTTGTTAAAGCAAGTCTTCTAGACAATTAAAACAAGACTATGATTAATGTGCTTCTCTTAAGCATTAATTAAGTAACCGTTTCAGTTTGTAGACAGCTAGAAGGCAGGTAGATAAACAAGATGTTATAAACACAGTATGCAAACAGGCAGAGAATACATTGCACCACATCTCAAAACTAAAATCACTGCAGGGGACATATGCTCTCATTCCCAAAATATCAAACATTAGAATCTTTGTTTAAAAAAGTTAATAACACTAAAATAAGTTTGTCCTGTTTTCTGGCCCAGAATGCATGTGTGCTGAGGGTGTATTGCCGTACAGCAGGACATGGATAGTATAGCTTTAGCTGGTCTACAGTACAAATAAAGAGAAGTCAATGGTCCAAGGAATGTGCTCCACAGTCCCCAAGCCCCTGACGGAAAAGCAGCTGCTACCCAGGGCAGACCAAAAGCAGAGTCATATTTCTTCAAGTAGTGGTGCAGTTCAGTGTTGTGTTCTGCTTCCCCGTGTTTCTTCTTAAGTGTCCAAATGATAAGCAAACTAGAAATGCACGAGCCCTGTTGACCTCGGGAATGTGCAACTGCTGTGTTGCCACTTGAGGGGTTGTGGCAAATAATAACCATCCAAAGCATTGTAAGTGACAGGGATGTTTCTGAAAGTATATCACTGTTTTGCAGAACTGTGACTTGCTCTTCCCCCACCAAAAAACGGGCTAAATATTTAATTTCCCATCTCATTCCTGGTTGGTTTCCTGGCCCCATGTTGCCTACACCACTTTGCTGAGGGGGAGGAGGTGTTAGAAAGATGGACAAAGCGATCCCTCTCCATATTTACTCACTTTCCTCTTATCGAAAGCTGCCCCCAAGTTGAAAGAGGCTGGAAGTGACAGCCTCCGAGGACTTGTCGAGAGAGAGCGAGAGACACTGTCTTATTGTGAGTAAATTGTTCCGAAATGATGCCTCCACACAAGGGGAGAAGGGTGGATTGGAATGTCTTATTAATTAAAAAAAAGTTAGTTAAATTGTCAGACCTACAGCCTCTACATGTGGCAGGCACCCCCATTTAAGAAATCCTGATATACAAAATCTGTCTTGTCTCACACCCATGCCCCCTGGTTTAATACCCCTGCTCTAATCAAATTATTGTTAATCTGGTTTGTGATTCCTGATGGTCCTCTTTTATTCTTAAAAACATCTCATATTAAGAACATTAGTTGATCCCCCCATTTCTATATAGGAAATATATGAGATAACCTTTTCTTGTCTCCACTCTCCCCACCTCTGTATTTAATCTACTGTCTCGCTCTGCATTGTACCGGATCTCCCAGATACTGTCTGAAAAAGGGAGTATTATAAACTCACAAATAGCTGTACTGAAATGGGCCAAACACAGTGTACTCGTCCAGTTTCTCTCTCACACATCTATGCCTCTTTTGTATATAGATGAACCCACTGGCATGAGCCTGTGTGTTAAAGGCCCCAACATGACCCACCAGCCAGGCCACCAGATGCTGCTGGCTTTTGCTTCCTGTGGTGCTCTATATCGTGTCACATTTGAGTACAGCTCTGTCAGCACAATACGTGGTCACAGCTCCACAGTGGGATGTAGCTAGACAGAGACCGAAATAGCAGTGAGGGAGGTCTGTGCAGGAGGTTGTGTAGTGTGAGGTAATGGGGTCGGGGTGGGGGGGCATCTCGAGGTCCGCTCAGTGACGTTTGGGTCGGGGGTCGGGCTTGTACTTCAGCAGCAGGGACAGAGAGAAATACCCAAACAGGAAGGTCTGGAAGCACCACAGGAACCGGGCCACCACACTGTCAATTCCTTTGTCACTGTGAAGAGAGAGACAGAGACGGACAGGATCAGGCCAATGGGTCAGGGACGGGGTTAGAGCCAGGTTATCTTGTTCCAGGAAAAAATAACTGGTAAATCAGGTTGTGCAATCAGATTGTCTATCCTGTTACAAGGACTGTTTTCCATCGCCCTCTTCTGGCTCCAGCTGGTATAACAGCAGCCCCAGATGTGCTCTGAATGTGCCGAGACACACAGGACACACCTCTATACGAGAATTCACATGACGCCAATTCCCATCGGAACAAGTTTTAATTCATTACAGTTATATTTCATTATTTGTAACGCCCAATATTGCACTTCTGAATTAATGACTGCCTGCCAATGCTTAATCACAGCACCCAATTATTTTTCTTTGGGTTACATCCCCAGTAATAGAAATTGGAAACTTAATTACAAGACTATAAATTGCTATAATGTAAAAAAAAATTATATGCATATTGTCTAACCTGAAACATATTCCTGCAGCCCCCCACACAAGAGCCATCGGCTACAGGAGGTTAATTCATACCAGTGCAACACAAAACAAACGAGAACCTAATTAGATACACATAAGCGTGAGGTAAAATACAATTATTTTTCTTTGGCAGTCTGGTTAATCAACACCTTCATGTCCCTCTCGGGTTCATAGCTTCGGCTCCTGGGGTTTAATTAGGTGTCATCTCCAGTCTGTTGCTAAGTGCACTGTGATTTTTCCGTGGCCTCGCTGAATGTGGAGGCTTGTCCATTTGAAATGAACAGAAATTGGGAGAGTGAAAGTGATGTTACCTGCAAACCTTCAGGCTGTAGAGGGCTTCGGCCACGTGGATCGCCAAAGCCACCCACCACCTGCAACACACAGTGTATGGTTACTTCAGCTGTACTTACTTATCAATGATATCTGTGCAGGCTGTTAAACACGGATTCATCCTGGAGCAAACTGTGCCAAGACATGGGGTGTGTCACCTTTAAACTGCCACTCCATGAATGTTTATACATGTCCCTGTCTGTGGGCAACCATCTTACAATACAGACACTCACCCATAGTAGATCAGGGGGTACTGGTTGTCTGCCATGTATTTGGAGAAAGTCCCCACAGGGCCCAGCTTCTCATAGGGGACCTGCTGAGGCCAGAACACCACCCACTGTGACAAAACAAAGACAATTTTATTTTAAAATTGATATAAAGGGAAGTTAGAGACTAAAATGTTTATTTTGTGTATTTATTGTTCCCATTGCTCTGTTCTTGAGCACTGGAGCTGTAGGGCAGTGCTTTGGCAATACTGATGTCACTACATCATGCCAATAAAGTGGAGTTTGACAATCAATTCAATTCAGATTGGCTCTAGCGATAGGCCAAAGAATCGTGTTGCCAAAGCACTTGCAATATATAGCAATAAAGCCAGAACATAACGTTTTACCATTATCCCTAATAAACACTATCTGCTATCACTCTCTCTACACTTAATAAAATCAACTCTCTGCCCCGCTATAGTAACCAAGCAGGATTGTACAGCCAGTCCTGCTTCCACTGTTGCTCAAGAAACCCCAAGCACAAACCGGAGCACACTCTTACACAGCAGTATCTGGTGGCTCAGCCTGGTGCATCCTCATAGGCTCGGGCACTCACTATGCGGAAAGCATTATTTTTGTTTTGTTTTTTTCACGTTGTGGGAGCCTGGGATAATGCCTTGGCACTTGGGGAGGCTCAGTTTAATATGCCAGGGCTCTGTGTATAATAGTACAAGTGGATAAAAGCAGGATTGTCTATAGCATATTTTCATGTAGGACTACTCTCACAGTGTTGATGCCTCCAGAGGGATTTTGAATTGGTTCAATTTACTTAAAAGCACTGCTAAAGTACCATTTACCTAGAAAGGTTTATCCGCGAGCAAATGATAAATACTCCTTTTCCCGGCCACTTCCTACTCTCGCTGGAACCCCCAGTTTGTTTTAATACCATTGCTGAGAGGACTGTGAAAGCACTCTACAGTGCAGACCCTGTGCACGTGGGCTGCAGGACCGTATGTACTCACAGTCTTGGCTTTCTCCAAGGACCCTGCTCTTATAAATGCACTCCCCGAGCCTTTTACACGTCCCGCGACTAATGCAGCCCAGATTCCAGATTGCATTTTGCCCCGACACTCAACCCCGATCAGTACAGCTAAAGTGCAACGACTTGGTTTCCACGCGGCTGCTAAAACATGCCCCACACCCCGGCCCTCACTGCAGCAGGCACACAACACACAGACGGCGTTCTAATCCCCGGCAGCATGTGATACAGTGCAAACGGGCCGGTCCAAAAGGAAGAACCAAGAACGACCTCTCACACACTTTCCCGGCAATCCCCTCAATTAAGTGGCACTAATCACCTGGCCGACAAAGGGACAAGCCAGTCTTTTGTACTCCTTTGCGTACATGGGAGAGGTGCGTGGCACAGTTTGGGGTCTAAAAATCCTATACAAGTCTACACAAGTATGTTCAGCTTAAAATCACACTAGTCTAGTTTTGTGTAAATGCATCACATGTAAAGCTTGTGGAAAAGCCTCCACGGTTTCTTAGCTTTACACCACTAGTTATCAGGAAAGGTGACTACTTGATCGCACTACATTAATCTGAGGCTTTATTTCTACATTTAGCTGGAAATGAAGTACAGGATTGTGCTCTTTAAATAATAAAAAATAGCAAAGTTGTGTTATAGTTGTGAATAGTAATTAACAGAAAAAAAAACACGTGTCAGATCATCTCTGACTAGTGCTCACTGTGCCACAATTGTGCGTGTAATTAAGGACAGTTAAGAAAATCTGATAAAGGTTAAGCAGACGTTTTTTGAAGACTGTAGTACAGTAATTAAAGGAAACATACGAGAGTCCCAATGCCTTGTCGTTTGGCGCAGTTCAGATATAAGGATTTAAACATATGGTAGAAATATGTTCATGTTTCTATATATTTTCTACATATTTCTACTGTACCCCATATGAAATAATATATGATATACAGACTACAATATATTGAAATCTCAAAAAGGGGCAAATCTGGGCAACGATTGCACATTTCTACCACATATTCAAAATATAGATTTATACCGTATGAGTATTCACTTTAATACCCTGGACTCAAGATGGCACTTTATGTGTAGTACTCCGCCAGACGAGTGGAGTGCAAATATCTCCCTGCTGTACTCCAGCACAATGGACAGTGCAGCTGGCGACACCTCGAGCAGATCAAGGGCCTGTACAATGGGCCGCTTATGGGTCTCCCTTCGCACGTCCCAGAAAGTGTCTGTCGTACACTGCGCACTGTGGAGGAGTTCCAGTAGGCGTTTATTGCCCCCTGAGGCTGGGTATCAATGGGATTATCCCAGCTCTGAATTCTGTGCGACTGCTAGCCCTTTATCAATCAGGGTTCATTCAAACTGGAATGCACAGCGTTAACGGGCCCCGCCACCCAGACCACTTGCAGAGGAACAGTCAAGGTTATGGGATTAGTTTTATATGAAAGCAGGCAAAATTGAACGGCATTGGCTGCACATTTAAACCCCACAGATCAAACAGCAGCCGCTCAATCAAGCCCTATTGTACATCACCAGACAAGTTGGAGGGGGTAGCAGAAGCAGCGTCTTGGTCTTTTTTTTTTTTTGATGATCAGAGGGTAGAATATAATTATGTTGCAAAAGATGGGCACGCAGAACTGTTTTATTTTATTTGCTCTTTTGCGTGTGGCAATTCAAACACAGCTTTTAAAAACCTCAGAATACAAATTAATGCTAGTTACTATCCTGCTAAAGCTGCGACATCAAACCATGCCATGCAGTTATCTCGTGCCCCCGCCGATACTCACTGTCAGCATGGAACACAGGAAAGTGACCAGGACAATCCAGTGCAGACGCGTTCTCCTGAAATAGGCACGGCTTTGGAGGGGCTCCATTTGTGGCTCTGTGGTTCTGTGACTCGACTTTCTCAGTGTATGCCCGTCTCTGGAAGCGCCAGTGCATGTATACAGAGTGGCAACCCCCCTCCCCAGTGTCATGGGATCAGAGCACACTTCTCGTTTCCTCTCATGATATAATGCTCACATTCAGAGCTTCCAGTCCCAATCTGCACAGATAATTGCTTAGAAGGCATACAAGGACAGATTGCTGGTGAAAAAATCAGATACACAGACTTTGTTTCATTCTTGGGCCATGTGTCCAGGCTGATTCTCTCCCATGTCCTGTCCCTGTGCCCGTCTATCACTGCGCCATAGCCTACCTGCCTGGCCGTATGTCTGCACCTGAAATAAACACTGTCTGTGTGGCCGTCTCACTGGGTGTTTAGTGGTCCTCCAAGCCCCAACACTTTATTGGATACATTATTCGATTTCATTTAAATCTCTTACGTTTCATTTCATTTGTCTGTTTATTATTATCACAGATTTTAGTATTAAAAATAAATACATAAATAACTGATAGTTTGGTATGTTTAAATTATAGTGTTTCTGTACATTTCTGCTACAGTGTGTCTGTTTTCACACCCTGTTAAAAGTCTAATAATGACCATGAACTTTTTAGATCTAACTGTGGGTTTGGATTAACGAGTACAATCTAACACTTTCCATGGGAACAAACTAGTCCAAACGGTTTTTATTATTATTATTTAAAAAAAATCAAATATTTTTCACATTATAGTCGTACACATAAACACAGAGCGTTATCAGTATTTAAACATGCCAGAAAACAATATTCAAGTACAGTATTATATATATATATATATATATATATATATATATATATATATATATATATATATATATATATAATGTACTGTGTGTGCTCATGCTGTGTCATCAATGATTATTAATATTATATAATATGATCGTGGCAACTACAGTAGCTTATGACGCTACGAACACCATACCATGTATTTATGCGATATAAGTCCATTTTAATTTTAAATTGATATTAGTGTGTTGTTTTTACGAATGAATGTGCTGTTCTGGTTTTACAGATACGTGTGTCACCGTGTGTCACTAGTCATATTACCCGTAATCGTGGTAGCATCCACATACATGTATAAGCGTTTAGAAACATATTCTACTTATTTACATTAAAAGTGACTCCAAAATGATACAACACATTATGTACCATTGATTTCTACTGGGCACAATATAATAATATGAAACGCAACCAAAACAAATGGACCCATCAGTTTGTAGAGTCATTAGGAAACGCAAAATTATTAGCTTTCGGGGTTTTTTCTCTACGTGTCCCCTTAGGGGTTCCGTACTATCACCCTTAGGAAGCTGCTTTTTTAATGCAAAATTACATTATAATGCTCAGTGTGCGTGTAGAAACCGCATTTAGGGTGAGGCAGTGCGGAACTCATGCCGCCGCGTCGCTCGTCCGGAACGTATTGGCAGTGACACCATTTAACACAGACGTCTCCCTTCTTTGCGGTTGTACCACAGACTCACCGTGTAATACCCCATAGATAAAGTCACTGCGACCATCCAGAAGAGACTGGTTCTGCTGAAATACGTGCCGCCATCCACCCGAGCCATGGCTGCCTTCCCCCCCGTGTGTCTAGAGCTGTCAACGGCCGCCTGCACAGTCCCTTCAGCGGGCCGAGGTCAAAGGTCGCCCCGCTGCCCCGCTTCGGGTCAGAGTTCAGCGCTGGATCTGAAAAGCGACCTCTGCTGCCGCATCGGGATTTGCATAGCTCACGTTTTAAAAACATCTGTGCATGAGATTTTTCACCTGAGAAAATGAACAGAAACCGGTCCTGCAAGCAAAACCAGCAGGGGTGGGAGGGAGACTGCATATGTGTTTAAATATATGTTCAAATAAACGTTAACCTAAAATAATATAAGACTATGCATATATATTTAATTTCCAAAACTGTTTTAAATACAATTCAGATGCAAAGTGCAATACGTGACAATTGCGTTGCATTGCATTACATGTACTAATGGAAAGCTTGTGCACATTTTTATTTTAATATGGTATTTTAATGATATCAATTATTGCATCCACGATATAGTTTGCGCTGGAATGATAGTCGCTATTTAAACAGCGAGGATGTCATATTGATTATTAGCTCCCATACCTAGAAAACACTAGATCGCGTTAATGTAAGTGTGTATGGAAGCAAAATCCCACGTTTCACCCTCAAAGGATGGGATGCCAGTAAAGCCAAACAATGCCAGTGTTTTGTACATTAATGGGCCCTTTCATTTAGGCTAATAGGTAGTTGTAATCTGTGAAACTGTGGATTGGATTTGGAAAACTGCCGGAGCACACACCACTTGTGACCCCTATTTTGAATATCACACCTTCTCACACATCAATGAAAGGTGATTTTAGGAACTACTGGTATTTAAGCAAGACTGGTTATATTAAAGATGAAAGGCTGTTTCCAATGGCTTCAGTTGTGTAATGAATTTATGTGTGGAATGTAATTAATGAATTGAGGGGGATCCTGCACAAGTAACCCTCTGTAGATTCCTCTTAGCACTGCACAAAGATGCCCCACCATGTCTTGCCTTACATATTTTTATGCCTCGGAGTCATGTTGCTACTAAATTGTGCACTAGAGAATTTTTGTTTTCTAAATCCTCATATATGATAATGTAGTCAAATATCTGACTGCCCACCATTCTGATCTATTGTTGTTAGACATCAGAGATAGACAATTGTGCTGAATGTAACTATACCTCATGTGTATGGAAAGCACAATTTTCTGTCTGTGAATGCCTATGTTTTAAATTATAAAATTATTAAAATATACAAGAAATCATAAAGTTTAATTGTAAGTCAAATGCATAATCGAACACAGGCCTGAACTAGCACAAGACATCATTTTGAAATGGCATTGTATACATCTTCACAAGATATAATTTTGTTGTTTCGGGTGGATGATGCCAGATGGCGCAGACAGTAGAGACAAAGATTCAAATAAACTGAGACATAGATTGGTTGATGTCAAAGAAAACAAAATGGATATACAGTGTGATGGGTCTTTGCTCTTGTAGAACGACAATGTTAAAGGGCCAGGTGTGTTGTGTAGTAGGATGTTTGCGAATATACTGAGGATGATGATATGAGCATTTAACTGAAACTGCATGCATAAATCCAAAGGACATGCAGAGCCTATTCAGGATTGAGCAGATTTGTATATTGTAATGTTTGGGGAGGATACAAACTGTATAATATGTAAGGATGAGAGTTGGGCCAGTGGTATATTGGTTGTATGTTTTTTTACCTATGACAATTAAACTCTCGGTTTACAAAATCTATAATAATAATAATAATAATAATAATAATAATAATAATACAACTTCTGGATACTGTGTAAGAGTTACACTGTAAAAGCAAGGTAAAAGAAAAAGAAACCCTTGTATTGTTCCTTAAATGTGTGAAGAGCTGTGTTTGATAATAACTCGTAATGTCTAACTAGGGTTTTGTAAAGGTGTGAACTACCTTACAAGATTCCTTCCGGAGACAGAGACGACATGATCTGAAAAGGTTTCCACTGCGTGAGACAGTTTGGCTATGAGGTTTAAAATTACTCAAATCAAAGTATCAACTTCTATTGTTTGTTGTTCTCATCATAATATATATTTTTATTGTATTTCTAATTATTTGTAGATATTTATCAAAACACTTTGGTAAAACAGTCTCAGAGATGCCTGGGAGAAAATGTCTGTTTAAATCTAAAAAGGAAAAAAAAAGAAATCCTGATTTCTTAACTGGGAAGATATGGCTTTCCCCTGTACATGAATCATCACTCTCCTTGAAACTGGTTCTCAAACCCATGTCAAACCACGCCACGGCCTGCTTTAGAATAAAGTGTGGCAAGGAGACAAGTTAACGTCAAGTCAATTCAAGGGGGGCTGAGAGATAAGAGACCTTTCTTTGACAGAGTCAAGTCAGTGCAGGCAAAACTCAGTCACTCAGTAACTAAATAATGACAAATAATGTTACCAGTTTAGGTCTAATTCAGATACATTCTAATGTAAAGTAGGTATTGATTATGTGATTTACATACAGGTAGAAGTATACATAATAGTACCAATCAAGAGTCACTAATTCAATGGCACCCAAACCTCAGCTTTTATAGATTCCAACACAAATCAAACCTGCCAATACAATACATGTCTCATTTTTATTTTATTGCACTTATAAAACATAAGCAGCCAGTTCCCCACTTTTCCACACTGGCATAGCGCCCCCTCGCCTCTGCATGTCTGGGCAAAGCCTCAGAGGTCTAGCAGACTCTGCGGCTCCAGGGCTAGCTTCACACTCCCCTCTGATCCCTGGGTCTGAAAGAGAAAATACCTGGCTTGATAAGAGCCCAATGGACCACAATGTTCAATTACCTGCCCTTGTTTTCTTTCCTGACATCGTATTTTATTAACTCCCCTATCTTTGATTTCAAAAGAGCCCGTGAAAAGCTCACTGTTCCTGCTCCTCGCCTTGATTATCCTGTGCCGTCTTTTGTAGGTTGACATCCTGCTGATGATATTATCTTTTCTGACTGAGGGACAATATATTTTTTTGTTTTTTTCCACAATTAAATTATAATGAAGGGGTGGCATTAATAATAATAGCCATGCAGCGAAAATAGTGTTTGATGAAGGGGCAAGGGGAAGCAGTGGGTTACGGGTTTGAGGACTCGAGCATAATCTGACCGAGCAACCATTGATTCTGGTGCTGTTAGCAAAAAGATTATTTTGATAAAATAGTAAATAAAGCTAATTGTTTGTATTGACCTTGTTGCTGCTGCCTATCTGAACTAGTCCTGACTTCCAAAAGGCAGTAATGCTGATAATTTGATGATGCTAATATATATATATATCAATAATGTGTTGTAGAACTTCAGATTAAAGTGGCAAAACACTGTAATGTCATGTTTTAATCTTGCACCAGCGCCGTGTTTTAATATTATCAGGACCAACATTTTCCTGATCTGTTTTCTGAAGAAACTGCCTGTACCTCACTGGGGTTTCAACAGGAATTTCTGTCACTCTCCTGTCTTTAGGGCTGATAGTGTTTCCCCTATCCCAGACTATGTTATGTTTACCCTACATGGTGCTTGCTATTATGTTTGCAAGGATATTGTGGGATTCGCAATACGCTTCCTCATTTTGTTGCCCCGGTGGTTCTGTTGTTGCTCCAGGCATCGGTGTCACATCATAGTTGAATATGCGATTTCCCACTTTATGTTTTCAAAATCCCATAATGACCTTATTATATGATCTCATAAAGCAAGGAAGCCATTAAGAAATTAATAAGCAACCATGTGGAAGGTGAATTTGCATCCCTAATTGTTTATTGTCTGACATGGCGGAGCCAGTCAGTGAGCAGTTCTTTTAAAACTTTCGTTTTTTAAGTTTTGTTTTTTAATCATATGTTTTCAAAAAGGAATCCTTTAGAGGCTTTTTGTATACATCTTATTTAACAATAAAATTAAAGGTTTTTTGTGTGACTGTGCTGTTACCTGTGTATCTGCTCTTTGGAAGGGGTGTGAAGTTGTGGATTGAGGGTGGTGTGCCAGCCGAGTGTGATCTCACCTTGTGACCTTCAAAGGGTCACCTCTTCCATCCCATTAGGAGCATGCTACACAATAAGCACTTATCAGGGGACTGGACTGGAGGGGTGGTGCTGGGTGGGTATAAATGGAGGAGGCCTGGGTTTGAGAGATCAGAATTTACAAGAACTCGATCAGAGGAGGATACAGCTTTGTGGATTACCTGTGACCTGAGAGACTCAGCCGAACCGCAGACATGTGGAAGGAATCTGTTCCCTGCCCTGGTAAGTTGGACATTAGGATCTGTGCAGGACTGCATTTACACACTGGTCCCTGTTTGGAAGTTTTACAATAATTTAGTAGCCTTATAATATGAAAGAGATCAAATTGTAGACATTTCTGAAACTAACAATACTTTTTATTTCAGATTCAATATTTTACACTGAAAGGATGTCTATAATTTTTTTCTTTCAGTAAATTAAAATAAAACAGTAGTTGAACCATTAACCAAAAAGCTGCAATGTAAATGTTTAAGGGGGGTATTTTTCCAAAGCCTATCAGCCCATCAATCAGTGGTTATCTATTGTGTTTAAGTGTGATGCTACCATTAATCACTGCATTAAATAATTACAGGGATTTAGTTGGGGGCTAAGTGGGGGTTTCCGTGTCATTGTTAAACTCTGCTCTTTTATCAAGACACAAATTGGCTTAGTCAGTTGCAGCTGTTTTTGCAGCTTGTCTTGCCCTGGTGCCAGTCTGACCCAGTCTTGTCTCATGCTGTTCTTGCAGGAGTCTCCGGACAGGCCAGCCAGGGAGTCCAGGCCCGAGGGGCCAGCCGCAGAAAGAGGACCTCTTTTACCAAGGAGCACGTGGCGCTGCTCATAGCCACCTTTGAGCGCGACCCCTACCCCGGCATCAGCCTGAGAGACAGCCTAGCTCAGACCACCGGACTGCCGGAGTCACGCATACAGGTACGCACTCTGTCCACCATGTGTAAACCAAAGGTGCTTCCCCTCGCGGAGCATTTTCATTTATTTATTTGCAAGCGCACGTGTTTCCTAAATTATGTTTCCAGTGCCAAGTCATGTATATTAAATCTGCACTTCTGCTACAGCAAAACCTTATCTATAGATTGCTTACCTGTTCTTTTTGGGTGCTTTTGTATCACAAGACAATCAAATTGTATTTAATCTTAATCCCTTTGGTGAAGCTATGGCTGCACTGGATGGTGCTTCATGGGCTGTACTTGGGCCAAGTACAAGTAGACAATAGATAATAGATAACTTGTTAAATGTAATGTTTTTCAGGTCTTATTGAATGTAACTAACTTGCTTACAGTGATACTAAACATTTCCCTGCTTTGTTTCTGATCAGGTGTGGTTCCAGAACCGAAGAGCCCGAAGCCTGAAAGGGAAGGGCAACAGGAAGTGGAGCCAGGAGCCCCCTCACCCCAGCGCTCAGCCATCCCCCACACAGACCCCCTCCGTACAACCGGGCTGGGGCACACTTCAGGGCCCTTATCAGGATGCCACTGCCCTCTGCACGCCCAGTGTAGCCCGTTCATCCATGCAGCTGCGTCTGGTGAAGCGAGAGGAGGATTGCTTCTATAGTCGCTTTCCCCCCTGCTTCGTCAGTGGGGCCGAGGCCCAGCTCCCGGCTGGACACAGCAGCGGCTACGAGCCTGCCAATGGGCTGAGGCAGGGCAGACTGCTGGGCACCAGCTCCAGCCCTCCTCAGCCAAGCCCAGGTTACCAGCTTGTGCCAGGGGGCTGGGGGGCTGTGGTTGTCCAGACCCCCTCTGAATCCATGTGGACCCCTTGCTCCCCACTGGAGGTCAGCCACTGCAACTCTGAGTCTGCGCACGCCTTCCTCTACCCTTCTCAGACCGGGTACCCTACTGTCTATGACCAGCAAGCTGGGGGCCCAGGCTGTGCCAGGGGCTCAAGCGTTCGTTCTCAGTCTACCACTCCCTCCACACCGGACTCTTCCTGCTGGGAGACTCCCCAGCAGATACCCCCTCCTGCCTACCAGAGTAACCAGTTCAGGGGCTCCCCTGTCTCCCAGGAGGGCAACCCCAGCTGCCTGCCCGGGTCTGATCCACACAGTTCCCCCTGCAGTGCGTTCCGACCGGCGCAGTTCAGTTCAGGGTTATCGGCCCCGGACCCCGACGGTGCCCTTCCTCTGCTGTCCCTGCAGGACCTGCTGGCGGAACTGCAGCCCGAGTGGGGAGCATCTGGAGACAGAGAGCTCATCTACTGCTGACCCCAGGGACGACTGAGGAGGAAGACATCGCCACAGTGATCTGGTTCTCTCTACTGCTGTGCCACATTGTGAGATTCAGGGTCTGGAGCCGTGCCCACCAGGACTGGGCTAAAACTGCACTGCACACTTGGGACTATAAATTCTAGGGTTTCTGGCTATTTAACTTTGTAATGCTGATGATTTTCTGAAGGTGGAATGATTTTGTATGCTAGATGCTAGTTTATTGTACCTGTTTCCTCTGATATTGATTTCAGAAGGAAATAATAATAATAATTGCTGCACTTTTATTATGTATTTTTTGTATATTTTGTATTTTATTTCAAATAAAAATTGTTTAAAAGAAAAAATACATGTGGTGGAATATTTAATTAATCAAGTCAATCAAGTAATCAATCAACGTGCTCGAGCATGTCTTGATGAATGTAGCAGTTAGTGTGATAATTCATAGGCTACCTAAGTAATAATGTATTCATACAATTACAGCAAAGTAATAGCTTATATCTGTTTAACTTTATATGAGAGAGAGATCTACATGAAGCAGTTGAGCAGGCGGAACTAATGTGTCTCGGCAGATCCAGGCGCGGTTTCCGCCCGGACAGAAGACGCGCTGCAGCCACTTCCGTGCGCAGGGTTCACACGTGAAAACAGTGCAGCATTGAGGCAGAGGGATTGAAACATCGCTGCACTGGGAATCGCCTGGACTGACTGGACTGAGATCAACCGGAGATCACGAAGCCACAGCCAGTGGCTACATTGGAAGAGACGCGGAAACTTCTGATGGTAATAAGAAAAGGAGATGAGCTTTCAGGACTGGACTGGTATACTGTGTATCCAGAAGCATGGCAGTGCTCAGACTGGGGGTTGTAGTACAGTGTGGCATTTTATATACGTTTTGTGCATGTATTATAAAGTACATATTGCGGGATCACCTTATTATATATGCTTTGGTGCATATATAAACACACCCATGCTGTGTCATAACAACATCTATAAAAGGAGTTGCTATGTTCATTTATTTGTATGTTGTTTGAAGAATTGATATGGTGGTCTATGTGGATTACATTTTAATAACCACTTTGTTCCTGAGAAGTTCGTTTAAGTCGGTACCCTTGATTCCCAAACAGTACATTGTTTTATTGGTTGTGGTCAGTGGATTGGCAAGGCAAGCTGTCCTTTCATTTAAGGTCAAAATAATAACAGCATATCCGGCTGCAGATGCCTCTAGTTGCTTTGCTGTGGAAATCTCTTGCAGCTGTAATTCTCAATGTTGTTGTTGTCATCGCAATGTATGGTATGGCTTTGGGAGCTATGTGTTAGCTTGGACAGACTGAGCAGTGCATAGAGCATAATAAAGGCCAATAGGATATATCATCACTTTCCCAGTTTGGTAACAGTGCATAGTTGTAACCCTGTATTAAATAAACTACAGTACACACACTGTGATGGTAGGTGTGTTATGAATATGACAGAAAATACAATCATAAGTGAGGACTGCAGTGGAGTTTTGGCATGTTCAGGACTTCCTGTATGAGTGTGTATGTATGTCAGGCATAGCTCTATGACTAGCCTGTGATTTCCTTGATAAGGGCAGTGGCATTGTGTCACTTTTGTGTTGCTGTGTGTCGGGCAGGTGTGAAGATGGAGGCGAAGGATCACAAGAAGCACCAGAAGAAGCTGAGCGGCCCTAAGGCGGTCAGGAAGAAGAACAAGAAGCAGCAGGAGCAGGGCGTGGAGGAGGAGAAGGATGAGAGGAGAAGGAACCCCAAGGCCTTCGCCGTGCAGTCGGTGGTGCGCATGGCCAGGAACTTCCACAGGTCAGCACTGGGGGCGCTGTGTCGGCGGGGGTATAGCGGTGTCACTGACTTATCCTGGACATGTTTGGACCTGTCTTTGCCTTTCTATCTTGTCCTCTATTTATGTCTTGTCCTTGGACTGTGTGTTTACCCCTCTGTGGGCCTCTTTTCTCCTCCTAGGACCCAGGACCTAAAGGCCAAGAAGCACCACATCCCCCTGGTAGACCGCACCCCCCTGGAGCCTCCGCCCATCGTGGTGGTGGTCGTGGGGCCCCCCCGGGTGGGCAAGAGCACCGTGATTCGCTGCCTGATCAAAAACTTCACCCAGCAGAAACTGAGTGAGATCTGTGGGCCTGTGACCATAGTGTCAGGTGAGCGCTGTGTTTGAATGCAGGAGTTGAAAGGAATGTTTGACTATTCTTCTGGTGTTTTCTGGTGGTCACTGTGACAGAACTGTGCCACAACCTTGTGCCACATTATGGTGGACCTGTTTTTCCCGGCCTCTAACCCCACCCCCCCTGCTCTGATTGCTTTCAGGGAAGAAGAGACGGCTGACTTTTATTGAGTGCGGCAACGACATCAACACCATGATCGACTTGGCCAAGGTGGCTGACCTGGTGAGTGTTGTGGTGCCCCTGGCCCAGTTGTGTTTTTGATACGTCTTAGGAGAAGTGGAGTTTTATATAACAATGTCAACAATAGATACTTTATGTTTCTCTTTGTCTCTGTTACAAAGGTCCTAATGTTGATCGATGCCAGTTTTGGATTTGAGATGGAGACCTTTGAGTTCCTCAACATCTGCCAGGTGCACGGCTTCCCCCGCATCATGGGGGTCCTCACCCACCTGGACTCCTTCAAGAACAACAAGCAGCTACGCAAGACCAAGAAACGCCTCAAACACCGCTTCTGGACTGAGGTCTACCAGGTGAGAGAGAGATAGAGGTTGTGTGCGTACTTCAGTATAACTCCATCATGGTGTCATCATGATGTGCTGGTTCTGACTTCCTTGCTTGTCTTTGTTTTGTTTTTTTTCCCCTCCAGGGTGCCAAGCTGTTCTACCTGTCAGGAATGGTCCATGGCGAGTATCAGAAGCAGGAAGTGCGCAATTTGGGCCGCTTCATCTCTGTGATGAAGTTCCGTCCGCTGGTGTGGCAGACCTCCCACCCTTACGTGCTGGCGGACCGGTGAGTGCGGCCATTGGGCTGGGCTTTTAGTGGCTTCCTAAGATTGGCACTGGGGAAAATGAAGCAACCTGGAGGTTCCTGTCTTGCCTTTAATAAGGGGACTTTAGCAGAGCACATTGCCAAACACATAGTCTGTATTCAGGAGTATTTGCCGTGGCATCATTTGCTCTAGAAGACCATTCAAACCGCAGCTGTGCGAGTTGGTCCCAGCTAAATCAGGTGCAGGTAACGCATGCAGTCTAAGTGGTCTCAGGCTTGATGGTGCTTGCCTCTGCAGCATGGAGGACCTGACGGACCCCGAGGCCATGAGGGTGGACCCCAAGTGTGACCGCACTGTTTGCCTGTACGGCTATCTCCGTGGGTCATACCTGAAGAACAGGAGCCAGGTCCACATCCCAGGTAGGACAAGTCCAGATCATATTATGTATGTTCATGATGATTTAATGTTGCATGACTCTTGAGTTTGCCTCCATGTGTGACCGTGTGTGTGCCCTGTAGGCGTGGGCGACTTTGCTGTGGCTGACGTGAGCTTCTTGCCGGACCCCTGCCCACTTCCGGGGGAGCAGAAGAAGCGAGCTCTGAATGAGAAGGAGAGGCTGCTGTACGCCCCGATGTCGGGCGTGGGAGGGGTGGTGTACGACAAGGACGCCGTCTACATCGACCTGGGGGGCAGCCACGCTAACCAGCAGCAGGTAACACCACTCTGGCCCACACACCTACTGACCGCAGTCGCAACTCACCCTCCTGGGAGTCCTTGCCATTCTCCCCACATCTTTGAACTGGTTCACAGTCCGTGATTTGTACCTTTTGAAATGGTGCAAATCCCCCATAATGCACTGGAAGACAGTAGGCTGATGGGAAACGGTGCAGTACAGATCTAGAGGCCTATCAATCAGTTTTTCCCCCTCCTATAATAAACACAACCCCTTCCTCATGTCTCTCTCACAGGAGGAGCCCAGGCCAACTACAGAGCTGGTCCAGTCCCTCATTGGCACACACGCCACACTGGATGCCAAGATGGCCGCCAGCAAGGTGTCACTTTTCTCCGGCACTGCAGCCATGACGCCAGCGGAGGTGGAAGATGCTGGGTGGGTATCTGTAAAAACTCTTGCACTGTGCTATGGCAACCACGATCAGTGTGTCGTTAATATATACATATTTGATGTAATTTGAGCTTTTTAGCTGCCTTAGTCTATTCTGTGCGCATATGGAGAGCCAAGCCTGGTTGGGGCGAGATTCCCCCTTATCTGCTGAATGAAGACATAAATACAATGAAGTGGCTTTTGCTTTTGTTTTGTTTTTATAAAGAAGTGGAGAAGTGACCCTCTCAATACCCTCTCTTTTTCTGTTTTCTTTTCTTTCAGCTCATTGTTTTTCCGTGCTGCTCAGACACCTGTTAATTACGTTATCGCTCTGGCCAGGGGCACTTGGGGAGCTTATCTACCTAATGTGATAACTATCACCTAATTAGCGGTTTCGTTCTTCTGTATTCAATGGTGTCAATCGTACAATTACAATGGCGTGGCATCGCTTGTGTTGAGTCTTGTCTGCAGAGAGATGCGTCGCTCAGATAGCAGTTTTACATTTATACAGAGAGGAGAGCATTATTACATCTGACCCTCGCGTTTACGAACCACATTAATTTGCAGCCGCCTTTGCCCACGGAAGCCGAGCGATTAGCTTTCAGCAGGTGCACAACAAACTGTAATTTGATAAGCGCTTGAGTCATTAACAGGTTTGAATTTCCAATTTAAAGCAAACCTCTTCATTTAAAAGGTCAGGGTTTTCTTACAGTAATTTGGGGCTCTGCTCAGCACAGGATTGGACAGCTCTGGTTTAAATCGGTTCTTCGGTTTTAGCTGATTGGCGTTTTTGTCTCCTGCTGAGGCTGCGAAATTAATTTATTATTAACAATTGGTAAAAGGAAATTGCCCCATTTCAGTGCAAGTTTGTCTTTCCAGGGAGAGAGACAGATGGTTAACCGTGTCCTTGTTCTGTCCCCCCACCACAGAGACAACACCTCGCCCTCTGAGAGTAGAGTGTTTGACCCCCAGACACAGAGGGAGAGGAGGAGAGCGGTCTTTGCTGATGAAGATGAGGAGGAGGATGAGAGTGAAGGAGATAGCGAGGGAGAAGAGGAGGAGGAGGAGGAGGAGGAGGACGAGGGAGAGGGAGAGAGAGAGAGTGGGAGTGAGAGTGAGGAGGAGGAGGAAGATGATGGTGCTGAGAGTGAGGGAGAGGACAATGAAGGAGAGAAGATCCTGAAGGGGAAGGAAGAGCAGATGACGCAGGGAGCCCCCGTGCCTGTGAAGAGACGGCGAGTGGAAGAGGAGGAGGAGGAGGGGAAGAAAGGAGAGAATGAGGTGCCGGCCTTCGCAGACAGCGAGGATGACTTGGAGCTGAGCGAGGGAGAGGAGGAGAGTGAAGGAGAGGAGTTGGAGACTGAGGAGGAGGAGGAGGAGGAGGAGGAAGAAAAAGAGAGGGATCGTGACAGTGAGAGAGGGGGCCAGGGGGTGGCGGATTCAGGACATTGTTCGGAAGAAGAGGAGGAGGAAGACGACGACAACGATGAAGAGGAGGAGGAAGAATCTGGGGCTTCTGAGATGGGAGAGGACCTTCCCAAAAGCAGCAATGGTGTCAAGGGGTCAAACGTAAAGCCAGAGCAGGAGAAGATGGAAGAGGAGGGAATCCTGTGCTTTGAAACCGAAGGTGATCTTTCTCTCTCGGTTTCCTTTCCTATTCCAAGAGCCCCAGCCAGTGACTGTGTGAATCGGCTGCTGTATCGGTTCAGTAATAGCTCCTCCTGTAGGTGGTAACTGCCACAGTAATCATTTATAATCAGTACCACAATTTGTCAGACAAAATTAGTCTGCGAAGTCATGCTGGTTTCCAACCACATTGTTGATGCACACCTCCAGGGAGTTGGGGGATAAGCACTAATAAATATTCTGAGACGCAGCAAAATCTCCACAGTAGCATTGTAGCTGTGTGTGTGTGTGTGCGATGTGTAAACCTACACGCCTCTCTCCTAACAATCACACATAATTACCTTCCAGTAAGTCATTAACGATGTGCTGGAAATGAGCATCTACCCAGATTTCAAACAGACTGTGTTGGAGCTATAATTTTATAGTAATTTAGCCTTGATTTTGTTTGTTTTTTCAGCTGTTTTTGTCATCAGCAAGAAGTATTGAATGCCACTGAATGTGGGAAACAGGACTGTACAATATGAAGTGTATTCTTGTCAAAAGCATTGCTGACTTACCTTTCTCTCGCTCTCGCTCTCAGGTGCCCTGCGTTGGAAAGAGGGGTTGGCGCAGAAGGCCGCAGACGTGTTTCTACGGCAGCAGCAAACCAAGGTCAACCTGCGCAAGCTGGTGTACGGCACAGGTGAGTGGGTGTGGGCCTGTGGGCGTGCTCAGGTGGGCACCGGGGCATGGGTGCTGCATTGATTGGCACCGTGGGCAAGTGGGCACCTCCACCTGATCTCCAAGCTGTGGAGTAGTTTAGTGACTGTTCAGGACCCTGCCATGGTGAATCAAGCATGCCTAGACACGATGGAATTAGTGCATTCCTAAGATTTACCTAATTTACAATTAGGTCTTATGTAATTTCAGTGAATTTAGGCTCTTGTTGAATATAGCACTGAACACTCCTTCTTTCTGCCTAAAAATGGTGTGGTCCAGATTTCCCATGATATTTTTAAAATCTGCACTATTCCACACATGGGATTTCTTTGATATACAAGATGGGAGATATTGGAATGTTTTGGAAATGCTGCTCTGTGATTGGCTGGTTTCTCAATCCACAGCAAGCAAGCAAGCCATTAGGAAGGTGGTTTAGACACAGAAGAGACTGTGATGTCTAAATTTAGTTCACTTGCACTCCATCTTTCGTATCCTGTCCAATGAAGTTCTGATCTCTCGCATGTATTTATAAAGCCTTTGACATTGAGTGTTAAAGAGTGTGTGGCAGCTGCAAGTGACACCAGGCTGAGGTTAAACGGCCCTTTTCTCTCCTCTCAGTGGCGGAGGAAGAGGAGGATGAGGGCGAGGATGAGGAGGAGCTGGGGGGGCTGTTCCGTGTCAGCCGACCCGAGAAGGGCAAGAGGCAGCGGGCTGACGGGTTAGACTGTACCCGGTACCCCCCTGACGGCACCCACGACTGGGACCAGGAGGAGGTGAGGAGTTAGAGGAGGTTCAAATGAGTCTGTCAGTTTTACGGAAGATGTAATTTTAATTTGGTTCTTTTCACCCTTAGGATCCAAGTGTGATGTATATGGGCTGAGCCTCTTAGACTGTTTTCAGGAAAGCAGAGTAAAATCATGATGGAGAACCGTGGGAAATCTTTGCAGAATAATCTGTAGTAGTAGAATGGATAAAACAAGGCTGGTTTTAATCCTCAGGAACCCAGTATGACATTTAAATCACATAGAGAGATCTGGTAAATTAGTACGATGTATTCTTGCCAGTCTTGTTAAATGTTTATGTCCTAAACGTTGCAATGGGCTCTGAAGGGTTAATCCCTTAAGGGATCAAAACTCTGGAACTGTCAGTCTCCTTCAATTGACACTTTTACAAGTTCTGGGTGCAAACCTAAGAACTGAGGCAGTGTGAGCAATGAAGGGACATTATTTCCCCATCTTTCCCATCCTGTTAAGGGGTAAGGTAGAGGTTTCAGAGGGTAACTGACCTGTGTTTGTTGGTACAGATGCTGAACTCAATCCGAGACTGTTTCGTCACGGGGAAATGGGAAGAGGGCAAGGATGCCGCAACACTTCTGAAGGAGGATGGTTAGTGTCTTTAGTCTACTCTGTATTGCTCTCTCTCTCCCACACAGCAACTCTGTCTCACTATTTCTCCTCCCTCTTTGTCTTCTCAGAGGACATGTACGGTGACTTTGAAGACTTGGAAACGGGAGAAGTCCACAAGGGGAAGTCTGAGAAAAAGGAGGACCAAGAAGAGGTGCCCAATAAGATTAACATTTTTCTTCACCCCCAACATTTTAGAATATTTTTAATTACAAAAACGTGTTCACGCTACAATTAGCACTTTGTGTCATGTTAAGATGACAGCGTATAAATTTAACATCCAGTGTGAAATATCAGGTATTATCCTATTTATAATCCGACCATGAACTCACACACTTTTCAAGAGTTTTTATGTTTTTCTCGGAGACATTTTGATCATGTTTGTGTCGTACATCCCTGCAAGACTAAATTCCACAGCTAAGTGTTAATTGCCTGACAGTTTTAATATTATGGGTGGGGTGGTTGGAAGGAAAGGGGTGGGGAGAGAGAGTTATGTCCAGCTTAAGCAAGGAATGTGTTAAGTAATCACAGCTTTAAACTGGTTGTCAACTATGGGCGTTGTGCTGGAGAGAGAAGACAGTCGGAATGAATGAACCAGGACAGATTCTGCCCTGCAGGAGAATTTAATGTCTACTGAAGCTGCTGGAATCGTATATCACAATGGGGTCACCTTATTTTTCGTAAGCGTTCAGGTCTGGGAAGATGTTTCTGCTCATTTGAATGGCAGTGACCGTATTTTCCAAGCTCAGAACAGACACACATTGTTAAATCATTGATCAGACTCGTCCCATCATTTATATGCTTGTTATTTTTCATTGTTACTGAAATATCCATCCTGCCGTGTCATCCTTTCTTTGATACCCACACAAAAAATATCAATTTTATTTTAGTGATTTGTTTAGTTTTGTTAATTTATAGTGGATTTATACTCCATTCGTACCAGAAAAAGACTGAATACAATAAATATTTACATATGAGCTGAAACCTTTCCACAGTACTGTACAGAGAGACAGATCCAGAATTAAAATTAAATGCATCTGATATTAGAGTAGGATTATTTTTTGTGGAGATGCACCCTAATGCAATGACACAGGGCCTGTCATCTTGACTGGGGTTATGCTCTGATCTTGTGTGGCGTGCAGGAGCCGAGTGGAGAAGAGGACGAGGACGAGGAGAAGGAGGAGGAAGTGATGAAGGTGTACGATGACGAGGAGGAGAGGAAGAAAGCCCGTCTGGAGAAGAAGCGGCGCCTGAAGGAGCGCTTCAACTCGGAGTACGACGAAGGAGACGCCACCTACTTCGACGACCTCAAGGAGGAGATGCATAAGCAGGCAGAGGTCAGGGGTGCTGGAGGGTGGTGTGGGGTGCGACACGGGGACAGGATTCCTGTGGATCACAAACAAACGACAGTTGGAGGGGATATTTCATTATTCGACTAGAGTAAATTCCCCTGGCTCTAGCACTTTAATAAGAACTGGATTGTTACAATGTTAAATTTCAGTCTGTTTCACCTTGACTTTTCATATAATTTCACTGGTGTTAAAAACATTCTTATGGCACTGATTTGTATTTATTTTATTTATATATTTATGTGAAATCTCCCTAAACGCCAATAAACGGTTTTACTGGATTTGCAGAGAGATGAATAATCACCTCAATAGCATAGTAATACTGATAGCATAATCCCTGCAGTGACGTGAAAAATAGTGGAAGCAGACTATATTGCTATTTTGCATAAAATCTTTATGCAAAATAATGTATCTGTGCAAAGCAGTGCCATCTTCACTCCAGGAGGCTGTTCTGTACTTTGGAACAAACTTGACTCTTGTAGTCATCAAAGCCTCTTTTTAACTCATTATTTTAGAAAGTTATAGAAGTTGACATGTATACATACAAACATTCACCGATTACTAATTAGACATCTATCTGGTATTGTTACAATTGCAGTGGTACAGTTTAATTAACTGCTGATTAATTGGGAAATGAATGAATGGGTTTTGATGGCTTATCTGCCCCCCCCCCCCACTCTGCAGCTGAACCGGGCCGAGTTTGAGGACGTGGATGACGACCTCCGAGTCCAGTACGAAGGCTTCCGGCCTGGGATGTACGTACGCCTGGAGATCCCCGCTGTGCCCTGCGAGTTCGTCACAAACTTCGACCCCCACTACCCTGTCATCCTCGGGGGCCTGGGCGCCAGTGAGGGCAACGTGGGTTACCTGCAGGTGAGTGGCACGAAAGGGGTGGCTGTTCCCATCTCATGTTTTTCCAGAGAGAGAGGCTTCTGTTAGGCCAATATCTGCATAAGAATCTCATTTAAAAAAAGTAAAAATAAGGTCTATGTCATTCTTAGATTTCCTGTAGATCCTGTAGATTAGATTTCTTTTTTTATCTATATCAATTCCAAAACCCTTATTTGCCCCCCCCCCCCCCCCCCACGTGATTTTGGTTTCCTCTCTAGCTCTATTCATAAACAAACATTGGAGTCGGGGGGAGGGAGGGTATATATTAACAACAGGCTGGGGACGGGGAGTGTATAAAACCCAGTGTTTTTCCACTCTGAATCAGCACAGGCCTCCTGCTTTTCCCTTTCTATAATTGTTCTCGGCAGGACAACAGCACTGCTTGAGACAGCTGTTCGCTACCTACAGGTTTCTATATTTAGAGCCCGGCTGCGTCACTTTGTCGCTGGGTTACAAATTAAAGGGAGATGCAAGTGAAATAATAAATGTCAAGACAATTGCTGGATTGTGAAATTTATTTATTTATTTATTTATTCATTTTTATGTGGCCAAAATAGGTCACAATTTCCCTACCTAAAAAAAACCCAAAACAAACGCACAAGGCCCCAACACAAAGCTACATGGATTTGTTTGTGTCTGCTGTTTTGTTCCTCTTTTGTCTTGTGGCATCTGTAAATCGCAGCTGCTTATTCTAACTTACCTCTGTACTGATTTGTTGTTGTACGGCGATTGTGGCGGCAGTGCAAGTTTCCCAGGCCTGTTGTAGTTGGTGATCTGTCCCCCGCTTCAGAGCTGTCCTCCTCTTTGTCCTGCAGATGCGTCTGAAGAAACACCGCTGGCACGGGCGCATCCTGAAGACCCGGGACCCCCTGATCATGTCTCTGGGCTGGCGCCGCTTCCAGACCATCCCCCTGTACCACATCGAGGACCATAACGGCCGCCACCGCCTGCTCAAGTACACCCCCTTGCACATGCACTGCGGGGCCACCATCTGGGGTGAGGAAAAGCCGTCTGTCTCAGGGGAGGGGGTCCTGTTCCCTACAATACAGCTCCCTTCATAGAAGAGGCCTGGGTTTAATTCACAGAATGGGCCAAAAGGTGGCACAGCTGTTCTTTTTTCAATTTCTTTGTTTCTTGCCATGCTTTGAATAACAGGCTGAGGTTTGGCTTGGCACTATAAGAACATCTAATACCAGGTTCAGCATCCAGCCCTGCATAGTCCACGGGCGCGCCAATCGACCTGGAGATGGGTTGTAACTGAAGCGCAGCTATTGTGCGGTGTGGAGGGGGTGTGTTTGTGTTTTGTGCCCACTGTCAGCTGCAGATGACACTGAGGACTTGGCTGACTGGCTTCACAGATGCAACCAGAGCGGGTTGAATGCCTGTTTCAATTTCCACTGCAGTGAAAAACCTCAAGTGCCCTTGTGTTGCTTCTTAGTATATTTACAGTTACATTCAGAATAGCCAGAGCAATCCCTTTATACAGGATCAAGAAATTGTGAAAATCATCCTCTTAAGGCCTTGGTCTGTTTAGCTGTCTGTTTAGCCATCTCCTAATCCCAGACTCCTCTTGCGTTCCAGGGCCCATCACCCCGCAGGGCACTGGTTTCCTGGCCGTTCAGTCAGTAGCTGGCACTCAGGTAGGACTCTGGGGGTACAGGGCGGGTGTTAGAGCTGAAAAAATATTGACAGATTGCACTCTGTCAGGAAAGTACAACGTGCCGAATGTCAGGTTTTGGAAAGGCTTAACTGAATTCCTATTCAAAGAGCACTGATTAAAATAAGTAGCCTGTATAGAGGTAATATATATAACACAACAATGAGCATGCACAATCACAGCAGTATTTGGTAATCTGGCTTTATGTATCATGCAGACACATATGTAGAGGTCTGATATTCATACCCTGTGAGTGAAGATATTGGAGACCTCCACTATGATTTGGAGAGCTCATTTGAAAATCCCAGGGCTCTGTGGTTTCAGACTGAATTATTCCTTGATTTCATGTAAAAAAAAAATATATATATATATCTTTATTTCTTAAAAAAAAATTAAAACTTTTATTTGTTAATGTATCCCTCTGACGCTTTGATTTCATTCCAGGAGTTCAGATTTAAGAGTGATCATATCTTAAGGGATTAATTGGCTTTTTCTTTTCATGATTTCACTGAACACTTAAGTTTGAGAGGCTTTTTGTTGTTAACATGTTTAACGCATTTCTGACTTGCTCTTTCTCAATTAAATTGCGAAACAATATTGTTCGTGAAGTTATATTTTAGTACAATGTGTGTCTGTCTCTCCATTCTGAATCTGAACGTGAGTGGGATATGAATAAGACTTTCATTGCACAACAGTCCGAGCCAAATCAGTTTTTCCACCCTGCAGGCTGTTGAATATAAGCCAACACCGAATGCTTGATATTACATGGTGGTTATCTGATTTGGAGACAGCTGACCTGGACAGGCCTGGTTTATTATGCATATTTGCTGTTCTGCTTCATTAGCCCAGGTGAACCAGACCCTACAACTCATAAAACCTATCGGAGGGAGATAAGACAAGCATGCAGTGGGAGGCTGTTTTTCTTCCATGGCTGGGACTGTTAGGCAGGAGCTTGTTTCCCCGTAGTCCGGGCCCCTGTCCTCATACTGTGCCTTGGTCCCGTCTTTCAGTCTGGCTTCCGCATTGCTGCCACTGGGGTGGTGCTGGACCTGGACAAGTCGGTGACCATCGTGAAGAAGCTCAAGCTGATTGGCTACCCCTACAAGATCTTCAAGAACACAGCCTTTATTAAGGTAAGGTGATCCACAGATGGACTGCTGCTTGGGTCCGTTTGGAAACAGTCCAGGCCTCCGGAATTCAGAGCTTTTTAACCCCATCATTGGCATCCCTGTCCACCTGACTGAGAGATCTGTCCTTTTCAGAGCATGCGATAGATTTTCTACATGGCTTGTATCCTCCAGTGGATGTGCAGAAGCTTGTGGAACTCTCACTCTCTTACTCAAAATAGTCTTATTTCTATTCAACCTTCTGTAGAATATCTGGGTTATGCTACAAATGTTATGATGAATGTGTAATATGTTCTAAAGAAGACCAAAATATCTGCCATGAGTGCAGGAACCAACTTGCATCATGGTACAGCTGTCCCTCTCACTCTCACAGGGAACCTCAACCAGATTTGCAGAAAACTGCAGAAAACACTGTTTGGCCACAGAACTTTTCCACACTTCTCACTTTGCTAATAGCACAGGTGGCTGATGTTACATTTCATACAATAACAAGCTGACTTTATATTATAATAATGCCCAGATGCTTGCCACAGATTATAGGATATTTCTTAGTCTTCAATACTGGCCAGGGTGATTTTCTACACTTGTTTGGTTTAGAGCAGAAAGTACAAGAGAACACAAGGAGTAAATCTAGTGAGAGGAAATGGTCTAGGACCAAAAGGGGAAATTAGTATTTATTAGATTTAAAATGTCATTTACTTGGATAACCTTGGAGTTTATTTGACTGGGAGAAGGCAGAATACATTTTACATGGGAACCAAAAGCTTTGAAATGCAGCCTGCTGGGTTCTGAGATAAATGGTGCCGTGGCCTGGAATCACAGGGTTGACAAGAAACTTATAGAAGGCAGGACTGGATCTGGGGCTTTTGTTGTCTGGATAGGCAGAGGACAATGGGGGATGTTTTACAGACGGTCTGCAGTCAAGAGGACGTTTTTGAAAGGAGAAATTAGACATCTGCTGAAAACCAATAAAGGAGACCCCCCTCAAAACCTGGAGACAGCTGAAGGGGGGAACTGTTCTTTTGTTTCTAAACCGATTATCAGCTGCTTCACCACGGAAGTCTAAATACTTGTTACCTGACTCTGTGAGGCAAGAAAAGGTTTGCCGGTTTCATTCAGTTCAGAAAGCAGATGTGAGACCTATATATATAAATATATATTTTTCTTTCCTGTTTTGTGGTTCCCCACCCTTTTTTGTCTCTGTTCTGCACTAATGGACTCTCTCTCTCTCTCTCTGTGTATCAGGGGATGTTCAACACTGTGCTGGAGGTGGCGAAGTTCGAGGGAGCGTCTCTGCGGACAGTCAGCGGGGTGCGTGGGCAGATCAAGAAGGCCCTGAGGACTCCGCTTGGAGCCTACAGGGCCACCTTCGAGGACAGGCTGCTGATGAGCGGTGAGCGAGGAGGGGAGAGGTTTAGCCTGCAGTATTCAAACCCGAAATGGACCAGACCGTTCTACGGGGGGTGAGCTCAGATTGTTTTTCTCTGTAGGTGACCCGCTCTCTCTTCCTCTTTGGCAGACATCGTGTTCCTGCGCTCCTGGTTCCCTGTGTCCGTCCCCCAGCTCTATAACCCCGTGACCTCTCTGTTGCGGCCCGTGGGGGAGAAGGACAGCTGGACGGGGATGAAGACGGTGGGCCAGCTGAAATATGAGCAGGGCATCCGCCGCCAGCCTGAAAAGGATTCACTCTACAAGGTAAGGCTCTCTGAAACCTCCAGAGGATTCTCTCAATTCCAGGTGTTCCAAGACTCATGTATGTTTGATTTTTATACAGATCTCCTGAAAGTATGTGTCTGTGTTGCGTGGCTGAGATTAAAATCTGTTTAATTCCTTTCCAGCCTGTGGTGAGGGCCAAGCGACACTTCAACCCCCTGCACATTCCCAAACAGCTGCAGAAGGCCCTGCCCTTCAAGAGCAAGCCCAAAATGACCGAGAAGAAGGGCAAGGTGCCCCGGGACCTACAGAGACCAGCTGTAATCCGAGAGCCACATGAAAAGAAGGTAAGAGAGGTCCCCGGTACTCTCACCTGTAGTCAACAACATCATCAACAAGTCAAGACCTCCTTTGTTCTGGGTTAAAATGACCCAGGTCTATAGTTCTCACAGATCAAACCTGCATATTCTTTATTTGTTGGCTCAGACAACCTTTTAATATGGTTGTCCTGAAGCCCAGAGCCATCTGCTATACAGGAAGTTACTTTCTGGAGCAACCAAGCAGCGATTTCTTTGGTTCAAAATGATTTATGATGCTGTTGACCTTTACCCAAGGAGATGCCAAGTAATTACGTAGGTCACAGAAATTTTAAAATCAAATCACAACAATGGGCAGTAGTTCACAGTGCAGAATATAATACAGAAATGACAAAGATGGAGTGAGGATGAAATTACAGTATAATAAAAAACCCAATCCAATTCACCTGTCTCTCCCTGCAGGTGGCCGCCCTGCTGACTGCCCTGAGCACCGTGCACAGCTACAAGAAGAAGAAAGCCCGGGCCAAGCAGCGCCTGCAGCACAAGGGCTTCCTGCGGCAGAAGGAGCAGGAGGAGATGGACAAGCTGAAGAGGCAGAAGGAGGCGCGCAAGAAGATGTACCGCGTCATGGGGCAGAAGGAGAAGAAGCAGCAGAAATCGAGCCTGAGGGGGGCGAGGAACGATGACTGAACAGGGAAACCGTGTGTGTGTTCTTGCTTCTCACACAAGAGTACTGCCCACACCGAAGCATACAGATGGACAGTCCCCAATGTTACAGATTCTGATGTCTGTTTTAACAGGAGATTGGTATTGAAGACAATTGGGCTTTAATTGTCCTTTTTACAGGAAGATGCCTTCAGTGTTTCATGTATTTTAATGCTGAAAGACTGGCGTTGCTCTGGTTGGTATCTGATCTCGCGTGTGGCTACTGTATGATAGTATAAGTGGACGCCACACAGACACATACCTGCGCTTCATTGTGAACTGTGATAATTAACAGCCCTTAATGAATCTCGCACAGGGTGTGAGTAATGACTTCTAAATTACACCGCAATGGGACTCGTCACTTGCTCTGTATAATAAATCGTTTTTTTATTATACGTTTTTTATCCGAGTATGTTAATGTGCCCTAATTTCATTAAAGTGATTATTATTATTTTGTCTCTACGATATTAGGGCTGAAAAATGTCTCTCCGGGCTGAATGGCATTTTCATGAATGCCACATTTGCTCTTCATTATGGCCAATCTGCATATTCCCCCCTTTTGCACCACCGACAAAGTCCCACTTAAGCTAATTTCCCACTCGGCTCAGTGCAAGAAAGAGACCAGGAGCGTTTCTTCAATTGGGTCTCATTAAACCTTTATTAAGGACACAGCACAGTGATAACTAACCAGCCGCAGCTCCACCGTCAGAACATCATGAACATGCAGTTTTCGTACACTGTAAAAGTTCAGGGTTTATCCGTGCAGAGGTGTAGAGATGAGATCTTTTCATATGACGAGACCACGCAAAAACGGCTCCAGCACTGTGAAGAGAACTGACGCAACTCTCTCACTGATAACACTGTGGGCTGGCAGGCCATGATAAGTCACAGCTGATAAGCAGCTGTTCCTAGGCAAGCCGCAGGAAAGCCTGGCTAACTTCAAGCTCCGCCCAGTCCCTGTACTTTTGGCCAATTGCGTGCCTCCCCTCAAAGGAAGTGGGATCAAAGTCAATAACAGCCCAGATACAACTGAACAAACTGTTTTTCTAGATTAGCTATTTGGAAGCCCATGAATTGTATAGATATCTACACACCAGATAATTTATAAGGCCCTTTTTTTTCCTCATATTAAGTTCTGCTTCAAAGGTGATGGGTGTAATTTATCGTTTTAATTACACTGATTTTAATCGGCATCCAAATCATATCGTATTACACTCTTCATAGTCTTTGAAGGGGTTAAAAATAGACTTGGATATCTGTGTAATTATTCAGGCTTTTCAGAGCGCAAATGTTTCTTGGCATGTTTCTTTTCTTACTCCGGAATGCAGGGATCATTTAAGGATGAACGTCAGCCAATTAAAAATGGCTCCAGTACCATATGTTCTATAGAGTGTTCGGTTCTGAATCCGTCGCCCGAGGGGGCTGCGCTGAATCTGTAAATCATATCCAGGAGGCGATTAAAAGCGGCCCTTAAATCCGCGCACGTTAACGACGACATCGGCCAGCGCGTAGGCCGTTCTGAGCTATGTTTGGTTAATTTAGATGTGTGTGCGCTTGTGTGTGTTATTCAGGAGAGCCTAATGAATCTGAGCCTGGTTAGCATCTGTCTGCAGGAGTGCTCTTGTTGAGAGGGTAATTAACTATGGAGGTCTGCTAATCAAGCTGGTTATGGAAGTGTGGTGTTGACACCTGCTGTCTACCAGGACTTGAAAACGAGAAGCCAATTAAGGAAGGATAGGGTGGCAGCTACAGTGTTTTTCATTACGTGGTGAAGGCCATCAAATAGGCAGCAAGAAAAGCTGTTCACGTGTGAGTTTTATGGATAAGATGACTCCTAACTTGACTGAACCGCCTCCCTAGGTGATCATACAGGATGTTACGCCCTTCCTTCCCAGAGTGCTTTTCTTTCCATGCCCTCACTGACCTCACTGTTCGTTGCTCCCCGAATCGCCTGAGGTGAAGGAGTTGTCCCATCCCTTGAGTCACTTTCAGGGGTGAAACAAGAACTTGTACTCATGTTCAATATGTTCAAAAAGTTGCTTGTTTAAAGAAGATCTGGCCCAGGTCTTGGGGTCGATGTACAGAGAGGGCAGATTGGCCCCTTCTATGAAGAAGAGTATCCTCTCCCTTCTTCACAAGAAGGGAGACCAAAAAGATCTGAGGAACTGGCGGCCAGTCAGCCTCCTGTGCACCGACTACAAGATACTGGCCAAAGCACTGACGCTCCGGCTGCAGCGGCCACTCCCTCAAGTCGTGGGTCCCGACCAGGTCTGTGGTGCCCGGGGGAGATCGGCGGCCGACAACGCCATGCTGCTCAGGGATGTCGTGGCCTACTCGAACGAGAGAGGGCTTCCCCTGGTCCTAATCAGCTTGGACCAGGAGAAAGCCTTCGACAGAGTGGGCCACGAATACCTGCAGCTCGTCATGGAGAGGATGGGTCTCGCTCTTGGCCTGAGGAAGTGGGTTAAGATCATCTACAGCGGCCTAAGCAGCAGGGTCCTTGTGAACCGCCACCTGACCGAACCATTTCCGGTCAGGTCGGGGGTCCGGCGACCGTGTTCCCTGTGAAGCCGTCTATCAAGGTTCTGGGGATCACGATCGACGGGACCAACACGGGCACCCGGAGCTGGGAGGAGGCCATAGCGAAGGTCCAAAGGAAGATCCACGGCTGGAGCACAAGGACCTTGACGATGGCTGGTAAGGTGTTGGTCGTAAAGGCCATCCTCTTCCCGATACTCCTCTACGTAGGAATGATCTTCCCCCCAGACAAGGTCATCGCAAAATTAGTGACCTGAATTGTATTTCGGTTTGTCTGGGGGAGCAAAATGGAGAGGCTGAAAAGAGTGCAGATGGTGAAGGGTACCCTGGATGGAGGCAGGGGGGTCCCGGACGTTGTGCGGCTGATAAAGGCGCAGGGGCTGGCCTATGTGGTCAAGAACATCCAGGCTGCTGGCAAGAAAGTGAGTTTCATGAACCGCTTTTATTTTGCCAGCAGCCTGAGACCATTCGGCCTCTGCGCCATGGATAACACCAGGCCGCACTCGTGGGATCCCCCGCCGTTCTACAGGGCGCTCCGAGCCTTTGCGCTCGAAGTAGGCCTCCATAAAGTCGTGCTGGCCTCCTGGGATTATAAGACCATCTGTAGCCAGATGAGATCTACCCAGGAGACCAGCCGGATAGTAGATTTCCCTCCCGAAACCTGCCGGTTTATCTGGGCTAACGCTACGCACGTTTGCCTCACGAATACGCAGAAAGATGTCTCCTGGATGGCTGTGAGTCGGTGTCTCCCCACCCGAGTGTTCATGCACAGAAGGGGCATAGCTCCTTATGACACCTGCCCCTATAAGGGTTGCCTGGGGAAGGAGACGGAGGCTCACATCTTTAGTGAGTGCCCCTCCGCCCACAGGGTCTGGCTCCTGTTTTCTCCGTTCCTCCACAGGTTTGCCGTTCCTGCGCGGGCGACCGCCCAGCAGATCCTGTACGGTCCGGCCAGGGGAATATCATCATCCACCCTGAGGTGCTGGTGGCGTGTCGTCTGCGCAGTGAAGCAGGCACTGTGGGAGGGACGGAACATCTGTCTATTCAACAAGCAGGAGCTGGACCCGATTGTCATCGCGCGGAGGGGCATGGTGTTCGTAAGGGACTACGTCAATCTGGAGGTCCATCAGAGGGGCAAGGAGGAAGCCTATAAGAACTGGCACATACAAGATCTGGGGGAGCTCAGGATCCCGTGATGGGACCCACCTCCGGGGACGGTCAGTTCCCCCTGCTGGAGCCCGAGTCCAAGATCTTTTAAAGATTTTATGGATGATTGTTTTTTAAAAAGATTTTAAAAATGAATCTTAAATGTTTTTAAAGATTTAGTTGCTTTTAAACCACTAATTGTTTTAGGGGTTTTTTGGTTTAGTTTTGTTATATTCTTTTGTCAAATACATTGTCCGTCTTGGATTTAATTTTAAATGCATTGGACCTTTTTTGTTTGTTTTTTATTTTTACCTTTTTAATTGTTTCTTTATTTTGTCCAATGCATTTTCAGTTATTTTCAATGTATTTGACTTTTATGTTGGTGAGCAGTTTTGCATTAACCACATTTGTTTTGTTGTTTTGGGCACGTTTATTTTGAAGTTAATTGTTTTGTTTTTGTTAAAATCACAAAGATTTTAAAAATTTTAAGTGATTTTAAGAATTGATTTTTAAAGATTTTAATCATAAGTATTAAAAAATTGAATTGTTTTTTTTTATGTTAATGCAAAATACTAAATACAATAAAATAGTATTTTCAAACTCAAAGTTAACAATCAATGCTTTCAATAGACCGATAAAGACTTATACATCCTGTGCAGTAGATGGGGTTTAAGCTAAACAGGAAAGATGTATTATAGAATCGGTGAAAGCATTTCATATATTTTTTTGAATTGCACCCAAGCCAGAATAAACATCCAGTGTTGTTTTTGGTTTTATCCCCCACCAAACAGGGGAAGGAAAAAAAATGTTTGGACCTTTTCCCATGTGGAAATCTGTGACCTGCCCACTGAGGAAAAACAAGGCAGCTTGTGACAATGCCTGGATGTTTTCAATTGCACTGAATTTTGACTGTGGCTTTGGCCTACTACACTCCTCACTTATAATATACAATATAAATAATAACCGTGTGGGTCAAATTCAAGTTGGGCGACTGGGGAATGTGCTAAGAGACGGGGAGAGAATAATTTCCGCCTGTCTTCAGACGTTCTGTACACGTGGACTTACTATCTCCAGTGCCATGGACATAAATTCATAGACTTTCCATTGCCTGGTTCGGATAACATTCAGTTATCTCTCTAGCCTGCGTGAAGGAGATGGACAAATCAGACGGCTGATAAGATTTGACGTTATCTGTAGAAGTTAACTACAAGTCACAGAGTTTGGAGAGTGGAATTATACCACATGGGCAATAGAAGAAGAAGAATATATAATGATTGTCTGTTAGCTCCTATGATATGACCTACATATTAATTAAAAGGAAATTAATATTGATTACTTTCAAATTAGATTTTCGTCCATCTCCCCAGATAGGCGACAGTAGAATACATGCAATCAATCACTATTCACCTTGAGTCCCAGGACTAAACGAAATAAGCTGAATTGGTCGGTTCACTTTTTAAAGGCGAGGCATTTCTAATGATTCTAGCAGGTTCCCCATTTCTATGACTAGAGCCTCCATTACGAATTATATTTTGATCACTTTTTAAAATCATGTAATGATGCCCACAGGGACGCAACTGAATCTCTCCGTCCCAACCAGTCCCGTCCATTTCAACGGACAGTCTCTCCACACACAAAGCAGCAAGGGTCGCCTTCGTGTGCCGCAGATTCCCGACGTTCTGCGCAGATCTGCACTGCTCCGCCAATGGGATCGGAGGAATTCTGCAGATCTGCGCCGCAAGACCGCGACCAAATAAGCACTTTTCTTTCCAACTTATTACGCAAAATTGGTTTTAAACAACAGCAGGGAGTGCTTCGAGTATACAAGAATAGACCCAACGCACACTGTCCATGAGAACCGTGGTGTAGTTTATTAAAATGCATTGTTTTTTTTTTTTTTTTTTAATGAAAAAGTCGCGTTTGTGCGCTATTATACCTCGCTGAAGTGCAATGTCCAAAGGGAGTGATCCCATTTCCCATTGTAATCGGAGTGAAGGCGAGTTAACGCGAGTGTTTGGATTTAGTTTTGGTTGCGTTCTTGTAGCGCACATCCCCGCAGTTCTGCGCAGATCTGCACAATCCCTCCGATCCCATTGGTGGAGGCAGGCATCTGCGCAGCACGAACCCATTGACGTGCGTCCAACAGGGCGTGGTTTCGAAAGGAAGCGTGTCCGAGGAGATTTGCCAGAAGACTTTTGTAAACTCGCGTTGTCTAAGCTGAAAACAAAAAAGCGGTGAGTAACAACGTTGTTCGGTTGTTAGACTTGAAATACATGTATGTGAATAATACAATATTCGTTTACTTTCCCGTTTTGTTCTTTATCTGTATGTATTTATATTTGCCGCGTTTCTAAAGTGGTGTTGCTCGGTGTGGGTGAAAGGAAAGCGCTAGCGGAGCTCCGTATGTACAAAACACAACCCCAACACCCACACACCACTGGGGTTCACATCCAGCTCATCTCGGTGGCAGGGTCTGCAGCTTGGCATACTGTTAAAAGTGAAAAATCAGCATTTTCTACCGTTCGGGTGACGTTTTGTGTTAAAAGATAGAAGTTGCACGTTTCCGGGGTTCTCTCTCGATGTGTTGCAATTGCAAATGTGCTTTATCTCAAGATAGTTGCGCTTGCATCGAGTAGTGGATCGCCGAGGGGAGAGGCATTAAAGATGCACTGAACTTCAGGAAGAAACAAAGAAACAAACTTCACCGCTTCGCCCTATAGTTAACCAGTAACAAACGGCGCTCCTGCGTTGGGACAGGGGTGGAGGGGGCTGGTTTATTTGTTTGAAATACAGCAACGCACTCCCGACTTCTGTATTCGAATCATTTGCATATGTAATTGCTTAATTGTCTCCAGTCTGAAGTGATTATCGGGGTTCTAATGATTAGAATTGGAATGATTAGCAATGGATGCAAGGCAGCCACGAGTTTGCTACAGAAATGTAATAAGTTACATATTAATAGATAGAGTAAATGTTGATACAGTCCCTTGTCTTGGGGAAATGTCAGTTTAGCTTGCGCAAAGCTAGCTGTACAAATTCGGCATACAAAAGCCTGCTGATCCGAGAAAATATTGTGAAAACGGCAACTACCAGCTGTGCTACTACTGCTGCCGATACTGCTAATGACAGACCAAAAATAGTAGTGACGGTTTGCTTCCATGGCTTGTCTGTTGTTGGTGGGGTTGTTAATTTATTTATTCTCAAATGTCTTTATGTATTTGTAACCGCATTAGAGAACAAATAAGGAATTAAAATCCAAGTTGCAGCAGCATTGTGTACATATATTTGACTTTTCTGTTCTGTATATTCTGAATTTTCTATTTTAGCCTTTAATTTAAGTTGTCCTTGATGATGGCCAAAGCTGCGCTGTGGTTGCATGGTGCTGGCCTAAACCAACACAGAAGCTCAGAGTCTACATGACACAGTGTTTGCAGTGGGTATCCATTAACCCTGCCTTGTTTCCGCAAGTTGAGGGTGTCATCTGTTGGCCACTTTCATAGAGTAGAGATCCCCAGGCTGAGATAAAGACCTAAACAGTGGTTTTAGCGAGGGCGTTGCCATGAAATATGGTGGCATTAGCATATGAACTTTCTTTCAACAACCGTACTGAAAGCAAATAAGTCTTAAATATTGTATTCTTCTTCCCCAAAATTGTTACCTCAAGTGTAGAATCCTAGGTGTGAACATGGGCATCTAACATTGATCTTCCAACCTGGATCTGAAGAAGTGAGGCGTGACTGTTGAGCTCTCTGACTAATGATACCTCACCTCCATGGGTCATGGGTTAGATTTTTAGTAACCCCTAATTGGTGCTTGGTGGTTTGTCATGATACACCATTCCCTTTAGTCATCAGAGTTGCCTGCAAGGATGATGCACTTTATTCTGTGATATTCTAGCCTACATTTCCTTTCTGAATGTCTGAATCAATCTGGTACACATTTTTTCCCCTTTAGGTAAAAAATGCTGTTCAAAGACAGGAGTGAAACCGACTCTCACACAATCTGTGTATATTTAGTATTGTGAGGGATGCACGAGTAAAGCACAGTTTACTCCTCTGAAGGCCTTCAACAGATGCATTATTGATGGCTGTGTAAAGTGTTAAAAATGTCCATCTAAAGCGAATTATTCAGTGATGTGAGATTTTACCCATTGGGGAGTGTTGATGTAAATTGTGATTAAATAATTTTCCATTTACAATACCACCCACACACCCCTTTGTGAAAAGTGTTAAAAATGTTTAATATTGAAGCGTAAAAGTTGAGGGTGAAATCTGGATGTACCCTCTTATTCCAACACATTGTTTTAGGGATGTAATACCTACTCCCTTTCTCTCTTTCTGCAGAGTAAATAGGAGCACAATGCAATATTATCGCTATGAGAATACGGAGGTTAGCTGCTGCTATAAGTACCTGATGTTCAGCTACAATATAATCTTCTGGGTAAGTGTTGAGATTGACCGTTTTCCATCTTCCCGAGAGAACAAAGTCCTTGTCACTGTAAAAATAACTTCCTAGAAAATATAATTTGGGTTTGTTTGGTTTCACACCAAGAGAATTTAATCAAGCCTGAGTTTCTTGGAACATGAATTTGACTTTGTTTGTGTCACTTACAGCTTCATGCGAATCCAGTATATTTTTGGTTTTGCAATTGACTTCTCAAATTTTCCACTTCTCTTGTGGAAGTTGTCAAAAAAAAAAAAATTGAAAATATTTGACATGCTCTGGTCTTGCACCACTTTTCCTTTATTTGGCGATTTATTGCATAATCACAGATGAAAGGGAACGTACTGTGAGTTAATCCACACCTGAATATCTTGGCAAATTGTACTTGACAAATGCACACTGCTTCCTGACTCTGACTGCCTTGTGCTTTCACTTGTATCCTACACTCCATTTGACCCTTCAATGTGTTTATTTGCATAGTCTGGATAACACTGACTCCAAATGCTTTATTGATTGTTAGTAAAGTAAATACAAAAAAAAACACAATCCAGTTTGTATTTTACCAACTGGTTTTCAGATTATTCTCCATAGTGGTGCTAACTGTGTTCTTCCTGTAGGGTGCAACAGAATATGTGGTAGATATCGTTTCCCTTTTGGCTCCTCTGCCTGTCAACAGGAAATGTAGAAAGTGTGTCAAATGAGGATTTGGGCTGTGCTTAACCCCCAACACCACCCTGTGGTGACCAGCTCTGTGTAGAAGTTCATACACTTGTTGTTTGTTACTTTAGTTTGTCTGGACCTGCTTTAAAGATAATGAACACAGTGGAGCTAAAAAGTAACCTCCTCCCCCTAACGGTAGTGCAGCTCCCTCACCACTGGGACAGCAAACTGACTTTTCTGTGCTTTCTCTGCAGCTTGCAGGCGCAGCGTTTATTGCCATCGGCTTCTGGGCATGGAGCGAGAAGGTAAATGAAGAAAACCAATTACGTTTTTTTGTTAATTCAGCCACTTAACAAAATTGGTTTTGACTGAACAATCATGGAAAAGGTGACAAATAAGCCCTTGTTTCACCTAACTGACCTGACCTGAGTGTTATAATTCTCGGGACAAATTTCAGTCGATCAGCTTCATTTTCTAATTAATTCACAACCAGTTATAAAGTTTGTTTTATATGGGGAGTCAGTGTGGAGAAATTCCACTACACTGATATCAAATTGTTTTATATCTTAAACTATAAACTCTTATCTGCACCCAGGATGTAAGAGCTGCTTGGTGCCCAAGGTCTTGTTTCAGTTAAACTTGGCAATTACAAATGCTCACATGATAAGGAGCATTACTTCTAGTACATGCATATAATTCAACTCTCACGCACGATAAAAGCAATTAATATATACATTACATGTTAATAAAAGCAATGGTTGTACATATTGACCCTTTTGGAGAGTTGCCTTCCTTGGTTTTGGTCATCAATAATTTATTTTTATGTATTATTATTATTATTATTATTTTTTTTTTTTTTTTTACTATTTTATGTTTTATACCTGACTTTGACACAAAACAATGTATGGCAACTTGCTGCCATATAAGAGACAGTCCAATTCTGTACTGGACTTGAGGACCCTTCACTCTTATTACAATGTGGATTTCTGTGCCCTGGGAGGCCGCCACTGCTGCTGGAATTGATTACTGTGTGGAGTGTATTATCTTTCCTTTGTATTATATTTTGTACAACATTAATTGGATTTTTCCCCCTGTACAAGGCCTTGAGAGGGTTTTCCCTTGAATTGCACATTAGGAAACAAAAGGATTGCAACAGCTTCAAGCCATTTTATTCATGTACCAGAAATTGGAAGTAAACAAAAAACACATTATACTGATCAATGTATGTTTTGTTCCTGTGGTTTAGCTCAAATTGACAAATGAGCTCGGAATGGAGAGCCCAGAGATGCGTATATTCATGCGTTTAGATATTACCATTATTGACATGTACTCTAGAGGTATCCGTCAATTCAATTTTCAATTTTGTCAATTCAATTTCAATTTCAATTTCAATTCAATTCAAAACTGGACATTACATCTGTCTCTCTAGGGGGTGCTGCTGGACCTGACCCAGGTGACCAGGATGCATGGCTTTGACCCAGTGTGGGTGGTCCTGGTCGTGGGCACAGTCACCTTCATCCTGGGCTTCGCCGGCTGTGTGGGAGCCCTGCGGGAGAACATCTGCCTGCTCAAGTTTGTAAGTACTCCTTTACTCCAACCCCAGTGGCCTTTGCAATTTTGTAATACCAATATCTGACATCCTCCAAAACTGATGATTGAGTTTTATTTTTTACACTTGCAGTAACGTTTCAGTTTCCTTCCTTGCACCTTGTCATATAACTGTCAGCCTTATTCTGATATTGGGACCCATAAGGAAGATATTGTCCCAGAGGAATGCGCTTTGTATCATTGTTTGAGATTGTTTTTAAGCTTAGTGATTCTGCTGTAGCAATTATTATTTTTAATCGTTAGCGCTGAGAGCCCTAATTGTTGGTGGGAAGTGCAAAAATGTGGGTTGGCATCGGTGGAGTTGGCAATGCTGGACTGTTCAGGTGTCGGGTGTTTCCAGTGCAACACCGTACCAACCGGACCATCGGCAACCCAAAAAAAGAAACGGTTGCAAGAGCTGTTATGAGGAACACAAATATACTGCATAAAGCACTAGCGTGATTTTTTTTTTTTTTTTTTTTTTCCCCCACCGAAAGCTCTTCCGAATCTCGGTGTACGTGTAGTTTTCTATTGTGAGGTGCAGGAAAAGCAATTAGCTCACTTCATCAGAAGCGCTCCCTGAGGGAAATTTGATAGGAATAGAACTCGGCGTGAAAAAAAACGAATCAAATAACCCATAGCAATGAAATCCCCCGGTAATAGAGACGGGATGTTATTGTCCTAAGCCGGACTGCTGCTGATTCTGCCGAACTGAACCAGAAAGAAATCCCTGCCGAACTGACATCAGTGCAATACCACCCCCTCCTTTGTGTGTTGGCTATTCTATTCTATTAGGAAAGCATGACCCATCTTCATTTTATATTGTCCGTAATTAGTTGTTTTAAAGGCTCTTATCCAGATGACTTCTAGGTGCCGGGAGCTATTGTCTGAGACAGCGGAGAGGGACTTACTGTAGGCTGCATCCCAAGTAAGGAGCTTAATGCTCGCGGTAATTCACTGCGAGGAAGTGGTAAAAGCAGGGCTTAAGCAGAGAGCCTCATGATCCCATGACCTTTACATTAACAACTGGACAATTTAGTCTGCTTAACCTCTTATCTTGAAATGTATACAGTCAGTTTATTCTGAAGTAGATACCAATGTTTACACAGTTATGGAAAACGCAGAGCTTTGCATGGCGGAGCCAGTTTAAAAAAACTAATTCACGCAAAGCACAGGGCCCTATTTATACACCCTATTGAACTTCTATTTTCTCTAGCTTTTGATGATAGATTTGTGAAACTCATGAAAAATGGGGATTCATGATGTTCCACTTTGGTGGTGTTGAAACTTAAGTTTGCAGCTTCATTTTGAAGAACTTTCTTAGCCAAGATTTCAAGACCTCAGAATTGAGCTCAGTTGTGTGGTAAATTGCACAATCAATGTTGCTCTGAACAAACAGGGAAGAGGTGGAGTCACTTTATTACATGTCAATGAGCCAAACTTACTTTCCATTATATGGTCTGATTAAACAAACAATACATTAATAGAAAGATCATACATTGCGATCCTCCATTTCTTTAAATGAAATGCATTGTCATTCCAATAGTAATCCTGTTGAATAGGAAGATTTTATTTTCAGGTATGAGAATGGCCTAAGGGAATACTCTTTGCTAGATCTGTTTTGACTGACTTTTTGTACCCTGATATTTCCTACCTAACTCTTTTAAAGCACAGTATGTCCTGCTCATATGCTGGGATAATCCTGTGCTTTCACGCTAAGCGAAGGCCACGGGCCACGGTCGTACAGGGTGACCCGACTGCGTTAGGGTCTTGCGTCTTCGTAAACCTCCACTGGGAGGTGTGGAGCAAGCATTCACCATCATTGTATTTCCTAATAAGGAAGCAATGCATCATGTTTTAATGCAGGGGTCCCTAAGTGCGGCCCTTGAGGATGTTTGATGCGGCCCTCCAAAGTCAACCATCAACCCAGGCTGTTCTGAACCTTTACTATATTTTTACACTTTCTGAACATTTTCTGTTACAAATGGCAAATGTAATTTGGGGGTAAATAATAAAACAACAATTAAAGTTGATAAAAGTTCTCTAACTGAAATGTATAGGAAATAAAAAAATAAATAAAAGTATGATCCGTGGTTAATTTTCTTCTGCGGCCCCCCCATCCCATGCAACCTGCAGACATTGGCCTTCCATCCCCAGACATTGGGAACCCTTTTTTTAATGTATCAAATAAATCCTTCTGTGGAGGTTTTCCATGTTTTATAAATAAGTATTAAAAATTGAAATGTTTTTATTTGAAAATGTAAAATACTTTAAACAATAAAACAGTATTTTCCATGTTTTATGCCATTAGCAAAGCAAGTACTTCATAGATATGCCTCGTCCTCCTGTGTACTGTCACTTTGGGATGTTTTCTCACTTCAGGTGTCGCCACCTGTTGCAGCAGTGAAGTTGATTTTAGATATGGTTACAAGCATACAGGCCATTAACTATGCTGGCATGACATGTCCTAGGAGTTCAATTGCAAAAATAATCTTTTACCCATTCTTGTACAAAGGAAAAGCTGCTGTAGCAAATGGCTCTAACCCTGAGAGTGAAATTATCATATAACCTTTGATGGTAAACCAGCATTTTTAAATAGTGTTTTAAATTATGTGGAAAATGATTGCCTTGTGTAAATTTAAAATCTGCAATTGGGCCACCATGGTAATTTGAGGGAACATGTTTAGTATTAAGTAGTAAAATGTTTTTTTCTTACCTCCAGGCAGTACAGTACTTGAAAGTATTGTTAATGGTAAAATAAATGAACAGATATTTCTTTTGTCTCTCTTACAGATGCTTTACCAGTCTTACATATATTTTTTTCTGTTCTTAATGGTCTGTGCACCAAGTAAATTTAAGGAACCATTAAGTAATTTCAAAATGAAAATATTTTCAAAATAAATAAATAAATACAATATGGTACAACAGATGTTTGGAAACACGATTGTTAGTTAATATTCGCAATGGGACAAGCAAACATTTCATTTTGTGAGAAGGTATTTGGCTGTATTTTATTATACTATTCTATTAATTCTATTTTAGTAGCTATACATTCTTAATCTAATCAGAATGGCAACAATCACACTTCGGCGTATTCTGAGTGTTTCCATGCATTGTGATCATACAGACGCAGTAAATAGCCTCAAAATGTAAACCATTTTAAAGCACTTATCCAACAAGAATCAATTGGAGCGCACGTGTAATCTTCATTTCTTTTTGGGTTTACAAAAAGCATAAGCACTGGTTCTTACTAGTGAATATATTCCTTGTAGCTCTTCATTGTAGGGGCAGGAGGGGCAATGAAACTGCAAGGTTGTTTTAATTGTTTTAAACGGTGTTGACAGGGAAGAGACTCGTAATGCGTTTCTTTATAGCTTGGAGTCTTAATAACTTTTCCATCTGTGGAAAGAGCTTGGAATGTACTTGATTCCTATCACTTCAATCACTAAGGATTGCATGTAAACGAAATTACGTAGTCAGCTTTGTTTTTGTGCTTACGCTCCACAATCTATGTATATCCCCCCCTTTTACATTGTTCAGCTAAGCATTAATAAGGACAAAAACTGCCATCTCAACAGTGAGATTGCAGTTTGTACAGAAGATCCTGTCTCTGCTGTAAGAATCCTATTGCCTCCACGCTTTCTTTGTGCATTAAGAGAGTGTCGTCTTCTCTCCCCCCCTCCAGTTCTCCGGTCTGATCGGCTTCATCTTCTTCCTGGAGCTGACGGCGGCGGTGCTGGCCTTTGTGTTCCAGGACCCGCTGAGAGACTGGATCAGCGACTTCTTCCTCACCAACCTGCGGGGCTACAGGGAGGACATCGACCTGCAGAACCTCATCGACTCCCTGCAGAAGCTGGTGAGGGAGGCGCCGCCCACTGGCCAGACCACAAACCAGTACCAGTGTGGGCTTTGCGGGGATCGTGGTTGATGCTCATGGTGTTTATCTGGGTCACTGTAGAATTTGGCCACTGTGGTAACAGGCCTGTGTCATTCTCTGAAATCCTAACGCAGCGAGTCACTGTTCTCTTCTGGCTCTGAGATCCAGGGCTGGCGGACCGTGCCCTTTCGCCTGCTGCCGTTTTCCACAGAGGTCGTGCTGTGTATGTGTCAACCCGTTCTTGTGCTGAGTCACGGAAGGGAGGGGATTTACAGCACACCGCACAGGACAGCCTGACTTAGTTTTCTTGTTAGGACAAAGACATTTCCAGTAGCAGCACCTCTTCAATGACTATTGGGTGTCTACTGTAGAAAACGATGGACACTCTTTGGTAACAAGCTAACGGCAACAAAAAAAATCTAAAAGGATTCATTTGATTATTATGTTGCCCGGATTCAAATGTTTAGCATATACAAAGCTGATATAAATCCATTTGAATGAAGTCCCCCTGGAGACACTAAGCTGAACCATCTCAGTAGACAGCCCTGCCACTCTGCAGATGCCAGTGACCCAACGATGGATAACCAGATCTGCCACCCTCACACGCAGTGTCTGTGCAGAAAGTGACTCCTCCGTCTCTGTCCCTCTCTGTCCCCACAGAACAGCTGCTGCGGGGCCCAGACCCCGGACGACTGGGACCTCAATGTGTATTTCAACTGCACCGATCTGAACCCCAGCCGGGAGAGGTGCGGCGTGCCCTTCTCCTGCTGCCTCATCGATCCTGCTGTGAGTAGCGCCCGCTGGCCGATGCTCTCTGCCCCTGTGTGCTGCTATATTTTTTTAATTTAGAATCAATTTTTGTCCAGCATATTTTACACACAATGAATTACATACTTTTAAAAAATGAAAAAAAAAGTTATGGATATTTTAAAGTGTGTGGCAGGTTTCGACACAGTGAATCTTACACTATTTAGTCAGGACCTCAATTCCACTGTTGCCACACTAAGTGGAATATGATCTTATCTGATCTTGTATATAGACGCTTGTATATTTCTCTTCCTCCCTCTAGTATCCAGTCATGTTCCAAGGCTATGTGCATGTTTCCTATTTCCATCTGTTCCCCTGTAGGTTGTGTGAATCATTATTATATATGAGGTGGCAATTTAGATATCAAACTTTGAGGTTCGGAATGCTCTGTTCTTAGTCGCTTTCATTCGTTATTGTGCTTCAGCCATCAGCCTATATGACCCTCTCTGGAACCGTTTGTTTCCACAGGATGTGGTCGTGAACACGCAGTGTGGCTATGACGTCAGGAGCAAGAAGGTAAGCCCTAGTGGATTGCTCAGTCAGTTCTCCGTTTGCAGTGACGGTACTGGGCAAAAGCGTCATTTAGAAATGTTCAGTGATGCTTTTAGTGGTTCAAGTAGATGTGAGTATGTGGAATGGGGTTACTCTGTGTGATGGTACTGAGGGCCTGTGCTGCTCTTTGGTATTCCACACAGAACTTGGGCAGAGACTCGGGTGATGTTTTCAGAGTCGATGCTGAGAATTGCAGGGTAGCAAGGTGCGTAGGCCTCCTTTCCTGGTGTTGAAGGCTGTTCCATCCTTTCTCAGAGCACTTGGAATAATTTCATCTACGTCAAGGGCTGCATCCCGGCGCTGGAGGAGTGGTTACCCCGGAATATCTACATCGTGGCGGGGGTCTTCATCGTCATCTCCCTGCTACAGGTGCGGGCGACCGCGGCCCCCTCAGGCTCCGCTGTGCTTCAGTAGAGCTTCTGTCCCCCACTCTGCTCTCACGCAGGCTCTTATACACAAGGGCTTATAAACACTATCCCTTTTCATTTTGTTCTGATAGAAGGATGCCCCCCACCTCTCTGATCTCACTCCTGTGTTGCCCTCCTGTCCATAGCAGGCTGCTGTCCAGCTACACACACTCAGCCTCTTGTCTGATTGTGACAATGAAGTCCTGTTCCTTCTCTCCTCCTAGATGCTGGGGATTTTCCTGGCTCGGACACTGATCAGTGACATCGAGGCGGTGAGATCCAGCTATTCTTACTGAAGGTCCGGCGGTCTCCGGGAGCCGCCGCCCACAGCTGGTTTACGGACAGCAATGAGAGACTACACCGCTGCTGCCATTCGGAACCCAGTTGAGGGGGCCTGGCAGGACTCGAGCTTTGTGACCGAGATGTGCCACTTTGCAACCGTCTCTGGAAGATACCAAAGTTATTGCTCCTTTTGTGTGACGAGCCGAGGGAGTGCAGAGGGCCCTGACAGCCGCTCTCACACCCCAGACCTGCCGCGGCTCCGCTTTCTGAGCAGCCGCCTTCACAAAGCAAATGAGATTCGCTCTCCACTGGGGAGCAGCTGATTTCCATGTTTAATATATAGATTTGTCAGTAATGTTGAAAGCTTTCACAGCGTGTTCGATCTAATGGGTGTCTTTCTTCCCTCGTTTCTTACACTTGACTTCTCCCAGCCCAAGAAAAAAAAGCACCACAATTTGAAATCATTCTTCCCAGATCCAGCCTGAGTTCTTGTTCAAGGGGGGGGGTCAAACTTAAAGCATAATCTGCCTTATTCATGTTTCTGCTCTGGTTTTTAAGCCTATACTCCATGACTTTTTTTCCAGTGCAGTGGAGAACACATAGAAAATGCCACATGTGTGTGTTGGGTTATATGAATTAAAGTTAGGAGGGCAAATGGTGACCTTCCCGTTACTGTCCTATCACTGAACCCAAGCGGTGTTTGTCCGATCTTTCACCACCTCTCCAATCCCTGGTCCTGAAAGCCCAACCGACACTTGGGACCAGGTTGGGTTTATCCCTCCTCCAATGAGCCCCAAAGGTCGTATTCGGGGGAAGTTTGTCTTTTTTTCCGCCACACTAATGATCCAGATCAGCCTTTGCAGTAATTGTTTGCTGTCTGGGATATTCCACCTGGGGTTGAGTGTAAAACATTTAATGAGGATGTTCCTGCTGCCTCCCTGAGCTGCCAAACCCGTTACTTGTACACAATGAGTTCGCTGCAGAGTGGGGCTGTTCCGCATGTCATTTCTTTCAATTCATAGCGGCACTTTAGCAGCTGCACAAGTGTCTTAAACTTGCACAAACTTAAGAAGCTTCAGGTTGAGGATATGAGATTCATACACCTCTGTCTAAAGTGCCTCTTCATATCACAGCAGTGTTATCTTTCCCACATGTGCCCATCTCCAGGGCTGCACTGTATTCAATAAGGAGTCTTGACCAAGTCTGAGCCCTGCATCGCAAGCTCAGTGTCCGAGAGGAAGAAAAGTATTAGTCTTTATAGACGTGCGCCTGTTCTTTACCAAGTCTCTTAAACCATTCCAGTCTGTGGTTGCTGTAGCATTTCATTTTGAATTTGTCATACAGATTTTATATATATATATATATACACTCACCTAAAGGATTATTAGGAACACCATACTAATACTGTGTTTGACCCCCTTTCGCCTTCAGAACTGCCTTAATTCTACGTGGCATTGATTCAACAAGGTGCTGAAAGCATTCTTTAGAAATGTTGGCCCATATTGATAGGATAGCATCTTGCAGTTGATGGAGATTTGTGGGATGCACATCCAGGGCACGAAGCTCCCGTTCCACCACATCCCAAAGATGCTCTATTGGGTTGAGATCTGGTGACTGTGGGGGCCAGTTTAGTACAGTGAACTCATTTTCATGTTCAAGAAACCAATTTGAAATGATTCGACCTTTGTGACATGGTGCATTATCCTGCTGGAAGTAGCCATCTGAGGATGGGTACATGGTGGTCATAAAGGGATGGACATGGTCAGAAACAATGCTCAGGTAGGCCGTGGCACTTAAACGATGCCCAATTGGCACTAAGGGGCCTAAAGTGTGCCAAGAAAACATCCCCCACACCATTACACCACCACCACCAGCCTGCACAGTGGTAACAAGGCATGATGGATCCATGTTCTCATTCTGTTTACGCCAAATTCTGACTCTACCATCTGAATGTCTCAACAGAAATCGAGACTCATCAGACCAGGCAACATTTTTCCAGTCTTCAACTGTCCAATTTTGGTGAGCTTGTGCAAATTGTAGCCTCTTTTTCCTATTTGTAGTGGAGATGAGTGGTACCCGGTGGGGTCTTCTGCTGTTGTAGCCCATCCGCCTCAAGGTTGTACGTGTTGTGGCTTCACAAATGCTTTGCTGCATACCTCGGTTGTAACGAATGGTTATTTCGGTCAAAATTGCTCTTCTATCAGCTTGAATCAGTCGGCCCATTCTCCTCTGACCTCTAGCATCAACAAGGCATTTTCGCCCACAGGACTGCCGCATACTGGATGTTTTTCCCTTTTCACACCATTCTTTGTAAACCCTACAAATGGTTGTGCGTGAAAATCCCAGTAACTGAGCAGATTGTGAAATACTCAGACCGGCCCGTCTGGCACCAACAACCATGCCACGCTCAAAATTGCTTAAATCACCTTTCTTTCCCATTCAGACATTCAGTTTGGAGTTCAGGAGATTGTCTTGACCAGGACCACACCCCTAAATGCATTGAAGCAACTGCCATGTGATTGGTTGGTTAGATAATTGCATTAATGAGAAATTGAGCAGGTGTTCCTAATAATCCTTTAGGTGAGTGTATATATATAACTGTGGCAAATATCTCATGGAGGTCTTTATCCAGAAATTGATTAATAAAGGCTGATGCATGTATGTCTTTTTAATTGCTAATTAAAGCGCACACCCAGCTGCCAGTCTGTTCAAAGCAGTGCATTTTAAACTAGGCTCCTCAGTATGGCAGTCATGTGTATAAACCTACATTGCGTTAGTGTCAGTTCAGTAGAATAGGTTATTGTAACTTTGTTCCAGCAGGTTTGCCTGACTTTTAAAACCGTAAACTGCTTGAACGTGTTAAAACAGTCCAACGAATCGGGAAGGTGTGCATCACAAAAGCTGGGCAGACATCCGCACAAAGTCCAGTACGGGGAGGCTGGGTGAGCTTTCACCGAGCTGGACCCCAGTCTGAGCACATTTATTTCACTTCCTTCCCCTAGCTTCCATACAGACGCTCTTCCTCCACGACCTATCGTGGCTGCGGAGGAATATCATTTTTTTATAATGTTAGAAGATTTATAAATGTATTTTTCTATTGTAATGCTTTACTTTGTTTTGTAAATAATGTGTTAAAACTAGCAATAGATTTGTATACAATAAAACAACACCTGTTTATACAAATGTCTTGTAATATAAGTACTTTGCATGGGGCTCACATTAATTACTTCAGTGATTCACTGCAATATACACTCTCCTAAAGGATTATTAGGAACACCATACTAATACTGTGTTTGACCCCCTTTCGCCTTCAGAACTGCCTTAATTCTACGTGGCATTGATTCAACAAGGTGCTGAAAGCATTCTTTAGAAATGTTGGTCCATATTGATAGGATAGCATCTTGCAGTTGATGGAGATTTGTGGGATGCACATCCAGGGTACGAAGCTCCCGTTCCACCACATCCCAAAGATGCTCTATTGGGTTGAGATCTGGTGACTGTGGGGGCCAGTTTAGTACAGTGAACTCATTGTCATGTTCAAGAAACCAATTTGAAATGATTGGACCTTTGTGACATGGTGCATTATCCTGCTGGAAGTAGCCATCAGAGGATGGGTACATGGTGGTCATAAAGGGATGGACATGGTCAGAAACAATGCTCAGGTAGGCCGTGGCATTTAAACGATGCCCAATTGGCACTAAGGGGCCTAAAGTGTGCCAAGAAAACATCCCCCACACCATTACACCACCACCACCAGCCTGCACAGTGGTAACAAGGCATGATGGATCCATGTTCTCATTCTGTTTACGCCAAATTCTGACTCTACCATCTGAATGTCTCAACAGAAATCGAGACTCATCAGACCAGGCAACATTTTTCCAGTCTTCAACTGTCCAATTTTGGTGAGCTTGTGCAAATTGTAGCCTCTTTTTCCTATTTGTAGTGGAGATGAGTGGTACCCGGTGGGGTCTTCTGCTGTTGTAGCCCATCCGCCTCAAGGTTGTACGTGTTGTGGCTTCACAAATGCTTTGCTGCATACCTCGGTTGTAACGAGTGGTTATTTCAGTCAAAGTTGCTCTTCTATCAGCTTGAATCAGTCGGCCCATTCTCCTCTGACCTCTAGCATCAACAAGGCATTTTCGCCCACAGGACTGGCGCATACTGGATGTTTTTCCCTTTTCACACCATTCTTTGTAAACCTAGAAATGGTTGTGCGTGAAAATCCCAGTAACTGAGCAGATTGTGAAATACTCAGACCGGCCCGTCTGGCACCAACAACCATGCCACGCCCAAAATTGCTTAAATCACCTTTCTTTCCCATTCAGACATTCAGTTTGGAGTTCAGGAGATTGTCTTGACCAGGACCACACCCCTCAATGCATTGAAGCAACTGCCATGTGATTGGTTGGTTAGATAATTGCATTAATGAGAAATTGAACAGGTGTTCCTAATAATCCTTTAGGTGAGTGTATTCCCCATAGACTCTGTATACTATACTCTGCAGTGAGACTCCCAGGTTTCCACAGGCGGCTGCACTGGGGCTCCCTCTAGTGTGGACAGGGATACGCCGCTTCACTTTCTTCCTAAGCAGCCCTTGGGAGATTGTTTATTTGCTACATTTAAGTATGTTCTAAAACACATTAGGGTGCAGAGAAATTGTAGAGTTGTAGCATTTTCTTTTAGATTGTTGCAGTCAAAAAAAATGTTTTTGCATGATTGTTCAGCCAGTCTGCTCTTGAAGTCTTAAGATGTATAGAAAGGAGCGATAAAGACAATTTAGGGACCTGGTCAGCATGAATAAGTGTATTTTAGGCCGTTTTATGGTGTCACTACTATGCATTTTGAGTTCTAAATTAAAAACCAATTAACTTTAGGGTGCAAATATTTAGGTGTTCCTCAGAATTTTTCTTTAACTTCTGTCAAATGTGTAAAACTTAAAGACGGGTTCAAACTTTAGAAAGGAGAAGTATACCGTTTTGGGTACATTAGCTTTGAAAATATATATTCTTTATATATATATATATATAAAAACTAATTACAGTGGAAGGAGGTGCCTTGAAAGGGTTTAATTGGATTGGCTTACCAGGTTCCTCAGTGAGTTTTAGTCAATGGAGACATTTCTCCTCCAGAAGCCGGTCCTGTAAAAGAAAGCCATTGTAGCGCAAGGCCTTTTCATGCTAATGTCTCGGGCCCCATATACAGCTTGTGTTGTATTTGTATTGTATTGTCACCCTGACTCTTGTGAAGCGGGCGATATAATGTACAATGCTGGTTTATTAATGTGCCTTTTAGAAATCCAAGCTAGTGTGCTGGTAGCCATTGTTGCAGGCCTTCTTGGAAACGCTGAAGAGTTCAGTAATGAAGATGAAGGCGCACACGGCGGGGCCTTTGTGTGGACGGGCAGGTTTGTTGCGGGGCGCTGCACGGTACAATAGTTCACTGAGAAACGGGCAGGGCTCGGGTTACGCTCTTGGGGATGGTAAGGCAATCCCCTGCATGGAAAAAAAAACAAAAAAACAACCACACCGTGACAAAGGGCTGGAAAGGAACTGGGGAGAGACCAGCTTATCAAGTCGAATTGAAGATGCTTTTCTGGGGGACAGGGATACTGCGTCTGCCTGCTCCGATCTATCAAAGCTGGAATTCGTGTTGGTCAGCCACCCACTTAACTCTGGGCTGAAGTGGGCCATCGAACAGAATTCTGCCACTTTAAGAATGTGATCCATTTTGCCTCCTTTCTTTTGTCTCCCGATATTAGAAAGGTCTGTTGTCTCCCACATGTGGGTGGAGGAGATTACAGCCCCATCTCCTGCATCTCCTAATCCCATCCCTCAGGTCCCGTTTCAAGATGTTAACCTGCTTCTGGAGCTCTGGGGGCCGGAGACAATTGTGTATATTGTTTTAAAATGTTTTCATACCTCTAACAGGCATTGCATTTTGTGTAGCTATTGCCCGATTCTTTTGGGGCCACACCATGGAAATCCCCGACTGTGTTATCCCTGGCAAAACCTAAAAACGTTTTAACCGTGGGCTGAATTCACTGGAAAGCAACTGCAGGGGAAAATTAAGTGAGCATCTGAGATCAATATGTATTAAGCCCCGAAGTGTTTCCCATTCATGGCCCAGTGAACAGCCCATCCATGTGGATGTGTCGCTATCACAACATTGGTTTCTGTTTCACTAGTATTCCCTTGCGTCACAAGGACACAATGTGCGTTTTGTAGCAGCTACGTGTGTCTCGTTGCAAGTGGGTAGTTCAGTTGTGTCAGTGCTTTGTGGGGGGTGTCACTGTGGGAGTGGAATGTGTGTCTGTGCTGTGGGAGTGTGGGGGCAAGCAGCGAGTCTAGAAAATCAAGAGCTCCATTTCCACAAAATGGTGGCACAGCTGATTAAGCATCATCTGTATTTTCTTTATTTCCTTTGTTATCATCCTGACACAGTTTTGAAGTTGTCTGCTCTCACACTCTTGATTTCTTTACTAAGGTCTCAAGGGGTGGCCGCCTGGTGTTCCCCACTCCCCCCTGCAGAGAAAAGAGTGAATAGGAACGACCACGTTTTCTTTTTTCAGCGATATCAAAGCACTTTTTTTTTTTTTTTAATATAATTATTTTGGGAGGGGTCAAAGGGCACACAATCAATACCAAAAGCATTTAAACCTTTTACTATAAAATGATACATGAATAAATCATAAAGATGTTAAATATGACAGGAAGAACTGGAAGTATGTAATTGAAACCGCTGTAGCGAACAGTAGGGGGGTTAAATATTTTTTTTTTTAGATCACTACAGTTTAATCCCGGGTCGGTTTTGCGTGGTGAGATTGAGTTATTGTTATTTTTAAGAATAGGAGGGGAGGTGGAGCCATGATAGGATGGAAGGTGATCTCAGTCTGATATGAGTTCCTGCGGCGGCACACCTGAGCTCCTCTCCAGTGCAGTTAGTCCACAGCGGAGGGAGGTTGAGGGATTATTGGAAGAGCCCCCCATAGTCTGTGTTTGACCCCTTCTGTCCACAGGGCTCTTGCAGGAGCTCCCCCCCTGATGTAGTGATCACTTCCTCCTGCACGGAGAGAGGGAAAGAGAGAGTGTGAGGACCAGGCAGACAGAAATCTCTGACGGTAAGTAACTTGGCTCCTGATGGGTTGGTTGGCCTGTGGGGGAGGTGCATGGGCTCAGTGGGTGGTACCTTGTGGAAGTCGATGAGATCGGCCAATGTGGCGTGGCGGTTCTGGTCGACGCCCAGGAAGCTGTAGTAGTCGCCCGAGGCGTCGATGAGGAAGTGCTTGAAGCCGCCGGCCGTGCGGTAGGACAGGGTGTAGCCCCAGATCCGCTCACTCACACGCACCAGGAACGAACCCTCGGGGGCATTCATCAGGAGGGCCTCTGACTCCTGACGAGAGATGATGCCTACATGGGCAGAGTGAGAGAGATTGATATTACGCCTATGGACAGATACAGAGAGAGGGAGAGAAACACTTTACACCTACAGATAGAGTGATACATCAAACCTACAGAAATATCAGATTACACTTGCATAACCAGAGATTACACTGTTGAGATTATACCTGCACATTGTTCACACCTATTGACGGAGCACGTGTGTGTGCGTGTGTGTTTGTTTGTTTGTCTGTGTGTGTCTGTGGGTATACGAGTGACATCCACACTTGCCCTGTCGGCCACTTCTCTGTGACAATGCCCGGCCCCTTTGCTGCATCCGAGAGCACATAATATTGGCCAATGTCACTTAACCAGGAGCCACACACTGTGACCCATTGTGATGGCATAAAAGGCAGCAGGGCCCCGGGGGAGTAATTAGCCCAACCCGTGTGAATTATTGAGCATGCCTCCTCTCCGCGTCTCCCTCTCCCCGCGCTCTCTGGCCCCGCCGCACAGCTGCCCTCTCCCCGCACCCTCATCTTGTCTTGCTCGAGGCTGTGCCAGGGCTGCTCTGGTTACAGGCTGCAGATATTCCACACCCTCTCTCTCTAATCCATCCTCGGACAGGGGGCGTAAATACAGTGGTTTTGGGTTGCCCAGGAGTGTGGAAGCATAAACAGCAATAAACAGCTGAAGTTCATTTCCCTTGTAGCATTCCTTGTGTTAATGGGTGTTGCACCAAGCTAACTTTACACATTAATACCCTAGCTACAAGAAAAAGCATTAAAATAATCAGTATTTTATTAAACTGGCCTTTTGTAGGTGAACTACCCTATATCTAATTTATTTATTGTATTATTTGACCTTAACAAAATGTACAAAATTAGTTCTGAAAGTGATGGCTGACCCTGGTGGTGTTGCTATCAGAGCAGTAAAGTAAAGCCTGCTCCTACACAGCCCTGTCTTTACTCACCGTGGAACCAGGGGGCGATGTTGGCGCTGTTGCGCTCGTGGCCGGCTCTCCTGGGCCTCTGCTCCTCTCTGAACCAGCGCAGCACCGCTTCCCGGGAGTTGGGCCGGGGTGGTTTTACCCATGGTGCACTGGGGAGGGAGGCCAGAGGGAACACACAAGTCAATGCAACGATGGACTAAAGTATACAAACTTAGGAGCTAGAGCTGGGACAGTTAAATTTACATGGGGCAAAACACACTAGGAGAGAAATACACAAGTAGAGGGGAAAATATACACTATTGGTAATATATTGGGGTATATATGAAGACATACACATGTTGTTTGTTTGTCTACGTTACTCTATGATTTGTCTGTGTTTCTGTCAGTGTGTGTGAGCATTGTTGTGTGTCTGCGCAGGTCTATAGGGCTTGGTTACCTGTACCTGTACATCTGTGCGTGTGTCTTAGTGTTGCCCCATTACCGGTGTGTCGGTGTTACTGTGCGTTGTTCAGTTACCTCTCGGCAAGCGTCTGCACGGCGCTGGTGCTGTGTCTGCGATTCTGTCTTCCACGGCGCGTACTGGGAGGTGGGGCGGAGCGTGTTGGCGTAACGGTGACGTGGGTGTGGCCGGGGGCGGGGTTGGGGCCGGTGCAGCTCTCGGGTTCGATGGTGGCACTGTGACGCCGTCCGGGCCCTCCCCCGTTTAGGTGGGTCTTCTGGAACAGGCCGCTCAGTCCCGCCACCCGGCCCTTCTCGATGGCCCTGAGGGACTGCCGTTTGTACTCGTCCCGTGCCCGCCGGGCCTTGTGCTTCATCTCCTCGTCCGCAGCTTTGGAGCGTTGAACTGGAGGGGAAGACAGAGGGAGAGGAACGAACATAGAGCAAGGTTACTTCTTGGGGTCCTTTTCCTTGTCCCCCTCACTTGTCCTTCTCCTCAGTATCACTGTATAGTCTCCCCTATCCCTATCCCCCCACTTACGTTGTTCTTGCCACTCCTTGTCATCCCTCTCGCTCCCTCTCTCCTCCTGCTTGAGGGAGATGTACAACTCTTTCGCTCTCCTCTGCTCTGTGCGGCGGATTTCCTCCTCTCCACGCTGGCGCTCCTCTTCCTCACGCCTCTGCGGCAGAGAAAACAAGGCCGGGTCACAGCCAGCTCTCTCCCTGCCACTGATCACCGCACCGCACAAACGGACATTGTGTCACAGTGGCGGCACTAAGTGGCCAGCAAAGGAAAAGGGGTAAGAACAGATTCCTGGTTGATTTTGTGGTATGCCTCTTCCTACAGGTTTGGCCAAGTCAATGTGAAGGTATTCCTGCTCTTCCTGCCCATTTCTACTTAAATTAAGTGGAGGCACTGCAGTCCAAGTTGTCAATCTCCGAAAAGTTGTTTGAAAACTACCTAGATCCCTCATTTGCAGAAGTGAATTTAACTATAAGAAAAAAAAACACCACCACCCATTGTGTTGCATCACCTCAGCCTATTTGTTCTGTGCACAGAGGAGTTTTACAGCTTCCCCCCGGCTGGATGTGACAGCTGACAGAGCTACAGACTCCTGCCACTGACAGAGTGACACACATCAACCCCACAGCACAGCTGCACAGCGATCTAGGGCACTGGGAGCCTGTCAAAGTGGCCCAGCACTTACACACACTGCAATGTAGTGCAAATACAAAAATGGAAATAGACTCCCATATTTACACATCATTGGCCTACTGGAGTTCGGTATCCTGGGGATTGCTGTAGCAGTAGAAAGTGAATCTCGCAATACCCTCCTGTAATATTACAGCGTTTTGATCCACTTGACAGTTGCTTCTCGTGTTACGGGATTCAAATATTTGTTTCTGTTGTGTATATTTCCAGTTACTTGTGATTACCTAAAATACAGCCGCCAATGACAATAAATCGGGGTGATTGGTGAGTCGCTCGAACTCAGTCGTTTCCAGAGCTGAAAGACTGTGCATTTTGAAAGCAGTTAAGTGGCAAAGCTATTTCGGTTGAAAGGAAAAGAAAGAAAAAATGCCAACAAACTCCTAACAGAACAAAATAAACAAGTAAGCAATGTTTCTCCTGCCAGCGTGGGGTGTTAAAACGAGCATTAAACAAGATCTATGAATCACCATTCCAGACTTAACATTTCATCTACTCATGTGTTACACGGAAATGGCCTGTAATCTTTCCAGGAAGCATCTGACCTTTCAGAATGTGTTTGGGTGCGATTGCTGTTGAATGGGATTACTTAGAATGACACAGACTTGAGAAAGTGCGCAGGACTGGCTGCAAGCAAGCTCAAATCAGCACTGGGAGCTGAGCGACCAATCAGAGTCTCAGACACTGCTTGGTTTAGTGGGAAGACCACGGCAGGACTTATGACTGATGAACCAACAATGCAGGGATCACTAAGGAATGCAGAGTGAAGAAGCGGTCAATGCACAGGACCAGTTATGCGAACAAACTAAATAAAACAATACGTCCAAAGCACTGGAAAGGAGTATTTAATTCCACCCGACTCCAGGGAGGGGGATGGAGGTCTCCTGGGGTCCACCCCAGAAAGTGTGAGAATATGCAACCTTCTCGTCAGGAGCAGTTTGGGATTTTATCCTCTGTTGCCTTTTTCTTCTTTTAAAGATTTAGTTGCTTTTAAATCACATTGTTTAGGGTTTTTTGGTTTAAGTTTTGTTATATTCTTTTGTCAAATACATTGACCGTTTTGGATTTAATTTTAAATGCATTGGACTTTTTTTGTTTGTTTTTTATTTTTACTTTTTTAATTGTTTCTTTATTTTGTTCAATGCATTTTCAGTTATTTTCAATGTATTTGACCTTTATGTTGGTGAGCAGTTTTTGCTTTTATCACGTTTGTTTTGTTGTTTTGGGCACGTTTATTTTGAAGTTAATTGTTTTTGATCTTTGTTAAAATCACAGATTTTAAAATTTTTAAGTGATTTTAAGGACTGATATTTTAATGATTTTAATCACAAGTATTAAAAATTGAATTGTTTTTATTTATGTATAATGAAAATACTAAATTCAATAAAATAGTATTTTTCTTCTTTTAAGAAACAGTTCAAGGGGAATTTTTGAAAGGACAGTTAAACTTTAATGATGTTCCTGCCGGCCAGCTGGATGGTGAGGGGCAAGGATAAATGAGCTGGTTAATATTTGACGAGTTTCTTAAGAAGGTCTCATTAAGGGGTCCTAAATCATGCAGGACTCTCAAGCCTCCGTGGGGTTTTTTGCAGCACACTCCTATCACAGCCACAGCCCTCTTCACACACATCCTCCCTTTCTTTCGTGAACATGGCTGAAAGCTCCACAAACACTCACACACAGACACTCACAAACAGTTTCACACACTCTCATAAAGGCTCCCCACATAATCCCATTCACATCCAGTGGCATCACCTTCCAATTTATAAACATACACCCCCCAAATTGCCATACGATATCCCACAACCCTTACATAAACATCAATATCAGTGTCGGTGTCGCACCCCCCTGCTGGATCGACGTAGGCCAATCATCCTGATACTGTGTTGTTGGGGCTGCCTCCCTTTTTGGGTCTGGCGTTGTGGTCCGTACACACTCCCTCAATGTCAAGGTGGCTCATTTGATGGTGGCAGGGCCCAGCGCACACCCCTTCCTTTGTTTGCCTGGATCTTTGATTGGCTGCATTGCTATGTAACAGAATTTTCTTTTCCTAATTTGTCGCCCATACATTTCAGGATTCAGAAGCAGAAACCATAATGTCAGTGACTCAATTCATAGCCATCGGCTGAATGGGATATTTAAATCTGCCTATTAATTTACAAAGGAATGACTGTTAATATTGTCAGGAAGGCTTTGGGCATTCCCACAATTTTTGCACCTTTTTTGCGTGTGCATGTGTGTTTTTTATATTACTTTTTTCTTTTTACATATTACAGCAGGTCAATGGTATCTTGATTGTTGACATCTAATGATACTCGAGCACAGTGCCTCCTCTGGTTCACGACGCTGGGTAAAGCGATTTAAAATATGAGAAAGTGATTGACGCAGTACATTGCACAGCCAGGAGTGCGTACATATAGTGCACATATAGCCAGCAACTGTTCATATATTGAAAACGTATCTTGTTTTTGTCTGATTCTAACACAGTTTCTCCGCCTGGGTGCTGAGGAACCCCTGTGTCTGCTAGCTTTCACCCCCTGCCGAGGTCTTAAATGAATGACTTATTGAGTACCTGATTTAACTTAATTTTCTTAATTAGATTTGGAGAATGCTTTTGCTGCATTGCGAAACACTCGGTTTTTTGTTGCCTTGCTGCCAAGAAGCCAATCCAACACACATCCTGATCAGTGTGCTGTTTAATACATTGTCGCCCCTCTACGGCTGCTCAGACGGCTCTGATTGGGTTATTTGTTAATGACACACAAGAAAAAAAGAATAAAATAAATCACAACATGGAGGAAATCAAACTCAGATTGAAGATGTATTAGAAGTATTGTAGCTGAAACATTTGTATATTTGAGGTCATCGATAGTGGAGTTTTTGAAGGTGGAATTAAAATTACACAAGAGCACCCACTCTTAAATCTTCTAAGAGAACTGATACATTAGTACTGATATTCTGAGTTTCATGTTGGGGAAAAAGTCTACAAGAACTTTAAAAGCAACAAATATAAACTGTGCCAAAAAGTGCTTCTTCTTTCCAACCCAGAATATTTAGAATTCTTGAAAATAGTTTCTGTAATTGACTAATTTCTGTAATGTCTAAGTGTCAGGGAGTGCTTTAGCTGTATTCTGTAGTGGCTGACTGTGGAAACTGGAATTGGAGTACAGAGAAAGAAAAGAGGTTTGTGTGTTTTTCTTCCTGCAAATATCCTTCTCGCTCTTCTTCGCTCTTCAGATCACGGTGTGTACTGTATCCAGACTGTGTCACTCTTCTGCTAACTGTTTTCTCATCATGCACATACACATTCACACATACTAGACATGACTCCTGAATCTCAGCTTTCTTCAGACAAGGCAGGTTGCTTATTGTGATAATAAATCCAGAACAAAACTGCTTATATTCAGCCTGGGAAGTGAATGCAAGACATGTCATGATGCAAGTTGTTTGTTGTTGTTTTTTTTTTTGCAGAAAATAAGACCATTATTTTCTGGGGGAAGTCTGATGGAGTTTCAGTACTTTTAGATGTAGTTTTCGTGACATTAAATAAATAAATAAATAAATAAATACAAATCATACTCTCAATTATGTATCCAGCTAAGGCATACAGTCGAGTCGTCAGCTGAAGATAAGGTCTGGGCTTTTATCATGTATCCAATCAACCACTGCAACTCCTAATTGAGATGACAGATCTGAACCAGGGGACCATTTCCCAAAAGCAACGTGAGCCAAACGAGCATCGTTAGGTCATCGTAAGTGCAAAGTTTCAAATGTGATGTGTTTTCCCCAAACAGTCGCTTTGTGGAGTAATTTGGGAATAGATTTGTGAGTTCAGGAGAGGTCTGGGAATGAGATCATGAGAATGCATTGTGCAAAAATCTGCCTCTCCCTATGTGTGGTAGTACAGTGAGATTCACAGAATTACGGAATGTAGTTTGTAGATGCCATCATACATATGCGATCTACTGCAAGATCATTCTTCAAAGAGAAATGGAAATGGTTCTTTGGGGGCTTTTAAATCGGCAAAACAAACTCTAATCCTGAGGTCTCAACTCAGAAACTGCAGGACTACAGCACCTTCTGTGTTTTACACCAGCTGGAGCTCTCGATCCCTGAGCTAACCTAGTTGTTTGAATAATTAGACATCTTTAACATGGTGTAAAGTTTTTAAATTTATATTCTAAGATTCTTTTGACTCAAGCTGCCCTTCATATAACATCATTTGCAGCCCGGCCCTGGAGAGAAATGTTTAATTAATCGAGTTAATCAGTTGAATCCGACCAATTACATTTTTGGGAACTTGGTTGAAGAAAGACTGCAGCTCATCAGGAACAGAGTTTGAGACCCCTGCTCTGATCTTTAGTTTAATGTCTTGTATTACTTTTTATTAGCAATTCCATTAACTCCTAAACTGAAATCCTCTGACATATAAAGTTAAAGGGAATAAATGCGCTGTACAGAATTAATATAAACGGGAAGCTACGAAGCTCATGTAGGTGAGAAGATGCTGGTGGTGGATTTTATAAACAAATTACTTGCACTCTTACTGTTGACATTTTATTTGCATGCTTAATGGGTTAATTATATATATTAATGACACTCCAAGCAAAGTATTACTAAAGAATAGCTCTTACAAGATCCAAAACAACTGTGCACACCCCAAACAGGGATTTGTAGATTAGCGCTCTGAAAGTGTGACGCTTTCACAGTTTCTCAATCCCGGTCTGCAGGCTCCTGTGCTTTCTGCTTTGCGTTCCAGCTGTTCTCTAAATTGCTTAGGCTAACTGAACCTTTTAATTAAACCATTTCTTTGATTAGGCCCGTTTTCAGCTCTTTGACAAAGCGGGAGTCAAAATTCACATTAACTCCAAGTGCCAAGTGCTCCGGTTCAGATTTCATCTTGGCATATCGTTCCACGGTGCAGCTATGTGTAATTTAAGCATCTGTGCCACCTCCGATCTAGGGATGCTTATTGTAGGACTGTTTGATACAGTGTGATGCCCACCTGTGTCTGTGCATCGTTGTAAACCTATTGAGACCGCTTCAGGGGAGCAATAATGTTTTTCTTTGGAAAATCTAATCTAAAGTAGCATTTGTGAAATCAAACGGTGAATGCATGGCACTGTTAAAAAAATTGCTACTTAAGAAAATAGCTAAATTAAGTGATCAATAAGTCTGACTAATTAAAGGCTCAGTTCGAATAAAACTAACACTGGGAGCCTCAAAGTTGAACATCTTTGTTTTGTAGCCGCAAGAGAAAATCAAGCAAGAAAATAGGAGACAACGCGATGCAGACAAAGTAGAGGCCTCGGATACACAATGCAGTCTGTGTGGTTTTCTGGTGGGAGATGGCATTCTTCAAATCTGGCATCCAGTGCCGAAACAATTCTGGTTGGCCTTCCACCTGAGCTCTTCATTAGTTAATTGAACATACTTGAAACCCTCTGATCTTTTCCTTAGATCTAATGCAGCTGAATAGCTGGACTGGATCTAAAGAACTCTGGTTCAGGTCTCACACACACATAACATGCCCACCTTCAGCTCCTCCTGGATCCGGTCCTCTTCCAGTTTGGCCGCCCTCCTGTCTTCCGTCTCCTCCCTCCATTTCTCGGCCACGAAGCGCGCCTTCTCCTTGGCCATGGCGTCTCGGAACTTCTGCTCGATCTCTTTCTCTTTGGCTCGCCTGGAGAGAGAGAGAGAGAGAGAGAGAGAGAGAGAGAGAGAGAGAGAGAGAGAGAGAGAGAGAGAGAGAGAGAGAGAGAGAGAGAGAGAGAGAGAGAGAGAGAGGAAAGGAGAGATCATCAGTCACAGGGATGGAATCCAGGAATATCAGACCCCACTTCATACCTCCTCCTGCTTTGTCAAACCCCTCCATCAGAAGCAAAAACGGGGTGACCAGATGGGCACGTCTTTGTGTATTGAGGTACATCTATAATCAGTGTCTAAGCAGCCTTCTTGTATAACTCCCACTTTTTTTTTTCTATTCACACTAATGTTTGAGGGTGATCTTCAAACCCAGTCTTTTATCCAACAAGTCACTTTAAAACATTAAAATTGTGGATGGTGGCATTGGATTGGAGACCTTTTTCCATTGTCATCAGGGTTTAGCCAATGAAAATGAAATATAGGCTTCACTGGCAGCACCAGGTTTGTTGTTTTGCCAAAGCAGTTAAGGATACATTTAATGACTTTTGTGTTTTTTTGTGGGGTGGGAGGAAGGGAGTGGAGGTAAGGAATGGTGATGGTTTTCTTTGTGCAGAACAGCTACATATATTCTGTTTGTTACTTCTTATCAGTTTAATAGAGGTGGTTAAAAGTAAAAAATGTCTCTCTCTCTCTCTCCCCCTGCTCACCAGAGCTCCTGCGCCTCTTGCTGTGCCTGCCTCCTGGCTCGCTCCTCCATCAATTCCTCCACAATCTCCTCGTAGGGCTTGTCTCCGGGGGCGTCCCCCATCACCCATACCCACACGTCCCCGTCCTGTCCCAGCAGCCACTGCACCGCCTTACTGCTGCCTGCAACACAAGGGCCATTGAGAGGGTGCGTGATGTTATCACGTTTACGAAATGCCATTCATTCTCAAAGCCAGTGACCTTGACTCCATTCTTCCGGGCCCACACTCGTTGACAGATGGTGCACACATTGGTCAGAGGTAGGTTTGGCCTGGCTCATTGTCATTCCTATTTTCCTGTGCCATCTCTTTTCTCCCTTTTTTTGCTGCATGCAGATGTTGGCACTGGGGCAGATTGCCTCCAGCTCATCGTAATAAGTCAGAAGGCCCACAATGCAATGGGAGAAAAAGTCTCAGACCAAAAAAAGTACTGATTGTTCTTATACAGCAGAGGGCTGTGTATACCTTATATTCCACAGATTGTAATGGGTTTTTAAGATTATTTTGAATACGACCAGGAGGAATCAGTCAAATGAAGATGACAACAGATCAGTACCGTGTCAGAAGAAGAAACAACTTCTCTATGCTCCAATGTTAGGAACTTCGCTCATGCAAAGCAACAGTACTATGACACGGGATTCTACCTGCAGTCATACTTTGCCATAGGCCAGAAAAGTGATGTGAACACGCCTTTCAGCCCAGAAAAAAAAAAAACTCCCACACCCTGTACATTAAGATTCCATCATATTTCTATTGAAACACCAATAATGGCCACACTCAACTTCATCCACGGTCTTAATTAATCTAAAAGCTCCAATACCGTTCCACACACAAGACCTCTCCAATCTCTCTGTCTGCTACCCCCCATCCCCTTTACTGTCTCTCTCCCTCCCTCTCTCTCTTTCCCTCTCTTTTACCAACCAATCCTATAGCCTTTCCACACCTATTTCACCCATCTCTCCTTTTTTCCCTCTCTCACTGACCCCTGTTGTTTTTCCACCTGTCCCATTCACTTCATCCCTCCCCTCCTGTCATCTGGTCGCAATCTCTCCGCACCCCTCCCCACTTCTTTCACCCCCCAGCCCTCCCCAATCCCGGTGGTCTAACTCACTCTTCTTGCTCCTGGCCCGTTGTTCCTGTCCCGTCTCCCGGCTCTCCCTCTCGACCCAGCGCCGCACTTGCTCCTCCCTCATCTTGTAGAACAGGATCTGCTTCTGCTCCTCGTTGAGCTCGGCCAACAGGTCCGGCTCAATGTACAAATCCTGAAGGATCTGCTGCATCATATTGGCAGCCGAAAGCAACTCCAAACAGAGAGAACAAAGAGACACTGCGCTACAACATATCCTGCCTGCTCTGCTTCCTACCCAGCCATCCCCCAGCTACCAGGACCTCCTGAGCTTCCTCTCCTAGTCCACAATGTATGGCTTGCCACCCAGTGTCAGATCACCCAGGCCTTTGCCCACTTTGTGAATCCTTTCTCTCTCCAGCCCCTTCCTCTCACCCCTCACTTCATGCCACAGGTGCCCCTGTCTCTCTCTCTTCGGTCAGAGTTCGGCACTAGAAAGCTACTGTGATGCTGGAAGCTGGGTTGGCATCATAATGGGAATGTACCACCCTGTCAAAGAGCCACATCACTACAGTCCCACAGCCCACAATGATCTCCCAAACTCCTACTGTCTTCGCTTTGAGTCTTCCCCCCTTTCTCTTTCTCACTCTCCTTTAAATCGCTTGACGGTTTGTCCTTATTGTTCTTCTCTCCGTTCTTTCCCTGGCGTCCTCCCTTTTCTTTTCCGTATTCTTTTTCTCCCTGCTACCCTTCACTCTCTCTCTCTCACTCTAGTCGAGATCCTGCTGCTCTGGGCGTTCTCTGATGTTGTCTCTCTCGCTCTCTCTTACTTTTAACTCGCCCTCCTTCCCCCTGGCCCCCCTCGCTCGCTCCGTCTCTGTCTCTCTCTGTCTTTTGCAGTTGCACTTCAAGCGCAGGTGGCTCTGACAGCAAACAAACAAGGTCGGTGCGTCGATCTGTCCACGCCGTTTCTGTCCGTCCCAACCCTCCCTCGGCTGTGTCTGTAAAGCGTAGTGAGTGTTATGTGTTCAGAGGCTTGACTACACCTGCTCTCACCTATTTGTATCGGTTACCTAATCCCCCACCCCCCCACCCAGAGGGAGGCCACCTGACTCTGACCCATCTTTCCAAGACAACGACGGCTGTCGGTTAAACTGATACTCTCTCTCTCTCACTGTTTCCATACCTCCCTCTCTTTCATCCCAAAGAGATCCCTTTTTCTCAACATGAAAGAAAGCCAATTTTCCATTTCTGGTGCTCCAAGGACCCACAGGATGATTTACATTTTTTTTGCTTCACAGATTGCTCCCGTTTGATTGGTCAACCTCAATTTAAAAGTTAAACAATTGAAACCTAGCACTAGACAACACAGGTGTGGATACAATTATTCTGTATACACCATATACATACATAAATATGGTTATACCCATTGTAGTGCATGTATTCTCCAACGCCGACTACTCTAATTTGTAATTTATTATGTGTATCCTGTGAAAAGACCATGTGACCCAAGATCTCTCTCTCTCTCTCTCTCTCTCTCTCTCCCCCTGTCCATCTCCCTCCCATGTTGACCAGTCACCTTCCCTGTGTTTCCCCTCCTCTCCTCTCTTGCTAACATTAGACCTTGGCTTCAGTGCAGCAGAGACTGTTGAGATGTCATTCCTGGAGTTATTCTCATGTAGAAGTTTGACTGGTGTAGCTAATGCACTCAATCGGTAGGGAGCCATGAGTAGCTAAATAGCAGTTTTGGTTACTGGATCATAGGGTTTGTGATTCTGCCCTCAATCCTTTACAGTTGAGTAATTACTCTGGGCTTGACACCTCCTCTGAGACAGCTGAGAGCAGCGCACTTTCGCCCACTGCATTTTATTGCTTCTGGTGTTATAAATAAAAGGAGAGAGGAGCAGACTTGAGTTTTTTTGTTTTTGATCAAAGAGATAGATTTCTGCTGGATTATCCACTATTACCACCTCCTTGTATATAAATATTAACCGTTTGCTTGCCAGCTATGGGTGTGTTGGTGCCTCCCACCTTTTGTGCTTGGTGTTTTTTGTTGCAGTTGCGTTCTCTTTGCTGCATCTCTTCATCTTTAGGCAGCAGAACTTTTAAACAGTTTTTAGATCTTTAAAAGGTCGAATAAGGAAAATCACACCATTATCAGAGTAATCACATACCACTACTGAAGCAATTAGCGAATCCAATTAAACACAGCAGTTCCTAATTGAACTTTCCGGAGTGCAGAAAGGTATTAATATTCTCTTCATCTCATTGCATTAATTGATCATCATGTACTATATTGTGGTGCAGTGCCAGGAGGGGTGAAAACTGGATGCCCCAAGAAAGGGCACTACCTACCTCAGAGACCAGTAGTGCAGCTGATACCCAGAGCCTCCATAAAGGAAGGAGGCCAGGAAAAGGAGAACTGGGTAATTGGACTTTATTGATGGATTTGGACTTTGATTAACGGATTACTATTTGTATTGTTTGCCAAGTGTGTTGGATGTCTTTTATTAGTATTTGCATTGAGTGGGACCCATTAATATATAGGTAGATTTTGATGTTTATTTTGTTGTCACGGAGCACTTTATATATAAAAAAAACAAACCCCACAATCCTTTGCACCATATCTCAACCTGTGTGTATGGCCATTTCATGGCCACACTTATAAATTGAGCCCAGCACTGTGGAAATCCCACCAGAATGCCACAATATATAGTCCAGGCACTCTGTTCTACCCCTGAAACACATCACAATGCATTGTGGGAAATTCAAGCCAATCTCCTGTGTTTGATAGGGGCTTACTTTTTCATAGCAGGGCTCAGAAGTAGCCCAGGCAGGGGGGATACAGCTATAATGCGTTTTTGGTTTTCATTCCTTCCAACCTCTTATCTGCTTCTTTCAATTATTAGCTTAAGTGGAAAAGCTGAGCATTTCAGCTCAGTGGTTAAAATGTCAGACTTCCACAACATGCTGAAACTATAGAACTCTAGGATCAAACTTAATCGCATTCTGGGACCACAGTGGCAGGGCAGTATGAGGAAGGACAGACATTACAGTTGGGTACCACACATTACAGAGCGTACCAATCCTGTACAAAAATAGGACTGCAACTTAATTGGGGCACAGAATGGAATTAAGTCCTACTGATTGACTGAATGACGGAGCAATAAAGAGAGAAATATGGTGAAAATGTGACTGAATTCTCATGTCAGGCAATCAGCCAATCAGACTCCCCCCCTGAAGAGACAGCTCTAGCAACACTTAACTTCCAAAGGGCTTGATATAGAAAGCAGGTAAAAATGTAAATAAAAAAATATGGTTTCACAGCCCCAGATTAGCACCAGTCTTGGACTCCCCAATGTAAATTTCCGTGTCTGTGAAAAGAGCTGCATATGAAATAAAATGTATAGAACTGATTGATGGTGCATACTTGGCCATTCTGACTAACAGAAGTAGCTGATGGTCTGACTGTAATCAGGGAGAGAAGGACAATATCCTCCCATGGCAGCTTTACCAGTGTACCATGCAGCACTTTGGCCAGGATCTGGGGAGAGATCATTTCCATCCAGGGAAAAGCCTGCTGAGTATCTGATAACTGACAACATCTCCCGCAGTACTTATCAACAAACCCCGACCATGCAATTCTATTATTCCTTGGAATCTATATCATGCATCTCTCTATTTTGATGCGTGCACATGGGCGTGTAAGCGCGAGTGTGTAATGCATTGTGACTCCGGCATCCCCCTCGGCCACAAAATAAGTCATTTGCAAGTCTGATTTATTGTTTGCAGCGTCCCTTTGCAGTGGGGTGCTTTTCCAAGGTGGCAGGAGATAGCGGAGACAGTAAGGGGATGACAGACCTCACTCATCCAGCCCATTGCAGTCCAAGTGCACACACGGCAGCTGCTATCCATCACAGCGTAGCTCGGGGGGGGCTGGGGAGATTTATAGCGGGATGATAGTCAACGTAGAAGCAAGTGAATTTTTGTGTCTTCACTTAGCCCTCATGTTGCAGACACTACTACATGCTAATTATAGCTAGATAAGTGAAGCTGGGCATATAAATCAGGGTTTGCTAAATCATGTGAATGAATGTGGCAATTGTAAGGTTTTAAACGTGTCAGGTGCAGCAATCTTGGGGTGCCAGGGAGGGGCAGTGTTGAGCTGATCTGCATCGCCAAGCCAAAATCAACTTGAACAGGAGACTGAACATTGTCCGTCACTGCACTGGGAGGAAAGAACTCTTAATCTCTGTCACAGACTCTTTACATGGCAATGGACAGGGACATTTTGACCAAAGCCCAAAGTGTGGGCATGAGCTTAGCGGCCCACTTCTAAGCTCTCTGCAAAAAAAGCAGAATGACAAGAGAGTCAAGGTAAAGAGCTATAAAGCCTTTAGACGGAGAAATCGTTTCAAGATTCCACAACAGGCACAGTTTGAAGATTGTACCGATAACCACTAGGTGACTTCTCGGCAAAAGAAGATTATATACCAGTCTTTGTCAGGTCTGAATCAGATTTCAAATCCTGACGGGACTTTGCTAGATCTCGCCTGTACACCGATACAGTCAAGAACGTGTCCTGCTGTAGAACTGCCAGATCCATGAGATATTGTGTTACACCAAGGTAATCAACTCCACCTTTACTTGTGTCACACTGCACAGAAGGTCTTCTGGGATACACAGAGAGCTTAGGGGCAAAATTCTCCATTGAGTGGCAATGAGATTGTGTCAACTTTGGCTGCGTTTGCCTTTTTTTTTTATATACACAGTTAAAAATGGATCAGACCTTCAAAGTAAATTTCATGTTTCCCTGAGGCCTCTTGAGGAAAATTGCCACTTTTGCAAATAATGAGGGTGCATGATTATCATGAATCATACTATAAAGCAGCACAGTCCCTTGACTTGATGGGCAGCCTGTTCTAAGTCTCTGTGCCAGTGAGTATGTTGTTATAACGGAGAGGCATTGCAAGGAATATGAAGTGACTGGGCATGGTAAATGGTCTATAATGCTGATGCTCCCCCCAGTTCATTAGCCACTTAATAATTAGAGAATCAATGAAAAGCATAGATAACCTCATAGCGGGAGCGACAGAAAACGAATCACAATGATTCATGGCACCGATTAATATTGCAACATTCAGAATAAAACACAATTGTGAGGATTATATAATCGTTCTGGCAAATCGCTAGCCACGTTGAGCTGATTATATCCAAATGATCATGGTCACTTAATGGGAAAACTGCAGCATAAATACGAATCATCCATTAAGGAAATGTGTTTAAGTGCTGCTGGCGATCGAAAGAGACATGGATGCAAAGCCTAATGCACTTCAGAAGTCGTTGCGGTTGGTCCCTACAGCGAAAACACTATACAGCCACTGTAGGATCTTTGGAATTGCGCTCCATAAATCCCCCAAACTAGCAAAATCACCCTGAGCTCCAACTCATATCAGACACTAGAATGGGGCTGTAGGTATGCCAACAAATAACAGATTTCTGCATCTTCCCGAGTCCTCATCTTATTATTGCTGGCTCCTTTGTCCCTGTTCTTTGAAACTCTTTTATGAAGAGAAATCAGATAGAGAGAGAGAGAGGGAAGAGAGAGGCAGAGGGGAGAGATAGAAACAGTACGAACAAATCAATCTCTGTAGCCTGGGACCATACGGGAGGTGAGAGCCGTCGTTAAAGTGGTACAATCCCGCAGATGCACGCCACTGTCAGGCCGGATTAATCTGCCCAGCGAGCTGACAGGTCTTCAGATTGCTGTGAATTTCTCTCCCCCCCTGCAAGAGCTGTATTATCGCCTTATTATAACAGCTTAAGGTGGCAGGGTACCAGCTGCAATGCTAAGAGGGGAGTGTGTGTGTGTGCAGAGGGGGGATCTAGTTCTTATCAAGCTCACACACAGCTTCCCATCCCTAGGAAGGGCCAGATTTGTGTCTCCCTCACAAAGATGCATTGCTTTCTGAGACACGGCACTAAACAGCTCATGCTCTGGGAATCGAAGCGGTGCATGCAGAGCTGCGCGGGTCTATATATACGTGCGCCAAGGGCCAGCCCACCCCCCCAATAAAAACAACCTGCTTGAGCTGCACAGGCCAGGTACATTTCACTGGGATGGACTCTTTATGAGACATCAATCAAGCTAATCTGTAGGTATCAAAGCTGCCTTTAGATCTAATCTACCGGGGACCATCTGCAATGCGGTGGCAGGCGGCAGGGGATTTGTGTTCATATTTTATGGTGCAACATGGGAATCTGCAGGCATAAATCCGCATTGACCAGCCATCCTTATTAAAAATTGAAAAAATATAAAGGACTGGGTTGTATATCGTTGCATAAGTGGCATCGCTTGGGATGGGCTCTCAGGAGTATGCCAGTCAACTTTGGTAGCAGGGTTAAGACGCCTTCAACCTTCAGTTTTTGTGCATTACCTCCACAACCCTCTCAAAACAGTGGCACAGTCCAACAGCCTTCTGTAAGAGCTCCTGTGTCAGGCCCTATGACCTTCAGAGCCAAGCAAGATAGTTGTTTGTTCTTGGTGATGTGTCATATGGATTTAGGTCCTAATTGTCCTGTTGGTAAAGGATGTATCAATGGGCAATGGAAATACACATATTAGAATACCTCTAACCTACTTACAGCTCATCTACATACACAGAAATGCTTCCAAACACCCCCATAAACCATTTTATTTTGAAACACTGCAAAATGTAGTAAACTGAATTAAAACCGCTAAAGACTTCCTCCTGAGTAAATCTTTTACCGAGTTTGCAAAATCAGTTCTTTGATAAAAAAAATTCCAAGGCTGGTTGTTTTTATTTTGTATTACTTGGCTGAGAGACTGTATATTCACGTTTGAGATAGTAAGCTTAATTTGCTGACAGTACATCATTTAATTCAAAACACATCCAACAAACGCACTTTGATTCGATTACAGTGCAGGGATTGTGTGCTGGCAGGTATTACCCCAAAAGCCTGCTTGTGGAAACATCAAGGTTATTGATATGTATGTATTATTTTATTATCTGTGAAGGAAATAATGAATAGGAATGTATTCTCAGGAGTGAGTGCAGTGTGTGTTGGTATAGAGGCAGGAATGTGTGAAGAAAAAGCAAATGTCAGCATCTCAGAGCTCATAGAAATGCCTCAGAACAAGGTGCACCACATTTATCGGCCAACAGAGATTTGTTCCTAGCTAGAGAGGAAATTGAGATTGTCTATCCCCATGACTGACGCTGATTATTGTTATCTTGAGAAACCTTTGCATAAAAAGGCTATAGCCGGAAATTCGGTTAAAGAAAACAGAGCTGTCCAGGCATATATAGCCCCAAGCTCTATCAAATGATGCTTCAGCTTTTGAAGTAACGCACCTCCTGTTGGTCCGTTTTTCTTTTCACATCCCTGCGGAGTTTCCTTAACTCGCTGCACAGAGTCTGAGATAATTCAAGGATGCAAAAAGATAATACATTATATATTTGAATGATTTAACAATGGAAGCAACATGTGGTGATGTATAAGGCTATATTTGTCATTGTCCAGGAACTCCGCACTGTGTGTTGAGATTAATGAGCTGAAGGAGAGTAATGAGTAAGTGATTAATGAATGAATTAGAGCTTTGGCCTTTGACTCTTTTGCAGAGGGAATCTTAACCTGGCCATAGGGATGAGTTTGTTTGCAAACCCTCCAGAAGGAGGATGCTGTGAAGTGGAGGAGAGTGGCAGAGCAATGCATGCTGGGTACAGTGTGTATTTAAATGTGAGTGCCAGAACTCTGTGTTTCATGGGGTTGCCCTTCTCCAAAACCTCTTTAAAACTCTAATAAACACCCCCAATCTTGCCTACATGAGTCAGGCTACCTCACAGGGTTTGTGTTTGTGTCCCCTCTCTGTTGTGCTTGGTGTTATGCCGCACACAAAACTAGATGCTCTCTGCTTCGGCGGCTGCTTTCTGCAGTGTGGCAGAACGCTGATGATTTGGCTGCTAAAACCTGAAAATGATATCAAGCAAACCAGCTGTGCCCGTGGCTGTGCCGTAATTGCAGTTTTGTGCCCGAGTGATCCCTCTAATTCCAGACTGCACATTATTGAAAAAAAAAAAAAAAAGTTAAATAAACAAGGCTGGGCCTGAGGAACAGACTACACACTATGGTTGGTTGCACTCTCCTGCATTCAGTACCCCTGAGTGCACTGTTGGGTGGAGGCTGATTTATTGTGCAGATGAAGCAATAAACTGCAATCAGTCTTGAGACGAGTGCACTGTAGGGAGGAAACACAGCAAAAGGTATCCGTAGAAAAGATCAACAAAAACATGAGCTGTGAATTCAATTTGGTTGAATAAGAATTTGAAATGGATGTATTTATATATTAATTAATATTAAGATAATTACTATTATGATGCTGATTATTATTATGCTTTAAATATCACAGATCAGATCAATTTAATCACACATTCTAATACATTCTGACTACAGAACACAGGACTGACTAGCGCCCTGACTGTCTCATTCACTTCCTTGGTTGTTCGGATCCGTGTGATCTGATAAGCCTGGACAAAGCAGATTCTAATGTGGATTGTCTGAGACACTTTGTAACAAAGCTGTCACAGAACTGGGAATATTGTAAATGAAAATGTCCTCATGTTCCTCTCCTTTTAAGGTGATGCCATTTTGTTTCAATTGTATCAAAGTAGGTGCATTCCCTGATAGAATAGCCTGAACAACCACCTAAAGGCAATTATTTGTGTGAATCTGCAGAAGTCACACCTTAGCTCTGCATTGTTGCCATTGCATCCGTCCTATACAATGCAATAGATCAGGCTTTTTAGCAGTTAAAACTGATACCACGATCTGAAGAAATGGGAAGTACTTATGCAGCTCCAACCTGCCGAGTAATTATAACCCTGCAGGTAACGGATGTAGCGCCTAGACCACAAGCTATACAGTGTATAGGACTGAATCTGGATGTGTTGCATACGATCCCTCAGTATGCATATATATATATATATATATATATATATATATATATATATATATATATATATATATATATATATATATATATGTGCGGTAGGATTCTGCAAATCTGCGCTACAAGAAACTATTGCAAAAAAATATTTCCCTGCACTGCACTGCTACGAAATGCTTTAAGGAGAAAATAAAAACAGTGTCTGACCTGTTTTTTCATGAGTTTTCTTCCTCCACTTCCCTTCCCGCCGATATTTCCATTTTAAATACAGCATAGGGGATTTTAGGTAGGTTAACTGTCGAAATTAATTTCTTATTGTGTTAGAAACTGTCACTCAAACTGAATGTCTATCAGATTATGGGAATGTTGTTTTAGGCGCGAACACAGAGCATTATGGGAAATGTATTTTCGTAAGGAACACTGACAAACTATTGGTCTACGCGCGTATGTCCGAAATGCCAGTGAAGCAAGAGAAGGGCATTGTGGGAAAGATAAACAACAGTGTTGCCCACACGTGTTTCGTGAACCCGGAAACGCGAAAATGGCTAATTGACCTGCTGGGGACTGACGGGGCATAACGGGCGTATATTGTAATATTCAGTGATTTTATATTGAATGAAAGAAAAGAGAAGAAGAATGACTGACAGACAGACAGGAGGAAGAAGAAAGGAACGGGGGCATAAAAAACAGGTGAAAACAGGTGCCCTGCAAGTGGGTAGGAAGGAAGGAGAGGGTCACAGATGAAAAGGGAATATAACGGTTAAAAAGCAAAGGCTGACAGTATTGTTAGGACAATGAGATGATAATGTATTAATAAGAAGAGGAGGAGAGATGGGAGAGAAAAGCAAAGAGGAAGACGAGGTCAAAACAGCAGAGTCCTTGACCTCACATCGGCGCTTACTCAAGACGCATCTTTTCCGACAGCATATTAGTCCTTTTATCCCCGTTATATAGCACTTCACAGTTTTTATTATGCTTCTTGTGTTCTTGATTGTTTTCCTCCTTGCTCCCTTCCCATAACCCCTGACTGTGACCCTACATCTTGACAGCACTTAGCTTTCACCATCCAGGATGTAGGACCTCACTTACTGTACTTGTGTAAATTGTAAATTGGAATTTGTAAAATGTATTATATTGAATTGCTATGTTTTATTTAAATTGAATTTGTAGTGATTGATGCCTTGTACTTACTGTATTTTTGCACTTATGTTGTAAGTCGCCCTTGATAAGGGCAGGGGACGCTGGAGGAATGAAACAGAAAGAAGAGGAGGTGTTGGGGGGTGGGGGTGTAATGGCGAGGGAGATTGTGGAGATTGTGTGCTATTACTAGCATTGCAGAAGTCCAAGCACAAGTATAAGCAAACCTAAACTGGAAGGCGTTAAGTCTGCTTCATAGTGATGGCAGTACATGACAGAATGGGCAGCTTTCAACATAGTTGGAGGGCATATACATAAGAACCCGTACTACTCTTTCAGAGGTTAGGACCTACCCCATGATTACTGATGTACTATAAAGTATTGTAGCAAAGCATGCTAACCTGCTGTCAGTGTAGGCCAGCTCCTCTGGGAAAGTGCCTTTAGGCTGGGTCAGTCTGGTGTCAAGCTGGAGTCAGCCCACTTGGGTATATTTCTGTGCACAAGCGGGGGGGACGGGGGGGGACTCAAGAAGAAAGTTGTCAGCTGAACTGGAGGTTGGGCTGATGGGGCCGGGTGACTCCATTGTACAGTCTGTTTCAGCTTCCCCTGTTGTGACTGTGCAGCAGGAGTCCTTGTCTTTGCTTTAGACCCCAGGTTACTATTGTCTAGTGTAGTGCTGTAGGTATTTTCTCCATGACAGTGAGCTTGAACTGGTAGGCAGTGTTTGAGGATTTGAGGAGTCCCAAATAGTCCACAAGCAGTGTACAGATCAGGAAGACTGGCCTGTACACTGCTAGAGAGAGAGACACTTTTAAGCCAGTATTAATGCATTTTATAGAATAGAGAAAGCCCTGCTATGTAGAAGAATGTTTATTTGAGATACTTAGCACACAGCCAAGCATGTGTTTCATTATTATATCATTTTTGTCCTTCCCCTTTTGTAGAATCGGCAGCTGCTGAGTTGGCATCGCCATGGGGTTTCTGTGCTTCTTTGGGAGGGATGAGCCAAAGCAGACATTCTCCGAAATGCACTGTCAAAGCCCTCCACTATTTTATGCACTGCAAGCTCAGATTCCCCCTAGCCCCGCTATTACCCTGACTGGAGGAGTTGATGCAGCTGGTACCCCTAACTGACTTCTACCCACCCGGCCTGATGCTTGGACAACTCTGCATGACTCCCCTGCCAACCCCTGGCATAGGAGTCCCAGTGGATTCGGCCTACAGGACCCTTTAACAGATGTGCCACTCAAGAGCCCAAGTATGTTTGATATAGTTATTATATTTATTATAGTTATGTTATACATGGTTTATATATTTACAAATCAATGTGAAACGTATGTTCGTTTTCTGGTGTCAACTCTGGAGTTCCCCTTTAAGCTACTTAGGTGTAATGGACCCTAAATTGAACAGCAGTTTCCATAGCAACTCTAGATGAACTGAAAACACCCCGGGCCAACCCTATTGCACCCTTGCTACCAGCAGATCAAAGGTGGAAGGTCTGTTTTTCTTCTGCCTCCTTGTATTGATTTTGTCAGTCAGGCTAATTGGTTTTAAAAGACTCTTCCCGTCCTTAATGATATTATTTATCATGCTCTGTTTAATTCCTGGTTCCTACTCTTAACGAGATCACCTTGGCATCTCAATAAAGATTTAGTTTTTGGCCTGAATGTGGAGGTTCATGGAGGCTAATGACCCTCGTTAGTGCTCTATTCAGTGGCCCTGTGTTACACACGCTTTCCCTGCACTCCCCAAATAGCTTCAGAGAGATAACTGTTAATGGATGGCTATGTTTTTTTAGGAGGGATTGTAAATACATTCCTGAAGTGGTTAACTGTAGATGCCAGCTGACACTTTACAATTTGGCAGGATGGTTAGACTGACAACTTAACTTGAAACCTGCATGCCAGTTTCAGAAGGACAAGATGCATTTTGGTCTTCCTATAACAGTTAAGGCCTCTGAAGGATCAGCCAATCAGGATCCGGTGCCAGTGACATTTTAAAAATCATTTGGGATGTTCGTCAACATATAGAATTCACACACTTAATAAAGCTCCAAAAATGATTTATTGTAATCTATATTCTCATTGTTAACATTTGGCCAGTTGGCCTTCATCAGAACAATACAAACCAATACATTGACTCCTTTAAACAGTGCAGTCGTGGAATCCCATAGGTTAGTACTCGACACAGCCAACACTTATTGCTATACAATAATGATCACAAAGCAAATAATCAGTGTATGATGACAAAGAAAAATGAAAAAAAGAGAAACAATTCAACTAATAAATAACAAAATAACAGTTAAAAAAACATTCACAATAACAATTAAAGAAAAGGTCTGATGTCAAAATCAATGTTGAGACCATATGTATGCTTGTAAAAAATGAATCCAGAATGTTTCCCTATGTATTGGAAACTTGTCTGAGGTAATACAACCCTTTCAATCCCTGTATAACTCAGACTATAAATGCTATGTTTCATGTATTTGTATCGCTACACTGTTCACTAATTCTTGTTTTAATGGCCCTCCTAGTCTTACCCACATAGGCAAGACCACATGGACATTTCAATACATTAATGACGCTCTTAGTGCTTCAACTAATTAAGCCCTTGATATTAACTTTTTAGACTTTGATCTGGGATGTTGAAAATGTGAGCATTTACGGGTAAAGTTGCACTGTGTAGAGGCACCACATCTGTAATTGCCATCTGGAATGTGATCCAAAAAGTTGTCTATTGTCCTAGGAGAGGAGTAGTCTATCCCTTAAGGTACGCTGTCACATGAAAACCAGTCAAGGAGACTGTTTGACAATGTGTTTCAAAAGGGGATCTGTATCAACGAGGTACCAGTGCTTGTTAATGATTTGTTTCAATTTGTTACCTAAAGGAGAAAACAGGTTGTACCTTATGTGCTTTGGAAGAAACCTGGGTAGAAGACATTTCTGCTACTTTTTGACTAGCCTGCTGAATCCAATTATCACTGTATTCCTTTTCCCTGAATCTCTGTATTAAAATTTCTGACTTGCTTCAAATATCATTGTTCGTTTTGCGCAAATCCATTGGCTTCTACAAAACTGACAGGTAAGCTCTTTTTAAGAGGGTTAGGATGGAAACTGTTGGCTCTCAATAGAGTTTCTATCTGTTGGTTTTCGGTACAAATCAGTAACCAATACTCCACGCTCTTTAATAATTAACATTTCTAAAAAACAAAAATTGAAACATGCTATAATCCAGAGTGAATTTCAGATGTGTATTGCAATGATTCAGATACTGATAAAATTCTTTGAGCTCACATTCACTACCTGTCTAGATAATGAAAATATGTGTTCACAATGTGGGAGGCCAAGTGTGAACTCAGCTGAGGAATAACAACACAAGACATGTTCTGTGTGAGACGGTGGCTTTCGGCCGATCAGACTCATTTGGTTCAGTGCCAGTCGCTAACTGATCCAAAGATTCCATTCCAGCAGTTTCCTGTTGGATCCTAAGGTGTCTGCTTTAACAATAAGGCTGTGCAATACGTTTCCATAACCCTTTGTATAAAGAAGTGCTTCCTGTTGTCTTAAAACCATGTCTTCTTCCTTTCCAGTAGCTTAAGCCCAAGGATTGAAACAGTGTCTTTTCTTTGAACTGGTTCCAGAATGACCACAATTGTACACAGTGTTCTAAATGAGGTCTGACTAGTGCAGTGTGCAATTGGAGCATAACTTCCTTTGATCTCATGTTTGAGGGATTTTTGTAAGGTCTGCCAAAGGATAGAGATCTGTTCCCTCTTTTTGAACTCCCTGTATGCCCCCCTCCAGCGATGAATGCTTTCACTTTCCTCAAACTGATACTACCTTCACTCCCTTCAGATCACAACAGAAGGATCCCTGGGCTCTCAACCCAGGTAAGCACACATTATTCCTTGTCAAACCTGCCTGCCTCCACAGAGCTTAATGTTTTTTGTAGTGTTAATTACATTCATCACAAAACCATTAACTGTGACATTGACTTCAACGAGCCCTGTCTCTTCTCCTGCGAATGACACAGAAGAAGAGAGCAGCACACTGAGACAAAAAGCAAAAACTAACACAAAATCAACTAATGAGATCATTGCTGTGTATCTCCCAGAACACATTTTAAACAGCACCCTTCTTACACTCCAGCCTAATTAACCCGCCCAATTATTTCTTAATTAATAATGCAGTTCATCTGATCAATTTTTCAAAGGTACACTTTTCCTGGCGGCGTGTTGTCTTTGTTTTATGTGGTGAGCGCCGTAGTGTAGCGGCTGCGTCTTGCACCGGAGCCCTAGCGAAACGATCGGCGGTGTTTTTGAAGGAATGCTCCACAGATCCTAGCTGAGCAGGTTTCTTCATTTCATGTCAGCCGTGCTTTCGTGAAGATATGGGTACCTTTTTGGGATGTGATTTATAGCTTTAAATGGAGGCCGTACAGTCTGATTTAAAATGCACCCAACCTGTAGATAAGCTTATGAATGTACCCTGGCATATGAAAACATGCTTTCATTAAGAAATAGGGACATTAAAGAGATGTGACTTACAATTGTACATGCAAGCAGTGCAGACAGGGGAAGAGCCAGACAGCCATCCATGTTTACTGTTGACTTTGTCTGCGCAAGAACTCCCAAATACATTAGAAGAGTTCCCAAAGCCAGGGAATAAGAACCAGTCTTCTGTTACCCAAGCTACAAGGTACTGCTGTGTTTGAGCTTGCTCTGTTTTGTGCTTGGTATTGTGCTGCACATGTACTCCTCCATGACTCTTGTTGGTAATATATGCTTAGGAGAAAGACAATAGAAATGTTGTTGTGTTTTCTGTTTCCCTCTGTCTGCAGGAAGGTGTGGGGATGAGGGAGCGGAGGAATGGTAGGTGAGACGGATGGCTGAGCAAATTTGGATTCTCTCCCTCTCCGTTTAATCGTAATTGATTGTTGTTAAGGCAACACTAGTTTTTAATTAGACCGAGAGAAGCCTGTTAATTGTGAAATGAGCTGAAGTGCTCCGCTCGCCTATTGTATTAATCAGCTTTTACAGTCGGCGGTCTCTAATTCAGGCGCAGGGCGTTTCAGCAGCTTAGTACGCGGTGCACCACAGCGCTCGGGTTTGTGTCTTTAATTCTGTCTTGTCATGGACCACCCTCCTCTTTTGTTTCCCGCTCCCCAGAACGTGTTTGTGTCTCATTAGCGGCATCGTTTACCATCATTAAAGGGATAAAATGAGCAGTCTTGATTGTTTTTTTGCTTATTATACCTGGCCCAGGAGGTTCCTGAGGAGCAAGCCGCAATCAGCGTAGACAAACAGCCTCTGCTTAAGCACTCCTGCAAATCTGCAGAGAGAGCCAGCTAGCTGCATGACCTGGTCAGGACTGATGCACTCATTTCATCCTACAACTCAGGAGTTAAATTGCTATTGTGTGCACAGGCCCTGGACAAGAAATGAACCTCTCACCTCCCTCCGCTGTGTGGGCTGGTAGCGGTGGCTAGTCTCAGTTATTGTAAATGGCGAATACCAGATATCTGCATTATTTGTATTTATTTGTAATGTCAATTTAAGATCTTAATCACCAGTTATTTAATTTTCCTTTCTCCATTTTTCCATTCATCAATAAATCATTTCCATTCATCATCTTTGTCGTTCATTCACAGGGGTGTCAAAATTGCACCCAGGTCAATAAATCAGTTTAATTCCTCTTAATTGCAGATGTCTTGGTCCTGAAACGTGTATGAGAGAGCAGTCAACGACACCCTTGAAAGCAGGGGCTGCCGTTCTCCTGGTTTTGTCTGGATGGCTTTTAGTGACAGCTTCTGTGTTTTTCAGGTGGCACTTACACGCGTTTTATAGCAATAACCCCTGATTAAACCTGCCTCTCGTTTAATGAGAAAATGGCATAAAGTGTTTAATGGATAATATCATGGGAAAAATGTGCTGCCACTAATTGAAATAAGAACAACAGCAGTTAATCCAATAGCCGCACTTGCTTTGCTGTTTAAATAAAATTGGAGCCCTGCTGTTTAAACTGAACTATCCTGAATTATTATTATGAGAAGCAATGCTGGTCACAAAATGAAACCGTAATTGATAACTTGCTTGATCAAATAATTTATCTGCTTGATAAAGGTGGCCAGTCAAATTAAGCTCTTCGTGTTTCTCATAAGTGCTCCTTTAGTTTCAGGGTGTTGCCCAAAACTAAGTTCAGTTAAAGTTAAAAGCTGCTAAATATTTACCATTTCAGTTATTCAGTTTTAAAGCTGTTTTATTGCAATTATTTGTATTAATATCATGGCTGCAAAAGTATACTTCAATATAATGACATCATACAGTTGGTGCTGCTGTAATCAGGCAGTGACCAATGTCAGGCGGTGACTAGGCCAAACACACTTGGCTTGATAGAGCTCTGTCTGCAAACTGGCTGGGCTGCTCTGCACTCTTTCAACGATCAACCCTTGTGTTGTTTGTCCTCCTCTTTTCCCCGTCTGCTGCTATATTTGTCTGTCGTCTGGCTGCATATGGCAGTGTTCGTGATTCTGCTAGTTTGTGCCCCTGGCTGAAACCTCCCCTGACTATTGTGGTGACTCTTCCCCAGCATGATGGAGGCTGTCTAGGGTGAGTGTCCTTGACAAGTGCATGCTGAGGAGATGGGTCTCTGGGGCCTCACAAAACAAGCAGATAACATTCCTCCAGTCCTAATGGCAGACTCTGGACTTCTGCAGTCAATTCCCCAACAGCACTGCAACTTTGGGTGTACACTATTTTGTTCAGAGAGTGATTACGTCATGGTAATGAACTCACCCCATTACACTTCAGTGTCTGTGCCGAGCCCTGCAGGAGCTCATGTGGTCTGGTACTGCTGTCCACTATTGCCATGCTACAATGTGTGCCTGGTGTTTTGTGAGTGTAGCGTTTCAGGTCCAGGGAGGGAATGTTTCAAACCCTGGATGGTCAGTGGACCTGAAGCCTGGATTCTGGTAAACATGGTGTTATGAAGAATGAGTTATAAGTATGAGGTTCATACTTTAGTTTGTGTGATTGTGATGTTTGCCTCAGGAAGCACATTCTGTCTTTCTAAGAACATAAGAAAGTTTTCAAATGAGAGGAGGCCATTCGCCCCATCGTGCTCGTTTGGTGTCCATTAATAACTAAGTGATCCAAGGATCCTATCCAGTCTGTTTTTGAATGTTCCCAAATTGTCTCTTCAGCCACATCGCTGGGGAGTTTGTTCAGATTGTGACGCCGCTCTGTGTGAAGAAGTGTTTCCTGTTTTCTGTCTTGAATGCCTTGAACCAAATTTCCATTTGTGTCCCCGGGTGCGTGTGTCCCTGCTGATCTGGAAAAGCTCCTCTGGTTTGATGTGGTCGATGCCCTTCATGATTTTGAAGACTTGGATCAAGTCCCCACGTAGTCTCCTCTGTTCCAGGGTGAAAAGGTTCAGTTCCTCAGTCTCTCAGTAGGACATTCCCTTCAGACCTGGAATAAGTCTGGTTGCTCTCCTCTGAACTGCCTCTAGAGCAGCGATATCTTTCTTGAAGTGTGGAGCCCAGAGCTGTCCACAGTATCCAGATGAGCTCTAACTAGTGCATTGTACAGTCTGAAAATTACTGCCCTTGTTCTCAATTCTACACTTTTGACAATTTATGGTCATACTCTGAGTATTTGATCATAATAATGGAGTGTCAGAAACATTAAGGAAGTATATATCCATATGGGTTTTAAGGCAGCAAAACTGTCTTTAGATAGGAGGAGGTTAAGGGTCGAGGGTGTGGGGGAGTTGATGAAGAACAGCTTGTCTAAAGAGAGTCCCCTAACATCATTGCGATCTCCTCTCCTCTATGGGGATGCTGTGGTAACTGATGCGGCTGCTCAGCCAAACTGCACCCTCTTATGGTTGCAGCATAGTAGAACAGCCTTGTGATCTCAGTGCTGATACCCATCCTGACATTGGGTGACACCATTCAATACAGTCTGCTTCAGGCAAGTATCCAATAACAAGGCCCTCTCTGGAATACTTTGACCTGGTGTGCTTTTTCTCTCCGGCCTTTCTCTCTCTCTCATTCTCTCCTCACTGCTTCCACACCCTCCGTCCCTCCCCCCCCGCTCGCACTTCTGAGAAGTTCACAGAGTTTAGAAGCCAAATGTAACCGAAAGCTTTACAGCTGAATAATTGTGTAATGCTATGCAGGGAATCTGCTCATTCCTAATGGATTATTCAGCACAGTAAATCACACAGATGTACACAATGCCACACACTACTACACAGCATGGTTTTCCAAAGGGGTGACGGAGGTAACCAGGCTATATAGAGTGATTTTTAAAAGCCTGCGTTATTTAAACATCTCACTTCATTCATAGCTTTTAAGGTCATGATGAGGTCATTTGGTTACATGATGTTTTGAATTAAGCCTTTTGAAATCATGTTTAATAAACTGCGTGGGCTGAAAATGACCTGCACCCATATGCACCCAACCTCAGACTCAAGTGGCTGTTAACAAAAAGTGTTTAAATATTACAAGCACACAATCTGTCCACCTCTGAGAATAGTGAATCGCAGTTACAGACAACTAGCCCTCGCTCAATTTTAATACTTGATTTTAATACACCTTTAAATTGCAGTTAGTCAATAATACATTAAATTAACATTCAGTTAGAACTCCGAGCATTTATTTTGATTGGTCATTTTTGTAGCTTCGGAAAGTGTAATCAGTCCTCCAATTGATAGGCAGCTAATGTGCACTTGGGATGTCTGGTTTTAATACACTCCCTATAATAAGCTTAAGAAATTATTATTGTTATTAACTACAACAATAATATAAAAATATATTTTTGGGGATGATGGTATAGGCTTGTGTGGGGGAAATCTCTGCTGCCCCAGAGAATGTGGCCATGGTGTTAAAGGCCTATGTATATTGTGTGCTAACTTTAAAGTAATTATTGAGCTAGTATAAGGCTTGAAATTAATTTTCCCATGAATAGTTGTTAATTTTAAAAATAATATTAAAAAAATGAAAAGGTTGTGTGTTCTGGTATGTTTTCTTTATGATGGTGAAAGCATGTTTTAAATCCAGTGTTCTGCAAATTGCATTGCAACAAACAAAGGAACAATTATTCCCTTCTGTAATTGTGATTGTAACATTCTCTAAGCATGTTTCATCTGAGTTATTTATGTTAATTGTCATCACAATAACAAATAATATTGCTAAATTGGGTTTTGTCTGGTCTATTTTGCTGTAGTAACTTAAAAAAACACAAACATTGTCTACACAAATTACTATCAAAGGTTAGAGCGTTTGTTCAGACATGTCCTTTTATCTGCCCTTAATAACAGCTCTAAACTCAGCAAGCCTTCTCCAAGAATCAGTAGAAACAATGGCATTGTGAGTACCAGTTAACAGGCAGAGCAAACGCACATTATCATTCTGTGTCATTTATGTTTCACATGCTTTTGAATTACTGGACCACTGTTTTGCCAAATTGTCTATATAACCTCTCAAAATACAAACATACAAAGTGTTTCCTTAGAGCTCTAAGGTTAAATAAGGTAGTATTTAAAAACACTACCCTATCAACAACATAATAAGGACACCATAATGGTCATCTGACAGTTCGTAATATGTATTTTTGTTTATTCGAAATAAGCTCCCCAAAATCCATTTTGTCGCATAGAGTATTCTACATTTTTGTAATATTTAGAAATTATTTTCCTCCTCGGCCTCCAAATATAGGCAACTCTTATTTTCTTTTGAGTAGTGCTAGCATGCTGGGCTGCAAAGTGCATCAAGACCATTACTGTGGAACAAACAGTAAGATGGGATCAAATGGACGAAATTGATTCTGTTTTTCCATGTCCAACTGGATTAGCACTTCAGCTGTAGAGGTTGCTCCACTAAATCAATTAATTTAATTTGCATCCTGGCTGCCCATCTCCACTTTCACTGCTGCCCATTAGACTGCACTCTCTCCTCCCCTCAGTTTCTAATGCATTCAAGAGGTCCAGCACTCCACACATTGTGACATTTAATCCAAGGAAAATCTTTTCCATTGTTACAGTTACTTGTTTCACTTAACAAACCGCTAACAAACACAAACACAGTCAATATTTACAGAATAAACAAAATGCATCCTGACATTTCAAACTAAATAATTTTTTTCTTCTTCTGAAGGGTTGCTGATGTCTTTGTATTGTCTTCCCCCCTGAGACAAAGGGGATGCCCTGCTGGCACTCGATGGGGGGGCAGAAAAATCTCAAGTGACAGTGCAGTGACTTCTTCATCGGCTGAGATAAGTCACGGCCGTGCAGTTGATTCACTGATTTCACTTTCTATGAGTAGGTTATGTTCAATCATTTCTTGATGCTTCCGGCCCAGGTAAAACTGGGTGTATTTTGTTTATGAAGCGACGTGGTGGCTAAACACTCATTTACATGGGTTACAGACACGCTGGAGGCAGGCTGGAGGGAGATTTCAATTAAGATTATTCTTGGCACTGCTCTGAAGTCATCTGAGCAGGTGCACTGTGATTTATCATGTTCCCAGAGCTGGCTCCTCACTCATACATGCAGTCTATTTCCATTGATATATATTTAATCCTGTGTCCCAACAAGTGTGCTGGGGATGGGTGAGTTTGTGTGTGGGGTTGGGGAGGATAAGGGTGAAACAAGCACCCATTTTGCATGTGTGTTTGTGTTTGTGTCTCTCATATTAGACTGTCGCCGGCAGCGTCTAATCCTCTTGTTGGTGGTTGTGGTTTTCCATTTGTTCATGCGTCTCGGAGGAGTCAACCGTGTTCCTGGTAATCCTCTTACCTCTGCATGTTTCTGTGTCAATAGGTTGTACCCCCTATTGGGCTCTGATCCTTGTTCTCTCCTCTTTTCTCCAGTGCAGTAACATACCCCTGCCATAAACCCAGGGAAATCAGCCAGCAGGGCTTTGAGCAAAGTCACCAGTGCTTGGTTCTCACATGACGCCGGTCCAGGGCTCAACACAAATGGTTTTATATCCTAGCATAGACCGTGTATGTTTTTAATGATCTCTTAGCAAATTTTTGCTCATGGTAGTTCCTTCACTGAGTGTTGAGTTGAGTACATCCAACAAAGATGCAGTGCTCAGTGATGTTGTGTTGGTAAAGGTCTGCACAGTAACTGAGAGGCCGCAGGAGTGACAGGCTTCCGTGATGCTGATTTCATCTTCTCTGATAGAGGTTGGCTAGCTCCTCGTCTCTGGCCTTCCTCCCATCTTCCTTTCTTATTGTCTTTTTTTTTCCTCTCCTTTGAATTCTTTCCATGGCACACTTGCACGTTCTCGCGCCCAGATCTGCTCACTGCTCTGCTGAATAGTCTGTATTCAGGGGGGATGAATGCACTTAGCCTAGATACATACATCAGACAGCGGCGCTGGGCTGAATTAAGGTGGTATTGCACAGATCTGGCTGTATGGTACACAGCCCGGCCCTCCCAGGGAGGATATTGCTGTTGGAAGTCGGAATGCACCGTTAAAAGGGCCGACTGATTTATCCTAACCCGTAAAGTAGGAGGAATATATACGGCGGCTCGCAATCCCATGTGTGTCGGCTGTCAGTCCTCCTTTGGAATTAGCCTGAGGTAATGTCTTGTGCTGCACAGTGCTTAAATAACCAATAGAAATCCCATTAACCATCGTTCAGGTTGGTTTCAGACTGATCTCTCCTTCAATGGTGAGCAAGATGTTTTTTAAATGAGCCCTTTTGCAGGCGCGGGTTGCCGACACGTCCTGCTCTGACTTTGATCACAGTCGTACCCTGACGAGAAGGCACCGTCAAATAACTCTCCCTCCATAGGGGTCCCCCGGCTCCGGTCGCAGCGCTGGGGAAGAGGTGCATTGGAGGTAATCTAATGCTTTCCTCTAAAGATAACGTGCGCCGTCTGACAGGCCGGAGCTCCAGAGGTGTTAGAAGTTGGGCTCGGTATTCACAGCGGCAGCACCATCACAGAGCCCGAAGCTCATTGGAGTTGCAAGATAAGACACGCAACGATTAGCTTTACACCGAATTTCATTAAGGAAAGTGTGGCCTAGGCACTCTGAAACTCATCAAACCTGAAAGTAGTACCAAAGATCACGCAGAGAAATTGTGCCATTTAGAGACAAAACATGTATGCATTCTGCTTAGCGTTTTATTGTGTACAGCTTGATGACCTCAACACACGTGTGAGATCTGAGTGAGGTTTACCTGCTGCCTGTGACTCTGAGTACAGTTCTGAGCAATGACGATGGGGATGGTGGGAGAGAGGCAGCCTTGGTTTGGGCCGTGTGGTATTCAAGCTGCTGGCCACTTTATGCTCTCAGGACAGCACTTTTTACTGGATGAGTCACTGGGGAGCCCTTATGCCATTGCCTTTTGACAGTTCTGAACTCTTCCCTTCTGCCAGATCATGACGACAGACTATATCTGTCAAATCTGAAGAACACCACTTCTGTCAGCTCAGTGCTCCGCTTTTTAAAAAAAAAATCTTTCATTCCTTTTAAGAAGAACAGTTTCTCGTGGCTCTATGAATAATGGATGTGTGCTGAAGTTTGCACATGCACTATTATTCAGCCACAAGCTCATGCATGTAAGATGCGACCTTGTGGAGCACACTGCTGTACCGATCCGCCGACCTTGACTCACTTGTGTGGGAGGGAGGGAGCTCTTCTTCTTTATTGAATTGCGCCGGGAAGAAAGCGGTGACACAAGCCGGCGGCCGCTGCTCTGGGCAAGTGCAGGCTGAACAATGCGTCCTGGTATGAGGGTCAAAGGTCACTTCTTTAATCAAACTGTGATTGTGCCCTTCCCAAAAATAATAATAATAATAAATGGACAAGAAACATGACAATCTGAAAACCTAGAAAGCAATTTGGAGGCCTCTTGTATTGTGATTTTGTATTTCCTGCCTCTGTGAGTCAAGAATAATGTTTCCAATCTCAATTGTAGTTAAACACAATTTTTCTTAAACACACACACCCACGCACGCACGCACACACACACAGGCTTCTGCTTCCCTCAGGAATCGCATGTCTAGTTCCAAATTCCAGGTATCTTCAGGGATGATATAGTTCTTGTTTTGTTTTTGCATCCACATTTGTACACCTTTTATTTTTTAAGGGCTCCTAAGGCATGAAGGCAGTTTCCTCTTTATTGTACTGTACTTGATATTCCACAAACAGTCCAGCCTATTTTGGTTCATCTGTATATTTTGGAAATCTGGTTCTCAGTTTATGATATATTATTTAATATGTATGTAATTTCTGAGCAGCTTTGTAAATGTAATAATGAACAGTAAAGTGTCTCGCTGAAATCACAGATAACTTTTCGAAACAAGAGTCAAATGTAAGTGCACTGTGGTTCAAAAAGGCTGAACATAATTGCTTTACTTCAAGTTTCTTCTGTAGCACCTCTTCACAAAGCTGAAGAATCCCCTGTTGTCTGTGTAAACAGATAGGTGCTACAGAAGAAACCTGTGACCCATCTCCTCTCTCCCATCACCAAAGCACCCACTGAGGCCAGTTCTCATTGGCTATGGCTATGGAGCACCATAAGGCAGTGTTCAGTCCTAAACATTCTGTGTACGAAAATGGTGATTTCAGAACCAGGGCTTGGTTGTCTAAGAACCTGTCTGCTTTCTGTGCATCTGTCATAAGGTGCTTTTAAATTAAAGACCAGAAAGAAAATAAAAAAAGTGGTTCAAAATATACAGAAAGGAATGCAGCTTTTCAAAACAAACATAAAATACATAAGAATAGATCTTTGATGGATTGAACCTTTAAGCTGGATTTAGGCTAAATACATGTATTTTGGGAACATATCTGTAAGTGTGTGAGTACTCTATTCCGTTATGAGGAATGTAACCGCCAGTTAAAATGTAATATTTATCTGCCTGGATCAATTGATCCAGAAGATAGTCATCTCAGATCTCATTAACTTCCAGAAATCAGGTGTACCTTCATTGAGCTATTTGATGCGCTCTCCTCTGTAACTCACTGTTTAATAAGGGCCATCTTCCCTTACAAGGTGTCACAGCAGAGATCCCCAATCATAGAACGCACCCTTGGAGAGTGCACCCATTTTTGTACCTCAGCCTTGGAGGTGGCTAACTTATTTTTGGGGGGTTGTGTGTTTTAAGGAATCCAAGAACCTTTTTGTCCCTTTTTGGTACAGGAATCTTCTGCATCTTGGTGTAGGGGTTTGCTATATGCACCAACAACTCTGTGTGTAGAACCTAGCTTTCTTTCTTTGTCTGTCTTGTTTTTTCCTTCGTTTTGGTCCTCAGATATTGGTTGTGTGGGCTGAGTGGGAAGCACATCTCTGGGTTGACTTTGTCTGTCATTTCGAATTCAGATCTAACAGGAGTCGTCATCCTTCCACTGAACTGCTCATTATAAGCACTAAAGGCAGCTGAGGCAGAGAGTGACTCTTACCTGTGTCTCCTAACGTTCAGCACTCAAATAAACATCTGACACGTTTGAACAGCGGGTGGTCATGCAACCCCGTTCTGCTGGAGGAAGCCTTTGTTTTTGACTTTGCTTTTGCTTCCGAGTGATCGCTGTTTGGCTTGGGGACTGTGGCAGGCTTTCTGACTGCCTGTGTTTGGGGAAATGAAAGTGTTTCTTAGGGGGAAAAGACTGCTCTGGGATGTGGGGTGACACAGTGCTCTTCCCAAAGCTTGCATCCATAGACCGAGGAATTGTTGCTGTTAGACTACATGATGTAATGGGTGATGGTATTCAATTGTTTGCAATAATAGGGACATACTGGCAAAAGTGGGTAGATGGGTTTTTAACACACAGCTCTTTTCACATGAAGTACAGTATAATATACTACAGTGTGGAAGCTAGAACCAACTAACAAATCATAGGCAATTGGCAACCACAGTTCGAGTACCATAGAGTGAGACCTGTATGGACTTGCACGAGGTTTGTGAATGGAGTTGAAATCCAATCGGAGCTCTCTAGTACATTTAAGCTCACTGTAATGAATACAATTGCGTCTCAATGGCAATTACTATGCCGCTGTGAAGTACGGTGCTTCTAAGAATGGAGCAGTCTTTTACATTTGGTGTCTGATGCGCTAAGGTTTTAATTTACAATATACAGTACAGAGTACTGCAGACATCCATCTCCTCATCTCTAGTAGCATTTATTCATTGATTGGTTTATGGTTGCTTTGATCAGTTGGTAGTTTGCAGTTATTGGTAAACAGACAGAATTACAGTACAGAACACACCAGTGGGAAAGCGTTTGAATAGAACATGTCAGGTGTTTTTACCACCCTGAAAAGGAGGTGGTTGAATTTATTGGTGTCTTAAACAGATGCATCCTTCCACCGTGTCATCCTGGTTCTTTCACCCCTTACAAATTACACATCCTCACTTCACGTTGTTTGTTCTTTGGCGGCACCTTCACACTAGTCTGAATTCAAATGGATTTAAATTTTGCTTTACGAACGACGTTGAGCATCACTAAAAAACATAGACCCCCCCACCCAATCTCATTCAAAGGCAACATGCTGCTCGTGTGGAAACAGAGTCCCAATAAAGGGTTAATCAAGATCTAAAGCAGTACTGTTCTTTGCTGTCAAAGTCCTATTATTTTACATCTAATGCAGAGATCCACCTCTTCACTGGAGCGCCGAACAATGGCCGTCAATATCATCCATCAGGAGATACCACTGTATGCAATTTTAATTAATTTTCATCAGTGGATATGAAAGGAGACCTTGGAACTCCTTTCTTCTCGTTCGGGGGATTGAGAGAGGACGTCATAGGGACGGGTGCTGCCGATCAGATAAACTCACACCCAGGCTAAATCACTTGGTCCATTTAACAGTTTTTGTCAGAGTCTCAAAGTTGAATAATAATGATACAGGACATGTCATCGGTAAACTATTCCAGTGATGTCTAACACTTAGCTGAACTTACTTTTGACAGCAGTTCTTTGTGAGATCAATTCAGTTAACACTTTGTCTGAGAGTGAAATATCAGCTAGGGGCAATATCATTTGACTAAATTAGTGGAATACAAATGCATATTTTTTTAGTCTTTTCAACACTAAGTCACATGTACTTATCATTACGTTTTCCCCTCCTCCCCATTATAACACTTAATACAAAACGTACTTTCCGTGAAAAAGTAAGATAATGAGTTGTGTAAGTCTGTGGGATTTATGTATTTTATGTAATTTATCTAGGTGTTTATATGGAATTTAAATTATTTTTGTTGTTGTTGAGGACTACAATTTCCGTTGCAGTCACAGGTGAGTCAAGCAAATTTGTAACCCTGTATGAAGTGAAGATTTGTGTGTTTAAGGCTAGCAGGTAACCTGTTCCTGCAATACAATAAGGCACACCTACCTAACTATCTATCATTCTGATTTAGGTAGTTATTATTTGTATGGTGTACACTTTATGTAGCAATTCACGTTGCAACTCTGAGCTGAGGGCATCTAGAGTTCAGTGCGAATCAATATTGTTCCACATTAGCTTCATTTCTTGCATGTAAGAAGCCAGGAATTCAGTTCAATTCAACAAGGAATTAATGCAAGCTCAGAAGCTCAGGACAGGCCACTGTTTGCAGAGATGCTTGTGCTCCTTCGAAATTACACTGGGTGCTGGGGTAGCAAATGGGGATGTGGTTTGGGTTTGTGTTGACATTAGGGTAATTAGATCAGTCAGTGAGGTATCATTATAGAGAAGGTATCAGTCAATGTTAGGCAGGTTATGAGATAGGTGTAGGGTAGTGGCCGTGGATTCAGTGGTCTAAGTGCTGTAAATATATATTTGAAGCTGAACACGTCACATTTGTATTCATTTTCTTGGTGCTGGTTAAAAAACAATTCTGTAGCGTGTCAGGGGGACATTCTGACTAGTGCTACGTGTGGAGTTATAGGGTGAATTGTACATGATTAGTCTTGTGGGGGACTAATTCCTCTTGCATATTGGAATATTAGTGTTGTAATTGTGGGAGGGTCCCTGCTAAATTATGTCCCTATCAAGCGTCTTTGTAGCTGTTATGTAACCCCCCTGTCAATCAGCAAACAACTACAAACACAAGAGGTTTGCTATATCAGCTGCTGGTCACTAGAGGCTGCTGTTTCAGAGCACACAGGCCTCGGAGAGGATATTTAGCTGGGCCCAGCCCCTGCCTGGTTCCATTAAGATTGTATTTTTCTACAGCTGTTTCCTGGCAGTTTTTTCTTTTTATCTTCTCCATGCCTGCCGCTCGCTACCCCTCCTGGGGTCCATCAGACCAAACAGGGACATTTTCTCACCTCGGTGCCCTAGGAACACCGGCGGCGCGATTGGAATTCCACCTGGAGAGCAACTGCCATTTAATCAGGAATTAACTGGAAATGACCAAATAAAAGCCTCCTTTATCGAACATGCGCCAGGCCTCTAATTCACTTGCATTGCAGCCTGACGTGCCAGGTAATTGCAATGGGTGGGGGGGGATTAATACCAGAATGGGCAGGCAAAATAAAACGGAACAACTTACATGATACCCAAACCTGTGAGCAGGAAGAATGGCCACACGGGGGAGAGCAATGCTGCCTGGGGATGGCTACCACAGTGGCTCCCCGGGCCCTTTGAAATGTCAGGGCACAGGACTCAGTTTTGTTTTCCTAGAGGCTGTATTCACTCTGGGTAAGCTCCTCTCTGAAGAGTCTGGTATGAGAACTCTCTACCATGGTTGTACTTAGTGCTTTAAGTGGATAATAAAAAGAAGTGCCAGTACTCCACTGTAGTGATGGAAGGTAGATGACATACATACTCACGTGTAGATAAGTCTTTTCAATGGTGACGTGCCCAGGACGCAAGTGTTTGAAAGCGAGAGGGGCTGGTGTTGCCTACCAGAGAATCCAGGACAAGAGAGGGTGACGTGAGTTCTCAATAAATAGACTGAGTAAAAATATGACCCCAACCCCTGCCTCCCCCAAATCAAACTACACTTCACACGCTGACTGTCTGTAATGGTGGCATTACCGCCACACCACCCTGTGGGTTTCCCCTCAAGCAAACAGGAAACTGTTACTTTCTTCAAACTCCAGTAGAGAGTTTTTGTTTTTGTTATTTTACCATTTTCCTGCCTTGCATTTGCCAAAACATCACTAGTGCAGTAACCCGAAATACACAACACTGCCCACTGCGGCCGTGTCCGAGAGTCGGTGTTGTCATGTGCTTTGTTCTCATTAGCAGTATTTCAAGGCTGCTCATTTTAATGAGGCAGGAATTGGTCTAATGAATAGCTCTTCTAATTGAGCCAGGCATTTCAGTCTAGTTAGGTCTAGTGAGAGCTTTGTAGGTGCGATCTGAAATCTATACAATAATTATTGATTGATTTAATTGCGAAGAAGAATGACGTATAATTTAAATGTGTGTGTGTGTGTCTCGAATATATATATTTAAAGTAACTGAAACACACTTTTCTCACATTAACGGGCAAATGATTACAGAGGCATTGTGCGGTGTTGTAGTCCCTCCCCCACTTTGATTACCAAGGCCTCTTAACGAACAATTCTACCTGATTATGCTTTTAAAGTATTAAAGGGCTCTACTTATGCTATTCTCCTGTACAAAAAAAAATAAAAACTAGAAGGGCTGTGCAAAAGCATTAGTGCCGAGAGAAGAGCAGGCAGATGTGTTGTCCTGATCAAAATTCCATTAAGTTCTAACAAGCCTCTCTAGGTCTGGCATTGCCCCAGCCTGACTTCTGTTACTCTCTCCAGATAAAGTGGCAATGAGAAGAAACCTCAATTTAAGCATGCGTGTCCTTCATGGGAAAAGGTTTTTTTCCTTAATTGAGCTGCAGTTTGACTGATACACACATGAAATCACTCCTTAAAGTGTTCTGCAGCAAAACAGAAAGCCTCCTCAGCCTGGCTTCTGATGGATTGTGCTCCTATGCGTCGACACCCTTCTAAGTGTATACTGTGCCCCCCCCCCCTAGGTTTAGCTGCAGTAAATGGTGGGAAAGCAAAGTAAGAGGTTGGTAAACTGTGCAGGGGTAGAGTAAACCACGAAACCAGCCATGCGAAATCACTGCAGAGTACATGCAGAGGAAACGTTCATAAGGGCCGGCAGGTTTCCTGAATGGTAAATTGCACTGGTTTGGTGGGAGTTGCCGAGTTCTGAGTGATTGATGCGTCTTTCTCACGTCTGTGAAATTCAGAGCAGGATTTTGAACTGTTCTTGGATAAGAAAGAAAGCAGTTTCCTCTCTTTGAATGCATCAGTGGTAGTGATGTTTACGCCACCCTTTTATTCCCTTAGGCAGTGAGTGTGTTTGTGTATGTGTGTGTGTGTTTGTGTTCTGGAGGGCTGTATTAATTATCTAAGAATGCATTTGTAAACTTTGTGCTCCTTTTCTTACTCTGCTGGGAATGGGAACTGATGCCTGCACTTGCCGGGGAGGGGAGGAGAACTGGCTTGTGTATAAAGCATCAAAGCATAATTTGTGCTCTAGATTAAAAGATCACAGTGGCTTTCTCCCAGTTTTGGTATGCATCTATGTGTGTGTTTATTTATTTAATCCCCTCCTCTGCATTTCATTATATTTATCTTTATCTTTATACTATTGTAAAAGCACTGGGGGACAAGAGAGAAGGTCGGGGGGGGGAGGGGTCTTCAAGATGCAGAATAATTCCTTAAGCTCTTATAATTGTATTTTTATACTCCAGCCAATAACAAAGTAGCAGAAATCCAATTAAAATAATTTAGAATGGTCACCACGGTTCGCATGTGATATGGATATTAAACAGGAAGTCTTTGTGAACCATATACCTTTTTTTTTTTGTTTCCTTTTCTTAATTTTTCATCTTTCCTTTATTTTCAGATGACTTTTTTGCTCCTCTCTCTCCCACTCCAAGCTACATTGACCGAAATAGATTCAAATGAAAGGAATACTCATTTTCATTTGTTGCTGGTACAATTACTCTTGGAAGACAGGGAGCAATTTTTTGCTCTGATGCAGAAAACCTTTCAAAAGCCTCTTGTTTGTTTCTCATGCGCACCACAGTCCCCATTGTGCTTTCAGATTGTGTTAGGGAGCAACTGCGTTTTTTCAGCACTGAACATCTTAAAGAAAAGAGGCAGATAAGAGGCTCACCTGAATGCATGGGCTGGGAATTAAAAGCCCCCCGTCCCATCCTTTTTGAAACTACTGCAATATGGTCGGCCTGTCACTCTCCATTGTAAGCAATCAGGGAGTATGGATAGACACTGCTCTTGTGGGGTCGGGTGACTGATGAAATTTGTTTTGCATGAAAATCCAAGAGGATTACCTTTTCATTGGTAGTTAGTCGGCGGATCCGCGCGGCAGTCACTCTGCATTTATTCACCTGGACAACAATGCGGACTGATAATAAACATGCCAACTTAGTCGGGTGACAGCCAGGCGTATGTGCAATTACACTGCTTTTGGGCATGACACGCTATTACGCAGCTCCTGTCTGCAATTACAAAGTGGAAGACCCACCGGCACAAGAGTATCCGACGATATTTCCCGCAGGTTGGGTTCGTGCAATCAGAGAGAGCTGAGTAGGGCCCGCAAAGAGGTTTGAATGCTTATGATGATTTCATTTTTGTCTAATCTTCTTTCAACTGCTAGAACCAGGAATTCCTTTGGTAAAGCACTCTTCTCTTACCCACTTGTCACAGCTTAGGCCTCGTACTCTGCTGCACGCCTCCCTCCTTCAGCCTGGAGGAGTTGTCTGTTCCTGGAATAGTCTGCCGTCACAGGAAATAGTGATCAGAGTGTAATTAAAGTGAGAATCCTTAGGAATAGGTATCATAGGGGAAACAAAAGGAAAGCAGAGGAAGGTGATGCAGACAAGGCTGCCTTTGAAACTGTGCAAATCTTTCAGCCACGAGAGCAATGCATCAAACACGAGCGCCTGTAACATTCCTCACTCACTGGCACAAAGCGCTCAGAAACAGTGCTATGGTTTGTGTGAGCTGGGGTTTTGTTGTGTACTGAGGCTTTTTCAGGAGCTATTAGTATCTTGGCCCTCATCGATCCAGAAACTAATGCTCCTAATGATATGTTTGGAGTACATGTAAATTTCCTCCAAGGTTGCTTCAAAACGGCTTGCGTTTCACTGTTCAGAGCAGCTATTGATCGGGAAAGCTCAATAAAGGAGCCGGCACCGAAACTCTCTCTCCTTCCTGGCTTGCCTTAAAGAGAGGCCCTTTAAGATTTCTCCTCTCTCTCCTGCTGGGAACGTGCAAACAAACTGAGCTGCTTTCATTCAACCCCACCCCAGCACTGGGCTGCCCAGGAGAACTGCATTCACGTGCTGGGGCTCCCGAATTAGCCACGGATTAGTCAGCAGGGCCACTTGTTAGGGGAGCAATTACTTCCTTGATTGGGCCTTAGTGGCTGAGATCTGAGTGAATCTGCAGCTGGCCGTGTTTGCTGATGCCCCAGTCACTTCCTGCTTGATACTGCCTGCATATCACCCTGCGTCAGGAAGGAATTTAATCAGACAATACCAGCATCAGAGAGCGCCTTCTTGCTCGTTTAACTGCTGCTAGCTTAATTGATCCCAGGCCCTCGTCAAGCTGCTTTTTCTGTAACCCACTAAATCACATCCCATGACACGACCAGCCAGCTCTGAAACGCCCACAACTCTTTGTGTCAAGAAGGGCCTCTTGTTTGCTTGCCTTTTCAATCTTCCCCTGCCTTTACAGTGGGCGCCCTTGCATTGAGTAGTATCGATCTGTTTTCCAGGGCCTAATTTTCGGGGCAAGTTCAGTCATCGCCGACGTCCTCCTCCTCTTCTCTAGCTCTGTGCGCACCACAACCTCTTTTGTGTGTGTTCCCTAAAGTATCCCTTTTCCCTTCGGAGGATGTGCTTTGCCCTGCTGCTCATGCGTGTCCGGCGTGACGCTCGCTCTACAACAGAACGCGTCGCAGCTGAGCGGCAGGAAGTGCGCGAGGGAAGCTAATGACCGCAACACCACCCTCTGATTCCCATTGCTGTTTTAAGCTTTGAGCACTGAGGCCTGCCTGTGCCGCCACAAACCATTTCATCAGATGAGGCTTTGAGGGATGTTTTTAATAGAAACTTTTCGGGGCTAAATAACACCTGCGTTAGAGTAGTGCATGCATTATCATTACTTCAACGTTTTTTTCTGGTTTCTTTATATATCCCATTTTGCTTGTGCACTTTGTAATGACCTGCTATTCGGAATGATCTCTCCAGACTTACCTAGGAAAGTGCCCTTCCAATTGTACACTGTGTGTGTGTTTCAAGTCTATCAGCGTAATTGGGGCAGCTGTGATGTTGAACAGGGGACGGGAATGTATATATATTGGTTATTATATCTGTTCTATCTGTTCTGCTAATCCTATAATAATGTTACAGTCTGGGTGTCTGATGTTCCTGGAGATTTTACCAGAAGTTGTGTAGGATCGGCCTCACCACAAGGGCAAGTCTTGTGACCTGAATGTGTTGCCAAGTCCCTAGCAACCGATCTGCGGCCAATCAGAAATTGGGCTATTTGTTTATTTTCTTAGTTTTTTTTCGCGTGTTGTTTTAAGTAGGTGTAAGAGAAAAGGGAAAGAGAGACAGATGGAGTGAGAGAAGAGGTAGTGTAGAGTAGAGCTTATTTAACATATTATGTCCAATGTCTGTTAATGTCTAATGAAAATACATTTATCACGCAATCTTGGCACTGCTGTACCAGTGAGTAAATTTAGAAGGAGGGTTTTTTGGATTCATTTTGTATTTCTTTAAATAAAGGGAAACATTTATCCTGGCCTTTTTCAGTGTTGTTGTTTTTTTTATAGTGTAGGTATTACATTTGAATGTTTTTTTGGTTTGTAACAGTCTTTGACAACTCTATGTACCTAATTTGTGTCCTTTGTTAAATGTGAGAATTGAAAACAATCTGGTACGCTATTTATTATGAAGTACATAGCACTGCTATGTAATTTATAGAATTTGTAAGTGTTTCGGAACTCTGGCACTTCCTACTATAGGTACATACATTATATATATTATATATATATATAATGTATGTATTAGTATTTGTGTCTTAGTAGGTTTTCATATAATTTCCATGTGCTTATTTTATCACCTCTGATTTCTCCAGATTTCACTCAGTGAAATCTAATGAGTGCTAATGAGTGATTTTAGTTTTAGTTCTTTAAATTGGCTGTTTTATGATATCTGGTGTAAGAAATTATACTTTATTACCTCCAGCTAGCAACAATATTTTGCTACAAGGTAGTGTTCAACAAGTATGAAATCAAGTGGGAAGATGTAAAAAACAACCTGTACTGCCTCATGTCTTACCGAATCACAACTGGAATTACTTTTTTTTTTTTTTTAAGTAGTGTCTCCCTAGTTTAAGAGAACCACCTACTCCCAGTCTGCTGTGTATACCTGCATTAAACAGTCTGGTTGCAGTGCCTTGGCGTATCAAGAAGATGCCTCCCCAATCTGCCAGTATGTCCTCTTACATTGGAAATAGTGATTTTCTGAGCTCTGTGCTGCGTTCCCTGTATAAGAGCTAATGATTCCTTTGCCAGAAGGAATAATGATCTGTTTACAGTCAATCTTGCGCCGTGTCCCAGCCTAGGGATTAATGTTCTCAATTACTCCGGCATGTCCCCTGCTCCAGGAATAATTGTCTCCTGCAGCTCCTCTGTGGTTGTCCCTCCTTTGTCAGGAGTAACTTGTTGCTTAAGTTTCTGTGAGTTTTCCTTCTGATTCAGGAGACGGACACATACACACACAGAAAATCGTGATCTTGAGAGCAGGAGAGACGTGTGTCTCCTCACTAAGCACAACCAGATAGCGTAAATCCAGGGCACAGGCGAGATTTCCCTCCGGACCCGGCTGGGTGGCACAGGCAAGCGTTCCTCTGATTCATTCAAGTGACAATAGTGACAGAGAGGGATGCATTGAGTGAAGACTCTTTTAGTGCATCTCTCAGGACCCCGCTGCAATTTGGTCACTGCAATTTGTTTTCATTTACAAAGCAAAACGGTGTGCTTAGCAGGACTCTGAACGCTTATCCTCCTGAATGAGCAGCCATCTACAGGGATCAACCATATTAAGGCATTGTTTAGTTTCAAGTGCTGCCGCAGTATTTAACATGCAATCGCAATGCAAATACATCCAGGGTGGAATTTAATTATGATGTTGTCAAAGCACAGGGGGAGCTGCATATCTGGTGATGTGGATCCTGGAAATCTTATTTCATCTTAAATCTTCGTCCCAGAGAGCCCTAATCCAAGCACCAATTGTATAGATCACCCTTTAGCACCAGTTTCTTCAGACAGGGGAAAGATAATTTGATTGATTAATTAGTGCAAGTTAAGTTAATAATTCAGGAAATCTGGTGCTGGGTTGAAGGTGTTTGAACTAAATAAACGGCATGTGATTGGATAAAAATATCACATGAGGGTATTCATTGGAGGTACGTGTGTACGACATGGAACTGCACGTATCAAAACACTTGAAAAACTGACCAGAACTGAGTTTTATGATTTAAGGGTGACCCATAAAACCTTGTTGAGTTCCAGAACAGCTAGATTTTTACATTTCTTTAATTTGTTATATAATATAGCCAGCACTGTTATTTGTTTCATGTGAAACCACTGCAGACCAGATTTATTTTCACTTTGTCTGGACTAATCTTGTGGCACATTCATTCCTATGCACAGGAGTGTTTGAAGTCTGGAAGCAAGCACATCACATTTGCAGATCAGTTTCAGAATGGTATCAATAGGATTTTGATTTACATTTTTTCCCAGTCACACAGGATTGTGTTCTAATTCAGACTCCACAATTAACAATATCAAATTCTTACTCTTCCCAAATGTAGTAAAAGAAATATAAATATATTCATATGATTATATATTCATATTCATCATTTTTCTAGCTTAAATGGCTTTGCTGTACCAATTATGAATGCATTATATCTTTTGAATAGTAGTGCTTTGATTAGATGGGTGCAACGATGGAATTATGTTGCAACTCATTGTAAATTGTCTCCATTAATACAATTCATCAACACAATTTTCATTGCTTTCCATCAATTTTTGAACTCTCGTGGGTGATTATGTGGGTGAGGGTATATTAGCTATTTAGTTTCGCATACGAGCTCATCGTTCAGGCTGGTTTCTCCAATTCTTGTCTGGTATGTAAGTCATACGTCATACACACACCATTTCCAACAATGTTTTTAAATTAGTAATCTAAGTCCTGCTCCTGCATGTAATTGAGTAATTTTAATATTAACTTGGAGACATGCTCCATCTCCCAGGTGAATTTCCCTGCTCTACATTACATGTTTGCTCACAGATTGTTTCCTGTAAGATGATGATAATTGTCATGGGCACAATCAGTGCAGTTGTGTTGTGTTCAGTAATGGTAAAATCAATGTCAAATAAATCGGTTGTGTAGAAGGGTGTAGGATTTCGAAGTAAACTTTGCATAACCAATCAAATGACATTGGTCAACCACATATTTCTATATTTCTATGTTAACGTCAGGCCTGTCAGGTTTTCTCAAATTGTGGGAAGGGAACCAATTTAGTCTACACCTGGGCCCTGATTTTGGTATTTGGTAAAAGATTAATCCAGCAGTATGCCTGCTGGATACTAATTTTTGTAGTTTTTATAAATGTCGCAGTTTATTTATACTCTTTTATTGGGGCTTTTTGGATCCATGATGTGTGAGTATGGAGTAGATAAACACTAAGTATGTTAAACCAACTCTAATAAATGCACATACCACTCCTACTCATTAGTCAACCTTTCGCAAACTTGGGAAATCAGGCCCTTGATGTTGGTTTATATGCAAGTCAGCACCTGAAATGGCATGAACAGCAAAGCAATCAGTCTTTTTTCCAATCCCCGTTGTATACCTAAGGATGAACTTTGCTTATTTATGGGAAAGAAAAATGGGAACATATACAGGTAAGTGCTTTTACTTAAAAATGTGACAAATGAAGGAATGCCCATTTATCACCATGATCTGTGCTTTAAAGGATCTTGCACTTAGTAAATGAACATCATCAATATCTGTGTCAAAGGAAATAAAGAAATAAACAAACAGGAAGCAAACAAGCCTTTGTGTTTTGACTTCAACATCATTTTAACAAATCCCTCCTCAACAGCACATCAAAGTGCGTTGTCTTTAAGGAGTCATTTTCCCCCAGATTCAGAGCTGTGTGCCTGTAATGACACAAGAAGACAATTTAATTGGGAATCCATTGACTTTGCGGTGGCATTGTGAAGTGTATTAAGCACTGTCACTTAGCAGAAAGCCCAACTGCATTATTGTGACTGTCACGCGGCACAAAAAGCACAGACACCTGCGGAGGTGTAATTTTCTAAAGCTGAGATTCCCTGGAAACTCCATTTAACAACCGAATTTGATGCCAGACGCTCTCAGACTGTCGGAGAGAAACGTGGCTGGCCATAGTGCTGCAGTAAGTGGGGGGTGTGTGTTTTTCGGTCTCTGAAATGGCCCACTGTCATTGGTAATGTTTTAGATTTAACATTTATATATCGTCTATTGCCTGGACAATGTCAACCTAGTTAGTTATGGAGTTTTTTTTTTTGTGCCCTGCACCTGCTTGGTTGAACCCCTCCCACATGGTGAATGGAGATGCTGAAACGGCGGAGACTCTGGAGCTCCACTGGGAGGGCTGGGGGGGCACAGCGGACGGAAGCGTTTTATGTGGCATGTATGAATGTGCGAGTACCTGAGGGAGCACCTGAGTGCTTGTTTTAGGACGCTTTTGTAGTTGGCCACCAGGTTTGCACACATCTCAGGAGGGATTTTGTCCCACTCCTCTTTGCAGATCCTCTCCAAGTCATCAAGGTTTCAAGGCTGACGTTTGGCAACTCGAACCTTCAGCTCCCTCCACAGATTTTCTATGGGATTAAGGTCTGGAGACTGGCTAGGCCACTCCAGGACCTTAATGTGCTTCTTCTTGAGCCACTCCTTTGTTGCCTTGGCTGTGTGTTTTGGGTCATTGTCATGCTGGAATACCTATCCACGACCAATTTTCAATGCCCTGGCTGAGGGAAGGAGGTTCTCACCCAAGATTTGACGGTACATGACCCCGTCCATCGTCCCTTTGATGCGGTGCAGTTGTCCTGTCCCCTTAGCAGAAAAACACCCCCAAAGCATAATGTTTCCACCTCCATGTTTGACAGTGCGGATGGTGTTCTTGGGGTCATTCCTCCTCCTCCAAACACAGCGAGTTGAGTTGATGCCAAAGAGCTCGATTTTGGTCTCATCTGACCACAACACTTTCACCTAGTTCTCCTCTGAATCATTCAGATGTTGGCAAACTTCAGACGGGCCTGTACATGAGCTTTCTTGAGCAGGGGGGCCTTGCGGGCGCTGCAGGATTTCAGTCCTTCACGGCGTAGTGTGTTACCAATTGTTTTCTTGGTGACTATTGTCCCAGCTGCCTTGAGATCATTAACAAGATCCTCCCGTGTAGTTCTGGGCTGATTCCTCACCGTTCTCATGATCATTGAAACTCCACGAGGCGAGATCTTGCATGGAGCCCCAGACCGAGGGAGACTGACAGTTATTTTGTGTTTCTTCCATTTGCGAATAATCGCACCAACTGTTGTCACCTTCTCACCAAGCTGCTTGGCGATGGTCTTGTAGCCCATTCCAGCCTTGTGTAGGTCTACAATCTTGTCCCTGACATCCTTGGACAGCTCTTTGGTCTTGGCCATGGTGGAGAGTTTGGAATCTGATTGATTGATTGCTTCTGTGGACAGGTGTCTTTTATACAGGTAACGAGCTGAGATTAGGAGCAGTCCCTTTAAGAGAGTGCTCCTAATCTCAGCTCGTTACCTGTATAAAAGACACCTGGGAGCCAGAAATCTTGCTGATTGATAGGGGATCAAATACTTATTTCCCTCATTAACATGCAAATCAATTTATAACTTTTTTGAAATGCGTTTTTCTGGATTTTTTTGTTGTTATTCTGTCTCTCACTGTTAAAATACACCTACCATTAAAATTATAGACTGATCATTTCTTTGTCAGTGGGCAAACGTACAAAATCAGTAGGGGATCAAATACTTTTGTGCCTCACTGTATAGCCCTGTTGGTTCAATTAATGATTCAAGTAAGCAATTGAGAGCTCAGTTGGAACAAAAACCAGCAGGGTAGAGGGTACTCTAGGACAGGTTTGGTAACCACTGGTTTATTAGATATTAATTAGGAGCAATATACACTGATGTTCGATTAGAAGTCAATAAATGCAGGGAGATATTAAAATACTGGATAAATGACTCCTCTGTCGAGTCTGTTGTTGTTTAATATTAGTTTATATTACACAGACCACCAGTGTACGAGTAAGCTAAATATCTATTAAACCCTGATTTATGGCACTTTAAAGTATTTTGAATACATTCCCAGCTGTATAGTGTAGTGCAGTGTCTGCAGTGTTTGGCACCATTGCAGATCAGTCCAGTATCCACACAGTAAAGCATTACAGATCACGGCAACCTTTAGCTCCTGTTCTGTTATAGCTCTGGAACACTCTGATTTCCCTACAGGTTTTACTCCTTTTTTATATAAATCGTATTCTCGGTGCATCGGCTCTGGTCTGACTGAAATACCTTGTCGATAGGCTGGGTGAGCGGTGGTTAAGTGTATTTTTCTCAGTCTATGAGAAACATATTTGTGCCGCACTGTAAACCTTAACAGAAGTGTGTTTTAAATGTACGTCCCTCTTAGAGAATCAGGTGTGTGCTAGACCATGGGAGATGGAGGGTGGTTGTTCCTGCTTGTACGGAGACCAGTGGATATATAGCTGATCATACATAGTTGTAGGGATTGGCAGACAGTGATTTCAAATCAGAGGCTGCCATACAAGATATACACATTAGACTATTATTATTATTTCTATTTTTTCTACTACCTCTACAACATCAGCACTGCTGTTATTCCTGGGCCATCTACTGTCATTTAGTTGTTTGTTTTTAGTGATGTTAATTACATTAATTAGCACAGACAGGCATCTCAGTAATGGAGCTGAGAGCCGAAACAAATGGGAAGCAGGCTTGCCGACTGCCAGGTGCCATGATTCGATTCAAGGTTGAAGTGCTGCAGAGAGAGTGGACTGGGCTACACAGAAGGTCAGCTCGAGCAGCGTCCTGGGCTTTCAGGTGGATGGTATCGGCCGGTCACTGCAGTTCAGTGAGGAGTGTGTGTGGACTGGCCAGTAAGACTGAACCCTACCCTTGCCCTTCTGTGCCGGAGCTCTAGAGCACCCTGAAGGTCCAGCGATGGAGACTTTTACTCCTGTAACTCCAGCCACAGTTAATTGTTCACTCGGGCAGGCAGCAGTAGCCTCACGATCTTCAAAATGTGCAGTTTAGCTTTGGACAGGCTTGGCCGATGGGAAATGACCTTGTGCAATCATTCTTAAAGGCAGACCTTTGCACAGGCCTTCAGCTGTGAAATGTCTCGTCTCGCCCCTGATTATACTGTCAGACTGTCTCCCATGCTTGGAGTGCCTTAATGAGGTCACAGTGATGAATCACGCTTCACTGGATCTTATGTGCTCAGTTGGGTCACCATTGGCTGGCCTCACACAGAGAGTCCTGAACATCTGTAGAAGGGTTAGGACATTATATGTCTTCAGACCCATCACTACAGCTCTCTTTTGTCTGAAATGAAGATGTTTTTCCACCAAATGGTGTTGTGTGTTGCCGAGATGGGAATTCTCCATATAGGCCAAGCACAAATGAAGGTGTTTAAACTCCAGCAGGTGATAAACTAGACTTCACAGAATAAGGAGTGAGCTGTTAATGTTGACACTAATGTGAAGAGGCTGTCCTAGCCACTGTTGCTGCCTCTGCTCTGCTGGAGTGAATTAGCTCTGCATTCACCTCAGGGCCTCCCCCCGCCATCCCTTTGGCCTAGAAATAAGAGCTTGACTCTGATCCCTCACACGTGTCTTAAATACCTTAGTCTGTACACGGCACAGCCATTGCACAGTGGGAACTATATATCAGTACTGTGTCAGGTTTGCCCTGAAAACCTTGTGACAGTTAGTGTTCCAACTCACATATCTCTTTTAGGAGCTGCAAGTCATGTACTTTCTACTGATAAATCAGTTATCCAAGGCTCTTTAAATAGAGGTAACTGATAAGTCATTGTGCTGTGAATTTTTTGGAGTGCTCTTCAGCTCCCCACACCCAACTCTCTTAATCTCAAAACCAACGTCAACACCTGGTTGCATTGTGTTGTGTCATTCTTAAGGTCACAAAGGTTTTGGGTGTCTCTCTTTTTTTCCCCCTCATTCTTTTGGCTCCTGGAGAATCCAAAGAGTAATGTCCTGTAGTTACACTGAGATGGACAGAAACCAGCAGAGGCCTGATCGTGTATCACTTTGTCACAAGGAGCCACAGCGTAAAATTACTTGCTTTTTCTCATTTATTAGACTAATGGGCTGCTTTTGCAAAGTGGCTGAGCAATTTTCTTATGAGGAAGGGCCATACATACATTTTATTAGAGTTACTGTAACAGACTTGAAGCTTTGCTAATCCCCACCCTAGATGATCTTTATTTGATCAAATAAAATAGTTTTTCTTATTCATTAGTAGATATTTCCGGCCTTTTGCAAATCAGGCCCTTAGTCATCTCATACATAGGCTGTTGTGTAGTCTCCTAGGGACTCTTCAATGTGCTTGGTGATCAATTGTTTGTCATCTTGTTTAAATAAATGTTCCTGAATCCATTACCTTAATGCTAATCATCAGAGTTGTATAGCAGTATAGATATAAGCATCACTCTTCCTTTCATCCCCTCCAGTGTGGGGAATGATACACCTCCGCCTGTGAAACTCTGATTCTCCAGCTCCCCTTCATTACAATACGTCTTCATGAGCCTTTTCTGTTTGAACTCCTCTTGCTAATTCAGAGGCAGACGCTGGGTGGGGGAATGGGCTTTGTGCAGTAACTGTTCATGATGCGTCCGTGTGACGTCTTTACCGGAGAAGAGTTACAGGAGTCAAAATGCAACTGCCGTTAATGGAAAATTGCACTAGCTCTTGATCTTGAGGTGTCCAAGCAGTACGGTCTGTTTGAACTGTACTGTTTTATTGCACTTATGTTTTATAAGTTGCCCTGGATAAGGGTATCTGCCAAGACATTAATAATAAGGCCCTGCATATTGCAAGAGTCTCCTGTCAATGCTGAACTGGGATGGAGGCTGAAGTCATGATTGGGGTCTTCAGTATCGGCCTGTATTCCAGCACTGCATTGCTTTCAAACATTGGAAAGATGCTCTGTAAACATCCCATGAGCAATTGGTATTAATACTGTTGTTTAGATGATGCTTTATTCCATATTGGCAAAGGCCTCCCTCACCCTGATGAATTGCAGCATTGATTTTGTACAGTGTGTGTGCAGTACTTCATGGGTATGAACAGGCTAACTGTGTAGTGTAGGCCTCTGCAGTAGAAATATGTTGTGTCATAGCATGTATGACCATCTGTAAGAACTCAGTGAACACTGAAATGTGTGAGGTGGAGATATCTGGTAGACATGTTGAGGCTAAGGGCTACGAGGTCAGCGGTTGCACAGGTCAGCTGTGCAGGGAAAACCTGTATGTCTGGCCCACAGTCACAGAGTAGAGTTTCAGGTATCACAGCCCTTCACTCAATGCCAGAGAACACGCCTGGAAATGTCCCAGGAAATGTCTCCTGCTTTGATGGGAACATTTCTTGCAGATGAATGGACAGTAGACCTCTTCCAAACCAGCAGTGGAGGCCAAGTATCCATTCTAGCACTTCAGCAGGTATTGGAATCCATTGCCATATTAAAGGCATTTTAGAAAGCTGCTAATTGTGTCAATTGTCCCAATACATATGGTGATATAGTGTACCCATATGAGAATTATGTCAGTTAATAATGGGGAATATAATTGTGTAACACAACATCACGTAAGTCGGTTGGGTACATCTGCCATTTTGAAACTAGCACTTCCATACAGACCAATTGGCTTCTCTGTCATTTACCAACAGTTTTTATTCACTCACCTTCGATATAAGAGCTCTGGGTTGTTTTTAAACATTACAATATTATTCATGCCCAGGTAGCTTTGGGGATTGTGTCACCTGCCATAATCCCAGCTCATAAGTTTCACTCCCATAAACTTTGTATCAGTTTTGCTGACAGCTGCTTGACCCCAGGAAGAAAATAATAAGAAAAACATAGTAGACTACTGAGGAAAGTCTCTCACATGTGAAATAGTGTAGTAATAAGGGATGAAGAGGGGCTGATAGCTTTGAGTAAAGAGCAAACCACAGAGCTGTGACCCACTTTAGGCAGCACTGCCATGTGAGAGGGGCCTGGTGTAGAAACTTCAGCAGTCAGGTTAATGACGGACAGCTTGGTTTACAAGGAAGGCTCAGAGCAAATAAAAGATGTTTCATTAAAGCCGGAGGTTTTATTAAATAGGAAAGCTCTTTGCACATGGTAGAGCCATTACCCAGAAGGCCACTCTCTGGGAGAGTTACCAGAACAGTGGGGGGGCTGTCTCAGAACATTCTGACCTGAAATGTCAAACTTCTTCAGTAATTACTATGTCAGGCGCCACCAAGTAGTACAATAAGAGAAGCTGAATACCAGTTGCAAGAGGAGAAATGATCATTCATATTTATATGCCTTTATACAATATTTAAACAAATTTCATTAAAAAAAAAAAAGGATTAAGTTCTGGAATTATTCGGGGTGGAACGTACTTTGATACTGGGTGACAAAACGAATAAAGAATAATGAAAAGAGATCCAATATGAAATTGACTTTTGCATTATTAGCTGTCTAAGCTCTTTGTGGTTTATTAATAGTATTAAATATATTAAATATTATGCATTACATGATGTTTATTCTGTCTGGTGATGCTTGAATTAAGTTTAGTGCTTGCAAAAGATGAATCATTAAAGAATACTGAGGTTACACAACAACAACTACAATAATATGCGTGTGTTATGGCTTATTCACCTAGTTGGTTGTTAAGTAAGCTTTAAGTGTGTTGGCAGGTAGACTTTGACATTTTCACCCATTGAGATACTGTACATGAGTGAGATGTAGGCCTATATTTTCTGAAATAAGATTGAGAGCTGTGTTAATGGCTCTAGCTGCCAGAGGAATGTCACTGCAGGTCCGCAGAGGCCTATGTCTCACTGCAAAGAGATGTTTACCGCTGCAAAGTACACCAAATAAACAAACAATTCACTGGGTACTGTGGCCTTTCGGCAGCTCACACTGCTTGGAGGCGGGCATCTTTACTTATTCCCAACACAGGAACTGCCAATCGTGGCCCAGCCTTTGCCAAAGACTTCCTGAGCTGCACCTGTGTGACGTTTTCTGTCACGGTTTCTTCTTGATCATAGAAAAGAAAAGAAAGTGCTCTTAATTATATCCAATAAAAAAACACCATAATTGGATTCTTCTGTCAGTATCTGGAAAGATTGATGTGACTCTTTATCTAGATGTTTAGGGAAACAGCCAAGCAGTTAAATGTAATGTGGGGGAAATGTTTTCCTGAACTCATCTGTCTGTCACTAGGCTTTCAACCCTTGTTTTTTTTTTTTTGCTTAGCCTATTGAAAACCGCTTGGTCTGGTATCTCATGTTCTCACCACCAGTTGTCTTTGACAGCTCCATCTTCTTTATGATAATTTCTTACTCTTACTAACTGACACCCAATGCCTTTCACACTGTACGACCCATTTACACTACTCCTGCTGCCCCTCCATTTCCTAATTCACCGTGGCTGCCCAGTCCCCTTCCCACTTTCACTCAGTACTGTCTGAACTGTTCCCAGGCCTCCCCTTTCCACTCCTGTGGCATTTACTCTCCCCAGGGCCTAACTACCTGTGCCTGTAGCAGGGATGGGGATGGAGGAGGGGGAGTGGTGGAGTCGCACGCTGCTGTCATCTCTATTTGACCCGGAGCACCGGAGGTTGTTGTTTGCCCTGTCACATCTATTGCCGGAGACATGTCACAAACAGATAATCTCACTCCTTACAGAGTGACCTGCCGAAGCATGATAACAGGAGCTAGAGTCAGCAAACGGCGCACAGGGCGAATTAAAGCTGGCCCTTCCCGCTGCAACTGAATTCATTACTGTACCTGGGATCCCAGCTCCTGTCAGCCCCTTTAGCTGGTGTTGCACTCCCTTGGCCGGTGAGGATGGCTTGTCTGCTGTGTTCAGCAAACAATCGCTCCAAGGAAACCAGCCGGGCCTGGATCTGATGAGCCGCCGTGAAAGGCTTGCTATAGATATGGTATGCAACGTGGTATTGTGCAAGTTGTCACGTGATCTGAAGTTAGTTTTTTTTTCAAGTTCGCATTGTGGTTCCCTATAGACGTTGATTCCCTTTTTCCTTATTTTAAGAAACACAGTCTTTCCATAGCGTATGTATCAGTTGGATCTTCTGTTTCGGCTACAAGGCCAAGCTTATAGCTACGGCTGTATTTGACCGTTTTGGGCTTGACATGGTGTCGTGTGCTATTATCGCCACATCAAGACTGCTCATTGTAATGTGTCAGGGCTTTGTACAGCGGTGCAGCGTTCATTCAGTTCCCCTTCTGTGGATTAAATGGTGTAAATGACACTGGGATAAATGACCATGTGAATGTTTCCCAAAGTGTATAAACGACCCATTTCAAAGCAAATCGAGCATCAGATTGCTCCTTAGGGATAATCAACTGAGTCCGTCATATGATTGAGATGAATTTAAAATTCTTTTAAGACCCTTTGCAATTACAGGCCCCCATTTGCAAAACGAGATCAGCTTGTGAGGCTGCTTTATCACGGGCTGTATGCCTGTGTACGCCGGGAACAAGATTACTGGAAACAAAATCAAATAGAGAGAAAATACGGCTCCTGAGCCCACAGCACCCTGAATATTTCTTTGGAGCGAAATCAAATCTCTTCCAGCTAGAAAGTAGTAAGTGAGGCCGTAGGCACCATTTTGTGTCCTCAAATTAAACATCCAAGTTGCCTGTTACTTGGTTACCTGATTTTCTTTTCCCCTTTAAAGAATGAACTGCACATTGTTCTGTTGTCTACAGAGGATGATGAATTTGTGAGTTTGTCTCCCTACTTTTTACTGCTGGGCAAGGGGAATTGCACCATTTTCAAATCATCATTCTTGATAGAAGTCAAATGGATTGAACATAACATCAAGCACAAAACTGAGCACGCTCAAACACAAACACAGCAGTGGTAGCTGAACCTTTTTTTACCAAGAAGCCCTGTTTCCCATGTATTTAGATGAGCTGTGCTTCATTTTGTGGATTGATAATTAGTAAAACCACTGAATCTAAGAAGAGCGAGTTTATGAGTTACCTGTCATTATATTACAGAATGGAAATAAAGACCCCTTGGGGTGTTAATTTATGTTCAGACTATGTTAATGAAGGTCTTACTCTTATTATTATCGAATGCACTTGAGTAGAAACTCCGATTTATGTTGTATGTACTGTAATCTCAGTCCTTTGGGTTCTTATCAGTAAAATATATTCACCTGGCCCGCCTATTGCTACTGTTCATTAGTGGTACTGGCTTGTAGTTTCAAATGTACTTTTCTTTCCTCTTCTCTTCCTTTTATTACATATTTCTGGGAACAAAAGTCTGTCTGATTAATCCCTAAAATATGAAATTCTTTATTAAAATCACAAGGTCTCGCTTGCAGTTTTTTTTCATCCTCTCATTTTTTATGGAGGATAAAGCTCAGCTTATTTTACTGCCACAAAAAATATATATACTTAATAATAGACTGGGGGGAATTACAGGCACATTCATACCTGACAAGCTCTCCTCGGTCTCTGGCAAAGAAAGTCTGGATGAGGCGTTTGTTCACTTTTTACACAAACGGGCTGCGAAGGGGTCAGTTCAAGTCTGGCCACCACATTCCCAGTACTGAGACCCCTGCCCTAGCTGAGGTTCACAGAAGAGTACTTCCTTGTCTCAAAGGAAAGTTGCACAAGCTAATGAACGTAACCTCTTTAGTCTTGAAAGGTCGAGATGACAAGGATATGTAGTTTTCAAATCCTCAAAGGTATTAAAAAATGATAGCCCAGGGGACGACTTTGGGACGTGAGGTCACTCAAGGGCACGAGAGGCAGTGGTGAGCTGGACTGTTTAGTTTTTATTTTATTTTTAAGAACTACCCTTTCATGTTTTGAAGCTGATGCTGGGATTGACCAGTTAACAGCCACAAAATTAGGAAAACGAACAACCTCTTGTGACCGAGCCCTATCTTTTTCTATTGGCTGAGGTTCAGCTTGCATACTAGATAACAAACAGCCTGTATTTATCAAGGGAAACCTTTATTTATTCCCACCCTCTTTAAGTGTGTGTTATGAGTGAACCCTGGTCAGAAACATGGTTGTGTCATATTAATTGAAGTCCCAACATGCAATTATCAGGTTTTCTACCTTCTTCTACCACTCCAGAGCGAGGTCAACCAGAAGCCCTACTTAGTTCTGAGATTGCTGTCTCCTGGCTGGAGTTAGACAGTAATTTTGGTTGAGCTTCACAGATCCTTGTTTTGATACACAATCCTTTATCCTGACTTAGGGCTGGGCGATATGAGTTAAAAATAATATCTCGATATTTTTAGAAGTTTGGACGATACACGATATATATCTCGATATTTCTTTTTTTTTTTTAATCCAATCAAGCCACAAAATAAGACCAAAGACATTCAAACTACGAGTATTTCGTTAATCCTAAAACTAACAAATACTACATGCAGGCTGTCGTGGTAAATATTTGCAGAATGCAACACATTACAGGGCAAGTGTTGTGTGATTACTATTATCTGTGTTATGTTGTTATGGGATATATATATATATATATATATATATATATATATATATATATATATATATATATATATACATAAGTTTTAAAATAGCTGGCGGTACAATAGTTTTAATAAATCTTAAATGCGGGTGCCTTATCCCAGGGATTTTATATAGAACAATTATCCGGTCAAGGAAGGACAGCAGCTCCCGTCTAAAAACAGTCCATATTCACCAATGTCTCCAAAATTATTTATTAGAGAAAAAGTGAACATCATGATGCTTACGCGTTTCGACTCATCTTCCTCAGAGCACATCTATACACACACAGCATGATTTACTGTCACACAACACAATAACACAAGTAATAGTGATCACGCAACAGATTTAGATTTAGCACAGCCGGGTTTATAGCGGCGCATTAACATCTGCTGGACAGAGACATTTCCTCTCTGACTGTGGCGTCTCGATTCTGCTTACCGGTACAGCACGTTAATACAAAATAGTTATAATATTAATAATATTAATAATAATAATAATAATAATAATACAACTGTTGAACCACTTAAACATCTTAATAAAAATAAAATGATACTTTCTGCATGTGTTTGCATTGCTTTCTAATGTATTAAAATGCAAACAAACGTTATTATTAATTTTATACAAATGATATAATCTAAATTATCGGGGGTGGGGGTGCTTGCAGATCGAGTTCAGCCCGGCGATGAGAGCGGGGCGGACCGTGTGCGCATGCGCATTACAGTGTCTCTTGGTTGTGTGTTACTGTGTGTCGGGTCTCTCCTCCTGTCTCTGTGTTTCTGATGCTCATTTCTTGCCGCATCCGACACGTGTGGAAGAACCGGGAAGAACGCAAAGCGTCCTAATGACGAAAAATACTGCCGTAAAGATTGCAATTTGCGACACTACGATATAAACGCTATAGCATAATATGAAACGATAGACGTTTTTCTATCGCCATACGATATATGTCGTCATGTCGCACAGCCCTATCCTGACTAAAGAAGGTACTGGGAAATGGACAACAGCATAATACAAACCCCTGAGACACAAGACCAAGCACGTAACTGAGCAGACACCAACACCAGTGGTAGCTTTGGTTGATGTGTGTGGGGGGGTGTTTTGTGGAAAACTGACCAGAAGTCCTACACTTGGACTGGGGGGTGCTTATTTATTATTTCCAAATGGCACGCCTCTGCATCATAGGCCTGCTCACTATACTACCCTTGGCACATAAACAAAATATATGAAGCTTTGTTATTCAGTTCTGACGTGGCACAAAATTCATGTTTGCCAGCCTTGTAGCCGGGACAAATACTTCACATTTTTTATGAGGCAGCATATCAAACAAGATTTGTAACGATCTGGTCTTGAGAGAAGAGAGAGAAAGTGAGAAGGGCCCGTTCAGCAGTATTTCAAAATCCGGTTCCCTGATCCTGGTTAAAGATACATCAGTGAGACACACAAATTTAATCTTAAGCAAAGTAGTGTCATCATTCACCATCCCCCTGAGGTCACAGTGGACTTCATACCCTAACCTGGTGATACACATCTTTGCTTTTAAAAATCTTTGTCATCAGTGATGTATGGAATTGAAATCTCGTGTGAGTGCCTTGGCTTTGGTCTTCCTCGGTGCAATCTGTACAAAGAACCTGTAACTCTTAACATATCCTGAGCTGTTTCTGGGCAGTGCGATTATTGCTATTTTCTTATGCTGGAGGAGATTGGGCTGATGAAGATGACAGAGTTAGCCGAAGCCCCAGTGTGAATGAACAATGATCCCAATAGGGGCTGATCACAGCTTTTCTCCCTTACCAGCGGGGCCCCCCGTCAGTCTGGGGACTCGGTTTCTGTGTCACAGCGAAGTGATTCACACTGACCTTCAACATAATCCATTTTTTATTACTTCACCTTCAGCGCGCAGAGCGGGCTGTCATCTTTGCGAGCTGGAAAATAGCCGAGTGGCTGTAGAAGGCGGCCATCGCTGGAGAACAGAGAGCCGCTTTAAAATCAGAAAGTGCTGGTGATGAATGGAAGTCTACTGTGAATAGAAGGCATTTGGCATGAATAGCTGTTTACCGCAGAGGGAAATCATGTGTTCACGCAGACAACCATTTATCTGAATTAGAGGCACTTATTAAAAAGGCAGCAATGTATTTTCTCTCCCCTACCCCCACCCCTCTCTCTTTTTTTAGCTGAAAGAAAGAACGAAAGAAAGAAAGAAATGTGCTTTGGAAAGAATGACATTTTGCTGAATAAATGGAGCAAAAGTGGTGCAGAATGTATCCCAATTTAATTAATGAGCCATTCTGTGGCAGGAATAGATTACATTTAATATCCTTAACCCCCGACTCCCATGCAGAAATTTCTCAAAACAGTCCCAGCTCAGTAAATAAACGACAGACCTTTTGCAAGATTGGGTCAAATGACGATGGGCCAGGTATTTATGTGTGTTAAAGTGCCTCCTACTCATGTGCAAGCTGCCAAATCAGTCGCCCAGAACAAATGCTCGCTCAGACCTAAAGTCCAGTTGCACTTGGAGGCCTGATCCCAAGTTCACCCTGCAAGTGTCCTCCCTGGAAACGGAGCGTGGCTTTGCACGGGTTTGGTGGACAGTTCAGTAATTCGTGAGAAAATGTACCACTAACTTAGTCTCTCAGAAGGGAGAGAGATGTTGATTGCTACAATTGGGAATGTGTTTTTGATTAATTCCCAATTGAGTTCTCAATCTCATACTCTTAAATTGAACGTATGACCAGAGACCACCGATCATTTTTAAGAGTGTTGGTGTGTCTGTTTGATTGATTTATGTTTTCAAACCCGTACCTCATCCACTTTATTGGATTCATCCTTCCAAATGCGTTTTATAGCTGGGTAACTGGAACTAGCAACCTATTGTTAATTTTTTTTCGGGAATTTTACACATTACTGGGGTGCACGAGTAACTACCATCTAGATCATACACTTAGAACTTAGATGAATGGAAGTAACCGACAGACTGGGACATCTGATTTCTACAAAGACTGTAAAGTGCTTTGTTGAATGTGATTAAAGAGCACATTTTGTGGATGCATTCAGGGAACAGAATTTTTTTCAAACATTAATTAACAGCTCTTAGAAACACACTATAAAGGAGATAGCGATAGAAGGACTTGACTTATTCTTCTCTCAAGGGCTATTTATTATTTTTGTTTATGAACGCCATGATTATTTATTCATAGGGCTGATGGTTTTAACAAAGGCAGCTTGCAAAGGTTTCAACCAGGAACATTTTATAGCACAATAAATAGTCCATTAATTTACTTTGCACACTGTAGGACAATATTGTTTATATGTATATACTAAATATTTGCAGTTAACTTGCAGAACAGTGTATTTTGGAGACTGCGGATTGGGCTGTAGCATCTGTAGTAAGTGTTTTCCGAATAGTACTGAGGTGCCAAGTAGCTGATCCTACCATAGATATAATGAAAGTAGTGGGTGAAATGGACTGAAATGCACATTTGTTCAATATTTGCTTTTCAGTGTTAGAAATGGAGGCCTTGCCATTCCCAGCTTCATTGCTACCTCGAATCTTAACTACAGGGGGGGGAGAAAATAAAGGTCCATGATTGAGTAAGATGTGTTGCAGAGCTGACATGACTAATCAAAACCCCACATGTTCGTGCGCGCGCAAATGACTGCTTCTGTAATAATCAACATGTACAGCTGGGGAGTTCAAGGTAAATTGTTTGTGACAGAAAGATCTACCGAATGAGCAAGAAATGTTTCGTACTTCTCTGCCAGGTATTGACGTTGTCTTTGCAAAAGGCTGTTATGAAATATTGAGGCTTATTTCCTTTTCACTCAGAAGTTTCCTGGCATGTTAACATCTCAGGGACCAACTGAGATGTAAGCATGCCATCAACTTTTTGGTGTCCTCTGGATTGTCCTACTTCTACCTACCATCCACAACTATTCACAGACTTGAACTGGTTCCTGGATACACAATCTTAACCCTGACCAGATATATACTTGATAAAACTCAGTCGCCTCCCTCAGAATGGCACTTTGAGACGTGGGTCAGATCAGGTCAGAAATGTTCCCTAAAGCTCCCCCATCTGTGGACGTTGCACACCATTTAAACTGAGCAAGCTACATTGACCTAGACAGCCTTCTCATCTTTTTGTTCCATTAAATCTCTGAGTGATTTATTTCCTTTTGTAAAGCAGTCCATCTGTAATAGGGTATATTCTGCTGTTGTGCACCATTGCAGGGTGTGAAAATCCCCAGTTCAGGTCCATCCACCCCTGTAGGCCCCGACCTGATGCAGGTTAGGATGCGATGGGCAGGCAGCTTGAGCAGAAGAGACTGCAGCAGACGAAGGGAGCTGGTTCACAGCGGAATTGCGCCGCTCTCACACATTTCCTTTCTAATTAAATTATAAACGTTTTGCGCTCAGACGTCTTGTAATTCACAAGGCTAGATTGGTTACATATCCCCCAGGAGCAATTTATTTATTTATTTATTTGAATGGAATCAGTCTGATTGTTCTCTCTAAGAGTCACTGGGACAGGGGGTAATGAAGTCCTCAGCAGCTGAGAAATATATACGTGTGTTGCTTTGGCTGACAGGGCCGAGACTCTTCTCTCTCTCTAGATCCTTTGATCCAGCTTGGACTCACTGCCTCCAATACATGGTTTAGGATATGGAGTCCATGCAGACGCTCCTCAGGGTCCAGTGCAGGAAATCTCAAACGTTGAACATTCAGAAGGCCGTACCTTATTTTATTAACGTTTATTTTAAATTTTTGAGTCTTCAGCACAGCAACAGCTTTCCGTTTCCGCTTTGTTACTGTGTGAAGCCAAAGACACGGAGAGCGGGAGAGAGTCAGGGGGGCCACGTGCGTGACTAAATGGCTCCAAAGTGGCAGTAAAACAGGAGGGACGGCCGCGTGGCTGTCAATGTGCGGAAACATATGCATGCGTAATTAGCTGCTTATTATATTAGCAGTTTACAAGGTGCTCCGCTGTAGCAACAGGGGGCTTTCACTGGAGGGCTGCCGGGTGATTTATCACTTTAGTTATTAATGGGGATGGAGTTACAAGCTGTTCGGGGAATGGGACAGAGCGTGAGGACGGGGTGGCCGGTGGAATCACACACTCAGACGCAGACCAGCACACACACAAAACCCAGAGCGCCATCAGGGTAACTCAACCATTTCAAAGTACTCGAGTTGGGCTCAATCGTCCAGAGATTGCCGGTTCATGTCTGGGCCATGTCAGTACGGAACAGTAACTGGCGTTCCCCAAGCTCGCTCAGTTATGTGCTAACAGGATTGGGGGTCGGTTCAAAGTAGGCTTTGGTTTCTATGGGTAGCTGCACAACCGCAATCCCTGTGGCTTGTCTGAGCATGAGTAGATCAGTTTTAGTCTCCCTTTCAGTGGTTTAGCTGTGCTGTTGACACGGTGGGCTTGCAGTCAGTGGGAACACAATAGACTTGATAACACTATACAACACAATTCTTGTTCTTGGGTAGTAAGTGTTATTCCTAATTGCTTATGCCTCAAAAGTATAGAACATGGCTATTATTCCCCACAAACTTTTCTTTTGTGACCAGGACAGTGATATTTTGAAATTAACCTATTTACAATGAGAAAACGGTGAATTTGTGTCTTTTTGTTCACATAAAGTCAGAAGAAAACAACTTATGAATCCATATTAACATCACAGTAAATCACTGTAAATCACTTACACGAATCAGCCCCCAAATGTAGTCTCCCATCATGTTCTTGTTATACTGTCCTTGGTAGCGGCGTTCAAAGTCCAGTATATCCCGGTGGAAGCACTCGCCTTGCTCCCCCGAGTACGCTCCCATGTTCTTAGAGAGCGAGGAAGACATTGTAGATCCAGATGACAATTTAGAGGTGGTGCTGAGGAGAGAAACCCATCTACCCCAACCAAAAAGACTTCAACGACTTGATTAGAGATCTTGGTCTCACCAAGTCCAATGCTGAGCTTTTGATGTCTAGGCTCAAGCAGTGGAACCTGTTGGATGAAAGTGTGCAGTCGCAAATCCGAGGAAGCGTCATCAACCTTTTTCCAGCTTCTTCACCCGTCAAGATGGGCTCTGCTTCTGTCACAATGCGACCAGTCTGTTCGAGGCAATTGGAATTGCCTGTAACCAGAATGAGTGGCGCCTCTTCATTGACAGCTCATCCAGGAGCCTCAAAGCCGTGCTGCTCCATAATGGTAACAAGTACCCGTCTCTTCCCCTGGCTCACTCGGTGCACCTCAAAGAGGATTACAACAGCATCAAGACCTTGCTGGATGCCTTGAAGTATGATGAGTATGGCTGGGAGGTCATAGGAGACTTCATTCTTGATGGGTCTCCAAGGCGATTTTACCAAGTTTCCCTGCTATCTTTGCCTTTGGGACAGCAGGGACACCAAGGCGCACTACCACAGGTACTGTGTACAGGGACTGGCCACAGCAGACTGAGTTTTCTGTGGGGAGGAACAACGTCAAGTGGGAGCCACTGGTGGACCCCCAGAAGGTGCTGATGCCACCACTGCACATCAAATTGGGCCTTATGAAACAATTTGTCAGAGCTCTAGAAAAGGAGTCAGCAGCCTTCAAGTATTATTATTTTATTATTATTATTATTATTATTATTATTATTATTATTATTATTATTATTATTATTTTTATTTCTTGGCAGACGCCCTTATCCAGGGCGACTTACAACATAAGTGCAAAACAAAGTGCAAAAATACAGTTCAAATTACAAATTAAATTTACATAAAACATAGCAATTCAAAATATAATACATTTTACAACTTCTAATTTACAAATGTACGCAGGCAAGTACTGTAAATGAGGTCCTATATCCTGGACGGTAAAGCTAAGTGCTGTCAAGATGTAGGGTCACAGTTAGGGGCTACGGGAAGGGGAGCAAGGAGGAAACAAATTCAAAATGCAAGAAGCATAATAACAATCTGTGAAGTGCTATCTGATGGGGGTTAAAAGGACTAATATTATAAGTACTGTCTGAAAAGATGCGTCTTGAGTAAGCGCCGGAATGAGGTCAAGGACTGTTTTGACTTCGGTGGGAAGGTCGTTCCACCATTTGGGAATGAGAAGGAACGGCTCTGGAGGAAGGAGAGTGGAGAGGAGGCAGAGTTAGTCTTCTGGCACTGGAAGACCGCAGTGGTCTGGAGGGAATGTATGGAGAGACGAGGGTCTGAAGGTAGCTTGGTGCAGTGTGGTTGAGACAGCGGTAGGTGAGGGTCAATGTCTTGAACTGAATGCGTGCCGGTATCGGGAGCCAGTGGAGTTTGCGGAGCAGTGGAGTAGCGTGTGTGAATCGGGGCAGAGAGAATACCAGACGAGCCGCAGAGTTCTGGATGAGCTGGAGTGGGCAGGTAGTAGTTGCAGGCAGGCCGTCCAGGAGGGAGTTGCAGTAGTCCAGGTGGGAGAGGACCAGTGACTGGACGAGTAGCTGAGTCGAGTAGTTGGTGATGAAGGGACGGATTTGGTGTATGTTGCTCAGGAAGAATCTGCAGGTGCGTGTCAGCGTGGTGATGTGCTGGGTGTAGGAGAGCGCAGGATCGAGGGTGACTCCTAGATTTTTATCGGAAGAAGAAGGAGAGAGTGTGGTGGATTTCAAGGGGATCAAGATGGGGAGGTCAGCAGAAGGTGAGGAAGAGTGGGGGAAAAACAGGAGATCCGATTTGGAGAGGTTGAGCTTGAGGTGGTGTGAGTGCATCCAGGTGGAAATAGCAGACAAGCAGGAAGAGATTCGAGAGGGGATGAGAGGGTCAGAAGAGGGAAAAGACAGGAAGATCTGGGCATCATCAGCATAAAAGTGGTAGGAGAAGCCATAGCATGCGATGAGGGGAAATACCTTCAAGACTTCTTCCCTAAGCTGTCAGAGGCAAAGGTCAAAGCCGGTGTCTTTGTCAGACTACAGATAAAGAAGATCCTGGAGTGCAATGAATTCCCCAAGAAGCTCACTAGTAAGGAGAAAGCACCTTGGAACAGCTTTATTGCAGTGGTTCGGGGCTTCCTGGGCAATTACAAGGCCGAAAACTATGTGGAGCTGGTTGAGACTCTGGTGAAGAACTCCGGCACAATGGGCTGTAGGATGTCCCTTAAAGTCCATATCCTTGATGCTCATCTTGATAAATTCAAGGAGAACATGGGAGCGTACTCAGAGGAGCAAGGCCAGAGCTTCCACCAGGATATACTGTACTTTGAACGCAGCTACCAAGGACAGTATAACGAGAACATGATGGGAGACTACATTTGGGGGCTGATTCGTGAAAGTGATTTACGTTATAATCGTAAATCTCGAAAAACTACTCACTTCTAAATCTTTTGTAGTAATTTTTGTATTACTTTAGTATAAATACATGTTAATTTGGATTCATATGTTGTTTTTTTCTGACTTTGTGATCGAAAAGACACAAATTCACCCGCTTTCTCATTGGAAATAGGCGAATTTCAAAATATCACTGTCCTGGTCACAAAAGCAAAGCTTGTGGCAATAAGCAATTTGGAAATAACACTTACTACCCAGGAACCCAAAAAAAAATGGTTACACGGTGTAATAAAACACCTTCACACTATTAGACTTATCCAATGATCTGCTGATCTGCTAAAGAGACCAAAGAGACCACAACCTAACCTGACAATGAGATTCTGGTTTTGTCAAGTAGATGTTCTGTATTCCTTGATATGATCATCTCAATTTCTCCTTCCTTGAGTTATTCATCTCATCCCCCTGGCAATGTGTATTAGGAACATCTAGATTCAGGACAACCGGCTTAAGCCAGCACTAGTGGGGCTGAACATTTAACACATGGAAACCCAGTTTGATGGAAGATGTGGATTTAAACATGGCTGCCTTGCCACAAACAGAACAATAATCTACAGCGTCTGAATCTAAGTGTACACAATGGATTAAACTGCGATTCAGTGGGAGTCTTATTTTACTCATATTTCTATCGGTTTTCAATCGGTGCTGTTTATTCTGTGCCACTCAACTGTAATAACTCATTTTATTCTTATTCCATTGATTTTATTTGATTTGATTTCTGTTTTCAGTTTATTCGGTCCCAGATAACGGTTTGCATTACCATCCTATTTTTTTTCCCTTTTCTTATTTTCTCCAGGTTTATTTTCCAGCATGCTTGACTCAGATAAGTCTGGCTGAAATCCTCTTGACGGAGGTAGGCGTGTATTTATTTCTTTATTTTCCCGTCATAAAAAGCGCAGAATTGGAAAGTAATCATAGACATCATATTTGTTGTTAAATGGAAAGTGTCTCACGAAGGTCCCTCCTGCTGTGCTCTGATAGAAAGTGAGGTGAAAACAGAGTGGCAGGAAGGAGGCAGTGGAGGATAAGAAGAATAATGGTCTGTTTTTTTTGTTTTTTTTTCTTGGTTGGCTTTACAATTTTCCCCTCCTTTCTGTGCAATGTTTTCTCTCAGACAAGTGTTGTTTTGCTTTGTTTGTCATATTCCCACCCCTTGCTAAATAAACATGAAATCGCTCATGAACTTCTAGTACAATCTCATGATAATATGTAATTCGTAATGAAAGGTTTTCATGTTCCTGAATACTGGTATTCTGCACATGGTGGCATTCTACATTTCTACATCGTTCGCCAGTTACAACCTGATTTTCCTTTGTATCTCATCCAGAAACATTCTAGGCTTATATATCTTAGATCTGATGATGCCTAGCTTCAGTTTGGTCTATATATAAGATGTATATATATCTCAAATATATTCATAATCGTCATTATCATCGGCCTATATCTATCCACTGCTGAACGAAGGCCTCCCCAAGCTGTTTCCACTTGCTTTGATCTATAGCTTCTCTTTTCCATGTCACGCGTGCGAAGCTCACTATTTCATCTTCCCATCTTTAATGTGGTGGTCTTCTAGGTATTTTTTCATCTCTTGGGATCCATTTGATAGCTTCCTTTGTCTATCTTTGATCTGTTCTCGGATTGTGTCTGGCCTATTGCCATTCGCTCTTTCAATTATGTCATTTTTTCGTTTGTTTTCACATGCATTTATCTCTTTTCTTATATATCCCTTGTTGTTATTCCAAGCACGCATCTTTGTATGCTCCTTAGTGTTGTCCGTTTGTGTGTTTAGTGACTGGGTTTGAGGGCCATAAATGAGTGCTGGTACTATTCTTTTCTCTTCAGGTAAATGGCTAGATTTCCTTGCATGATCAGAGTGCTGATTCTTAAATATTTCAGGAATGCTTTGCTCTTCTTTTTAAAGTAACCCACTGAGTGATAAGTTTGGGTAATTTAACATTTTAATAATGTTTTGAGAGGCATGTGTTTAAGATTTAACTTGGCAATTGGTTTTATTAAAATAGAAATGATTCCAAAACCCGTAAGAAGGCATTAAAGATATTCCCTGATTAATTTAGATTTTTATCTTGTCAGAAGATGTCTTCTTTTTCTTTTATTACTTTTGTTTTTCTATTTTTGAGGCTGGTGACAATTATCCTTCGTGCGTAGCATATAATATGCTTTTTAGAATTTTTAAGAACCAGTCAGCAGCATCTTTGATTTGATGTCTGGGGCACTCTCTCCTTGGAATAAAAACCCTGTTTTGATTGTTCAATCTTTAAGAAGTTTAAAAGACTCATTAAGATGTGGAAGCAGCAGTGCAATTGCTTTCAGAGATGCTTTTATAATTGCGACAGTGTGCGCTGCTCTGCTCCCTGGTGTCGACTCAATATACGGCATCCTTTCACTCTACACGCAGAACTGATCCCTGGAGAACTCACTACTACATGGTTATGTAAGTGGGTTTCCCCTGCTGCTAAACCAAACATAATTCTGTCCAAGACACTATACCTAAGACATAAAGAAGATGTATTTTTAGTCTGTCCCATATGAGGCTGAGATGAAATGGGGTCAGATTATTAATATTTTCTTGTCTTGCTGGAATGAAACTAAAACCGTGTTTTGGAAGCTTTAAGACCATCTTCGCCACAGCGAATATTACATCACCAGGGATAGTTGTGTGAGTTGTGGAAGGAGAAAAAAGAGAGAAGGTGACAGAGAGAGAGAGGTTTGCACTAATGAGCTCGTTAAAGGGTTACCTTCTACTGGCTGTGGCTTCTTAAACTGTCTTGTTTGGACTTGGTTAACATCTCCCTCTCTGTGTTTCCTGTGACTCTCCCTGTCTTTGCTCTCTGTTGTAGTGTAGACCTGGACAGGGTTGAGTCATCAGCATACATGTAAAATTGCCCTCGTGCGTTTGATTTTATTCTTGCTAGGCAAGCGCTTGGAGTAAAAAGCGAAGAGCTGTAAACTCTATTGGGTGCAGTAGAAAAAGCCGAATGTCCAAACCAACTGTCCTGGCAAGAAATATTTCCATTGCCATTAGCCAAATTGGTTTTATTAGTGAAAACATATGCATTTCTGATTCTGTCTGTGATCTTACAGAACTCCTGGTGGCATTAGGCAGGTTTTAAAATGAATGTCTTGAAGTCGTGAACTAAGCACTTGAGCCTGTTGTACTTAACAATACAAGCAAGTTAGCAGCCTTAAGTGGGAATTTGAAGGTACTACAGGGAAGGAGGGGAACGCTACATGTCTAGTTTGAGCAATTTAATTTTAGTTTTTAACCGCTTGTATTGTTTATATTGTTGTAGCAGAAAGACAAATATGCAACTTGCAGATGTGTTGGTTTAAATATTCTCATAATGAGGGCAACCATAAGATATATCTAGAAACTGCTCTCTGCTTACAAACTAGAACCTCCAAACAGGGAACAACTCTGAGATTAAACTGCTATGCATTGGGAGTCTCGTGTCCCTGAGCTACGAGCAAAGCAAGCTTTGCTTTCAGCTCCCAGACGCGTCAAATGCTTAGCCAGGACAGGTTCATAGATCTGTTATCGTTCTTAAGCAGTGTAAGTTAATCGATCGAGGGAGCTTTGCAAGCCCGCTGTGAGACCAAACCCGGTTCCGTTTCAAAGGAGCTGTGGAGCTTCAGATGGCAAACAGACCGTACTGCCCACTGTTCAGAATCCAATTTGAACAGTCAAGCTTTTTTGGGATCATTACTCGTGACATTTCTTTTACACAAACCCATCGCTGTCAAAGGTTTATTAAACTCAGAGTCAGGTCCCATATCAGCCCTGAGTTTCAGCAGCTGGAAGTCTGTCAAGGTGTTTCAGATCTTGCCCACTACATGCTCTCTCACACACACATGCACACATACACAGATAGACACATAGAGGGAGGTCTTGAGGAGACTGAGATAGAGGCACGGATGGGTCTCCTAGGGTCTTTGCTAATTCCTCCCATAACGAACCTTTGACAGTGTCATCACAATCTTTAATTACAGGCAGCTTAATTAAGAGTCTGGGGCACAGCTGGGAATGTAATGAAGCTCAAAGAGAGACACAGAGAGAGAGAGAGGAGTGTGGGGGAGTGTGTGTGTGTTTCACACACAGCTGCACAACGGACACACAGCGGCCTATTGAGAAGGAAAACACCCGCTGTTACACAAGGACATTGATTCATATTGATTGGTGCAAGGACTTGCTCTAATGAACCCAATGGAACCCAAACCCAATAGAACATTTTTGACCACTGCATTTTTGTCCAGCAGGATATTTTAATCATCTGAGACCAACTTGCAGCCTAACATAATGAATACATGTTTTCCGTTGCTGAGGTTTCAGTGTTAATGCACGCACACGTGTGTCTGTGAAGTCACCGAGACACAAGCATTATTAATTGTTGTGATTTGTTATTATTTTAATTATGTTGTTGTAGGTCATTGTGCTGACCCCTGGGAGATCACTCAGACTACTATGTAAAGCACAAAGGGAAAGGATATTTTCATTCTCCTGAACATGACTTTAGATCAAGGCAGAAAGAAAATAGACATCTGACTACACCGATACAAGAAAATAATTTTATATATGCTGTCTTGCTTGAGGCAATTAAGCCCAGGTTATGTTCTTTTGCCTTTATTTTAGATAATCCTCTCAGCTGTATATTCACTTCTTTTGGTAAATGAGAAACCCAGAACTTGAGATACTGCAGTAGGCCGAGCTAATTACTGTGACAGTCTGGAGCTTGAGTGCCAGATACTGTGCTCAGGAAGTGCTAGTCGCAGGGTGGCAGCTAACGTCTTCAGTGCAGGGATCTGGCACTGAACCTCTTGTCTCTTCACGTACCTGTACCTCGCTTTGTTCACAAGGGTATAGTTTCCTAAAAAAATTCACATCCATCTTGTGCATGTCCCAGCGCTTGAGGCTCCGTTCACTTGAAGTTGCTAAGCTTGCATATGCAGCCAAGCTAACAGGCTTAAGTTAGATTACAGTGCAGAGTGGGTATGGATCTTACGTGCATGTGTAAGTATTTGTTGGTGCTCTTTTAAATACATTATTTATATTTTTAAGTATACATACTTTTTCTTTTAATGTAATAGATAAAAGAAAACCAGTTTCCCACCCAGGGGGAAATGCTGAAATATATGAAGCAAAGTGAATGGGAGCATCAGGGTATGACCAGGAACCTGACAGAGCACTGGGATAAATGTTACAGAAAGAGTTGTGGAATCACACTGCCTCACAATCAAGGCCCAGCTACTAGTCACTCTGGTGTTTGTGCCTGCTCCTCTTTGTGCATGATCTTGTGTCTCTTTTTGCCTAGTGTTTGCCTACCTATTCAATAAGGCTTATTTACTGGGGCATGTGCTGTTGGCAATCCGGAACTCAGGTTTGAATCAGAACTGTATATTTGTTGTTTTACAAAGTGAAAGTGAAGGGAAAACTTTGGAATCGTTGAACGAAACTTCATAAACGTGACACGGAGACTAGTGCGTACCTACATGAGAAGGAGGATATGTAAAAATAACTTTGGGGTCTTATCCCAATCTATAGGTCAGTGCTTTTGTGCACGCTTGGTTTTAATTGGCTTTGTTGTTTAGATTGCATGCTGAGTTTTAGGAGAGAGACAGAAGACTGTGCTTAAGAGAAGGTACCTGGGATCCTTTTTTAATCTGTTTTATTTGTATTTTTCATTTTTAGCAAAACGTCTTCAGGGTGGAAAGACGAAACAAAGCGTCAATTAATGGCCTGTGTTGAACCATCTTGGCAAATTAGTGCAAACAAGGCACATCATCCGCTGTCTGTCAGCTCATGATACAGCCCTTGTGGCCATTCTTCATCTGAGTCATTGGCTTTCATTTCCCCGTGCCTATAGCCTTTGGGGAGAGCTTTTGTTTGCTTTGGCAGATCCCTGTCTGTCATTCTCATGGCTTTTGTTCTTCCATGCAATTTAGACTCCCAATTACTGGGGCAATACAAACAAATATAAAAATAAATAAATAAGCCATATGTAAATAAGTGTATATGTATATATTTTTCAGAAATGCAGGATATCTACATGCATTGCGTGACCAAACCCTAGTGGATGAGGGCACAGTGTATCTATTTTTACTCTCTGAACTGAGCCATCCTGTTAGTGCCCCGCTGTGCCCCTCTCCAGCGCTGCCCGCACCGCAGGGTGGAATTTGTCTTGTAAATATATCTGCGCTGGGTCCCGCTGTGTATTTCTGTAGGCTGTAGAGTAGCTGCCTGTCTCTGTTTAGTAAAAGCAGCGCTAAATAAACACGTAGCTGGAACTCTCATGATGCAACGCGCTGCCACGGTTCACGCATGCGAGCCAGTCTATGGAGGACCTACATTCACCCTCTGGCCTGGCCGTCCCATGCCTGACCTTGGGCTGTCCATCACAGCTCGGCAGTTAAACCCATCAAAAGCATATTGAAGTATCAAGCCCGTCTACAATTTCATTGATTATGAAACGTCAGTGGGTGATGAGGGACTATAACCACTCCCAAAATGATCCACCGGGGGGTAAAGGCTTTAGGCAGAAATGCTTTCAAAAACTGGCAAGTATCTCTTATTAATTAATACATTAATACATACATAGTGGATGACAGAAAGCTGTTTACCTGTCCTGGTAAATTCCTGAAACCCATAAATAAATTAATAGAACATGCCTGCATTCCTGTGACACATTTTCTTTCCCTTGCTTTGGTGGTGCCCTTGCAATTTGTGATTTAATCAGTCAGCAACTTGTCAAATCAGGTAACTTTTTAGTTAACTACTGTTCAGGCTGGCTGAGCTCTAGGAGTCCCTCGTGGCATGTTACAGATCATTGATCTTTCATCAGTGCATTACGTGCCTCGTATTTAGAAATCAAATCTAGGAGACATTAGAATGGGCTTCCATACACAAACTCAGTGAGGTAAACCTGACAGATTGTGCTTAATTTTTTATTATTTATCTACCTGTTAATTTATTTATTTTAACAAGGATTTTATTGAACTCACAAATGCTCCCGACAAATCAATAATTAGGCATCTGTATTTATTTATGGATAAATAGGTCAGTTGCAAAATGGCCACAGCTGTCCTGTGAAATCTTACAGGAATAAAGACACAACTTGACTGTGACTCTTAGATGGCCCAGCCTGCTGAAAGCACTGAGATTTGGCCTTCTTGCTATAGCAAGCCAGCACTGTGTTTCCATTTCTCAAAAGGGATGCCTATCTGGCCATGCTGGGCTAGGAAAGTGAGGTTGTATTTGGAGTGCACTGGGCGTGAATTTGTAACCGGGGATCTGAGGCGCTTATCTGTTTGTTGTGTGCCATTGTAGAGATTATCCCAGTGTTAAAGAGGTGCGGGGTTGCATGGTGAAAAGCATCTCTGAAGTATGTATGTAAGTACATATTTGTACATATCCTTCTTCCATTAGTAGGAGTTAGATGACAAAATGTGTTAAGACTGATGCCACAAGCACTTCCATTCAGAGCTGTATCTCAGTAACAGCTCTTAATGGCTTCATCTTCACTTCAGTGGAGTTCATAAAACTACCCCTTGGTGCTGCAGTTTTACCTTCTCAGTCCTGGAGTTTCCATGTCAGTTTTATATAAACCTTGTCGTACAATTTAATTGAGATTTTGTTTACATGCACACCTCTGTTAAAGTGCATGCTGGGACTGAGGAAGTTTAGTCAAAAGGGAAGGTATTTCATGATATAACACAGCCTTTTTTGACCTGAGGAGATCCATTCTAAACAGCAGCCCAGCATAGACTCCACTGTTTCTCTCTCCTTATGAGTAACCCTTGCACCGTTTTACAAAGCAGTAACCCGGCCTCATTCTGGCCTCCATTCCTGCACGGCGTCTCACAGCTCCTTTAATAATGCAGTGGCCGTTCTCAAGTGGCTAGTCCTGTGCGAATTGCCTTGTTTTTCTCCAGTTAACTAACCACCACTTAAGGCAGAAGACCAGCTATAGTCTTGTGTGTTGACTGGAATAAATTGTACTTGAGTGGAAGAAGCCTGGCTTTAATTTTACCTCTTCCTCCCGGGAGAAGAAAAACAAGAAATATTTTATACAACTGTCTGTTTTTTTTTTTTTTGCCTTCCTACTGTTTCCACACCTTGCACTGGATACGTGTATTTAACTTCTCTTGTTGCGGTGGGGTTTGTGAATTCAGGATTCATATCATGTTCCACCCAAGGAGTTACTATTAGTGGTAAAAAAAACCCACTGCATTTGACCATTCTTGGCAAATTCTTAGCAGGACAAGTTGAGGTAAGACATCAGGGTCCCATTCAAAAGCTTGGCAGGAGCAGGGTTAAGGGGTAAAAACAATAAAACATGCATCAAAAACTGCTCCCCCAGACTATCAAGGCTTTACTGCCAATTTACATTCAATCATCTCAACATACATTTGGTCATGTTCAGTCATAGCGGGTCAAAGCTTTTTATACAGTACTCATAAAAAATCATATATTCGTGTGTTTCAGTTTTTGGGGGCAGTAACATATTTTATAACACCCATAACACTAGAGACCAGCCCAAGCATCACTGTTCAACAAAAACTAGCCTTTACTGAGCACACCCTAGTTTGTATAGAAAATATCTGAATTTCAGGACTGTGCCAGTGGACAGCTCCGTAAGATGACTTAAGAGGATAGGTTTGCTTAGAGTTTGATGAGTGGAGGTGAGTGGTTGGTACGTTTTGAATATATCTATGTACATTAGCTGACTTGTATTCCTGGGCAGTCATGTAGCAGTAATAGGCGCAGAAGTAATCCTTTTAAAGCCTTGTTTCTGAAAAGTAATGTTATATTTTTTCTTTGCGACCTTCTGACCAAATCCGCCACGCTCTCTCGCGGTTCAGATTCCTCCGGCGTGGCGCACACAAGCTGTCCCGGTGGCTTGTGACTTGTGCAGGGGGGATGTTACTGTGAATATTGTCTAAAACTCCTCTGCAATAGCACCTCAGTATTTGCTCTGCATTTAATTAGAAGCACATAACCTTTCCTCAGAAAACAGCGGGGGGTCATTTTCTTGAAAGCTTAAAAAAAAAATGATGAAGCGAAAATTATTCTTTCTTTTTTTCTTTACCCACAGCCGGCAGTGATTTGAATGAACTGTCTCATCAGAGTGTCGAGTGAACGGGCTTCTATTTGTCTAAAGTTAAAAGAGACCTTTGCCCTGATTAGTCAAGATGTTTCGGTTCCCACCTGCTGCTGGCTCTGAAGAAAACCAAAATGCCTAGGCGTTATTATTTTTTTTTTATTGTGCGGTAATGAAGCTGAATATCAAATACAAAGCGAACGAGCTATGCAGGCTCATGATATCCTCTCACTCACTCACTGTGTAGGTGTCTTGCCTCCTCCCCTCCCCCTTTCAGCACAGTGTGTGTTTACTTGGAAAGGTTGGAGAAACGCAGCACTGTTGAGCTTGCTTTTTTGGAGTGTGGGGTAAAGCCTGTTATTTAGATGCAAATGAGACTTTTGTTGCTTGGAACGTGTGCTTTCCATTTGTAACACCGTGATTGAGCCTGTATGCAGGTCATTAAGTAACAGCAGTGTGTGCCATTGATTGCAATCCTGTAGCCAAGTGTATGTTTTTTTTTTTTGGGTGTTTTCTTCCTCCTCCTCTTCTTTTTTATTTCTTTGAGGAGAAAGGGAATTGGCTTTTGTGCAGAAAGCTTGTCTGTGCATTACAGGAGTAAGGAATGGGAGAGAATGCCAAATAGGCTTCTTTGTTCACCTCTTCATTTGCTTCCCCCATTCACTGCCCAATCATGCCCAGGTAGTACACTGTTCCACAATTGAAAGTCCGAGATTAAGATCCAAAAACACAAGCTGGTGTGTGCGCAGTGCTTCTCCGAATTGGCGCTGCATGTTTTGTGGGTTAGTGAGTGCAAAGCGCGCGTCCGGGAATGATGTAACAGTCGAGCGGACCTCCCAAGTAGGCGCACTAGGACGGCTGGAGTTAAGAGAGATAATTGTGGTGTACACTTGCTTATATAATTAAAAGTAACGTGTTCACAATCTTTGGGATCTCTTTAACAGGCAGCCTTGTTAAAACCAGGTTGAAAGCTTTTAATCATTTGGAGCAATTCCCCTGTGCGGTATGGGAATGTGCTGTTGGATTTAAACACTGTCAGTACCAACTCATTACTAAATCAGAAAACTTTATTTTTTATTTTTTACAAATGCAATACAACTACATGATTATGGCTTACGTTTAATGAATATATTCCTCTGCTTTAATATACTAATGGTCAGTTTGAAAGACATCCTACAAAAATTGTAGTGCAGCACAATTCTATGTTTCTTTCATTACATATATATATGTATATTCCCCCCTCTAGCCCAGGCTGAGTGCATTTTCTCTGTGCATACTAATAGTGCAATGTGCTCTAATGACTAATTTGAATTGTTCAAAACATCGTGAAGAAAAATAAAGAACAGTTTTGAACAGTACTCAGGACTTAACACTCTCGCTACACAGAACAGCAATGTTTCATTAAACCTCTCAGTGTCTTATTATTTTTGTTGAAGATCTATCTGCTGCTGGCTTTTATGTAGGGCTTATTGCAGGTAATCATCTGACTTAATTGGGCCTATTTTTATTTCCTCAGTTGTTAAGCAGTTTGAAGCGCTGCATGTCTCCGTGCAACTATATACACTTACATACAGTCAGGCTGCGCACATTACGAAAAACCTTTCATAGCCATAGGGGCTCACTGACTCACCGCAGGATGTGTCAGATTCTATATTTGCTCAGAACATGCCTTCACAAATACCTCCCTCTTCAAAACTTCATAAACCAGCGCAAGAAGTGCCAGTAGTATGAAACAGGTCTTCAACATGTTACATGTATGAATGGCCGACTCTCTCTCACTCTAGTAAAAATAACAATGATCACACTGAATTGAAAAGTGTCAATGCTAAGTGCGACGAGTGGTTTGGATCCGAAACGGACCAAAGAGGATCCAAAAGATCAAAAACCCACTTGCTTAGTGAAGTGAAAACCCTCCAAAAAGTGATCCACTCCTACTCTGACCAGTCCAACCCCCACTCTGAGATCAGGTGACAGAATTAGACGAATGAATTCGAGCAGAAGGATCTTGCGCTTGGAAATGGTTGACTGGATAGACAGGCATAGACAGCGGCATTACCTGTAAGTGTTCAAAGTGTGCTGTAGGCTCCTGTGATATAGCTGATAAAAGCTTTATAGTTGACAATCAATTTTGTATGTTTTTTTTTTTTTTTTTTAGCTTTTTTCAAGTTATTTCAGTAAGACTACACAGAAGTCTAAATATATTATGAGTTTTGAAAATATACAGGCAGATTCTATGCTATTGTCAGGCATCTCATACAATCTGCTGTATGTTTCTCACTGTAGATACATCCTATCTTAATCAAAATCAAGGGTGATGGCACATAGGCAGGAATACGGAGTGATTTTCACCTTTCTTGGAGTCTACAAACTGTCAGTTGTATGAATAGTTTCCCCTATGATTCCATTTACACTTCAGCGTGACCGTCATTGAAAGGATTACAAATCATTATATATCCCCTCCAAAGTCTCACCCTGCACAGAAAGCTATAGGTTTGTAGAAAATAACCTACATTTCTTATTATACGTTTTCTTTCATTCTGCTACAATGGTGCATTTACTGTTGTCCAACATGAGGATGAATCTGAAAGTTGAATGAGCAATTGAGCAAAAGTAAGAACGGCCATATCTGTGAGCGGTAGGTATAGTCACTACCGTGCAAATATGCTGCTTTTTGTCAAGTATCGTATACGGGCAGAGTTCAGTAACCCCTTGTGCATAGAAAGTAGAAATGATGCTACTTCATGAATTGGCATAAGCACGACTTCTGTCATCTCTGAGACTGATCAAGCTTTCACTCGACTGCAACAACAAAGAAATAGGGGGGAGTGGACACGAGAGATAACACAACTGATTAATTTGCTTCTGAAATAAATAAGGATATAAATAAGCCCATAAATAATCAAGCACAAGGAGGTAATTCACTATCCCATATGGAACCTGATTGTCCCTGCAGACTGAGGGAAAAAGATCTGAGTTATAATGAGATTTTACAAAATTAATAATAAGAAATCTGAGATACTATTGCATTATTTTGTAATGCAGAATGTTGACGAATTAATGGAGAAATTCTGAGATAATACATTGTAAAAGTTGACAGAATTGGCTAATTAATTTCACTGTGTTTGAGGTGCAATGGTGACCCAAGCTTAACAGTATTCAAAATTGAAAACAGGATAGCCCAGTTTGATTATATTCATCCTCACATCTCTGTTTAATTAGAGGACTGGGCCTGGCAATGATGTGGTCTTGGTTTTTCCATTTGGCAAAATCATCAGATGAGTTTGCAGCGTCTTCAGTGGTAGGCCAGATGCCAGCCCTAATTTAGGGGGCATTAGGAATAGAGATTCAGCTGCACAGTAGCCCGTGGTAAATAAAGTCAATCTGATTTTAAGTTTCTTTTGATTTTTTTTTAATGGACCCAAGAGCCCTGTACTGGATGTTATACAAACAAGCAAATCAAGGGGGCAGTTACACCAGTGGCAGACGCAAGAAAACAGATGTAAATTTAACCCATAAATGGGAGGCAATTGGCTGTACATCAGGGGGTGATTATGGCATTGTGTTTAATAAAGAGATCTCGAGTCCCCGCATACAAAGTGGATTGAATGTAACAGCTGTGATAGCGCTACCAGCAGGGGGTGAGACCGGAGTGAAAACGATCACGCATTTCAAAACACGTGTAGAACAAGCTCAGATAAATAATAATTACACATACAGCCCTCAAGTAAAGCATCTGATGGAACTGCACTGATTGTTACTGTTATGCAACATATATTGTGGAGTATTAAAATAGTCCCAAACCTGAAGGAGGCAGCCTGGTTTTCAGTGCTGTAACACAGCTGAATGGCTATTTCGGAGCACGGGGAGTTATGCACAAAGCACAGATAAATGCATTCAGCTTGTATGTCGAGGAGTAAAGCAAACACATTAGCCCAGCATAAGGTATATTTGTCTTTCATGTGGGTGTGCTCCCGTCTTATTTTTGAAAGCACACCAGCTGAGCTCTTGCCAGCTGCTGCAGACCTGTGCTCTAATGAAGGCTGCAGTGTGAGGACGGATCGGCGGCCGCTGTCCTCCGTGTGGCCAAGATGATCTTTTTCTATTGCATACACATTTTGTCTCAATGCAACCTACAGTGACAGGAAGACTGTTATCCCAGTCACTGCCTGCAGATCCGTGGCGGTGTAACCATGTGGCAGACAGGACCGGAGCATATGCACACCAGGACCTGTGTGTGAGCTGCATTTTCAGTGTTAAACTTGTATATTGAACCAGCTTGTATCTACCGCCTCCGTGATTAACTGATTTGAGGATATACTGCCCTGTGTGTTTGCAGTAAGCTGAGGTAATTTGTCAGTCAAGGATCTCTTGTATATCCATATATCCACAATGCCTTTGTTTCTCAGTGTGTATACTTCTGAGCAGCCCTGGTCAAGCAAATAAAGGGTCAAGTCAAGATAAGCCAGAGCTCACCTGAAGCAAAAAGCTCTGTAGGATCGGGCAGCCGATCTCAACTTTAATGACTACATATATATTTTTGTTAGTTTTTTCCTGTCTCTGTAATGCACATTCTTTTCATTGCAAGATATCCACTACCTTCCCTCACTGCCCCTCGCCTGCTCCTGCTGTGTTAATCTCACGATAACTGCTCATACATGCACATCAATTATGGCTAAGGTCTCCAGGCAGAGAGAGAGAAAACCATGTCATCAATCGCCTTCCATTTCCTTGTTCCTATGTGTGAATTTATATATATATATATATATATATATATATATGTGTGTGTGTGTGTGTGTGTGTGTGTGTGTGTGTGTTTATGGGTATATATTCCATGCAAATCTTTAGAGAGATTGAAAAAATGAAATGTGTAATATGTTATTAAATATATAGACCGATCAGCCATAACATTATGACCACTGACAGGTGAAGTGAATAACACTGATAATCTCATTATCATGGCACCTGTCAGTGGGTGGGATATATTAGGCAGCAAGTGAACATTTTGTCCTCAAAGTTGATGTGTTAGAAGCAGCAAAAATGAGCAAGCGTAAGGATCTGATCTGCTGCTAACGTCTTGGTGCCAGATACCACAGCACACCTTCAGAGGTCTAGTGGAGTCCATGCCTCGACGGGTCAGGGCTGTTTTGGCGGCAAAAGGGGGACCCACACAATATTAGGCAGGTGATCATAATGTTATGGCTGATCGGTGTATGTATGTATATTTTAAGTGGCATGCTTTCCTGGCTTGTCTGCTTGTCTGAAAAGCCCACCCATGTCCAATTAGTCTTCAACACTTCTGTACCTATGCTCATGCTACCTGTAAGTCACCCTGGAGAAGGCCATCTGTCAATCAATCAATCACTCAATCGATAATTAGAATTAGCATTTCTGCCTGAGCATCTACATCCACATCAACAGGAACCCCTATCAGATACTTTTATTAGTTTGTCTGCACACTTTGTGCTCGGTGTTGTCACTTAATTCACTTTCACTTTGTGTCACATTCTCCACCAGCGGGCCAAGTGAGAGGGGCAGTGTGAATGACAGAGACCTGCTTTGAAAGGAGTGGTTAAGTATTAATGTAATTAATTGGTTGCCTTAAGCAGTGGAGAAGTAATGTTTACCATGTTGCTTGCTGTAACTCATCGCATGGGAGGCTGCTGATGGTCATGACTCGGTGTTGTTAATAATGAATGTGTGTGTGTGTGTAATTGCCGTCAATATTGGCACCTTTTTTTTTTTTTTTATGACTAGAGTTGCGGCTTATCTTGGCCCTGTTTCCAGCATTATAATTGTAAAGCTCAGAATGCTGTCTGCCACTCTCCTTGCTGTGTGAATTCAGGCTCACAGGTAAAACAGCCACAACAATGAGAACAACAACGCGAATACTTGGGGAATTTTAATCACAAAGCCCAAGCTTCCAAATCTGCCCAAGAAACTCATATGTAGCCGCACTATGATTCTCGAACATGGTTTATCCTTCGTATAACCACGAGGATTTACAAGATATCTGTGCACCAGTGTAGTGTGCAAGATTGGGACTAGAAACTGCAGGGAATAATAATAAAAAAGTGGAATTGCATCAAAATAAATACATTCCTTTTGATGAGAATCACCATCATAATAAAAACAACAGTATGGTTATACAGATATACAAAAAATACAGATTCTACTTCTTCTTAAAGTATGAAGCCTGTAGTGTTTGTTGTTTAGCTTTGTGATATTGTTTTATCCTTGAACTGGCAATGATCACAACCCTTCATGCTGTAGGGAGCAGTAAAAGCTATAACACTGTGTGTGCACCTGTGTGTGTGTGCGTGTGTACATATACTGGAAGGGATTAAAGGACACTTTGAGAGGTGCAAACTAAACATCTTAAATTGTATTCTGTAAATAAAAATGGTGATAAATGTAAGTTACAAAACAGAATGTTAACTGCTGTGAAAAACTACTCTTCAAGCAGTGTACCTATCTGCAGTTCCATGCCTGTCTTTCAAATTGAGTTCCTTAAATAAACAATGAGATGTGATAGATATTTGGACAATGATACTGGAAGCCACAGTAGTCTAATTTAAATTGGATTTTTACACTCCTCTCTGGCATTCCCTAAACGGACAACTTTGTCTTACCCTCTAAAATGAGAATAATTTAAAAGTACCATGTAAGGTATCTGCCAGCAGCCCACTTTGAATGTTTTTTTCTTTCTTTCTTTCCCGCACTAACAGCCTACTCCCGTGACTAGGAGTGAAATCATCAGCCAAACTTTTTGCAGATATTTTTGTGTTCTCAGTCCCTGCCACACATTGTGGTATAAATCCTTATTAGACAGGTGTGAAATAAGGAAGGTTAAGGAGGCCAGTGTGGATTGCCATCCCAGTCTGAACCCCTATCAAGTTTACTGTGAAACTGCAGTTAAGTGTAAGAAATTAGTACATTTAAAAATGGTAAAAAAGTGGTAGATCATAGGGAGGTATAGTAAACAATTGATACAAGCCATTGCAAAGTATAATCTGCCAAAATACATTCTGGAGATCTACACCGTAGATTAAATGAGTATATCTTCATTTATAGCCTTAGTATGAAGACTTTGACAGTAATGTATGCAACAATAATACAAATACCTTTAAATCCAATTATTATTTTGTTTTAAATTAAGGGCTATTGTGATTTCATTCTTTAACATGTTAATTTCTAGTATTCTCACATTGTATTGCACTCCTATGTTGTGATATGTTCAATTGATATAGTTTATATTTTACAACATGGTCACTATGTCATATCAGTTATGTTGCTGGTTGTACAATTACTAAAACCTTTGATTTCCATTGGTTTTCTCTTAACTGGATAAATAAACCATATTAGCATTTCTTATTTATGCAGTTGCCACATTTGTGTTTGATAATTGGACCAGATTCAAAAATGATTTTTGTTTGTTTGCTTGTTTGTTTATTGCTCATCAAAATTAGCCCACACTATTTAATTTATAATCATTGCTTTTTTTATAAGCCAATATTGTCAACTCTTTAAGAGTATTCCCCAACAATTGATCACTTTGAAGTATGTACCAATTTTCTTAAAAAATGTTCTTGATATTAATTGTCTTTGGGGTATACACTAAGTAGTACAATATATCAAACCTGGTTTCTTTTTAGGAGAGGTTGTTTAGCTGTCAGGTTTTGGCATCCACTTTGTTCTCTGCTGTCTGAAGTCATTCATTGCTATAATGTCTAAATTTAGTAAACATCTAACTCTCTTCAGTTTTACCAATTAGTTTCAGTCTTGTACAGGGAATGGGAACTCTTTGTGCTAGAGGGTATATCCATCTGTAGATGTACAAAACAGATTCAATCCAATGTGAATTTTAACCCCCTCGTCATTTTTCATTTTATTTTCTGAAATATTGTAAAACTGAGGTAAAGTCTGCATATTCCCCTGCCACAGTACAAATGTATGGCTCCCTAGTTAAACTATGGGAGAGATTGTTGTTATTTGCACAAAATGAAACTTTTTAGTTTACCAGCAAATTCAAATAACTTTTGTGTGACACTTTTGTCCCCATTGCAGTGCCCTGTACCTGGTAGTGGGGGGGTATTAGTATATGATGATTCAGTATGCCCCTGGGCATAAGATTGTATCCTGGCCCAAATTATTTTCTTAATAGGTCCCGAGGAAAGCAAAGAAGAGCAGCATTCAGTAGGTTGGGTCAGACATTTTGAATCCTTTCAGTTGGGAGCCTCAGCAGGAGAAAGGTCAGCGCGCGCCTTTCACTCCTTGCCTCCCGTAGATCTGATGGCAGACTGAATACTACAGTCGTGCTACAGATACGAACATCAGTCACGCAGACTTGGCGAGAATGTGACTCCTGTTGCCGTTGACGCTGCACCATACCATCTGGTCACTGCTTCATTATTTCTGAACAGCTTGCGCGGGAAAGTATCAATGAAAGATTGCTTTTCCATACAAGGGCTTCACAGACACCGGAGCGCCTGCCGTGAGCCGTGACATCCTCCTTCGAAGGGCGCTTCAAAAGAGACGGCCCGATTTGTGCATTCTCCTCTTTGGCGGTTGTTATTTTTTGCATTAAGCCATGTTTGCAGTGCCACAGTTTTACAACCAAGAATCTATAGGTTACCACTGCAGTGAAGTGACCTAGCTGTCTCGCATGTCTTATAAAAAAAAAAAAAAATTACAATGTCTTCATATTGCAGCCAGGATAATACTATCTGCAAAATTCGGGGCCAAATTGGTTTATATTTTTTCTCACTCTGTGGTTGTATGATATGCAGCTGTCTGGTGGATAATAAGTTCATTCATAACCCTCTCATCGTAAATGCATTCCAGGCCTTATCTGTGAGAGGCATTACTCCTCAGGGAAGCGAGCCAGGCTTGCTCTCGCCGAGCTGCCATTTGTTCTTTCGGGGGTGCAGAAGTTTTCACAAGGTTTTCACAAACACCGGAGCGCCTGCCGGGAGCTGCAACATTGTCTTTCGAAAGGGATTTTCTGGATAGTTCGTCTACGGCCATTTGCCAACTGTCTGAGGCGAGATGTCTACTTGACCAGGGAAATAGCAGGAGGGATATGAGCGAGAGAGAGAGGGAAGGAAGGCAGGCATAGTGGTGAGATGAGAGGAATGGTGTCTTCACTTCAGTCACGACACTCCCTCCCCTTGTTGTACAATCTATGTGACAAAGTGAGAAGCCATTGAATACAGTTGACCAGATAGGGAGCGATTCATACTGGTAATGAGCCGAGGGAACTGGGCCGGCAGCGGGCAATCGGTGTTAATATATTTTACATGGGGGAGGTGCTTCATACTGACAGCTCCTAACGCAGCACAAGAAGGTCACCTTTCTTTGGTCCCTTTTCCCTCGTTTCATTTAAGAAATGAAACGGTCATTTTTATGCTGGAGGTGAGGGTCCTGGTTTCATTTCTGAACAGCTGAATGCTCCATATCATAGAAACAGAGAGACAGCCCCCCGAGAGCAGACTGTAGTGTTCAGAAATGTGAAGACAGAAATAAAAGTCAAGAAGGCCTGTGAGATGTAGGCCATTGTTGTCCTGGTGATGTTTACTCAATTGTAGACTGAGTCTGTAGATGTTTTTTTATGCCCTGAACTGGACAGAATACATTTTTAGTTGCCCTGCTGTGTGGTTATTTTTGATCCACTGAAGCCAGGAATGGTGAGAAAGGGGATTTGAGTTCCAGACCTTGGTTTGGCACTGGCTGACTGTCTCAGGTAGGCCCCCGTGAATCTCCTGAATTTCCCCGAGTGCTTTTGGGAGGTGGTAGGCGGTCAAGCTTTTGTGTCGGCCACACTGGTCAGCGGAAGGGAGGAAGTGGACTGGTCCCAAGTTTCTCCCTCGCGCTGTGTTGTTTGTCTTCCAGTACATGAAAAAAAAGGGACAACAGTCTTGACAGCTTCTCTCAAAAGACCAAGTCTGTGTGTGTGCGTGCCTGTCTGTGTGTATTTGCCGTGACAGCATGAATAATAACTTTCTAGGCGATATTAGAGTTTAAAATATTCATTCCCAATTTATGAGCAACACAAATAAAATAGTAATTGTTTGGGCCCGATGACACAGAGAGATGCTGGATCAAATCAGGGCTATATCATTATCCAGCTGTGACCGGGCACTCCCAGGGGAGGGTACACAGTTGGCATGGAGCTCTGACTGAGTTTCCAGTGGAATCAGGGAAGGCGGTGTCAACTCTGTTAGGGTTTATTGTTTTGGACTATGTAACTGCAGGTGGAAAAGCAGGTGATCGAAAACAGAGGACATATGTGTATGTTGTCTTCATCTCCAATGCTGGTATGAGGGTTGTCTCCATCACACCTGGGGTCCACAACAAAAAGTGTGATTCGAAACTATACATTTGATTTTAAACAGATGCCACAGTTGTACCTTGGCACACTTCTGTGTCTTCTAATCTTGGTTATGCCTTTATGATCAGGTAGTTTCTTTGCCCTTTTTTTGAACAGTATTTCCTTATTGTGCACGACTAAAACAAGCACAGACAGGGAATCGCATTTAATTTCACAAGCTTAAACAACAGACATGAATAATGCTTACATATCAAGGCATTCTTTATGTATAGGACTAAAGCTGACAAAATGTTATTGTGAAAAATACATTGCCACAAGGAAAGCTGAACAACCATACCAGCAAACCATTATTGAGTTGAATGCATTAATGTGCATACACTTTATTAAAACAAACAGTAAAACGTTCATGAGAAAACATTCAAACAAAGCCAGTGCCTGAAGTATTCAGTGGTCGGGTAGGTTTCTCAATTGGACTAACTAGGCTTAAAACATGGATTCAATTGGGAAAACTATCATCTCTTTTTCATTGCTCAAGTCAGATCATTACTATAGTGCAAACATAAAATATATGTGTTTTAGAAAGCCTCTCCCAGGGCCTGGCTCAGTGCAGTATTGAACGCTAGCTGTTCCCCATCCTCATAAAGGGAGCTGGGGTGGCGCGCACGTGCGGATGAGAGTGTACTGATGGTTTGGTTGTCTTGCTGAGCCAGCTGTTTCCCCTTTCTGTAACTCGGTTAGAGCATCTGACAGTCTGTGTCAGTGTGGCCCCGGTTCAGTGCAGTATTGATGGGTCTGAGTTAAAGAAATTCCCCTCAGAGTCACTATTGATTTTTCATGCTTCAATATTGAGTGTAATGCTTTCTGTGTATTTTCTTGAGCTCCTTTGGATATTAAAAAAAAAAAGTGTGTGTGTGTGTGTATATATATATATATATATATATATATATATATATATATGTATATCATAAAAAGGTTAAAGTCAAGCTGTGGACAAGCTGTGCCTCTCAGAACTGTCTGTTCCTCTATTTGAGCTTTGCAGTCATGAGATTACGGTCATCTCTCTGCCCCTTACAAGGTGTGTCATGCGTTGGGATCTCTCAGAGACCGAGGAAAGGAGGTATCCTTTTCACCATGGGTTGGGACACATATCAGCTTCACTACACACCTCCCGTCTCTTTGGATGCAATGAAACGCCAGCGTTCGCTCCGTCCTTTCTTGAAATTCCTGTATTTGTTGGATTTGAGTGCTGGATAACGAGGGGGTTGGAGTGGAGGGAGAGGGCAGAGCAGGGCAGTGTTTATACTGACTGTTACTCCAAGAGTTTTAGTTTTTCTCTTGCACCTGTAACTGAGTATATAAATTGCCGAACAAGACAGATAACCGTAATTAATGAAAAATGCCTGTGGTAGGTATGCTATAGGTGGCATGGGCTTACTTCTGGAATGGGTGGGCTCACTGCCCATGCACCAATAGCGTGTGACTCTGTCCGTGAGATTAAAGCACATTCCAACACCGCCGAGAATACAGCAGCCTCGCGTTTACAACCAATAATTTACTGTATAGCCAGAGGGGGCATGCAGCCTCCTTCACATGCACTCCCTGTGCACACGATGCTGTCCGTCATCTCAGAGCCTTGGCTCTTTGGAAAACAGGCTGAGAGCCTGGCTTGTGCGGAGTCTCCCCGCCTGTTATGGATGAGGTCTGGTGCCCTGTTGGCATGCTCTGGGCTGCCTGTGTTACAAATCACGCCAAAAGAGGCCTCTTTAAGAGAACCACGAGGATTACCGATGTATCAAGGGGAGATATCGTTCAAGTTTACTGCCGAGGAGTTTATTGAATCGCTAGGGGGGACAGGTCAAGATGCTGCCTTCTGCCTGCACTGTCACTTAGAGCTCATTTCAGCTCTTCTTCTTTAAATTTCAGGGCAGCCCCTGTGCTCTCCGCATTTGACCAGGTATTTTTCCAAATGGGGTGGTGGAGTGGGGCAGAGTGGGGTAGGTGGCTTAGGTTATGTCCTGTAATTCACTTTTCCCAGTAAACACTCATGTAAGAGCACATGGAGCAATATATAACCGTTTGCAATAATTACATCTTCCTCTAAACCTGGGGAGGAATTATCGTGTATGAAAATGCACCGCAACATATAAGAGACATAAAACGGCCAGCTCCAAGCCCAATGTGTCCAGATATACAAGCCAATTTTCCAAGCTAGAAAAGAAGACACACGTGTGTTTTTAATAAGCAGTGCCGGGCTGTTGCACTGTTGCATTTGAAATCCCATAAATCTGATTCCTAATACCAGTATGGTGCTAGTCTTTGCGGCAGGAAACCTACTGCTATTCCCAGAACTGGAGATTACATCCAACTGGCTACACACGCAGGCGTCGAACGTAGGTTTACAGTACATGTACACATGGGTGTATGATTCAATCAAGTGTCATTGCATTCTTCATTGCTTGTCTAACACAAAGTCTGTTTATTAATTCTAAAAGGAGCTGAAGTTTCTTTGCTCTAAAGTTGTAAACAAGAGGCACTGCACAGAGTTTATTAATTGGAATAAAACCATGTAAAAGCGAGTGCATCTGGCAAAACTTAGGCAGCTGCACAAATGGCTTTATCGAACACTTGAATTGAATGTATTATTATTATTATCATCATCTCTAAAAGGGCTTCAAGCTACAGCACACAAATATGATTGAACTGGACTATGATGCTCTCTCTTCTGTTTTAATGAAGGTAGGCAAAAAGACAAAGCATGTAGAGACAAAAATACTTTACAGAGAGTCTGAAACTCATACTAAAACAGGGGAACAGGATCTTGGACTGGGCTTTTATCTCCTGCAGTCCTCCTGCCCCTTCATGAGGTAGAGCGAACACAACGTTTCGCAGCAAAATCAGAGTTCCACCAAGGTCTTTAAAGTGTACTTTTTAAAGGTACCTGGAGTTCTGGTGTTTGATTTGTTTGTTTGCTTTAACCATAAATTAGACTGAATTGGGGCTCCAAATCACATTAGGTGATGGATCTCTGAAGGGACCAGAAATACAGAGGAACTCCATAATTCGATTACCCACAGAATCTCATAAAGCAGCCTCAGAGAAACCATATAAAAATAGTAAAGTACAACAGCAATCTTTGGGGAGTCTGGCGCCGAGAACTCTCTGCCAGCATCGGCAAACAGCAAATGGTGCATTTATGTCTCTTTTTAATGTTTTTCTCTTTATTTTTTTAAAGGTATTACACATCCCATGAACATACTCAAGACTGTGTGTGTAATGTAAATAGTCGAAATTGCAGAGATGTGTCAGAAAAAACACAAAACAAACAAACAGATGCCATGTGGAACTGAAAACTAAAATTGGAGAGTAAACAATAGTTGGCATATGGAGATTAACAAAATCACAGTGAGCTGATAAGTCACAAACTGTAGTATAGTAAGGTTTAGTGATTTTCAGAGTGGGGAGAGGCATAATTGGGTCTGTATATGGGGAGAAATAAGAAAAGAAACTGACAACATCGAAAACAACTGCAGTGCTTTGCAGAGTGGGAGTAGGAAGAAAAGTCTGAAACACAAGGATGTCGTGTGAAGGATGTGGAAGGGAGTACTGATCCAATCTCAGCCAGGGAGTGCCAGCCAGAGGCCACCATGCTGCGGATTGTGAAAGATGACTGTATCGCTTTAGTCCTCCCAGGCATTCAACAACCCCAACAGGGAGGAGCAACCAGGGGAGGCCGGACCTTGGGAATACACAGGGGGGATCGGTGGCTTCTTTAGCTTTGAATGTGACCGATAGGGACAGGAACTGACAAAGGGAAGGAAGGGAAAGCTGCGTGCCATATGCTTAAGTTTGTTTTGGTTTGTCTGGTTTCAGGGCACATACTATATGAGTGTCTGAGACTAAAAGGGAGATGACAGGGCAGCCAGCGGTGCAGCATAGTGACTAGGCTCTCATTGGATAAGACAGCTGGGGCCAGAGTTCAGAAGCCTTTTAGCAACTGATGCAATGACTCCAGCCCATAGAGAGAAAGAGTTAGATAACGGCGTGTCTGAATCCATTGGGGAAGCAAGGCGCGCCACAAGCAAGGCTTTTTGGACAAACATAAAAAGACAGCCCTTTGGAGAAAAATGACACAGACAAAGACAACATCAAGTTCACTTTTCAGGATCGCCGTGTGTGTGCGTTTGGTGTGGGGAGGGAGGGCACAACATCACAATTGTAGTTGACAGTGACACAACAATGAGCAATCACAGACACTGCTGGGTTAGTCTTTCCACCACCAAGGTTTGACATACCAGTACTCTGGCCAGGCTAATATTTTTACACAGGCTGATTATCCTGTTTATATGAATTTGGTTTATCAGGGGGGAAAAATAATCCCCAAATTCAGGTGTCGTATTTTTCTTTAACTTATTTTCTTCACTGTGAAATGGAAATGATGACTGGGATTTCAGTTTGGCTGACTTTGCATTTCCTATCAATTCAACCTGAACATCACAGGTAAGACAGAAGAGCCGACAGAGGCCACTGGGTCCATTTTGTTTGTCCAAATGACAGTAGCTTGATGATCCCAAAGTACCATATAAAAGCAACATGACCAGAGGGGTGAATAAAAAATATGAAAGTCAAGAAGACCAACAAGAAACATCCCTCAGCATGGAGGAACATTGATTTCAGTTTTCCTCTGCCAGACATTGCCTACCAAATTATTTATGGGAGGAGAAGGAATATATACAAAGGCATGGAGCAAAAAAACAAACAAACATACAAACCAACAAAATACTAGGATTTAATAAGTGCCAATAATTCCATTTACGTGCTCTGGGTTCCCCAGTGACTCTTCGTTTCAAATGAAATTTATTTATTATTCTTAAAGTCATGGCCTTTAGGTACAAACCAACCCCACACATGTCTAGAGAGTTCTGTCTGGTACTGCGAGTGTTCGTCTCAGAATGAGAATATTAAACCTTTAATATTACTATTTATTCAATAACAGGGCATTTGTTTCAAAATGACTGTACTTTTGTTTTTCTCAGATCTGGTTCTCTTAAGTAACCCAATTTAACCTCCAGACGATGATTGAAAGCAGGGGTCCCCAGGCCTGGTCCTGGACAAGCAGTCAATTGGGTTTAATTACAGGAATAATTAGTAGAATTAGTTAATTAAGGGTGCAGGTGGAACGGAAACCAGAGACACATCAGACCTACTGAATTGTGGCTCTGGATAACAGATTTGAAGAACCCTGCTATATATAATTTAAGTAAAACATCTAATGTTGTATTTTTATTACGCCCACTTCTTCATAAACTAGAAATTGTTTTGTGAATAGTGTAGACTTATGTCCTCTAATGTCCTTGAGAGTCAGTGTCCTTCTGGTTTCTCTTAGTTGGTTAATTGAACTAATTATTAATTTCTGTGAATAAATCTAAGCCCATTCCTATGCAGGTGATGCTGTGTTTATTTTTATACCTACTAGTCCATTCTTCTCAGTAATCTATATATCAATATCTACATCTATATCCATTGAAATTTAAACATTATATTTTTGTCTTTAGGCTTCACCAGAGTTTCTTTCAGCTTCTGCTATTCTATTTCAGTTGTATATTATTGGATGAGATATTTGTATTTAGGCAGGGAATGCATAACTAAAGCGTGTACAGTGTACAGCAAACACTACACACACACAGGGCTTATAAGTTCAATTGGGAAACGCAAGTAATTTTGATGAGCTGCTGCATCACACATAATCCATTATACCCAGTGTTTGTGTGTGTGTGTGTGTGTGGGGGGGGGTGGATGCAGTTGACAGTTGTTTATAGTGAATGACAAGCTTACGTTCATAAACTCATTGCTCACCATCGTGGTGTTGGAGACACGCCAGTTGAGTTCATTTGCAATTCAATTTGTTTTTCCTTTGCAATTAATTCGTTGCAGATTTAATCAAGTTAATCAAGCTGAATTGATGTCATTGACTTGAACGTGCCTCGCTGAGATGTATTGATTTCAGCCCCCCAATGTGGGTGCCAGATAAGTGGGCTGCCTGTCAGAACAAAGACGAGACAGCCCAACCCTTCTCCTAAAACACAGGCAGCACTGGCAGGTTTGGAAGCTCAGACTGAAGATCGCCTCTTATCTTTGGTTTCAGAGACTATCTCCAGGCCTTGGGCGATGCTTGGGCACAGTCATCACTGTGTCACGACCACAGATCCGGATCATGTAATGAACGGGGTGGCAATTACAGAGCCGGTAACAAGCAGAACTGACACCAGGAAACGGTGTCTCATCAGTATGCTTTGCCGGGAGAATGTTTGTTTGAATTTATCTTGAGTTTGAATTAGGGATTTTGGTTTGATTTGAAAATCCTAGCAGGGTTTTTGAATACCTCAGCTGAATCTGCCTCGAGAGTGGTCTTGTCTCACATGCTGGAGAGATTCGGCTGTTTTAATCTGTCCTTGTACATCATTTTAGTCTCCAGATTATGGCAGCTGGTTTAGCTTTAAGACTCCTAAAGCAAACCTCGTGAAAAAAAAATTGTATCATTATTATTATTATTATTGTTCTATTACTACTAAAAATACCATTGCAGTGGAAATGGGATGTTCACACAAGGCCATCAAAAGGGCAATCCTGGCCAAAGGTGTCTGTATTAAGCAAAACTCCCCTTCATCCTGTTTTCAATGACAACGTGACCGTGAGGCATGCCCACTCCGGCCACGGAGAATGACTTGCATTATAACGCCATTAAACCTGATTAAACAAGGCATCAAGGAAAATGTTTTCACAGTACACAGCTCTGTAATGTCTGTAGAAAATGAAAGGCCTGCCTTAATGCGCACTGTCATATTGGATTTCCTAAGATGATGAGAGGGCCCGCTCGCTGCACATCTCGAGGACTTGGGCTGGTGTTCGTTTGTGGTAATTATAGCTTGCAGTAATTGAGATTTCTCTGTTGTTCTGTGTCAGTGTGATAAAACGAGTGATTATGCCAGACGCTTCCATTAACTCGCCCAGTCCCTAGGAAGTCCAAGGCAAAAGAAGGAGCTTAATCACGAGAAGTGGCCATTGGGAAAAGCAGGACTGGAGAAATTGCACGGAGGGTGATTCCCTCAACAGGGGCCCACGAAAGACATGCGGAAAAATAATAATAGGAGAGCAAAGATTTGTTTGTTGAAGGTTATTCACCAGACGCCACTCCTTCAAATTGCATTTTTCACTTCATGGCAGATAAATTAATATGTAATCAAGCAACCTGGGAAAGGTCAGAAGTGATTTTTTTATCCCGTAACAAGCCCAAATACAGCTTTCGCAAGTCAGTGTGGATCTTTCTAATCGTACGCCTCACCTTCTCCTTAACTCTTGGTGGGAATTGGTGATCTAAACATTGCCACAGCTTTACAAACCCCCCGGGATCATGTCTTTCCACAGGATCACTGGAAATAGGATCAGGACTCAAGATGCAGGTGATATTGCACACAACTGACATACTTCCTTGTACAGTAATCCGGGCAGTGTTGTACCACCACAAAAATAAACAAACTTGAGCTGTCAAAATGATGCAATGATTTGTGTCCTGATTGTGACATCACCATTTATTCTCAGACCCTCCAACCCCACCCATAGAGACACACACATGCACTGGTCCATCCTGGCAAAGACAGGTCTTCCAGTACACTGTGTGAGAGAGGAAAACAAACAATGGGGTTCCAGCTCTTAGGTTTACATTCCTACTTTTGATCTTTGGGTGGATTGGCTCTATAATTTAAGCAGTGTAGCTGTTTGTGTGTATACCTGTCCTGTATTGCACTTATTGACCCTGTGCAGAATGACAGACTCTGTTGAAGGTAGCCTGGCAGGGGAAGGCTTCTCATTTCAATGATTGCATGGCGCCAGAGCAGAGGGAAGGCAGTAAATCTGGGATGGGCGTATTTATTGTTTTCAATTATTTGGCACTCATAAAGCGCTGACCTACAGTGGGCTGATATATGACCCCTGGACCGAGAGAGCGCTTCGGCTCCTTATGGGCAGGAGCGGTTCGTTAGTGAGGCCTGTCGCATGTCTTTCTCTGTGATGGATCCCCACGTAAGAGAGTGTGTGTGTGAGAGTGACTTTGTCGAATTCCCGCACAGTGTTGACGCTGATTCTAGGTGACAAGTGTGGCGCTCAGTTAGGGTTGAAGGGCGAGAGTGCGCTTTTATAATGAACGCCAGCTGATGACATTATTTATTATTAGATGAGACACAGCCTTCCCTGAAATATTTTTTTTTAATGATAATAATGAAATTATTTTATTATTTGCGTGTTTATGTTTGTGTGTGTTTTAATTAGGTACCCCCCTTGGAAAACACAGAACTCTTTTTGTGTTGCCGACCAGCATGTTTTGCTTGCTTCTTTGTTTCATAGAAGCACAGGAACTCAAACACCTGGACTTTGAGGAAGTCTATTGTTATCTTTTGTCTTTTGTGTGTGTGTATGTTTCGAAATGGGTCGTTTTATCTGTTCTAATCTTTCTATATGCGTCAACGTCCAGGAATTAAAAAGAGAGGAATAAATAAAAAACTGGGTGTTGTATGCCTTTGATTTCATATTTTCTCAAAGTGCTAGCATGTTTTACCCCTACAATGTTCTCATTAGTATTGTAACTGATCAATAAAGCACATGAGTTCAAAGGATACTTCAAAGCTCTCCAGCTGTCTTATGGTACCTAAGCCAACATCTCCCTTTATCAGCAGTTTCAAACAATCAATCGCAATGTCTCTAGTCACATAAAGGGACTTGTTTCTACCATCTGTGTTTCCTTTGTTATAACATCCCCCCTCCTTGTTTTAATATTGTTATAACTTTCTTTCCCCTGTCTTGTGACAAGGGGACAGAAATCGCACGTCACCTTTAATGATACGGACAAGACGTGTTGAACATTAGCCACTGCTTTAATTCTGGTCCTCCTTTTCTAAATGATTTGGTCCTCAGGTAATTTATTAATAGTTTTTAAAACACCGCTTAGCTTCTCCTTTTCATTCTAAGGCATGAACCCTGGGTAGCATATGGCGTTGCTACTTTATTTTCTGACACCACATAACAAAACAAAAAAAGCATGCAGTTCTCTTTATTTACAGCGATTTCATGCATTAACCATAATACACATTTAGTGTCATCTGCTTATCCCCTTCAGACACATGGGCATTCATGCCTGATAGAAGTTGTGTACACAATGGTGCACATGACCAAGGGGGATATAATTCATGCTTTAGTCATACTTTACAATGTCAAATCATTGCTATAATTTAAATCATATTTGTGTGCAAGGCCACCAACAGTCATCACAACAGAGGAGACTGTTTTTTGTTAGGTAGCTTGAAAACGAAATAAACCATAGTATCCCTGATCCCTAAATCCCAACTAGAGTTCTTTCAAGTACACACATGCCAGGCTCTGTCCACTGTCATACATAACCACGTCCACAATACTTGACCTACAGTAGCAACAGTGCCCAAGACTCCCACACAACTCAAACATGTACACATTAGCATAGAGACAAAGGTCAGCACCGAGGAGCGGGTCTGAGCTGCCATTTTTATCAAAGTACCGTGACAATCAGCCCCCGGTACACATATATAAATACCACACATTGGAACCTGAGCTCGAGATAATGGAGGTTGTGTCTTTTAGGTTTAAGTTTGCTTTCTACATGGTTCTGAGTTTGCATGCCATCTTCTGTATTAAGTTTGCATGGAGGTTCTGTGTCTCTGTGTCTGGCTCATGCTGCTGCATTTCTGTAGTGTGAGCGGCAGGGGGCTATTTCTGTGTGTGTTTTGCACTTCGCGGGCCCTGCAGGGGATGCCTATCCAGCCGAGCTCAGATTTACCTATCCTGCGCAACGTGCCGTCACCGAGGAGAGGTTTAGCAAGAAGCTGCTTTTCTCGGTAAGAGCTGCTTAGCATGGGAAATGACAGGCTAAGCAGACAAATTGCAGTTGCTGAATGACATAAAGAGTATAGAGACTTTAACCACCCAAGGATAAAAGCACAAGTTGATTCTGTGCTGAAGATGTAGCCTAACTTTTAGTAGATGTTTTTTTGTTTTTGTTTTTTCCTTATGCATTTAATAAGTCTTTCTGTAATGTCATTATAACATTATGATATTATTATTACATTTTAATAAGTCTTTATGTAATGTAATACACAGACTCAGAGAAAAAAGGATGTGAATAGCAAAATGAGTGAAGTCAGTTATTAGATGAAAACTGAAACGCCTTTTTATCTGAAAATCAAAAAACAGAAGCTCAAATTCTCATCGATTGACATTGTATTTCAAATGCGAACATTCAATATGCGACATACAGACAACATGGCCAGGGCAATAACTATATAAGAATGCCCCACACATTGCAGTGCATAACATGAGGATCTGCGAGGTGATCGAAACGTGTCTACAGGTGGAATTGAAACGTGTGCATCTTAAGCAGACACCAGAAGGCGCTGAGACACTGCAGTGCCGATGCCCTCGGGCAGCTCTGCGCACCACTAAGGAGCAAGGGAGGAGAAAGAGCAATTGTGGGCGTTGTGGCACTTGAAGGCAGGGATGACTAATTGGACCTATTCACCTATTGACCTGTGCAGTTCTTTTCTTGTTTTCACCAAATGCACACTTCATAAGAACAGGGGAGGTTACTCAAGTGTTGTGGTCCAGTCCTCTACAGGTGAACTTTAAATCCTGAAAGTCAGTTCCTCAACTCGTTTCCCTTTTTAAACTGTTCCATGGTCTGGTAGTTCTCCCTGCTATGGTAGGTGTTTCAACCAGGAGGATATTGTAGAACTCTGTAGGAAGTTTCTTGTCAGGTCAAGAACTATGCAAATGTTTCTTTATTCTAGAATTCAGTGTTTGTGGTAATGAGATCACATGCAAGAGGCATTTGTATATAGTTTGTTTTAAAGCTGTTATAATTAGTCTTTTTAAACTATGACAGTACTCAGCCTTTGAAGTATTAGAGAGAGACATTTTAAACAGGAACAATTATATGTTGATAGTTTCTTTACTGTCAAAAAGTAGATCCTAAGAGACTCTTTCTCTGAGCTGGGTATGAGTCATTGTAGAGGTCGAAATCACAAATAACTGTTTAACACGAAGTTCCCAGATGAAAAGGGACAACTTTAACAAGCTGTGTTAAAAAAAAAAAAAAACATGCTAAATATCTACTATAAAGCTATACTAGTATTTCTATGGTTCACAGGAAGGTGACTGACTAAGTCATCATTATAACCGTGAAGCTAAATTGAATAAGAGTAGGCTTTGCCACACCTGGTTTTCATAGCAGGCCTTCTAGATTTTGAGGAGTTGAGCTACTAATTTAATTCATTTTGTAACTGTAATCCTGAGTAATAATTGCCAGTGGAGAGATCCTTCGTGACCAGCAATAAGGCTGAACTGGAGGGCTGTGAAATCCCAGAGTTCATAGTGGCTCTACGTGGGCTGAGGTGGTATACTCATTCTTTAAGGTCGACTTATGTTTTTTTTTTAAGTTTCTGCAAGTTTCCTTTTTTTTGGCATTCAGCATTCTCCACTCTCCATCTGGCCCTGCCTGCTGAGAGGAAATACAGCCTCAAATTTGCGACAAATTAATCTGACAAGTTTGCAGCTCGCAGTTTTCTCTCGGATTACTCTGTTCCTGTAACTGAAGAAGGCAGTTGTTGCCATGGATACCGTAACCACTTTTACTTGCTGACGGAACCGTAGAAGAATATTCTCTGAAATTGCCATTCATGTACTGCTGTGAGCGTATGTACTTAGCCTTGTCTAATGCAGTTATATATACCTGTGTTGTGTGTGTGAATTAAAGTAATTGACCTGAAGCCTAAACAAACTGTCTGTTTATATGTATGTCTTCTGGATCAAAATACGGACGAAACACATTGCTATAAGTTAGTTTATTAGTTATTTATCATTGCTCACAGGACAGCTGTTGATTGTGAGCCCTAGTTCCCAGTCCTTTGAGCTCTCCTCTACAGCTTTCATTAGCCGGCCCCAGAATCCACACATACCCTCTCTCCGCAGACAAACACTTTGCGGAGCGAGACCCTGATGATGAATCACTGCCTTAACCAGCAGAGTCTTGCTTTAATGTAATATTTCAATGAAGTGCAGCTCGGCAACACATAGCTGCGGTGCCGAGAAAAGGGGAAAAAAAGGAAAGAAAAGGCAAACCCTTTCCAAAAGCTTGTCGGGGCTAATTCGAGTTAATTTGAGTATTTGTGACGCTTAATTGTCACTGCTGGAAAGTGATTAAGTGGCGCACTAAAGGATCGATGGATGAATTAAAGGAGCTCAGAGCTTGCACTTGGCATGGTGGCCACTGTCCAGGGGAAGGCAGTGGCTATGAGGCTAACTGGGGTGGTCCTTCACCGTTTGAAATGTGTGGCTGCTGGTTCAGAGTTCATCCAGTTCGATTCACCTTCCTGCAGTCGAGGAGGCTAAATATGTGACTGCAGACAAGGGCTCCGATTGCTTTATCTCGAGTGAGTGTGGAATATTTGAAGCAGTAATTGCATTGGAAATGTAAATCTCTCTATTGCTATGTAAAGGCATAAATGACATTGTCATCAAAAGAACATAAGAACAGAACAGTGTTAATAATTGAGAGAAGGCCTTTCTGCCTAATCTTGCTATTTTTGTTGCTAGTACCTTAATGGGTCAAGTATTCCAGCAAGCTAAAACGAAAGCATCCATGGAGAAAGTCCGCTATCCATGGAGAAAGTCCACTTCAGCTGTTTGTCTAGGAAATTGGGTCCAGAACCACCCAGACACAGTTTTGACTCCTGTTTCTGTTTTGAATGCTCCTAAACCAGGTATCAGCTTCACCCTCCTGGCCCTAGTTTTGCTGTTCCTATGTCTCATACGTGGTCCTCATGCAACAAAGGGAATAGTGAATTTAGAAGACCAGTAGGTTTGATTTCAGAGCACGTGTGGTTTGTGTAGATAAGGTCATTGCCAGCAATAGTAACATGAGTACACAAGGTAATTTTCCGTGTTTTGTTTTACTGATTCTGTTGTCCTTTTTCATTCTCTGCCTGTTTAAGCTGCACCATGCCATTGCTGGTAATTTCTCCAGAAGCCTTTGAAATCAATTTACTTTGTGGTTCTGTCACTGTCGAGATCAAAATTAAATTTCTGAATCAACCATTTCCCTTAAGCGTGCAGCTGACTATTCATTATTTAATCCTTGACTTCAAGCACTCAATCATGCTGTCAGCGGAAGAGCACGCAGAAAGCAGTCAAAGGGCTCAGGCAGATAAAGCGCCTGCCTGGCTGAGTCCTCCAGCCCTGAGAGGGACAGAGCGTGGCTGGATGCTGGGAGGGGTTGGCCTGGGATTGGGTGAGGGCAGGCGGGTGTGGGATCCTCTGTCTGTCACTCCACACTGACCCCTGGTGGCGAATGAGGGCTGGCGAGAGTGAGTGTTACCCGTGGCTGCTTTCTCTTGCCTCCAGAGGGCACTTAACCCCCACACGCTCAACTCATTTCAATTCCACATCTTATCTCTCCATATCAAAGGGAGCAGCATGAATGCCATCTCCGAGAAGCTGTGTTTGATCGTCAGAGTTGCAGCTCTAAAACTTTTCCCCAGACAGGAAGGGAACAGCTTAGATGATGCTCCAAACCATACAGTGGGGTCAGAAGAGCAAGGGAGATGTGTGTTGTGGAAAGAGGAAGCAATGTTTGAACCTTTTTCAGCTCTGGAATGAAACAATGTGTGAGCAGAAAAGCAGAGAGTGCTGGGTAGTAGGGCTGGCGAGTTTTTGTGATACAGTCGATATATTATTTTCTGCGAAATGCAAAATACTTTTTATCGTGAGTATCGGAAATGGATAAGCGAGTAGTTTTGTAGTTAACCCTGCTTTGGTACCATGGGGTCTCTGTGACCCCACCCCAGTGGAACTGTCAATGTAACTTTTTCATGGTACCAGAGCAGGGTTAATCAGGAGATGCAAGTGCTTACTTGTGTTGCAAAATGCTTTACTTGTTGTTTTTATGTGACAGTAAATACTTTAATTTTGTGTCTATATTTTAAATTTTTTTACATTTTCTGCAGGCTTCATGAAGTCTATTCTGTATGCTTGGGTGTATTCTGTGCTTTTTTGTCAAAAAGTATTTTGACAGCAATTTAGTATTTGTTATTTTGCGCCTTGCTTTTACAAGAATACTAGAGGTATTTTTTATTGTTATTTGTTTTTTATTTAAAGTACTCATTGAAATTCAGGTAAAACTAAAAATCTTATTTACCATGACAGCCTGGCAAGTGGTATTGTATGTTAGCTTTGGATATTTAATGATTAACGAAAGATTTGTCTTGGTCTTATTTTGTAGCTTGTTTGGAGAAAAACAAGAAATATATATATATAACAACCCCAAACTTCTAAAAATATTGAGGTATTATTTTTAGGTCATATCGGACAGCCCTGTTGTGCCTCAAACGGGGGGCGGTCACGTACAGGTCTGGGCTTGTTCTATCAGTGTACAAACGACTGTATAATTTCATATATCAGTGTCATGGTTTCCTATACACTTAGCAAGGTGATCTAGGGCTCAAGGGCTTGTAGTTCAACATGATAATGACCCTAAACACACAGCTAGCCTCAATCTAAATGACTTAATTATCCATTTATACTCCCAATGCAAAGACTCATTGAAAAAAAAAGAAAAGGCAATCCTGATGATATGCCTTGACTTGAAATGAAATGTAATAATGTACTTAAGAATACACCTCGGGATCAGCTCAGTAAATCACACAAAGCTTCATCGGTCAAACTAGACATGCCTGTCGATTTACCAGGTTCCTACACCGAGAAATAATTTTTTTACGTGCATAGACGTAGAAGTCTATATAACACATGTATGTGTAGAACAGGCTGAGAAAGAATAACAGCTTTAGAAATTGATGCATTCACCTCCACAATCCCTTGACCTTAATCCCCTTGAAATGGTATGGAATAAGCTTGACAATCGAGGGAATACAAATTTGACAGGTTTAATTGTTGGGGAAGATTCAGTTTGAATGGTGGAAAGAAAAGCCGTCGACCAGGTTGATTGAGTTGTATGGTATCGCTAGAGTATGTGTAGCTGTGATTACAAACAAAGGAGGATTTTGAAATAAGGAAAGAATGGCAGCGAATGAAATTTGTTCAGTTATGTTGTTTGGAGATCGATACACCACACACATGAACAGCACATTCTGACACTGTCTTTCTCAGTTGATTTCCGAAGGTTTTCCAGGTGGCCGGTAGTGTATCTATATTCAATTTTCTGCTTCATTTGTACAGTTATGCCTGATCCTACAGCTGTTGAAAACTGGATGGATCAAGCTGTTTTCTAATGGATGTCATTTCTATTCCTAGTAGATATATTTCTTAAGTATGCATGTTAATGTAATTATATTAAAATGAACCCAAGCAGCAAATATTGTTTCAGTGTCTTTAGTATTCACTTAGAAGTCGTCGGCTTAGAAACTACATTACCTCCTGGATGCCTTCATTACTTTTTACTTTTTTTTTTTTACTAGAATCCTCTAATTTAATACATTTAAGTCCTCAGCAGTTCTTATTTTTTTAGGTCACCTTCAACAGACCTTATTATTGTTATGATTGTGCTGCTACAGGAACTGTCACTTCGTCCTTAGATCCAGTATTCAGCCCTACTTGTTTGTAGAGCTAAAACGGCAATGTCTTTGAAATGTAATCGAGTTCCCACCCCCACTTTGTACTTCTGTTTAAACACTGTGAAACAGACATCACTTAAAATGGAAAGCCTTAAAAATCAAATGGCTTTCCTGGAAACGGGGAAAAAAACGAATATACTCAAGGCTGCACAAAGGAGGCTTTTTGTTTTACTTTGTGTGTGTGTGTGTGTGTGTGTGTGTGTGTGTGTGTGTGTGTGTGTTTAATTCAAAGATTTAAAGCATGCAATTATAGATGAAGGAATGCTGGATTGGCCACTCCGACGTTAACAAGCTGGTGAAAAGCGATCTGAGAGGACACGTTGATGCACCCAGGATGTTTTAAGGGATGTTCGTTAATTGTTTGCTAGGAGCAATTTTCTCCTGCAAAGTGGGCACAGATTTGAATCACACTGAAGTTGATAAATAGTTTAATGGAGTTACTGTCAGACTGAAAAATGCGAGGCGGATGTGCGTGGAAAGCGACACGCCGCCCTCTGTGCTCGAGGGAGCGGCACTGCGGTTGGTTCAGGCATTTGGCAGGGGGTACCTCTGAATTCTCCGTGCCAGATCTAATGAACTGATGTACTTGGCTGCTTCTCAGCTAGGGCTGCAGCAACAGTACAGAGATTTCACATCCACTCCAGTGCCAGACTTCCAGGACTGTGCAATAGACTCTGGTAGCCCTCTTTGGCCTGGTTTGAAATTCTTCGGCGGACGGCAGGGGTGGTTGTCCATCAGATATTATAAACTCCAGTCTGGTTCTCTATAGTATGCTTTTTAATATTCCCTTCTCCCCCCCCATCTTTAATTTCAATCCATTAAATCAGATGGCTGTGGCCTAGTTTTGGCGAACACGTCATTTCCATTTTTGTTTCCTTTCAGATTTGCAGGCAAGATACTCTGGGGTTTAGGTTGTTTGGATTGAATACATTGATGAAAAGATTTGGGGTTGTTTCCCTCAAATGATATAATCAGCTTTGGGGAGAGAGGATTAGATGATTCAATTTATCCAGTGTGATAAAGGCACAGGAGGGAGGGAGAGAGACAGAGGAAATCAAGTCAGAGGTTGATACTGTACTAACAATCATACAGATAAATGTTATCCTTATTTATATATACTATATTACCTATATGTGTGAGACAAGGCTTCCTCTGCCAGCAATATATTATGCCAGAGGTTTTGTAGCAGTTTGTTTTTGTGAAGAGCACCTTCACCGTCAGCATATATTGTATAATTTAGATTTTGAACCAAAGTGGAAGTGCCAACATTAATATGGTGGTTTGGGTGAGGGCTGGGATGTTAGTAATGCATCTTGTCACAGAGTTGGGCACAGTGGTTCTGGAAGAATTGGACTTTAACCATTTCTTAGCCTGCCAGGCGCCCTGACCTCAATCCCATAGAACACCTCTGGGATTATCTGGAGGAGAGAGCAACTTTCCCTCTGTCACGAAAGCCAAGGCTTGGCCTCCACTTTATTAAAGACAATTTTTAACTGCTGTCAAGCTTTGCAATGCATTGTGATTATGTACAGAGCACAGCCTTTCCAGTGTGTGCAATTTAACACAACACCGAACGGAACTGACAAAAGACACACCGGTATCTTGTACCTCAGCGTTGTGTGTCAAGCAAGGCCTAATGTGGACATGACACATGTGGATGAGCACACTGTATGATTCCACTGTTTTGGAGGATGTCTGTATGTGCATGCTTTCGAAACTGCAGGTACCCAACCCAGTCATGCAGAGTAGGCTGTACTTCGAAGTGTTAAGCAAATGAGTGCATCAGCACTGTGCCTCGGGAGAAGCCTGCGGTTGTCTGTTGTTCATCCAGTGATTAGATTGAAACTGTCAGGGTGTCTCCAGAAAGACACCTCCGCTTGATCTACATGGTACTTCTCACCTGTCAGTCTGCTTTTTGTGGCCCTCTGTTTGTCATGTCTCACAGCAGGGGGGTGGTAAACACCTGTGCCTGAAAAAGAGCAGCTGGGTCTCCCTGTCAGGATGTGACCAGGCAGGGATATTGACTGCCAACTTGGAGTTCAAAGAGAATGGAGGAAGAAACCAAATGCAGAGTCTGCTTTCTTAGGTTATTGCCTTAGTGTACATGCTAGCTTTGTGGACACAGCTAGGATCCATCCTGTCTTGCCCACCCCTTATTAAAATTGTGTGTCATATTTGCTTAGACAAAAGTAGAATTTAGAATTTAGAAATAGAACCTTTAGAATACTAGTGCACACGTTTCCAAAGGGCAAATTAAGTTAATGGTCATTTAAATGCCGCATTTCTCAGTAACAACAGGAAAGAAATGAATCCAATGTAGCTTGAGGTGGTAACTTTTGTCCGAAAGTGTATGGTGCATCGTTTTGAAAAATGCCACCCATGCCAACGTCTGGTCAGTGATGCTTCAGTTTAGATCCTTTGACTTCTTTAAGAGTGACAGACATACGTGAGACCTGTGACAAGTGGGAGAGGAGTGTGGAGCGTCTGAAGCACGAGCGCTGATTGATGGTTTACATGCTAAAAAAAAAAGAATCCCTGTTAGCTGTAGCGTGGAACTTACAGAAAGGTTTCATTCTGTTTCTTTGGCTGTGTTACTTGCAAGTCTTCTGTGCCTGCCAACATCCATTTTAGTCAGAGTCACTGACTTGACATCTTCGCTTCACACGTGCTAGAATTCAGTCCACGCTGCTCAGTTAATGGTATTCCAAGGCGGGTGGGTGGGGGGATCAGGAAGGAGTCTAGTGGGTTTTTGAATACACTCGCAGACGTAGTGTTTACTGTGGGTAAGAAAACTGATTTCTGAAGTCCTGCCAATTTGGGAGCTGATTCAGTGAAGTTTAGCACCAGGGAAGGTAATCTGTGTGGGCAACACCTTTCACCGGATTCTCCTTCCCTCTGCTTGCACTTGGTTTAACAGTATTAGGAGTTTTTTCGGAGGAACGCCTCACAATGCAATGCACTGAATGGTGTAGGATAGGACTGTGTTTGAATGTTTTGAAACAGACATTGTTTAGATGGGAAACTGGTGTCTGGGCTTTAAAGCAAGGTAGTCAGAGCTCTGGCCTAGGGGGAGCTGTGAGTTTGTGATTGGGTGCTATCGCCAAGAAAGAAAGACTCTCATCCTGCATTTCTCGCGCCTTGTAGCTTTCTAATGTTAAGTGAGTTGGGACTTATTTATTATGAGCCTTAGCTTCCAAATGTTATCTCTCGTGAATATACAGTTTTGTTTTTGTTTTTCTTTCTTTTTCCATTAATTTTTTTGGTCAATTAACAGGGTTGATTACATTTCGCTTAATAATGAATTGTGTAGAGCGAATTAAGGCAAATGAACACAGGAACCAGTTGCTCAACTGCAGGTCTGGCCTCGGCTTCCCCTAATGAGCTCCAGGAGATGCAAATGTGAACTGATTGCAGCGTCTGTTTCTTGTGATTCACTCTTCATTAAAATCAGCTGTAGGAAAATAAAAAAATATGCAATATGCTCAAGATGGTAATTGCTTTTTTTTTTATTTCTGACTTTCTTTGTTTCCATTCCTCTTTTTCTTTTTCTTTATTATTATTATTATTATTATTATTATTATTATTATTATTATTATTATTATTATTATTATTATTTTTGTTTTATCATCCAGTGAATGCCTCTACCACCCCTGAACAGAATTTCACACATCTCTGAAGCAGTTAGTTGGATTTGCATCTGCACTTCTAGACAGTCGCACCCCATCACATCAAGCATTAACTGTATGGTTTCAGCACATATATGAGGAGGTATGCATGTATGGTGTATACTTACATGCACACATTAATATCTCCCCCTGCCAGCATTTGCCACCACACACACTATAAGCCTTCCTTAGCACAACATAAGCAGTGATTATCATCCATTAAGTTTAACATTTCAGCTGGGTTAAGGTCGAGGGATAGGGGTGGCTAGTGCATCCACTCCCAATCTGCTATTCTTCTTGTTATGCGTAATAGAGGTTGAGTCTGACTTTAAGGTCATTATCATGTTGAAATACAAAGCTTTTACGCCCACAAGTCCTTCCTGGGGGTGTTTTTCATGACAGAATGAAATTGTTCCCTAACAAATGTACCCATGATTGTTTATGATACCAAACAAGTCCTGACCTTCACCTTTTTGGCACCCTGTCTTTTTCTATCGGCACTGCAAAACATTTTGACAGCCTTCCACCGCCTATCCCCACCCCCCCCCACCCCTCATGTAACGGTTTAATCTTTGAGCTCAGAAAAATAAAAAATAAAACCCACAAATCATTTCATCCGTCAATACCACTGTTCTCTTTTGCTCTTTCGTCCAAGCCTTTTGGTTTAATGCCCCTTGCGAACGTTTCTGACATTTTGCTTGTCTGAGTGAAAGATTTTGGAGCTGGAACTCTGCTATCATAGCAGCTTCTCAAAGAGATCTCTCTATTGATTCCTTTGATGCCGAGGGATTTTGCTATACAGAACTGAAATCAGAGGCATGTTCAGTGCTGATTACACCCTAGCTTTGGACTTTCAGACAATGAGTCTGTCTTCTCTGTTAAGTTGGCTGCCTCTGTCGGCCTTGGTCTCTGCTGTCTGTCTTTGTTTTTTTGGGTGTGTATGTTAAATGTGGTCTGTTTACAGTCTGGATATGTTTCTTCATTTGAATTCTTTCTCGGAACCATCAGAAGGATTTCACAATAACAAGGAACTTAACCTTGAATACTGCAGTAAAATGAATTAATTGTGGGAAGAAGCAGAAGCAAAGAAACGTACATGCTTTTTTAAATGGAAAGTGGGCTAGGTTGCAAAATGCATTGCCATTTTCTTTGTTTTCTTTTGTCTCCTGTTCAGCTGCTTCTAAATTCTGCTCTGATGCCATTTTGTTGATTATAGTCTTATTTTGCACTTGTGCTTTCTTCTCCTAGCCTTCAGTTAACATTTGTTTTCCCTTTTTTTCCTAATACTTTCCCCTGATTTCTCAAACCACTCACCGATTTGAATGCAGTTTGTGCTCAAAAGCTCTGCGCTGCCGTGGCAATGGCTGCTTCAATGCAAGAGAAGCTTCCGGGGGCTACAAAGTGATGCCTGCACTTGTTACAGCGCAGGTACAGAGTCATCACACAAGGAAGAAACCAAAACCAGTTATTACATCAAGCTCCCAAACCCAGCCTAAAGTTAAAGTAATCTTACTGCATGGTTCCATCACTGGCAGGAAAAACATATGATGGCATATGGCTTCTTCTGAAAGAGGATCTGCAGAAAAGGGAGAGCAAGAAAAAACACAAAAAAATTTAAAAATAAAGAAAATTGAGAGAAGATGGGCTCCAAGACAGTGTCACAGAGGGGAAATGACAAAGCCTTTATTAGGAGATCATGCATTTGCATGGAAGCAGCGAGCATGTGAGCTACAGGTGATTGCAGGGTGTAGGATTCACCACCCACTCCCGGTGCCTCCCTCCTGGGAAATGTCAAGCAATTTCTCTGAAACTCTACAGAGAATCCCCCCTCCCCCCAAAAAAAACAAAAAAAAGAAAAGAAAATGCTTGTAGTAAACAAAGGAGGAGGAGAACGGTTTGCAGAGAAAGAGGAGGCTGAATATACGCAGTGGCTCTAACTTGCAATGCCTGATTAGTCCTGAGAAAAAGAGCAACGGAGGGAGAGAGGATAGTGGAAACTTGCATCAGACGGCAGCCATGACCAAAGTTTGACCTGGGCTAATGTTTCCATTTCCATTGTCAGATCACTGAAGGGACTTAGGATGAGACGAGGCCACGTGGCACACTTACATAAACTAGATGTTATTGTCCTAAGCCGTTTTTTTGGCCTATGACCGTTTTCTAGTGTACAAAAGTGTATCTTAATTTATTTCTGCACCAAAGCATCCCCAGTGGTCTTCGTGTGCGGTAGCAATGGGTTTACGAGGTTCGGCAGGAGCGAGGGGCTTCCAACACTTGAACACTTGCCAGCAGGATGGCATTCATTCAATTAACCTCTCTAGGAATCCGAGCCATGACAGCAGAGAGATTGTGTGTGTGAACCTATAGTCTGATTTGATCTGATTTATTGCCGGTAACTTTTCAGGAAGTTTTCTTGCCTTAAAAGAAAGAAGAAAATAAGTATTGTTTACGGTTAAAGGTATTTTCAATGACAGATCCCGGCACATATTGCAGGGAGAAGAGCGGTGAGGCAAAATGTTTCAATTTCTCTCTGCGGTCCGGAGTCAAGGCTCCTGTCAGTCAGACATCAACGCACGGGGGCTGTAGCCAGCAGGCACCTGTCACTGTGGCTTAGTGACAAGCTCAGAGAAGCCTCTCCCGTCCCAGGCTGCTTTTCAAGACCCCCTGGTCCTGTCACACTGTGGGGCAGTGATGGGTGAATGAGGCCGGTCAAGGACGTAGGATTTCACCTGTCAGAGCTAGTCATCCATATGAGGACTTGCAGTCAACCTCAAAACTGCATTTTGTGATGTCTGAGCTGGGGGAGAGGAGATTGGAGGACAGGGGGGCACCTTTCTCCAAGAGTGAGGGGGTTAATCCTTGGTATAGAGGCACCGGCCTATTAGAATAGGCAGCGAGGACAGGCTTTGCTGGTATTGCTCCCTCCTCCCTCTTCCTATAGCTTAATCTAAGGGAATCTTCTTCAGAGAGACAGCAGGCCAGGTATAATTATCTTCCAGGCTGAGAATAGGCAAAGGGATGGAAAGAGATCTCTAAAAGACAGGGTACCTTGATCCCCAGCAAAGCGTCTTGGTACAGACGGTTTTGGATGTCTGATTGGCTGTCCTGCTGATGCACTGCAGATAACCGAACACAGGCAACAGAGAGACCCTTTTCTGATTTAGTTTGGTTTCCTGTTTCACCGCCTGCCAAAATAATACACAAATAAGTCAATAAATAGATAAATATAATGCTGATGTATAGTACAGACACATACTTGCATTAAGGTGGTTTTAATATGATTTTATCAGTTTTATAGAAGCGCAGTAGTGCTTTTTATTCCGTCAACTTCGGGGTGTCACAGTTCGCGACGTTCAGATAAGCTGAAAGGAATGAAATTTGCAGCTCTGTAACTGTTTTCCTGGAGGGCAGAGCTGCATTTGCCAAAAGAATTTAATGTGTTTTGTGAAGCCCTGCTCGCTCCCACCCCTCTGACATTTGAAGTTTGAGCAATATATAACACTTCAGAGTCCAGCAGCCGCTAATTGTGCCGATCCCTTTCAAGTGCTTGGCCTAGGTGCGAACACGAGCTTGTCTGGACTTTGGAAGAAACATTGAAATCACCTTTTGATGATTTTAAACATGACATGGCATTTTAAACAGGCTTTCGTCATGAAATCAGAGACTACGGTGTCGGCATTTACAGCTGTCACAAAAATTGGTAAGCCCTTTTATGAACTGGACTGGGTTTCCTTTATCCTTTTTTTTTGTCAGTTTGACTTCATGAATAATACATGAGGTGTGATGTCACAATAGACTGTTTTGATTTTAGTTTTAGTGTTGCTTACATTATCTTTTCTCCACAAGGAACTACTGCGTTCATTGGGATTATGGCTGGGCTTTTTTCTAAGCACTCCCAGGGTATTCAATAGGACTTTGTGGCCATTATTGTAAACTTTGATATTTTTTATGTACATTCATCTTGCCCTACACTAACAGTCACCCTACAAAGTGGCTTAGCACCCCGTTCTTTCTTTGCTGCATCCTCAAATGAAGTCACGACTCGGGGGGTTAGGGCTGAGAAACATAAATCATCTCAGATGTATCCATTGGAACTAAATCCGACCCACTGAGCTGCAGAACCAACGGAGACTGTCGGAAGCGGTGTAGCATCTGCCTCCCTGACCTGAAGCTTGGCACGTGTTTTAAATGCCAAAAGCCCTGACAAAAATGCCACGTCTGAAAGTTATACCTGCTGAAACGTTTCCAATCACTCCTTTGAAGCTTTGATGTGCACCTCAGAGAGAGAAAAACTTTTATTTTCTCTATTATGCTTTTATTTGTGTTTTACATTTTGTATCCCCCTTTCTTTTGTTATTACTTTTGGCTGTTACGTTTGATTCCCACACCTACCCTCTCGGTCCGTCTTATGCATCATTTTGCAGGTTTAGTCTTGGTTTTTTTGTGTGGTTTTGATTAGTATTGGAGTATACAATTGGAAATACACATCTTTCCTTTCCTTTTTTTTCCTCTTCTTTCTCCTCCTGTCAGTACACTCTCATTGACAAACCCAGCCAAAGCTTTGGGAGCTATGGTCTCTGCGATTACCAAGGAAACTGCTTAGTTCAAACACAAATGGAGATGACAAATAGAGACAGCCGAAGAGAGCATTTCATTGGAGTCTGGCATTATTACATGAACACTGTGGCTCCAGGAGCAGTCTGTGGTAAGGCACTGAGGTATACATGTGCGGACGGTCACATCAATCATGGCAACGAATCACCGAAAGTTCATAGCTCTCGTCTTCGTCTCAGCGAACACTTGTTCTTTTATTGCCTTAACTGCTTTCAGCATGTGTCACACACTCCAGTTCATAAGGGTATAGGAGCCAATTTGATTAGCATCACAGATTGTAGCTTATGTTGTGCAGGTAGTGGGAGATGAGGAATAGTTGGTAGTTGGAGAAATCGAGTAGGATCGTGTGCAATCACATCCTTCCTGCCTCCAGTGCTGAGTCTTGAGATTACTTTGTAATATCCTTTGCAGGTCCACCTTGATTGTTCTCAATACATATAGAAATGGATTGTTCATACTTTAGAATAATGGCTTCACATTCGGAATGATTTAACGTATGGAATAACACCTGTGTATCTCATGTACTAGAGTTAAAGGTTGGGCCTAGTGCCAGAGTTATAGACTGGGGTTGGGAGATATTTTGCTGCAATGCTTGCAGTATTCATATCAAAATTTACCAGTACGTTAACAATGGATGTAAAGGTAATGACATTTTTCTTGAATATGGAGCACTGGGAAAAGTCAAGCTTATTTTTTTGTAATCTTACACATCACAACCTATCGCTTCAGTAATGCGTCAGTAAATGTCATTGTGCGCGTCCTGAGGAGTTTTGAAAGATGCTGGGCCAACGCTCAGCCTTTTGAGATGTCAGCTCGCGTTCCTGCAGGCGCCTTGCATGTCCTCGACGCTGCCTCCTGCCTTATCCCCCTCGTAGTTGCCGGGAAGATGCTTTTCTTGTGTCCTCGATGTGAACGGGGAAGTCTGTGGTTGGATTCTCTCTGGAAGCCGCCGGTGAGGTCAGCTAGATGGCAGCCTTGAGGAAGCCTCACATATGTCTCACCAGGAAGTGACCAAGGAAAATGCAGATTACAGACACATTATTCAAACAGTTGCAGCAGCACATGCTGACATGCGACGCTGTATTTTCCCCCCAACTCTGCTCTTCGGTCTGTATTTCTTCCTCGATCTGGCCTTATCCTGTATGATTTCAGATTTGTGATTGTTGGGTTAGAAAGTGTGTAGACAGCAAAATAGTTGTGGCCCAGTCAATTCGCACAACAGGCCAAAACTGGTCTGCATCTTCTCACCCAAATATGTCTACCGGACATATGGGACAGTGCTGGTCCAGTTTTGGAAGACTCATCAATGTTTTACGAACCAGTACTGGCCCAAATCTAACACATTTTTATATATGGCCCTTTTATATACGCCTAATCTGATCCAAGTCCATTTCAATATAATTTCATTAGTATAGATCTGTTGCATAATGCATTATTAATATTATGTTATCCAAGAAGACAACTTACTTGGTTTAAGAAGCACTAACTAACAATTATGTAAAAACATGAGGTATAAAAGAAGATGGGAAAGCCATGCATAATGTAAACAGTGCTTTAAGGAAGTGCTTTTAAATCTCTGTCACTGTCCAGTGTGCTGTGTTCATGCCCATTAGCCTGGGATTTGGGGGCCTTGGGCTTATGACCACCCCCTCTGACAGAAGCAGGTTAAACCAGTGAATTGCAGGCTTAGACATAGGCTTTTACTTTCTAACCCTGTAAAACAAAGTCCATCTTGCAGCACTGAACTTTAATCAGTACTAATGAATCCATTTAATAGACATTCCATGATTTAGGTGATTTTCCCAATAGAGTTGCCTCATCCCACACATAATGAGGCAACCCTCATAATGATTTATTTAATTTATTCAGTATTTGATATTTGACTGATTAGTGAAATAAAGTAACACACATGGAAATATATATTGAAAAGGGTCCCCTGTAAATGCCATTAGATCATCAGATGAATTTAACTAAACTGAAAAAGTGAATAAAGATCAAATAAAATCTGCACCGCCTCTTATAGACTTTTAAAGGCAGGGGTGTCAGACTCCAGTCCTAGGGGGTTGCTGGTTTTTGTTCCAACAGGAGCACTCAATTACTTAATGTCATTATTTACTTATGTAAGTTTTAGATCAGCCTACTACTGATTTTTATAGCCAATACCTTACAATTTGTGGATTACTCAAAACATTGAACCCACAGAAAATTTCAGAGTCTGGAGAGAAGTGTTAAATCACCAGAGAGTCTCTCACAAAGTACTTTTGTGGCAGATGTTCCCAAGTATTTTTGGTCAAGATTGTGATGCCGTACAATGCCTTGGCTAGCACTTTGAACATAAGCATGTTCGGCTTTTAGGTGAAAACTAAGCTCAAACTTGAGGTGCTCTTAGGATATTGAAATTCACAGTCACAGCGATTACTTTGTTTTTGTCCATTAAACCATCCAGAAATATATAGATCTGTGGTTCTCAATCCTGCCCTGGGGGACCCCCTACACTGCTGTTTTTTGCTCCAACTGAGCTCTCAATTACTTAATCGAATCCTTAATTGTAATTTACTTACCTTTTAAATTGTGTAACTGATCAAAAGTTGGTTCCTCTATAACAGGGGTTTTCAAACCGGTCCTGGAGTACCCCTGGCCCTGCTGGTTTTTGTTCCAACCTAGATCTTAATTACTTAATTGAATTGTATATGGCTTTGTTAGGGCAATTAATGATTCAATTAAGCATTTAAGACCTCAGTTGGAACAAAAACCAGCAGGGCAGGGGGTACTCCAGGACCGGTTTGAAAACCACTGCTCTATAAGATTGTTTCCATTAAGTAATTGAAAGCACAGTTGGAACAAAAACCAGTAGGGTAGGGGGTCCTCCAGGATCAGGGTTGAGAACCACTGATGCATCTAATAGATGCATAATAAACACCAAATTGTGTGTTCCAGAATATTATTCATTAGAGTGAAATACTACACATAATGGCTGTACAGTAGGCAAACCACAAATGTGGTTTAAAATGTATATACATTTCAGACATTCTCACAATAGATTTAATTTACTTGCAAGACCAAGAGTCTGCAATGAAGTCACTTGAATGTATTGTATCAGGAGGAAATGTAGAGGGGAAGCAAAAGAGGCATCTTAAAACCATAAAATCTAAAATGTAAACAGGAAAATTAAAACGTTCCAGTCCAGTCTAATGACAGTGGCGATTGAACAGCAGTCCACCTCGGGCTTCTCAGTCTCACCGGGGGCAGGGAACGATGCATCACGTGGAAAGACATAAAAACAGCAGCATTAATGTGCAGCGCTGTGGTCTCTCTCAAATCAGCACCACAATTCAAATGCTCCCAAGTCTTATATATTGAGCAAGCAGGGGAAGAGAAACTTAACTTTAGGGAGGGAGCATTACAATGTAGCCTTGTTTGCAGTGCCAGGCCATTGCAATCTCTTGTCCATCCACCATCTCTGGCCCCACAGTCTCTGCTGTCCATATATAGCTGCTCTGGACAGGCTGTAACCTCCAAAGCCAGTAACTTCTATAGTACTGTCAACAGCAATCATAACTTTGTTACTGCAGTCACAGCTGCTGCACTCTGCCTCTACACACCTCCTTTGTCAAGGGTGAGCCTTTATTTATACAGCAGTCAATCTCAAGCACACTTTCAGTTCAGGTGTGTGTAATTAGGGAAATTAGTTAATTAAAGGGTTTGTTTAGTCCATGCTGTACCTTCCAGTATGACAAGTTAATAAGTCACAATCAATGAAAGAACATGCAATACATTTAACTTAATAATAGAAAAAAACAAATTGTGTAAATCCAGTAATGAAAATTAGTGTTAAATATACTACTTGTCACACCTGTGACATAAGGTTGATATACCAGTTCTTAGAGTATGTAAGTGAGCAAGTCTGCTGTGGCTCACTGCATGTTATGTTGGTCTAGAAGCTAAAATGACCTGGGTTCAAATCTTGATGGAGGACCTGTCTTAGGAAAATCTGTTGTGTTTGTGGTGTGGTTTTGTGCCAGAGGGGGCAGTGTAAGGTTGATAGACTTGAACTTTGATTTAGATAAAGGTGAGTCCAATGTGGCTCACTGCATGGAGTGTTTGTCTAGAAGTGAGAAGGACCTTGGTTCAAGTCCTTATGGAGAACCTGTCTTTGGAAAATCTATTGTTTGTGTTGTGATTTTGTGCCAGAGGAGGCAGTGTAAGGCCTGAACTTTGACTATCTAGAAGGTGAGTCCTTTGTGGCTCACTGTATGGAGTGCTGGTGTAGAAGCTTGGAGATCTGGGTTCAAATCCTGGTGCTGGACCTTTCTTCTCAAACTGTGTTGTTTGTGGTGTGTTTTAGTGCCAGAGGGGGGTGTTGCAAGGTTGATATAGCAGAACTGTGACTACCTGAAAGGTGAGTCCCTTGTGGCTCACTGCAGGGAGTGTGGTCCTACAAGCTTGGAGATCTGGGTTCAAATCCTGGTGCTGGACCTTTCTTCTCAAACTGTGTTGTTTGTGGTGTGTTTTAGTGCCAGAGGGGGGTGTTGCAAGGTTGATATAGCAGAACTGTGACTACCTGAAAGGTGAGTCCCTTGTGGCTCACTGCAGGGAGTGTGGTCCTACAAGCTTGCAGGACCTGGGTTCAAATCCACCCTGAGGTGCATGCTTGTGAGGTAAGTATATTAAGGGATATAATAGCAGCTAATGTTAGGATAAGTGTGAGTAAGGCAATGTCAAGATGGTGGGGTTTGATAGGTGAGGTGGGATAGTCATAGAAGATAGCTAGGAATAGTGAGAGATTGTTGCTTGGCTAGAAAGAGTGATATGAATAAGGTGGGCTGAGATAGGGGGATTAAAGTATTTTTAAAGTTTTTGCTTTCTATACATCATTATCCATATCCTATCTCCAGGTACTATGTACTCACCCCCATCTCCTCTTCTACCCAGCACAGCCCATGATTAGTTACTATTATATCCCTTTATGTACTTACCTCACCAACATGCTCCTCAGTGTGGATTTGAACCCAGGTCCTGCTAGCTTATAGGCCAGCTTATAGGCCAGCACTCCCTACAGTGAGCCACAAGGGACTCACCTTTCAGGTAGTCACAGTTCTGCTATATCAACCTTACACTGCCCCCTCTGGCACTAAAACACACCACAAACAACACAGTTTGAGAAGACAGATCCTGCACTAGGATTTGAACCCAGATCTCCAAGCTTCTACACCAGCACTCCATACAGTGAGCCACAAAGGACTCAACACCTAGACGGTCAAAGTTCAGGTCTATCAACCTTACACTGCCCCTCCTGGCACAAAATCACAACACAAACAATACACTTTCCAAAGACAGGTCCTTCATCAGGATTTGATGTGTGGTCTTGGAAGGTTCTAGATCAACACTACATGTAGTGAGCCACATTGGACTCAGCTTTACCTATATCAAAGTTCAGGTATATCAACCTTAAACTGCCCCCTCTGGCACTAAAACATATCACAGATTTTTTTTTTTTCCTTTACCAAGATTTGAACTCAGGTCCTTCTAGCATCTAGTCCAGCACTCCATGCAGTTAGCCACAAAGGACTCACCTGTTAAAGTATCAAAGTTCAGGTATATCAACCTTACACTGCCCCCACTGTCCGGAGTTTACTTTGGTAATTTTGTTCAGTCCAGCACGGAACTGATCAACTTCCATTGGTTATTATACGATTTTGCTACTTTTCTGTTGTTGCGATCCCTCAAGACGAAGCCAGGGACAGAGTTGGCCACCCCTGATAGATTGGTGAATCAAATAAAGCTTGAATCGCAACAAGGCCTTCTCTCCTTGACATTCAATGTGTCACATACAAAATAATAATGAAAAGAACAGCATTCATCCTAATCACATGCACAGACACAAACTTTCTCTCCGGCTACACTGGTTGGCATTTAGCACTGTCCAGGCCAAGTGCTTGTCTTATGCCAGCCACCTCCTTTGAGACTTTCTCTTCTCCTCGGCTACTCTGTTTATTAAGTATATTTTCAGTCTGAAAAGATTACTTGCACACAGTCACTGCAGTTTTCTGATTTTAGCCTTTTATCCGCCACAGAGACTGCACCCCTTGCAGCTTCCTTTGACTAACAGTCACTATCCATTTCGGAAAGGGTGATTTATTTTCTATTGAGTTGACTTCAGCCGGTTCATTCCTGTGGAAAGTGCTGAGCTGTGACTCCCATACTTGGACTCCATTCCCCCTATCGCCGCTGCTCCTATCAGTCTCTCTCAACAGCCCGGCTCTCATTTGCTTACTCAAAGCTCTGAAGGCAGCCCTGCTTTAATCGCACCTTCACTATGCGTTCCAAAAATGCGGCATAATTCCTGTCTCTCTCGTCTCGGAGATGTGAACGTCGGCAGCTTGTGCCATTTTCTGCTTTGCGGTCCACATGAGACTCTTTCTTCACATTTAAATAAAATGCAAATATTACTCTCCCCCACTTTCCTGCTGTGTGCCTAGACTCTGAATTAGACGACTTGTTGCAAAACCATGAACGGTAGTGGGAAAGCACACACTGTACTGAAAATAGTTACGTCTTCACATACTGGGTGTTAGAGTGTAAGATACAGTAACTAAGTAAGGTACAGCATTTTTTTTGTCTGATTTTAGGAGATTGGCTATTGTTCGTATTTCAAAGGGGAAGAAAAAACAGGAGGAAAAGCCAGCTGAGCATCGAAGTGGCGTGGCAGAGAACATTTTGACCCAGATATGACAAACCAGTGCCGGAGAATAAAGACAGAGTATGTGTCACTGATTAGACATGAAATCCTGGTTCTGACTAAGTGTTGTCATTAAAAATCCAGTGACACTGACACTGAGTGCTAACCCCTATGCCACTGCCTAAAGGGCAATTCATGCTTTCACAGGCTGGCCTCACAAAATGGCCTCCTTGGACTTAATTACCTAAGCAGTTTCTGTTGTCTCGTATTTTTTGGGCTATCCAGTTACTTAACGGGGAACCAGCCTGATTCTTAAACTTATGTGTTTGGCAAGTTGTGTTACACACGCACACACGTGCGCGTACACACGTGCACACATTATAATCCGGTGCTTTTGTAGTTTTTCTACTGTGTTTCTGCTATCCAGGAAGTTGCGCTAGTTCCCTTTTAAAAGCACTACAGCAATGCAAGGTGTTATCATAATGTGTATGTATCCAGGTGTGAATGCAAACGTATGTAACAGAACATACATCATTTGAAATCCCTCAATTCCTACAACCGCAGCAGAGCGTGTTCCCGCCGCCGGTCTGTGTTATTTGCCATGTCTGTGGTTATGAGGCTCACGCTTCACATGAAGGTTCCACTGAAATGCTTAGCGCCCCATCAGGACTCGATGGATCCATTTGCTGCTCATTGCTTTTTAATTTAATTATTCCACCGGGCAAAGCTGATGAATGGGTTTCTTTTCCAGATCATCATCGAGCTATTGAGAGCTCACTAAGCAGGCAATTCACAGCTCGACAGAGAGGAAAGTGGATCGCAGCACACGAATCATGTAGCGTGTTCCTATGGAAATACAGAGGAGGTATAGATCGCTCTGCCACGGAGTGCAGTTCACCAGCTGATCAAAGATGATTGCTCCCATCTTGGAGTGAAGGGAGAAAAGTGACCGTAACAGTGTCAAGTGGGGAGAGGAAATTAAGCAGTACGTTATTTTTGTGGGAAAAAATTACTTCTGAAAGGGTTTCTGTGTTTTGAAAGGACATGCATTTTGACATCCCCTATGAGAACAGCTTGAGACAGCTCTGTTCAAAGGCCTTTACTTAACTGGGGTCAGGAGCCTGCGAAAGGAGCTTTACAGACACTTAAGGGATCTCAAACTGATCCTTCCCTGTTTTCCCTTCCTAACCTTTCAGGATGATTTAATAAAGCAGCCGTACTGCTTTCCCATTTATTAAAGATTATCATGTCAAGCCTTGACAAATCAAGTGAAAGAAACAGGAGAGAAGCCTTGGAAACCACCAAAACTCGAGCGCTGTTTAAAGTGTGAAGGTTAACAGAGGCTTTTCTGAGGGCTTCTTCTTCACCCTGGGGTATAAAAGGAGGCTGTAGGCACAAAAAGTGCAAGATTTGTCTGAAGATCTAGGGGCAAAGGTCATCGACTTCCACATGTATGTGGTGACGGCTATGAAACTATTCCTCAAATGAACGTGCCAATTTTAATATCAGCATTCACCAGAAGTAAGTTCAAACCTAAGGAGAGGACAGAGGAATCAAGAAGTTCTCACCCAAATATGCAGTCTCAAGTTTGCTGGGCATGTTGTGAGCACCAGTTTGAAGCCATGAATGAAACAGGAGTGAAGGGAGCTAGCAACCTCACATATAGTGGAAGTCCAGCTTTCCCTCAGCAAATCACAACCTGAGCTGTACGTCCACCAGCCTCTGTAACTGACTCATTGCACCACAGGTAGTTCTCTCTCTTAACAAGGGGTAATTCTCTAATTGCTGTTTCCCACTAATTACCAGTCTTAGCAATCAAGCTGAAGAGTAATTGATTAGCTCCACTTAGTGAGCTGTTGTTGCCATGGAAATGGAGACAGAGAGAAGGAGAGAGAAAGTGTATGAGAGAGAGAGAAAGAGAGAGAAGGATCTCAGAGGAGGTTGATGGGAGCCGACTCCCAGTCAGATCCAGAACCACACCAGTAGTATTTGAGGGGAGTATGGAGGCTTCAAAGTCAGAAAAGCTTATTCATTCTAGTTCAGTCACTTTCAGATTCGGTTGACTCAGGGATGTCTTCATATGTGTAAAGCCACCCACGTTTAAGAGATAAACCTGCATTTATGTTTACATTAGTATAGGTGTTGAATATTGGCTATGAGATTATTCGCATTTTCGCATACAATATATCGCTCCCTTCATTATTTGTCTCTGTCTGTCCTCAGAATAAGGGGTAAATAAACTTAAGTGATATAAAATGATCGGGCAAACTATCAAACACAACAAATATTCATTAAACCACCAGAGCCGCCAACATTTTCACTGGCATCGTTGTGCGACTTTTGGTTCTTTGCTGCCCCATCAACATTTGCATTTCTAAAGGAGCTGAAACACTCGGGCATAATAAACTGACTCCATGGCAATGAAGCAGCTCAAAATGGGATTTTAAAATGACACAGCGTGCGTGGATTCCCAGGATTCATCAGTCACACCTGAGAACGGCATTGTCACAAGCGCAGTGGGACCCACAATGCCTTAAACAGATCTGATTGGGTACTCCTTCATCGGGAACTTGTATGTGAGATTGTAAAAAAGTGAAACTGCTTGCTGATGTTGGCAGGAGCTTGAGGCAAAACGGTTTGGATCAGGTTAGATGTGCAGAGGAACCAAAATAAGTCTTCTATTGTGTGGCCGATTTGTTTTATTTTATTAATTGCAGGTCTACCATGCTGTAGCCTCTTGTAATATAGATATAGATAATATAGGGAATAGCCACAGATCAACCCATACCAAGAGATGGGATTAACCTCATGGGTTTTGTTTTAAAGGAGGGGGAGTGAAGATTACAAACCACATTAAGTGTCTTGATGCTGACAAACGTTGAATGGGTGTCAAAACTAATAGACTGCTATTCTTGCTGGTAAACTGCGGAGTCAGGGCAGAATCTGGAGTTCACATGCACCGGAATTACTGTGGGGGAAATTTGTGTAAGTCTGAAAACATTTCTCGCTAATTGAGATGATTCTCATTAACCCCACCAGCTATTTAGTGAAGTAAAAAAGGGAGAGAGCACCGGTTATGTTCCTTCCTAAAGCAGTGTGATACTGACTCTCCCACCAGCAGGAAAATATACATCAGTGCCACCTTTCAGCCCCAGAGGAGATCCTATTACATTGACTGTAAAGGGGGAGGTTGGAAGTAGTTATTGTTTCATTTCTTCTTTTCGCAGACGCTTTTATGCAAGGTGACTTACAGTTCACTAGAGCACAATTGTAATAGAGGGGAAGAAAGCACAAAACTATATTTACAGTGTCATGCAATACGACACAGGCGCTTATATAAGGAGACAGAAAGTAGTTGTGGAGTGCAATACAATGCAAAGGATAAAGTGCAAATTGTCCATTTCAGTAGGTATGCAGGGAAAACATGTAGGCCTAGGAGGCAATGCATGTACAGACAACCATGGGCAGAGGAGAGAGTTAGCAGGGTGGGGAGCCTAGTCTGAGCAGAGGAGATCTGAGGATACAGAATAAAGCCAAGTTGTAATATGCCACATTTACCTTTCATGCTTTGTATTTTGTATATACACACAGTGCTCAGTGCACACCAGTGCTTGATGTTGTAATGTTCTTTTGTGTTATCAACTTAAGCTGAAAGTACAGTATAGACTGGAAACCAAGCAGTATTAGCTGTTTGATCATACCCTCAATGGACTATACATTACTGCAGTTTTGACGGTGTTTGGTGTATCAGTCTGTTGGCTTTTTAAATAGCCATTTACATTAGATGGCAGCTTTGCTTTGGACTGTATCTAATCCCTGTGACAAAGCATATTAGTGAAGCAGGGAACAGGAAACAAATGAAGCACACAATGAGTTTGGCATGTGAAATTAATTACAACTAGCTGCAGAAAAAAAAATACAAGTTTTGAAGGACAGGTTTAATTTTACTTTTGATCAACCTCCTAGGTCCAATAACAAGTGATTTTAAATTAAACTCAGAAATATTGCATATACTCACAGTGAGGGACTAGTCTCTGTGTCTGTGAGGTAAACTGTGACATTTCATTATTAGGAACTGAAACCTAATTTGTCCAAAGCAAGCGTTGTGGCCAATTTGTAAATTGTGTAGGTGTAGCAGGCATAAAGAACACTGTTTGCAGCTCATAACTTATGTGCCGGCACTGCGAGTGTGCCGAAGTCCTCGAAGTCTCAGATTCCCCATCAAGGAATCAGCGCCAGGGAAGGTTCCTGTTCAGCAGAAAGCGATTTATCCATTTCCATCAACTTGGTGTGGTGGCAACATGCAACAGCATTGTCAGTGAATCATTCCTCCCATATTGTAATCCTATAGTAGCTTTTGTTTGCCATAGAATGGCAACAAAACTAGGAGGGTGCAGGATTTGGCCGAGCTGTTGTGTCTGCCGTTGTGTGTTGTGCAAAGTCTCTAAAGAGACAGGCTCTGTGTGGGCTTATGTTTGGCTGATTTCAATAGTCTGCATTACTTTCTTGTTGTGCTTAATGATTTATGTTGCTTAATATTTCAAATTGGTGCAGTTTTAAAATGTGAACTGTTTTGACAAGCTTTGTTTTAATTATACTCAAGACATTACATGAATGGGAGCAGAGTGACTCTGATGGTTTACTGTGTCATATAATGGATTACAGACCAGAGGATATATGCATTGAGATATTGTATGTTGCTGTCAGAAGAGTTCAAGAGTCCTTGGTTCTGCTGTAATTTTCATGTATTTTTTTTTTTATGAAATATGGGGGTGGATTGGGGGAACATTAGTGTTATTCTAGTACAAGTTATCTGCATAAATCATGTCTATTAAATGTAACAGAAATGCCAAACTTAAAACATCAAGCAAGGTTAGACCTCCTAGGTCTATAGTCGAGTCGATAATTTATATACGTGTCCCAAATGCAATAATAAAGGATCTCTGCCATGATGATCCTGCCTTAGCAAGGCACTTGATGGGTCGTTTTCCTCAGCAGCCACCAAACATGGATCGGTTTGTAAATCTTCCCCCGAAGCCCCTAAAAAAGTGTGTTTTCCAAATGAGCGAACCTGCAGGTGTCTGCCTCTGGTTTTACGTATTGCCACGATCATGGTAATTGTCATAAATGGAGTCCGTGTTCTCCCGTGTCCCATGTGCTCAAGCAATTCAAAAAAGGCATCCTTATATCTACCTCTGGGCAGAAATACGATGAAGGTGCTCACTTTGAGGTTGTGTTTATTTAGGCACAATTGCAGGAGAGAGGAAAAAAATATAAAAGGTGTTGTTTTTTTCCTTACTGTAAGTATGTGCGACACATTGCTCTAACAGCTAGTGAGGCAGAAACAGATGCTTATTTTTGGACGTGCAGAGTTGAACCGTCTTTGTTTTCTCCAAATTCCTAGCAGAGTTTCTGAGAGCCCCCTGTTCGATCCTCCAGTCAAGTTTCCATCTGTTGACAAAAGGGTGGGGCTGGTGATTGCGTAGGTAGTCCCTGCCACTGCGGTTTCTTGTAGCCCGATTTTATGCATGTGCCGCCTCCTCGTTCACTCCGATCGAGCAGGCGTTAATGTTGAGAGATGGATGAGGAAGGCCTCCTTTGAGCCACTCTCCCCAGGAAACAAGCCGGTGGTTTGGCACTGTATGGAGTGCATATGGCTCTGCGCCACCACTTAGGGGGCGCAAAGGCTCACATTGACGGGATGGGTAATAACTGTGTGTAGTGGCAGTGTGGATCACTTTCAGCAGATGGCAAACATCACTTGCATTAGCCATTTATTTTTTATGTTTCTTCTCCTGGACTGACTGAGTGCATGCTTACACAGTGCTTGAAAGAAGAACCGTATTGTAAATTTGAGTATTTTGTGCATGAAGAACAGGAGTTGGTTGGTTGGTTTTAGAGAGATGCATTATATATTGTTTGTTACAAATGTTTTACACACACACGCACACGAACACACACGCACACACCCACACACACCTACACACACACAGTCATAGAGGACATTATCTTCTTCCATCATTGGAAACCAGTGATTGTAGTTAAATACATATTGTTTCATAAACTGTCCTTGTCTTTGTGACTGTATTATTGCAGTCATCTGTGAAAGCTGAAATGACAAACATTACAGAAGATAATCTGCTACAAGTAACATCACTGCAAGGAAATAAATGGCATTGAAACACATCATACTGTTGACTACACAAAGACACGTATGTATTTGTGTCTAAATGGGACCCCCTCCCGATCTTTTATATTTGTAATATTGACTGTCCTCATTATTCAGAGCTCATGGTGCCTTAATGTAGATTGCAAGTGTTTTGCTACAAAACTAATGATATCTCTGGTCATTTTTCCATCTGGAACCAGGTTAGGCAGCGAGCGTCAGATGTGAGCTTTTCCAGTTTCCTGCACTGTGCTGTCGAAAATGCTCCAGTTTTGTCCTAGGTGCGTAGAATCTAGCTTTGATCGATATACCTGCTTTAACAGAGTAATTATCAAAGAATAATGATATAGTTGAACAGAGGAATTACCAGCCCGTCAGATGATTAATGAAACTCTTTTTGTTGTCTCCTGTCTCATTACCTTTAACGTGGTCGGTGCCGAAGTTGTATAATTGTATGATTTTCTCGCTGAAATGTCTTCTTGCACACCTCAGTTAAGAGTCAATGAGAAGGACCTGATGCAAACAACAACAGAAAGAGAATCGCACACTTGTTTGGAAGGTCAAAGCAAGCCCGGGTTCGCCATTCACAGTTAAAAGTGTGCCGTCTCTGTTGTGTTGTTTATCATTCTTTGTCTTGAGCATCACACACCTTTCTGTGCTGCTTAGTGTGCTGTTCACCTGTAGCATTTGCCAAGCCAGTGCTTTCATGAAAACGCATTGAAACTGATTGAAGCATTGCAATGATATTTGACACAGTCCGTTGGGTGAGTGTAAAAGATGTTGAAAGAATGCTGATGCCCCCAAACAGCCACAATCTTATATCTTTAATTATCGCTGCAGTTATTGTTGTTATTGCTTAGGACTCTAAAACTGAGAATGCGGCTTGTTGCCTTGTTATTAATACCTGAGGAAATAATAATTACAGAATAGTAAGTCCTGCTATCTCTAGTGATACCCATACATAACCCACAGCAGTAATTTATCTGAAAACACAACCGGGTTTATAGGTAGGTTCCCACAATACGCTACTTAAATGAGCTCGGATAAGCGGTGAGGTTGATCTGCATGAATTCACCTTGAGGCCGCTTCATTTTATACAAGATATAGGTTTATTAAAAAGATAAACGGAGAACATGCCATTGAAAAGATCAAATAGAGCAGCAAAGGATGGACGAGATTAGAAGAGAGTTTTGAACTTCAGATGCAAAGTAGGTAAATGAAATAAAAGGCCCCAGTCACGTGTTCTTAAACAGTCCTTTCTTTCCCAGAAGTGAAGTCTGCTGGGGTGACCTCTGCAGCAGAGATGGGGTGGCAGAGAGGAAAAAGAAGGTGGCTGGGGCTGTGGACAGCGGAGACCCGAAGTGTGTTTAAATGTGTGTGTTTGTGTGTGTGTTTGTGAGTGAATGGCTCAAACAGAATACCGTTGTGTGGCGATTGGAATTGCGTAAGAGGAATTGTTCGCACATTTGATTTTGAGCCAGTCTGGGTAACAGTTTAACTGAAACTTGCCTCCATGAGATTCTTTTCCGAGGGAAGAAGCATCCAATTATATGTAATAATCATTTATTTAATGTGAAACTATCTCATTTGATTATATTCATGAAATATGCTATATAAAGCTTCTGCTGAGTTCGGCAAAAGAAACACATTATACCCCAGTTCTCGGTCCCGGTCGGTCCCGGTCGAGAGCAGGCAGCTTGGGGCTTCTTCTCCGTCTTTTCTTCTCCTTCTTTGTCTCTCCGTTCTTTCCTTTCTTTGGTTCAGCTGTCGACTTTAAAAGGGTTTTAATTCAAACAACCCTGCCCATCTATATCATGAGTTCCATATGTGATGAGATCATGTGTGACCAAGGGTGAACACAGTAATGCACTGGACCCTATCTGCTTGGATGAGTTCAGACCCTATATGGATGTGAAACTGTTAAACTGCAAGCTGTTAAGAGAAAGAATCCTCCATGGTAGAGAAACGTGCTGTCCCCTAGAATATCTTTCAGTAGTGCTCTAGTGAGTGTATGTGCTAAGCAAAGCTGTCAAGTGGGTCCACAATGCCGAGTAGTGTATGTTATTGAGGTAGGGGTGGACAGGTGGGAGTGTGAAACGGCAGTGTATGGAGGAAGTGTTGAAAATAGTGTAAAGTGGGGGGATGAGGAGTGTCGTGTCATGTAGAGGAGGCCCTGCTGTTGAAATGGACGCATGTGAGTATGGTACAGGCGTTTAGCAAGTTAAACCCCCAGTGTTCCCTGACAGTGAGTCGACGGGGATAGAAAGCCCTCGATATATTTAATTGTACTGTAGTGCATTTGTTGGACATGTTGTGACGAAAGGCAGTGAATCAAATGTGGATGGTGCAACATCATTAGGGCAGCTGTGAGTGAGTGACCAGTGTTTGACCGTGACGTATCTAAGCTGGTTTGGAGCATGCTAGGTGGGTCAGTGTGTTTGGCGAGTGGGACTGGGAAGGTTTGTGATTGAGGTGGGCGTGGAGAGTGAAGCAAGTGGAGGCTATGGATGTAAGGGTCATTCAGTGTGAAATGTGTGGAGGCAGGCGCTAGGTGTAATGGCTGTGTGTGTATTTAATTGCCTGCCTGGCTGTCAATATCTGATTGACAGAGGGAGGAATGGTAGTGCTGTAAATGTGATGTCCCCAGAGGTTTTTGGGGGGCTTTTCATGCCATCTTATTGTCATTTGTGTAGGAGAAAGAAAGACTGTGCCAGGGAATGTCAGCTAGGGTCTGGTGGCTCTGCTTTGCAGGCTTGGACTGGAGCCTGCCCGATTGGTGCCAATGCTTGGGCCAAGCCACCCATTTAAGGGGCAGATCATAAAAGAAAAGTGCTCCTTTGGCCTTGGGTACAATCAGCTGTGCAGCTGGGGAGTCGACACTAATGGAGTGTGACAGGGGTATGGCTTGTACTATGGGGAAACCAGATGTTTACTTCTAGATGTACACTTGTGCTTGGTTACAACCCATGCCAAGTGGCAGGGTTGATGGTTGTCTTTTACAGTCCTCCCCACCCCCCTTGTTTATTTGTGTTCTATGCAGGGGTGTGTGGTGTAGTCCCCCCCCGCCCATTGCAAGTGTTCAAGCCTGAAGGTATAGGTGTTGGGGTTGCGGGGCCAGGGGCCAAGCACTAATAAGGCCCGCTCTAAACTTCCCTTCCACCACCACTTCAAAAGATGCCCAACTTCCCCACTGCCCTGTGCTCCAAGTGCCAAGCAACACTCTCACCCTAAAGCTACTCACCAAGTACTGGGACACGGCTTCCACACCTGCAAAGAACATTCTTCCACACTATCCACAGCATCACACCAACCTCACCAGCCTGCAAAACGGAACTGGGAAGTGCGAAAGAAAAAATATATCAATCCCAATCAATACCTGCATCGTCCACCACCATATACTACCCATACTGTGTTCCCACTGGCATGAATGGATGAGCACCCTGGCACTGCGCCTGTCTCCATGAAGCCACCACCCCGAACACATAGTCAGCATGATCTCAAGCTGGCTAGTTACCAGCACCCATTCAAAGCACGGGCCATAAACCCAAAATGCATAAGCTGCGGGTTGTTACATACAAATTGTACGTAGTGGATTAATGGAAAACTCATATCACTACTATTCTGATATACTCGTCATAAAAGATGCTTCAATATAAAAAAGGAATTATCACTATCTATAAAACATAGACATACAAGAGGCTGGTAAAACCTCTTCCTCGCCAAGTTGGGCCCCCGCCAACTGGCTACTAGGCGGCACTTGCTGGCATCTTCACTCCCACCCCGGCCGACAGGCGCTGTGACACACCCAATCGCACTTTCCACTCTGCTACCCGTGACTCGGCTTTCTCTGGCCCGCCGCCGCTATGGAATACACCTGCCCTCTCAAACACCCACAGCTGAAATGCGAAACTAATGAGGCCCAATCATTCAAAGGCTTCACATGTCGACACCGTGCCCCCTGGGAAGTCCTGCAAACCCCTCACAAGGCCCGCTTTCCTGCAGAAGGTGGAGAAAGCAGCCTGGCATCCCGTGATCAGAACATCTGGTGTGAGAAGGGCTGCAGCTGCTACAGGAAATGTCTTTATAGATTCAGAAAAGCACCTTCAAATCCACCCTTCCACAGACAAGGTTGACTGGTTCATTTTCTTCTTTTCTGATCGTTGATATCCAACTACATTATTCGCTGTTGTTTCCGAGCCCTCTACAAAGCAATGGTGCAATCAGATGTATTGCAATGCGTATACCAAGTGCATGTACCTCTGTGTACACTTATGACAAATGGTGCCATTTCTCTAACAGATATTGACGTAAGGGAAATTCTGTTAGCAAGAATGGCCCTTACTATGATGGGTTCTGCATGAAATGATTTCAAACTGTTTAAATCCACTTCCCCCTCAGATGGTGGCATATTATACCTGTCAACCTTCCCGACATACACTTACAGACATACTTTTCTCCAGTGCCAACATTCAGACACAGCCACACTTGACTACCAATCGTGAACATAATGCAGTCGGCGCAATCAATCATTTCCCACGTCTCCATTCATTCATTCATTGCTGTAGCTATTGTCAGCACACTGACATGGGTTATTTCAATTCCACTTCTACTGGCCTTACCTGACCTTTTTGGAGACTTTTAAGGCCGTCGAGTTGAGGACCTTGGAGCAGAAACTTGGCCTCAAGCTCACCCCCTGGCACTGCTTCCTTGTACATCTAACCTTGATTAGGTTTAGGCAGCAGGAAGACGTTGTGATACATTTAACACAACCAAAGCCATTTACACAAATCAGCATATAGCACTATATACAATGCAAGAAACACATACAGACAGTTAAATAGATCAACATCCACAAAAAAAGGAAAAAACAAGACATCATTATACATCTGACATCCTCTACCAGAACAAAAAAGTATCTGAAGAAACGTCACAGTGCGCTCAGACTCTGCTTGTCTGGGTAACTTATTTGGTAGAATACGTGTAGAATATATATATATATATATATATATATATATATATATATATATATATATATATACATACACACACACACACACACACACATACATATTTCCACATCAGTGAGGCATATGTTCTCATCTCTCACCATCTCATTAAAATGACATTTCAATGGTTACAATGGAATAGTGTAATCAGAAATATGAGGCCCTCATTAGCCTGATGCTACAGACAGATGCTGACTGCCTGTCAAATGTCTACAGCAATTTTAATACAGAAGAAAAGACAAAAAATACTTTGTGCACTTCAGTCACAATAAAAGATAAGTCTATGAACTTGTGTTTGCCTGAGAAGACGAATACTCAATCAATCAATTGATTAATCCATCCGTTTTTATTAGTGTTTCATAGAACAATTAATATAAGGTGTGCAAATACATACATAACCTGTTAGGCACAGTTGAGAGAAAACCAAAAACTGCTATAGGATGACAGACCGTTTTAGGAATAAATAAATATCAGGGGGGGTCCATAGCAGGCTAGGCCTAATGCTTGCCGCCCCTCCAGGCATATATAACTTATCAAACTAGCAGCATGCAGCATCGTCAAGTTGTTCGATGGTGCTGCTATCTGTGGTCATCCCTCAGGTGGCTGGCCCTCGGGGAGGAAGTGACTCATCAGCCCTCAGGGGTTGGGGTGGGGGGTGTCTCCTCAATTGCCAGAAGGCAAAAAGAGGGATTGTCATCAGCCGCTGAAAGCACTGTTGTGTTCCATTGCACAAACCCTAAAGTTTAAAAGCGCTACAATACTAGTGGAGGTGAATGTCGATTTTCAAAAGCCATTTCAAGGCTTGGAAACACACAATAAACACACCATGAAATAAAACTCAGTTAAACAATGCCAAGGCATTGTTGGTTTAGGTTTCACTTAAGAATTATTGCAAATGGGGATATGAAAGTGTAATCCTCTGAGTTTAATCCCACAAGATGAATTTCTTCAGGCTGTTTCCACTACAACCTCTCCTACTGTAATAGTATAAAGGAATTAGAAGCTCTTCAAGGTGACTTGGAAGCGGCCACAAAAAACACAATGACTTGTTCTCTGACATGCTTGGACACCGTTTCCATGGTTGGAGGACACGCCTCCACACGAGGAAGACTTCAAAAAGGAAAACCACAACAATGTACATCACACCAGTGAGCCAAGTGAATGGAGAGAGACTCAGTGGAAATAAACAACAAAATAAACACCAGGGACACAAAACCAACTATTCTTTGTGAGCAATTTGTCCTTAAATAAAACACTGCACCTACAGCCTATCAACATCAAATACTGCCCATTTATTCCTGTCCAGATTTCAGTGTTTCAAGCCTGGTTTACAAATGCCTTCATAACTGTGTCCTAGCTGCTGGCCCCTATTTGGGTAGGCCCCCTTTTTAGTATTTACGCTCCTATTTTACCTTTTTCACATTTTGTACGTCAAAACTAAAACACACCTTTTTATAGGCGCTTAAAATAAGTTACGGATGACCCGTCTTATTTTGGCAACATTGCATTGAAAGCATTTCAGTTGCTTATTCTGGACAGTGCTAAAGGTGTCACATTCCCTAGAGTAGACCGGAAACCCTAGGGAGAGGAGACAGGGGGAGTGCAGGTTAGATTCACCACAAACACAGGCAATAGGCGGACATATATTGTAAAAAGGAAGAACATCATCTTGGACATAATACAAGACTCTCTGAAGCCGGATTTGCCAAGCTACTGAGAAACAATCCGAGATATTTTCATGCATGGTACTGATATGAGTGTGGGCATTTATGTTACATGATCAAGACATACCATGCATTTCTGCTTTAAACACAGTGCACCACAAACATGGGAGTTTCAAATATGAAGTTGAGGACAATTAGGACATCAAAGGAAAAACACACACACAGACACACACATATATTCTTAGAACACCCAAAACCAAAAGCTATGTTAACCACGTACTGCCTTCTGCTTTAGAAGCAAAGTGTTGGGGTTTGTTGGGTCCTAACTAGGCTTCTGGGAGGATGAGAAGCTTGCGGAACAGTCCGCTCACCATTACAGAGGTCTTCTGCTCTGTGTCTGATGGCATTCCTCCAGGTTGTGAGTGGGATGTGTTGATTGTCTCTCCCTTCTGTTTCTTTACTCTTCTGGCTGGAGTACAAATGTTCACTTCCAGCTAACCGTAAACTGCCGTCCTTCTCAATCAGGTCCCTGTGGGGGCATTTCAGTAGTGATTAATCCCTACTAAAGTGACCATTTAGGAGAGCTTGAGGTGCTATATACTTGTAGTCTCAATTAGCTGTGACTAAAGATGCCCCTCTTCATTACCAGTGTAGTCATACCATTCATCCGGAGGCCAGGAGTTGAAGGTCTTTCCACAGGGCACTCAGTTCCATTCAACACCATGCAGGAGAGTATCTGCTTGTTTTTTAGTGACCTTAAAATCAATCAATCAATCAGTCAATCAATAAACCATTTTAAAGAATTCACACCAAGGCACTGGACAGCTATAATTGGATGCTACAGTTTGGCTGTACAAATTGGTGTGATTAACGGGTGCAACCATTAAACTGCTTGTGCTTGTCCTCAAAAAGCCAATTCATGTCTTGATTTTTTCTTTTACGTCTGTCCATATCCCCGCTACGAGAATCAACTGCAGCGTGGTTTTTGAAATATTAATCTGTTCTAAACACAATACTGGGAATGGACTGTCCACACACACACTTCCCAGAATGTGTCACACTGTGGAGCAGGGCTGCAGGGAGATTGAGTGGCACTTCACTTTTCGTCCGCTTTGGCAAGTCGGGCCGATCTCTTCAGCAAAACGTGGGTGCAAATTGTGGCCTCTGGGCCCGCTCTTAGCACGTCTAAATCAGCCTGCTTCACAATACACGTCATATGTTCAAAAACAAACAAAGACACGGGCTAAAACAATAAAGCCTGAAACCATTAAGACCATTTTGTTCGCCTTCCCTTCAGTTACGGTTATGAATAATAGGATTATGTAGCAACAGGGAGTTCAGCTAAGGATATTGTTATAGCGTTCTGGATGGAGCATCTTTAATATGATTCAGTAGAGCTACCTGATTACACCGCAGGTAAAGGTTATGCTTGCAGCTGTTATCACGAGCAGACATTTCAACTGTTTCGCCTTCCTGCAGCTTCGCTGGAAATGTCTTATTTGCATTACAAACTGTTGCATTACAGCTTGAACTGATACACGTAGCATACAGTCCTGCGGTACTGGCATTCGAATGAGAAACCGCTTTGAAAAAGGGGCTGAGCTAGGGCTGAGGAGACAGCTTGCTCCTCTTTCCCTTCTGCAAGAGGGCACTTCATTTCAGATTTCTTCTTCTCCTGCCTCTCTCCCAACAACTCGCAAATGCTGCCAGGAGTGACTCTCAAAAGCTTGCCACTTTTAATGAATGACGATCTTGATTTTATCTGGCCTTCGTAGGCCTGAGTGAATCAGGAAGCCGTCTTTGTGAAGCAAGAGCACAAGAAGTTATAAATACACAAGGTGTGGGAGGGAGAAAGCTTCTTCTCCGTCAAGCAGGCCTCCGTTTTGATCTTCAACAGCTTTCTTCCATCAACATCTGCGTTTACTCACTTCTGGTTTCAACACCCCCACCGACCCCCAGCAACTTCCCTGGGATTGCAGCAGTGTGTTCGGACATGAGGCTGGTGTTCGAACCCGTGATGCCAGCTTTATTATCGAGGCCAACACAATTGCCAAGCAGATATTCCTGGACAATGTTGGGCAGTTCCAAAGTGGCAAACGAGCGAGGAGACCTGTAGCACTGGCTTGTTTGCATCGTGCATCACAGCTCTGTTAACAATCAGGCCCTATTGAGAGACACAGGCTTTTATGGAGTGCATGCTGTTCTGAGGCAGGCACATCAGGAAACGGACACAAAAATACATTTCCCTACATAACGGTTTAGAAATAAAATGCTTCAGAGCACCACGGGCTCACCAACCCGACAGGAGTCAATATAACAAACAGGAAAGCCAAGTACTAATTTCGCACTGGCAAAGTGAATTGGCTTATATACAACAGCTCACTGTGACTGCCAGCTGAAAAGATTGCACCTTCAAAAGTAATATTTTACACTAGGTAGCAAAATCCAATCCTACATAAACATCAGTGAAATGATTGCTTAACATAGTCTTTGTACAATTTCCCTTCCGCCCTGCTTTCGAACACGTCCCTGTGGGAAGGGAAAAAGCTGGCACCAGCAACACAACTGTGAAAACATCCCCCTCGCGTTTTCATGAGGAACATGCAGTGCTGCTTCACTGTTGCACTGTGGTGTCTGCGTGTTCCCTACAGTCCAGCGTAATTTTTCATCACGTCTAGCGCGTGGTTTGAGGCAGTCATACTCGTCACTGGAGTTAGCGGTCTGATCGCACAGAATGTAGTGTGAGAATTGCAGGAGGCTGGGAGGGCTGGGTATCTACTTGTTTACAGTGAACAGGATGCTCCGTGTATTTAAAGAACAGGCTGGTGCAGGAAGAAGTGTTGCACGTACAAGATCGTTGCTACACCACACAGAAATTGATACAATCCATTCTTCTGGGCTGGATCAATTGACGTGACGAGGAGGAGCGTCGATTGGGGCATTGATTCCCATTGTGATCGTGGGGACGCTGCAGGTGGGAATGGGGAGACCTGCACTGGCTTGGCAAATGCCCAATCAGGAAGCATCCCGTTTAAAGTGTTTAAAGAGTCTGTTAAACGTTAAGACGGACAAGAGGACAATATCTATTCTTCAAGGCCGAGGAAGGCTGGATCGGTGGACCCGCAGAGATGTGGGAACCCATTGCGTAGGCACAGCGCATTGCCTACCTGGGGAGGATGGCATGTGGAAATCAGTAGTTTGCTTCTGTTTTAGTTTGGGTTTTCGACAACCTTCTAACCCTGTCATTCCTGCATTGTTGGTTCTCAAAACGGTGCTGTGATGAATACGCTCTTTGCGAAAAAGTCTTGTAATGACGCTCGGCAGTACAGAGAGATCCATCTTCATTCTTCTCAATTATTTTGTCAAATCTTACTAATAAACAAGTTTGATGGGCAGTAATGAGAGTTTCGTTCCAGCGGGATAGTTCTTCTTTATCTTTATTACTATAGAGAGACAGGATACAGGAGGGGCAGGGTACCAGTTAAATAACTGAGAAACTAATGATATACTCCTAATGATTTAGTACAGAGGTGCCTGCAAACACTGGTGACTGCTGATAGACTGCAGCACATTGAGCTTAGCAAACTGTGAATGCCTGCTCCACATCCTGGGGTGAATTTAACACTTCTAAATAGTGGCTGACTCCTTAAGCTAGGGCATGTGTGTGCTGGAGCAGATTTAATCCAAACTGTCACCCTGATCCTGGCATTGCACTGAAGGGTGTCCCAATGTCCCAGACCTTGTGCCGTAGTATTTGAAGAATTGAGCTTAATGTGGACATGCTAAAGACTGAGCTTCAGTGATGATGATATTTGGATGATGATTAAAGGGTGATATTATAAGCAGGTGGTTGCCAAACAACCACTTAAACCTCAGTTGAGTCTCATCATGAACTCTCAAAGCATCAAAATCACATCTATCCTGTATCATTTTTCTGTATCTTCAAAGCTACATATATCAGTGTCTTCTACTGCCCCTTCACACACTTAGTGATGGTCGTGAGTAAGTCAACCGAAATGGCAACAAGTAAAAGCGTTTTCAGTCATCGCATTAGTGTCTGGAGCGCTGGGCTGTAGGTTAGCCAGAGTCCTTTTATTTAGCCCTCCAGAAAGCCCTCAAAGGGTAACCTCACTCTTCCCCTGCTGCGAGAGAGAGGCCACTTGCTACAGCCCGTACAATAACATTGAAATCAATGTTTTATCAGCCAGATTTATGGATTGCATCCAAGGGAGAAAGTGCCCTTCAAGCATCCTAACCTGAAGTGTAATTTCTACCTCTTTGCTGAAATGTCACAGTCATAATGAAATTTAGCCTGCAAGAGAAAGACACTGACATTGGCTGTGGAGAAGGGGGTGATAGATGTGAGATTTTTAGAGAAGGAGAAAATGTCCAGAGGGCAGGACCTTATCTGACCTGGCACTATTCCCTGGCATGGGATGGAACAGTGAGTGCAGCTGTGTGGTTATTCAATTACGTTCTTGGTAAGAGTTAGGCTTTGTCTTAAACCAGTTAGTTAGGAATACAGTCGAGAGATCTTGGGCTGCTTTGATATTGGAAAAAAAAAAAGAAATACACATCCAAACTTTAGTTATTAATGATGCCCTCCTATTTGAGTGTTTTTGAATGTCAGAGCCATTCCCAGGGGTCCCCTTAAAAACAAGCTTTTCTGTACAATGTTAAAGGGATGCTTTGTATTGTTAGTTTTTTCCCCCCCACTCCTTCCACTTCTAACTCTCAAAATCCCCAACTCCCCACCCTCCATACCACTCAAAATGAGCTTCAGTGTTTACTGGGCCAGTCCCCCTGAGAGACCCCAGTTCCACTGGACTGGAAATTGCCAGAGCGCCAGGGGACGGGGAACCGCTTTCGGAGAGAAAATGTGCGAGTGTGTGTGTGTGTGTTGATGGAATGACTGCCCTGCAAACAGACACTTACCAGACAGTCAAGCTATAGCAGTCCCATGAAGTCTGTCGAATCCTCCCCGTGGTTTTGCATCGACTCCCCTTTGGATCTCCAGACGTGCACATCTGGGCTCTTGCTTTGTGTCTGCAGACGCTAAAGGGAAGCTAATACAAAAACCTCCCTCTCTTTCTCTCTCTGCATTATATATGATCCCTCTGTTAGATGCAGGAAGTGCAGAGAGCTGTGCTAAACCTGTGTTTGTGCCATGTCTGTCTGTATCATTTTCTTTTGCCTGCCCAGTCATGTCATGTCAGGGGCAGTGAGAATTGTTGTGTGATGGAGGGATATATCCAGAGTGATGTCATTTTCATTAATTTTATACAGTCCCCTTCCAAAATTGATGAGGTGGTATTTGTGCTTCTCATTTTGACAGTCTTTTCTATCTCAGAGTATTCATGACTATTATTTTTCCTTGCCATTGAATCTGAAATCAGATCTATAACAACATGGGGATTGATGTGGACAGAGTACCACCAGCACACAGTCAGGGAGAGCATCCTGGTTCTTTGTGGCTTTCTCAAGAGGTCAACAAGGTTAACAACGTGGGTTATGGGGCCTCCTGACTTGAGCTGAGAGAGAGGGCGTCACAGGATGTGTTAGATTCCAGCGGAAAACAGCGTGAAGAGAATACAGAGACGGTGGACCACTTCCCACTGATGGTTATTTTTAACTGAAGTGACAATGTGCAAGCAGCGTGAGGGAAGGAGAAAAACAAGAAAGAAGGGGGAAAAAAGGCTCTGAACAGGCTGTTCGCAGCTGACATTAACGACCCCGGAGAAGGACATGACATTATTCTTGTGTAACCTTGAAGAGCAAAATCTCACCTCCAGTGCTAATTTGTGCGTGGAAACACCAACTTCACATGGCAACACTCACCAACTGCTATATCGTTAGCCTCAGAAGCACTGTCATGATCTCAGTGGGTCAGGCGAGATAGTCCTTGTTCCCTCTGACCACTGGCTGTGCGTTGCCATTGGATGTCCGGGTATAGGAATATGTTGATGGTCAATCAAACAACAAAAAGGGGCAACAGACGAATTATCTTTAAATTGTTTATCCTTGTAGGTATGGTTTTCATTATTTTCAATTGCTTAGGACTTTGAACTGGAGTTGGTGGAATAGTTTGCCTGATTATCTGTGGGAATAATAGTTTCTGATTAAAGTCTATCTTGCGACACCCATACATATAACCAATAGCGGTCATGTCCTCTGAAAACAAGAGCGGGTTCCCACAATACCCTATTGATACGAGCTCAGATCAGTGGTGAGGTTGATCTGCAAGAATTCACTTTGAGTCTGTTTCATTTAATTGAAGATAGATGTTTCTTAAGATGGTAAATGGAGAATATGCAATTGGAAAGGATGGATAGATTACAAGGTAGAGAGATCTGTCTAATGCTTGAGTTTTGGCTCAAGGCACAAAGCATGTATATAAAAGTATAACGCTACCTGTTCCTATGGCTCAGAGCCCAAACACAGCTAGGCTGGCATAAATGCAATTTGTCTAGTTCTCTGAAAAGTACGCTGAATTTACTACCTGCGTGGTTCTTATGTTGATGTTCAATAGCAGCGAGGTTTGGCAGGCTTCATCGACTTGAGGACTTTATTTCTAATTTAGGAATTTCTATACATTTATGTTTATGTTTGCCAAAATAAGGTCATGTGACTTACACATCATCCACTATCCAGACAGCCTCAAAAGCTGATGTAGAAGGTTCCTGGCACAGATATCAGTTATCTCCCCATGATGTCTGAAAAGCAATATGGACAGTAGTAAAAAAACATTATGAATCAACCAGATGCCAGGCTCCGAGACCTTACAGATTTGTTGAGTTAGTGAAAAACTTCTCTTTAAAGAGTTTACATCAAATACAATCTCATCTGATATCCATGGTGTGCGCTTTGTGGCGAGATTCTTTCTTGTCAAGGTTTTCAGTACATGAAAACCACGCTCGCAGGGTTTGCTGGGAGGAAACAGGCTCTATGTGTTGTAAATATGTAGGAGTGGGAGTGCAGGCCTCTTTTTCAAGCTTGGTCATCTGCTCTGTGTTAGAAGTGACATGTTAGAGTCACTTTAGAGTCAGCCGTGTTATAAAAAAAGCACTGTTCTGTTGTTGGTGTTTTTTTTTTTTTTCCTTACACCTGTCTGAGTAGTGTTCTTTAAGAGTGTCATTGGCATTGGACCAAGATTGAGATTGACCATTTCACACCTTTGTGAGCTCACCAGTGGTGTGCTGTTTTGTAGCAACCAAACAAATATTTCCTCACAAGTATTGTAGCTTGCAACTCCTCACATTGCCATTATTTTGTGAGGTGGACTTATGTCTTCTCTCTCAACACTGTTTATTTTGTTTGATTGTGTTTTGGGGCTCATCGAGCACCCTGCTGGTCTCCAATGTGGGTGTGCTTGGAGGGAGAGTCGTACGTTGGACTCTTCGTTAATCAGAAGCACACGAGAAACCTGTAGAGTCGGTTCGATGAGTTCTCTCTCCGCAGTCTCCTTGAGACATTCTAGTGATGACGATGTCCAGGCCAAAGGGGATCTGATTAAAGCAGTCCTACGGTAATTTGAGTTGTTTTTTTCCACCAACCCACAAAGCCACACACACAATGGCCTCCCTTCTCCCAGAACCTCAGATTCAAACAGACATGTCAGTCCATAATCAGGTTTGCATGTGAAATAGCCAGAAAAAGTTTAATTTATACGTTTAACCAAACCAGTGTTAGACGAGCATAAAATGGACCACTCTCAAGCCACAGATCCGTCGGTCCCGTTCCCTATTTGTAGACATCAGATAAGGGATGTGTGCAGTGATGGTTGACTCCCGCGCTATGGCCGGGCTCCCCAGTGACCAGAGACCATCACAACAGGGGCTACTTTCCTCTTGCAATAGCGTGGCTTTGTCAGCAGGGCCCACACCTGACAGCCTCCTGAAAAAAAGTGAATTACTGGCCCCAGCCAGGGCCTGTGGAGGGGGCAGGCCCGGCCGAGACACAGAAGGAGCCTGGCAGTGGGTAAGGTCAGGCTGCTTCAGGAATTCATGGGATCTCCCTGACAGCCCACCTTCCCATCATGGTAATAACATCCTGATTGCGGACAGCTTTCAGTCGTCCTCATGGTTACCGTCGAATCTGAGTGATTGGCTTCCCCTGCCCGGCTACCGAGCGGTCACACTCAATTACCTGGAACGCCAGTATGCACAACAACCCCATGTACCTTTCTGTCCATTTTTTATCCAGCGCTCCTAATCGCCCAAACTACTGAAGCACCCTAAGCGGAACAGTGTTTGCATGGCACTGCTTGCAGATCTGCAGATGCTAAAGCGAACAGAAAGAAAAGCTGGGGTCATTTTATTAGCCTAGGAAACATCAGCGGACTGACGCAGATGGCGTTTCAGGCAAACAGGCGAACAAACGCTTGCAGGTGACGGGCTTTGCTTCCATTAAAGCCAGCACAACAATATTATTATTGATTGTATCTTGAGTTATGGTCTGCTGATTGCGTGGAAGCCATTGTTTGGTGGTAGAGACATCATCTACAAGGAAGTCTTTGCGTTTGCGACAAAGTGGATGGATTGTGATCCCATTGCTGGCTGTGTTGCTGTTGGTGCTTTTAGAGCGTCTGGTACTTAACATTGTTTGTTATGAATGCTACGCTGTACAATAATGCTCAGCAAAGTACATGAGGATTTGTTGTTTACCCACGCCTATACCGAATAGTACTGGTGGTGAAGGGGTGGAGAAAAATCTGCTTGCCTTTTTCACCAAACACGTGTTGGCTTTGACATGCAGAATACTCCATTGAGTGTATATTATTTTGCACATAGCATTTTCCCTCAGAGAATATCCTGTCTTGTGAAGGTTAACTACGGATGCCTGGTCATTATGTTTGATCTCCCTCTTTCTTCATCGCAGCTCACCCTATTATCCAATTAGAGCAGAGCCAGTGATTTCTGAGCAGCTGAACGTTTCTAGTAAGGTGTCAAAGGTGACCTCTTAACATTACTCACCAGTGTGTGAGTGTGGAGAGCAATAATTTACGAATCATAAGGACTACAATTGAAGGAGGAAACGCAGCGAACAAAATGCCTATTTGTAAATATTGCATGATAATGACCGATTTACAGATAATAAAGAGTTTGATTGGGGTATAGGCACTTTAATTCTACGCAGAATAACCAAAATGCAGAGCCTTCTCTCACGCAGCCCTGTGTTGATAACTCACATGCTTTCTGTTCAAATTGGCACAGGTTCAGAGGGAACACATGGATGCCTGATTGAATCATCAGAAAGGTATGTACAAACTGACTAAAGCTATGCAATACAATGCCAACCAATAAAAGGCTTGGGCATCAGCTAACCTTTCGCCAGGTCAAATGTTAATTTCACCTACGAAGGGTAATAAGCCTTTTATTAATATATTTCAGGGCGACTTACACGTGTTACAATATATCACATTATTTTTACATACAATCTAGGTACAGTAGCTTGCTCAAAGGTTCAACAGCAATGTCCCCCACCTGGAATCGAACCCACAATCCTCCACTCCAGATTCGAGTCCTAGCCACTACTCCATACTACTAGACAAAACCTGGAAGCGTGTGGTTAACGTTTTTGTTGATGTGCAGAAGCGTGTCGGACTTGCATAATATGGAGTCTGAAAATAGCCACCTGATTACATAATTGCAAGCAACGATTACTACTGTACTGTTACTGCTGTACCTGCTTATCTGAACACTACAATGATCCTTTATTACACAGTAATTATTGTGGGGTTATCTATTTGGCAGATCTTAATGAAACAGGAAGCAACTTATTTTTTGGGAGTGTGCAGATTCGGCATTCCTGAGTGCTTTTTCTTGTTGTTATTTATTTATTTCTTCAAAATAAAATACACCCTTCTGTCAGATCCTGCTTTCCTGTGTTACTGCAGTGTTTAATGGAAGCTACAGTTCAACTAATGGTGCTATATAACTCTGAAGGCCATGTTTAACCTGCGTGTGAAAGTGCTCTGTGGTATTAAACCTTTCTGCTCACTGTTTGTCTTGTTGTGGTTGTTGTGTGTCAAGTGCAGCTCAGAATGCACTTTCACAGTGCTTCCCCACTTACTGCCCCGTCCAATTATTCCTGCACACATCCGTTTATTTTTCCCTTTGTCCCCAAACTAGTACCTAATGCATAGATTAAACAATTCAGCATTGATTGCTAAACAGGTAAAAGACAACCTGGTGAATAGTAGACTTTTACGAAAACAAAACATGTTGGATTATTACTGATATTAATTTTAAATTTTTTGCACTTGACCCTGTATTACAATATGCTATATAATACATATAAAGTGAGCAAAAAGGTTTAATACCACAGAGGAATTTCCAAAAATATCTATCTGTGCCTGAACAGAGAACTGACGCTTCTCATAAATAGTCACTGCTGAAAAAGCTGTCTCAGAAGTGTAACGTCAGGGAAGTAGATCATCTCTTCACTTGGAAAGCAGTAAATCTGCTTGGGAGTCTTTTCTAGTCACTCCTATTGGCATGCTTGTGTCTGTTGGCTCTGGACATACACGCTTCTAATTATCTGAGATGTTTTAATTTCTTAAGTGTGTTTTTGATCAAAGTCTAAGCTGTGCTCCATTATTATTATTTTATAGTAAAAACAAGTCAGTGTAATTGTGTTGGTGCTCTACTTTGGCACATTCTAACATTAACTATATTCTGTTCAGAGATACCAAGATATTTAAAACGCAAATCCATCTGTCAGGAATGACTTACATCCATCCCCAGTTGTACAGCCATCACAGTTAAAAGACTGAATATCAATTACACTTCTGAGACAACAACTGAGACATAATTAGAGAAAGAAACATTAAAAACTCACCCCAAACACTCGGTCCTTCTGTGCTTATGCAGAGATGAAGTCCTCGATGATGTCAGAGATGTCCAGCCCAAGTCAATACCAAGTTCCCTTCGTCTCGCCACACCATTCACGAATGCAAATAGCACTTTGATATACGAGGAGACTCCCTCTCCCGACAAACACACTTGCACCGTCAACTAAATCTCATTTCATTTCCCTCTTGTGACACAAGAAAGAAGTGAATCTATTACATGCCCCCACAAGCGCTCAACTTTTCCTGTGAAATGCGTAATTTTCATGCACAACTGGGAAATGAGCGTTTCATTACTGCTGTAATTTGTGTCCTTGTTGCTTTAGTAAGGTACGCGCCAGAGTTCCAATTTTGTTCTAATTTGAACCAAAGGAAGTATTTTATCTACAAAACAAACTCAGTACACAATCACCTAAACCAGGCGAGTGCTTGTTTTGTTGATTTGAAGTTGCAGAACTGTAACTCAGCTTAGATTTGCGCCAGAGGACTATGACCCACTGCATATTAGCCGATAAATGACCTACTGTATATGTCTATAGATCAAATGTGATGGCAGCATAGAAATCTGGTCATAATGCATTCCATTCAAGACCTTGCTATCAATTAAACTAGGTTTCACATAATGTCCAAGTCCAACAGGAAACTCTTTATCCTGAAACATTCCTCTCCATACATACAAAAGGGCCTCTATACCAAGGTCACCTCACCCGCATATGCAATTACTCAGTTTGCAGCCTGTACACACAGAAGAGCAGCCCACGCTGATTGTGTGCGCAACCATTTCGATCGCATTGATTCCTGGTTTTAAGCACCTGTGGATTTCCTCATTTTCACAGCTAGTTTCAATATTACCTTAAAATGCACCACGATCCAGGCCTTTTAACCCCTGAAATGGAGAAGCAGGTGCAGCACTGCATACTGAGTGAAATGATGTCCCTATTTCAGTCCCATTGGGAAATGTGCGCCGTTTCACTCCAGGAGACAAACAGTTAAAACGCATCAGACTTGGACGTGAGGTTGTTAAGTCTGTGCTGGACCAGAATGGAGTAGTTGGCAGGATAAAGCCGTAGTGGGGATGTTGGGTTGGTATCCAGATCTGCTGATGGGACGCAGGCAGAATCTCCCAGGATTAAGACCTGTTAACAGCCTGTTCCTGGTGAGCCCATGTGAAATTCACTCCCTTCTCCAGATGGCAGCTCCATTCACAAACACTCGCACACAGACAAGTTCACACCATGCCACTCCATAATTGCAGAGATAACTGTCTGCTTTGGGCAGCACTAACACCGCCAGAAGGCTACAGTAGTTCCCGAGACTGGGCGATTACGCCTAAAGGCGCTGCTGCACAGTGAAGGTCACTGCTGACGCCCAGGGGCTTCAGTGAAATCCTAATTATTCAGCACATAATGAAAGATTTTCAGCTTGCCATATTACTCCCGTTTGTGACTGTGCTCTTTTTTTCTGTTCTGAGATGTAGTAAGAAAGAAGAAAAAACTAAAATCAGTTTGATGCATGAGGCAAGCATGTGAAATGGGAGCAAAATGTGCAGTCAATCTTTGCCCCAGCTGAGATCTGCGAGATGAAATGTTGCATCCTCACTACACCAGGCAAATAGTGTTTTTGTACCTCTGTGTTTCAGGTCTGCCAGATGCTATGCTTTATGTTTGTTAGTGAAAAGATTGCTTGACTGTTCACTGGACTGCCATGTATATAGCCTCCTCACCAGGGGAGTTTTAGATGCCTCACTCCTACTCCCCTCAGAGACTTGGTGACCCTCTTCCTGCTCTCTGGTGTGGTCCTGTCACTCACAATCTCATCTCTCCCTCATCAGTTATTCCCAGAATAACTCTCTGACTGACACACTCTGCTTATCAAACAACCCAGAGCTCAGCCTGTAAGCAACCCGAAACCGTCTTTGCCAGACGGCTGCATTGGCCCTCCTTGCAGGTATGCACTTCTTTTTATCCATTCTGATTCAGTTCCACACAGACTTTTTTTGTGTGTAATAAACAACCTTGGCCCCCTGCCTGGACTCCATACGGATGTGTGTATGGTCTTGGCAACACTTACCAGGTTTCTGAAAGACTGTTTCCATATCTTAATATAAAGGTAGTAGTTTTGGGGGAGAGAAAAGTTTATTTTTCTGCGCCCAGTATTAGTTTGAACTGTAAGCATGTTTTAGCAGTGTCCCTCCCCCAGAACACTTCATAAAATAGGTCAAATGTGAGTGTATGTGCATAGACACACACACACACACGCACATCCACTCATATACACATATACACATCGGTATCCTGTGCAACACTGAAAACTCGTCTTTATTGAAAAAATAAAAAAATTAAATAAACTGAAAAAAGGAACTGATCCATTAGGGTATTACAGAAACAAGGTTTCACCACCATGTCACCCAGAATGCCGTGCTGTTTCAAGACCCATGTTCTGATAACACCCTGCGTTTAATGCACTGTTGAACACCTGCTGCCGGGGATTCCCAAAGAGGCTGCGGACAATGGGGGGGCAGGAGCCGTGCTGTAGCACCCAGCACACTGAGCCCAGGGGAGAAACAGAGCAATACAGCGAGCTCCTGCAGCTATCCTGACAGGGATACAAACCAGCATCTCCTCACTGCCGTTCATCTCCGCAGAGCGAGTCTCGGCTCCCGCGTTCGTACAGCACGTCCTTTGATTGGCGGTTTGGCAGAACCCAGCGCTGACTGACAGTGCATTGAAGGCGGGAATGGTGACGTAGCAGCTGGTCCCCTCAATAGCGTAAGGGCACAGAGGCGTGATTTCATCAAACGTCGTTTAAGATCGCCGTGGTTGTTCATTGGAGAGGAGGGCGGCATCCTATCTGAGAGGGCGCTGTACACCAACAACTGAGAAAAATTTAAATAACAAGTATTTCGCATGCGACCAGTTTCCTGTTCCCAAAAAGACCCTAAATGCCGAAGCCCTGAAATATCCTGTAATGCCCCGTGACATTCTGCCGCCAGGCATGATCTGCCAAATAGGAGGCTGAGTGGAAATGACACATGCGCAAAATATGTTGTGTTTTGTGTGAATTCACACGCCCCTCCCACAGAATAATACATAATAATAATAAAACAAGACTGTGGTGAATGGCTAATGGAGCGAAGCAATAGGCAGCGTACTGGAGCCCTGTTCTAATCCGCAGAACCTGTCTCTGCCTATGGTGGCTTGTCACAGAGGATAATTGCATCAGAAAACAACGGGGTTTACTACTGTACCCTGCCACACAGCTCACACATCCCCCGGGGGGTTACGGCACACTATAGTACAGCACTGCAGCTCAGCAGCTAAGCGGTGAGATCACAACGAGGAGTGATGATGATCTATTCTTCCTGGCTGCACAGAGAGCAGTCACCTTAGACTGTGTGCCCAGCAGACCCTCGTACGGGTAAGAGGAAAAGCCCCTACTAGCACGGTTTAACGACATAGATAATGATAGAGCATGCATCGGCCTTACAAGAGCACGCATACTGTAGCCTTACAGTGGATGGCAGCTGGAATCCATCACCGGAGTACATTTTGCCAGTGTCTTCCAGGTACAAGTCATTTTATGCAGACATGCCACAAGGCTAAGCTCCGATGATCCCCGCCTGGCCTTGCAGCGCACCGTAGGACTGGCCTGGCCACCGTGCCGCGCCCACACACACACAGAAAAAGGGCCCGTCTCGTTTGCTGCCAAGCGATAGCTTCATAAACACATGGATACCCCCACCCCCTCCTCTGTCAAGGCTACATGTGCAAATCGGTCTATTAGAGGTTTGGTCGGGAACAGGAACCTGAGAAACTGGGCGTTTGTGTCACAGAGATCTTTGAGAAACTGGGGAAACGTTATTTGCATTTTTCAAGGGGTGGTTCTTTTGCTTACCAAGGAAGGGGGGAACAAACAAACAAACAAATCAACACTGAGAACCGAAACGCACATTGTTGCTCTCCTGCTAACTTGCATTTCAACCAAAACTATGTTGTGGACAGCTGTGTTAATTACAGAGGCTGCACAACTGGGGGATGTTGTTTCTCATTTTTTGTTTCTTTTTCAATTCGTACAGCAGCTGGTCTTTGAAGAAACACAACAACAACAAAAAAACACAGCGCTCACAACTTTACTGCAGCTATTCCCATCGTAACAGCGGTGCATGGGGTACACAATCACTCAATTAGGGGCTCCCATAATGCAGTAGGGTTTTACAGCGGAGCAAAAGAATGGATAACTTGATTTTTATGAACTATCATTAAAAATCCCCGACTGGTTCAGACTAGCTGCAAGCCAGGCAGAGTGCTCTTGAGTTTCTAATCAGCACCAGGAAAGCAATAAGCATGTGTTCCGGTTCCCAAATCCAATCGGTCACCAGCACAAAGCCACTGCCTGCGATTCATTAAAAGCAGTTCACTGTAGAGAACATGCTTAGGGAAATCCTATAAAATCTCTGTAACACACTCGGAGACCGTAGACTCTTTTTTAATTTTCGGGTGCATCTCAGTACACTGTACTTATTGTAACAAGAAATTACAGAAGGAAGAATCTCATTAATATCACATGTGTAGACGATTGGAAGCGATGGAACACTTCCAATATAGTTTCTCTGAAGCGTTATGTAAAAACGCAGCGGAGATGTGAGGTTTTCTTCGCTGGGGAGAGAGAGGGGGAGAGGGAGAGAGAAAAAGCTCCACTTTTCCTTCTGTGACATCTTTGAAACAGCAGAAATCTACAGAACCCTACTGAGGTTTCAGGACGAATTTCAGAGATGATGCTATGAATATTTCCCATCTAGTTATGGAGAACATTCCCTCTTTTCCAAACTGCATGAATCAGTAACTTAAATAAATGATCAAATGATAACTAAATAAGTGAATAATAACGCCCAAAAAGCTGATACAGTTGAATGGGTTTCTTTCACTGACAGACAGCCCTGCTAGGCTCAGCGCAATGCAGTGCATTGAGGATCCCTTCTCCAAACCCCAGTAGGAGACAGCAGTCTGGAGTCGTGGCTCAGAAATGACTGATTCATACAGGAATGTTACGCCATAAAACAAACAGATGGTCAAAAGGCCATATCCTAGGCAAATGAAAGCACTCACACTCACACTCACACACAGAGCTAGATCGTTATTTTAGAGTGTTACTGACTGAGAATTAGTTGTCGAAGAGTATTTCAATTTTGGAAAATTCCCAATCTGTATGTGCAGTACAGTCACATTTTTTTGCTCGCTGCCGCCTCCTTCCCCTTCTTAAAGATAGCAGCCAAGTGACACCTTCAGTTTGAACCAAATACAATAAAAAAGAAATCATCATAAAAAAAATAATAAAAAAATAAAGAAACAAACTCCTCCACGTTTCCCAAAACCCTCCTTTTCAGGAATCCCAGCTCTACCTGGTCCTCACAGCACCTCGCATCTCCCCCAGATCTCCCTCATTGCCAGGCACTTCCCTGTCTGCCTGGCCAGGGAGGACTGGCACTGAATACCCATTTTTTCATCCCCAACAGGACTCAGCACAGCCGGAGAATCTCATTTTTAATGATGTACAAAAACAACGCACTGACAGACTCGAGGGGCAGCGACACCGAGGGATGCGGATGTGATCTTACTGTGCGTCTGCGCTGGCACCTCAAAGCACATCCTGACACTTTCTCTATTTTGATTATTTTCCGAAGCTGTGATTGCAATTTAAGATGCTGCCACAGAAGCACAACTTCCAGGGGAGAAGCCATCATTTTGTTTTTTTAAGGTTTAAATTACTTTTTTGTTTAGCGAGAGTCTGCCACTCTGATACAGTATTGGAAACTAGTATTGAAGCCAATCTTGGAGTGGGTACATGGAATGTGAAAAGATTCATCAAAGGACTTTACGGATGGAAAACCTTTCTAAGGGAATCTGAAAATCTGTGGAGGAGGAGTTGTTTTTTCCACAAATGAAAAGTTATATCATTCCCATATTCCTCCTTTACTTTTGTCACCTTATATTTAATTAATTTTTTTACAATTAAAAACACCATGAAGATGACAGACTATTTGGTTTTCTTTCTAAGTAGAAGCTTCTCATTTTAAATAAATGCATATAAATAATTTCTCTTTTTAAATAAGTTGTTAACCCTACCCCCCTTTTGACTGTTCATTCTTCGCTTCTTTATGCACGTGTGTGTGTTTCATAGTTTTTGTCTTTTTTGAACAGTTTTCTCCTGCCTGCTTTTTGTCACCTTCCTGCAGTTGTGTTTTGTTCCCGATTGGTCCGAACAAAGTGAGTTGTCCAATCCCGCTTCACTGGCAGAGCTGGGTGGAGTCTCTGTGGGGTTCTCTTGGATTGACCAGTTGGGTCTCTGGGGGGCAGTTTTGGGTCACTCCCCCTGCTCCGGTAGGCGACAGGAAGTAGGCTCTCTCGCACGTGGCTGGGGGGGAAGGGCTGCTGTCCTCCTGCTTCCTGTGGGCGTGTGCCAGGACCCTTAGCTGCTCCTGAGCCGCCTCCAGGAGTAACGCTACCGCCTCCTGCTGGCCGCCCGCCGCTACAGCTGCCCCTGGTGATGGGGGGGTGTGCACCCCTCGTGTGCCGTGCACCGCGGCCCTCCCGGAGCGGGGGAGGGGGACGGAACAGCAGCTTCCCCTGCCACCCAGGCTGGCCTTTTGCATACAGGAAGTATCGTCGTGTCCCAGGACGGAAGGGATGATGGGAATGGAGCAGGCGCGGAGGGGGGGAGGGGTGGCGGCCACGGCTTGGCTCGAGGGGCCGCACCTGAAGCTCCCGGGAACGGCCCTGTCCAGGCGGCTGCACGGCACTTCAGTCTTGCCGCCCCCCACCACAACTGCTTGCATATTTAAGAAAGTATCCTGCGACGGATCACTTCCTGTCCTTGCTGTGCGGTGCCTGGGAGGACAGGAGACAGACAAGAGACAGATTTGTCAAGAACAACTCATTTTGTCAAGTCAATAAACAAATATATGCTATTAGTTAACAAAACAGTCCAACAGGCTTTATCAAACTAATGATCAATTTAATTCTCAATTCAACATGTCACTTGGAGGGAGAGCTGCTCCTTAAGGGCTGACAGATATTCAGGAGTTCTCTGCAAATTACCAATGTTAATGATGAATGCGATATTACCAAAGTCTCGGGTAACTAACATGTATTCCCAGTCCTAAGTAAGTGGTGTTTTAGGGTGACCTTCAAAACTAACTGTATTGGGGCTCCCCAGTAGCTACAATCAGTAATTCTGGATGACTGCTAAAGTGCATGCACTATCCCTTGGAGCATGTCTTTTCACTACAAAGAAAAATAAACTTTAAAATGCTTGTGAAACTATTATATCTATTATGATAAGTAAGATTTAATTACAAAGCTGTATCATTAATGTGATACTCTGAGTTGTAATGTTATCAAAAGTGTCTGAGGCAGGCGTGACTCTGGGATTTATCATATTTGCATGCGTAGTATTTGTTCAGCGCTCTGCAGGAATCTTCCAATGGTTTTAAGGTTTTCTACTTTGCCGACACGGTTTGTAAGATCTTTCACAGGCAAAGGTTGTTGTCACACTTCCCCCCCGTAAAGATGTGTTTGGAGCCAGTTTTTCAAGTGATATTTGACTTCTTCACAACAATGGCACTTCAATCCAGGCTGCATCTTTGAAGAACTAATCTGTGTGTAATTATTTATCATCCCTTACTAGAACCTGCTTCAGAGGCTGCATAAATATTTAACACCGACTGGTATCTATTCTAATGGCCTTATCAGAAATTTTAAACCATTATCAAGGGGTTTTTAAAAGATCGCCAAGCACTGGCTGTAAGAGAGCGCACTTTAAAACCATCTCCCATCGCAACGTTTGATCTGAAAGGAATGTCAGCTAACATCTTCGCAGAGATCGCCGGCTGACACGTGCGAATACCTGAGTGATGATGCCTCGGATCGGGAGACGTGAGCGAGAGCGCAGATGGAGTTAACGGGGAAATAAAGGACATTTGAGAGAATAATCAGATCACTACAGTTTTCCGCTGTGCACGTTGCAAAAGGAGAATGCATCTGGAAACAACGCATATCAATGAGATGTCAATTGTTTTTGGACACTTTTGAAATCAAAAGCTACAGAAAAGGTGGTGACAACAAATGCATCAGAGTGAATGGCTGCCGTGGTGTGCTTCAGATGAAACCGAGAGCACAGCTAACAATAAAGGGCTTTGGGATCCCTCTGTATTATATATGTTAATCACTTTTTTTAATATTTTTTAAATAGGAAAAAAACATCTTAATCAGTTTCAAGCAAATGTCAAAGCCCCAAAATAGCTGGCAGGTCTAATCCTGCTAAAAACCCTGAAACGCCAATTATGAATTATTTCAGCAAAATATTTTGCTGAGTTTCGACACTACACACCAGCTATATATAGGTGGAAAACAACAGGATTTCCACATAACAAGGCTGCTCAAAACTTGCTTCCTTACCAGAGAATGGGTTCTACAAAACTCAGCAATTTAAAGTAACATACTCAAAACTTTACGCAGTATCTTACTGTAAAGAATTCAGTTAATATCCAGGCAAATTTACTGACAGCGTAGCCTGGACAGATGTACCCAGAGGCCATGCCTGTTCTGTTCCAAGGGCAGTACAAACTGGGTGCTGACCATGGCATACGTGATCCCTCTTACAAAGCAAAAAGCAGTCAGTACACACCTGGCATCTTGTCCTTTTTACCCTTTCTAAACAGAAGCCACTAAACTGAGTTGGCGTTAAAAAGCATGAATATTTCCTATGCGGCTTCATTCATAAGGACATCAAAGCTCCTCAGACCTTTTCACACCGTTTCGACATATTTTACACATGTCAGTACATTTGGCACGCTTCATGAAGAATTCACCCCTGGACAGCAACACCATGAACATGGGTTTTACCATATCTCAGCACATGTGCCCATGTCCTGTGGAAATCAATATTAACAACACAGTGAAGGTGTACTTACAGTAATCCAAATTCACCGTGCTCTGCCCTACCTTAAAGTACTAAAGCTTTTGTGTGGCAGGTCTCTTCCAGCACTGCTGCGTACCACACAATCGCAACTACATAGACATTATTATGATTATTATTATTATCCCTAGCATTTACCTATAGTCCACCTTATAAAATGCACCATAGATCTTAAAGATGATTCGAGTCCAAAGCATTAATAATACTGGCAGTAGATTAAAGATTAGCGTCGTCAGCGCACAAACAGGCCTGTGTGGGATTGTTTATTTCTATCTGAAGTGGCTCACAGGGAGCACATAAGGCAGAAAACAGGAGCTGCAATTTATCTGCGTTTTCAAAATCAAGGAAAAGGAAAAGTATTGGTATTGCACTTGCTGTAGACGTTAGGCCTAGACAGCCCAATTTAATACCAATATAAGTATAATTATACACTAGCATTGTTATTATTACCACCAGTATTATACACGATACAGAGCTGGCACAAAGTCTGTTTTGGTATAAAGGACAGGCCTTACTGGTAAATGTGCATGGAACGAAATGCCGACCTCAGTGACAAGGAAACATTGATTTTGAAATATATTTCTTGATCCTGTTTCTCAGTAGTCTTGCAGAAGCACCTGCAGTGGATTACATTCATAAGAGTGCTGTTTTGTCTAGCAAAGCTGTAGCTGTAGCTTTGATTTTTCACAATTTATCTTCACTGAATAACCCTTTTGCTTGTGAAGGAGCTCTCAGTGGTCCTTAAAAGAAAACGCCATTCATGTATTAAAATGTAATGCTTTCTCAGCCGATATATATTGTGTACTGGCTGTATCTCAAGACCAGTCATGTATAAGGTTGGGGGATGGACCATTGAAGGCACTGTCCGGGCTGTAAGGACTTGAAAGGACTGTCTGCTCGTATCTCACTGCTGTAATGCACAGTAGGATCCATCTACACAGAAAACATCTGGATGGCTTGAAGTTAATAAAGGAGATTCCCAGCTGTCTCCATTGATGTGTTTTAGTTGGCAGGCTATGATTTGCATATTGCTAAGGCTCAGGACTAACATGTTTTATCGCTGTGCAGACGCTTATTTTCATTAGCTCCTGCCATTTTTCTTTTTTGTTTTATTAAAATCTGAAACGAGAAAGAAGGCTATATAAATGCTTTTTGATTTGAAATAAGACAGACCATTAATCTGATATATATGTATACATATCTCATTATCAGCCTTGAAGGCATCCCTGAGATATTTCCAGATATTTCCATTTACTTAGACCTCCTACCTAGGTCTTCTTTTGTTCATTTGCTCGAGATCTGAATTGCTTTGAGAATTGATTGAACTAATAAACCGATCTGTTTATTTCAGAGGCGTTCTTGTCCTATTTCTGAGTGTTTGAACAATTGGTCTCCTGGATGTCAATATACAAACTGTGGTCAGCTGAACTAAATGAAATGAACACAAGTCCAGTTAGACCTGTTTTGTTTCAATATACTTTTACCCTATATGGTCACAAGTGTGTATATATATTGTGTCATCATCAGTCTAGATCAATCTACTGCTGGATGAGAGCTTTGCTTCGATTTATAGCTTCCCTTTTGTACCACACATCTGTAACATTTATTTTCTATATATTTCTAGTATGCTAGTTATTTAGAGCTTTTGTTTGTTCAGAAGTATGCATTGATCTGTGTGTTTGCGACAGCATTTGCGTGAGCATTCACACATTCATTTGATGAGGCTTTTAGTTCATCAGTTGAGCACATTGCTACAGCAACACATGAACTTTCGCTGCCCCTACCTGAGCCGGCTTCGGTCTATGAAGGCAGGCATTGCCAGGCTGTAATTAAAGCCGTAACACCAGGGACTTGCAGACATGGTCAATTTAAAACTCCTAAGAAGGTCTGAATGCAAATCAGCTACGAGGTAAGAGAACAATGCAAATGGTTCATGAGTCAGAATCGCTGTGTGTTCGAGGTATACGGTGAGCGCCAAGTTAGGGAGACGTATATAACAGGAATGTTGCTCTCCTGGATCTTGTCTTGAGAAACAAGCGCACAACCTTGCTGATGTTTTTCCTGGACACTGAAATCCGACTCCTCAGGGGTCACCTTACAGCCTGATATGACCATCCTGTTCGTTGTGATGTTGAGCTAATTATAATGCCTACTTCGACTGGGGGAGCAATGATTGATATTGAAAACATTGTGAAGCTGTGTGGTTATTTGGTGACGGCTCTGCAGTGATTGAGGGGAAATTCAGTGTGATGCCACTCCCCCAGGAATGCTATATCCAGGTGTAAGTTTTCCTGATCGTTTCGCTAGGGTAAATCACGGGCTCTTTTTCTTCATTTTCTGTCAGGTGCGGCTCACAGGTAGCTCTCATCCCCTGCTACAGTTCAGTTTTCTCTCTCTCTCTCTCTCTCTCTCAGCTGCTCTCCTCTTTCCAGCACACCGTCTCCATGGCAACTCCGGCTGGCATTGGGGAGCAGGGATTTTCTGTGCAGCCGCGAAGCCCGGAAATAGGTCAGCGCTGCCATCCAGTCGAAAGCGCCCGGTGTCAGCGGTACCAGGCTGCGCTCCTGCTGCAGTTTAAGGAAGTGGTTCCCCAGTATTGCTCCCCCCCGCCCAGCTCCTCTTCCCACACCCAGGCTAATGAGGCATTAAAGCAATTAACAGTGCAACTGCAAGGACACATGTACACAAACACAGAGCTGTACCACTGACAGAATTACCAGCTTTGATATGGAGATAATACATGTGTGGGGAAAACACCATGCACAAAAAGGAGCAGGCACACACACAACACAGATTCTATTAGCTAAGCATCAGGTTTGCAGCATCAGTTACTGAGATATATGTGATTTTTAACCCCATGGGAAAAAAACCTGGCCATTTCCACTTGTGTTCCCTGTTCACGAAAAAAATGCTGCGCTCCGTTAGTTAGTAAATTTGTATAAGAGGCAGAATCGAACCTTTGTTCTCGGTAATAAAATTCTAACAATGAAAAAATTGTCTGCTCAGCAAGTTCCGATACAAAAAAAAAAAAAATGAAGATAACGTTGCTTCAGAAAGCGCAGCACTAAATACGACAAATTCAGCTGAATGGCGTGGGTTTGAACTATGAGGTTATTTCAGCTGGATAGATACTGAGATTCAGAGGCAGCACATTTCATTTAACTAATATGCTATACAGCTGCCCTATCCAGTGAGCCCAGGTTCAAAAATACTTTTAAGAGTGACCATTTTATTATACATTTTGAATACTATGTTTCCTTTGGGAGCCCTTTTGGCTTGGATCATTTTGTCTCAGGATTAATCTATATTAATCCAATTGTTTTAACAGCCCTGGATTTCCTTTCGAGGCATTTCTAAGGATCAGGGTTTCCCGCACTACAATGTGAAATTGTATTTTGGTTTTTGAAACTGGGTTGAAGTGTTGGGTTTGCACACAGTGTTTCCAACAGGAATGTCTGGCACTGATCCCACTGCCCAGCACGAGGGACTCTGTCTGACAGCCAGCCCAAGAAGGATCCAGGGAGCACGGCCGATCTCCGAGCCCGTGGGAGGCCTGCTGGGATTCTCCCGTTGGCCTGCAGGTTTTCCGGCTCTCCAATTAAGCCTCACACTGAAACTGTCTCCTCTGCCGTGGCATGTGGAGTGAGGATCTATCTCCTGCACGGCGAGGAGTATAAATTATGGAAATAGGTCACACTTTCGAGCTTCGGGAACTTTTGCCAAACGCAGGAAGGAAAAAAGCCTGTGCTACCTACATGACACGGCGCCGCATAAATCTGACATTAGTTGAGTGAAGTTGGGGAAGCTGACATGCCACCTCAGTCAGAACATTATGCTTACACGGGCTCAGAATGAAAGAGAGCATGTTCCTGAGAAAAGGCAGATCAATCTTTGACAAACTGTTGGCAAGCACTGCGCCCACAGAATATATCTTTGTCTCTCTGAAAATATGTATTTTTATATAAACCTACATACACATAAACACATACACATATACAGTATTATATATATATATATATATATATATATATATATATATATATATATGTACACACACACACACTCACACATACATACACTTTGGTGTATTGATATATAAACAAACCAGTTGTATATTCATATCAAGTTGAAATAATGCACACTTGGGACTGTCAGGAATATCAGGTGCACCTGATGACTAATTAAGCCTTTAAAGCCTTTGAAAATGTGCAATAATATACACATACTTCATGACATTCCATTGCATCCATAGGTAAATGGTACGTTCATGCCAAGACAGGCTGTTGTTATTTCTTTGTTTGAAAACTAAGGAAGATCAAAAACGCAATTCACTTTTTACTGTTTGCACATAGCTTGGAATGTCAGCTAAACTGTTTAACTAACCATCCTCTGTCTGTCTCATCAGCCCATGATGAGCAGCGCTCTGCGGAGAGAGTTACGGGTTTAGCAGTGCAGACACGCCTGTTTAGTATGTTTGTGTCGGACTGAGACTATCTCACAGTATGGAGGGGACTTGTCCATTTATTCTCATTTGGTACTATTTAATATGCTCTGTGTGAACAGCTGTGAATGGGACTGTTAGTACAGGTTCAGAAAACAACTGCGCTCTCATTCGTTTCAATGCCTGTACACACAAACAAAAACAATCAAGCCTCAACATAGGGCAGGGCTTTCACTGTAAGCTCCAGTTCCTTTTCTGGCAACTTCACAGTGTATTTTAATTCTCAACTGTTTTTATTTCCCCCTTCCATTTAAACCTTGGTAAACATATGGTATACATGCTTTTAAACTTTTGTTTGTGGTAGTGAGTCTAAGTCAAGTTAAAGTAAATATGGGGTATTGACTTCACAAACCTTTTAGGTCTCCCGGTAAAATTAGAATTGGACAGTTTATGGCTGTTTGTAATTGGAGTTGAGATTCTTAAACAGACTCCAGAACAAAATAGTTATCCAGCTTGACACAAATGGTATCATACTGCCTTGCATTTATTGGTGTAATCTTGACTTACTAGTATTAACTCCATTATAAAGCAATATTTTCATGACCTGTGCTGTGGGGCTGGCTTTTACAAGGATGGAGGAGGATGGGGATGTGATGAAAACTATTTAATTGCAAGAACATTTGTGAATTTTATCTTTCACGCTGGAGTAAAACGCTGGGAGAATAGAAAATGTGCTGTGGAATGGGTGATAGATTTTAATTTTAGATGACAACATACTGAAATCACCTAAGTTCTGGGGCACAGTTTTGAAAGAACAATAGTTTTTAGGTGGGTGTGAGCTACAAAACAGATCCTTCTTTGAGGCAGAGAAGGACACATACTGGAAGAAGAGACATTAACCTCCAAGTCTATGCCTTACCAACTGTACAGATTAAGACAAAATATATACAACAATAGGCTGGCTAATTTCCGAAAATAAAGTATGGGACAATAGAGAGTTTTTTTTTAATTAAGTGAGAAATGTGGATACTGTGATATCCTCTTTTTAAGAAATGGGAAACAAGAATGTTTTGCATTGACTGTTCCTGTGTTTTGACAATGGGAATCACCTGGTAAATAAGATGACCTTGTTTTTTTGTTTTGTTTTTCTCCTAGCAACAACAAATGTGGTCATTTCAGGTTAATTAAATTTTTTTACCACTGCATTGAAATCTCCATCTTACCTCGTAAAGTGTATATGCTCGCCAAAGTGATGGTCTGGTTTCTGCAATTAGATGCATTTCCTGTCCTTAGCAACTTTTGATTCCCCCAGTAGTCATAAGGAGCTGTAAACCGTTTACAGATTACAGCAGGGAAAAAAACAAAAAACTTTACACTGTGCATTGTACCTTCTTCACACATCTCTGTAGAAGGAAATGTGTCCTCAGAGAGCTGATGTTTTCAGTATGTTTTGATAGCTCAAGGAGAAAAAGAAGCAGCGTTTGAAATGTTCTTGACTATATTGCAGCTCATTGTACCCACTGTTCCTCTGTGTGCGATGCTTGAGTGGATGAGGCAGATTTGAGTGGAGAGACCTCTGCATTCGGACCGGCCGTGACAGGACATCAAGTTTGACCCAAAATCCCATCCTGCATAAACACTCAACGCAGATCTGCTCCCTGCTTTACGTGGCTTAGTTGGAATACAGTAAATATGATAGCTGGATGTTTTTGAATAATAAAGTCTGGTAAACATTTACCCTTGGGCTATGTATTTACTTAACTAGATTGAGAGTCGTACGTTATTACATATTGCATTGTTATGAAGGTGTTTTATTATTTAAGAAAAACAAAACACGGATTGTGCTGTATACTGTCTTATATGGCTTTTGAACATAACAGAACACTCAAAGTTTATTTTTAAACCCTCAGGATCTGCTTGCTGCTAAAGCTGGGTGCTGATGTTAGTTTTGTCTTGGACATCTCCTCTACAGCCCCTGTACTAAGGTCTTGTGTTGCCCTCATCTCTACACATGGCTATGCCCCCTGTCCGTCACTCACCCTCTCAGGGTCTCGGCCTCTCTCTCAGAAGACTCCACCTCCTGCAGGTGCTGGTAGGCGGGGCCGGAATCCCTGGCTCCTCCAATAGGATTCAGTCTCCCTCTAGGAAGGGGCGGGGTTCTGCGAGGGGTCGTCCGATAGGCCGGTCTACTTCTCTGGTCGGGACTGTGTGACAGCGAATTGCTCCTGCAACGGCAAAGTTCAGACACTGACAGCGGCCACCGAAAAAATAGCTAATTTGATCTGAATAGATGAGATAAGGTTAGCCAGTAGAGCTATACAGAAGTGATTAGCATATAAATAACGGGCATCAATAAAGGTACATTTTTCTGGTGAGATGTGTAGTATTTCTCATGGATGCCAATGCTGATTTCAAAGTGCTCAAACCAGGCTTTGCACTCCTTGAGGGATAATTAATTGATCAAGTTCGAATAACCTTACCATGAAACGGCTTGCTCATCCAGAAGTGATCGTGACAACATATCTGGCAGGCCGCCCTCCTACAGGAAGCCCAAGCAGAGCCTCGAACCTCCGTATGAAGGCTAGGATGCCCCTCGTGTCTTCATGTGACTGCCATTCCACTGTGCTGCACCAATTACCTCCCCACTCATGCAAACTGGGTTACACCACGTCACACATTTCACATGCTGGACACACTTTGCGATGTTCCTCCATCCCTGGCGCTGTTGTTCAATGGCTACTTCTGTTCATATAAGCCCGTTTATCTACTTGTTTAATGTGCTTATTTAGCTCACAGTTCAGTGAATGACAGGAGAAAATCAGTCATAACAGCGTGTCCTTCTAGGTTTAGGGCCCAGAGTTATGGCAATACATATCGCAAAACAACCTTGTCCATGTAGGAAAACAACAATTCCCTTTGCACTGCTGCTTGGTCCGTTTCTGGTTAGCCTATACTAGCAGTGTTTGTCTATGTAAAAAACTGTAAAGATTAGAAAGAAAATAAAATATACACAGCCCACAGTATACCACCAGGACTAGAGCAGGTATTGAAATAGGCGGTAATCGTGGAAGGCACTGAACTGGTGGGATATAGAGTGGAGGTGTCAGAACACAGACCAGCACACGGATATGTACAGATGTTAATCGAAAGTATTTGCCCCCTCCCTTTGAGACCATGCTTTTCTAGTAGCTGAATGACTAAGTCAGTTATATCTTTTCAGAGCTTGCTTTCACACCAGTTCAGCCTGGAGAAAACTGGGGAGATTTCAGCTGACTGAACTGAGCCCAGACTGGGGGGCTGGTAAAGATATACAGTTACAAAAACAACATTTGTGAGAATGCAGAAATCACAGAATAGCCGTTTCAAAGGAAGAGTAAGAATACTTTTGACTGTACTCACACACACATATAAATATATACACACACACACACATTCTCCTGTCTATGTAAATGTACTCAACGTGAAGCAAGAAGCCTGACATGTCTTTACTGCTGTTGGCTTATATAAAAAAGCCTTTCAGACTGGAAGTGCTATGCAGTAGGAGTCTGATTTCCACCCCTGCAGTTATTGATTAATAAGAGGTTCTGGGAACACATGCAGCTGGAGAGCTGACAGTCACTGCAGTGCTGACAGTTCCTTCTCAAACCTCCAATATTCGGTAACTGCCAACCGAGCGGTCAAACAATCTGTTTATGACACCTATAATAAGACCCTGTTGTGCATAGTCCAAGCACAAGCAAAAAGTGCTGGTTTGGATTTCTGCCGGGAAGCCCTTTCCAATGGGGGGGAAAAAACAAAAAAACACAGATTCCCAACAACTAAAAAATGCCTTCCATAAGAACCAGTGATTAATGCTCACACGCTTGCTAAAGCATGAACTGAAACAACAACAAAGGCAAGGAAATCTAATTCATAGTCTGAATCTTAGCACATTAAAAAAAAAAAGCAGAATCCTCGAAAACAACATTCCAACTCAAATTGATTTGTTTATCTATAATCCATGTGTACACGGTGAAGTAAAGATGCCTATCACTTCGGTAATGCCTATATAATCACGCGCTCTACAGAGCTCTCACTGGGGAAATCACGGGTGTATTTCAATTGAAAGCCGTTTTGCTATTTATATGGGATAATGCATAGAATAGCGAGTAAACAGTGGTCCAGTCCAGCACTTCAGACTAAGCTGTGCACAATTATAAGACACACTGTTGTCCCCGAGCACTAAAGAAACCCAGCACTTATGGCAGTGGCAACATTGTAGGATTACAGAACATCTTGTAGGGGCTGTACTAATTTCAGGACATTTACATGATCCAGGAAGAGAGGGCCAAATACACTGTGCACCGTGGCCAAAGCTGTCAGGATTTTGTTCCCCCTCTCATTTACATGGCTTGTGCCTCACAGGGCAGTTAGCAGAATGGTTATCACTCTCCATACACAATGAGACAAGGTGGGAGACGTGCGATTATGAAATGAATGTGTGACCGAAGAATCACAACCTGGCCGAAATTAATATCGACCCTGTGCAGCAAACAGGTAACACTGATCGGCTCTGTGGCATTCCTGCTGCCTGATCAAATGAGTGAACATCTGATCAATGCCACCGATCCGGCCGGGAGATAATTTGCACATTAGCTTCTCTGTGCGATTCATTATTAACAAGCAGAAACAACACAACATAAACAACACAGTGCTGAACACTCAGCAATACAAATATATATGAAGGGTAAGCCTGTATTTATATTGTATCACTGTGCAAGGTAATTGAGCATTAATACTCAATTAAGCAGCAATGTAATCCTTGATATAAATGTAAACGTCTTTCCGTTTAAAGGCAATTTTCAAGTAAACCACAGCCAAAGCAATTCATTGGATGACATCATACCTGTGATGTTTCCCTGTGGGCGGGGCTCTGGAGTGGGAGGGAGGAGCGGTGCGGCTTTGAGAGAAGCTGGACTCACGGACTCTGCCCCCTAGAGCCGGCGATGATCCGTGGCCTTTGCAGTACTGTAGAAAAACAAGAGAGGGACGGCCAGTCACACAGGGGAACATCCCTATCTGACATCCTCACAGTATGAAACAGTGGGGTTATTTGGCTATTACAGGCCAAAGCTTAGGTTACAGATAGGGGGTCCTGAACATACACACACTGTATATTCACCGATCAGCCATAACATTATGACCACCTGCCTAATATTGTGTAGGTCCCCCTTTTGCCGCCAAAACAGCCCTGACCCGTCGAGGCATGGACTCCACTAGACCTCTGAAGGTGTGCTGTGGTATCTGGCACCAAGACGTTAGCAGCAGATCCTTTAAGTCCTGTAAGTTGCTCGATTGGATTGAGATCTGGGGAATTTGGAGGCCAAGTGATTAATCAGACCAGGCCACCTTCTTCCATTGCTCCGTGGTCCAGTTCTGATGCTCACCTGCCCATTGTAGGCGCTTTCGGCAGTGGACAGGGGTCAGCGTAGGCACCCTGACTGGTCTGCGGCTACGCAGCCCCATACGCAAAAACTGCGATGCACTGTGTGTTCTGACACCTTTCTATCAGAACCAGCATTAACTTTTTCTGCAATTTGAGCTACAGTAGCTCGTCTGTTGGATCAGACCACACAGGCCAGCCTTCGCTCCCCACGTGCATCAATGAGCCTTGGCCGCCCATGACCCTTGTCTGTCGCCGGATCACCGCTTTTCCTTCCTTGGACACTTTTGATAGGTACTGACCACTGCAGACCGGGAACACCCCACAAGAGCTGCAGTTTTGGAGATGCTCTGACCCAGTCGTCTAGCCATCACAATTTGTCCCTTGTCAAAGTCGCTCAGATCCTTACGCTTGCCCATTTTTCCTGCTTCTGACACATCAACTTTGAGGACAAAATGTTCACTTGCTGCTTAATACATCCCACCCACTGACAGGTGCCATGATAACGAGATTATCAGTGTTATTCACTTCACCTGTCAGTGGTCATAATGTTATGGCTGATTGGTGTATACATGAAGTTATATACTGAACCCAAAATGAAAAGGTGCAACATGACTCATCTGTTTTCCAAGAGTGGAGCATGTTTTATTCATGTGCAGAGGAAATACAGCTTCTTAAGAAAAGAAGACGTGGTCACCTGGCTCTGTCGTTCAGGCTGGATGGAGACATCAGTGCTAATGCCTGGAAATGTGGCCGATAAGGGAACAAGTGTGCTTTCAACTGGCAGGACTCAGAGGGGCTGATGTGAGCTCTAACAGTAGCAAACGAAACCTGCTATGTGCAGAGTTTGTAAAAGTGTTGAAATTCCCCACTCTTCTGGCAACTTCTAACTTACTTTATCAGGATAAATACTAATAATTATAATAAATAAATAACAGACACTATAGATACGATAGGTAGCAGCTGAGTTAGAATAAAGCTCTGGTCTACATTTAGGTTTTCATCTTTTTATAATGAAGCATAAAGCTTAAAACACAAACTTGTACCAAATATTTTGACATTTAAGAAATGCATACAAATATTAACAAAAAATAACCGTAAGGAACAGGAATAGTTTGGGCCATGGAACAATACTTAATTCATAGCAGCAGGCCTCTCCTGTCACTCAATCTGAGCTGCTGGAGGGACAGTACCTTGAGTCGGGCATAAACACTACACTGTTGAAAGCAGCAGCCTTGTTGTCAGCCTTGTTGTTTTGCTTAAATGTTCCTCTTCAGAGTAATCTACCTAGTTATGCCAGTCTATATGAGAGTGAATGTCTGGCCCATCTTATTCACTGTGCGCCAGGGATGACACTCCAGAATTAAACCTCTTTAATTGGCCTTTACACGGAGAGCCCTGGTTTGCATTCTCGTCTCTTGTTTCTGATTGATGAAGCTGCTACTCACTCACTAAAATATAAAAAATGAACTCGGAAAAGGTTACGCCGATATGAACAGACACATTATCCTGGGATCCCTTGTTTGGCCTGTGCAAATCAGAAAAATCATATTCTCTGCAGTGCAAAGTATGTGGAAGACATTTCCTTTTGAAAGTCTGACTGCGAAACATAATTAAGTAAAAGCAATTGCAGAGCAATGAAGTGCTGAAATTCATTCCCCTGCCACCCCCCCACAACCTCAATCCATTCTGTCTCATAAAAAGAAAAAAATATGCAAAAAATCCTTTTAGGTTCTATCAAGAACAGTAGGATAGTGTAGATATTTGATATATGACCCCCCTAGCAAAGCTAGGTCATTTTAATTGGATATTACATTGAAAATGTGGATTAACCTAGACAAGTTCCAATTACAATTCCTGCTGTGTTCTATGGCTGTGCTATAGGAGTTAGGCATTAATCCCAGATAAGATTATATTAATGGAATCTTAAAGAATTTCTTTAATTCCTCCCCCTCCTCCAGACTAAGATTCTTTGGCACTTAAGACAGCAAAATTAACTCCTAATGCAAATAATTCTTAGTTTGTCATAACCAAGATAATACAATTATAAGAATTAAATGAAATTCACAACTGCTTTTATGCTGAACAATATGGAAATTATTTAAAAAGAAAATATGTACGGAATTCGAAGCAAGCACTCAGCGTGTTCAGCCGATATTCCACTTAAATGTCTTTGTAATGGACTGGGAATCATCAACGCGTCTAGTCTGAAAGCGTACTCTTGCAAATATGTACAGGCTGAAAGCGAAGTATTCCTCTGGTAATGTAAAAAAATGCAATTTGTTAAAATGTGTTAAAACTTTCCTTAACTGACCCTCTTGGTCTAAAAGAACTACTTCAATGTAAGCTGTATTGTGTGTACTCAGGAAGTAGCAATATTTTATAACCTAAATGTGTGGTCAAGGTATCTTTGGTATTATAAAATGCAAGCATTTATAACCAATACATTACTACAGACGTCTGTGATAAAGACATTTGAATGCAAGCACATCTGTTGACCTAAAATTCTGCTTCCTGTCCATACATATAATCTGTGTAAAGTCAGACTCAGTTTGGCTTTCGTTCCACCATAGCTCTCAGTCAGTTCAATGAGTGTTAATTATTTGATTTATTTAGATCTCCAGTTGATTAATTGGGACCAAGGCAACATTTCTCTGCAGGCCACCAAATGCTTTATTGGAACTTTAATTAAGTGTGTCTTTTTAATCATCAATCGAGAACAACCTTGATTTTTTTTTTTTTTTTGTATCCGTCCAGTTCAGGTCACAATTAGATTAATTAAGTTAACCAGAGATTTATCTGGAATAAAAACCAGAAGACATTCAGAAACTGGACTTTGAAATCTTCTGACCAGATACCAAAATTTTAATATAAATCAATAAAAGAACACACAGTTAAATGTTAGTGAAATCTATAGCATTTTCAGCTGTGCTTTGAGCAAATAAACAAATCCCCAAAACATTGATTTTGTTAAAGGTAGATGGATATTGGTAACAAGTGTGCAAACAGGCAAGCCCATCAACAGCACCATTGGGGAGGACAAAAGTCAAACATAATCAATGGTGTGTGGAAAATAAAAGAGAGCTGTGAATCTTTTATCCCTCTAATTTACTTTGTCACAAAAGTGTGGTAGCTCTTCCAAATGAATAGCCAGTTTACTTTTCTTTCCTTTTCTTCTCATTAATAAGTTAGAGCTTGTGAGGTACCAGCAAACCTAAACAACAGACAGGGGTCTCCAGCACCCAATCAGGCAGGTTCAAAAGGTCACTTTCAGATCACTAAATTATAAAGACTTGGTTCTAATCATCCAGTACTTTGCTAAACTCAACCATTTAGAAAAACTAAATTGAAAACAAAAAATAAGCACCTGTATATCCTTAAGTCCTCAAAGGATCAGAGACCCATTAACTAAACTTCTGACTTGCTTCATTGACCAATCACTCACTTGTTTCTCGTCTATAGGAAGTGGAGATTTAGAAAGATCTGTATAAGTAAAATCTGGGGATCTTTGGAAGTTGGAAGCCACTTTGATCTTTAACTCAGATACACAAAAAAGAAAACGAATACCCTGCAGGGGAAAATAAATAAATACCTCCCCACCCCACCTGTACATGGTGATTGTATGAGCTGCAATAGTCATACAAAACTCTACCTCCACTCACTCACTTAGTACTACCAGTGGACCCATGGCAGTTCATAATAAGTATCATTAACTTCAGTGTTATCACCTAATAACTAGCATAAATAGTAAACCTGTGCATTTCTATTAAATCAGAGATTTAACAGCCCTTGGCTTAACGACACGACACCACTGTAAGTCATTATCAGTAATGTGTCAAACGAACATGCGAGAGGCAAGTGCCTCCCCATTCACAATATAAAGCGCAATCCTCTCTCACCAAGGAAAAATCTGCATCTGAATTAATGACATCCAGCACACTGCTCCGTCTGGATAAACCGTCAGCCTGAGAGGAAATCTTTGTGCTAAAACAGCCATCCCTTTTCACGTCCCATTGCCAAACGCCACTCCCAAACCCCGATACACTGCGGTTCTGTCAAGGGGGAAATCAATACCACCTGGCTTAGTGAAAGATAAATGGGGTCATTAAATAAATAGGTACCGGCCCAGTATTCAGGTCAGCGGTGGTGAGGTCCCTGACATGAAGTCACCTAGAAGAAGAAAATTACTTTTCTGAATGCGTGGGAGCCCAGGTCCTGGCTGGTCTAGGATGCGTCTAAGATCATGTCTCCACTGTAGTCGACCTTTGAGTGATCTAATCGAACTCGTCATGCTGACAGATATTTCCACCGGAGACAAAAGTACTTTGCAAGATGAACGGAAAAAGGAATCGTTTGGAGGTGTGGTTTGTGAGGTCAGGCCTAACGAAGCGTCTGACCTGTGTAGCCCAAAAAGTGACGCCAACCCTACGCAAAACAAATTCAGTGAAGCTAGACACAACCACAAACAGACTCTACCCAGCCACCTTAAATACTACCACTTAGGATCTGGTTCATCAAAATCTGCTCTCTTGCACTTTATATTTTCAGAGTTAAGGCGATAAGACTGCATGTGATTTTACAGCTGCGCTGATGTTGAGCAATGGCTAATTAATATTGAACACTCCAGCAAGCATTAATTTATGATTTAAAGAAATGACAACGATACCAGCGAGTCTGGAACATGCCGCAAGCCTGATTCGCATTTCACAAACAGCTAAACAGCCGATGCGCTAGTTTGCAAGTCATTGGATTTCTGACACGGTTTTACAACGTGTGACCCGACGGTACTCAGTATCAATGGTGTGTCACCGCATTGCCAATAAGCAAGGATATTGTTCTAGCAGCTGACGAGAGGGTCAATATTCAGAAATACGGGGCTCACTTGATTAATTCAAGAACAACTGGCCTACATCTAATTGAATAAAAGCAACGGTAGAGTTATACTGTATATAAACAAATCAGCACATGGTTTCATTTAACTGTAATGCAAATATTATATAGGACATCTCCACGAAGCACCTTATTAAACTGTTCAACTGGGGAAGGCTACACAATGTCTAAATATTCCACCTTTTATAGTTTTAAACAGTTGGGCATTGCTGGAACAGGAATTAATGGGTTAAAACGTGCTAATTGGAAATGTAGACTGCCTGCCTCTTCTTTGTAAATCTGCTCGTCATTTTCAGTTGCAGTCATTGACGATGGGGAGAAACACAGACTGTAATACACACTTTCTCCTAATGAAGACTGTCATTTACATACTGCTCAGGCTGATATGGTTCAAGCTACGTGCTTAAAATGGGGGGGGGGGGGGCAGTATTTTTAAGCGCATTTAAACGCCACAGCTTGTTTACTTAGCCATTTCAAACTTGAGTGCATTGGTAAGAATTTAATCTCCATTATTAACATAATCGCATAGTTTACTCGATGTCAGCACAAACCATCAGATAAAGGAACCCATTAGAACCTTCATATGGGCTTGCCTGCAAAACATGCCAAGTTCTGCATTTCAGATCGCCAGAATTTGCTACTTCTTCATTAGTGATCAGAATAGTCCTGTAAACAACACCCAGACACAGAAAAGCACTTGCCGTGGTTACAAACTGCTCCCTGTTGCTCCTGATATGCCAGGAAGTCTTTAAAAGGGCAAACAGGTTTGCTGGTAGCAAGGCACAGGGTTTGAGGGCCCCATGGCACACTGCATTAACACATTTTGTTCTTTGTTCTGAATACATTTTACTGTTGACTGTAACTGTTGATAAAGAATGGTGCAAAGAATGGTCACTACAGGAAAGGAGTGAAATTACTCTGTAAGGAACTCCAAACCAATTTGGGGAATCGTGTAGGTATATTTTCCATTTCTGCAGTTCTTGTAATGAAGCTGTGACAAGTCCCAGGCCAGAACGGATCACCACAGAGAACTCATTGCACGTGTAAAGAGGAAATAATTGCACATCTCTATTCAAAGTAAGTGACAAGCAGGATGGATTTGTTGAGAAGTGCCTCCTCAACCCTCACCCTGCATTGTTTATTGCATTACAACTTTCTGCAGGTAGTGGGATATGTTAATCTAAGGCATGTTTTTAATCTCAGGAGAACAGCAGGGACCTCCCAAAGCACAGTTTTTTGTGATTTGTGGGAGCCTTCCACTAAAGCACAGTAGGGTGCTTAGCTGTCACCATCTGCCTCGCAGCTGACAAATTGTAAGTGGGTGTGAAACAGGTAGAAACCAGCCCTGTGTGAGGAGCCAGTGCGGTAACTGTTTTTGAAGAAGTGCAAAGATACTTTTACATTGTCAAGCAGTGTTGGTGTTGATCTCAGGGATTTGTATCCTTATTTTAAGGCACTCGGTAACGGATTCAGAAGAAAATTAAAACGTTATTGTCATAACGCCAATAAATAAATACATGATGAAGCACCATTGCTACAAGAATAGAAATATCCAGTGAAACATTAGAGTCTGAGTTTAAGTTGGCAAACTTTGTTTTTGTATTTAAAGCTGCTTGAGAGTTTTGAGTTTTGATGACTACCTGCTGTTGTTTATGTACAAAAACATGCATTTTAAGCATCTCTCTCCCATAAATACTGTGTTTCTCCAATTCTTCCTCAGTACATCTGTGCCAGCGGTAAAACATATCAGCCCTTCCACATCTGGGCAAAGGCACTAGCAACTGATGATGCTTGTGTTTGCTGCATTTTTTGCTTGCCCGTTTTGTCAGGTATCATCTCTGCCTCAAGACTGAACACCAGCAAGAATAAATATGAATAATTAGTAAGCCACCTTTTATAGGGAAGGCTATATTGATTCAGGCTGCTTAGTGTAACTCGATAAAAGTGGTGCTCTATTCACAAGCATGTCAGAGACTTTGAAAACCTTATAAAAGTGGCAGCCAAATGTTGCTGGAGGGACACAAATCTGTAGCCTTGCAGACCTTTCTCTGAATACATGATGATTTTGACTAATATAACTAATATTGACAAAAAAAAGCACTTTCCAAGAATGTATTGAAAATTTGTGAATACTGTTACATGCATGTGAATAGTGAGACATCTTTTGTTACATACAAAGGAGATGCAATGTTTGTTTAGTAGGTAGATTGTTCTTCAGTGAGGGTTGCATCTGTGCCAATGTAAAACCAGCTAGGTGATTAATACTGTACCGTACTAGCTAAATAGTTATTCAGTTATTGGCAAACTTCTGCCTTGAAGCAGAACATATGAGCAAATATTACTCTTGTTCCTTGTCAATGAAACCATGCATCTATGTGTTTACAATGCAAATGTGGTTGTATTCCCGACGCAGTCCTTGGTTTATTAAGGAGCACAGCATTCTCATTTCAAATAGTTGTGAATTGGTACCACTATATTCCTGTGAAACTGAATATAGGTGTCAGAGTTTCTAATGCATATAGCTTGGATCATTAACTATGTGTTATTGGTGTGATGGCAAAATGCAATAGTAGAGCAGACTACCGCTTTATAAAACAAATAGCACCTGTGAAAATTAGTGAAATCCCCTGAAGTATTTCAACAACTTGAGTATAAAGATCAGTCTTCTGTGTGAACGTCAAGCTAACAGAAACAATTCAATTTTTGTTTAGGGTTTTGTCACAATTGTAAGATTATTTGTGTCGAGGCTCAGTTTAATATTCAAGGGGGGATTAAAAGACATTTATTTTTACAATTGTCATTTATGGAGTCAGAGAACAAGAACGAGAGGAACTGAGCCTGTGGGGTGAAGGGTCATTTGAAGCATCTGTTCACTGTTTGAATACACAAAGCAGGGTACTCACATTCTGGAGTTGCAGGCCACACTGAGGCCTCAGGCTCGATTTGGACATGAGGCCCGCAGCGTTGACGCTATAGCTCTTGAGACTGCGGCTCTCCTTCAGGTGGGCTTGTAGCTTCTCTGTCCGTCTCCTGCAAAAGCACGACACAACAAACTAGTTATCTACTCTGAAACAGAAAGGTCCGACTTTCTCAGCCTATTCTATCCTTTCCTCTGTGACTTTCTGAAACAGGCTAAACACAGTGTGCCACTCTGGAAGGATCACTAAACCTGCTCTGTATTGATAGGGCTGTGGGACTAATTTGGCAAACCTGCTTACGGTTCTATACAGAAACTTTGCACAACCCTCCCTTAGCATGCAGTAAGACATTACAAAATTGCCTCAGAATCCCCACAGACATGTTGCTTTACATTAAGCTTGTTTAAAGGATTCGAGGCAAAGCCATGTTTCTGAAATAAATAAGAGAAAACACTCATCTCATCTGTGGTGTAAAGCTTAAACAAACTCAACTCAAGAGCCAGACTGGCTTTCTTTTCATTTGAAGTTACACAACACCACAGAGTTTTGTGGACTGCTGTGTGAAACATTATTAATATTTATTTCACAACAGGCTTTCTGTGGTGGAGGTTTAACTGTATTACTCAGCCAATGCAGAAGAAGGGATAATCACCAGTGAAATAATCACCAGTGCCCAGGGTGTATGCCACTGAATAAACTGTGAGGCAATGGAAGCAAAGACAAGGTTCAGCCTGGGGACTGGAGCTATGTGGTGCCTCTTTTCAAGTTCAATGATTAGTGTATTTATTGGGATGGAAGGGATGTTGCTCACACTGTTCCTAACACAGAGCCTGTATCAGTTATCCACAATGATCTTTCACCAGCATCGGAGCATGCTTGCTGCGCCCAGAACAAACGGATCTGCTTTTATTGATCAAAAACAGGACACAGGCCATGTGCTCTCCCTCTACCACCCTGCAGGGGGACCCCCGACTCACTTGTTGCGGCAGTAGAAGGCCACACAGAGCGTGCCCAGCAGGCTGATTCCAATCGCAATGCAGGAGATTGACAGCACTTGTCTCTTGTAGATTTCTTCACTCTCTGTTCAGCCAGAAAGGACAGATGGTGAGGGAGAGAGAGAGAGAGAGAGAGAGGGAGAACAATGGTTAAAATAATTTTCAACTGAGAATCACTGGGAAATCTGAAAGATGACAGACAGGGTGACAACTCCTGAAAAGAGCACCTGAAAATATAAGTACATCTGTAGGAATATCAGCACTAAAGGACTGTCCTGCATCGATTGATTATCACAATCTCGTTTCATCTGGCAGCAAGAGCCATTATGTTTTTAGATGACTGGTTCTTTTTCCTCCTGCTAGTTATTGTTGTCACAGTAAAGACGTTCATTGAGCAGAAACTGCTGCACAAACCACACAGTTAAAGTTGAATAATCATGTTGGCTACAGAACACCCTTGTCATATGGTCTGCACTGCTGTGTGAAGACCACCGGCACCCGTCCCTGCCCACCTCCCCAGCCTTGTACTGAGGTGGGGAAAAGCCAAGACGGGTCTAAGGGGGTGGAGGATGTTGGCTTTATGATGGGGCACCCTTAGAATTTCCACTCTTTAAATCAGAACTGTACAGGAAGTAAAACGGTGCCAAGTACTGCTGTCAATCTCCAACAAAGACAGTACAAGGCTAAGAAGGAGGTTACAATGCAGTTCAGTCTGCTCAAGAAAAGCACGAAATATCAAGTCCCTTAAGTTGTCTTGCATCCAACAGCCTGCAGCTTGTGAAAGGATGGATGGCTTAAGATGGTACGCAATGAGAGACTAGTTTCAAACGCCTTGTCCCTGTTCTTACAAGGCACTCCATATTCCCATCAAAGCTGTAAACCAGTTAAGTGGCTTCTGATCCGTCGTCTGTACCTAGACATCAGTGTGTGGGCTGGAACTGAATGACTTTGCAAAAACCAGGATCTACCAGGCCTGTCCTTCTCTCTGCACCCTCTGTGTGTGTGTTTATGGTTTGTTTATTTATTTACTTACTTATCTAATTGAAATCAATATTAAATTCAGAGTACTTTCGAATTAATTACTTCCATTCATTTCCTGGGGCTGTTTTTGGAGCTGTTCTAATCAGTGAAGCAATCCAATGTGCCTGTTTGCTATAATTAGACAATTCTGGGGCTGCAGGGAAGGAGCTGGGACAAGGTCAGGGGTGGGGAGTGTTAACCCCCTCATGCCCCTAAATCCTTATCACCTTCTCCCAATCTCCCTGAAATTAGGACTAAGCCTCTATTCGTATCTCTCTGTGATGTTGCCACAGATGAGAGTTTTTTTTCTTTCCAGTCTCTCCACATCTTAGGAACAATGATCAATTTCCAATAATTAAAGCTTGTCTCCTTTCATCAAGGGCTTATGTGACCCCCTTTAAAAAAACAGTTTTAAAAACACAAAGATTATATTTGATTTTGCAGGCTTAGTTCTGGACTGACAACCATTAAAAAGGATTAAGACCTAATGGGGAAGATTTCTCATGGGGGTTTCAGCACTGTGTAATACCAACCATTGTCTGGTGCCAATCAAACAAACAAACAAACAAGCAAGACAAAGAAAATGCAAAAGAATCAATCACATCTTTTAATGACACATGATTTTACAATTTCCTATATTAAGGTAATTAAGTTAAATTAAGTGGCAGGAAAGGTCTGAAGCCACAGGGCTTAACTTGTAAAATATATCATTAATTGTTTGATTGTTTCATATATAGAACAGTGCATAAGCCTATACATTCCTCTGACTGTCAGCCTTTATGGCTCTCACCACGCTGTGTTCAGTACATTTTGAATAACCTCTCTGGTCCTAGCAGTGTGTTTGGGTTTTCAGGGATTACAGGATTTTTTGACAATATATATATTTTTTTAACTGTCCAGCCTGCCTGTCTGTCTACTACTTGTTGTGCCGTTACCCTCTCCACCTCCTTTTTATTATGTCTTGATGTGTGATGTCAAGGGAAAATAAAGTTGCTGTGATCAACTGTGCTTGTCTCCCTTGGCACCTATACCCTTCTTCACAGCAATCCTATCTATCAGGACTGGTTCATGCAGATGGAAGTAATTCTTTCAAGATTTGTGAAAGGGGAAAACTGCATGTATGAACAGGCTCCCATCGATTCAAGGAGTACGTTATTCTACTCTGTGGTATCTTAAGCAGTATGCATAGACCCACATGCCCTACAGTTTCTACAACCTTTAGATATGAACACAAAACGTATTTCCCGATATGTCCAACGTCCAATGAAAAAAGCAAACCTGTCATCAAATGGACATGTGGCAGCTTTTGTAGGTTCTGTCTTTTGGATTAAATGTTAAACCGCAGATGGTTCTATCTAGACCGGCGTAGGCTGTACCATGGCTGATGTTGTTTAGTTTTTTTTTTGCAAGATCAGGAGGCATTAACCCTTGATTTATGACCAAGTGTTAAGTCCTTCTACTGGAATATGGGCTTAAGTCCATTATCTACCAGCCCCTGACCACCAGGACTCCCTACATAAAAACGAGCATCAACAGGGCTTCCTGGGAAAATAAAACACAACATATAGTGAAGGATTGTGCACTCTGCAGTTCATGTCTTTTTTTTTTTTTTGTCTGGATCTTTATTGCCATTAGGGGACTCAGAGCCTCCATTTGGCCCCTGCTCTGTGCGGTCTCCAACTGCAAGAGACGCTGATCTTGTGGCAGTCAGCTGTGACAGAAGAGCCGTCTGGCCGGCAAAGTTGCATCTCAGAGATGTGCGTCTCAGGCAGGGGATGCAGTTTGTGGCCTCGGAAACAATTGAAATGTGTTAATGATCCAGAAAGTTGCAGGCAGACCGCACATCAGAGCCATGACAGAAATTCTGCCGTTGCTGCTTTTTAATTTTCCTGCAGGCACCCAGGAAGCCATTGGGTCACTAGGATACAGTGAAGTGAGAAATTCCCAGCCGGCGTTCTCCCACCCTTCTTCAGCATCACTTGGCCTTTTTCATCCGATTTAGCTCCCAACGTGTCAGTTTTGTATTGTTCTTGACCATGAAAGAAACACCTGTCTTATCCTTTGGATGCAGATACATGCCAACAGCTAGAGACTAGATTTTAAGACAAGGAGTTATAAGGAATATACAGTATATCTCGAAACGTTCAAGCTCGAGTTATAGAGCAGAGTGGTCTGTCTGTAAACACCTGAGATGGGTCAATCTGCCACCCATCAGAAGTTTAATATCCATCCCTCCATCAGAATGCAGTCTGTCTACACACATTAATCAATCGAACATTTTGTGTTTTACTTGACGGACACCTGCGGTTGAAAGTAATAAAAACACACAAAAGACGACCATTTCCGTACAGTGCTCCTGCCCCTCGGCATTTTGCAGTCACTTCAAAGATGTTTTTCATCTCTCCGTCTCACTCTCAGCCCCCACCCTCTCTATTATGACTTCCTGCCAATCTTATTTGCCTTTCAAACAAAAGATGACTGACCACAAAATACAACCACATTAAGGCTGCCAAACATTTCCTTACAGGTCTTCCGTGCTCATTTCAAACAGTGGTGGTCGTGGAGAGAAGTGGCGTGCCAATTCAGAGATCACCCTGCTTGGTTCACCAGGAATTAGAAATCCTGAGGTGAACCCAAATGTCACAGTCTTCATTCAATCAGCTCTGTTGTGCAAGGAGCAGTGACTGCCAGCACACAAGCCTTCATATCCAAAGTGACTTGTTTTTCATATGGCATTATCAACTTAGATAAGTCACCCACTGCAATGACTGACATGGATAAAAAGATATGCACGCACACACACTATATATATTATATATATTTACACACATAATATTGATCAAAGATTTGGAAGCAACAAATGGTGTACATAAGGACTGGGGGTTGAGGCTGTATAGCTCATTTTGCACCCACTAATAAAGTGGACTTATGCTATATCTTCACTTCCCCAAACTGACAACCCTTTCCTCTAGAACAGTTGTTCTCAATCCTGTCCTGGGGGAAACCCTACCCTGTTGGTTTTTGTTTCAACTGAGCTCTCAGTTACTTAAATGAACCCTTAATTGAAGTAATATGATTACATTTGACTATTTAAATTGTGTAACTGATAAAAAGTTGGTTCCTTAATAAGATAATAATTTCCTTATACAATTCTATTCTTTACTTAAAAACCCTACTGTTAAAAATAATTAAAAGGCTCTGATTTAGGAAATGATTAGTTCAATTAAGTAACTGAGAGATCGGTTGGAACAAAAACCAGCAGGGTAGATGGTTCTCCATGACAGGATTGAGAACCACTGCTCTAGAACATTTCTGTAGTCACTGACCAGAAGACCATCTCTGAGGTATGAAAGCCTTCATGCACCCCCCATTTCAATACTTGTTCCAATACCAATGCATCTCACAGAAGATTTGTCTATTTGTTGTCTATGATGAGGCATTCAACTGAAACACAACAAACTTTTTCATGGGCTCCCAAAGTATTTAAAGTAAGCAAGAGACACCATGAAGCAATGGAGCAATGGACCAATGGAGAAGCCAACACTGATTGCATTTAGATCCATTCATGTTGATGGTAACAGAGCAAGAACGATCCTGCCCCCAATTGTGTCCAGTATCTGACAGCCTGCAGCCTGTCAAACCACAAACTGCTCAGGCTGCCCTGCAGAGGAGAGAAGAAGGATCTTGAAGTGTGAATCTGTGGTGTCATCGCTCTTTACTCTTTGTGGGTCTGTGGGCCTGTCAAACAGGATAGCTTTCATTTCACAGCTACCCACTCACCCCTGGCTTTGCCGTCACATTTTGGCACATTCCTCTGAGCACACCATGTCACTGTCTTATCTGAAAACCAGTCCAGTGGCTTCTGACCTTTAATCTAAAGGGAGCCCATCAATATAGCCTTAAACTGGGCTTCCTAATGGACGGCTGCAGCTTTTAAGGTGACATTCCTGTGATCTTTCTCTACATTGTAAAAATCCTTTAGAATTGTTGCTTTCGATAACACTTAAGTCCATCTCACTGTGATATCAAACTGCCTCCCCTGAAGAACCATTCTGAGTATGGAAGAGGACATGCTGTTTGACTCATTCCATCTCCCTCTGATTTATTTTTACGATTTCCCTCCCTGAACGTTACACACAGCAATAGAGATCTGTGACATCACAAGGAACCCCTAAGTTGTGGAACAACCTTCCCACCAAGGTCAGGACTGCACACACCCTGACGCCCGTCTGGAAATCACTCAAGACACATCTGTCCAGACTACACCTGCAATACAGCAGCCTAATCTCCTGTGCTGCTAAGAAATAAGTAATAATAACAAAAACTATATATAATATGACACAAACCTAGGCATGAAATTCAAAACAAATGCTTTTTACAGCATTTATTTTTCAAATAAAAGATTAACTCACATTCAAGATTCCATGATTCCTCATCAGCTAAAGTTCACGCGCTGATTTGAATGCTCTGCATAGGCATTCGGAAACCGTAGCAGTTTGAATGTTAAGAATGAATGAATGTAAAGATTTGCTTTTTAAAACTCAGCCCTGAGAGCAGTGCACACCAGCATAGAAACAAAGCTTGCATATATCCATCATTGTATTTACACAAATATAAAGTGATGATCTGGTCTCTGGAGATGATGGGCATACTTAATATTGTATATGTGACTGTATTGCAAAGCATTGTGTGTGAAACGCACAGGAAAAAAAAAGTTATAAAAAATATTTCCTTCCTATTCTGCATGAAAAGGATTAGGAGCAGAATATGCTGGGAGAAGAAGTGACACTATGTTAAATCGAGCTAATCCATAACCAAGGGAGCAAACTGCTGGGACAGACACATGATGCCGTGTGTCAATGCCTTAATGGACTCTGCTTCTCTGTCTGCCTCCGTCTCTGTCTCGCTCTCACTCTCCCGGCTCAGTGTCATATGTTGTCAGAGGTGTCAGGCAGTTTGGAGCCGTGAAAATGGCCAATTTTGCAGGATTTGCCGAGGAATATCTGAGTTAGACGGCAAGCAAAACAGGGACGCAAACAGGGAGTGGGGAACATGCCGGTAGAAGAGAAAAACATTACAAAAGGGAGGTGGGACTTTAAAATGAATAAGATAGTGAGAGAATAGAGTATCCTTAGAGTAGGGTACACAGTGTCCATTTATACATTGCTTATAACCTACAATAAATTACCACAATGTATTCACAGTCTTAATAACCGTGTAGTAACTGGCCATAGTATACTTATTATATTTAGACCAAAGGCATATATACTGTACTGTGCAAATGTTTTAGGCATGTGTGAAAAAATGCCGTAAAGTAAGAATGCTTTCAAAAATAGACATGTTAATAGATTATATTTATCAATTAACTAAATGCAAAGTGAGTGAACAGAAGAAAAATCTACATCAAATCAAAATTTGGTGTGACCAAAACAACCTTCAACACAGCATGGTTCTTCTAGGTACAATTGCACAAGGTCAGGGATTTTGTAGGCATATAGTCAGGTGTATGATTAAACAATTATAACAAACAGGTGCTAATGATCATCAATTCAATATGTAGGTTGAAACACAATTATGAACTGAAACAGAAACAGCTGTGTAGGAGGAATAAAACTGGGTGAGGAACAGCCAGACTAAAGCTAACAAGGTGAGGTTGCTGAAGACAGTTTACTGTCAAACGTCATACACCATGGCAAGACTGAGCACAGCAACAAGACACAAGGTAGTTCTACTGCATCAGCAAGGTCTCTCCCAGGCAGACATTTGAAGGCAGACAGGGGTTTCCAGATGTGCTGTCCAAGCTCTTTTGAAGAAGCAGAAAGAAACAGGCAATGTTGAGGACCCTTTCTAAGTGTTCAGTGTTACTATTTTGGTTCTAATGCATGTATAAATGGCCTTAAAATAAACACCTGGAGGTGTGGTATAGGAAGAACTCAAACGGGATCTCTAATGACATGACTTTTGGCAAGATAAATGGACAACTCTGATAGCATGCCAGCTTTCATTACTGCCAATCCCTGTCATATTAAAAGCAGGAGCGATAATAAGTCACAGCCTACTTATTCCTGGGCCTGGAAGTAATCTAAAGAAAAGGGGCCAATGTATTAAGTTGTCATCCTATCAAACAGATATCTTAAATGAGACCTCTTATTGTACAAAAACACAGGGCATTTAGGATGCACCCTGACACACGGATGTCAAAAGCACTTCAGAAAGAAAACATGAAATGTCCATATCCTGAGCAAAAGGCCTTTGATTCCCCCTCAACAAGCTCTCTGATCTGTTGGGTAGTGAGAATAACCACACAGCGTTCAGAAGAGAGACTTGCGATCTGCTAACTGACATCACAGGTAACTGTTGCCTCTCTCATCTCCTGAAGAGGTCCAGGATTATGTGTCCTAGCACAGACTGTGTTGGGATTAGGAACCTAAACAGATTGGTTTGGCCCTGACAAACTGGGATTTCACAAGATTTCACTGGGATTTCTGTCTACTAGGTCGTTCATATGGAAAAAAACTAAAACATGTTGAGGCTTTTTAAGTGAGTATTGATGCTCATGAAGATGTTTTAATAAGATTACTCCCCCCCAAAAACTTAAATCAAAACAGATGATGTGAAAACAGTAAAAGGATTAATTTTACCCCCCAATTCTATTTATACAAGTCATTGATTTTGCAGTAGACTATAACCCTGAAATGTAATTCCAAGGTACCCTGTAGCCATTGATGTTGTTCCTGTGTAGTTTATTGTCTTTAGTGTGCAGGTCCTCATGACTAAATTAACACCTGCCAGGTTTGCAGAAGGGGGTAAAAATTGATGTTTTATTTAATGTATTTCATGGACTTCGAGCTTCCTGTAATAGATCTGTGTGTAGCTACCGCTTGTGAAACGTCATTATGAATTAATCTGACAATCACTGTCAATAGGAACATGTTCTCCATTAACTTGTACCTGGTAAAATAAAGAGACTTATTGATTGATCGATTGATCACTATATTGAATGAAGTTGCTCTGATGAGCACAACAATACAATCATGGGAACGAATACAAACGTTGACAGGAAACTCTAAGATTGTTGGTACTATGCTCTTCTGGGGACAGTGAACAGGGAAAACCACACATTAACAGCAGGTTATTTATTAATGCTTTGAAGATGTGAAATATCTCAACTAGGCCACTCACGCAGAGAACAGACGGAGTAAACAGGAACGTGACAGCAAGCAAAAGTGCACATAAAAAATAAAAAGTTGACTTCTATCTTATCTTGCAAAGTCAAGCAGATCAAAAGGAAGCACATTATACCCCAGGCAAATGAAAAGCTTTAAGCACTGACATCTTACTTGTGTTTGCGTGCGAGGGCTCACCTGGAAACCAGGTTTCAGTCAGTCGTCATTTGAATGGTATGTGTCTAAACTGGCTTGTGAGATACAAATTGGAATTGAATATCCGGAAAAAGCTGGACCAAGAAAAGTACACTGTAAATACCAGGGCGAGAGGGGTCAACCCTAGCCCTGCAGAGCCCCAATCAGGAGGCTTTATAAATCACCCTGAAAAAGTGGAAACATTACATTGTTATCAATTAAACCTGTGTTTTCGGTCATTTTGACAATTTCCAGTACAACCTGAACACCCTTCAGCCTTCCATGACCATATATCAATAAACTTAAACTCCTTCTTAAGAAACTTGAGATTCAGGGTGAACTGTATCACTAAATGACTACCAGGACCAGGGCAGAAGAGCACTGCACTACGGTCAGATCACCAGGGCACTTCCACGCTTTTTTACTCCCTTCCACTGTAAGATTAAACTAATTCTGAGTTGCTGAAGTGGTTTGAGCAGCAGAGCCAAAGAAGTAAAAAGTGAAGGTGAGGTGGGATGCGAAATGATGAACACTGGGGGTGTGCATTAGAAGCCGGTATATATAGATTGCCGAGCGGAGATGGGTAGGTGGAATCGGGGGGTGTTTACTCCCGAAATTCAATTATAAATTCCACTAATGTGTGCCACCTGTCTTCATGGTTCCTTTGTTGGTTACTGAATAATTCTGAAATTCACCTAGTGGCTACATCAAAAAAAGTAAAACAGAACTGATCCAAATTGGTCCTTCACTGAGATTTTAATCATGTTGAAGCAGGAACCAGAATGACTGCCAGTCAGTATCATTCACCCAAAAAATGCTAAAGGTCAACAATGCCAATGAGTTGTCAATGTTCTTGTCAAGGAGAAAAAGACAAGAGAAGGGAACTCAGTGAGGAGATCAGGGAGACATTGCAAATTCCATCTGTCTCTGAACCCCCCGGCCCGGCTTTCCCAAACCTCGCTGGCTTTGATCTTACGATGTTCTGAAATTTTGCATTTAGGTTTTCAATTATATTATTTCAGTCTAAATTATATTTACAAAGAGCTTAAATTGAGAAAATGGGGGAATATTAAAATACACAGAAAGAAAAAAGGAATACAAAGAAAATGTATCCAATATAAGATTATATTTCTATTAAAGCTGCTTAGGGCGTTCGGAGTTAAGTCCTTTCAGGCCACTGTCAAATTTCTGTTGCTAAAAGGCTTGCCAGGGGTGAAAAGGTAATTTGGTCACCGTACCTGGAGTCTAAAAGTCTGAAATACTGCTTGACAGCACATTACTGTATACAAGTTCCATCTCTGAAAACGATCTGACCTCCATCTTCTAATGTAAGCGGTGTCCCGTTAGCTCTGTTTAAAAATCAATAGTGTTATGGCTGATAGCGTTGTGCCATGATAGCGTTGACATCCAATGCATAAATGTATACAGCAGCGTATATCTAAGTGCCTTGGTATAAGGAGCACATGGTGGTCTTCTGAATCATACAGGGTGTTTTACATTGCCCTCTGCCATAACAATGGAAGAATTTGCAATGATATAGAATGCTAGTTTTCTTTCTCCAGATCCCCACTCTTAAAATGAAATCAGAGTGCCGATTTCCAGTAAGTATATATTTCTATGTATTTGGTATTGCGTCCTTTCTCAAGGTAGCCACTGATTGCTTCACAGATTAAAATAATTTACAGAAGGCGTAGCACTCCATTAGACACGAAGGAGAGATAAACAACCCTTTGTTGCCCACTCTGTGGGAATGTCTTCAGCAAACCCATGAAACTCCATGACCACAGTGCAATATTCGTTCAAGTGAAGTAAATACACTTCCCTATTTCCTGTACAATCCCACATGTGTACAACCTGTCATCACTATTTACTGAGCAGCACACATCCTCACATGCCATCCAGAGAGATTGTCCCGAAACCCGTCTCCTCACACGGGCAAACTAATGAGCGACAGCGGGAGGGGCCGGTGTGCAGGCATGCCGCTGGTTACCGTGCCAACAGTATAAATCTCCTTCGCTGTCTCCAACTGCTCAATGTTTCCATGGAGACCACCATGCATTAATATTCGGAGGTGAGAACAACCCCTCAGAGCATTGTGAGAGAGAGAAGGGGTGAGAAAGAAAGAGAGAGAGGTGTTCTGACTCAATTTTTCTTTTACGTGTTCATTATGTCTGACCTCAGCAATGTCCAAGAACTTTTTTTCTTCTTTTCTTAAAGATCAAAAGCTCTAGTGCTGGATGTCTGCAAAAAGTCAGTGCCAGCTGATCCTGTAACAAAACCTTTTCTGTTTTGCTGTTAAAACTCTCACAACTTCAGCACCCTATGTGAAGTTTAAGACTGTTTAAGAATGGATCTGAACATCTCCCTCAACTGTCGGCTCTGATTTTTTGCCTGTGCACTCCTGGGGGTATAAGAGCCTTAGAGAGATAGAAAGTGAAAGGCAGAGTGAGGGAGAGAGAGAGACAGAGAGACAGAGACAGAGGCAAAACATAAAATATAAAAAAAACGACAACTGTGAAGTGAAGAGACGCTGAAACGTGTGTTACCAACACCAATGTTTCAGAGAATACTCTGCAGATCTTCTGACTGATGGTATGTGGGTGAAAATCTCTAGTGGCATCTGTTTCTTAACTCCGGGAATGGGAATTCAACACATTCTCCAGATCCTGCAGGGCTAATCTAGTGAAGTGATTTTTTTGGTGCTGTGTTTTGTGTGCAAAACTGTCCCGCCCCCCTAAGCATGTAGTGTTTTAACAGCACAGGAACCACACACCAGGGAAGCAACTCATACTTTCAGTCGAGGGCAGGCGAGTCAATTGAGGAACTTTCTTTGGCAGATAGTTCACTGCCTCTTCCAGACAAACCTTATTGGAGAAGGTTCCTGAGGAGACCTGAGGTAGGGGAACAGACCAGTGCTTCAGGGAGAGAGATGTATCATATAGGCAGGGGCACTAAATTACCCTGTTTGCCTGTGGTACAATGGGGATATTTAAGCGTGAGACTTGTGAGCAGGTCATTCCCTGCATTGCAGCTACTGGGTTTAATACAAGGCACTGTACCCCTGCCACGCCCCCCCCCCCCCCCATGTTTCCTGATGTTTGACTTCATACTTCATTAGCTGTGGCCAGCGTAGAACGAGGGCATGTGAATCTCAGTCCCTCGTGCTCCTCTGAACTACAACAGCTCTGAGTCATCACAGAACAAAAAGTAGAAGAGTTTTTCTTACCCATGAATTCGATACCCAAGTGGTCTGCTGCTCCGTCAGAGAGAGAGAGAGAAAAAGAGAGAGAGACACAGTTAGACAAACAATCTAACAGCATACATTTCTGCAGGCTGCCCAATGGAAGCAGAGGACAACTCCCTGGTGTAGAGCTTTGCTCCCCCCTTGGTTGCTCTGTAAATCTGTGAAGGTGTAGGTTTACATACATCAGTGTATAATAGTGTGCCTTAATTAATGTAGCTGTGTGAAAAAGATAAACAGCAAGTCAGCAACCTGAACTCTTCCGAATCATCCCGGGCTTTACGTGGGCATAAGCATATTTCCCAGTATTAAAAAAAGACAAGGTACCATGAGACCATGGCTCTGACCACTGTAATTAATTTACTATGGAGTGCAGAGCTTGCATGTAGCTACAGCGTGGAAGGCACGGAGCCGTGTGTTTAATATTGTAGGTAACATTATACACTGCGCCAGCTGCAGTTGTAATGTCAGGATCTATCACACCGAAGTGGATGAGAGCCACTGGGATTGTGTGGGGGAGAGCCCAGCGTCCTGGAGGGCCCTACCCACCGTGATTCACAGTGTTAGGTGGAACTGTGAGTCCTCTGCTCGTCACGCAGAGTCGGTTGCATGTGTTCTGGGTATCAGTATAAAAGGGGAAACAGCAACTGTCTTACAAGGCACATCTTAAACGGCAATAAAGTGGATGCGTTTGTCAGACGAGGAGATTGAATAAAGAGAAATGATGGCAGACTAAAGTATGGAACCATGGAATACATAAATATGAAAGATGGAGTAATACGTTCCTGCCACCAGGCTTCCAAAACTAGGTTTCCAGTGCCAGCATGAACCATTGGTCTGGCTCAGAAAAGGTATTTTGACAAGAGACAGTTGAGGCCGCGGAGCAGTGCAGTGCAGTCCTGTGTGCTTTGAATAATTAAAGCTGTGGACTCAACAGCATTGTAGGCACAATGTCACAGATCTGTACACACAGTGCTGGACTGTTGTCTTTTACTCTGCTTGGTACCTCAAACATGTCTCAGTAAACAAATATTACATAGCGCCCTGACATTCTTTCAGAGAAGCCCCTGCACAACCATTATCAAATCATCCAGCTCTCTCTCAACGCTTCTGCCCAATGACTAGCAAACTTCTGAAATAAGGTGCCAAGCCACAACCCGCCCGGTGTTGAGCCAAATATTGATTGTCTTACCATTTTAATTTCACTTGACAGATGCTTCTTTCATCTGAGACGACTTACAAAGGTTAACAACAAGACAAAACTATATTTACCACATTATGACATGTAACACATGGAGATTACATGGTGAGGCATTGGGCAAATACTTTTAAACTCTCTTGAGAGCTACATGCCTCTACTGATGCCGAAATGGGCATGGCGGGTAGAATGGGCCCATCTTGTTTTTTTAATTTTCATCTTCTTTATCACTAATTGATCAGGAGGGAATAAAAAAGGCAACAGCTCTAATTACCACACAACGGAAGGCATTCCCTCTTTTTCTTATCACTGACACTACCACTGAAAATCGCTCTGCACACATCGGCTTTGAAAACCAACAGGATAATAACGCTGAAGGCAGTTCCTGTTTTTTTTTTTAAAGAAAGGAAAAAAAAACAAGTTTGATTTTTTATTAATGCAGAAACAGCCAGGCAGACAAAGATGGAGTGTGTGAGAGCTGCTATGCTAATCTCCTAGCGAAAGTAGGGCAGATTGAAGAACTTCAGAATCGCACAGTGAGTCCCAGTGTAGCTGGTGTTACGGATTCAATAAGGGGACATTCAGGGATTTAATAAAACATAAAACATAAAAACAACTACAAAATAGACAGCTCTGGTCAGCATAAGCTAGCACAGATGCTTGTGTTACACATTGATTACAGGTATAATAACTCACGGAGCCGGGCAGATTAGAGGGAGGTACAGGCAATACAGCGTGTTCACTGGCCTTGTTTCACAGTGGTGATAATAAAGAAGGGAAAGACGGGCCAGCACAGATCGTCAGCCAGTCGAGATAGCAGTGCTGACAGAACGGTGTTGCCTCACTGCGTTGTGAGTTGAGTCAGCTAGCGAAGGGAACGCAGAGCAGGGGAACACAGTGGATAAATGTGACAAGTGAGATCCGTGACTAGGAGATAGGATACTGTCTGGTTACTCAGTGCTTGTAATCGTCAGAGGCAAGAGTGTTAAGGTGCAAAGCCATATCAATTTGAATGTACTTAATCGCCTCCGAAGCTGAGGCGCGTCTCGGGGTGAGGACCGAGTGGGCAGAGGACACAAAGCAAACAAATGTTCTTGCGGTGGTGGGGTGAAATGCGGCTGCAGGGAAGATTCCTCCCCCATCCTTACACACATTGCTACAGCCCCATGGCATTCAAGTATCTAATTGCACACAAGCAGGACATATTACAATGAGCACCAACCCCCTTCCCCACAAACATAACGTCATCACTATGTATCACCCCTCTATGGAAGTGTCTCCCATAGGCCCTATAGTGTCTGCTCCAGGTTGTGCTTGGCGTTACACACTCGTCTGAACGTGGTTTGTGAATGGTTAACCCAGAATATCTTCACAGTGGTTTGCTGGAGGACAAACAAAAAATAATAAAAGGCTTTACTTAAACTCTTGTACTTATTAAGGTCACGGTCTCAGATGCAATATTACCAACGCTACACAAATAAAAGCTGCATTGCTTCACTCAATCAACTGACAAGATAACCCGTATCCACTCTTACATTCTAACTTCCAAAAATGGATTTTGATTTTGATTAAAAAAAAACATCAACACCTGCACACAAATAAAAAATATACGATATCAACCTTGACTTTTGCCACATTTACGTGTTACCCAATAATAATAACCAGTCCTAGACTACAAATAGCAGTGTTTCTAAAATAGATTTGCTTGCATGTTTCCCTATATAGGGAATTCTTGTTCACCAGATTCTGTGTATAAATGATTGTCAAACGATGGTATAAACTGAGAGTTAAGAAAGAATACAAGAGGGCTGTCCTCTGTGCGTGACCCGAGTCTCCAGAGTTTTAATTTAAGAAAAGTAGTTCTAAAGTGCTCATCAAGGCTTTTTTTCCCTCTAAATGGCTGAGCTAAACAGCAGGGCCTAAGGGCATGAGGAACACGAGTCTAGCCATATTTGAGGATGGCAGACAACATCACGAGAAGCACTTTTGCAGTCTTTGTAGAAGTAAGGCAGTTGAAACAAGTGGAATTTTGGCACCAGATCTGCAGAACTCTGCAAAAAAAAAGTTTCCAAAAAACAAACAAAACAGAAAGTTACACTAATCAACTCCATAAAACTTCCTAAGACAACATTATTTTCTGATTATTACCAGTAGCTGATAAGTTAAGAGATAAAATAGAAAAACAAAGCAAGCAGGCAATGTTGATGAGAGAGAGGCTGGTTAATGGTGTGTGTCATAGAGGCTGAGGAACAACTGAAGACTCTCCTCTCTACTACAATTCTGCTGCTCAGTTTTCCTCAAAAACACAATTATGTCGTATTCTCCAATTCTTAAATCTATATATTTTTTTTTAACACCTACAGTATTTCAATATTGTCTGATGGAGGTGATAAACACTGTTAACAGGCAAACTCATATTCTTACAGCCTAAGCTGACTGTAAAAAATCACATCTTTGCACAAACTAACTCAGGAGTAATTCCAATTAAAATGATCAGCGCAGAAGACTCAGCCAGAGAGCCAGAAGACAGTTCAATCTGACCTGTTTCTCCACGTCAGGAGGTGATATGAAGACCCCCAGGTGCCACAAGAACTGCCACACTTGGATCCACAGTGAAATTAACACCCATTATCCTGTTTCACTGCCATTCAAACGTGTGAAGAACGGAAGGAAATAAATTAAACCAGTTGAAAGGGGGAAGGAAAAAAAAGACAGTATCCTGATCTGTTATTTATTAAATTGTATCTACTTGAGAGGGTTTATACCTCCCACAGGGCAATCCACATTAGAATTTCGCAATTCAAATGAACAATGAGACTGAGCACATTTGCATATTTATTTGAATTGGAATAAAGCTCCATTCATTGCACATCCCTGTAGGGGGATGTTTTTTGTTGTTGTTTTTTTTGTTGTTCTCTACTGCCTTTTCTGGTTAATGGCGGTACAAACGCACGGACCCAGTAAGTACAATATGGCAGGGGAGATAATGAGATTTCTCGTTGACATCCCGGTGTGATGTGAGAGGGATGGAGGGGTTGGGCTTTGGGGCGGGATTGCTGCTGCTGCTGCACACTGACTGGGCTTCTGACAAAAACAGCAACAGTGGCAACCCAGAGGTCTGCAGAATGAGTCGAAATAAATCTGCCCTGTTTTCTGTACCCCCCATCCCTTGCTGACTCCTGAATATGTTGTAATTTCCAACTTGCTGGTCACCCTGGCTTTCCTCATCCTTTGCTCCCAGTTGGAGTATGAGTGGGCACACTTTATCTACAACCAGCTGTTTTATATCATCAAATCTGGCACGTGTCCATTGCTATTGTCTTACATGTCTGTTGCAGGCATGTCTATGCAAAAGTGCAGACAATCTTTGGTGTTATTTTTTTACCGGTTGGGGAAATTTCAGATGGCAGATCTGGTACGGTATTTAAAAGTCTTAACAACTTCTACTTGCTCAGTCAATGCAGGCCAATTCAAAGCAGGACACATGCTAAGCTCAGCAAGCATGTCTCTGTGCTGTGAAGAAATCAAGACGCAGGTCTCTACACATTGTCCTGCTGCAGAGTCAATCAAAAGTGCACCCCAATGGCATCAGGAAACAAATGAGGAAAATAAGTCGCAAGTGAAGATATTGTTTTTGGTAACCCTTTTGTAAGACATTTCTTTCCTATACAGCATACATTATATATATATATATATATATATATATCGACACATATTGAAAAAAGCTATCCATTCACATCCATTCATGTTATTTTCCTTATTCTGTATCAACACATCACTATAAACTGTTACCACTATCCACTTATAATTCTGAAGGTTGAGGAATTTGGTAAGAGCTGAAAAAAATACCCCCCAAAACAGTTGGTACTGAACATTTCTACTGTTCTCGCACTGGAGAGACAGAAATGTGTCTGTAAATCTGGCCCTTTTATCACAGGAGCCTTCGTTAAATGAATGATTGAAGCCTGCTGTGTCGGTGAATATGAGAGATTGACCAGTTGTTCATCTGGGCCGGCAGATCATTTGAATTCATTTCTTGCCATCTGCCTCCTGCTGGATTGGGAAGCCGCTGTGATTGAGTGAGTGAGTGAGTGACTGCGAATGATTTCAGCACCAACACTCAACAGCAGGGAAGCAACAAACACACACACACACACACATGCACATGCACGCACACACATAGACACACACAGCCCTGCCAAAGAGAGATAGCAGAGACGTGGTCTCATTCTATGGCACTGCCCAGAGCTCCGAGGCAGCCTGCAGCATCTGCCAGAAACAGCTTTGTCATTTGCTCTATCACAGGTATCACATGTAGATCTGTCTGTCTGATTATATAAATCTGGGCAGGAACATGAGCGAAAAAGTAATTAAATCATGTGAATGATTTAATATCTTGTGGGAACAATTAACTTATATCGTGGGCACGAGTTAATGCTTTTATCATGGCTATATTGTGGAATTATTTTATGTGTACTATGTAACAGGACAGAAAGGAACATCAGATTTGAAGGGATTTAATTGTATCATTATTAACTGGAAAAATGTATGTTTGTACCCTTATTATATAGTGTTCTACTGCTTTGGGATTGGTATCACAGAAAATGTTTTGCTCCAGCTCTAAAAGCTAAGCACAGAACACATGCAAAAACAATAGAATGTAGCTCAACTTTGCTGGGTCTGAGGCAGCAGTATTTTAGTCCAAGCTGGCCAATCCCGATGCAGCGTCTTTCTCACTCCCTGACTGTGCACCTACTGTCTTCAGCCTTTCGAAGTGTCTGTCACCTCTTCTTTGTCTGCCTGTGAGCATCAGTCCCACATGCAGCCGCTCAATCATCTTATCCACATACGGCACAAAACACAATATCTGGCTGGGCAAACCTTCTCATGCCGAGGAAGTTGGAAGTCAAAATATTTGCTACCTGCTAGCTTTTTTTTCTCTCCCTGCTTCAATTTGTTTTCGGCCCTGTTTCCCAATCCCTAAGCTCTCTTGCGAATCCGCAGAAAAATTTAGATTTCTCCGTCTTCCCCTTTCCTGGAGAGAGCGTGGCGTTCTGGGCGCCAACTGAACCCAGTGCAGCCAGGGATGTCAGGAAATCGAGAACGCCTCCTCCCGATGCCGCACAGCAGATGCTGCCCTATAATTGCTTTATTCAGTATTGTACAGCCTTGCCACAGTAAAATGAGCACACTGCAAAAGTGAAATTGCCCCATTGTTCCCAATAGAAAATGCCATATTCTGCATAATTGTTTGTGTAATTCAATGATGCACCAGCCCCAAGCTTCAAGATGCAGATTCATTTTGTAATTGGACTTTTGGTCATAGTTTTATTATTTCTGGGTCAAGCATGCTCATGTTAATATGTCCAGTTACTTAGATAATCAGACCAATTAAGTAAATGGGAACTTGGTAGGGATAAAAGTCTGAAGACATTGCAGGGCTCCACGAAGTGAGTGCGAGACCTGGATCAGTTGATTGAATTGAGCTAAAGTGAAACTAAGAGCTAAGAGGCTGAGAGCCCGTTCTTATATGATATATTTCATAACTGGGGAAGGCAGTCTTGACAGATTGATGTCACTCCACGTCACTCCATTGCTGGACTTTCAGTCAGCAGGATATTCACTAGTATTTGATCCTGCTTGCTTCGAACCATTTAATGATTAAAGGTGAGCTGAATGGACTCCCAGTGAAATGTATGCGTTTCCTCAGTGTGGAATCCATATTTCAAACAAAGAGGAATACTGCAGTAGCAACACCTTCTGTAGCACAGTGTGACAATGCCCAGTTGCAGGGGTGTCCTTGGCTCAGTCCCTCACTGTCTCAGACTTCCCATGTTGTGTCTAGATGTGGTTGCCGTGGAAACCAGGTAGCGGAGCAAGGCCGTGGACACCACGTCTTCCGCCTTCCAAGGTAAGAGGCCCTGACTAGGTCTGACCGTCAAGTTAAGTTAAGTCAAGTTAGCAGTTTAGATTATGTAAATGTGAAACAGAAACCTATGTAGTAAAGCACTGTGCAGCAAAACAAATACTACCTTTGCAAAGATTTAATCTCAGCTGTGTAGAATTGCCTGGTATCAAGACAATACCATCTGTTTTCTATCAAATAAACCCCTATGTCTATATCTGCCCTCACCCCAAAGAGGTATTAAACGGTAAAGGAAAGGGGAGGAATCCAATACAAAGACATGTTCACAAACACATCTATTTGACTCTATTTCCTGAGGGTTGACTCCTGCTGCACACACTGATTGAGAGTATTTCCTGATCACTCCCAACTGGTGGTATACAAGCCTTTATGCATCCATCCATAATACCCGCAATAAAAGCTAATTCAAGCCAGCACCAGTTGCAAGCTGCATCTACAATGAATCCGGCCTCAAATTGGTGTATCTTCATGATTTGGAATTGACCAGCATCTGTCGCTGCTTTCCTAGAGCTTTCTGCCACCTATGATTCCACTAAGCATCGTGTTGTCATGGAGTGAATTGGCGCCCCTGAAATGTTACAGACTTGAGCCAAAACATCCAGCTCTGGGCCGACTTTGATGTAAACAGCGCTATATTCATCTTTTGTTGCACTTAATACATTTGAGCTCTTTCTGTTAGATGTGTGGCAAAGGCAATGATGAGGGCTAAATAGGAGCACATTCCTTGCTGTTTCACTTGAGAAGGGCACGGTGGGTAGCTGGATACCGATTGACTGAAAAGGTACAGAACAAAGGAACACTGGGCTGGTTTTTGAAAAGCTTCCAGGCCCAGAATTACCTCTCCCTTCACATCCAGCTCGAATTTACACTGTGATTCATTTAATTAGGTTAAAAAAGCAATACTCAAAACGCACTTCTTTGCAATTAAGGCCCATTATGGTTCCTCTTGTCTATATGTATATTCCCCCTCAAAGACATTAACTACTATTTTTGAATTGATTCTTTTTTTATGTATTCTATATTTTTTTAAATACTCTAATTTGGAATTGTTATGCAAATCGTGTCTGACAGAGGTCAAAACTAGTCCTTTTTAAGCCCTTGCCCCCTTCAGAAAGTCGTTTTAATCCTTGTCAATTAACAAGCTGGCTCGCCACCGTTTCCTTGCACTCAGGAAATGCCGAACATGAAAGTACAGATGTTTGCAATGCGATGATGAAACTGATTAAAAAGTCCCAGTGTTCAGTTTCTAAAATGAAATATCGGCCTACTGTTAAACTGTCTGCCTCAGGTCCTGCCCTGTTTTGCTTGCATCTGATCTCCGTTGTCCTTGGGAGTTGCGTGGCCTGTTTCTGACAAGGCCGCCTGCCCGTGCTCTGTGCCATGACGGCTGCCCGCGTTCCCCGGGAGGGTGGCACGTCTCCGCTTCACTGTAATATGAGCAATCTTCCATTTCACGGACCATGCACCTCTATTTACCGCTCTTCATATTCAGGTGGAGACAGGTGTATGAGTGGCCCGGGAAGCGCCTTCCACCAGATTAGCATTTATTTCATTAGCCCTCTCTATCGAACAGGAGACCCTTACATTTATTAGCTCGGGCCTCTGGTTGCCTGTAGGGCAGCATCTCCTAGATTACCTGTCCTTGCTGTTGTCAGTCTTGTCTGCACACTGCGCTCCCAAACCAAAAGATCAATGGGTTATTAAAGTTCCTAGATGGGAAACCGAGCATTCATTGACTCGAGCACTAGCTGCCTGGTTCACACTGTCTGCCTGGTGCCAGTGAAAAGCTAAGTCTGTCTTCTTACCGCTGCCATGCCAGGCTGGGGACAAAAATGAAGTGTGACACTACTAAATGTTGTTGAAGTGTCATCTCTGATGAAAGCTAGTCGAGTGAATCCCAGACCCACAGTTACCAAAGCTCAGTTCGGCTCCTTAAATGTAGTGCATATGCTGTTCAACATAAAATCAGTCTAAAATAAATATAAATAATAAAGCTATACTCATTATGAAGAAAGACTTCAGTGCCCTAACGTTGACGTTTTATCGTTTTTTTAAATCAAGACCAGGCCCTCTTGCACCACAGTGTTCGATAAAACCTTGGAAAGCCTAGCATTTCCTGCTACTGTTATACTGAGCGAGAGGCCAGCCCGAGACACTCACTGCATCCAAAAGAAAAAGAGCCCCAGGAATTCATTCAGATTTTAAAGGCCACTGGGTTTAATAAGAAGTACTGGTCCCTGAGATTAAGTTAACAATCCAATATGTAGGGTTTTTTCTCTCTCCACTCGTCTCTGTATATAGTGTGTGTGAGCACTGAAGCGCTGCAGAACACAGTGTTATAACATTCTCATTACTTACTGTCTCTGCCCCATGCACTGCAGCTATTTTGTTTCTTAAACAAGGGGTGGGGAGGGATCAGGTATGTATAGAGCTCAGAGTAAAGGTCTCAGATGTAGAAACACAGTCTGGCCCGACTATATCTGTAGCCCTGTGACCAATCCTCAAGGCCCACCTTTGGCCCCTGCTCTTAAGAGAGATCAATAAATCCTTTTCTTTTCTTTTTTGTTTATTACTTAACAGGAATTACTTGTGTTTCAGTTAACCTGCCTGGTGCAATCTTGCTGTCGACCTCTCCAAAAGACAAACATGTAGGAAGTCATGTAGCCAGATGGTGTTATAAGTTATTCCAGGCTCCACCCACGCCTCCAAAATGTCTCTTGGTAGCTGTCAGCCCCACAAACTAAAGTTGTTTTGACTGTGAACTACACTCAACCAAGACACAGAGACACCTTCAAGTGAAGATTTTTAAAAATAATTGTAGTTACAAATTGCCAAAAACGTCAGATGGATGGATATTCCCAAAACATATGAAGGTAGGTGCTTACTGCCCCTAGGTTGCACCTGTGGCAAACATCTGTGGAGGTTTTCATGTGAAATAAACGATGAGGGGTTGCATAATCCATGTATGAGTTTAAAATGAATTACATTTTTTTTTGAGGATATAGAGACGTTTTCCTAAATCCTATCCCTGTCAGGGCTGACACTCAAATTCTCAAATGATTACAGCAAGATAACACATTTTGTTAGTCAAAAGGTTAGTTATAAAGGCTAGAGACAAGGTATCTTCTAGCAGTAGTCAAACTAAATAACTGAACCAGGGGGTGGGAGGACAATGCCACATAAAATATGAAGAACCTGGGTAGGTCTCCATATGATCTTGGAAAACCTTTACTATCAAAGATGTCATTTAAGGCGTGAATGTTTCTGGAAGACCAGGGAGATAGAAGAAGGGATGCCAGACTGTCCACAAAAACAGATTGTTCCAAATAGGGGCAATAGAAATACCAAAGTTTTAATTTACTTTTTTCAAAAATATCTAGTGGATTGGCAATATCGGGGCCCATTCGGAGCAAAATGTCCTTAGATTTAAAGCCAGAGAAAGGAGATCCTGCACAAGAAAATATATACAACATTTTATAAACATTGAGCCTACTAGAGAGTTAAGTACCATGGATGCTTTGAAGGAGGTGATCAGAAGGAAGTTGCCTTCATGGGCAATTGATGGAAAAGTCAACGTTCTTCCATGGGCATAATCAACACCTATGGAGCCACTTTTAGCCTTAAAACCTAAAGCATCCAAAGAGAGAAAGGGGTAAATATATCAAACAGAAGGCGGACTTGTGGTTAATCCTTTCCCCACCAGCACTCAGTGTGCCATTAATTTCATCTCCACATAACATTTCTCTGTTTCAAAGGACACTGTAAAGGTATGCTTTCAAGGTACTGAAATGACAAGCATTGTCTCATCTCAAACACTTTTGTTCAAACTGACTAGCCATCAGAAACGCCCAGGAGGAGAACTCAGCCATCAAGATTGGTCAAAAGAGCAAAGGAGAAGTGTTTTCAGGCCACAACAAAAGGATTTAACCTTTTACCTTTCATAGAAAAGAAAGCCAGGTGGAAGATTGTCAAAACATTGTCCATCACAACAAAATAAAATGCAGGAGATACAGGAAACACTTACCTAATATAATTATGTTCTTCAGTGTCAAGCTATACCCACTGCAAGGCAAAGTAGTTAATGGGGCACTCCTGAAAATGATAATAAAGCTAAACACACAGCCAGAATCAACCTGAATTGCCCAGTTTGCCCATTCAACTTTTTGCAGGAGAATCTGTTTTGAGCAAACAAAAGGATATATTACGTACAGCTATGATTGCTCTGCACAGGCAGCATTATTTAGTGAGAGTATTTTAGTTCATTAAGATTTATTTCTATTAGAATTCAAGGTGGTTCAAAACTGTGACTGCCAGTATATATCACTCTATCTATCTATTAATCAAGAGTTTATAGCTCTCAGTCTTGCTCCCACCCCTACAATTTTAGTTTACTTTGGAAACCCTATTCCCTGACCCCAATTTTAAATGTGTCCTAGTGGGCTGATTAAAATTAATTAGTTCAATAGAAAGAATTTTCTTGGCAGTTGACCACTGAGGGCTAGTTACGGATTGGCACCAACACATGTGTTATTGTGCATCCTCTTTGCAAGACATAGTCAAGGAGTGTGATTCACCAGACGGACAGATGGTGCAACAGTCTCCGGTTTTACAGCTTGTTCCTGGACACATCCAGCACACTTTCCTTTCCTCGCCATAACGGCTTCCAAAAGAATCTAATTGAAATTCAAGGGAAGCTCTGGCATTTTGAGGTAGTGTAATCGCTTAGGGCGGCAACGTCTGTTTGTATATTTGAGTTCCCAAAGTCTGTGAGAAAATGTGGATGAAAGGGAATTCCCATCATTCTTGGACAGTTAGCCACTCGCATCCAGAGACGGTGAGGAGGATGGAGGGAAATCGGTCGGGGGTTTGTGGGCATTCTCACTGGGACACCGGCAATGGCACCTCTTTTAGTACCGCACTGCTAGGCAAAGGAGACAGCTGGAGGAGAATGCAGTAGAGAAATGTGATGTCCCAGAAGAACACACAAGCCCACCTGTTTTTTTCACAATGAGTCACTCTCTGGGCTTCCCTACTTTGTACACTTTGTATACACTCACCTAAAGGATTATTAGGAACACCTGTTCAATTTCTCATTAATGCAATTATCTAACCAACCAATCACATGGCAGTTGCTTCAATGCATTTAGGGGTGTGGTCCTGGTCAAGACAATCTCCTGAACTCCAAACTGAATGTCTGAATGGGAAAGAAAGGTGATTTAAGCAATTTTGAGCGTGGCATGGTTGTTGGTGCCAGACGGGCCGGTCTGAGTATTTCACAATCTGCTCAGTTACTGGGATTTTCACACACAACCATTTCTAGGGTTTACAAAGAATGGTGTGAAAAGGGAAAAACATCCAGTATGCGGCAGTCCTGTGGGCGAAAATGCCTTGTTGATGCTAGAGGTCAGAGGAGAATGTGCCGACTGATTCAAGCTGATAGAAGAGCAACTTTGACTGAAATAACCACTCGTTACAACCGAGGCATGCAGCAAAGCATTTGTGAAGCCACAACACGTACAACCTTGAGGCGGATGGGCTACAACAGCAGAAGACCCCACCGGGTACCACTCATCTCCACTACAAATAGGAAAAAGAGGCTACAATTTGCACAAGCTCACCAAAATTGGACAGTTGAAGACTGGAAAAATGTTGCCTGGTCTGATGAGTCTCGATTTCTGTTGAGACATTCAGATGGTAGAGTCAGAATTTGGCGTAAACAGAATGAGAACATGGATCCATCATGCCTTGTTACCACTGTGCAGGCTGGTGGTGGTGGTGTAATGGTGTGGGGGATGTTTTCTTGGCACACTTTAGGCCCCTTAGTGCCAATTGGGCATCGTTTAAATGCCACGGCCTACCTGAGCATTGTTTCTGACCATGTCCATCCCTTTATGACCACCATGTACCCATCCTCTGATGGCTACTTCCAGCAGGATAATGCACCATGTCACAAAGGTCCAATCATTTCAAATGGTTTCTTGAACATGACAATGAGTTCACTGTACTAAACTGGCCCCCACAGTCACCAGATCTCAACCCAATAGAGCATCTTTGGGATGTGGTGGAACGGGAGCTTCGTGCCCTGGATGTGCATCCCACAAATCTCCATCAACTGCAAGATGCTATCCTATCAATATGGGCCAACATTTCTAAAGAATGCTTTCAGCACCTTGTTGAATCAATGCCACGTAGAATTAAGGCAGTTCTGAAGGCGAAAGGGGGTCAAACACAGTATTAGTATGGTGTTCCTAATAATCCTTTAGGTGAGTGTATGTGCCTGGTTTTGTGAAGGAGAAATGGCTCCAGTTAGTACTCCAGATTTTCCTATGACCATAAGGTTCTAGTCAATCACAGTTAGACTGACTCCTCCATTGGAAAGTTGAATGGATTCAAATCGGTGGTTGCTCACAGCTCAGTAACATTCTGCAATGATGGCATACAAATCTCCCTGCTCAACTGCCTGGTATTCAGGATGCAAGTGTGTCTCAATGACAAACCCAACAAAATTGAAACGCAAGTGGTAAAATAACAATAGAAACTGAAAAAAAGGAAAAAAAGTATGACCTTTTCTTGAGATAACTAAACTTTTATTCCTGGGAATAATGCCCAGGACAGACTTTCTGGTAGACGGTTTGGAAGCAGATGAGAAACCACCGAAGGGAACTTCATTATAGTAGACCATTTTGTGCATGCTTCCACATTGTGATGCTCTTTATATAAATATATATTATTGTTGCTGCTGTGACTGGACTGGGTGTGTGCCCAAGAGGTTAAAATCTCACAAGAAATGTGGACAGTGTGAAATAAACAAAGACATGGCAGAGATTCCCACTAGTAATACCACAATGTATGCAGATCACTCCCCCGCTCTACACACACAGAGGCCGACGCTAACGAAGAGGACTGGGGCTTTTGCCTGGGGCATGGTCGCTTTTCAATGTTAAACCTAAAAACACCTAAATGAACCCCTGTGAGACCTCTGCCCTCTCATTAAGAACCACCTCCAGCTGCAACAGGAACAACTATGTCCACCGTTTCAGCTTAGCCAAACAATTTGCACCGCCTAATACTGAGACAGAACTGTTCTCATTAAAGTACGATTGCTACTGGTTTTGCTCCTGAAATCCAGCCTGTCGGTCCCTGCGTGACTAAAACACTGGTTTGTTGTGGCAGCCGAGGGAGGTGCGTTTGTAGTGTGTGGGAGTGTGTTTGTGTGGGAGTGTGTGCTTCGCTAAAGCATCTCCAGGCTTAGCTGTTATGCGTTTATCTGAAAAGTGTGTGGTACCTCAGGGGGCTAGACACTTAAAAACAAAAATAGAAATACAAATGCTTGGGTTTCTCTTATTTTACAGCTGCTGACAGCTTATTATTTTACACATACATGCACTATAAGTTCTAAAGACTTATTTATTTAAAAATGTACTCACTTATGAATGACCTGCTATTAGTCTGCTTAGCACTGCAGTCCTCTGTAATGTTCAATCACACTCTGCGCTCTGTGGCTACCTCATGAAAGGCACTATACTAAATTAAAATGGATTGCTTGACTGCATGACCCACAGCATATTGAAGGCAACAGAGGACTGAATTTAGTTCTTACTGACGACACTGCAAGACTCTCTGCAGTGACGCAGCAAATGCATCTACATGGCTCAAACTGAGTCAAGGAGACCATGGCTGACTGCAAACCCAGCATCCCTTCATCTCCTGAATGTTTGTACATCAGCCCCTATAGTCTCTTTGCCACAGCCAGCTAATGATACAGCCTGGACGAAGACAATGAGACTTACTATGTGCAAGGTGGAGACTGTCACGAGACAAACCCTTTTGTGTCTGTATTTGGTTCATTTATTTCTCTTCACAGAAGGTCAGGTTCTGTTCAAGCTGGAACAGTGCTCAGACAGCACAATAATCCCGGGAATCTGCGGTGTCCCGACTGTGACATTTAAGTCGGCAGCACACTCTGCGGATCGGTCTGCCCCGGAGGTCACATAAGCCTGGTATGCCAATCAGATGATTACACTATATCATTACGGCTGATGTACTGATATAGAAGTGAGGGGAAAATGGTAGAGAAAGTCCACCTCTTAAATGTGCGAGAGCTCAGTTTGGTCCCCAACTGCCGCCATTAAAACCGAGAGCTGCCTTTTGCTTCTCCGGACCTGTATTATGAAGTTGTTAAAATGTTCCCTACACTGAAAATAAAGACCTGAGAGGACCTTTTTATCAGTCCAGTTAATTTGGAGAAGTGTTTGTCACTTTGCAACAGTGGACTGATCCTGAGAACACACTGTGCTGCCAGACTACAGAGGCTTTCATTTCCCTCTGGGTCAACTTTAAGTGTCAGATAAGAAGGTATAGAAGTGCAAAGGTGCCAAAGCATACAAACAAACAGAGAAACATGTAATGCCGTTGTGGAAGACTCACATTACTTTGCAAATGTGTGCTTTTGGGTCATACAACTGTAACCTGATCCCTATAAATACTCTGCAGTGGTTAATGATTAAGCCACTTACATTTTTTATATTTATATTAATTTGAAATGTGTAACTGCACACTATTTGTTGACATGGTTAGCAGCCATGAGCTGTTTTGATGCTTAGCCATGGGGGGTGGAGAGCACTGTATTTACTTAATTTGCAGATGGAGTTCGGGTAGTGGTGTCAGTGCAGCTGCAGTCTCTAATACCAGCAACTTTACACGGATGATCAACGGCTTTCTGGGATGTAGTTACATGGTCCAAAATCCCAGAAAGGAGAATTTGGATTCCAGATAAAACAGAAGCTCTGTCATTAAAATAGCAACAAAGCAACGGACAACTACATTCACCCAGTGGGACAGCCGCAATGCTTATATGTATAGATACAGCCGGATCACTCTTGGCTCAGCAGGAGGAGGAGAAGGAGAAGAAGTAGACCCAGAAGCAGAAGATCCTTGAGCGCTCTGTGGAATGGCTGACCTTCCATGAGGCAGGTGTCTAGCACTTTCCTCCCAGGAGTAACTGTATAAACCCTCCTCGAGGCTCATCCTGAACTGGGTGTAATGTTCCTAATTTGATGTGCAGGCAGGTCGGTCACTATCCTGGCTTTTAGCAAGGCTGTAGTGCGAGTGTTACTTCGGGCAAGCCTGGAGGCGGATGGAACCATTAGGGGGGAAGGATCTGTGGTCGCTCTTGATTTATTTATGGTATTTATTTATTTTTTATTTATTATTAAGTCATGTAGCAGGCACCTATATCCAAGGTGACTTACAAGGTTTATCAATCACTAACGCACAATGTTGCACAAATACATAATATGAGAATGGGAAACAACATCGGCATCAAAATTCATTACGACATTCAAATTATGTACATGAGAAGATTGGAATGGTCTACAGGTGTCATCTAAACAGATGCATTGAATGGTGGTCAGATGACGTGTTCACAGATGTAAGGAATCAGGTGCCTACAGGATGACTAAAACTGTCTGCTCTGCCTCCGACCTCACTAAGCTCACAAATATTGGGTGTTTTGGAGTCGCACGGTCTTGTGTCTTTGACACGTTGGCATTCTCTCCATGTTAACGTTGGTTGCTATGGATAACTTACCACACAGAATCCAAGTAAGAATTTGTGTGCATCACTAGTGGCAATAAATACATGAATACGGAAATAAAGAGAGTTTTTTACTGACTTAGGTGGAAGAGGAGTCTGACAGAAATCTTGTTTCATCTTTATATCAGGATGATGTTGTCATGGTCCCCTAGCACTCCCCCTCTATCCCCACTAGGGGTCGACTTTTCCCTGCCTTCCCACTGCTTTCGTCACTCTGTCAATTAACATTCCGGTCACCCATGTGCATTCCTGTTCTATCCCTCTGTTTCGATTCGCCCTGCACCTCCCAAGCCTGGTTCCTGCTGCCCTTCTTAAACCCCTCACTGCCCTCAGTCGTGGCAAAGTTTTGTCAGTTCCATCTGCATTACCTAGCCTTTTCCCTGTGCCTGTTCCAGTTCAAGTCTTGTTCCTCCGAGCCTTTGTTCCCTCGAGCCCTGTATCTATCTTGTTCCCTTGACCTCCTGCCTGTCTTCACTACCACGACTCCGTCTCGCCTTTGCCTGCTCCGATCGCCTGACTATCGCCTGTTCCCACAACCACGTCTTCGCCCAGCCCTTGTTTGCCCTGATCCGCCGTTACCCAACCCACGCCTGTCCGACCATCCCGCGATCCAGCCTGCACTTGGGTCCCCTGTTCCCGAGCCCCAGAGGGAAAACGTGACAGATGTACAGATCAGTGAATTACATCAATATGATGACAACACCAGACAAGCTAAAGCACTGCATTAAAGTGTAGAGGTTGTACTACTAAGAAAAATGATTAGAAGTCATTGGAAAAAAGCTCCATTCATTATTCAAGGCACTTTGAATGAAAATGATCAAAGGAATAATTAAGTAATCATAGCATCAGCTGCTGGCTAATTACACAATATCTCCTAAAATGTGGGACAGTTATGGCCATTCTAGTACAGATGTGTTCAAAGCTAGGCTCAAACAGAACCGCAACAGAAGTCAAGGAGGGTTTGCAGGGACTCGTCTCCCTTACATACGTACATAAACCCGAAAATACAGTAAATTACATGAGAACAACTGCAAAACACAGCCAAGGTGCTTTAGTGCAGAGAAATATGACTTCAGTACAGAGGACTCGTGCCTCTTGATGGCTGAATACTGTCTATCGGGCCAGAATGGGAATCAAAGTTATTATTTCTGAGAGTGTGGGAGCGTATGCATGTCTTTCATTAAAGGCACAAGATCACAGTGGTTGCCATGGCTTCAGATGGTCGAAACAACAAAAGGGTTTGCTTAACACATTCAACAGGATGTAGCACTGCTGATTACTGCGAGAGAAAGGCAGTGAGGGAGTAATTATTTCAATCCAAAAGGCGAAAAGACAGACGCTTTTAGCAGCCCGGGGAAGGAGCTGTGGAGTCGGCGTCACGGTAGAAACGGTGTTGAAAATAAAATCCCTTCTCTTTCCAATAGATGCCTTTTGAACGTTTAACACTGTATACCTGCATGGTAATTTCTTACTTTATCCATGGTGTTCCTCTTCATTTCACACCTATTTACCTGGCTAGATTTTCCTCATAGACTTGCATGTGTTTTGCAACACTTGACTGTGATGTAATCACAGTTCTAGCAATCATTTATAAGTGATATAATAATCATAATGCCCCCTCTACTGCTACAGCTGATCACAATATTAGTGCAGTCTGGTGTAGTGGTGTGGAGTGAAAGCATCATGATGCCACAGCACAAATATTGAATGCAAAATAAATGAGTTTAGAAATGTGATGAGGTGTGAGTATCACACAGTGGAATAACCAAACCAAAACCATCAGCAGCTTAAGTAAAACAGTAAAGCAAATCAGTAAAGCAAATAACTGGTGCATGTAGGTAATTGAGAGCTCAGGTGGAACACAAGTAAGATGTGCTGCCTTGTTTTAGTAGAGCACATGAGGCAGGCCCATGTGAGCCGACCTGCGACACAGAAAGCGTGATTTTCATTGGTGCAAGGCCATGACTAGAACCTATTTCAAGGCACTTAAAAAACATCTTCAAAAGGGTGTATATGAAAGCCAGCTGTATCAACTTTCAGCTCTCAACGATCTGCACCTTTACAAGTATAGTGGTTTGTTTGCATAAATCAGGTGTCCAAATCCTCGTGTCCAACATTTTGTCTTGCTCCTTTTGCATGGCAAAAACCAAAGGTGCCACCTCAAACCTGGTGAAATTCTCTCTCAACACTTCATCATGGTATACATGCATCAGCCTTGGCATCAGGCGCTCTGTGATGCAGAAGACCTACCTACCAGATATTGCTTTGCTCTACTCCATTGTGTGCTTGGTGTTTTATCCCACTTCCATGTTACTACAGCATGTTACCATAGGCCAAAAAACTGTAAAGCATGTGTCCATTTTCTTTGTCCTGCACTATATTGAAAGCTGCATTTCACTTATAAACTTGCAAGGACTAGGCCGTTTAAAGTCATGCTCCCGGTTGCACCAGCTCTCTCTCCTCCTCTAATTTTGCCTGTTCCTCTCTCGCCCCCTGCCTGACCTTAGACTTTGTAGATGGCTAGCTTCAACACAATTAGCGGCCCGCAGAGCGCTGCAAGTGGGAACCCACAGGCTGTGACAGAGAAAGGCTCAGAGACTCACTGACTACACATCAGCATCACTACAGGTGACAGAGGGGGTGTTGGTGGGGATGGGGTGGGTTAAGAAGATCGAAAAAAAAAAGTAGATATATTTTTCATGTGCTTTTGGCTAGCTTTAACTAAAGGAGGGAAACTCAACTGAACTCTCCGATTGTATAGTCTTCACTGCTATATTGGGTCTTATTTAAATAAAACACAGATAAATAAGTAATGTCTGTTTCTCTTAGTAGTGTAAGGCTCTCTTCCTTACGTCACTGACTGCTTTTTTCCGTAGGTGGGCACAGTATACCACTGGGCCTCTCCAGTAACATTTGCTTTGAGCGATTGATAGATGATGACACCTTTTAATTGTGCAAAGAGTTGCGGGGGCTTATCTGTTTAATATGATCAATTTAAATTCACAGTTGGGTTTTGTATTTTTCCCCCCCCTTCCTTCAAAACGGTGTCAGTCCTATCGCTGTAATCATAGTTCGTGGGAGTGCCTTTCATGTACAGTGACTAAGTAACGCACCCCAAACCCCGAGATACCCTTTCCGAAAACCTTGAGGATGTGATTTTGCTTGCATTTTATCTGTATGATGGATCTGAAAAGAACCCTTGAAGCTACAGAGTGCTTACCTAGGATAGGTAACTTAATTAATTTCAACAGTTCTGGAGTTCAGAACAGAACAGAACTAAATCGTACTAAAACGTAAAGCTTTGTGCATATCAGAAGATGTGTCATAATAACTTCGATGAGATCAACCTACAGACAAATAAAGAATGACGGGTTACTCGTGACCCACCTATCCAGTGATGTATAAGAATATTACACATCCTGTGTATTTTAGGTCAACTTTAGACTCTCGCAACATGAGAGATAGCTCAGGCGTAGAAAGTCTAAAGTTTGTTGAAAGATGAGTCAATCAGATGTGAACCAAATTTCTATTTCTCTTTAATCTGAACTTTTCCAATGGTGGTGGTGTTGTAATTGTTATCATCGCATTTAAGAGCGAGCATGAGGAACCGCAGGAGTGAGTGAGAGATATGTAGGTGTTCCAGTGACGCCTGCTTCTAAGCCGTTTCAGACAAAGTCACACAAAAGGAGACCCATGCAGACAGGCTGTTCAATTGCAGCAATTCGCGTTTGGCAAACGGGAGACGTAGTATGTGAGGCTGTGAAATTGATGCTTAAAAACCTCATGGCCGCTTTTTCAAGGGAACGTTCATTGCTACGGCATTGTCTCTAGCTTAGTAGATTTAAGGGTCTAATGAGTTCTAAATCTATTCCCCAATAGTTCAGATCTGGATGGCTGATGTGTATGCAAATGCACGCTGCAACCAGATCACTTCATCACCTGCTAGCGCACGGTCTAGGAGTCTTTACTCAATTATTATTGTTATTGTCACATCCATTAAGTTGGAATTCTTCATGGTGGGAAATATCAGGCACCTGCACGAGTTGGAGTAGTGGTGGTTCATGTCATCTAGCTCATACAGCTAGCAGGTTTACAGCACTCCAGATAAGACACTCATTGTAACTAAATAAAATTGGTCAAAGCCGTTATAAATCAGTAACTTCACTGAAAGGTATTATAATGAATAAACATTAACATACTTCCTATAAAAATATATCTCTAATAACAACTTATACCACAAACTTAGAAATACCTTCCTGGGTTAGTTCAAAGTCTGTATCAGTCAAAGAGAGAAAGACATGAAAATACTATAGATGTTTTCTTCACAGAAGCATTGCTTATCATACCTAATTAAACTACAAAATGGATTTAAAGTGTAATTTGGAAAAACTGAACTTCTAAAAACAAATCTCTGCTCTTTATTGAGAAGTATAAACCTGTATAAACATGTTTGGGCTACAGGAAAGGAAGCAGTTAAGCTTGGCATACAAGGATCAAATTCTATCAAGTGGGATTCATGAGTGAAATATAAATTAAAGAAGGAAAGAAATGAATGCAGTAACCCTTGCTGAAATGTAATCTGTGTCGCTCGATTGCTGTTAAGGGGGCATCATCCATATCTTCTCATTTCTGTCTTCTTATTGCCCTGTGTCTACAGTTCCCATACTGGAAGCATATATTAAATAAGACTGTACACTGTATCTAATCCATTGTAATAGTTCTGATGTTATTAGTGTATTTGCAAAGCATGGACCAGAGCAGATAAGCACATTAAAACACGGAGGGAGAAAACTGGTTGCAGCCATACGGCCACTCGAGAGTACGTCACAAATTGAAAACACTGCTATTGAATAATAGACAAACAAAGGAAACAAAAACAAATTAAAACAAACTGAGACTAATGAAATACTGTCTTCAAAACCCTCACAAAAACAGCATATCTGAATTGCACTCAAAAATTGCCCGTCGTTCCGTAGAGAAAACAACTTATCCCTTAAAGATGTCAATTAAGACACTGACATAATATATTTTCAGGCCGCGTAGCTATTTTAAATATTCAGCTTCACCTAATGAGGTAAAAGTGCTACAATTATTCACGATTTAATCATCTTACAGCACACGGAGAAAAGATTAACCTTTTCCTGGGCGCTAGGCTCTGCTTCAGGCTGATTTTCAGGGATTTGAGGATTTGGGGGAAATGGCCAATAATACTGCGGCAAAAGTGTCCACTTCAGCATGGCAGGGGGTATATATACATAAACAACTAAAAATGAAACACCTGCTTAACTCAGAATAAAAGGTTTCCAAGTCTTAAGAAATTGGTAGGCTGAGGAAGACCTTTACATCCTGCTGGATATGGGCTCTCCCGGACCTGGAGTCTGCAGGTTCATATAAAACACTGGGCTTCACATGGGTTAGAGCAGTGGCTCTCGGGGGCCCCACTGTGCTGCTTGTTTTTGCTGCAGCTAATCTCAGAGTCACTTAATTGTACCCTCAAATGGAGTAACGACTTGGCCAATTGGAGCTTTTAAGTTATTTTAAACAGTTGGGAAAATATAAAACCAGTAGGAAAGTGGGGCCCCAGGACCAGGGTGGAGAATCACTGAGTCAGAGAGTGCAATTCACATTCCCTGAAACAAACCGTTACAAAACTCAAGCTTCCTCCCCAACCCGATAAAAGGCAGCTCTTGCCTGTTGAGTCCCTGCTTCTGGAGGCTGCTGAGATGAGGGGCTGAGAGGAGAATGCCAGAGCACTCAGCAAAGTCAACTGCTTCTGCATGTTCACTCCACCCCTGGGGCACCAGACAGCAGTAATTATAGCCGCATGATTGGCCGTGGCATGTGATGGTGATGCCTGTCACCCCCTGTGGAGGGGTTAAACTGCCCAGCTAGGCCCTAACAGTCACCACAGACTCCCTGCAATCCCCACCCCCCCCGAGTGCTGGCGTATTCAAACCCTTGGAAGAAAGAGAGTTAGCCTGACAGTGAACTTTGCTTTTGGCAAGCGCTGCCGTCATTTGAAAGCAAGCTTTATACAAGCCGATAGAGATATATAAGCCAAGCTGCTGTGCAGAGTGGCGGGTCTCTGAAAGCTCAGAGGACAAAGACTCCTGTTTGTCAAGGCTGGTTTACCGCAGGCGGGGAGAGGGGCAGTTTGTGTGAAAAAGGAAGAAACCTTAAAAAAAAAAAAAAAAAAAAAAACTTTCGAAACTATAAAAGAAAAATGAAACCCTCAAGGGGCACACTTTGCACTCTGTCCTTGGCCAGTGCACGGTTTGCACGTTTCCCAACTGTATGCCATGTTGGTGTGCCTCAGCTCTTTGGGTTCTTTTGTAAGGAGCTCATTAACTGTCATTTCCCTCCACAGTATGTTTTGTCGCTTTTTTAATTCCTTTTGTTTCCAGAGAACAGTGTGCTCAGTCTGCACCAAATGAAGAAGATAAGAGGACTGTAAATTAACAACATCTGTAACACATGGTGCAAATGACACCATGCTTAGGAGAAAAGCTGGATCACACTGTATTTAAGCTAATGATAATTTTTTTTTTTTTACATCCCAAAGGTTGTAGTGACCACACAAATCTATTACTAAACCACACTATTCAACAACTCTCTCTCTCTCTCACACACATTAAGCACAGAGCTGGATTGAGGGCTTATGCTTTCATCAGCTGTCACAGGGGCAACCAGGAGTCCTGTTTAATTTGTATATTTAAAAAGAACTTAACTGCAAGTCTTTAGCAGTGTTTAGTATTTGAAACACAGGGGATGTGGTGATGCCCATTCTTAACTTTGAGATCAATATGGAGGATCAATTAAAACATCAACAACAAGTCAATGTAACTTTGGAGGAGTTTCGATGTTTAAAAGTGATTTCTCCCAGGAAATAGGCCAGAGTCCTCCTATCAGATCATTTTAAGGATTTTCTCCTTTCCTTTCACCTTTATTTTAATGGTCTGAACTAGGCATAAACATTGACAAAGACGTGTTTTGTTTCAACTCGTGTTATTTGCATGTGAAGGGGAACGTTTCCACAGTTGTAAGCCTCGTTGTGTGTGGACTGAAGGGCAAGACCGAGTTTAGACTCTCTCATCTAATAGAAGAGATTCTAGAATGAATACATCAGAACATATCCTGGTGCAGTTTAAGCAGATTCCATTTTAGGGGCCCCAGGGCCATCTGATTCATAATTAGAGTCATTTATTCAAGTTTCTCTGTAACTTGCCCTGAACAGACACCCACAGTTTTGGTCATTTGTCAAGACTGCTCAGCCGCACCAAAGCAGGCCTGTCCACTGAAGTCAGAGAAGTAGTTTCAATAGAGCTGAACAACGCATTTTTGCTTTACCTTCTCTGCAGACAGGAAATATACATACTCTCTCTAATAGATATTAATTCAAGCCTCATTCACTCACCAGCCGTGGAAAATTTTGTTCTTTGTGTCTGATTCCAGGACGTGCCCAGGGGAGGATGAGTGAAACTTCAGTATTTCAAATGACTAGAAACAATAAGTAAAACAATATCCCTAAAGATACATTGCTGGGTTGAGTCTTTACTTGCTAAAAAAAGAAAATCACTATAAGTATATAAAAATACAAAAATGAAAAAATGAAAAAAAAAAAAAAATCTTTAATCAAATATTGATGATTTAAAAAGGGGGCACTAATTTGGTATTTGGTGTACAGACATTAAGCACATTAATATTGCAAGCCATTTAAATTTAAATAAGGCTTTTTCTTAAAAAAAAGTTTTTAAAAGTCTAAATAATTCAAAAGGGAGAGAGAAACATTAAAGCGCTGGGAGTTTAAAAGAGTCAACCGTTCAAAACAAGCTAAAGTCTAGTAATAAGTAGAGCCAGCTGGAAAACAGAGCAAGCTGTAAGTAAGTAAGTAGAATTGACTTTGAGTCGGTAGAGGCTAAAACACAGAGGTACATAGTTCAATACAGGCTGATTGTGTGTTTACTGGTATTACAGCAGCCTTCCGGTTTAGAAGGCACCCTACATTTCACCACCGGTTACCAATTTGGACTGGTGCTTGGGGTCTGATTTAGTACACAGTAAGAACAGCTCTGCACTCTAACTGGTTATGAACATTACAGTGGGATATGGCACAGGTATTCTGAGCATCACTTCCTGTCTCTGACAATGAGTGTGGAGATGCTGAGTTCACTATTGCTGTCTTTAGTGATGCCACTTCATATATTGTGCATCAGCCAGATGGAGGCGCATACATTTTCAAAACCCTGCCACAGAAAACTGAATATTGTGCAAAAATAAGAGGATACAAATTGAGAGACAGGCAATGCATTATTCATCTTTTCTATAATTTAATTTTTAAGAGCATCGAAGGCATTACAGGTTTGGCACTTTAATAGACTTGGGTAAAAATGTATTTGGACAATTCTCGTCAAGTACTTTAAAGGTGAGAGTTTCTAATCGCAGCTCCAGTTACCCTGAGCTTAGTCACTCTCACCTGCTCACAATCTTTTTAACCCATTCGAAACTGTCGTGCTCAAAGCTGCAGAAGACCATGAACGGGAGAGTCGACTGAATGGCATTGGCAGAGGGGTGGGATGTAAGCCTCTATTCACCCCAGAGACCTTCCAAGTATCTGCGGATGTCCATGCACTCAAGTCTGAATACTGGATGACAATGCAAACCGAGAGGAACCAAATGTAGCAAGAAGCTTCTTTTTTCATGTGGCAGGAGAAACAAAGAGCTGGGAAAGCCGGGAGAGGTAAATGGAGGTACAGGCATTCAGTATGAACAACTCTGTGGTTAAAACGGCATTATGGGAAGCAAGTGGGTCTGAATAGCTTAGCGGTTAGCACATGTGCTGGGCTGCAACACGCTAGTTAGCTTGAATGTTGCAGAGTGAAAGTGAAAAGTGAAAGACCCACTGTAAAAGCCATGGTGTGTTGTGGGCTCTGACAATACACACAGGAACATTAGTGTCAGCCAATATGCACGGAGTGGCCAGATGAAGTATCCTGTCTCCAGCATTTGGGATTATAAGGAGCTATACACTCACCTAAAGGATTATTAGGAACACCTGTTCAATTTCTCATTAATGCAATTATCTAATCAACCAATCACATGGCAGTTGCTTCAATGCATTTAGGGGTGTGGTCCGGGTCAAGACAATCTCCTGAACTCCAAACTGAATGTCTGAATGGGAAAGAAAGGTGATTTAAGCAATTTTGAGCGTGGCATGGTTGTTGGTGCCAGACGGGCCGGTCTGAGTATTTCACAATCTGCTCAGTTACTGGGATTTTCACGCACAACCATTTCTAGGTTTACAAAGAATGGTGTGAAAAGGGAAAAACATCCAGTATGCGGCAGTCCTGTGGGCGAAAATGCCTTGTTGATGCTAGAGGTCAGAGGAGAATGGGCCGACTGATTCAAGCTGATAGAAGAGCAACTTTGACTTAAATAACCACTCGTTACAACCGAGGTATGCAGCAAAGCATTTGTGAAGCCACAACACGTACAACCTTGAGGCGGATGGGCTACAACAGCAGAAGACCCCACCGGGTACCACTCATCTCCACTACAAATAGGAAAAAGAGGCTACAATTTGCACAAGCTCACCAAAATTGGACAGTTGAAGACTGGAAAAATGTTGCCTGGTCTGATGAGTCTCGATTTCTGTTGAGACATTCAGATGGTAGAGTCAGAATTTGGCGTAATCAGAATGAGAACATGGATCCATCATGCCTTGTTACCACTGTGCAGGCTGGTGGTGGTGGTGTAATGGTGTGGGGGATGTTTTCTTGGCACACTTTAGGCCCCTTAGTGCCAATTGGGCATCGTTTAAATGCCACGGCCTACCTGAGCATTGTTTCTGACCATGTCCATCCCTTTATGACCACCATGTACCCATCCTCTGATGGCTACTCCCAGCAGGATAATGCACCAAGTCACAAAGGTTGAATCATTTCAAATTGGTTTCTTGAACATGACAATGAGTTCACTGTACTAAACTGGCCCCCACAGTCACCAGATCTCAACCCAATAGAGCACCTTTGGGATGTGGTGGAACAGGAGCGTCGTGCCCTGGATGTGCATCCCACAAATCTCCATCAACTGCAAGATGCTATCCTATCAATATGGGCCAACATTTCTAAAGAATGCTTTCAGCACCTTGTTGAATCAATGCCACGTAGAATTAAGGCAGTTCTGAAGGCGAAAGGGGGTCAAACACAGTATTAGTATGGTGTTCCTAATAATCCTTTAGGTGAGTGTATAATGACATTAGAGACCTCAAACTGTACTGATTAAGCATGTATAATGAGTCTCACTAGCTAATTCTCACTGTCCATTTGCTGAGTGGGACATATATTTTTTGTAAAAAGATATTGACTAATTAGATATAGAATAACAAAGAGTTTTCAAAGAGTCATTAAGAGATGAATCCACTGAGGGAGTTTTTTAATGTCTTAGATTTCTGTGAAGCCTATACTTTTAAAATATATTATACATATACTACCAGCGGTGCTTAAAATACCATGAAATGTGCTGAGATAGTCCGCACTGCCAAGAGATCTTTATTTATTTATTTTTACCCTTGAAGCGAAAACAATAAACACAGTCAAAACCCGGCAGCAGCTGAGATTCACTGAACAGAACACAAGCTGACCTGAGCATTACATTCTGCACCACAAACCATCGCTTCCACGCCATACCCTGTCACTTTTGCGTGGCCGTGCCCTAACTCTCCCCTAGTGACAGGAATACTGCTCTTGTCCGCACTGATCTCAAAATCTCCCACTGATAGACAACAGTTGTTTTAGCAAGTGACCCTTGTCGGCAGTAAAGCAACTGTGGTGTGTGAGGGCTCTGGTTGTGCATTGCTGTCTACTACACAAGGAGAATTAGTCCTTAATGAAAAAACTCATAACGCAGTCCTGAAAACAGGATCCCCATCCCTAGTCTCATGCAAGTATTGTTTACTTTGTAACTATGAGAGTAGGGAGACACGCCCCCAGCCCCAGAAGAGAGAAATGTTGACGCTTACTTGGATCCGACAGGATGGAGTCCGTCTTTGGCAGGAACTGGTCACAGCGCACGCCCTGGTACCCCTCTTTACACCTGGTAGAGAAAGACACGGGAGAGCTCATGACAACCCACAATGCTACAAGACAAAAAGCACAAGAACCTACACACACACAAACACAAAAAGATAATTTTCTTCGTTGATATTTGTATCACAGGCAGTGATGAAGGACTGGAGAGTTTGCATTTCTCTTGGCAGGGCTATCAGGTACAATTGAATATAGGGAAAGGGGGAAGACAGGAGTACGAGGTGAGTGGCAGGGATTTGCCGTGAAAATTGAGTCCAAAGGCAAGACATGGTGGGGGCTACTGGTGGGGCAACTGCCAGAACACCAGGCTGGAGCTGAAAGGAGTTTACACTGTGAACTGCAAATCGCCTGAGCAAGCCTGTGGCACTGAAACTTAATTCTGTCTCGACGATTCATAACACAGTGGTGATTTACCAGAGGAAAAAAAGAAAAAAAAGAGAAAAAAAGACTACAACTTGGACTGGAGCAAAACTGGAAGGAAAAACGGTTTCCATCTAATTAAATTGAGAGATGTGAGACATTTCAAGCGACTGGGAGGCAGACTGTGCACAGAATAACCAAGAAGCCCTGCAAAAAGTCACAGCCGGTTTTCTCCTGCTGCCTGGGCTCAGAGAACATCACCTGTGTGAAATATTTAAGAGGAGCTGGGGGCCTGTCTCCCTCTTTATCTCTCTCTCCCCCTCTATCTATGTCTGTCTGTCTATCCCTGTCTATCTCTCCCTGTCTGTCTGTGCCTGTCCCTCTCTCTGTCTGTCTGTCCCCGTCCCTCTCTCTGTCTATCTCTCTTTCTCTCTCATACATGAGAAAAATACACCAGAAGGAAACTTAAAGCTGTATTTATAACTTTAACTGAGCACCCAATATACTGTACAAACTGGAAATTACGTGTATAAAGCACAGTATTTAAAACATCACAAATGAAATTCAATATAAACAGTCAACAAACTGATTTATTTTTCATTGCTTTTATTGGAACATAATCCAGGGAGAGCTGTTTTGGTATTGAAGCCTTGACATGACATGCCCTCTAGAGATACACGTTTTTATTTAAATTTTTTGTTCAAAAAAATTTGTTCCACTGATCTGTTTGAACAGGCACACCTGCAGCCGAATATTCATTAGTCTTGGCAGGGTAAATGGAATTGTTTCCCCGTTTTTCAAACAGGCAGACTCGATCGAGCACTGTTTAGTTTTTTAATTAGCACCGAGTAATAAATTAGCAGGAACAAATAGGGCGACGACTGGGGGGGGATGTGTATGTCTTACAGGAACTTCACACAAATGCCCGGTTCTGAGGAAACTTTCCTATGATACTCCTGACAAAAACAAAACACATCTATACTGATTGGTTGACTGAGGTGTAATGCTGATAGGAAATGGATGCCAACTCCATTCAAGATCTGAGCAATCAATTTATATAGTGGTTCCCCACCATCTGCTCGATTTATTGTTATGTAAATACTAACTATGTGTTAAAATATAGTTGTTGTGATCATACACGGGAACGATTTCAGCTTCTGATTCATAACTATTAATTAATAGAGTTTTAATCTCCACATGCCGCTTCACAGTCCCATCTTTTCATGGCTTCCAGGTCTGAAACATCGAGGCTGGGGTGCGATCTTTGATGTCTGCGTAGCGTAATGCACTTGTTAATCACAAACTCCATATCCTGTCAGTCTCTGGCGGAGCGATCCACTAATCACAGTCACTTCTCTCTCTGCTGATGAACACAGCAAAATCTATTCGTCAACACAGCCCACTGCAGAAAACAAGACACGCCAAGCATTAAATGTTTAATCGGAGTGACTTGGCAGCCCGGCAATAGAAAGGAGAAGTTTCTAAACAATTGTGTTTTTCAGCAGTAACTGTAGCAGTAGCAATATGAGCTTACTGTTAAATCTAACATCAGCACTCTATATATTGGGATTATCCTGTCCAATTTCCCTTTCACAGTGTCACTGGAAACCCTTTGTTCAGTTAGCAGTCGTATAAAGTGCAGCAGGGTGTTCTTGGCTTTTATCTAATGGAAGTCAAAGTGTGGAGCTAGGACTTCTGGTGACCAATCATCCAGGAGTTTTCTAAATTCGAAAGGAATTCAAGACGAAGCTCTCCGTCTCCTCTAATGCAAAGCCTAGTTTATCAGGGTTGTTTAAAGCAGGATATAGGATATGGTACTACTTTGTAACAAAGCCATTTGCTTGACTGAGAAAAAGCTCAGCATGCATCAGACAAATTTGAAGTGTTTACCTAGTTAGTAAGCTAAAAAAATAGCTTGTTCCTTTTTTTTCCACCTTTATGATTATGTGGTGAAATTTCTGAGAATTCAAGCAGTTGGAAACCTTCACAAGATAAAATAAATAAATAAAAAAATTCAAAAATCTATGTAGTTTTCTTCAGAGCTCGACACAGGTGCAGTTCACTAAACACTGTTATACTGCCCTGTGAAGACAAGAATATAATTGCTTTCTATACAGTAATAGGATTTTACTTGTCTCAACATTTCTTCAGTACTGGACCTGGTATTTAAAAATAAAAATAAAAACCTCTCCCACATGTTTTTCTCATTGGTATGTCGGAGATGTGACTTGGCAGCAGACTTGCTCAAAATAAAATTTGTTCTCCATATTCATATCCCTTGTCCTGTCAGTTTTTATTTGTGGGGAGACGGGAGTGAAGCAGACAGATTTAATCTGACAGACCGTGTTTTTACCCTTCATTGAAAACATTTAGCCCAAGCCCATATTTCAATACCCTTAAATAGATGCGTGTGGGGAGCCAGCAGGTCTATGGCAGGCCTTGCGTTGATTGAGACACTCATGTGAGAAAACATGCCTGTGTTTTACCACCAACTTGTACATACCTTCGCGGTGCTTGTACACCAGTTCATGTTTGTGCTCTAGTGGGCTCCGTGACTCCCTCTGCCCCATTTCCAATTATGACATGTGCCTGGCAAATGCCTTTGTCCGCTTTAAAAAGATACGACAACATATAATGGTATAATTGTATGCCATTATTACAATTACTGGGCTATTTCAAAGAGTTGGCCTTCACTGAAACATGTCAGCCCACATTTTCACAGGTTACCTGGAAATACCTAAAGCTACAAATCCAGCAACATGGATACAGAAAAGATTTGGGTTTCTTCACAACCAATCTTTATTATTATTATTATTACAGATGTGATAAACACAGGACTATTTCCCCCCCTCTTCCTTATATAAGAGCACTTCCCTTGTTTCTCAATCTACTGTGTAACAATTATGTTTTCACCTGTCTTATGCTGTGTTATCACTTTCAGCAGTCCAAACACTTGCACATAATTGTTTCCTATTTTAGCTCCCCCCCTTCCCCATTTCGGCGATTGAAAGGTAAGAGCAGACACTTTCTCCAGAGGAAGTGAATTCATCTAGCACAGTAATCCGATCAACATTGGCCACCCACTGGCCTTTGTTCCTCAAGCCTAGTCTTGTGTATCTTGTAACAAAGCATTGGGTGTCCTAGCCTAGTTTTCCCACTGCACTGCTTTCAGATTCTAACACCGACTTCAAGACCTCGACCAGAAGACCCGAGGCCAAACGCATCAAACATTTATCACTTCATTAAGCTTAAACCTGTTGTTGTTAGTTTTATTCTATGAAAAAAACAATACAGTGACGTTTGAATCCATCGCGAACCCCTTTTCAGAATGTTAATGTCAGACTTGTGTGGTGCATTGCAGCGAATGAATTACGCCCCTAAGTGTTAAAAGAGAGAAAGCCTGTTGAAGACCTATTTCTAACCCAGCAGGGTCTGCTGTCATTAAGTGTGTGACTGACACTGAGACCGCTATGACACAAAGTGCAGCAAGTTAAACCGAAGATTGCAAAGGCCATTACTCTAAGTCCCAAAAAATATAACTCCTTTCAGGGATAATTCCTCAGTGTTCTCCCTTGATTTCCTGCGTATTTCATATTTCCTGAACTTTAAGCAGCTTAACTGGTTTCTCTGAGCACTGCATCATTAGAAGTCCCCATATTCTCCTCTGCAGAACTTTGAGTTATTTCTTGCCACAAAGTTTTCATGTTGAAAAACTGAACATTAGTTGAGCCACACTGGACACAGACATATCATTCCCTTTGCAAACAGTCAGGTGATCTCCAAAGTCAGTGGATCTGGATTTTGTAGCCAGACTCTCAGGAATCATAGGTGTCTTTCCTCCGAAACCCCAGGTATTGCCTTTCTGAAATGGCGCAGGCTGGTGCCCTGTACTCTGATACTCACTTTCACCTGGTTCGACCCTGACCTTCCTCCAGACAAGCGAGACAGTAGCAGACAGCATTTGTCTTTTTTTTCTCCAAAGGGAAGCATAAACTGTCTGTTAAATTATGCCACAAAAGACTCGTACAGAAGCCTGTGCTATTTTGTCTTTGTCTGTTGAATAGCAAATCAGAGAAGCACAAAGAACGGTGTAAGATCGCTCTCAGATTTCCAGCATTGGCTCTTATCTATCAATCTGCGATGTTAACTGTGATTAGCTCCAGTTCCACTTCAACACTGCATACACTTTTTAACCAAGTGGCCTTTAAAAGTCTTTAATTCAATTGGTCACTCTGGTTGAATCACTCTCATTTGACTGGATTTGTTATTTTTGGTCATCGTGTGTTTGTATTGTTCTTTATAGAGTGCCTTTCCTATGCTACAGCATACCAAGGCACTGCACATGAATAGAATGGGGGAAAAAAAGATATAATGACAATACGAATAAACACAGTAAAGAAAAAACGACAACGTATATACAAAAGGCATGTAAAAAAGTATGGACAAAAAGGCTAAGGCTTAAGTGGGTTTTTAGGCTTGAACTGAATACAAGAATAGACACCGCATCTATAATAGTTGGTGCGTAGCTTTGGAACATTGTAACTTAAAGCTCTCAACCCTCTGGGCTTACAGGACTGGTTGCGTATCCTGGAGCTGTCTGCTCTCTGTGATTTGGGGGTGGGGGGGTCGTTTCTCCTTAGATGCTCTGTGTTGCACCGAATAAACCAAGAGGAGCAGCTCGGCGTTGGAGGCGGCAGCTTCCCCTGCAGCACATAAACCTGGGACACGTGGATAAAAGAAATCCAAGCAACCAGAACTGACGTCTGGATGGAATTTGCCCAGCCAGCCGTGGCCTGATTCTCCGACTTTGTAGTCTGATAAAGAGTAAATCTGTCACCGGATTGAAACTGTATTGCCGAAAGAAAAACCCAAAGTAAAGCACCATTAAGCAACAATACTTAAGTAATCCAAAAGCACTCCCCATTTCAAGTGTAAATGTGAAAAGGCACGGCAGAAGCATGGGGCTATTTTGAAAACCCTTGGCGACTTTTCAATTCCGCACTCTTCCAAGTTTGCCAACTCAAGCTCTTAATACAGACCAGGCTGAGCGCATCAGAAATGCTCTGTGCTTTCGTGAGTTTCTGGTATGAAGTGTCACTGGAGCAAGCGGTAACAAGGGGTTTAAAAAATCATTGTCTTATCTCTTTTTTCCATAAAAAAACCTGTTACCTCTGTGCTGACTATATAACAGATCTTCATTTGCATATTTAAAAAGGAAGATGGGAAAATAACCAATTCTACTTCCCTTAAAGATTTATTATTATTATTATTATTATTATTATTATTATTATTATTATTATTATATTAGTAGTAGTATGATTATGTTCCCTTGGTTTGCTATATTGCATTGTAGAGTTTCACATTTAAAGCTTAAGAAATAATAATAAAACATGTTGACTGGTACAGGAGTGTCACTCAAGACTTCCCCAGCTCACTGCAGGAAGTGATGTCACACTCAGGGAGCACAATATTTTAGCCACACCCCTTGATACAACTCTCTCTTTCCCTCTATGTACAGTATAGACGTGTATAAGTGCATGATTGACTACTGTATTTATTTTTTAATCAAACAAACTATATGTATTTATTTATTCACTAATGTATTAATTTCTTCAGAAACACTGTTCGGTTGTTCTTTAATTTACATGAAGCACTTTTTACAGAGACTTTATAAACATTTTGTCAGATATATGGTGGGAAGCATGTAGGTGTTGCATAGATTACAACATACACCTGTTCTAGCAGTAGACTGTGCTGCTAAATCCCTTCTTTCCTCACACCAATAAGGTGTTTTTTTAAGTAGTTACCTTTCTTGATTAGTTAATTGGCATTGTAAATATACTAATAAAAATAAAACAGACACTTGTGCAGTGAAGAAATAACAGGGAATAAAAACAAAGCAAACGTACAAGAGCACTATTAAAACTACCATCTTATATCAGGATGTGTGAGAACAAATGAAGCGCAGAGGTAAGACTGCATCAAAGCTGCAATCTGCCGGCCATGTGTGACTTGTGGGATCAGCTGTGTTGTGCTGGCTAAGAAAATAAAATAAAAATACAAATAAAAATACAAATAAAAATAAAAACTGCTTGCTCAGCTCCTCATGTGGAAAATCACCCCCCCTTGGAGTGACACCCAGTTCAAAATACAGCATCCATCAAAACACATATGATGTCCTGACTGATTACAGTGAGCGGGGAAGTGAAACCGTCCAAAATCTCTGAGTTTGAAAGGAAACTGGAAAATCAGTGAAAGCTGTACATATACAATATATATATACACTCACCTAAAGGATTATTAGGAACACCTGTTCAATTTCTCATTAATGCAATTATCTAACCAACCAATCACATGGCAGTTGCTTCAATGCATTTAGGGGTGTGGTCCTGGTCAAGACAATCTCCTGAACTCCAAACTGAATGTCTGAATGGGAAAGAAAGGTGATTTAAGCAATTTTGAGCGTGGCATGGTTGTTGGTGCCAGACGGGCCGGTCTGAGTATTTCACAATCTGCTCAGTTACTGGGATTTTCACGCACAACCATTTCTAGGGTTTACAAAGAATGGTGTGAAAAGGGAAAAACATCCAGTATGCGCCAGTCCTGTGGGCGAAAATGCCTTGTTGGTGCTAGAGGTCAGAGGAGAATGGGCCGACTGATTCAAGCTGATAGAAGAGCAACTTTGACTGAAATAACCACTCGTTACAACCGAGGTATGCAGCAAAGCATTTGTGAAGCCACAACACGTACAACCTTGAGGCGGATGGGCTACAACAGCAGAAGACCCCACCGGGTACCACTCATCTCCACTACAAATAGGAAAAAGAGGCTACAATTTGCACAAGCTCACCAAAATTGGACAGTTGAAGACTGGAAAAATGTTGCCTGGTCTGATGAGTCTCGATTTCTGTTGAGACATTCAGATGGTAGAGTCAGAATTTGGTGTAAACAGAATGAGAACATGGATCCATCATGCCTTGTTACCACTGTGCAGGCTGGTGGTGGTGGAGTAATGGTGTGGGGGATGTTTTCTTGGCACACTTTAGGCCCCTTAGTGCCAATTGGGCATCGTTTAAATGCCACGGCCTACCTGAGCATTGTTTCTGACCATGTCCATCCCTTTATGACCACCATGTACACATCCTCTGATGGCTACTTCCAGCAGGATAATGCACCATGTCACAAAGGTCCAATCATTTCAAATTGGTTTCTTGAACATGACAATGAGTTCACTGTACTAAACTGGCCCCCACAGTCACCAGATCTCAACCCAATAGAGCATCTTTGGGATGTGGTGGGACGGGAGCTTCGTGCCCTGGATGTGCATCCCACAAATCTCCATCAACTGCAAGATGCTATCCTATCAATATGGGCCAACATTTCTAAAGAATGCTTTCAGCACATTGTTGAATCAATGCCACGTAGAATTAAGGCAGTTCTGAAGGCGAAAGGGGGTCAAACACAGTATTAGTATGGTGTTCCTAATAATCCTTTAGGTGAGTGTATATACAATAAGTACATATATATGTATCTGAAATATAATATGTATATATATATGTGTGTGTGCATGTGTGTGTATAAATCATCCTCATCACCAACTCATGAAACACTAGATGATGAAGGCCTCCCCAAGATCTTTCCTTCAAGAATGTCTTCAGTCAAAATTTACAGCTACTGTTGCAAACATTTTCCTCAATAGAAGAGGAAAAGTAGTGATTTTAAACAGAAACAGTATCACACAAATGAAAACCTCGGAATAACAGATTGCATTTGAGAGAAATAAAAACAAACAGTGACCGTATGTATTATTAATAGCTCGGGAGAGATGATATGGATTTCTTCAGAGAGAACGTTTAGGGCCCTAATTTTAAGACTTTTTCTACTGCCAATAATATTGCTCTCTATTTTGCAGAAGGAAAGAAGCACAGAGATCTGGCACTAGACTAGTTTCTATTGCCGAGTTGATCTCTGTGGTCGCTTCCTGATTTACCATTGATAGGATTGAGGATGAGGACTTTGGACAGGAAATTCAATGTATTATAGATATGAATATATATTAATTATGAATATAGATTCAATTTGTAGAAGGCTGAAGTGTGTTTACATATGAAAGGACGTGCTTTGACCTTGCATGTATATTCACCCGCCACACAACGGGGTCATTCCACTCTATAGCAAGACTGACGAAAGGTCTTCATGTGGTAAGATTGTATGCAATCACTCTTAGTAGCGTGAATGCAGTCATAATAATGGAGAAAAGGTGTTTACTTGCTGCCTTTGTACTGTACTTAAAGCTCTGCAGACAATACCCTGCAATCTCTCTCTCAGAGGTGCTGCTGTCACCATGGTCTCCGCACGGTGACATTACCTTTCCGTATGCACTGTGGCAGCAGCAGTGAAAAGCTGTGTAAACAACTGTCACCTTTGCAGAGTTCAGGGCTGGGTGGATTTCTTAAAAGGCTTTCATGACTGCAACCCACACAGCCGGCTGATGCAGGTCGACTCCCCAGCGAAGTGAAGAACTGGTTCTAGGACTTCTAGCAAACACAAGGAGTCGAATATTGGGGATTGGCTGTGTGACCTTAATAAAGTTTAGCTTGGTTTGACTTGGGAGAAGGAGCTGGTTTCTCATTGTGTATCTGATGAGCCGTGTCTGTGGCTGCATCGGCGGCTCTGCTTGGCCCTCTGCCACTGTGCCATCCCGGCTCAGGCTAATTGGGACACAGTGCCACTCTCTGCAAAATCTTCTGCCAGGATGTGAGCACTGGTTCACTTTACAACCTATATGCTCTTCCGAGTTCGTTTGTTCTCCCCCCCTTTCTGAGGGATGACGGTGCGAGACAATTTCAAACGCATGTGCATCTACATTGCATCACTACAGTCACTGTATGCCAATTTCTGAATGTGTCTGTGCGACTTTGTATACTCCAATGCCCCACAATCCTTGTACAGCAGAATAGGACATTTAATGTACAGACAGGCTCAGGTTAGACTCAGGTTATTCTTTGGCCAATGTCAAATCTGAAATGTAAACATCCCTCAATAGTTCTATGACTGCGAGAGTGAAAAACAGTTTCTGTCAAACACCGTGATCCACATACAGTTGCATAATACAGAGAAAAGCCAAGTTAATTATTTTCCAATCCTTGGCTGTCTTCACACATTGCCACCGAGTTGCAGACAACATCGTTTTTGGCAACTGTCACAGCAATTAGCGAGAGGTAACGGGTTTAAGCCTCTCGTCACAAAGCCGCCTGGATCACCGAGATAGATTTTGGCTGCTTTCGCTTTTTCGCCCGAGACGGGGGCTGGGGGTGGTTCTTGTCACCTGCAGAGAGTTACTTCATGGAGTGAGAGCAAGACTCGGGAGTATAGTCAAGCCATCACATTACTTCCACCTTTCCCCTGCTGAGAGGGAGAGAAGGAGAGAGGGAAAGCGAGGCACGGAGAGAAAGAGAAATGGGCAGGGTAAGCTGTATGAACTCGACTCAAGTGCTGGCATAGGCCATAACTTACATCACTATCCTGCTACAGGCACACAGAGTGACAGAGAGTGACAAGGGTAACTGCAGCATTAAGGGTCATATGTACTGTATACTCAGAGCCCATTTAGTATGGCACTCCCATAGCTCTGCTGAGAAAGAGACAGGTGCCCCCAGCAGCAAACAATCTTAGTAAATTGACATGGAATGGAATCAATACCATTTAACAGTTGTTCCAGAGTTTACAAATGACCTTTGTTAAAATAAATAAATAATAATAACAACTGGGGAAGAAAAAAAACACTCAACAATTTATTTAAAGAGAACTTACTAAATATGCATTACTGTCTACATGGAACAAACATAAATCAAGATAATATAACTATGTATCAGATGTGTATAGTGTGCACACATGGCTATTTCTCAGATTAAATTATGCTCTAATGAGTATTCCACTCATAACTTCAGCTTGATGGGTTGTATTTCAGTTACAGCTGTGCGATGCATATTTTTAAATAAATCTGTGTTTTCTTTTTTTCTTCTCTCCTCCACACAAAAGAGACTTTTTTTTGTATCTAAACTCTATTCAATTATGGAAATGTGATGGGACTGGACTGCCCCTTTTATTGTCTAGATGTTAATAATCCCTCTGAGGTTAGTAATACTGGAAGATTTAAATCTGCATTCCTCAGATGTGCTCCCAGGAGTCTAAACAAATCCTGCAAGAAACCCTAAAGGATCCATTTACCTGCACCTTGGGTGACTGCGTTCAAAATGGCAATGTGGTTATGGGAGAGGGAATGTTAAGGGCTGTTTGCTTCTCATTGTACCCAAAGCCGTCAGTGTTATTAAGGGAAACATTTACTAAATATAACTGAATGTCCATTGTGCTCAAGCGGGGTCAGTTCAGACCCGCAATTCCCTCGTATGTTGTCACACTGAATGGGAAAGCAGAACATTTATAATTTTAACTTCTTTTGATCAGCAAAGTGAACAGCCTTCTTTCTGCATCTCTGATATCTACCTCCACAAGCTAACAGATTTAAAAAAAAGTTAATTTGTACCAGATCATTCAGTCTAAAATGCCCCAGGTTGAAAAAGATGATATCCAAGCAGTAGTCTTTAGTGAAGCAAAGCCGACGACTTGAACTACTAGGAAGCAGGGAGCAGACATCTTTTGAATATACAGTAAGTTGCTGACTTGCGTTTCCCTGGTCTTTTCTTCAGAGAGCTTTTTTTATGTGAATGGAAAATGGTGCAAAATGCAAAAAGGAGCACATTAATCATACATTATCAAATCACACTGAATAAGGTTCCTGCGACTAGTGCTTGTTTATATATCATTCTGGGCTTGTTATGGCTTCTTGCAAACATGACATGGCTCATTAAGACTGAATTGTCTCCATTTAGAGAATGTAAATGCACGGCTAGGACATGGACGCCAGGCAATAAGGTAGTGGTTATGGTCAGGCACGGGGCCAGCTGGCATAATTACGGCCTCCTCTCGTAGTTCTGCAAGAACATTGCTGTCCCGACCTGAATACGTACGATTCAGCTACTGGAGTGAAGGAGGGAAAATGATAGAACTGTAGTTAAGACCAACTGACCACAAAAATATAACTAGTGGACTACATCTGAGCTCAATTAGGAACACCAGCAATGGAAAGACATAATCTGGTGACCCAATGTGCCTTTTTATAATAAGGCTTCATATTAGTATACAGCCAAATATATTTAAAAAAAAATGGTGAAATGTGCAGGTTAATTCTACCGCTTTATTGCTACACACTGTGCCACACTGAGGACTGAGCGCAATAGATTTAAATGAATTTCCTGTTGCAAGAGGGAATCCAATGAAGGCAATCTCATCAATTATAAATAGACTTTGGGTTTCCAGTATCTATTTTTCTTATCACTGCTTGCTTTTAAATCTTAATCAGTTGCCGCTAAGCCGAATATGCATACTAAGTAGGATCCGATTGTCTTTAATTCGCTGTTGAGAGCATTGCTCTGTAAGAACACCAGCATCGGGATCTACAGCTGGCAGAGGGGGAGTTTGAAGTGGTGAGGGTCCGCGCATAGTGTGATAGGACAACTCCTGTGTTCGAGTGACAGCAACGCAACCAGTGACTTGATAGACAGAAGATAAAAGTAAGCTCTGTTGGGTTATTAACAGCTTCTCCCACAGTTTAATTATGAAAGATTCGACTCCCAATGCTTTTAAGGGGACATCACATCATGAAGAATAAATGCATTTAAATAAACAGTATGGTAGTAATTAAATTACTCAAGGTCTGGAAACACTGCAAATATGGTAAGTCTACTGTTAAATCCAAATACATTAACAGGTCTCGTATCATTTGACAACATCTAAAAGTTTGTACAGCTACCACGTCTCTTTCTGATTTTAATTAGCAAACTCAATCAGCTTCCAAATACGATTTTAAAGAAGTGCTGCCAGTGAGCAGTCAAAGCATGGCACAGACGTCGTCAGCTCGGATATCTGTAGCCCGAAAGTTGATTAAAAAGAAAAGATTCAGCAATCGTTTACGAATGTAGTTCATTAATGTTGTTTCACGATTCAAGACACGACTCGCATCAAATGTTGGAGGTTGGAGTCCTTGGTTCACATGTATACTGGTAATTTCTAATGATCCACCTATGCATTTTATGATTAATGTGGCTCGAGATAACCCACACACATATGTAGTGAAGGGGGTGTGACAAATTAAATAATTAACACATAAAAAAGGACTGGTAAATGTTGTATGAAGATTAAGTTTAATGTGCTATTCACAGCATATTTCATGGTGGGGAGGGGACACACTCTGTCAGGACATTTGAGTATGAGTATGATGTTTAGTCAGATTAAGAAGGAACTGGTAGGGCTCTGACCGCACATGCTAGAACCAGAAAATGAACTAGACCTGAAAATGCAACCCAAAGCTGGATCAATCCTTGGGAGTGGTCTGCATTCACACAAAACCCTAGCATTCTCTCTCCACTTCCCCCGATTAAAAAAACATATAAACCCATGGCCTGGGTGCAGCCAAGTGTGACGCAGTGTCTACCAGTTACTGTGCCACTGCAGTGTATGATTCTAGGTGCTGAAATGAAACGCGAGAGCTGAGGTTGCGCTGATCTCCGACCTCCTGAGATGAAAACATTTGTTACCCTTAGGTCCATCACAGGACAGGAGCAGAGCGCATTCACATCTTACAGTGAATTAAGAGTCCTCCCGGCTAATAAAGTTTACAGCGCATGTCACAGTAAAACGCAAACCAGCTCCCAGCCAAATCGCTAACAGATCAAGTGGCTAAGAGAGATGGAAGCTGGTGTGTTGAAGGGAGCAGGTCCTAAACCTCAAATATATTAATAAATAATCTGCTACTATGCATATACCCCATGAGTAGACAACTTCAACAATGGCTTCAGTGCAATTTCAGCCCAGGTAAAAGAGCTCAGGAATCCGATCTTATAATACACTCAGCTAGTTAGCTAACTCAGTTTATTCATATCTTCTATAACAAATACCACAAAAACAGGGATCAATAAGTGCTCAATAGACATTTAATTAACTAATACATTGACAAGCCAAGTAAAAGTCAATAGATATGCTGCAACTAATGAATACTGCCTGAAAGAGAAATTACCACTTTTATTATTCATATTTTTGGAGGTAATAAATGATCATGTCAGACAGCTGATTGATATGCTAATAGAATGACACTTTATGAGTTAATTAATCACATATCAGAAACTTATTTATGACAGTAGAAACAAGGATTATCTTCGAAAAACTAGTTTCTGAAGACCGGGAAAACATGTTAGTCATTGATCAGTTAAACAGGGCCCCTGCTCAGCTGAGGAAACTGGTTTACTCAGGTGCTCGTTTCATTACCCATCCTTTTTGGGGCTGACCACCCCTCTGTCAGGGGCTGCCTTATTAGTGCTGGGCGCTGCGGTTGCCATGGAGACCAGGGTGCTGCTGTAGTCTCAAGGACACAGCAGCTGAACAGGTGCTGGAGCGAGCGAGTGTATGTGTGTGGAGGTAAGGGGGGAGAGACAAGGGGACGTCGAATCATCACCAACAACCCACACCACTGACACACAGTGTTCTACCTCCCAGAGACAGGCATGCTCTTCTTAAAGGAGCAGAGTGCATCAAGTACAGGGGATGGAAATAAGACATTACAAGCTGCAAGCTCTGGTGCCTTTACTGTAAACAACAACAGCGTCCTGGCAGCATGCCCCAAATGAGTGCCTGCTTTTCTAACCACGCTGCTGTACTTTTGGTATCAATACAAACTGCAAACCCCACCCTACACATGTATATTGTAGATATAGAGATACACCAGACACTCCATTATATTTATAGATCTTTTCAGGCACTGTCTAAAGGATGCCAAAGGCGCTCCAGTTTGGCTCATCCGGTTGAAAGCCACTGCTCCGATCACTGGACGAGACCTGTAGTGCAGAAGTCATGGGTTCATATCTAAGCTAAACTCCCAGCTGAATGTTAGGGGATTAACACAGGATGACCCCAGACATTGCCCGTAGCCACAGAAGAAAAACCCTGTTTGTGTTCCTGGCTGGCCGTGCAAGATCAATATGCACAGTCTGGCCGACACCAAGCATGACTGGTATTTCATTGGCTTGGCTTAGGGGTATACAGCAAACTGCATCACAACGCAAAGCACAAAAGGGAGCAGACAGAAACACATCTGCATCTGTGAGCTTGGCCTTGTGAATAATGCCTGAGACAGAAAACCATTCAGAAGGGAGAGATCTAAACCCTGAGCACGGAAGTGTTCATTTCAACAATGTTGTTCATTTGAAAATGCATTCCCCTGTCCTCCCTTTCCCTTTCCATTCATACACTTAATTTTGTAATGGTTACGATGGCCAATTGCAATCTTAAGCAGATTACTGCTGCGCTGTCTGCCTATGCCTTCATACTACACCACCATCTCTCTGCAATGGTTCCCTTTCACTCCGGCTAAAATCTCCATACAAAATTGCAACACTGATGTGGCACAAAGAAGCGGCCGGTTGTACTGAGCTAATTGAGGCTCCATTGGATGAGAGCCCAAAATCTGGGAAAGCCCAGCCTGTCCCACTTCCCCTCATGCAAGCTCACATCTTAAACACCACAACTAAATGTTTTCACAATTGCCCTTTTTTCTTATTTTTTCCTCCACAGGAGCACTATAAAAGTATCCTTTTGAAGCAGCCTGCCCCTTAATGATGGAGTCTGAACTTTAAGGGGAGTTAATTGAATAATAAATGACCCGATCCTATCAAAAGCTGTTCAGTTGAACGCATCAAAAGGCTCAATGGCTCTGAGCTACATTAACTTTGCCGGTACTGAAGAGGGAAGGTGGGTTCTTCAATGGATCACAAGAGCTCCAACAATGAGATCCAACTCTGCTTTTAAACTAGACTTCAATAAAATTCTATTTCATCTCCCCCTTCACAGATTTCCAGATTACTGTGCGCTTAATGACAAACCCCTCACCCTGACAGTTTAATGGGAATTAAGAAACTCTGTGAGGAGAGACTGTACCGCAGCTGCCTTCAGTAAAGCTGCACAGTAGAAATAAGGCTCCCATAGCATAGCAGCTCTCGCCATTTCAGGTTTTACGAGCTGCAGGTTCTTGCATATAAGCCTCTGGTAATGTCGAGTGTGTTACTTTATTTGGAGCACATCTGCATACAGACGTGAAGTGAAAAACGGGTGGGATGATTCACACTTTACTACCAAAACGGAGATACTTACAGCTGTTATCAGCTGATAAAAGGATATCAGGGCAAAATGAAACCAGCCAAATCTCTCTCGGAAAACACTGAAACACAACCTACAAGAGAGGTACTTGAATTAAATCACTATCTTTCTTCAGAGAGCCAAACCAAATTCTCCAGCCACTGTGCGGTGTTTCAGACTGATTTTTCGTGCCAGTCTGCAGTAGTGTTGCTGTGTGAGGTGGGCTCTCTCTCTCTCTCTCTCTCTCTCTCTCTCTCTCTCTCTCTCTCTGTGACTGCCCTGAGTCATGCTAGTGCAACATAACAGGATCTGGAAACCCCAGACAAACACGGTTGACTGTGGGGTTCTAGTGGTGGTGACATCTCTTCACGTTGTCACATAAGCAGCTGTCATCCATAAGCTAGTTTCTAAAACCATTAGTGGGTAAGAGCGTATTCTGGCAACATAAGAAAACCTGATGCAGCAAGAAAGTGAAAACTGGTAAAAAAAAAAAAAAAAAAAAAAAAGCCACTAAGGCTGCAAAGAAAAATGAAGGAAAAAAGGAAAAATAAAAAAGCTGACTATTACAAAGACCAGACCATTGGCATGCAGTGCTGCATGGTTCTTTGACTGACAACACAGCCAACTTCAAAACCAAGTTGTAAAGACCTTAAGCAGGAAACATGGAGACAGACATCCTTCGAAGGACTTTAGGGACGTTCCCTTACTTCACAATACACTGCCTGAAATTAGAGATAGTCCCTTGCGATGCCTCTCGCCAGATGTGGAGCCTACAGCTACGAAATAAAAAATAAATGAATAAATAAAATACCTTTTATTTTTTTGTCTGTCATTTGGATATGAAACAACTTAACCCAGACGCACTAGCCATAAAATCTCATCCGGCTTGGAAAAAAAAACAAAAGCAGCAGCACTTTACTCCATTTCTGTTCAATACCCCTTGACAGTCACAGCTTTCTCCTCTCAAAGCCCAGCCAGTGAGGTAAAATCCCTTAATCTGTTTGTAGGGTTTGGCCAAGCCTAGCCCTGCAGAGACACAGGCCTAGATGTACGATGAAAGCCCAGTTGTAGCACAAACGCATTGCCATTAGCATATTTGCTGCAACAAGCCGCAAGATAAAAAAGGAAGATTCAACTATTTAAAGCAGGTAAAAGCCAGCCATTTCCATTTCGTTCAGCAGGTTTAAAATTGGACTGTTCTTGAAATTAAAGTAGGTGTGGACTGACCCAAGACATTTGTGATTATTACGCTTGAATCACACATCGCCATAGAACGGGAGGCTCTTCCACTTCTATTAATATTCTCAGAGTAAGTGGGAAGTTTCGAAGACACATGTGCTCAATCTATCTATCGCAACACGTGGGGGGAAACCAGAGACTTGAAAGACAATTCTTCTTAAGCTTTTAGGAACAGATAGGAATGTATGTATTCGCCTCAAAAAAGCATGAAGTACAACTGTGCAGATATAGAATGTGTCACAGCATAGCTTCCCTCCCCATTGTCCCTTCCGTACACCATTTGTCCAGGCAGGTGGGCAGCCCCAGCATGCATCTGTCCCCAGTATATTAATGATGGCAATGCCGTGCCACCAGCAGAGGGCGTAACACTACAATCACTTAAGCTGATTGGATTGATTTTATTGATTTCAAGTGCCACTCTAAAGGTTACACCCCCCCCCACCCCGTCTTACCTAAGTTTTCTCTGTGTGGAATCCATGCTTAACCCCCTTTTGAGTTATTTTTGAAAGTCTAGTTTGATAAGCAATATGTATTAGACTAAATGAACCAGAGGACAACATTTTACAGATGTACATTTCATGCCTTCAATTCCTGCCTTAAATTTCCTGCAGGAGGCCACCTGTCTGAGCATGCTTTGTTTATCAATCATCAAAGACTGTCAGGCTTTAAATAAACTGACTCCGTTTAGGGGATCAAATTGGTAAGACAGTTATCAGCAGAAAATGATCCAAATCTCACACTAACACACTGACTGAAACGCTGCCAGCCCACTGTCACTGTCTGATTACATCCCCATTTTATTGTTATTTTCAGATTGACATGTCTAGGGAATCCGCTCAGATAGGACGCCAGTAGTATATTAATATTGAGACTAGAACAAGCTCGTGGTATAATACATTGCATCCTTTATGTTGGGATATTAATGTTTTGGATTTATCTTTTGATTCTCTCCCTCCTAACCATGGATATCGACTCAGTTTACTTCATGGACAACAGCTGCCCCCGCATCCCATATTTCCTACCTTCTTTGTTTACTTCTGGTCCGAACAAAAGTGCCTGCTAATTAATGCAGTCAGCTGTCACACCACAATTTACACAAGTGGGCACAGTCAATTCTCCACAGGTACTTTAATTCACTGCTAGCACTTCTATTCAGTGGATTTAGACGACGCTGTCTACTGTATGTGCAGAACACCTATACTCTTCAACACACACCTGATACATCTTAACAAAATGATTTAGCAGCCTCCGCCATCAACCTCACAGCAGCACTTGATGTGAGTCGTCTTTTCCTTGTCCCGAAACTTCAATACATCCAGCTTCTATGCTGCATTAGTTCTGCATTAGTTGTAGTCTCCTGTCAGGGAACTGTGGCTGTACACCTTTCATTATGTATTTGTGCGAGACACCTGCTGAAGGCTAAAGAGGCAGATATTCAATTCTGCAGCACTCCTGCTGGATTAGAAACACATTCTGCCTGTACTGAGCAATTTTCCAAAATGTCACATATGCTATATATATACATATATATATATGTGTGTGTGTGTGTGTGTGTGTGTGTGTGTGTGTGTGTATATATACATAAGAGATAGAACAAGAAATTAATGGATCTGAGAACTAAACTAAATATGTAAGATCATTTAAAATATTAAAGTGAAAATATTAAAACGGCAATGGGCCAGACACATGGCAAGAAGAACAGATCAAAGATGGACAAAGGAAGTTATTGAATAGATCCCAAGAGATGAAAAAAGACCTAGTACACGACAACATACAAGATAGAAAGATGAAATGGTACACTTTGCAGGTGTGACATGGAAAAGTGAAGCTTGTGTAGGCCTTCATCCAGTAGTGGATTGATATAGGTTGATGGTGATTGTAATATTTTAACAAAATACAGGATGACACTTCCTCACGGCGACAGCGGTTTAAAGACGATACCTGTAATTTGCCTTCCCAACAGATAAGAACACTTTCGTTTTCAGTGAAAGATTGAAGAGCCTTTTTAAAGATTTTACCACAAATATAGTTTGTGGTTTTCTGTACTCTAGGATTGTTATCATTCCCAATTCAGATATGTGGGAACAATAACACAACAAAACATTGTGCAATATATTTTAGTGGAAAAGGTCAAAGGACCCAGCAGCGGATCATACCACAGATGTCTATACCAAAACATACAACTGGACACTAGAATGAGAGAGACATTCACATGAAATAAATAAATAAAAGTTGTATGATATGTTAAGTATGGTAAGAAAAGCATGACTGTTTGACAGCCTGCAAGGGAAGAAATTTAGGGCTTCAGTGCAGAGCAGACAGTATCGGAACACGGTTACTCGCCTTGCATTTCCTCAGAAAAGAACTCGCTGCTGCTGGAAGGCCCCCTACCCGAGAAGTATTTTTCAGTTTTCAAACACCTTCCAATTTCTCTTTCTTGGCTTCCACAGCTCCTCGGCACCTCAACATTGGGTTTTGAAAACGGTCCAGAAAGCAATCTCTGTGGTGTGTTGCGTGTTCACGTTCACACCCGCCGTGCAGTCAAGCCGTGAGACTGCCATTATGCCACACTGCTGAACCGACTGCATTCCGGCACCACCGACAAAATGGTCAGAAATGGTACAGCCTACTGAGTAGCCATTTTATGTATTTATTTATTTTAGGTCTGAGCTTTACTAAGAGCATGTTTAGCAGGTCTTAGCAGGGCTGACTCGATTTCTAACTATTATTTCGTGAGATTTAGAGGCCAGTTGCCAGCTGCATAAAGCCTTTAAGTCACTGAATATCTTAAAAGGTCAGCTGAAGGGTGTTTTATAAAAACATAATTAGGAATTCAAATCTATTCCATTACCAGACTGGAATTGAGGTGATGTGTTGTTTGATTGTCATGTCAAAGAGCTCTAATACAAACAATACATAAATAAATAAACAAATAAATGAATACATCCCAGCAGTCTTAGGCTTGTGAAATGCTGCCAGCCCACTTGCCTTCCTGCCACTGGTGGATTACATCACAAACTCCTTACAGGGAGTCAGAAGAGGCTGGGGGAAGAAAGTCCATGCAGTCTCAATTTGTCAATAAATAATTCTACGCAACACAGAGAAGTATTGGACACAAGAGCGGAACTGAAAACAAGTGGCCAAGTCACACTGCGTTTCCCAGAGCAGAAAACATCTGGTGCCTGTTTAACTGAAAATTAAAAACCGCTAAATGTAAGAGAATCCCTCCTATTACTGCAGCTTGCTAATGGAAGAGGACAAGTACTGCATATGGTCATAAATACCAGCAAAGCACAGGTACAGACTCTGAGTAAACGGACACATCCCCACTCAGACTGTGACTGTGTGTTCACTACAGCCTCTCAATCTACTGTGATTTGCTACATGTTTATTGACATGAGTCTTAGGAGGTTAGCACAGCATTTATTCACGTAGATGTTTGTGATCAATGTGGAAAAACTGGTCAACGCTATTTTCCACACAGTGTAAGTCTCTCTCTTAAAGACGTGCTAGAGGTCTGGCACCAAACTCAGCTCCACAGCGCCCCCATCGCACAACCTTAAAATACTGGTTATTTGGAAATATTGGATCCCTTTCTGCTTCATGACTCTCGTGTTGCCTTTGGCGCCGGCTTATTGCAAGCAAATTAAAACTACTGTCCTGATCCAGCACAATAGCATGTAAACATGAGTTACAAATGCAATCTCACAAGGTAACATCAAGGTGAGGGAAACAATAAATAACGGCCATTACAGATTTTTTTCAATTCATTGCGCGCTGTGGTGAATTCCACATTAATCGTATCAACTGGTTTTAATAGAACCTTCTCAACAGCCTGGCACTGGGGAGGCAGCTGGGAGTGGGGCATGGAGAATGCTGTAGGGCCCTGCTTCTGCAGATTACAGTGAGCTGCTCTCTAAACAGTGCCATTGTCCATTTCTCCCCACAGGCCTTCCAAACCCATAGCAGAAATATCAGCCTTCTATGTGACTATCACAGTTCCAAGGCATGCATGAGGCAGAATGCCAAAGTTACAAATGGTTTTGTGCTTCCTCTGTTTTGTGCCTGGTGTTTTGACGCATTTTTTGGCTGCTCATTAGAATATAGCTTGTTTATGAAGGATTGATCATTCAATAACTGGACCTGTTGTACATGCTTGAGTCTTGGAGACATTATCAATTAAAATCTACATATTAAAAACATAAGATAATTGTGATTCACTTAGTACACAATCAAACAAAAGCAAGCAAACAAAACAACTAACAACTATCTAATAACTAAGCACCCACCTAATTCAGATCTGCTTGCCAGTTAGTTTATACAGATATAGATACAGATATATATGATAGATCTAGACAGATATAGATAGATATATTAAGGTAACTTTAAAGTTGAATAAACAAGCAGATAATTGCTACAAGCAAACAACCAATCCATAAACAAAAGTTATTATTTTAAGCATCAGGGGTGGTAATGAGGTTTGTGATGATAATTCATTGAATGAAAAAGGCCAATTCACAATTTTATAAACCTATGCTCTCCTGTTGTGAATCACATGCTTGAACAGAATTTGCATCATGTAAATAAGCGCCATTGTGCTCTAGGAATTACTAATTACTGGGTTAATTGATGCTATTATTCATTAGTAAAATAGGGGATTCTGTCTCTGAGGGTTTGAGACCAGGGGATGGTAGCATGAAAGTGGATTAGCCTTGTTTAAGCAGCTAGGCCAATATTAATCTGGTAACTTAGTCAAATGCAAAGCAACTAAGGAGAGCTTAGGCTAATTCGTAGCCTAAAATATTAGCCTCCTCACTCTCATGCAAACTCATTATCAAGGTCTGCGTTGCCATGGATACTGTGAACTGACAGATAAACTGTGGGATCCTAAAGCACGCTGTGTCTCTATTAGTATTCCCAAAAGAAAGATACATTTTTTCGTTTTTTTTGGTTGGCCTAAGCAAAAATTGAGTAGAGCATCTCTCTGACAACAGGGTGCTCAGCAAGACCAATAATGTCTCAATAATGCAGATTTATGGTGATTGGAAGGTGAGATACTGAGATCTGAAGAGATACAGTGAAAAATAAACATGACAGTCCATAGGATATTTTTGAGAGGATATTCTTTTAATCCCCCAAAGAAGTGGAGAAAAAATCCATCACACTGGTATTATGCAAACAACAACAGCATGCAACAGGTTACAACCTCATGGAAGAGCAGCTCAGTCCTTTCATGAACACACAGCTGCCTGAAAACAGAGGACCCCACCAATCAAGCATGGTAGCATCAGTTCTGTAGGTTTCCAGCGAAGGGAAAAAGTAGAAAAGAACTTTCAAGTGGTGTGATTAAACAGCCACAAAAGGGTTAACGACACCTGTATTCCACCTCACCAGGATAAAACCATCTGTTAACAAGCTACCCTGTGAAAATGGAAAAAAAATAAGGAAATGTGCTCTAGAGAGACACTTTTTTTTCTCCTATTGCAATTATATTCATAATTGTAGATGCAATTGTAATCGCTGTTTTGATTATTTATGTAATTATTAATATTATCTCAGTGAGTGAGTTCACAATGTGGCAATGCATATGTGGCACAACATAAACAGCAGTCCTAAATTAGCAATACCTAGGGCGTACAGCTCCACACCATCAACCATCAAACCCACAGGCTGACAGAAATGAATGAGTCACAATCATTTGGATTTTTCTATTCTATTTAAATAAAGATAATACTGTAGCTTAGTTATATCCCAACACAGAGCCACCACATACAGTACAGAGTTCGGGGCTGCTTATGAGAGCAGGTATTTTAGGGACCCACAAGGCTCCAGTAGGGGACACTTGTATCATACTCATGTCCACATTCATTGAATATTTGTGACCATGCTTCAATTAAAACCTTTTTGTTTTGTTTGATGTTTTTTCAACAGTCTTTTTTTGGGAGTGTATCGGATGGATCCCAAGAGATAAAGAAAAAGCCTAAAAGACGACCACACAGAAGATTGGAAGATGAAATAAATCAGCCTTGCAGGCATGACATGGAAAAGAGAAGCTATAGACCGCAAGAAGTGGAAACATCTTGGGGAGGCCTTCATGGCTCATGGATCGATACTGATGTTGATCGATCGGCTTATGTTGACGATGATGTAAATGGAGGTGGAGGTAATTAAGCCATTACTGCAACACGCATGCTGTGGTTTTGATTCCCTTTGACACAAGATCTCACATTGGGAAGGCAGGTACTCTGGAGAGGACAAAGTCAACAATAGACTAGGAGTGGGCAACTCAAAAGACTCATTCCATATCTAGATTCAAATTGTTTGGCCATTATGGAGCCCAATCTCCCTCTCCCCCCTCTCTCTTTATCTGATTCGCATTGGCAGACAGACTTGGTTGAATAATTTAGGCCAGGGAGCATTTCATATCAGACAGAGTTGCAGGATTGTTCAAGGTTGAATGAATATTTAAACATGGAGCTAACTGCAACGCCTCGCCCTTAATTTATTTATTTGATTTGTACCAGTGCCACTGGCATCAATGTGGAATAATAGTGGCACATCCACATGAATTTAGTCGAACAGCTGCTATTGCCAATGATATCCCATTGGAATTCATTATCAATTTGTGGCCAGTAGTGGAAGATACCAGTCAAGCTTGAAAATCTATTCGTGAATTCAAACACTGCGGCGGGGATTACATTTTAATCTTGGCACTGCTATCGGTGTTCGCGCTCCGGAGATGTGTCAGCGAGCAAAACAAAAGCAAGTCTGTTACCAAGATAATTGGCGTTTTGGGCAAGTTTAGGATAACATTTGTGTAATTATCATTATTACTATTTGCACAATTTTATTTTCTGTATTTTCTTTTAAACTGCTGCAAAACAAGTGTCTGTCTAATTAAAATTTGATTTTACCCGCAGTCAAGACAACAGAGCCGAACTCAGGACAGCAGGCCCAGCTTAGAGCAAGCATTTACTCAGATATTCTTTCAATTTCATCTCCCCCTTCAGTCTCAGTTTTAATTTACTCTCGACGATGTCAGTGTTACTGGAACTCTGATAGGAACTATTGCACCTACAGTAATTCCTTGAAAAATGCACTCATTTGAAGGTAGTTAGCTGGGATTAGATCCTTAATTTGGCAGATCTGTCAGATAGAAAGGGGTTATGACATTCAGTAGGGAAGTGCGCTCTCAACAAGGCCTATGCAGAAAGGCAGGCACAGAAAGAGCCTGCTAACATTGTAATATAGTAACTGCTAGGTTGTGCAGACTTTTTTTTTTTTTTTTTTACAAAAAATATGTAGCTTTGAAAAATTCAATTCATTATCATTTCCACTCTTATTTAATCTTGAAAAAACAAAGTCCTCTAATGCTTACCAAACATTCGTGGATAAATCTACAGTATGGAGTTGTAGAGTAACATCCTTTTAGATTAACGTGATGTTTTACAAAACAAAAACAAACAAAAAGATGGTTATAAGGAAAAAGTCGTGTTCACTTTATTTACATGTAAAGTCTTATATGTATGGCTTCCAAGGCTGGAAAACACAATAAATATTTTAAACTTCAGCCACACTCTTCTTCTTTGACTGCAGATTCCTATTCCCCTCCCCTTTAAAAGCAATTCTATATTAAACATTGCACATTTCCTAATTAACTCCTCAGAAATGTATTCTTTCCACAATCCTACCCTTACATTGCTAATATATGCCCATTAGTTACTATGGATATTGGGTTAGTCACACGGCCATCCTGCTAAATCAGCTCAAGCATAGACCTGCTTTATCACTTAAGACTTGCTCCCTGTATTTCCCTGTGACAGACAACTTTAAATTGAATTCACCAGACTGCACACATGTGTAACTGAGGTAGATAGATTACAATGTACCCAGGGTTAGAGATAAACTGCACTTCCAAGCCTAAATCCAAGGGCAGGTACATTCAACGCATTAATGACCACCGTATGTTTTACAATCACAGTGTGATACAGTTCAACGTCAACTGAGTAACAGGGATACTTGTTATTACATTTACATTATGTGTAATTATGGTAATCGAAAAAACACAAACATGTTTGCACTAGGCTGACATAACTCTTTATAAGGTTGTGGCAATGAGTAATTATTATTATTGTTATCATTATAATTATTAATGCAGTTGTCCTCATGAGGTTTTGTTTTTCATTGACGACACTTAATTATCATTCTGTTTCACCTTCATCATGTAAGGAACTTAGGATCCATGTCACGGTTCATGGTCACAGTAGCAGAACACTAAAAACAAATAACAAAAAAACATTTGCACTGAATGTGCATGCATTTCAAATGCTACTAGCATATCTCATAAATATAAATTATTGAAATAAAATATGAAGAACAAGTTAATGACTACCATTTGTAAGCAATCCAAACCTTAGAGCAGTGCCTCTTGTCTCTTAACAAATATTCAGATAAAAAACTGTTTTTCCTTCTCTCTGTAAAAGCATAAGATAATTTTTGAGTGTCTGACTATATATATAAAGTTATATTTGTTTGGCTGGTAGCAGTAGTGGAAGGAACTGCACTAAAATCAGCAGCAGTAGTATGAGTAGTACCAATAGATCCAGGCGTAACACTTAGGAGAAGTATAGATAACCCCATATACACTGATGATTTGATATGGTGTACTCATGAAGTCCCAGTAAAATAAACATGTAAAAGCTTAGTAATGCTTCTTTTTAGAATATGTAAGTGTATACAACCAGATAAACAGAACAGCAGATGCATACCGAGTCTGTGACAGGGAGCTCTCAGTATTCACATTCATGCCTGCTGTACGATATGTGCAATAGAAAGTAATGATCCGCAGCAACAAGAAGCCACTTGGTGTGACTCATGATGCAATAACAAATCATTAGTTCCCCCCCTCCCTATATGCAAACTTTTTTTTTTTTTTCTCCATTTAAATACAAGTAATCCTCCCATTTACTGGGGCATGGGGCTAAAAGGTTTCCCGCAAACATAATGTGAATTCAGTACTTGAGGATTATATTTACAGTTTTTCTTTGGAAAAAATAAATAAACAAACAACAACAAAAAATCACTTGAGAACTGGGTGTAAGGTGTGCGGCTGGTTATCCATGGGAATTGCGGTCACCATATCTTGGCTTACTCAGCAGCATGGCATGTAGGTCAACGGCCTCCTCAAATATATGAACTTTGATTTCGTTTTATTTGTATTTTTATTGTTTGATTAAGTGTTTTCAATTGTGGATGAGCAATTGAATATATTCACACTGAATATATCGGCAAACCTTTTCACAGACGTTCAGCTTAAAATGGGACTGAGACACGACAAAGGGAATTGTGGGTAATGTGAAATGGTGCTGATAAAAACACATTTCTCCTTTAATTTATTATTTTTTGGGGTGCAAAAACAAACCAACTTCAAGCCTTTTAACTCAATTACAGCAGAATGTAATTGTTTAAATAGATACATTTCTGAGGAAGGTCAAAAAGGGGAAAGTAGCACTGTGCAGTTCCACACCACTGCCCCAGATGTGAACTTGCTCAATTGACCTTTAACATCTGTCCCAGCACTGTGTCAAGAAAATTCTATCTGAAGTCAGCTGGGAGTGCTGATATTTATTGAAAGTCTAATCAATCTGCTGAGACACTGTGACACTTTTTACCCAGGATCTCTAATTGATAGGGGGTTGTATAACCTATGAGACCTAATAAACCATTCCAGGGCTAATTTAGTTTAACCAGGTCAAATGTAGTGACCTGTATCAGCATCTATTGAACTTTAGCTTTAACAATACGTGGGTCCAAACCATAGCTCTTCCCTGAATCTGTGCTGTGCAAGCTATACAGAGTGACATTGGAGGCGTTCTGGGGACTGATGCCTCTTAAAAACACATCCTGTGGCCATTCACACCAGAATTAACCGAAAATGATGGGAAAAAGTTCAAAAGATGAAGACTGGTTTGCGTTTTGTTTGTTTTTATGGGTATCCGTTGTTCCTAAGATGCTCAACTTTGTGACAAAAGGGTGTTCCTCAGCTATGCAATGGCTGACACTTACTGTGAAACTTCACTGGATCTCCTCTTCACAGACTTCATACTACTAAATCACCGCATAAAAGCACCTTGCTCTAAAGTGGATTAATGCCCTAACGTACAGAAGCTATACCATTATTCAAAGCTCACTGGAACAAAACTGCCTTGAAATCATGACAGAACAGCTGGGCGCATATGTAGACATCTCACAGAAAACACAAAATCGCTTCCCCAAGCACGGTAAGCCCGAGGGTTGAAAATCTGTTCCTTCTGTGAGACGACAGCGGTCAAGCTCTCGTCCCACTCTGAGCTGGCAGGGATGCAGGCAACAGCAACCTCTAAGGCTGACCTCGTCTCAACTCGGAGGCTGAGCAAAGCTGGGCCCAGGTCATACTTGAGTGGGCGCCCTCTGTGGAAAATCAGTTTTCTACTGCAAGTGCTTGTGGTGGACCAGTAGATGGCACTCTTCCCACTGGACTAGACATTCCCACATAATACCTGGGGACATTGACAAGGGACAGTGATGTAGGAGGTGTCGTCTTTCAAATAAGAGTTAAAACAACAGAACTGCCTATTTGCGGCCATTAAAGATCCCTTGCCACCATTAGTTTCCTGCTCTAGTACAATGGGTTCAGTCATTGGAGCTACAGATTGGCTCCCATAGGTCATGCCAGACAGTGATCACTTTAGTGGATGTATGTTCCCTACTACCTGTAAAACATGTATATTTTGGGATGCTCCCTTTCTCTCTTGTAACAATGTATATTATTATTGTCATCATCATTCAGGACACAGCCTTCAATTTATAAATACAGTGAGGGAAAAAAGTATTTGATCCCCTGCTGATTTTGTACGTTTGCCCGCTGACAAAGAAATGATCAGTCTATAATTTTAATGGTAGGTGTATTTTAACAGTGAGAGACAGAATAACAACAAAAAAATCCAGAAAAACACATTTCAAAAAAGTTATAACTTGATTTGCATGTTAATGAGGGAAATAAGTATTTGATCCCCTATCAATCAGCAAGATTTCTGGCTCCCAGGTGTCTTTTATACAGGTAACAAACTTAGATTAGGAGCACTCTCTTAAAGGGAGTGCTCCTAATCTCAGCTCGTTACCTGTATAAAAGACACCTGTCCACAGAAGCAATCAATCAATCAATCAGATTCCAAACTCTCCACCATGGCCAAGACCAAAGAGCTGTCCAAGGATGTCAGGGACAAGACTGTAGACCTACACAAGGCTGGAATGGGCTACAAGACCATCGCCAAGCAGCTTGGTGAGAAGGTGACAACAGTTGGTGCGATTATTCCCAAATGGAAGAAACACAAAATAACTGTCAGTCTCCCTCGGTCTGGGGCTCCATGCAAGAGCTCACCTCGTGGAGTTTCAATGATCATGAGAACGGTGAGAAATCAGCCCAGAACTACACGGGAGGATCTTGTTAATGATCTCAAGGCAGCTGGGACCATAGTCACCAAGAAAACAATTGGTAACACACTACGCCGTGAAGGACTGAAATCCTGCAGCGCCCGCAAGGTCCCCCTGCTCAAGAAAGCACATGTACAGGCCCGTCTGAAGTTTGCCAATGAACATCTGAATGATTCAGAGGAGAACTGGGTGAAAGTGTTGTGGTCAGATGAGACCAAAATCGAGCTCTTTGGCATCAACTCAACTCGCCGTGTTTGGAGGAGGAGGAATGACCCCAAGAACACCATCCCCACCGTCAAACATGGAGGTGGAAACATTATGCTTTGGGGGTGTTTTTCTGCTAAGGGGACAGGACAACTGCACCGCATCAAAGGGACGATGGACGGGGCCATGTACCGTCAAATCTTGGGTGAGAACCTCCTTCCCTCAGCCAGGGCATTGAAAATGGGTCGTGGATGGGTATTCCAGCATGACAATGACCCAAAACACACAGCCAAGGCAACAAAGGAGTGGCTCAACAAGAAGCACATTAAGGTCCTGGAGTGGCCTAGCCAGTCTCCAGACCTTAATCCCATAGAAAATCTGTGGAGGGAGCTGAAGGTTCGAGTTGCCAAACGTCAGCCTCGAAACCTTAATGACTTGGAGAGGATCTGCAAAGAGGAGTGGGACAAAATCCCTCCTGAGATGTGTGCAAACCTGGTGGCCAACTACAAGAATCGTCTGACCTCTGTGATTGCCAACAAGGGTTTTGCCACCAAGTACTAAGTCGAAGGGGTCAAATACTTATTTCCCTCATTAACATGCAAATCAATTTATAACTTTTTTGAAATGCGTTTTTCTGGATTTTTTTGTTGTTATTCTGTCTCTCACTGTTAAAATACACCTACCATTAAAATTATAGACTGATCATTTCTTTGTCAGTGGGCAAACGTACAAAATCAGCAGGGGATCAAATACTTTTTTCCTTCACTGTATACAGTATGCAGCTCACAAGAATAAGGGATATCTGATTTCAAAACAGAATTTCCAAAATGGCACATCAGCAAAACTGGGGGAAAGCAGAATGAAAAGAGAGCTGCGTTGGGGCGGTGTTTGTGTTGCAGGGTTTGCTTCATGAGGGAGGTGTCAACACACTCTGTGGCGGAAACACGGTAACGATAGCCCTCGCATCTTTGCTTTGTGCTTTTGGGGAGCATCCGTGCTTCAAAGGAATTCGCAAAGTATAGGCGTACATTTGAAATGACAGATTAAGGACCAGCATTCCATCACGGTGGCTATGGCAACCATACCATGTGTTAGTGCAAAAGGAAGATGGCAGATGGACTCCAGGATACACAAGCAAACAGCTTAGTGTCCCACAGTCATCAATTGCTTATGAACCCCACTACAATTAAATGGGATTTTGCATGTACAGGAAGCAGCAGCCCTGCTAATACACTAGGGCAATGCGTTGGCATCTCTAAATGCAACACATCTGTTACAACAGCAGTAACAGACCACAATGCAAACTGAAAGAACCCCCCCACATCTCCCTCAAGTGTGTATGGGGCAAGTTTAGAGGCCTGCCATGACCCAGCCAAGCCAGACTCCCTTCAAGTCGCAGCCAGGCCTTTGCAGATGCCTAATGGAAAATGTCTTGTTACGCACCAAAGTGCTTTGCAGCTGGGGACTTCCACTGACATCATTGCCTTCTGTTTCAAAGTGTTGCTATCGCTATCCCTCTAACTCAATTCAATTAATCCAAGCTTGTAATGGGGAGAGCTATGGTCCATTCTTTCTAACTGTACCAACTCTCTCTCTCTGTCTGTCTTAATCCAAGTACTTACTGATAGACATACTAATATGAACTGAAGTTCATATCCGCTCACTTGTTGCCATTAACAGTAGCAGTTAACCTATCGACGGCATTCCTGTAAAGCTATTTGCAGCCCAACAGTGTTTTACAAAAAGAATCCTGGCAGTCCACCTCAACTCAATACACCGAGGAGGACAAAACCAAATGAAAATGGAGCGATTGCAGGTGGAGAAAAGACATTGAATTGTGGGTTTATGACACCAGCCATGTTGTGCATGCTGATGCTCCAGGATCCTTCGAAGAAACTGCTCAATTGTGTTTTTGGATCATTAAACTGCTGGCAAGAAAATGCGCAAGACATGTCAATAAACCACCTCCTGTTTGTCACGTCTCCTCGCCACAGATCTGCCATCACACTCCTCGGTTTCTGTTGTCTGCGTTGGTCAATTTTGACACAGTGACGCTGCTGCACAAACAATTGGCGAACCACTGGGAAAGATGCAAGAGTAGTCTAACTGCATAAAAGACACGTAGTGTGGTAAAGAGGACTTAATATTACATGATCATTAATATGTAAACCTTTTTCTGTGTTTTTTGTAATCAAAATGCGTGCCGAAAGCAGCCTCAGCGATCGAGGATCTATCCTGTGGGCACGGTTCTTGGGGCCTTGGCTTTATTGGCGCATTATTTGGATGATTCAAATTCCCAAGGCCAGCCAAGAATGCTTTGACAAATAAAGAGTGCACTGGGAAGGCACCGAGGAAGGAGGAGGTAGAGGGGGATGGGGGGTGAAGATAGGAGACAAGTTAGAGGATGGAGAGAGATTGAGGGAATGTAATTGCAGATGGAGATAGAGTGTATCACGGGGAGGGGATTAGGTGAATATTAAATTAGCCCGCCCTATTGATCGCACTGCTTGCTGAAATGGATGCATTGCATATCAGAGGGATTTAATTACCGTCAGATAATCGCTTCTAATTCCCAGGACCCCGAGCCAGAGGCAGCACATCAACTTGGCCTCAATCACGATCGGCCTCTCTTTCTTGCCCCTCCCTCTCGTTCCTCTTCCCCGCCCATCCCTGACTCCCTGTGCTTCTCTCTCTAGCCGTCACTCTCCTCCACCCTCCTCCACTGCCTGCCTCTCTCCAACTCCCACACGGCCTTCTTCTCCTCAGATTTCCCCCACGCTTCCCTCCCTGGCTCACGGACTCCGCTCTCCTCCTCGCTCTCTCGGTCAACGCAGTGCTTTATTGTCGTGATGAGAGATGTCACATCTTACCCACGAATGGTTAACCAGCTCGACCAGACTTCACCCACACTTGACACGGAGAAGCGCCTGCCCACACACACACACACGCAGTGACCACTACACCCTCGGCAATCACAACAAAACACAACACTGCTTGCGAACTCTCCCTAATCCTCTCCATCCCTCTACTGGACACCATCCCACTCTCTTTCCCCCTCCAGTATAAATATCATCTGTCCATGTGAGGATCTGTATAAGGCCCTGCACAATGTACAAGGCCCAACTGTAAGATCCTGCTTTGGTGTGCTCCTTCCTCCTTTTCTCATTTTTCTTTCTCTATCTCTATCTCTTGGCTGTTATTTTCAACTCCTAAGCCACCACACCACACCTTCCCCCCTTCCACCCTTTTTTTCAAGCTGCGTACTAGGATTCAATTACCACCAGATAATCACTTTTGATTCCCAGGGCTGGAGACGTGTCCTACAGTCTAGAGAGAAAAACTCAAATTACTCACTGACCTTGGGAGTCTGTCTCTCTCTTGAACGCACACGAACACACACACATATATCACAAAGAAAAGCCCGCCCCACCTCTGCAAGACTTCCTTTTTATCCACCAATCAGAGTTACTTTCCTCTTGTGATGGACAGGCTCAAAAGCCACCTATGACTGCATGGAGGTTCAACACCGAGTCTGATACGGAATTAGATCTGGGCTTTTGGGAACATTTTCGTGGGAAAAAAAAGCTGCTTCAAGTTGCGGGGCTTGTACACAATGAAGGAAACGCAAAGTTTATATAAATGCCTGTATTTTTGAGTGGCATTTTGAATTTCAGCATCTGTCCAGCATGCCTCTGCTGTCTTACACTCGTTATCCATCTATTTATTAATGAGGTCTCTGGGTCACTATAGCGGAGAATGTGTCGCAGAGCTATGATATTCCCTTACTCAACCCCTCCCACTACTGCAAGACAAAGTTGAGCATCATTCTGCTAGGGCTGAAAACTGCTGTTGTTTATGGATGTGGTTTCTATTAATCATCTAGAAGCCATGGGTGGATTACAGTCATAATCCCCTGCTAGACTTGCGCCAGTCCGGTGTGAAGCGCTGAACGGCAGCCAATGCCAGGGACTATGCGGCAGCAGCATCACACGTTTGTGCCTAAACTCACAAAGGCATCTTGGCACACAATGGTAAACGGCTTCCAAGTTGTGATGCTGAGCAGATGACAACCCCCAAAGTGCTCATAATTCTGCTTCTCTAAAAAATAAATGCACTGACTTCACCTCTGGGCCACCTGGGCTCCTTTCTGAAATGTATGAAACCGTGAGCATTTTACAGAGGGACAGCAGTGCTATGACTAATAAAAGCAAGGTGTTCTTTGGCAATACAGATAGAAATGTGTCCTGACCCAGAACTCATTCTCTGGCTGGGGTCAGCACACAGACAGACCGTCTCTGTGCTTTTAGCGGAGACACTTTGAGAAACCTGAAATTGACAATCCTTGTATCTGACAGAGCTCCGGTGCTGGAGTCCATGCAAAAGCTCTCAGACACGACAGCCGGTCTTCAGTGGTGGGTGAACTACAGATGGCACCTGGAGATCAAACCGAATTGGGAACTACACCTTGGCAAGCAAAAAAAAAACAAAAAAAAAAAACATGGTAAACTGTTCTTTATGGAGTTGGCGTGTACTCTGTTTACTAGCACGTTTAACTGGACCGGGAAGGAAGTCTAGACAGAGGAAGAGCCAAGCACGTAATCGTGTTAGACTATTCAAGAGAAATGTTTATTTTTCCTCTCTGGGTTGTTTACTCCTGGTTAGACTCATCGGGCCTTTAGCATTATGGATGAAGTGCCTGCAGTCAGAACTGGAGCCCTTACTCTGTGATTGAATTAGCTGTGCAGGTTTTTCTCCTCTGTGCAGAGTTGTGGCGCGACTGATAAGGCAGAGGAGAAGAACATTTTGCCAAACGATCCACGGTAAACTGCCCCCCCCCCATGGCTTTTTTCCACTGGCCTCTTCATTAAGATACAGGGCACAGCGCTGCATTTGAAAGGCTAAGGTAGGCTTCGACACTCTCTACTCTCTTGTACTATAGTTTTCGATGGTATTGAACGCAGGGAAGAATGAAGAAGGCCAACTGTCCCCTGACCTGCTAACTGTAAATTATTGGTCTGACCTTCCAGTCATTAAGAAACAATATAGGCTGCCATTTTGGTGACATTTAAATGAGAACACCCTTTGCCACTCTCTCCTTCTGCTCACTCCATCCCAGTTAGGAAGCGGGTTTAAAACTGAAGGCACGCCAGAGTTGCACGGTACACATGTGAAATACTGCCGGGCAATCTTCGAGAGGCATTTACATAACTGGAACACCACGGCCATGTACACTGCCTTATTACACACATCTATTTGGCACTTTCATTATGGCAAATTATATTGATGCCTGCATGGTCACATGGCAAACCCTTTTGATCACAGAATTGAATTGTAAGGACTGCAGTGGGCGCGGGGAATGCGATAAGAAGCGGGTTTCAATTTAATGGTGTTTAGAAGCCTTTTCTGTATTCTGATGTGTATCATACGGCTATCAAACATGTCATTATTTCCACCAGCACCGCAGAACAGAGACGGCTACCCAACCCAACCTGACTAAATCCAGTAGAACTAAATCCCAATGAATTTAATACCTTTATTTTTACAGTTATTTATTGATTGTTATTAATATCCAATACACATTAAACCATTTTCTATGTCGTTATACTGTAGGCATCAAATTGTAAACTGAAATATGATTTATAAGAGAACAGTATCGTAAAATTATGATTATTTTTACAGCACCTTCCTCTACTGCTGCTAATAATGCATTACAGCAATGTTACAGAGATCTATTTTTAGCCCACGAGTGAAACACTGCACTTTCCTCCCCACTGTGTTTACAGGTGTGTAGTTTTTCAAGCTCTGATTAATGTCCCCTGAAGGCTTTATGCCCCTTTTTAAATCAGGAGAGGGAGAAAAAAAAAAAAGGTCTAAATCTGCATGATTTCCTTGCATCACAATCATGACTTTTGAATGACATCCAAGCCAGTGGAAAGGGGTTCTTTTAATACAATTACTGCAGCATTAAAACAAAAAAAATGTCAGTATGATTCTGCAACCTGTGCATAGGAATGTGAGGCCATATGGCAGCCCCGTATACAATTAAATTTGTGGCATTAAGAGCCCCTCACTGGGGAATACCCTGGACAGATGTCCGGGCAGAGGGGGCAGTGTCTTTCTGTCACATACTGTACATCACTCTCTAATTCCGCCTCACACCCCCATCACTGGTGCTCATATACAGAGAGCAAGTGGAAAGCTATTGACTTTAGACGTTGTGTTTTATGAGATAGATAAAATGCCCAGTGCTCAGAGGTGTATAGAGTACCTTTACACAGCTTTCATATCTTTCTCCATCTTCATCACTCTCTCTCTCTCTCTCTCTCTCTCTCACTCATGTTTCCCCTCTCTCTCTTTTTCCACTGACCTCGGTTGGAATTGAACTCTCCTGGGCTAAACCACCAATCCTGTTCAAGTCTTGTTCATATTTTTTTTTCTTTCTTTGTTTCTTTCCCTTGCCTCTTCCTGTTTTTGTTTTATGTTGTTTTTTCTTTTCTTGTCATTTCTTTTTCATTTTTACACTCAGTGCATGAGGTTGGGGCAGCATCCAATAGAGTGAATGGGGAGGGAGAGAATGAGGAACAGAGACAGCAAGTGAGAGAGAGACAATGTCACCTTCCCAGTGCCTGCCAGAAAAGAAATCATCCCTCACTCCACAGGCAAACACCAGGGGCAGAGAGAAAAGAGGTAGAGCACAGAAATAAGAAAGAAAGAAAGAAAGAAAGAAAGAAAGAGAGAGAGAGAGGAAACAATGGAAATGGAGATTAGAATGTGCAGACAGTTCAGTTGTTCTTTCTCTTAGTTCCATAAATCTCTCTCTTATCTCATCTCATCTCCCTCACTTATCAGCCTGGTTATTTTAGCTCTGGAACGGGATGCATCACAGTCCTCTCGCCCCAAACTGCACGAGATAACATCTCTTATACAATATGAAGTGTGCAAGTCAAGGATGCCTCCTGGTCATGTGACCTACACACCTTTCCAGAAGAACCTACAAGAATTGTCTGGATTTCTGATTTAACATGTACACTCCATGCAAAACAAGCCCATTTATGCTGAATTCAAATTTTTTATACGTTGATCATCTCATCAGTGAGACTTAGAGTGTGGCTGCCATTCACTGCCATGGGCTGTGCTCATGATATACACCGATCAGCCATAACATTATGACCACTGACATGTGAAGTGAATAACACTGATAATCTCGTTATCATAGCACCTGTCAGTGGGTGGGATATATTAGGCAGCAAGTGAACATTTGTGTTAGAAGCAGGAAAAATGGGCAAGCGTAAGGATCTGAGCGACTTTGACAAGGGCCAGATTGTGATGGCTAGACGACTGGGTCAGATCATCTCCAAAACTGCAGCTCTTGTGGGGTGTTCCCGGTCTAAAGTGGTCCAAGGAAGGAAAAGCAGTGAACCGGCGACAGGGTCATGGGCGGCCAAGGCTCACTGATGCACGTGGGGAGCGAAGGCTGGTCCGTGTGGTCTGATCCAACAGACGAGCTACTGTAGCTCAAATTGCTGAAAAAGTGAATGCTGGTTCTGATAGAAAGGTGTCAGAACACACAGTGCATCACAGTTTGTTGCGTATGGGGCTGCGTAGCCACAGACCAGTCAGGGTGCCCATGCTGACCCCTGTCCACTGCCGAAAGCGCCTACAATGGGCAGGTGAGCATCACAACTGGACCACAGAGCAATGGAAGAAGGTGGCCTGGTCTGATGAATCACGAGTTCAAGGTGTTGACTTGGCCTCCAAATTGCCCAGATCTCAATCCAATCAAGCATCTGTGGGATGTGCTGGACAAACAAGTCCGATCCATGGAGGCCCCACCTCGCAACTTACAGGACTTAAAGGATCTGCTGCTAACGTCTTGGTGCCAGAGGTCTAGTGGAGTCCATGACACGACGGGTCAGGGCTGTTTTGGTGGCAAAAGGGGGACCTACACAATATTAGGCAGGTGGTCATAATGTTATGGCTGATCGGTGTACATATGGCTGCTATTTAATGCAAGCTGGTTGGCAAGGCTAGTCAATCTGGGGTATATGGACCTTTGAACATAGCTGTGTGTTGTCATCCGCCCAGCCCTCTCTGACACAGAGCCCTTGGGAACGGCCAAGCAGGAGAGCAAATCCCTGAAGTTGAAGCGGACATTGCTCTGAAAAACACTACTAAACACATCCAATATTCACAGAGCCACTGGGAGCTAGTAAGCCTGATAGCGTCGTTCATCTCTAGGGCCACTTCTCAAGCAAGGCTGAGTAACGTCAGACGGACAAGCAGGCAGCCAGCAACCCGAGGCGCCGCGCAGGTTGACGTGTTGAGTTTGTAAGGACATCAGGCCAGACACTCACTATCGAGATGCCAGCTTGCATTCATGCAGGTGTTGTTCTTTCTTCATGCATGTCACTCCAGTAAATTCTTGGCTCAGAACTGTGAGGCCAGGGGAGAACTATTAGATGGGAACATGGATAGTCTTGTGCCTATCGAGGGGCATTTCTCAAGCAACGAGAACTGATGCTCCATGCCAGGTGACATACTGAACTGATCGAGTGAACCATGAAGATAATAGGCTGGTCACTGAGAAAGGAGCACAGAGGGACATTTTGCCCTCTCCTGCTATTCAATCAGGTTCAGTTGGTTTCAAGGAAAGACTTCACGTGAGAGTGCATCTATAGAATCAGGATATCTACTCAAATGCATAGATTTTCCAGAATTCAATTTATATGATCATATGCGTAGCTTTCGCTTCACGAGCTCGCAGTGATGCGGGCAGTGAGTCATTGCGTTTGGTTTATTTGTATTTTTGTTTCACTTGTTTTTGTGTATTGATCCTGTTTGAATAGAAACAGTATTGAAAGGTAGGCCATTGTTTCCATTCGCTGCTGTATCATTTTTTCTTCAATGACCGTGTCCTCATTGTAGAACACTATGCTATTCTTAGACGGTGATGGTAAACGCTCTGTAAATGTCAGCTGTTTCTGTTGTGGGTGTTGTAAATTACATTTGAAAGTGGGGTGATCGCTTCTTTCACTGCTGTACGGCAACTTGGGTAACTGAAGATTGAATGTGGGATGCAGATCACTTATCTGGACAGTGTCTCTGGAACAGGACTGTGCAACCCTGAGATGGACAATTTGAAAAGCCTGCCGTGAAACAGGAGGAGGGCAAACCCTAACAACACAAAATGGTCAACCATGGAAAGATGGTCCCCAAGACGCAAGAATTTGGTTTATTTTACTGTCCTCTGGTTTAACAGATATATACCTCAAATTTCGTACATAATTAATTACAATTATCACTTGAACAACATCAAATAAAGACTCATCTTAGCTAAAAGAAGGACTAAACAGTTGTCAAGTTAAACTATATTAATGCACTACGGAGTAGGTTCAGAGGTACTAGCTCTTATAATCCTGGCCCTATGCAGATTTATTATCAGCACCTAAACCATTTTTTTTTATTTGCACACTTTCCAACACACTATTAATCCTCTCCTTATATTTTCATAACCAGAGACAGGAGAGCTAATGGGGCGTTGTAAACTAACTGTTACCATAATAAAATAATTACAATCCTACTAGGCATCTCCTTAAAAGACTATACATACTTTAATCCTACTCATATTGTTAGAGCTTGACTTGTTTTCTTACCGTATCGATCTAAATAAATTCCTGTTGTGCTTTTATGTCAGCTGTAAACGTATATATAAATAAATCGCAAAACAGTTAAAGGCTCGCTTTGTCTTGTCAAGCGGGGAGTTCAAAGTGGATGAACTTTTTTATTTTTTAACCAATTAAATAATTAAGTGTTGGACCTCCAGGAATTTTCAATCCCGTATATCTAATTTCCTGTAGCTGTAATTAATCTAGACTGCACAGCTTTGTAGTTAAGATGCTCCGCTGAATAAATGAAAAGGGTCAGTAAGCATAGATCATCTTCCTCCTTCCTGTCTTCCTGCCTCGCATAATTCACAGATCTGTTGTTGTTTTTCCTTCGATCAGAGACGGATGGCTCCCCTTCTGGAGGGCACCGGGGTCTTTCAGCTTTCATCCCATCTCAGATCTTAATTGCTGTGTATAACGTATAATCTGAAAGTGTTAAACGTTTTTTGTTTTTTTATATTAAAATATATATACTTAAAAAGAAAAGAAAAGGAATAATTGAGCACTCTGTCCATTTCTTAGACAGTCAACTCCCTTTATAATCAACCAATCATTTAAAATATTAAAATAAATAAGTAAATAAATGGAGAGATGGGGAGAAGGGCAAAGGGATGCACTCCATACTGGCGACCAGCTTTAAGGAGGTTGGGTGTTTCAGTTAGCATGTCAAATAAATTACTACTACTCCTCCTAATAGTAGTAGTAATATAAATAAATACATACATAAATTAATAAATAAATACATACATACATAATAATAATAAGCAGAACCAGCACAGAATCATGCAGGCTGTTCATAAATCAATAAGCAAGCAGGAAAAAAATGTAAAATAAATTAATCATTTAATTGTGTTGCTGCCAGGGAGAGTGCCTCGAAAACAAGTAGAGGAAAGGTGACCTGAAAGTCAAGAGCTAGTAGGATGCCTGTTAAGAGTTTTTTTTTTTTCTCAAATAAATAAGGTTTTCTTTTTTATTTGCTGTGTGTGTGATTATCATCAGCTCGTGTTCACGTCTTGTGAGAATGTGCTAAGTGTGAGACTGTGGCCCTGACAGCAAAGTTGAGAAATTTAGATCAAGCCTTGATATACACACACACACACTTACACAAGCGGACACACGCATACAAAAGCACAGATGTGTGTTGGACAGCCCCGACAACAGCGCAGCCTCACAATTGTCATTTAACTGCTCCTTCCCATCATGCCGAAACATGTCTTGCAGGAATCATTAAACAGACTTCAGCACTGAGTGTTTAAGCCATTAATGAAAACAAATATCTCATCTGTCACTGCCAGCGTTCATACACCAGGTCTCCAGAGAATTAAACAAAAAACAAAAAAACTGGATGTGATACCCGTTAAATCGTTAAAAGCAGGAGTCAAAACATTGGTTAACAAATGTATTTCTTACAGGCTAGAGAGCCACTTATCATGGGCGGAGCCAAATGTATCACTCAAAAGATCTGCAATATGGAAGATGGAACAATTCATCTACTTGAAATAATTAGATGAGAGTCTTGAGTCCAAATCACAATATTCACAGAGGTTTTATACCACACTGGACAACGGGGAATTGTCCAGCCTTAATGGTGACTGGCCAAGTCTAAACCACCATTCAGGTGTCACGTCCACATGCCTGGAGTGGAACTAACCCAGGTGTGTCCATCCCTAGTCCGAGAGAGCCCCAATCCAGTTGATTACGTCATCACAAATAACCAATCTAAACACTGGGAATGCATAGAGGTTATTAATCAATTAAGGAAGTCACATGTTCGGTTAAGGAAACTGTGGTTCTGGAAGGCGGAAGGGTATTCAGGTGTTTATTCCAGTCTCCAGTTTAGTTCATTCCAGTAAGTCTCTTAAGAACTGAATAACAACCAAACAAATAATTGACAAGCAAGGAATGTGCCCTGGGCTTTATAAAATCATAATTTCAGGACCAGGTTTGGCTATGGCACTCTTGCACTGATGAGATCACTACTAAGATAAACAATCAAGACTAAAGACCTTGCTTGGCATTTCCAAATTAAATATTGTGTATTGTTTAGTCATATTCTGTCATAGAAACACTTACACTAACTACTGTTTTGTTTGCCATCTTAAAAAATAAAAAAACACTCTCGAAGCTCATACACTATTGTACCTCCTTTGTCCACATCTTCACATTCAGAACAAACAGGTTATTCAGTTTGCCGACAATAAATAAATAAATCAAGCTAAACGATATACGCTTTTTTCTTTTTTATTCTCTCCTCTACACTCCATTGGATAAGATTATCCCCAGCAAATCAAAGCATACATAATCATATAATTATAACATAGCAACTCCACAAATGCAGCCAAGCCACATAATTATTAGAGTTCCTTTTCTCAAGCACACAATTATACTTGCTAAACTAGCAATTACTGTCACATGTTCACAAGCCAACCCCAATCCTTCAAAAATAAACAGCCCACAGACCGTCAGCGCTGTCACCTGGAGGGGAGCTATAATTACCTGGGCTAATTCTCCATTCTAGGTGAACTGAGTGGATCTCAGGTAGGCGCCTGGATGCGTGTTGATTATCCCAGTTGGAGCGAAACTCAGAAAACAGAAATCTGCTGTCCGGGTAAGTGGGCGGACTTGTCACCAGCTATACATGATGTCTATACAGAGTCTATGTATCTTTTGATAGATTGAATGCATTTATATTGAATGGTTTGAGCAGCAAGTCATCTCAAGAGGCTGTAGTGATGGGAGACTTTTGTTTGGTGACCTGTAACGATCAACATACCGTTCAACTGTTTTGGTTTTGTTGTTTGTTTGTTTATTTTAATTTGGAAAAATGATGCCGGAGTATAAAATGCAGTTAGAATTATTTGCTATCGAACTGAGGTGCCTTTGAATCTTCCCATCCCTCCTTCAACCTTCGGCCTAATTTGTCTAATTTGTGAACGATTGCAGTTGGGACAGTGCTGCTGTACGTTTGGATTGCTCTTGTCATGAACAACCACCAAGGGGAGGGAAGATGGCTGAATGCACTATTCTAAATTGGGACAGTCAAACATGCTGACTGTCTGGGAGGATTAGAATGAGTTTCCAGAGGTTTTGTTTAACTTTCTTTCACAAAGTGGCTGGTTGTAGCCTCTGTGGAGCGCCATGATTGAGCAGAGCCATAAAGATGTCAGCGACGCAACTGGTATTACCCAGTGATTGATGCAGCGATGAGTGCGTTGACATGTTTGTCATAAGTCCATGTCAATTAAAGGAGCCCTCGGGGGCGCAGGGTAATTTTTAGCAACCTGGATGCCGCGCTCTCTCTCCCACAAATTACAGCGCGATATTAAAGAAAGTCTCGATTCGCAATCATCTTGACGTGGCTCCACACTGCTTTGATGGCTCAATTATGTTTATGCCTTGACATCGGCATATACATTCCCCGAGAATATATCCAGTATATCACGGGCCGTGCAAGGCAGGATTCAGGCCTTCAGTGCCTGCCAGATTAGCACTGCGTTACCCATTTTTTAAGGTACCAGGAGAGTGATACAGCGCAATCCCATGCTACTGCTCTCCTGGAAATAAACTATTCAATCAGTCTGATCCGAGACAAAGAATGAGCTCCATGATCAAAGATGTCATTCATGGCAGGTTACTGGAAGTGCTTCCTGTGTCTTCTCCTTCCCTCCAGCACTGAGAGATCATCCGTTACAGACTGCCGTTCGCTGACTGCAATCACAGTGTAAAATCCTGCGCAAGGCCCTTCAAATAATCGTGGTTGTGAACATGCAATACAGAAAATACAGTACCATCATTATTATTAATATTATTGTGGACAACGTTTTGTAGTTTTTTCCATTATCCGCCCTTCCTTACTGCTACATTAGTCGCTTGCACAGTCACCGCAGAGAAAGGCATGCCGGCAAAGATAAAAAAATTAAACAATGTTGGGATTACAATCCAGCCCCACGCTTTGTGAGAAATTCCAGTCCTGATTTCGAAATATTGATGGGATCACACCGGGTCTCCACATGCGAGGCCAAAAATCTTGCGATTACCATGTGAATCACATCAGATTCTTTGCTCAGCACAGTCTGCCTCAACCTTTCCTTGTTAACAGTGTAATGCGTGACGAGTGGTCTCATTACTGGCACTGCAGGCAGCTCCGTGACAAGACAAGGGCTCGTGTCGCTGGCACCGGCGGAGATTAACGGTGGGAGAAAAAAAAAATCACAGGACACATTACTTGATTTTTTTTTTCCTTCAATAACTTAGAATAATAAGAAGTAAAGCTGGAACTTGAGGAGTCTGGAGCCGCCGTGAAAACTGCAGTGGCTAGCATGTCATGTGCTGCCTAAGGCCGCGCTCGGTCTCTGCCAACAAGTGCCAAGGGCTAGCTGAGTGTTACACATGCTTCAGCATTTGGAGTGTTTCTCCACTTTAAAAGGACACACATATGTTTTTCGAAATACATTTCCAAATTGGAAGGTCAAGTCAAACTGCAGGCTCTGTGAAGGGTTTGAAATGCTCGAGGGTGCTTGAATCCAACTCGGTTTGCGACACCTCACAAAAAAAAAGGCCACACATTTTTTTCATGGAAACCTGCGTCAAAAGTTCCTCAAATCCAGTCCTGAGGGGCCAGAGGATTTCTGGGTTATATTCCGCTCCTTAATTAGCTAATTGACCTAATTATTCACTTTTGCTGAACTTAGGTCTAATACAGGCTATTATTTTGAGAGTGTTATTAAACCTGGTGCATTGTGTCCCTTCAAGTCTGGATTTGAAAAACAATAACCTAGACTGTGACGTTAGAATTTTCCCTTTTGCACACAAACAAAAGGTGTAGCTGAATTTAGAAATCAAGCACAGATAAACAGACCATCTAAACACAATACACTGCCCACTACTGATGGGCCAAAGGCTAGAAAAAGAAAATTACCAGGACAGCTTAACACAATATGTATTTGATTTACATATTTTATATTTCGTTTTTTTGTATATATTTTTTCTAAATCACAGCCTCTGACATTCAGATAATCGCACATCATGTCTGGTGGTACAGCTCCCAATCATCTCTAGAATGAAACTCGTCTTCCTCCATCCAGTCTGTCTGCTCTGAGGTAATGTGTCTTCCGGCAAAGCACTGCTAGTTGCCACCAGCACTGCAATCATTAGCATTTCAATTAAGAATACGATCAGCATCCTGAGAAGTATGTATCTTAGAGGACAACAATAACAAGCTGAATCACTGTGTACTAGATGAGCTTAGGAGTTAGGCCACATGCAGTGTGAAAGACTGATGTTACAAACTGTTGCCTCGGTTTGTCAGACAGCGATGTTGACAATCAGATTTCAAGGCTGCCGAGCCTGTGTCTTATATGACTGCATTGAGAGTGAGACCTGGCCGAGACTTAACAAGCGACTCCTTGCTGGCTCCCCTGAAACGTCACCGGGTGCGGATGTAATAAATGCGGACCAGTCTTTCCCAACACTAACCTGAATTGGCTAATAATTTTAGGTGACATAATCGGTTGCTTTGGCATGAATGCATTTCCATTCCTTCGCTCCCAGTGCTCTCCCTCCCTCCCTCCCGTACTCTCTCTCCCTCGAATACAAACGAGGGCCTCTGCAGGGAAATAGTTTTTTATTTTTTAAGCAGGGCGCTTTGTCTTCATTAGGCGTTGTTTATTCCCGCCTGCCTTGAAGCGCTAGCTATCACTCGAGAGCCGGGAGATTGCCTTCATTTTCATACGCAGCCAAAAGTGCCGTGAGGACAGCTGGTGGTCTGAACCAGACGCTCGCAGGCAGGGATGTGGGGGGGGGATCAAAGAGTCTGGATGCGCAGTGACTGGAGTGAGGTCCTCCTGCTGCTCGCAGAACTGACAGGAAGCACACCTCCTCCCTCCAGAACGTGTGGCGCAGAGGCACATCGTCCATCACACTCCTCTATATTTACCACGCCGGTTATTGAGATCGCCCGTTTAGCATATAAACCTTTTTAATGCTGGGAACGTTGCGCGTTGCGTAGGACGCTCATCAGGGATTGAAAGCTGCTGAGGGGGCGCAATCCGAGCTCTGATGAAGACAGATGTCAAAGCGTTTGTTGCCCGAGTAAGTTTCTTTTAATAACTGTGATGATGTGCCAGACCGGGCCCAATGCTGTGTGCTGTGGCACCACACAGGCTTCCCAGAATTCCATCTGGGTTCAAAACCTCCGCACTGAGGTGACTAGTTTCAGAATGGCTCATTTTCAGTTCAGTTTTTTACCCAAGGTGAAGCAACAGTGAACATGTTGCTGTTGGAATAATTACAATGCAGCGCAAACAACAACAACAATGCAATGCGTTTATGTAACATGGTTCAAGATGGAGCTTATCCTGATGTCACCCTCATAGACTTAGAAAAGTGTTCAAACCTGTGTCAGGGGACCAGTCTATTTTTCGGTCTTGTGTGTTTTGTTCTCTTTATTCTTAAAGAAAATAATCAATTGAATTAAATCCAGTAAGGAACTCATCTCAACATTGCAAACCCATTTTGTGCAGAAGAACACATGACTTTAACTGTGTCTGCATGCATACGCAATGCGAGGGAAGAGAATCGGAATCATAACTGGATCTGAGGGGAATCAATATATCATGAACTTATATATTATAGATGGACAGAGAGTACAAATTGATATACTGTAGGCATAAACGAATGGACGGGTGATGGATAGAAGGTAGAGAGAGAGAGAAATAGGTAGGTATATATAAATAGATTAATGGATAGATAGATAGAGAACTTAAATGTATTAAACAGAAGACATTGAGGAATACACGGGGCAACATATCACTGCTACGTTTCACAGGTTACATCACCCTGAGAGCTCAATGCAGCAAATGTCAGCCATCATCAGTAGTATTCTCTGAATCTACAAATCGGTGGATATGTGTTTTATATATGCCACAAATGCACACATTACATGTCTATGGTACAGTTAAGACCAAATTGAGTTCTTGACATTAAACCAGGGTTGCGGTTGGTTGAGGATATATGCCAGTAGTTAATGGTCTTCTGCTCTCAGCAATCAGCTGGAGATAAGAGGGTATACCTTTTGAACAAGCTTTGAGCGCCAACATGTCTGCGTCGCCTAGACATCCACTCGGCACTGGAACGTTTCAGAGATCTTCGCAAGTCAAGCAGAGCAGATACGCAACATCAAGCATTACCCAGATCTCTGTCTGAAAGAGCCTTTGCCAGAAAAGAACAAAATAGAGAAATAAATTGTGCACTTTTCATCTGGTTCACATCTCTGGCTAATGACTTGGATTTGGCTGGATCATGTTTAGCTTTTTTGTTTATTCCTCTGAAAGGCAGAATCTAAATAGCACTATGAAGAAGGTAACTGGGACGCATCTGGGCCATTGTTAGCAGGAATTAAAAAGAAAAAACAGAGGTAACGTAGCCAGGGGAATGAATACAATCAAGGAGGACACATTGATGTAGAGGGAGACTGCCAATGGCACTGTATTGCTGAACATAAGGTTTCCTGACATTACAACAAAACAAAATAAAAACAAAAACAACTGCAGCTCACTACAGCCTCCTGAAAGAATGCTTGTACTCCTAGAAATGATGTGACTCTTTTGAATGCTAAGGCAGAACTCTGTGCCAATGGTAAAATTACCAACCCAGGCATACTCAAAGGCAACCTGTCATATATGTGACAACCAAACACACACACACACACACGTACAAATATAGGTCTGCTATTTTTTTTTGGCGTTTCTCACTTTTTCTAAAGGTTAAACTTTTTCTAATTGTTCTTTTTCACCAAGCACTCATGAAAGGAAAAGACGCAAAAACATCCTTGGTATTTCTAATCAAGGCGTCCCTTTCAACTCTGCCGGTTTGATGTGCTAATCACATGCAAATCATATGCAAATGAGCCTGCCTAAAATCTCATTGAGTTTAGAAAGCCCAGGCACAATTTCCCAAACAGATAGTATATGACTATAAATACAAATAATAACAACAACAATTAATAATAATAATAATAATAATAATAATAATAATAATAATAATAATAATAATAATAATTAGAGAATTAAAACAATGGGCAAAAAGTCAGCAATACTAAACTTCAATGGTAAAGTCTTGTCATCGATAAAAAACTACTGACAGAAGAACAGGGACACAGAGACTGAGCAGGGGAGCAAGATAGGATAGAGAAAGAAGATAAGGCACAGGGAGAGAAAGAGAGATGGCGGGGAGAGGGAAAGCACAGAAAGCATTAGATGCTGAAATATTTAGCATCTCAGAGACTGTCTTTCCTTTGGTGATGTGTAAACCTGCTAAATGTATGTGGTCAAAGGTTAAATGCGTCTATAGGATGATCTAGCCCTCTCCTAGAGAGATTCTCCCTCATTTAGCAACGGTTTAGTCACATGTTATATCAACATCCTCCACCGCCACGGCGGCGTTAACGGGGGCAGCGACACGCAGATCAGAGAACGCATCACAATTTGTGGATGGTTTAATTGCGCGGGTCACTAGATCAGCAAGACTAGGACATGTTACAACAATATTTTCACAGCCAAGGTAGAGTGCATAATTACCTGCAGATGTCAATGTGGACACTTAACACTTTCTCCAGTGGGCTGAGGAGAGGCTGTGAGAGGTAACTGAGTGGGCTCGTGAAAAACAAGGCCAGAGCGGATCATGGAAAGCAAACCCGGACAAAACATATTTCATGCAGGATAGGAGTTTTTGGTACCAGAGATTTGACCGGCAGAGCTTTGGATTGTGGAAAGTTCAGCTGAAAATACCAGGCCCGGCCGACACAGGGGACCCCTAGCTGTATAGTTATGAATGGGGCTGCTGTCAGAAAATAATACAGTTGTTTGTAGACTGTGGTCTGCCTGCACAAGGAAGGAGGCACAGCAGGGGTGCTGAAAGATGCACTTTGTATTGAATTGTATTGAAGCTGCCCTTGAGTCATCGAGAGACTTTATCATTCATATTGTCTGTGCTGCTGTATGCACCATAATTGGAAATCCCCCACAATGTATTGACCACAGTTAGCTAACCTTGTCATGCAGTTTTATCTTGTTAATTCCCATTAAAGAGAAAGGGGGTCAACACAAATCAATTGCAACTTGAAAGGGGTTTGCAAACCTGTCTGTTTGAACTTCTGTTTGAAGGCTACATACAATAGAATCTCCCATGCGGAACAGATATATATTTTAAATACATTATATAAATGTGTGAGCCACAATTCCCCTTTCTGTATATTTTTAAATATTTGTGATACATTATGGACATATTTTAGCCTGTATTCCATATAGTTATGTTGAAAATATATTATAAAAATTAAGTTCAACGTATATTTTTCAACCTATGAAATAAATACACGGATTACAGACTCAAATACATTTAAAACACATGCCATATTTTCAGAAAAGGGGACACACATTTGGCTAAGGAAAAATATAAGGATCCCACATTTTTTATATTTCTTCAAAATATACCATTGTTCTGTCTGGCCTCCATTTTCTCTCTCATTAATATACGGCCCAGAATGAGAACTGTCAAGAAAGGTAGGAGATCTCAGCAAAGCCAGAATAAACGGATGCTACATTACAGATTTCTTATAGTGTGCCTGTGTTCCACCTGTAACCATTTAAAGTGATTTATGGATGGTACGTACTAATATTTAATATCTCAATAGAACCTGTTTTTCCCCCCCATCAGCAATGAGGAACTATCCAGCTATTTGAGGGATAAAGTAATGAGATTAGAGTGTAAAATGCAATTTATATGCTGATGACATTGTTTTGAAGAGTGTGAACTACAGGACTAAATGCATTTTCTCCAAGTGCTGCAAAAAATAATTCACCCCCGTGTACAGTAGAGCCGAGCTGTCACAGATCTGGGGTAACAGACTGGATATGAACAGTCAGTGTTCGACAAGAACCTCGGTGACCTTGGCTGACCCATGGGAGTGTAGAGGGAGTGACCCTATGCAAGTGCATGCGTGATGGGCAGGGGATCACTTGAATTGTGTCAAAAATTGGGACACATCTCACAGGGATATTGTAATTCAATAATGGTGTGTTTCAGTTTGACTTGTTTTGCTCAAATATCACATTATTTGCACATACAATTACCTATTTATACAGCTGGGTTTTTACAGGAGCAATCTACAGTGAGGGAAAAAAGTATTTGATCCCCTGCTGATTTTGTACGTTTGCCCACTGACAAAGAAATGATCAGTCTATAATTTTAATGGTAGGTGTATTTTAACAGTGAGAGACAGAATAACAGCAAAAAAATCCAGAAAAACACATTTCAAAAAAGTTATAAATTGATGTGCATGTTAATGAGGGAAATAAGTATTTGATCCCCTATCAATCAGCAAGATTTCTGGCTCCCAGGTGTCTTTTATACAGGTAAAGGGAGTGCTCCTAATCTCAGCTCGTTACCTGTATAAAAGACACCTGTCCACAGAAGCAATCAATCAATCAGATTCCAAACTCTCCACCATGGCCAAGACCAAAGAGCTGTCCAAGGATGTCAGGGACAAGATTGTAGACCTTCACAAGGCTGGAATGGGCTACAAGACCATCGCCAAGCAGCTTGGTGAGAAGGTGACAACAGTTGGTGCGATTATTCGCAAATGGAAGAAACACAAAATAACTGTCAGTCTCCCTCGGTCTGGGGCTCCATGCAAGATCTCACCTCGTGGAGTTTCAATGATCATGAGAACGGTGAGGAATCAGCCCAGAACTACACGGGAGGATCTTGTTAATGATCTCAAGGCAGCTGGGACCATAGTCACCAAGAAAACAATTGGTAACACACTACGCCGTGAAGGACTGAAATCCTGCAGCGCCCGCAAGGTCCCCCTGCTCAAGAAAGCACATGTACAGGCCCGTCTGAAGTTTGCCAACATCTGAATGACTCAGAGGAGAACTGGGTGAAAGTGTTGTGGTCAGATGAGACCAAAATCGAGCTCTTTGGCATCAACTCAACTCGCCGTGTTTGGAGGAGGAGGAATGACCCCAAGAACACCATCCCCACTGTCAAACATGGAGGTGGAAACATTATGCTTTGGGGGTGTTTTTCTGCTAAGGGGACAGGACAACTGCACCGCATCAAAGGGACGATGGACGGGGCCACGTAACGTCAAATCTTGGGTGAGAACCTCCTTCCCTCAGCCAGGGCATTGAAAATGGGTCGTGGATGGGTATTCCAGCATGACAATGACCCAAAACACACAGCCAAGGCAACAAAGGAGTGGCTCAACAAGAAGCACATTAAGGTCCTGGAGTGGCCTAGCCAGTCTCCAGACCTTAATCCCATAGAAAATCTGTGGAGGGAGCTGAAGGTTCGAGTTGCCAAACGTCAGCCTCGAAACCTTAATGACTTGGAGAGGATCTGCAAAGAGGAGTGGCACAAAATCCCTCCTGAGATGTGTGCAAACCTGGTGGCCAACTACAAGAAACGTCTGACCTCTGTGATTGCCAACAAGGGTTGTGCCACCAAGTACTAAGTCGAAGGGGTCAAATACTTATTTCCCTCATTACCATGCAAATCAATTTATAACTTTTTTGAAATGCATTTTTCTGGATTTTGTTGCTGTTATTCTGTCTCTCACTGTTAAAATACACCTACCATTAAAATTATAGACTGATCATTTCTTTGTCAGCGGGCAAACGTACAAAATCAGCAGGGGATCAAATACTTTTTTCCCGCACTGTAGGTACAGTCTCTTGCTCAAGGGTACAGCAGCCGTGTCCCATACCTGGGATTGAACCCACAACCCACCGCTCAGGAAACCAGAGGTCTAACCACTAATCCATACTGCTGGTGATTTGTAATCATAAAATAAAATAAAACTGGAGACTGTACAGGGTAACAGGGAGAAAAATAAATACAGTAACGCATTTGAATTTTTAAAAAAACTAGGACAATCTTTTCATGTGATTCGGAAGCTATGTTTCTTTTGTTTCAACACTCATACCGTAGTGTAGGAGTGATTAACAGTAAGGTGCCTTTGCCTTCCGTTCACAATGGTGTTATAAGTCAAGGGGAAAGCGTGCCTGGAGAGAGCGTATAAAGCCGTCTGTCTCTCTCTGACAGCTGCACGAATGTGCACTTTGAGGCCCTTCCATGAATCCACCCGCCCAAAGTAAATTGTGAGGGAATAAGCTGGACTGCAGCTTGGCTCAGCACGACACAACAGTCCGCTGAAACTCTTATCAGTCCGACTGTGGCTGGGTAGGTGTGCCTGGCTGTGCAATTAACTGAAACCCTCAGACCTGCTCTGTCTGCCATCACAGGGACCGACTCTGTGCAGATGTTTGCCAGGGGGAAAGGGGATGGGCCACATCTGGATGTCAGGCAGAAACGTGCTGCTGGGGGGCAGGTGTGCACAGCTGTCTGCAAATCTACCAGGAGTTAAAGCCCAGCTATATATAGGTGGATAGGATTTAGAGAGTTAGCTAATGAACATTGCCCCCCCCCTCTCTCTCTCTCCCTCTCTCCTCTATGTTGTTTCGAAGCCTCACCCAGCAAGCTAATGACTGAAGCACCAACGTAGGCCGTCAGCTAGTTTGATTGCTTGTTGGTTTCTGCTGGCAATCAACAGAGGGGCCACCTGGGGTTTATCTAAGCTAGAGGTACCTCCTGCAGCTCAGCAATTATGGTCACGTATTAGTCATGTTGATGGCACCGAAGAACGGTTGTTTCAAAATGTCAGATCGATGCTATTGAGCCAGTGGAATTGGACTCAGCAACACCACATCGTTACAGTCAGTGATGTGCAGTCAGCATTGACCTGTAGGGAAGCTGTGTGTGTTCGGAGATGCTCTTCAACTTCAGGACAATGCTTCACTACGTGGGAAGCAAAAGCAACAACTGCTCTTAAGGCAACTTAAACAACTCAGGATTTTAGTCAGTCTACAGTATCAGCAGGAGCTCTGAGGCCAAAGGTGGATTTGTACCACAGAAATGACCCAAAGACAATTATAATCTCAAGTGACTCACGGCACAAAATGTTTGGAGTCTTCATTATAAAGTTTTATTCTTTTTTTGAGTGCAAACCTTTATCTAGAGGGAAAACAAAACAAAACAAGTTACCAAAAACAAAACTACAGGTTTTAATAATGTATTTATATAATCTGTATCAGTTCCAATCTTTTAGAAACGATACTTTCTCTCTTTTGATAATCTTCCTTGGGTTCACTGGCACTGAAGACATCAAATGTAGAAATAACACTCCATTTACTTCAGTACATCAGATGATTAATGATTGGTAATAGAGTCATAAAGAGCTCTGTTTTGGTTTCCAGATTAAGACAAAATCAGAACTGAAACACACAAAACACATACCGAATAAATACATACAAAGCAACGAATGAAATCACAATTTAGCAAATGAAATCCCGGTTCTACATTCCCTGTAAGTGCTCTAGGCCCATCTGTCCATGTACTGTTACCATTCGGAGCCACAAAGCCATGCATCATGTAATTCTGTCTTGAGCTTATTACACAGGAGAAAACTGAACTCATTTAATAACAGCATGTCACACAAAATAAACGACTGGCCCCTGAATACAAATGTCTTAACCAATTTTAAGGGAAACCTGTTGTGGGGAATTGCAAGATTCGCTGTAATCCCCCCCCCCCCACTTCAGACTCCGGTATCAAAAATTGATAAAGTGTCAGCGTCTGGAATGTGTACGCTGGTCTTTACAATCCGCGGCACATCCACACCTGCAGGAATCGATCAATCTCCGACAACACTGAAGGGAACAATCCCGACTCACCTCCCTGGACCACTAGTGCTTAAAATTGAGGATGCAAAAATCCATAGCGCAAAAAATAAAGGGAATTGTTTGGTGTTCCATTTTTTTCAGTTGTTTTGCATCAGTCGCAGATTAAAGTGTTGGCACCCTTTAACCAGAGCCATTTGAACTGATGTTATATATATAGTTGAATATATATATTTTATTTAAATACACTAATTTACCAAAGGTATGTTTTTAAAGCTTACTGGACATGGATTGCTCTTAGCAGGTAGTTGGTAATAATAATAATAATCTATGCTAATATTATAAGATGATGTACAACATACCAGCATTACTGACCTCCAGGGTATTGAAGTTTCTCTGCCAAGGTATTGAACGGAAAGCGCTTTTATTTAATGTAACACAGCCCAATGCCAGATGGGCACCATTTGGTTGGTGGTATGTGCTGCGTCATTACTGCAGAAGGAAACTGAAAAATCACAGCACAGCTTGATTCCCAAATAAGACCGCCCTCAAGGGTTTTCCAGCAACCTGCATGTCGTTTATGGGCTGACACTGTCATTTCCATTTGCTTACATTGAATATTTTACGGTGTTAGTATGTTTTTTGTGGTTTTGCCAACCTTCAATCAGTAATTGCCAGTTTTAATCATTACTACACTGCACTGAGATTCATGAAATTAACATGGGGGAACACAGTCAAGACTTTTCCATATGAATACCTCCAAATTATCTTAACTTAAATAAACACTTGGGAAAGTATGTAAATGCAACTACTGTATTCAGAGGCCCCTGGCAGAGATTTGTTCCTGAAGTAAAGAAGGTTCAGTTCTATGTCATTGCACACTCCTTATTGATCCCTTCTGTGTGAGTCTGTGCCTCCACCACAACTGCAGATGCTGCCACTTGTTATTCCTAAGGTGCGCTTCATAAACAGAGCTGGTTTTCCTTGGATAACCCGCGCTCAGGGGCATGGCTTTCTCCTCACATCAGTCGGTATGAAATACCGCGGAGTGCGACGGCTTTCCGAGTGATTCATGTGTCTGTGTCCAGCAGGCCGTGGGATCGATAACCAGTGAGCCATGCAAGAATCCCGAGGCCAACCCAGGCCACTTCACCCTGGAAACCGGGCCTTGAGATCTCTTTCAATCAGTGGGTGTGGACTGATGGAGGGGACCTTGATGAGATTGCGGACCATTTGTCTGTAACATGGGGGTAGGCCAGAAGTCTCGTGGGATTTGACATTGACCACAGCCTGGGCCACCTTCAGCCCTATGCATGGGCACGCTGTTTGCAAAGTGCTGGTTGGCCTTCAAATTTCAACATCTTGTACATCCCAATCTAGATGATAAACTAAGAAGAGTACAAAAACAACCATCCATTTTGACATAAAACTGAAAAACAAAAACAAACTAAACAAAACAGTGGTTTCCTTTTATCCAGGTAAAATGATGGTAGGTGTCTGCATGAATATAGCTTCAAGGACACTCCTACAGATGCAGTCGGCTATTTAAGAAATGCAAATCCAGAAAAGCACAGCCTGGGAAAAAAAAAAAATCTTTCCTGCTTCAGTGTCCTCGTTCTTCCCGACTGCGCATTGAAATCATGCCGTTTTCCGATGGAGAATAAATCACCATTGATATTTTGTGTGTCTGTGTTTCACTAATATAGCATAAACACTTAAACAAAACTAAATAAAAAAAGACAGTTTGGTTGTACAGCAAAGCCATCTCAATACCATTTATTAACGGCATGGATTTATTGCACATAACCCAAATGCGCTCTTTTAAAGCTCTCTCACAAAGTATTGCAGCCTCAACAGTTATCGTCAGGGGCTGCGGTGATGTCTCAACCCTCTGTGCAAACTCCCAGCGCTACACAACAACATCCGACAGATGGTGTTGCTATGGTGTTGCCACGGCACCGGGAAACAGCTTAACTTCTCCTGGAAAGATGCCTTAGACACCGGTTTTCACAGAATAGATTAAATCCCAATCCCAAAAAACTAAAAACTAAGCAAGAACAACACTAGCTGTATACAGACTTGGGAGGGAGGATTCGGCAGGGACAATTAGAAGACTTTGGATGTCCTGCTCAGCATCCCAAAGACAAACACTCTTCACATACCAACACAAGGCTAGAAGTACCTATTTAATTATTGTATACATAATAATAACATGGACACTTTCCTTCACTTGTAAGACTTGTAGACTTGTAAGAGACACACACACACTTTTGTGTATAGTTTTGAGGATACATCGCTGCTAGGTTCATTGCAGAACAGCGAGATCTGCTGCAGTTATTACAATTTAATCACTGTCTGCCTCTCAATGTAACATAAAAATGTCATGCTAAAAGAGGATGCCATCTCCATTAATATGATTTATTTGGTCGTATCAGATCCTGTGTTAATACCCTTTTGGAATTTTCCAGGAATCTTTTTTTCTCTGGAGGTAAAAAAACAAACAAAAAACATGAACTATTGGACAATAAGACACTGACTGATTTAGTGCAGCAGCGACCTGAAATCCAATTGTAGAGTCGCAGCGAGGTTGAGTGTGTTGAATTTAGATTTGTATTTTTAGAAAAAGGCACTTTCTAATCACTCTTTCGGGACCAGATTAGAGTTACACAATAGCATGCAAGGTTTTAGCTAACATGTTTCCTCACTGTGTGTGTAGGCAGAATAAACAAAAAATCTACCACCAGAAATAAAGATCCTCAAGGATGTGACATTTGAATTATACATGACCTTCAGAAGGTCTTCACTTGTCCTCTTCAAGACTTGAGAAAGCAGTCAGAGACTAACCAAGAGCTTAGCATTTTACTCGCCAATCTTAGTTATTGTTGTGGGAGGGAAAGACAGTTTTAAGAAGGAATTCACACCATGAACAGGGCTGCAGTACATTTTTCCTCTTGCTCTCTCTCTTTCTGCAATTTGATACTCTGGTGAGATGAGGAAGTGCTCACTCCCCATCACCAGCTGACATATGATTCTGGACATGTTAATAAACGTGTCAAAATCATCTTTCAGTCAGAGAAGACACTGCAGTGATGCAGTGATGGGCAGACTATGACTTTTTCCTCCAAGCCAATGCCAGACTAAAGGAGAACAGCTCAGGTTTAACCCTTTCTTCCCCAAAGTTTGAATCCTAAATGGGACCCAGATAGATAGATGTTAGATACATCCTAATATACTCAATGTTAAAATATCAGTGGAGGGAAAAACAAATCCTCAAAAACTGCAGCAAACTGGATACTGTTTCCAAATGCTAATAAGCTCATCATGTAAATAAATCAAGGACATTTCTTCTAGATTGGGCTTCTCAAACAATTCCTGGAGAAGCACAGAGTCTCCTGGCTGTTGCTTCAACCAGTTACTAAAGTAGTGTTCAGCTACTAAAATAGCTAACCAACCAGAATAATTTTATACTCCTCTCCAGGCTATAAATGATGTTACAGGTACTGGCCCTTGAATCACAAGAATATGTCAAGCCATCAATTATAAAAGACCTTACAACAATGATATGTTGGTTTAACTCATGAGGTTAATTGAGTAGTGGAGTGCTCCAGTTGGAACAAACAACAGAAGATATTGCTGTTTTTGCTGATGTTGCATTTCCTTAATGCACTCACAAACCAGCAAGTAAACACACACAGATTTAAATCACATAGTTATGGGGCATCTTCAGTATCCCTCTGAATTTAATCGCTGGCAATGGAAACACAGGCCATAAAGGGTCATCTGTCTCCCAGACAATCCTCTAACCAACACAACAGACTTTCACAAATATCCCACAGACAAGCTGACTGTTAACAGTCATAACACAGCCAGCTGTGCGCCAGAGGCAGGGAAACTGGCAAGCTGTCTGCCCATGAGCTGGTTCAGCATTTATTGTGACATAGGGCCTACACTTCACCACTCCAAACTTTCACTGTTTTTTGAAGCAGTATTCATATTTAGTGAAATAAGCCAAATGGAGACCTTCAAACTAAAAGAATTTAAAACAAAAAACATTTTCTTTATGGTATTGCTGCCCTTAACCCATCTGAAACCAGCAAGAACTTCTTCCCTTTGTAGGGGCTTCTCTGAGCTGGGATGAGTTAAAGATCGATTGAATGATTCTAGTTTCTAGCATAATCCCAAACAGGCAGATTTGAATAGCTCAGATAACCATATAATCCTCTGTGGATGCCCCTTTGTATCTCTAATCAACGTGGGAACTGGTGGGAACAAACTTGTTCCCATTTTTTGTTTGTTTTAAACAAACAAACTTGACTGTGTGGAACTGCCAACTTCAATCGGATTGGGAGCTACTGAATGGAAAATTAAACTTGCGAATCCAGAGTATCCCACAACCTTCAGCGCTTCTTTGTCGGACATCCACACCTCATGTCAATTGTACTGAAGTATCCCCATTAGCAGGGAATTAGCAGACATTGCAGAAGGCTTTCGTTTTCTGTAACCAAGTCTTTAAGCTCCACTTCCCTCAAGTCCTCGATGGCAGCAGTCACGGGACAGCACTTTGAGGAGTGACAAGACTACACCACAGGAAAATGATTCTCACTATCTGCAAATCAAGTTCAGAAGCACCCAATAACCTGCAAACACTCCCCCATAACAAGCTGTTGCTAAAAAATATAACCTTCCCCAATCCAATCAACCACATGCATCAGGCTGACAGCTTCATAACCGATAACAGACAAACACGGTGAAGGGCATGCTACCGACTGCAGAATCTGCTGTATTATACTTTATCTCAGTGTCCTTTAAAAAGCTCCCCGACTTCTGATGCCAGAGTTTTCAAGAAGCGAGCGTTTCAAGCCGTAAATGCTGTGAGGAGACTGAATGCATTTGCAATCTATCCTTCATCATTTGCTTGAAATCTTCAGCCAATACACAGCCTTTCTTTCTTTTTTCTTTTCCAATGCAGCCATTTATTGAAGTATTACATGCATTTTTTTCTTCTTCTCTGCTTTGTGCACTTAAAGGATCTCTGTATATTGTCTGTGGAGCCTACAGAATAGGCACAGAAACAGATTTCACTGGTGCACTAATGTGTCATAATAGCGTACTGGTATTGAAGTTAGAGGGCATGATTTTTTCTTGTACCCCGTATTCTTAGCTGACCAATAAAATTACAATTATAATGATCAATGCGGCAGCCTTTTAGTTATCCGCTGACCTGCAGAACCTGCAAATAGATGCTTGGCCAAATTCAGACCATGCAGCCGAAGTAAGTCTAGATGTGCAGGGCTTGCAGGAAACCAGATGTTGGATCCAAGGCCATGTGCTGCTGTATGTTCTGTTGTGATGTAACTCCTAGTAACATTGTGCATATATTATTATAATTATTCTTGCATGTACTTATTCCTCAACAAATGCCATTAACCATGGCAACACATGTATATTGTATGCCGGTTTGAAAACAATGTAAGTCCCCTTGGATAATGACATATTATGATGTATTTTTTTACTATTATTATAAAATGTCCTGTGCTGGGCTGAGATATGATCAGCGAGGGTTTGGGTTCCACAGAGTCATTGATAGCTGCTGCACTTGGTCACAAAGGGGCAGTAATGGATGCTGACAGCCTTCCTTTTATCTTGTTTTGCTAACCTTGGAATGCATTTCCTTTTTTATACCTTCGTTAAAATGTTGACAGGTCCTATCGGAATTCTGACAGACGGGGGCCACATCATCGCTGTTGACACCTCCAGTCCCCAGGGGGCTGTTGTCATAGCGACTGCAACAACACCGTGGCAGTAGGGGGGCGGGGGTGAATGGAAAAATACACACCCTGGCCAGTGTGGAGATCAAGGACAGTGAATTAAAAAATAAATAAAAGGATGAATACAATAAAAGTAAACATATCGCTAAGAATGGTTCAACCTCTTGAATGACTTGCTTTTCACCCTTGTCCTTGTTGCTCCACACCGCACACACAGAGTCACAATCTCACTCCTTGCATTTCCCCTTATAAGGGAAAATGGGCATCTCCAATACTCAAGTACTGCAGTCCTAAAGCAGAACACAAAATGCTGTCTTCCGTCATCATCCAGGAAACCCTGCATTTTTTCACATTGAAGTTGTGCAATACGTATTGTATTGCTTGGCTTTGCTCCTCTACTTGATGTACGTAACAATAACTTTTTTTCTTCCAGTGGATTCCATTGCACATTTACACATTCTGGACTTTCACAATAAAAACAATAAACTATATAGGCTAATTAAAGGAGCCTTGAGTAACCACTTCTTTCAATGCAGTTATCTCGCTTTGAACATGTGGCATTGGGTCTTCGGTACACAATAACATGCTCTAAAGATGTCCAAAAGAATGTAGTGCAAGAAACCACAAACATGCTTCAAGCTGTAGAAGCATTAATGAGGCAACCAAGCCACGCGGATAATTGCAGAGTAATTAAAGCCTCTCGACACAGTTTTGCATGCTCGCTGCTTACATCTGAATGTCGGCTCTGCTCTCCTGCCCCTTGCAAACTGCTCACAAACTCATTCCAAACTAACTTGAGCGGCTTGAACCCCATCCAAATCAAGCTCTCACTCTAAGTGTAATTAAATGTTCCTCAAAGGAGAAAAAGGGACAAAAAAAGTGGGAGTGTACTTAAGGGATGCAGGTGAAGTGCATTATTAGGAATTTCCCGCACAACTTCAAAAGCTGAATCATTACCCTTTAGAAACACTACAGCAGCAAAGCCTTTTGTGACAAATCTCTTCGGCGCAGGCACCCAGATTTTAATTAATAGCGAAGGTAATTAATGGCAGAGGGCAGACTTGTTCGGTAGAACACCATTTGTGAACAACAAGAAGAAACCACCAGCTGCTTTGAGTGTGCCTAGGAGCAGAGAGGAATGACGGCAGGCGTGGGAGGACAAAAAGCATTTCTGACAGCAACAGCGATGGGGCCGCTTTCTCCTCAATCAACCTTCTAGATCGTGCACAGGGCCATGTGTCGGCCTCAGTCCTTACCTGCAGTGCTTGTGGGACCCTGTCAGGGTCTCGATGACGAAACACTCGCCCTCGTTCAGACAGTAGGCCAGATCCTTGTCGCGGCATGGCTTGAAGTGCTCCGATCGCTCAGGGGGGTACGTGGGGGCTGCTGTGGCAGGGAGAAAGAGAGAGAGGGGACATTAATACTCACCCAAAACCCATCACAGAGCCTGCCTCAGCCAGTGAAGCAGAACACAAGCCACATGTTAGCTGGGCCACAGACAGACCCAGGTATAGACTAGTGGGAAGCAGCAGCAGGAAGACTGACCTGTGTGAAGGTCATTGCACAGAGGACCCAGTCTACTGCCTGTCTCTGCGTGTGTTAGTACCCACTGCCACGCTTGCACGCAACAAGGTTCGTTTCAAGACACTCGACACAGAAACTTAGGAGTGCTCGTCACTTAGATCTTTGATAATCTTGTAAATGACTTTGATTTCAATATTAGTGGGTGAATTGAGACCTTGAATGCTCTGTTGTGTATTGTGTCGCTACATAATGGCGGATGAATCAGTGATATAGATGAAAAGAGGCCCAGGTGACAATGCTGGGGAACATGCATCACAGTGAATAATAAAGGCTTCCCCCCCATCAAAAAACATCTCTTATACCTCAGCCTAGCCTTGGATATGCTTTATATAATGCTGTATCACACATGAAGTCAGTGTCACAGTGTGTCAGGAGAAAAAGAGCACAAAACGAAAAGAAAATGCACTCATTCTCACCAGATCCACTCATTCTTTTTCACTTTCTGAATATCAAAAATAAAAGTCATTACTATAGAATGAGAAAGAAAAAGAGAACAGAACTCGAGCTGTGCATTAAATTAATTGAATTTGACACGTTGAATTGGAAAGGGCAGCTGAGAACTGGCTGGAGCCAAAGATAACCTTGTAGTCCTTCACGCCCCCGTCCTGAAGGTGTTAATTGGCGGATTGTTCCTTTATGAACCGGGGGCCACATGGGGCTCCGGTAAGTGATTCACCTCGGATAGACACCCACACTGTAATTAACAGACCTCTGGCCTATTAGGGGAAGAGAGCTGCCAGTCCTTTAATAACTCCAGTTTCCCCCTATTTTCCGGCCTTGCCTTAGGTGCCAGGGTCACTTTGACAAAGGCAGGCAGACAGGAGCACAAATTAACTATTAGCCACAGCCGCCCTTTAAAAAGGTTAGACAGAGATCCATATACATAGGCATCTAATTAGAAAAAGAGAGCATTCACTCCATTAACTTAACAAAGGGAGTCGCCCCCCAACTCTTGGAATAGTCACTGCATAGTGCAGTACTGGCATTTAAATGACAATTCATTTCCATCCTCTCTTTACTTAAATCACAAGAAGAACATATGTCTGCCGATCCCATGACTCTCATTCCCAGTCCCTTCTGAAAATCAAAGAAAGACGGTCCTACTGCAAGTGTACATGATGCTGCTTTCTCCTGTGATTGGATCATCAATATATCGAGAAATCATTGCACTGAAGCCAGGAGAAGAAAAAAGGAAAAAGAAAAAAAAGCGATTGGAATAACATACATAGAGCAACACTTTCACTAAAACAAAAACCGTGACACAACCCCTGGCTGCTGCATTATCAAAACTGACTGAGAAATTAGACTCTGTGCCAATATCGATCCATTAAAAGTAGACTTCTGTGTGATCTATAGCACCTACTAGTGGTCAGGGGATGGAATTGCTAAATGTCAGGCCTTGGATTGAGGTTCTCTGCTGCAAATTAACAAACAAAATGAGTGACAAAAAGCTGCATTATCCAGGTAAATGGCACAGTTGTACAAATGGACGCACAGGTCTCAATTTATAAGAGCATTGCAACGGATAGCCTCTATCCATGTGATGTAAAATCTGGACCATATTCACACTGTTTCTCCCTGCCAGTCCACTAGGCTGATTGGCAATCTTTAAACATTGCTATCCCCCAAAACCTTCTCTGTCGGCATCTGGACTAGCACCACAGTCTCTCCTTGACAGTGCTACAGCTCTACCCATAAGGCCAGACTGCCTCAGTCTCAGGTCATTAGCTCAGATTCCCAACTACACACTGCTGCTTCTACACTCCCTTTAACCACAGAGACTCACTCCCAGTTACTCACCATCATCAAGGCACAACGTCTTCCTTTTACTCATGCTATATTTTTTGTGTTTGTTTTTTTTCTCTTACCCCTCCCAGTAACTAAGAAATTGTGAGTCAGGCAGGTTTCCCTTCAGCCCAGTCGATATTAGAAATGTTAGGTTAACAAAAGAGGTTCCCTCAGGTGGCATGTAAAAATGTCCTTCAGAAGTGACATTCCCCGAGCTCCCCCCCCACCCGCCTGGTTGATATGAAAGGTCAGGCAGCATTGATTACCTAGCAGCAGGAGTGACAACAGAGAGTCTGAGCACAAGCCTGGTCGCCGCTCTGCCGCTGTCGACTGAGCGCTGCTGCACTGTGACAGGAGGGCCTCTCTTACACAACACCCCACATCAAATCTATGGATCCACTCAATTCGGTGTCTCCCATCTCAGGTGAAACGGCATGCATGCTTTGTTGTTCCTGTTCAGATATCATTTATTTCCCTGGACAGAAACCACGGTAGCAGTTGAAATGGTATAGATATTGACCCCACTTTTCTCTCTTAGTCTGAGTTTTGCCACCTGTAACTATAGGGCCCCATCCCTGTGCTTTTTCGGCTTGCAGTTGCTGTACAACTTTTATGCATTTAAGACACCAGTAGAGTCTACAGAGTACAGAGCAACATCTTGGAAAATCATGACAAAATAAGAGGTCTGGGAGAGATGTTCTTTGAATCCTACAGTACCTACAAGGCAAACCAATTATAAAGACCCGTTCAACAGAACAAATGGTGAATAAACTCTGAAAAGAGAGAAACACCACTAAACTGGTGATATTTTGGCACAGGAGAAAGATTCTGCAACAGAAGCAAAATCATGAAACACCCATTAGCTTCCATTTTCTCTGTTGTTGTTCTATTTTGATGATATAGGCCCAAGGGCATCAAAAGCACAGGGTTAAACAGCCTCTGGAAGAGAGGAATGGATGCCTTTCTGCAGTGAGGTCAAGTCAGAAGGTAATGCTTTACAGTCAGAACAAATCCTGTGCACTTCCTCTATTCTGGTGTTGGCCTCAACCAATCCTTACTCCCAAAACCTGCCTCTTAACATTTACACATGGCATCACCTTGTAGGTACAGGAGATACTCAGGTGTCTTTCCTGTGGTGTTCTGCAAGAATTCACCATGAAGTTGACTAATACAAACAAACTCTAAAAGAAACGGAAGCGGATAAAATGCGTTGAATTTAAAATCACACAAACACAGCTTTTTAATCTTGTAAAACTGTGGAAGTGATTTACACAGAGTGACAAGAACAGTCCTATTCTTTACAGGGTCAGTTGGCTTGTTTATATATTTGCTTGTTTTTGTGCTCTCTCTCTCTCTCTCTCTCTCTCTCTCCACAGCAGGTTGTACGGACTCAGGGGTCATTCGCAATTCCTTGGCACAAAGAGAAGGGCTTTTTTCATCCCCATTCTCGGCAAGCCTATGATTTCACCACATTTCCCAGGCCCATATCCCTGCTGGGAGACTGGCCATCACTCATCACCTGCACACAATAACAGGCAATCACACACAGACAGCGGTGATCAGACGAGAGAATACACACGACACATACATGTGCACATGCTGGCAGACAATCAAAAAAACTATCCTAATAATAATTCAATTGCGTTAACCGGCTGGAAATAGCACACTTATAACAGCTGAACAGACTTGGGCTCCGAAGATCAAGGAAAAAACATTGACACTCACTCTGACAGGCAATCACTTGGATAGATGTCTACATGGAGATATGATCAGGAGGAAGCAAATACACACATGCACTCCATAGCAGCCAATCAAAAACAAAAAGCTGCTGCTTCCCTGCACTTGCACTTTCGAACTCAGTTGTTTATAAAATGGAAAATGCAAAAGCAGTGCAAAAAAACTGGGCTGCACTGATACAATACAAACCCCACCATACTACACAGCAGTGTTTATACAGTTTGTTGCGCAGTGAAATTGACCTGCAGCGGCTAAACGCCACACTACAGCGCTAAACCATCAAATCCCACTTGAAATTCAGATCAATTAAATCCAACCAGTGGACTGAAAGAGATCAATGAAAGCTTAAAGTGAGGGCAGCAGGTGCAGAGGGGTAGTGCAACACTGCACTGCAAACTGCAACAACACAAAAAAGCTCCCCGCACATTCTAATTGCTGGAGCTGGCTTCAGAAATACTTAACATATGAAAAAACGATGGAAAAAGAGAGAGAGAGACAGTTGGAAATGAACTGGACCTTTGCACTGCCAATTTAAAACCTTGTCCCCACAAACTGGATTTATTGCCCGACCTCCAAACATCACTCTAAAAGCAAATCAAATCACTGAAAGTGCACTGCACGGCCCTGCACTGCAACGACTAGCCAACGCAAGAGAGAGGCGGCATGCTTGTCAAGCGGGACTGCTGCAATGCAGATGTTTCACCTAAGTGTGAGAGAAGCGTTGCATGTGCCCGTCTCTGTGCCCGCTGCACCCGCCTCCTAAAACACACAAAAACGATCCCTGTGTGCCGTCGGCCCGTCTGCTAATACACGCTAGTAAAACGCCTGCGAGCCGGAGATAGGTAGCTCCTCTGAATGGCCTGTCTGTCCCGACTTCATCATGGCAAAAATCCCCTTTCAACATTTCAGATGCTCCAAAAACAAGGCTTACATCTGGCAGATGGCTTTGCTTCTGTGTATTCGAATATGATCCCGGCCAGTGATGACAGTCCCGCTGTTCTTCAGCCTTGCGTGCCTAGACAGTGCCAGGCCGGCCAAGCCTCTGCTAATATTCCCATCTACAGTGAGGGAAAAAAGTATTTGATCCCCTGCTGATTTTGTACGTTTGCCCGCTGACAAAGGAATGATCAGTCTATAATTTTAATGGTAGGTGTATTTTAACAGTGAGAGACAGAATAACAACAAAAAAATCCAGAAAAACGCATTTCAAAAAAGTTATACATTGATTTGCATGGTAATGAGGGAAATAAGTATTTGACCCCTTCGACTTAGTACTTGGTGGCAAAACCCTTGTTGGCAATCACAGAGGTCAGACGTTTCTTGTAGTTGGCCACCAGGTTTGCACACATCTCAGGAGGGATTTTGTCCCACTCCTCTTTGCAGATCCTCTCCAAGTCATTAAGGTTTCGAGGCTGACGTTTGGCAACTCGAACCTTCAGCTCCCTCCACAGATTTTCTATGGGATTAAGGTCTGGAGACTGGCTAGGCCACTCCAGGACCTTAATGTGCTTCTTCTTGAGCCACTCCTTTGTTGCCTTGGCTGTGTGTTTTGGGTCATTGTCATGCTGGAATACCCATCCACGACCCATTTTCAATGCCCTGGCTGAGGGAAGGAGGTTCTCACCCAAGATTTGACGGTACATGGCCCCGTCCATCGTCCCTTTGATGCGGTGCAGTTGTCCTGTCCCCTTAGCAGAAAAACACCCCCAGAGCATAATGTTTCCACCTCCATGTTTGACGGTGGGGATGGTGTTCTTGGGGTCATTCCTCCTCCTCCAAACACAGCAAGTTGAGTTGATGCCAAAGAGCTCGATTTTGGTCTCATCTGACCACAACACTTTCACCCAGTTCTCCTCTGAATCATTCAGATGTTCATTGGCAAACTTCAGACGGGCCTGTACATGTGCTTTCTTGAGCAGGGGAACCTTGCGGGCGCTGCAGGATTTCAGTCCTAGGCGTAGTGTGTTACCAATTGTTTTCTTGGTGACTATGGTCCCAGCTGCCTTGAGATCATTAACATGATCCTCCCGTGTAGTTCTGGGCTGATTCCTCACCGTTCTCATGATCATTGAAACTCCACGAGGTGAGATCTTGCATGGAGACTGACAGTTATTTTGTGTTTCTTCCATTTGGGAATAATTGCACCAACTGTTGTCACCTTCTCACTAAGCTGCTTGGCGATGGTCTTGTAGCCCATTCCAGCCTTGTGTAGGTCTACAATCTTGTCCCTGACATCCTTGGACAGCTCTTTGGTCTTGGCCATGGTGGAGAGTTTGGAATCTGATTGATTGATTGCTTCTGTGGACAGGTGTCTTTTATACAGGTAACGAGCTGAGATTAGGAGCACTCCCTTTAAGAGAGTTCTCCTAATCTCAGCTCGTTACCTGTATAAAAGACACCTGGGAACCAGAAATCTTGCTGATTGATAGGGGATCAAATACTTATTTCCCTCATTAACATGCAAATCAATGTATAACTTTTTTGAAATGCATTTTTCTGGATTTTTTTGCTGTTATTCTGTCTCTCACTGTTAAAATACACCTACCATTAAAATTATAGACTGATCATTTCTTTGTCAGTGGGCAAACGTACAAAATCAGCAGGGGATCAAATACTTTTTTCCTTCACTGTATATGCTGACATTATCCTCATCTGTTTTGCCGATGATCATTGACACACCTATCCTCTTAGAACGGTTTATATACAGACTGACAAGAACATTCATCCGCAAAGCACCTGCATTGCCTCGCGCTACATCAGTATGATGGCCAGCGTGGCATGAGAGAGATCAGGAAAATGTGCTTTGTAAATGTAATTTGGAAAAAAAAAAAAAGAAAAAAAAGACATTTTTATAATTGAATTTCGTGGTATAATGGACTGTGTTTGATGCAGCCATGAGTCTAATTAACCCCTGTGACTCTGCCACATGCGGAGTGGTCCAGTGTTCAGTGTCACCATGTCCTTTAAAGTTGGATGACAGGAAAGACAAGGGGACTGACTAATCAGCTAGGCAGAAACCTCTTAATGAAAATAAAGCGTCTAGGCAATTTGAAGATGAGATTATGGATGTGTTGATCTAAGACGCTCACATTGAGGGATGAAACGGGTTAAAGATCTTGCACAAAAAGTGTGCAGTGAATTTTGAATTCTGCCATGTCTTCGGTTCAAGAAGATTCATGATTTCTAAACTTAATTACAAATCCGAACTTGGAGATAAAGTTAAAAGTTGAATGCTGGGTGTTGCGTATCACCTCTGCACTGTCACACAGGACGTCCTGGTGTAGGTTCTGGAAAAAGGTCAGTCCATTTCCAATTCAGTGCATAAATGGGTGTTAATTGTGCTTAATGGTGAAAATATAAAGTGCATTTCAAAATATGAAATACAAACAACAAACAGACAGGTAAATACAACACTTCAGCATCTAAAACACAGGATAAATGTCTCCCCCTGAACCCTGTAACAAACCTCACTCACTTCCTTACATACTTTAAGCCCCTACCCATTTCCTGTAGTCGATTCCCTTCCTTCTTATTATAATGTAACCATTATTTCCCACAGGTCTGCACTCCCTAAAGCAGTATCCTCCTGCAGGATTGTGTTTCCAGGCCATAGTCCTGTAATGCCCTCATCCCACTGACCTTGCCTTAGACGTGATTCAACAGTACGAACCTAATCAAAAGCACCTCATGCTTGCGGTGTCACCAAGATACATATTAAATTGCTTGTTTTGTCATTTTTCTCCTGTAATGTACCTGTCTACTTTGCCATCTGTATGCTGCAGTAATGAGCCTCTTTGCTTTGTTATCAGAGCACTCTTATGATGTATCCAGTTGCTTCTTACAGCACCTCTGCTTCCACCAGCCCCTCGATCTCCAGCAAAGCCCGTCTCTACTGTCGCAGAGCTGCCTGTATAACTGAGCGGCCTCCATTACTCATCTCCCGTCCTCTGTTCCCTAAAGCAGAACAGCTTTTATCACTGTACTCTGGCATTTAAACAGCCAGTGTTGACACCACAAGTCTCACTTTGTGGTCTCCATCTCTTGCAATGTATAATTACTGGATTCTGCTTAGCCAGTCTATACTGGTACTGTAACCTTAGTATTTTTAACAGTGGATAGAATAATTAGAATTATGAAATGGTGCAAACCAGGAAACAGTCGAATACCAAATAAATCAAAAACACTTCCCACTTTAAGTTACAAGTAGACGTTTTAATAAAAGGTAATAATCCATTCAAAATTAAAGCAAAAGCTGTCATTTCATAACTTTTTTTTTTTTTTGGGCAATCAAAAATAAGATGCAATTCTCAGTGTGAAAAAGCAACAGGAAGTATGCATATTTGAATATAACCATCAGCAGAGTCTCAGTATTTTCTCTCAGGCTTTATTCTGTGCATGTTATTAGAGTTGGGAAATTAACAGAGAAAAATGTACTTCCAGTGTAAAAATGAAATTAAGAACAATAGCAAAGCCCTTACTCTCTAATATAAAGCAAATATTTTAGCTGACTTTATTATTTTCATTTGATTGAATGTGCGTAGAAAGCAGACACATTGTAATAAAAGGTTCTGCATTTTGGAATCTGATGTTTCTTCCATGATTGCTCTATAAAATAAGACACTAAGTGCACTTTGTAACGAAAAACACTAAAATAACTAAAAGTGAATTTCAGATTCAAAGGTGGGGATGGGCAATTATGCAAACATGGGTGTTTACTTGGCAGAAGCCAGTAAATAACACGGAGATCAATATTTGTATTTTATCTATTTTTTGTTAGAAAAAATGAGACCAAAATCAATCAGGAGTCATTTCAATATTGACATCTGGAGCTAAAGGCAATATCTGAATGACGATGACAGATCGCTACCTTTTCAAAATAGATTTCTGTGCTGCATGTATTAGAGTTTGTATCATTGGTGCCTTGCAAGCATTTCAAGAATGTCAAGTGCCCGATGCCTCCAGAGTCATAAGGTTTTAAGAAGAGAATGACATTTGGCCCATTATTGATTGGTTGATAGGAGCTTACAAGACCCAATAACCCCCTCAAACAGTTTGTTAAACATCCTAGTGAAGATGCTGGAGACTGGTGACAACCATTACTCCATTCTTCCTCCCATTTTTAAGAGCATTAGTTGTTGAATCGCAAAGGCAACACATAATCCAATAGACATGTTGTTCACCCAGAGAAGATCTTTCAGCTGAGTAGACCAGCTTGGCCACTGAGCTATTTCCCCTTACAAAGTAGTTTTTTTCAGACTGCATGGCAAAACAATATTGCCACAAATCCGGTGACCACACACTCCTGCTTTAAATATGACACACAAATCAGCATAAGGGGAGAAAGAGACTTGGTAACCATGGGTACACGTCCATTCACTTCCAGACACACTCTCTTAGAGCTGGGAAATTAACTTTTAATGAATTCTGCTGGCACAGAGAATTACGTGATTGCATTACAGCCTTGAGTGGCGACTGAATGAATCGACTATGCCAGGGAGTCCCTATACTGCTGTAGCCTCCTTTTAAACAAGCTGGTGAAGCTTTCTTATTGGACAGCGAAGAAACAAACTTCCATTGAGAAACATTTCTGTCAGTCTGTCTCCATTACTAGTGTAATATTGCAGTTACAAAGTAGAGATAAACAGCAGTGTGGAGTGGTGGTCTCCTGGACTCCTGGGCGGAGAATTGTGGGTTCAATCCCAGGTGTGGGACGCTGCTGCTATACCCTCAAGCAAGGTACTGTACCTAGATTGCTCCAGTAAAAACCCAGTGTAAATGGGTAATTATTATAAAAAATAAAGAATGTGATATATTGTAACAGTGTGAAGTCACTCTGGATAAGCGTGTTTGTGAAGACATATAATAATGCACAGAGAAGTGTATCTTTTCAATGTATAACAGCATTAGAATGCTCCAGTCTTCTGTTTGTGCTGCCTTTCTTCCATCATTCAATCATTCAACCATTCGGTTGAATGCACCTACTGAAGATTATTTTAAGACCTTCCACTGCTGGTGATGTAAAAAGGACTGGACTGAAAGCACGGCAAACACATACCACTTGAGACATGGAGAGAAAGTCTCAAATTGTGCAATTAATCATATAGCTGCACCAGTGAGGTAAGGGAGAGCTACCAGAGAACAAAGCCAGGCATAGCAGGCCCTCCAGGACGTTTGACACCCATGATGTTCTCAACGGGGAGCTGAGAGGAATGAGGAGATTAAAAAGGTAAAAAACAAAACAAAACAAAAAACAAGATGTTTACAATAAATGTGGGTCACTTTTTGGTTGGTTCTGGTTTGCTGTTCTCAAGAGAAACCTCAAGGTGTGAGGAAATAGCAAGGCGTCTCAACTCAATTCCTGAGGGGTCACAGTGTCATCTGGCGGCCACTCCACCCCCTCTCTTAATTATTTAACTAATGATTTCGCTCATTAGGAGGTGAAATGTAGCACTTAGCTGGTTCTCCCGTAGTTTCATAAAGTCGCCCATTTGATCGAACACTATTCTGCGGTAAGTGCTTTTCGCACTCCCCGTTTAGCTGCGCAGACAAGAATCAAAATTTATCCCACAAAAAATGAATTAGAGAAAAAAATGAATCCAATTCAAATGTGATTACCATCATCACTCACATGTCAATACACAATGCACCTTATTTTGCCATAAATCAACATCAATACTCCACTATAAACCTGAGGCTCAGACAAGGCAATTTTGCTTAATGAAGTAATGAATACATCAATCAATAATTTGGGGTTTCAGGGATTAGCTGCAGTTTGTGTTATTGGTGTATTTTATAGCATCTGATTGATCTCAGGGTAATACTAGCTATGTCCCCCAGGACTAATCCACCCCTTTCCGCTCATAAATAGAAACTGGACATTAATTCTTAACCGTAACACACCACCTTCTTACTTGCAATATAGATTACCATCAGCAATCTAAAATGGCAGATTTCTGTAATCCAAATAATTGTGTTGTCTATGATCAAATGAGACCTGCTTCAAATTAAATGTCTGTAATGAAGCAAGCCCTCATTTGGAACGGTCCCCCGGTGATAAGGATTGAATGCAGCGGGTGCAGAGATAACAAATCTGTCTTGTTTATGTTTAATTCACATGCGCTCAATCGCGAGGGACCAACACATTCCGTTCATTCCAGATTAAGATGAATTCCGTGGCCCTGTCTCGGCCCCGAGATGGATTCATTACTTGCCCGTGCATTATCCTACACAAAATCATAGTGAATTGATGACACTTTCATTTACCATCACAGAGCTAACAATAGACAGGGTCCCTTGGTTTTTATTTCTATTTTTGATCGATCTGCCTGCCTTTTCACATATTTGAAGCCGGTGCAGTTTCTTAATTAAGCTCAAGAGAAAGCCATTACTAGCGGGACAAGTTCAATTGTCTTTGCTCCGCAGCCTCTATGAGTCCTTTTGGTTATAATGAACTCAGAGAGGAGATGGCCACTTCATGCATTAATAAGTTAATCGCTCATCTCTGATCCTATTTAAACAACGTTATTCATACAATAACTTATCGTACAACGCTATTCATAGCATAACTAAGTCATTTCTCAAACTATTTGCAAATGTAAGTTATTCACATAGCTATTTTATCAATCCATTTCTAAATAGTGCATGCTTTTAACCGATAGAGAGACAGCACACATCAATTACAGCATTAGAGGTGAAGAGACGCACAAGAGGAACTGAGAAAATCCACATCCAAGCTATTACCTTTGCTGTCTGGCACCTGAACAGAATCAAAGCGTTCTCTTTAGGAAAATCCTGACCATTAAAGAACAACCAGCAGATATTTGGGAAGCAGCAACAATTCTAATTCAAAACGAAAACAAACCAAATTCATAAACAGAAATAAACAAAATGGGGGAGCGGGTTAAAGACCTTGCCCTTTGTGAATACTAACAGCCTCTCCGTGGGCATCAGCACCAGTCTGTCGTTGTATGAGCTGGTGAGGGGAACGCAGCTCAAATATTAATTAATTCTTCTAACTACCTGCGAGGGCTGAGCGAGAGCAGCAAGCTCCGACTCCTAATGAAGGACAGACCGGGAGGGGGTGCCACCCTGTGGGGCTGGCAGCGGGCCTCTCGACATCATCGCTTCAGCCTGGACAGAAACCTGTCCCCCTCACATCGTCTCTACACCAGCACAATGAGCCAGTGAGGTCTAAATAGCACATGAACCGTCATCTAGTTTGGTGCCACACATTTAATTGTAATGCAACTTTACTATTTACATATTTACGTAATCACTTATGTAACATAGCATTATGTTGAAATACGGTATTGTATACCTGTAAATCTACAGCATCAGGAAGCACTGACTTATTTCTGCAGTTCACATTGCTTTTGCCCTTACAAAGAATTCTTGGTTCAGGATGATTAATTACATAACAAAACATGCCAAAAAAGGCTACAAAAGGGGGGATATAAAATTTGATTATGTATATCTAATCTAATAATAAAATACACATATAAGGGTGCAGACATGGTCATTTAACATAAATATATCTATATATAGGACAGATCTAAGCTAGATCCTGAATGCATACAGTGCCTAAAACAAACAAAAAAAGATAAAAGGAAAAGCATACTATATATAGATGTATATATACACATTCTTCACATATCTTCTATCAAATACGTATGCTTTACATTTGTCTTCTGGTGGGGTTGAGGCGTACGCATTTCCTGAGCTGACAGATGTTCAGAAGGAGACACTCAGGGCTAAAATCAATAAAAGAGACGATTGTGTAAATCTAAGATTCATATCTGCAGGAGTCAATTTCTCCAAGTTACAGATACTTCTTCATTAACAGGCAGTAGGGGGAGGAAGAAAGAATCGTACAAAAATGAACTGGGAACATAATAGATAAAATGAGGGACACAGTTATGAGCCAAGGATTTTATTTATATATATTTTTGAATGGCACTTCAACAGCATTTATGTTTCTTCCTGAAGGAGATTATACTTGATCTTGAGATGTGAAATTATCATTTGATAAAGGATCCTCTATTGACAATACCTATCCCCTAGCAACCCAATACTTACCTTATTCAGAAAGTAATCTCCAGAGGTATTTACAATGCACCTAAATGCACAGCAGAGGGATTCTCTTAAAGCAAACGCAAGTGGCTTATTTTCCAGAAGTATTGTGACAAATGACTACCGACTCTATCCCTGCTCAGAGAACCTAGGCGCTATGTGAGCGGCATTGAGAAGGGTTGTTTTTTTATCTCCGTTCGCAGGCTGCTTGCATCCAAACGCAGTCATTAGCAGAGTACAGACGTGAGCTAAAACGGGCTGCTGAAGAACCCTGCTGTGCATCAAAGCCAGCTCTGAAGCAATCTGTCAGGTCAAAGGTCAAACACAGTGCACTGCTGCCGACCAGCAGAGGTCCTCGTGATGCGTTCGCTATGGAGCAATGCGATCCTGCGGGGCTCTTGGAGGCAAACTGAGCAGCACACAGCAGCTTCTTTTCATTAGGATCAGCAGTTTCACTCCACAGGCACTCAGGGGCCCCACTCTCTCCAGTACAGAGGTGCCAGTCAATGTCACCGCTGCCGCGCTCTCCTTTTGCTGCACAACGCTTAGCTTCAATAACTTCACGCCCCCATTAATTAGCACCACACAGCCCGTGATTAGCAGAGAACACTGAAATTAATGATCAGAGACTTCCCCTTCGTTCAGCTCAGCGTAGGCCTGGGTTGGGGAGGTGGTGGTGTTGAACTGTCATTCTGTGAGACACATGGATACACGTCCCATTACACGAATACTGAATGGATCAGTCAGGAAGGGAACTGAGGGGATGTCATGCAGGATGCGATCTTTCTTGCCATGACCCAATATTGGCTGAGCTGAGAAATGCCTTTTTTCTTTTTCGAAATACATATCAGTTCTCTGTTAAATTTTTCGCGGCTACAACCTCGGCCCACCCAAACATGGCCGCAATACTGCACTTGAACGAACCAAGAACTAAGGTCAGACTTTGCACACAAGCTTTACCAGACTAGCCACAAGGGAGTCTGCGAGTCAAACAATCAAACAAACAAATACAAAAAATGTTTCCCTTTGCTATGGGAGGAATTTGTTTCACATTCATCAAACCGGAGTGCAGAGACCAACATAATAAATGTCCTGTCCAACACAATTCTATTATTGCAATAATTCTATTAGATTTCCTCACCTCCTACCTTTAGATAGGGCTTTCCTGCACACACTTACACGAGATAGGTATTAAATAACAATCAGATTCCACTCATCTAAAAATAACTGAGATCAGAAAATTTCCCAAGCCATCAAGAGAAACTGTCTATTTGATCGGTACTCTTGCCACGTCTGCTTGTGGAACTATACAATCCACATCTCCTTTCAACAACTCTGCAATACTGCCTACAATGATAAATACATATGTAGAGTACACCTCCTTGCCCTGTGTGTCCTATTTTTAAACCTGGCATGTGTGTCATTGTGTCTTTAAGCTCAGAGGGGTGGCAGAAGCTGGCAGCACCAGACCAGGGTTGGGCTGTGGAGTGCTGAGAAGACACCAGCTGGAATGGGCAGTGTGCCGAAGTGGAAAAAAAAAAAAAAATACTGTGAACTTATGGATGCCATTCTGCCTGAAGCCAAACAGTCGGTCAACACCCTTCCAGATGTGCAGGTTGTGTGTGTGTGTGTGTGTGTGTGTGTGTGTGCGTGCGCGTGCACGTTTGGCTACATCCTGTCTGGGCCAAACACTGCCCTATCGCAGATCCTGACGCTCCTGTTACTGTGGGCTTGCCAAGAGGACAGGCTTGGCTCGCTGTGTCGACAGGTGCCCCGGATTTCATTAGACCAGCGATACAAATATGGAACAATCCGACACATTTTCACATTCAAGCGCAGTACCTCAGTGCTCCGGCCTCAGTTCACAACAGACAATCACAGAGATGCTCATGTGATACAATAGAACTACTTCCAATGTACAGCTCTAACATGCAGAAACCCCAGTACAACACCTCCTATCACAAATGCCTCCTTATGATTTCTTTAAAAAGGGATCGTAGAAGAGAAAGGTAAAAAAAAAAAATCATCTTCTTTTTAAACATAGAATACGTATTTACTGTAAGCTATTAGCATTTTAATGTGTAGGCATGTAATTCAGCAACACAAGCTTATTTATTTATTTATTTATTTATTTATTTATTTATTTATTTATTTATTATTAGTATGCAACAGAAATACAGAACAGTCTGAGCCAAGCAGACATGAAAGGAAAGTGACAGCACTCAGCTTTAACCACATATGAGAACTACATCTTATCAAACAATTACCAGCCTCTGCTGAACAACTTGGCATTTTTAACTAAAATAAACCCTAAATAATTAGATGCATAGATAAAAGAACAAGAAATATATATTAGTACTGTATACGCCGGGCCATCATGCACGCTCCTCATTAATTCTAACAAAATTCAAAAAGAAGGGGCTGAAATTTGTTAAGATAACTTAGAAAACTTATTTCTACAGTCAAGGAATTTATAGAATGTTGTAAATACAAAGAAATCTGAATTTCGGGACCTCATAAAAGGATTAATTGTTAACATAAAAATGAATAAACTGACTTACGTTTTCTTACCAATACTGCCACTCACTCATCTCTGCAGTGACAGAGAGAGAGAGACAGGGACATCCTGCACTTCCTTCATGTTCTGATTACCATCTTAATCACTGCTAATGGAGACTGTCCCTAACTTTTCAAGTGGAGCCACGGATACCTGCATGACCTGCCACACCGCCACGGAGGAACTTGGAGCTCCTCCAGAACACTTTCTATGCTAATTCAATTCTTTAACAGACTTTAATTCCTGGGGTTTCATTTTAGAAAAAATAATTCATTATATGCCCCTTTTTTTTTTTTTACATGCTCTTGCATTTTTGCAGTGCTGTCTTAATTTTGGGAGTATACCAATCCAGACACTGAATAAAAAAAATAAATAAAAAAAAAGTTAAATAATAAAATTGTTGTCCTGAACATACTGGCTTTCCTTTGCAGGTAAAGCTCTGTATTCAAGAGGCTTAATGTTTTCTAATAGAAGCAAGAGATGTCGATCTATCCAAACCATGGGACCTCACATCAGCTACTGGTTAATTACACAACACCTAATACTGAATTCAAATGTAGCAATTCTACAGTTGATGTCTTTAAAGATAAAGTTCAACTCACCACATCCCAAAATGTAGTATATAACATAACCACAATGTACTGTAAAGCCACAGAAATGTATAAACCTCACCAAAGAAACTGGGCATGCTAAATTAATAACAAACATGCACATTTCCCACTGTTCAGTTCATAAGGGTAGAATGCAGAGACACTTTGTGAGAGTTAAAATTTTCTCTCACTTTGCTGTAATAGACAATCAGCTTGAGAGGAGAAATCCCACCCCCCAGTAACTGAGACAAATAATGAATCTCTCATCATTGAGCTACACAGACCGCTACTGTCCGACAGGAAACGAGCGTGTTGCCCATATGTCCTGGGACACATGTGTATACTGATCAACTAATACATAAACACGCACACACACAAATCAACAACAGCTCAGAAACGCTGACACACACACTCTCACCCGCATACGCAAACACACACATAACAGTTGCAGATAAGACATGAAGCGACATTGTCCATATCTACACAAACACACTCACATGTGCGGCTTTCAGCACTGGAACGAAACCCAACGATGAAACTGTACAGCCAGCACACAACAAATAGAGCACAGAGAGGCTCACACCATCACCTGCGCTTGCCCTTCACATGCTTACCACACGGAGACCATACCATACAATGACGTAAAAGAAAGAGCTGCTGCTCTCATTGCCAACTTTGACCCTCAGCACTATGCCAGCCCTGCACGTCTCACTCTCGCAGTGGCAGCTCACATAGACAGACAGACGCAGAGAAAAATGTAATTAATCTCCCATTATCAGCCAACCCCCCGATGCACTGGAGGAACCGAGTATTCGACCTTCGAACAACCTCTGCTGCTGGCTTCAAAAGCAGCTTCCTGACAGGGATCCTTGGCTAGTGGTAGGGGGATACCTCCAGGCTACCACCCCCCAATACACACATTGAATTGAGAGAGGTGATAATAAACATAACCACAGTGAGATATCTATTGTGGTTATCGTTGTCAAAGGGAGACAGCTGCAATCACGATTTCAAAGAAATGTTAATTTGCAATTTCTAAATGTTTACAATTGTTTCTCATCTACTGATCATTTTCCAATCATTCAGCCCCAGGCGCAGACTGACTGACTGACTGACTGACTGACTGACTGACTGACTGAAACAGAACTGCGCTAACACTCATTTGCGCATTTGTTTCGTTTCACTTAATAGATTCAGCTTTCACTATGTAATAAAACCTCAATATCAATTGCAGAGAGAGAGAGAGAGAAAGAGAGAAAGACAGAGCAAGAAAGGGGGGGGGGCAGCTGAGGAGACTGACAACATTAAAGAGAAAAAGAAAGAAAGACAATTGAAATCACTGGAGATGAAAAAAAGGAACAGAACAGCGAGGCACATTTCATTTTCTTTTCTACAATACGACACGGTACAGCAAATATTAAAGGAAACATGGTCTCAGACTGAATGAAACGCATCATTGTGCTTTGTGCTATTAATCCTGGAGCCAAAAAAAAATAAAAAAACTGGGACTTTTACAGAGGGGGGGTTGAGGCAGTGGACAGCTCTGTGAAACCTGAGCGTAGTGTCATCTCGCATTGCTTTGATTCTGTCTGCGTTTCGCTGGGCCACCTATGGCAGCATTTGCCTTCTATGCTTTCATCACGATTTTCCTTGCATTGTCTGATGGCAATTAGTTATGTCAAGTCAGGCAATGGGAAGCAGGCTTTCAAAAAGGGAAGAATAGCACTAAAAACAACCGTAAGGGAGGAAACCTGCTGTGTAGAGAATCACGATCATTATAATAATCATAATATTCATAAGCATATTAATAATAAGAGTGATATGAAGAAGAATAAATGAATAAATCCTGCCAGATTAAACGGTCAGAGGCAGAGTGTTTCAAATAAAGGCTTCTCCGGTTTCCAACGCACAGCTTTGTCAGGGGTGCATTTTCTGAAAAGTATGATGAGCTAATGAAAACATTAGCCTTTCTGACATGCAGACAGTTACCTAATGGGGAAAGGTGTTTACAGTGCGAACAGGGAGTAGAGGGGACACAGCAATGGGTGACCATCCCTTACGCCCTGTCTCTCTACAGCAGCCTTTATCTGGGCCCGACAACCAGAATCATCACAACATAAAAAAACACACAATTACAAAGCCAAGATGAAAAAGTCTAAACCTGTCAGTCCCAGGCTAAAGTGTGGACAGCTTGAGAAAAACTAAATCTAGAAAAACATCTGAAGGAAAGCTAAACAAATCCCAGGTTTAAAAAGTAATACTCTCGGCCCCCAAAAACTCAGACAATATAGAGAGCAGCTCCTGTCACATTTAATTGTGCTTCACTTCACTCATCCAGGACAACCTGTGTGGAGGGAGAAGGATGGGATAACAAATATGAATAATCCCTTCCTTGGGAAGTTAAGGGATCAACCATCCTCTCTGGGAGGAACTCAGACATCAGTCTTATAGGAGGGAGTCGAGAGAAGATCTGCTGGTATAGATCGGAGATGGTTTTTGGCCACAAAGCATTAATCGAACCTCCACAGACAGACGCAAGGTCTGATATCTAAACCAAATCGCCAGGATCAAGATTGTTATCTAATACATGGCTGTCCAACAACTCACCCTGCTGCTCTGATTAACTGAGCACACTGTTAATAGTAATAATAATAATAATAATAATAATAATAATAATAATATAAATAGTACCAAAGTAATATCCCTCTGGCCTACCTTGCATTACCATAACTAATGACTTCCACCACTGAAACCTCACGATGCTTAATGTTGAAAGCTCATTGACTGTCCGTTGCATTGCTGAGTTTTTACCTCGAACTGTGACAGCGTAGTCGACCAATTAGTAATGTATCTCTCCTGATTCCACGGCATAACCCGGCCACCTGGCGGAGAACAAAGCTGCATAGAATCCTGCTCAAAAGCCCTAGCAAAGATCACCACTGCAAATAGCATTTATTAAAACTGAGGGCTGCCTCAATAGGACACAACACGACACAACACAATTCCTGTGTATGAGTGGACCTTTCCATCAGGTGAAGCCTAAACTGTCCAAACATGCAGCCTTAGGTCCAGGCACTTGACTGGCTTTCCATCCAGACTGCATTCACCTTCACAGAGACGCTGTCCCAAACTAATCTGATGACACTGGCAGGACTATCGAGCTGTTCTGGCTTGCGATTCAGTGGATCGTAATCGCTTAATACACTGCAGATTTCATTGGGGGGAGAGAAAAGCATCTGGAAAACACAGCAACACAAGTCAAAACAAACAAACAAACATCCCGGCATATTATTCACTTCCAAAGTCATGTGGATGACGGATTGAATTAGTTACTTGCATTATGCAGCGTTATCTGCCAAGACTGAGAGACGGAGCGGCAGTCTCAATTTACCTTAAGCCGTTACTAAGCTGACACCGTGAATAAGGGACTGTGCCGGATTGCTTTACAACTCCGGCAAGTTTCACAGCAATCAGCCACATAATTTAATGTCTGGTTTTGGAGATGATCTCAAATTCCCCTACCTAATTTGGCCTAAGGACTGCATTAATCTCCCCCCACATCACACACTCTTTGGCGAGGGGCCTGCAGAGAAACCTCCCTATCCTTGTCTGTCATGGCAGTGTCCAAATGCAGATTGAAGCAAAGCACACCTGCGATATAGTGTCTCATTTTAGCTTACTGTACACCAGGGCTCCAAGTGAAATATGAAACGTATGCTTTGTGGAAAACAGAGGTAGAGAGAACACTGAAAGGGATCACAATAAATCCCAGGCCCTGGCTGATTAGCAAAGAGCAATCCAATTAGATGTGGCTGCTCTGTCCTTGAGAGATGACTCCAGAAATCGACAAATAATAAACTCAGTGTTTGTAAGGTGACTACGTTAGCTGGCTTCCTCAGAACCGGAGGATATCAACACGAGGCAGTGTTAGTACAAGACAAGGGTCCATGTGGTTCTCTAGAGATTCTTCTGAGCCGAGGATGAGACCGTACTGCAGGCTCGGTGTGCCGATATTATTGACAGCAGACGCAGATACAGTATGCGCTATAAGAGCACCACGGTGTCACAGCCAAAACACTGCAGGGCAAATAAAAGACTGTCAAAGAAATTAATAATAAAAATCTATATTCACGGACACTGCTGCTTAAAAAATAATAAAACCGGAGCCTATGTGGGCATCTGATTGCAGTGATATAGTGTTACAAACAACCAGAGTCCCTAGGCAAATAATCAGAAGACTTCATAAACTGTCCGAGATCAGTCATACATAAAATATAATTAAAGAGACTAATAAAAAGAAAATCAATAATAATAAAAGAGATATGAAGCAAAGGACGTTATTTTAGTACTGGATTCTCTTTCATCCTTTTCCCCCATGCTACCAAATTGCTATTTTTTTTCTAATAATCTTAGACATCAAAATATTAATAAATGAAGGGTTTCAAGTTGTGATTTGGGATTTGCATTGCTCTTTTGATAGGCAGATTGTATTTTGTTAGTTATGGCCACAATGTAAGTAAATGGACTGAAAAAGAGTAAAAAGGACAACTTTGACAAAGTGATAATATCACAGAGCACAAACTGGAGCAAACACAAACACATTCACATTCTGGTCCGCTTGGCCTGATAAATGCTCATAAGCTTATGGTGTACACTCACCTAAAGGATTATTAGGAACACCTGTTCAATTTCTCATTAATGCAATTATCTAACCAACCAATCACATGGCAGTTGCTTCAATGCATTTAGGGGTGTGGTCCTGGTCAAGACAATCTCCTGAACTCCAAACTGAATGTCTGATTGGGAAAGAAAGGTGATTTAAGCAATTTTGAGCGTGGCATGGTTGTTGGTGCCAGACGGGCCGGTCTGAGTATTTCACAATCTGCTCAGTTACTGGGATTTTCACGCACAACCATTTCTAGGGTTTACAAAGAATGGTGTGAAAAGGGAAAAACATCCAGTATGCGGCAGTCCTGTGGGCGAAAATGCCTTGTTGATGCTGGAGGTCAGAGGAGAATGGGCCGACTGATTCAAGCTGATAGAAGAGCAACTTTGACTGAAATAACCACTCGTTACAACCGAGGTATGCAGCAAAGCATTTGTGAAGCCACAACACGTACAACCTTGAGGCGGATGGGCTACAACAGCAGAAGACCCCACCGGGTACCACTCATCTCCACTACAAATAGGAAAAAGAGGCTACAATTTGCACAAGCTCACCACAATTGGACAGTTGAAGACTGGAAAAATGTTGCCTGGTCTGATGAGTCTCGATTTCTGTTGAGACATTCAGATGGTAGAGTCAGAATTTGGCGTAAACAGAATGAGAACATGGATCCATCATGCCTTGTTACCACTGTGCAGGCTGGTGGTGGTGGTGTAATGGTGTGGGGGATGTTTTCTTGGCACACTTTAGGCCCCTTAGTGCCAATTGGGCATCGTTTAAATGCCACGGCCTACCTGAGCATTGTTTCTGACCATGTCCATCCCTTTATGACCACCATGTACCCATCCTCTGATGGCTACTTCCAGCAGGATAATGCACCATGTCACAAAGGTCCAATCATTTCAAATTGGTTTCTTGAACATGACAATGAGTTCACTGTACTAAACTGGCCCCCACAGTCACCAGATCTCAACCCAATAGAGCATCTTTGGGATGTGGTGGAACGGGAGCTTCGTGCCCTGGATGTGCATCCCACAAATCTCCATCAACTGCAAGATGCTCTCCTATCAATATGGGCCAACATTTCTAAAGAATGCTTTCAGCACCTTGTTGAATCAATGCCACGTAGAATTAAGGCAGTTCTGAAGGCGAAAGGGGGTCAAACACAGTATTAGTATGGTGTTCCTAATAATCCTTTAGGTGAGTGTATACAGCAGTGCATATCATTTACACTGCTAAGTTAGGGTTTCATTTCTCTGGCAGCACGTCTTCCCCCAGCTCAGGCATTTGTTGTCTGTGTGGCTTTTGCTGCCACACCTGTGAAGGAAAGCAGTGGTGAGGGGGCTGCGTGGACTCTAGGCCTGGAGTTCCTCCTGTGCACTGAGAAACGGAGAGACCATCACAGCTGACTGTCTCTCCCCTACTGCTGCTACAGGATAGCTTCCGGTCTGGACCAAGAGGAGAGGAGCACCAATGACTCTTCATGGATAACGTACACACATACCATTTAAAAAATAAAAAGGAAGGTCTTTCTCTAAGGTAATCTTCTCTCGCACTTCGCAATCACTACCGATGGCGCAAACAGAGTTTCTTCAAGAGAAAAATAGGATGTTCTGGTATTCCCATTTCCAAGCTCTCCTGTTCTCTCATTATGATGTCTGCATTGCTTCTGAATAGCCGAGAGCTGTGCCTTGGCTCAGTTCGAAGGCTTTCATCCCTTGTTTCTCCTTCTGTTCTGCATCCATCTCTGTCTGGAGTTCAGCTGCATGTCGGTAGGCACCCTAGAAAGCACAGTCGTCTTTTTTTTCAACACAGAATGGGGGGGAACCACTGGGTTAGTGCAAAATTATGATATTAATGATGGTTACAGGGGGGACAGATCTTTAAAGGCTGAGAAATAGTGCCGGAAATGAAAACCCTATAGTAGTCTTAGTCTTCCTGTGTGTACACTCATTTTTCCATTCTTATGAATAACGAAGCAAAAATGAATCAAACTGTTAGACAAAGAGCAATGTGGAACTCCAGACTCCAGCTGCTTCAAAATCACATGGATGAGTCAATGAAGGTATATGAATTAAAGCCTCTTTGGTTTCACTGCATTTTGGTCCGTGGGGAGGATGGACTCTGAGATTAAGCATCCGATTATAATCCAGTTAAAATCTTTGCTCTCAATATCTGTATGAGTTAGTCGAGGGAACAAAACTCTACAAACATCTACAAATCAAAGCACCAAGGGTCTCCCAGTTTCTTCCCGTCGAAAAAGGGAGCAACATGAAAAACAAAAAGGTTTAAATTCCTATTATACCAAATATTGTACTGTAACATGCCAGAAAAAGAGAAACTTGCATTCCTTATGACTTGAAGGTTAGGAGTACTACAGTAATACAGCATCAACACGTTTTATATAGAATAACCACCAATTTACCCAACCTCAATAAGGTACGTTTCTTGCCATTTACACAACACAGGCCAGCAGTTTTGCACTTTCAGAGGTGCTAGTAGAGGTCCTAAGAAAAATGCTGACACATTAGGTGAACTCATTACAAAATGAAGGCTCTTCATAGAGATTACATAGAGATGTTGGCTGGAACCATTTCTTACAAGCCAGAGGGGTTAAGTGGAAAAGGCCAAGGAAAAAAGTCTAGCTGACTGTGTGCATAGCCATGGACAGAAATGCAGAAAGTGGAGAGAAATATCTTTCTGACCCTCTCTGCTCCTAGCAACCACTAATTACCAAGCCAATTTCACACTGTGTTGTGCTCTTCCTTGCTTTACTGACCTTCGCTTTACCAAGACTCCACTTTATAAGTTTCAGAGAAGCCATCTGCTGCAAGCAGTTAAAAAGGTTTTCATCCGTAACTCCAGACTGTCATTCATCAAGCCCTGGGGAATACAAGTCTGGTTTGAGAAGTTTCTGCATGTCTTCTTCCAAAAACAAAACCAAATGAAACTAGAAAATGCCCATTTGTTGGCCTACATCACTAGGATGAAAGTTGCTCCAGTTGAGTTGGTTTTGGTGGACTTGACAATGTGAAGAAAGTTGGTATCATTCGTTTGGTGTCCAGCAAACATCTGTGAGAAGCACGTCTATTTAAAAAGACATACAAGACAGTGAGAGTCTAGCTGACAGAACCTCAACTGACCAGTAGACAGATTGGGGTCAGGAGGAAAGAGATCAATTGCAAAAGCAAGCCAAGCAGACTTTGTCAGGTCAAATAGACTCACCTGTGGTGCCAATCGATAGAGAGGAGACCTGCAATGTGGTCCTAATGGGGCCGAGGCTGGGTAAGCGGTGTGTGCGTGGTGAGACAGAGGCCTCATCAATGAGGAGCACAGCGTCCGGACCTGTTTTCATTTTCCTCACGCCTTGTGTTTGCGCCTCGCCCCCTCAGAATCACTGTGTTTTTCTGTTTATTCTACTGGAAAATCAATACCTATAGTATTAAACGGGAGCCTTTCTCTTCAGAGCGCGGTACTTACTGAGCGTGCGAGATGACACACCGGATTGTTTTGATTCAATTTGCCCCCGTTGAATCGCCATTCGCCTGGATGGGCAACAAAACAGAAAGCGCCTGCCATAACAAGTATGCATTCATTCATGATTAATAAGTGAAGAAAGCCGCCCCTGATAGACATCCAGGCAACATGCATTTCCATTATATGTAATTTGCACTTATTTGCTGAATGGAGTTAAAGAGGTGACACGGCACATTCATTCGCTGCCTTTGTGAAGCTTAGCGAACGGAAACCTTAGGGTCAAATCCACCTTGGGCCATCGAGAGAGAAGAATATTGCCATTCAAAGATCTATCTCATACACACATCACTGAGATACGTTTCTCAAGAAATACAGGAAAGACCATACTGTCACTGCAGTTACAAAGGAAAATAATGACAAAATGGAAATAATGCCATGAAAGAATGGGAAATATTAGTGTGGGTGGGTTATTAGGCAATTATTGCTCCACAATCCGGTTCCTGTTTTGAGGGATCCTAGCACATCAGTATTCATATGACAACTTTTTTTTTTTTGGGAACAGAAACATCATGTTAACTTCCACGCATGCCCTCTGGTTAAGGGCTCTGTGCCAAGACCAGCAGTAGGCAGAAGATGAGGTTAGATATGCCAAGCAGTTTCTGAATTTTGAAGACTTTCCTGGCAGCAGTCTTTTAAAAAGGATGAGACAATCCAACTGGCTATCAATCCAGCATCTCAAATACCTCTGACCTCTGTGTTATACGATAGGCATTATTGCAACTGCTATGAATCTATATCTGAAGTCTGGAGTGTTTTTATTGTTTTTATTTTCAGGCCTATTTGAGACTATTCAAATCTCATTATGTAAGTAAAACACACAGATTATAGTTTCAACATTTGACTCACTAACTTAAATTAATCTTTTGTGATTTTCTATTTATTTGGGCTGGAAGGTTTTACATTTTTTTGGTAAAAACTAATCTCAGAGTGCAGTCACTCCAAACAAGAACAAACATTTCCACATGTGACCGACAACGATGGCAAACAAAAAAATCAACTCTAGTATTCTGTGGAAAAGCCTCTGCACACTAAAAATCTTTTCCTGTAGACTGAGTCATCTTCCACTTCAAAGTCCCAGTTGCAGAGTATGTAGAATCCTACTCCAGTTTACATCTGAACATACTTTCTCTGAGAGACACGGGGGGTGTTTCAGAGGAATGCACAAGATGAAAACTACAAGGGATCCTAAAAAAATAAGTATATTTATAGATCTACAAAACAGTTGTTGGTTTTATTTGTATTAATTCCAAAATAAACAACATGCAGAGGCAAACGTAGGTATATAAAAGCAATTGACAGTACAGGTTCCTTCAGGTACTTCAACATTCCTTTATTGGGTCTTGGGTCTCTACTGGCCAATGCCCTTCCTTCTGTAATGCAGACAGAGGCCTGACACCACTGAGATACACCAACAGGGCTCCTAACGACCTACTCTGCACTTACCGGGCCCTTCCGTCAGTGAACCGAGCCCTATATGGGAGGCTCTGCTGATATTAACATATAATAATGGGCCTTGTTGCTCATTAAAACCCATCTCCTCCACAGTAGTTCCCAGTAATGGTGGCTAGTCACTGCTGCCATAGAAAACAGACATTACAAAAGGCCAGAGAAGCATTTGCGACATGCTGTCTCCCTTTTCAGTTTATTCAACCCCTCTGTTGTTTACGATGCAGCCTTGTGGCTCACTGCCGGTCTTTACGAGTGACTCCATGCGCATACTAGTCATACTTAATGAAGTGAGCATCTCGGATCATTTTGGAAACTACAGAGAGTGGTGATTGCACAGGTCCAGACTGGAGTTTATGGGATAGATACGTTGGTGTAATACCTCTCTCCTAATAATGCCATATACATGATTGATCAAAAACAGCGCAGCCCATAAACCTCTGCTGCTGGCTTTATCAAGCTAGCCAAATGGTACTGTGCCATAAATATAACCTGAATCCTTATTAAAATTATGAAAAAAATAAAATAAAGATTCAGTACTGAAACCACCTTGACATGCAGCTCCTAGGCTTCTTTGTAAATGGCTTTAAACAATTTCCAATTCCCAGTATAAGATTGTAACGCTCAGATTTACATTCCCTTCCCACTGCTATGCTATAAAACTCAATAAAATCCTAAACTGCCTTCTTTCTAGTCTGATTCACTTAACCTGCATTCATAGCTCACACAGGTCAACCCAGTGAAATAACCTGCAAGTGTATTGGTTTACACTTTTATAGCAGCTACTAAATTCATTTGCAATGGACAGATTCCAAGTGCAAGCTATTAGCAGAGTCCCGGCCCCGACTCTGTTAACTTCAGGCCGAGATGATGACACAAATACTTATTCAGGTGGAATAAAGGCATCGCAAATTATGTGATAATCAAATCAAAATCAATACAGGGCTACTTCCATGAATGGGATTGTTTATCATCTGACAAAATCATGTTTCCGGCTAAAAGCTGATTTGGGCTGCAAATTGAAAAGGGTATTCTGTATTTTTTTCAAACAATAACCACATGAAAATCAGGACCATATCGAGTAACTATTTATGATACAGAAATGCTCCTCTTCATACATGTATTGCCCCCTTTGGAGAACTTCTCCTTTTAAAGAACTGTGCCAGAGGACATTAGGTTTGATTTAAATCACAGTTATTTGTGTATATGCTTATAAAATGTGTCTGTCACTAAGCAACACTGCTCGGACAAATGGAGTAGTGCACAACCCTGGTCCTGGGGAGCCCCTATCCAGTTATATATGTCACCCCAAAACACATATTTCAAAATAAACAGCTTTCTAAGGATCACTTTTTAGTAATTGAGTAATTAAGCAATCCACTTCTTCAGTTCAGGGAAATGCAGCTGCTTTTCCTTAATGATCTCTCCATGTCTGGATTTACCAAAACAACTTTTTAACTGATCCGTAATAAAGATTTCCAAGTCTTTATCAAGTGGCACTTAAAAAAATAAAACTGTCTAGACTGGGGCACTCAAGAATGTATGCTCTGGTACTCTATACCAATGGTTCCCAAACTTTCTATGTGACGCCCCCCCAAGGGCATTTGGGTCACAGCTCTCGCCCCCCTCCGTGTCCCACACGTTCATATTAATATTACCTTTTTTTTTAAGCCCTAACATTTACCAAGGATGAATATACTTTAAAAATTGTTTGCATTTCACTTTTCACGATTTGGCCATTTACATTGGAATCTCTCTATGCATGAAGCTATTCTTACTCAATCTATAACGGATGAGCCTATATAGGAGATAATATATATATATATATATATATATATAGGAGACCGAATACTCGAAAATTCAACTATTCATTAAAGATGGCCACTATCGGCAAGTGAATCTAACATTCGACAGTTAAAATAATAATAATATTGATTTTATTTTAAAGCCTGTACAGTTGATTGGCTCTCTGTGTAGCTGTACTGAAGATTGAGGGTGGGATTTGTTATTTCTTGTCTGTGATTGGCTGACAGTGACAGATCTGCGCGACTCCGCCAATGGGATCGAATTCTGCAGATCTGCGCTGATCTGCGGCGCTACAAGAACGTGGCAAATGGTTTCCTCTCAGAGAATTTCTGCGTGGAAATACTTTGACAAAGTAAATTAAAACACTGTTAAGTGTATTATATGTGCAGTGCAGTTAAACTACCACAAATCTACAGCTGGGATGGTAACTGACCTAAAAGCCAAACACCCTTCTGCGAAACTAGCAATGACAGAAAAGGAAAGAGGAGCAAGAAACAAATATTAAAACACACACAGACAGCTATTGCTATACATTTTGTTTTCATTGGAACTTGAACGCACAGGTATGTTTCCGAATGTATTTAATAAAGTTGTTGTGTTAGATGAGTATTTTAAAATTAAGTTCAGAACTTCTTGCAATTGCAAAAAATTTCACATTGCATTATTTCGCATTTAATGTATTGTTTGTTAATGCGTTTCCAAAATATTGCAGCAGAGAGTCCTGGCGAGCTCGCTTCACACTCGATGACATTTTGGAGCTGCAAGTTATTCTTATGTATTTATTTTACTGTAATTATCGCCTCATATAAACTGCTGTGTATTTGATCTGAAACTACCAATCAGTGGCTTCACAGAAACTGCTGCCTGACAATCCTCTATTCTGATTGGCCAGGACTGGATATGGAAGAATCCAATAACCGAGACCCAGTTTCCACTCGGACAGTACAGTTTGTTTTTAATGTGTGTAAGTGCAGAAAAAGTCATTTCACAGAGAGGTCGATGCAAAAGATATCAGTTTATCCACTGCGGGGCGGCAATCAACAGTTGTCAGATCCCCTCTGGGATTTCTTGTGTCTCCCATAAAGGGTCTTGCACCCCACAGTTTGGGAACCTCTGCTCTATGCCACCAAAGGAAAGAAAAAATAAAATAAAATAAAGTGTTAGTGAAGTGAATGAACTAGAATCGAGATGATCAAGGTCTTTTCCATTTGGGGGATTTAAAATATGCACTTGATTTAAGGAATTGTGCCTATGAAGTGTAAGGGCCTAGAGAGACATGTCAAAGTTAGCTACTTAATTAAGTAATTAGATTAACTTAGTAACTAAGAGTTCGGGTGGAAAAAAGTACACAAAAAACAGAGCCAGTGGACAATTATGTTTTCCAGGCCTCATGTGAACTACAACTACAAAATCTTATTAGGGAAGAAGACAGATATGCCCCACAGTAGGGTAACCGTTTAGCAATAGGTTAACACTACAAATGAACAAACATAAGAAAGATGGGCAAAATTGTTCCATTTAAACATGAAACCATAAGGTCACTCCAGCTGAACAACTCCCCTCCCCCCTACTTCCTTCACTCCCATCCCATCCCTCTCTTCTTTCCTCTCTCTCCATCTCAACCCCTCTCTCATCCCGTGCAGGAAGTATAATGCTCTTAATCTCTCGGAAGAACTAAATTTAACGCAATTAATTATTTAACGATACTTCAGGCGAAGGTAACGGGTGGCTACTGAGGCAACTGCAGGGAGAGAGAGAGAGGGAGGGAAAGAGGGAAGGAGAGAGGGGAGCTGGAGAGTGGAGAAAGGAGAGATCTTGGGATGATAGGAAGACGGACAGGGAGAGTTAGTGAAGACTGTAGAGGGTGGGAGGATTGAATTTCAGGGACAGGGAAGACCGAGTGGGAGGGAAAAAGAATGAACCACCAGAGCAGACAATAAAGGACACTGACCTTGGCTGTCTCTTTCAAGACTCCCAACCCTTTGAAAGCTGTGAGCTCCCACATGCAGTCTGACAACAAAGCCTGTTTCTTCATCCCCCCTCTCTGCTCTCTGAATGTTTCACCTCCCTGGGCCACTTCTCCCACATGACAGACATATTCTTATGTGTATGAATCAGAAAATCATTGACTAATTATAGCCACTTCCCTATCCTTATTAAATACACACATATGATTCATGGAAGAAATCGTGCATGCAAAAGTCTCACTCCGTTTTTCTAATTTCTTTAAGAAAGACAAAAAAAAAAGTCCCCACATCAGGGTGTACATTCCATAATGCTTTAGATGACACACTTGAACCATTTTCTATAACTTTACTCTGTGCAACTTTTGTAATGTCTGAAAGAGCGTTTAATGTTATAATACAACACGCAATTACACAAGGCAGGCTTCAACGTTACACCACGAAGTGCTCTATAAATCTCTCACAGCCGACAGTATTTGTAGCGTCGGGGAGTTACATGACAGAAACAGGAATTTAGTTGGATAATTTCCCTCACAATGGCCTTCAACTATTCTTCTTTTGAGACACGGACAACAAACCTACACCACATCCTCAGACAAACTACTGTAAACACCATCTGTAAGAGCCTCATACATGCACTTTGATTAAAGGAATGTGTGTGTGTGTGGTGGGGGGAGGACAGATGTTTCGCATGATGGTCTGCTAGATGGGCTTCCTGCAAAGACATTGGATGGCATCTGCTCAGTGGAAACATCTTTTTAAATTAAATTACAGTGCCTGATTCACAGGGCTTTATCCCCCACCTCCCCATTACCCATCCATAGAGTTATCAGTATAATCTTTATGACAGGACAAATATGTTTGTTGGTTACTCAAAAAATGAACTAAAAATGTAATTGTGGTTTATGCATCAGCTTATGTTTTTTTCCTCCTCCTTTTGCCTTCTCTGTGGTGACAAAGGTGGCAAATCACTTTTCACAACACGTCGTCTTTGTGGCCTGGCGAAGGGTTTGATAATTGGAGAATGTGGATTATTCGCAGCAACTCTCTCTCAAAACATCAAGCAAAAAGCATCTGAAATGAATAATGAAATGCTCAGCAATGCATTTATCCCATTTTGACCAAACTAAGGGCAATAGCAAGGACCTACCCAGACACACTTCCTGAAGTGTACAGTTCTACAGTTCAGTAAATTTAATATGATGGATATCTTGAGGTATGGGCTTAAAAAACTATGAATGTGTTAGATTCACAGTTAAATGTAAGCTCTCTTTCTTTGCATTGTGGTTTACATTTTAAAAGCTCTTCTAAATATGGTTTTGACAGCTGTGTTGAGGTGCCAAGAATCGCATTTTTAAGATACTTCCCATTTGAATAATACAGGCAGGTTCTCAAAGAATATTGTTCCACAGCAAAAATAAATAAACAAATAAAAAAAAAATTTCCCATCAGTACTGTCTAGTGTGGCATAACAAAGCAACCAAAACAAAACAGCAAGATTTCCTCTCACTCAAGATGGTTATTCAAAGCAGGGAAGGAATGGAGACAATCTCAATTTTAGATTAAATATTTGATAATGGGCGATTACTGAAACATGGACAGAATATGCTTTATGCATGTATCTTCCAGAAAGTCTGATCATGTATGATGAAGTGCACACCATACTTCAGCAATCTGCAAAGCATACACCGAAGTGAAAAATGCAGCCCAGCTACCATCACTGAAAGAGTTCCCAAATGTGTATTCTCTGTGCATCTGTGCTGCTTGTGTGCAGGAGGTAGCTGACCTCTTCTCCTAACAACAGCAAGAAGGGAAGTTACAGCACCGAGACTGCAGCCCAATGCTGTAACACTATGAGCATTATCCGAGCTGCAGACCATTAGCTTTGAGGTGAACAGGTCTGCTGCTTGTGTGTGTATGAATTGCTCTTGCTGGGGAGTCTGAGGGTTTTCACGGCAGCGAGTGAGTGCTCTACAAGCCGGGTCTGAGAGCCACACAACATCAGTCCTCCAGAGATAGGTCGCCATTCTGTGCGAGTGTGTCTGTCTTTAGATGGGGCAAAGGGGGATGAGGCTGCAAGTGAGGCTACGACGGGCTGCAGCTGAGTGTCACATCATTAGTCCTCCAGCGAGAGGCTGACAGGGAACACAACGGCAGCCCAGCTACACATGCCCATTCTGGTTTGATGGGAATCACTCTCAGCCACCGCAGTGCATTGCAAATCCCTACACTTATAAAACGCTGTGAATCTGCAGTGCACGCCTGCTGGGACCCTCTCGTGAAGCTGCCGACTGAAGCTGGCATGGCTCGTCGAATGGTTAATTTTATTCATACACAAACTGCTTTGGCAGACACCATGAGCACAAAAAACAGGACAATAACATCAATCAGCCCAAAAGAGAGCTCCCCTGAAGAAACACTCTCTATGCCTCTCTCTCTCGATCAGAGAAAGTTATCAATCTATTCCTCCATTCCATGAACCAGTGTAACTGCAAAAGTTGCCACAGACCAACTTTATGGCCATCTCTGAAGGAATGGTTTGCCCTCTGGGTCTGTTCTGCACAGGGTACAGCGAGAGCTTTGCCGAGAGTTTGTAATGATCTCCGCATGGTTACACACTGTTCCTGCTACATCCTGCAGCTTTTCAAACTGAACACCACGAGATCTTTTTAAAATGTCTTCGGCAACATACTATTTTAAAGCCCTGGACTTTTGATTCCTATTCTCCTCATAGCTTCATCTAGAGTCTGACTACATTTGGTGCCACATAGGCTGCTGTTCCCCAGGGTTCTGGGTTGGGTGTCTTGCTGTTCAGTGAGCTCATGTAACCTCTTGATGATTTTATCAGGAAATACAATCTTGGTTTCCATGTTTATGCTGATGAGGCACAATTCTTTGCATTTCTTCCGGCATAAGCAGATATGGCAATAAGTACTCTGTCAGAGTGTCTTGCTATATGTTAGCTAAAAATAAACCCAGGGAAGACAGGTTTTATTAATGGTCTCTGGAAAGGGCTTTGGAAAATCAAACCTGCAATTCTATGCAACCCTTTTCCAAGAGTGAAAATGTTGTACAGTTATAAAAGAAAAAGTGTGTATTTTTTTTATTTCTGTAACTAGACTGGTGTTTTATGGCTGAGAATTATTTGTTTGATAAGATGGTTGTTGAGATCTTAGGACATGCACATCATGCCTGGACATGCTTTTAAGTTTTCAGAATGCAGATGCCACATGTCTGTCCCTCCCTCTGAAAACATCAGTGTGGGGCTTTGGAGCCTCTCTTGCACATTAGTAAACATCTGACATGGTTCTAAAGTCCATCTCCACATGTGCCATTTTCTCTGATGATTGGAGATCTAGAGCTAGTAACTCATATTACCATGTGTTTCCCATTCACACCCTTATTTGGGAACATCTTTTCAAATCAGCTGGGACTGGGGCAACATGGTTGATTCTCATGAGGCCCCAACTTGGTGCAGCTCCGATTTATTAATCATATTTAACTTGCAATTGTTTTGGTAGTACTGTGTTTATAATGCATTTTACGTGATGGTTTTAAAGTTATATCGTGCGGTGAAACGAGTTGTCATGTGTATGTATAACCGAAATCAGCAACAACAAAGCAATAAACCAAACAACCCTTTAATCCCACTAGAGTGATGTCTTCTTGAGAGGGAACAAGCCTGGAGAGGATTCTTATAGTTGGCACAGATACAACAGAACAGCAATGCAGAGTATGAAATTAGAAGGTTAGACACACAACAAGTGCTGTCAACAATCTGCAGGAGACACTGTCTGATTTCTGTGGTAGTAAAAGATTGACTGATTTCAAACTAGTCATGCCTTGCAATATAAGAACCAACTGTTCCAAATGGGGCTTTTATCTGTCTATTTAACCGTTTTCTAACATCAATTCAAACAGAGCTCTTGTTTTACATTCTCTGCAGCACCCTGGGGTGGCTTATTACAGAATGTCATAACTGAATATGTATTTGTGCGCTGTTAGTAAATCTGTATGGTCACAGTTTGCATGCAAATATAAATGTCTCATAGCATGATGGGGGATATTATCATTTCACAGGAGAAGAAACCATAAACTGCATTATTATTATTAATGTATGAATGCATTAGTAGTGGTTGGATTTCTGGGATGATGAGAGGAAATCAGTTTTTATTCTTAAACTTTCAAACACTGTCAATCCAAAGCCCCAATCATCCCTGTCAACCTGGCACCATCTGAGTGAGAAAGCTGATATTTTTAGTTTTTTCTAGGCATGGGGCTCATTTGCATTCTTAAAGAAAAAGATTTTCTAACAGGAATTGCGTGGACAGGCCACATGAGAGAGGGAAAGAAATAAGAAAAAAAAACGAGATTTGATGTGGGAGAGAGAGTGAGCAAGCGAGAAAAGACTAACAGAAGATAGAAAGGGAGGGACCAGAGGCAGAGAGTGGGATGGAAAAGGTAAAAGGGGGGCGAGATGAGGGAGCACAGATGGGCTGGGAAGACATTGAGATGCAGAGAACAGCGAAACAGGAAACGAAAAATGGAGAGCGAGACGGAGAGAGTCTTGTGTCTGCCATGCATTGACTCCTCCCTTCCTTGTCTCTGTCTTGGTTCAGGTTTTAATGAAAGGTTAAAGTGTCACCTCATCAAAGAGACTGGTTGGGGAGACAGGTTTCCATAGCAACCTCTCTCTCACACCGGGCTATCCTGAAAACAGCTCCTGTCGATGTTGCGAACAAACACCATCCCTGACACTCTGCAGTCTACAGCACAGCCCACATTCGAAAACAAGGAAAGAGCACTGAGCCCAACAAATCTCCACAACTCACAAGGATACAACTGTGGCTGGCCATACACGGACTGAAAGACAGGAGTGCCACACAACACTCACACCCCACTGCACTCCTACGCACTGCAAAGTGTCATGTACAGTACAGGTGCATAGCAATCCTCCCAGAGCAGATGCTGCATCTTGTAGCGTCACCTAGACATGCTAGACTCACGGCAGTACCCATGTTGTGCGCCATGAAAGAGAATGCCTGCAGCCCTACATTTCAGTTTTCCCCCCCTGTTTATTCTGCATGCAGCACACAGACAGTTTGACAAACACATCCCACAAACCACTTCCAAAGATGTGTAGTAAGGAATGTCTACTGCAGATTAATACAGCCTATAGGAGGGGGAGAGTATGTGTGATGCAGGATTATTCAAGGGAGGCGCATCCATTTACACAACTCCTATCTGAGACGGTGCCATGTCTCTCCAGCTTCCTATACTGATGAGCTGGACGATGCCCTGGGGTGTGGCACAGGGCAGAAAATGGGCAAGACAAACTGTAGCTCACAGAGGCGCACTGATCACCTTAGCTGCCCCGCAAATCGCTCCCAGTCACGGCACGGCTAAATGCGAGGCAAACTTGTTGTGTTGCCTGATTTCCTCTCTATCATCACTGCTGTCGTACAGAATAAGTTGGAAGCGCATGGCCCTGAAGGATAGCCTATCCCTACTGTAGCCTCTTATTAGCCCAGTGTGTGCACGCATGTGCCCATGTTCACTGTGCAGAACAGTGAGTGGATGTCAGGGATTCAGGGAGCTTAAAGTCCTTGGGTCCAATTTAATTACAACCTCCCTGGGGAACAGCATTAGCTCTCAAACACTAGCCAGAACATGGAGCGCTAGCTAGTGATTTGGAGGTACAAACTCATTATGAACGCTACGTTCACTGGGACATGCAAGACTGTTTTGTGATGCACAAATTCATATAGTCACGTTCCCATGATGCTTTTCTCATGTTTTTCCTCAGCAACAATTTTAATTGATGTGGGAATTAAAAACATGAAAATTGCACATCTCTTTTAATGTGTTGAAGGCTTCCAATTTTTCTTCGCCTTGCATTATTTATAACCATCTGCATACAACATCCATCATAACCCGGTTATATACAAGACTCCTGCTTTGCACCATTCATTTTACTTGGATGTGTACAAACGACTGCAAAACATTTCTCTCCTGCCCAATGAGCACTGCCCCAGTCATCGCTAGGGATGTTAAAGGAGCAGTGCGGATGTGTTTAAACTACTCTGATCTCTACACGTTAAACCCCCACTAGGTCCCCGAGGTTCGATGCTGCTTTCTTTGTGCCACTGCCATCAGAACCCCCACTGCTGTAATCAATACAACTGCTGTTTGACAAAATACAACTCAGAGCGGGGGTGTCAAACTCCAGTCCAGGGGGGGCACAGTGTCTGCTGGTGGTTGTTCCAGCAGGAGTTCCAACGACTTCATTAATGTCATTATTTACTGGAGTAGGCTTATCTTAAACTTACATATTGTATTTTTATAGCCGATACCTTACAATTTGCTGATGACTCAAACTATTGAATCCACAGAACATTTCAGAGTCTGGAGACAAGTGTGAAATTAATTCAGTTAATTGTTTAATTAGACCAATTAAGGACCCAAGAGTTGGGCTGGAACAAAACCCAGCAGACATTGCAGCCCCCCAGGACTGGAATCGGACACCCCTGACTTTAAGCTACACACACACACAGTATTATTATAATTGTTATTATTATTAGTAGTAGTAGTAGTTAGATTCTCATTAGACACTCAAAGACCCCCTATGTCTCTGAAGAATAATTACACACCAAGGTTTTCAAAACAACCCACAAAACATTAAAAACTTGTCACCAGATATGATACACACTCTCAGTGGGATATTGCTCAGCTGGGATCATACTGTCATTCGAATGAATAATACAAACTCTTTTGCTTTAACTGACACTTGAAGTGAAGGAACTGCCCAGCCTCCTAGTGGAAATGGTACAGATGTGTCTTCAGGACATGCAAACCACCCCACATTAAATATTGAAATGCAAATCCAGGGCCACGTGAATATGCACAGAAACTGGAGAGATGATTATGAAATGTTAATGAAAATTATTACAGCAATTAGCACAATGGTGAGTGGTCTTTCATATCAAACAAATACACACTATTGCAGTGAAACAGGTATCATGAGCTAGAGTTCGGCCAGATTTTTCTTAAGTCTCTGAAGTATTTAAACGGACACTTAACCTTTAGTGGCATTTAATGGCATACGAGTCTATAAAGGAACTGGCTATATCCAGTTAGTCTATTTTGAGTTAGAGCTATGGAGAATATTGACACAGAGCTGCAGAGAGTAAGTTATTGCCAGGATCCAAAATAATACGTAGAAAACAATGGGCAAAAAAATAAGATACTTTTTTTTTTTTTTTTTTTATTCAAAGAAGAGAAGAATAGTCTCTGTCCTAAAATCTATTTTCCCACAGATATGGGAGTTGCTGTTGCTGACCTCACTTAGGATTTTAAAAGACCTCAATCTCAGCTGCCTGGGAGCGATCTGTCCGGTGGAAATCCTAATTAGAAATGCCGGCTTGTGGAGTGCCTTTGCTCTTCACAGCCTGAAGGTGAGCACTGGGGGGGCTGCCTGTGGAGTTGGCAAGAGTGCATTGTCCAGAAGAAAAGGGTCCTCTTCGGCCTGATGAACAGATCTAACAAGAGATAATTTCTTCCGCAAAGGGCAGAGCCTGTGCTGGACAGTCCCCGAGTTGTTAATCATTATTATCGCAAAATGTCAACACTGGAGGCAGTCATAGAAAACAGCTCTCAGATATTGGCCGGTTCTCCACCACCTTGAATCCATATCTCATCAAATCTTGGAAGCCAGATGCAAGGCTAGATCTGCTCAGCACAATGGATTTGAGAGAATCCAAGGTTGTTGCTGGAATTGAGGACCCGGTAGCCTAGCTGGTTATTGTAGGGATATACTGGGTCATTCCTTCAGTGCACTAGTACACTCACCAATAATGCCAATAAGGATATAGCTTTAATATCTGGGAGGCCCACCTGAGATGCAGTGGCATCACATGCCAAAGGAAAGTCAATTCCATCTGCTTGAACCACAAAAAAAATAGGAGTAAGCACCAGCGTTTATGAGCCTGGGGTTTGAAAGAGGCTTCAAGCTGGCAGAGATGACCGCTAAGCAGTGCGCGGATCAATGCATTTGCTTGATGCTTGTTTTTTTTGTTTTTTTTTACAAAGCTTAGATAACAGGTCAGAAGTCAGACCTGGGGACAAGAGATACCATGACACTATACAGGCCGATCCAGGTCTGCCACACCAAGCTCAATCTATTTTGGATCAGATTAGCTGTCAAAAATAGCCTTTGACCAAACTCAAGAGAAAGGCGTTAACTTTGGATTTTATTTTGGTCTATGTGTGTGTGTATTTTACTGTTGATGGACAGAAAAATATTGCCATTAGCAGTTCTTCACTCAATCCCAGTCCCTAATTATGCAGTGACACTCACCCAATTGACTTGTTTTGCTCCCCCCATTATGCTTTCAATGTTATTATGATGATTGTTGTTGATGTTGTGTTAATTTGTCAGTTTAACACAGGTTTCTTCAGGCGGACTTTCTGTGTGTTTCATTAAAAAGGAAACGCATCTTCAGCTCCGCCAAGCAAAACCATAATGACTTCAAAATATTTCCTAAGCTGTGCCGCCACGAATGCTTAAACTGATTTTGCTATTAACACTGTAATTATAAGCAGTGATGGCTAAACAGCTGTTGGTTTCTGCCTTAAGGTACAGTAGACCAGTTCAAAATAAAAGCATTAACTCTGATTATACTACTGCCACAGCAGACTGAACGTGCAAAATGTTTCTAAAAACTTAAGCGATTTTTCTTCTCCACAAAAATGTTTTCTTTTTTTGGCTCAGGGTTTTAATAGAGGGATAAGACTGGATGTCAGATTGAGGGAAAGATGGTCTGCACAGAATCAAGTAAAGACTTTCAACATATGGGGAAGTGAGTTTGAGTTTAATTCCTGTCCCAAAAGAAAGGATTTTGATGGTCTCAGCCGAGGACCAGGCAGAGCTACTTTAAAACCCCTAAAATCTCCACAGTTTTCGGCATAAGCAGATATTTTCTATTATTTTGTTTATTTTTTTCTGGTGGAAGCCTGAGTGGCAGAGGGAGTTTAGCTCAAGTTTCTTTCAACATTGCTGGACATGAAGAAAGTCAGACAATTACAGAAGTGGACATAATAGGTGGACACAAGAACGATGACATCGAAATGAAAAAGTGGCGGCAATTCTTTTAAGCAGCAATGAACCTCCCTTCCAAATCAGCAGATGATTATTGCTGGGAGAGTAATAACACAGGCCACAACCAGGAGGTGATTTAGGTCACAGTGTCCCCTTTTGACCTTGTGCCACACAAAGCTCAATGGTAACTGTCAGTTTTAAGATGACTGCACTTGCTTTACCCTTGGTCTGAATTTTAACTTTTTTTTTTGTGGGCTATTCAAAACAAACTGTTCAGTACCCAATCCCACGCTTACATTTTCATCTTTTCTGAACTGAATGATTTATGACTGTAGCCCAGCCAGGTCCTCCCGGGGTTACACAGTAAGAAGAATGTCTGTCTCCAGTTGAGTAAAGTAAGACGACATTCTCTGTTCCCTGGCCCAAAGGCTCAACACCAGCATGATGGACAGGACAAAGATCAGACATGCAGACTAGACAGCAGCTGCTATTTCTCTCATGGAAATACTGAACACCAGTAACACTAGCTGAACAAACAACCATCTTCTAGCAAAGTCCCACCCTAATGTCCGACACCATCTGATATCGGCTCATCTGCATCCATGTAAGATGGGCCCGGATCTTCACAAGGACAATTAGAGAGTTCTGATAATCAGTGTGTAACAGTCCTAAGGACTTCCTGTATAATGGAGGTGGGTTCAGAAATCTCTACCCTGCAGTTCATAATGGTTAGTCATCTCTCATATTTCAGGACTGAGTCTTTACAATTCTCTATTATCAATTCAAGGTTTTTCATTATTAAAAAAAAAAAAGCCTGACAGCATCCCTTTCAAGTGTGTCATCAATTCAGCGCCGTTGGAACACACCATTACGAGGCAAACAATTCAGACAAGAAGTAATGCAGCAATACATTAATTTAACTTCCGCACATCCAATTTGTCAGTTCATATTACGTTTCATCCTGTGTTTGGGTTCTAGGAAGATTTGAATTCCCATGGTAGACTCGCCCCCCATCTCAGTGTTAAAGCGAGCCCTCATTAATGCATTTGTTGGAAATTAAAATGTGATGACACACTGAATGAAAGTTATGTTTTACTGTGCATGCCTGCCACACACAGATTAGTCTTTAGCAGTTTTTTTTTTTTTTGGTGCAACTTAAGCATTGAAGAACAGAGACAAATCCCAGCAGACACGACAGCCTTCAGGACATTCTTTTGCACAGGGATTTAGTTAAAAGTGAAAGAATTTGGCGTAAAAGCTTAATCAAGAAATAGAAGGAAACAAAATACACATGTGGTAATTAAGCTCTGGAAGCAACTTGTTTTATTAAGATTGAAATTGAACTTCCCCAAGGAAACAAAACTTAAATCGAATAAAATGAACAAGATGATTTTTGTCAAGCATCATGAGCATGAATGTCATTGAAAAAAAAAATACATGGCCTTCTGCTTCTTTATAATCCTGAGAGTTACCACCAAGCCACAGTTTGACAATAAACTTCAATAACTCGCTATTGCAAGCCTTGATTGACCATCAGTCTACTTCATTGCAACAATCTGTTTCCTGAAATCCACTGCCTGGGCCTCTAGTTTAAAGCAGGAAAAAACAACAACGACGACGACTTAGAAAGCACTTCATTAAATATAAGAACATGTGAGAACAAAGACCGGTGTCGGGAGAGTGCATCATTCGCACGATTAAGCGGCGATCGCATTTCTCAGCGCAGTGAAATGTCTTGCCTCTGTGTCCGGCGCACCAATCAAGACTGAGAAAATGTATAAACGGGGCAAAGTGTGGACTCTTCAGCTGTGACCTTCTCACCGACATCCTGCCCCCCCCTCCTTCCCTGTCCATTTTCATTGTTTTCCCCACCTTTTTCCAGCTCTGGAACAAATTAAGAGACCACTGCAATTTTTTCTTAAATTAGCATCTCTACATGTATGGCAGCCATTCCATTCCAGTGTCTGTTGAATTCCAACACAGGCACCTCATTCTACTGATTAGGTGATCACCTGAACCAAATCTTATTTAACAAGGAAAAGTATAAAAACCACTGCTGTGGTCATCACTATCCTCCTGCAATAGGACCAGCTGGAAGGCAAAAACAGTGCTAGTAGTACCTCAAAAAATAACTATTGACCAGGCCAAAAGAGTTGAAAAGGAAAGTTTTGATTGAGGAAAAGAAGGGTTCAATTCTGGCTTTACTGGCAGAGGGATACAGTGAGTGTTGGGTTGCTTCCATCCTTAAAATTTCAAAGACGCCGGTTCATAAAAACAAGGTCAAGCAGCAGACATTGGGGACAACAAAGCTACAGACCGGCAGAGGGTGAAAACTACTCTACACTGACCGGGATGAACGCCAACTCATTCAAATGTCACTCAACAACTGTAGGATGACATCAAGTGACCTACAAAAAGAATGGCAAACAGCAGCTGGGATGAGGTGCACGGGGAGGACGGTTCTCAACAGGCTCCAGGGGGCAGGGCTGAAGTTATGCAAAGCTACAAATAAGCCCGTCATCAATGAGAAGCAAAGAAGAGCCAGGCTGAGGTTTGCAAAAGACCATGAGGATTGGACTGTAGAGGACTGGAGTAAGGTCATCTTCTCTGATGAGTTCAATTTTCAGCTTTGCCCAACACCTGGTCGTCTAATGGTTAGACGGAGACCTGGAGAGGCCTACAAGCCACAATGTCTCGCACCCACTGTGACATTTGGTGGAGGATCGGAGATGATCTGGGGGTGCTTCAGCAAGGCTGGAGTCAGGCAGATTTGTCTTTGTGAAGGACACATGAAACAAGCCATGTATAAGGTTGTCCTGGAAGAAAACTTGCTTCCTTCTGCTCTGACAATGTTCCCCAACTCTGAGGATTGTTTTTTCCAGCAGGACAATGCTTTATGACACACAGCCAGGTCAATCAAGGTGTGGATGGAGGACCACCAGATCAAGACCCTGTCATGGCCAGCCCAATCTCCAGACCTGAACCCCATTGAAAACCTCTGGAATCTGGTCAAGAGGAAGATGGATGGTCACAAGCCATCAAACAAAGCCAAGCTGCTTGAATGTTTGCGCCAGGAGTCACATATATTCGCCCAACATCAATGTGAAAGACTGGTGGAGAGCATGCCAAGACGCATGAAAGCTGTGATTGAAAATCAGGGTTATTCCACCAAATGTTGATTTCTGAACTCTTCCTAAGTTAAAACATTAGTATTGTGTTGTTTAAAAATGAATATGAACTTATTTTCTTTGCATTATTCGAGGTTTGACAACACTGCATCTTTTTTGTAATTTTCACCAGTTGTCATTTTCTGCAAATAAACGCTCTAAATGACAATATTTTTATTTGGAATTTGGGAGACATGTTGTCAGTACTTTAAAGAATAAAACAAAAAAAATATTTTTACCCAAACACATACCTATAAATAGTAAAACCAGAGAAACTGATCATTTTGCAGTGGTCTCTTAATTTTTTACAGAGCTGTGTCTACAACTTAATTTCCCTATTGTGTGTGAATCACTTTCCTTTCCTCTGTGCTGGATTTCTGGGGATTGCAATGTGACACTTCAGATTGTCTCACTGTTCAAGCACAACTGTCACCAACCTCGTAATTGCATAATAATGAGCTTAATTTAAATAAATAGACAAAGCTTCTGTTTACCTTTAAAAGCATGCAAAAACACACAACATCCCTGCTCAATACATCACCTCGGAAGGACACCCGAGTGAAGCATGAGCACAGATCTCAATGTTCATTGCTCCCAGTTTTAATTAGCACGGACCTGTCTCCATTACAAAATGCTGACAGCCTTTAGGATGATGGCCAAGAGCAGGCAATTCAGGAACAGAAGAGCTTTGACAATAGCATAAGTACTGCAGTTAATAGGAATGGAAATGTTCAACTGCTTGAGCTCAGCCCCCATTAAACCTTCTCACAAAGTCATAGAAAGTGACTTTCGAAGCAGAAGTAGTATTGAGTCAGAACATGGGATGACAAACAGAAGAAGGAAAGCTAAAACCCAGAAGAAGTGAAGTATCCAGGATTCACTTCCCACTGTTTATTAATGGTATTACTCCTCAATGCAACTATAGTCATTGATAGCTGAAGGGGGATTTCATGTAAAATCAATTCATTCAATGGCATGAACAGGAAGCATTTAATTTGCTTGTTACTTGTTTTTTCCGCCTTCCTGCTTACAGTAGATGCTGCAGGGAGAAAATCGGCAAGATATATCCAGTGTCTTGCCAGTTATGTCCAGAATAATAATAGAAAAGCCTATTTCTCTTCCCCTCTTTCTTCACATTACTGTACTGTGCTGTGCTCAGTTAAAATCACACGCAGTTCAATCTCCTAACCTGATGCCGGGACTTCTAGAGGTGCCGCACAAAGGCCTAATCCAAATGTTAATGCGGTGCGCCGATAGCATAATATCAGACTGTCTGTGCTCTGCCACGAAGATAGAACCGATCCCGGAGTCAAACCATTGATGAAATCCGTTTTGTTGAAGCAAGAGAAAGCATCACAAGCAGGCCTCTCTCTGTCTCTCTGATAAATTGCTGTTCCCGTGGCTTTATTGCACAGAACAATCGCTGGCTGCTGATTGATTTAATGTGAAGAGATATTGATCACTTGTGCTGCTGCTGCCGCAGCCGCTGTGTGTAGGAGATTCAGCCCGGCACCGCAGATACAGGTCTGGATAGAGCTGGGGAAATTAAACCCACTACATCCCAACACCCCCCACAACACACACATCCCTTCAACACAACACACACACACACACACACACACACACACACACACACACACACTCCCTACCAGCCTCCCTTCTTCTCTGAGAGCCGATACTCAATGTTTTGTTTAGTTTTTTCCCTTCCCTCGCTTTTTTCTTTATTTCCAGACGGTTCAGGCGCAGTCTCCATCGAGAAACGCTGGGAGAGTGTGAGTGAGACAGGAAGCAAAACTGTCCTGACCCCAATTGAGATCCTTCTGCAAGTTTGCTGGACTTTTTTCCTATACACCTTGAGTAAACCACAGTGTTATAGAAAACATGCGTTTCACTGTATCCCCATGGTCCAGTGTAGCACATATGACAGCACTATGTTAAAACCGAGGTAAAAATAAGTTTAAACTGCAAAGAATCCTATGGTTAATTTACCAAGTGGACTGTGTCAGGGTAGACTGTGGAAAATACAGAAAGAAGGAGCAGTGCAGGGACAGGGAGGGCAATATTGTAAGGACAGTAGGATACGGTTTCTGTGGCAACTCACAGAAGTACACAGGCAAGACTTCATAATGATTATACATGATAAACATAACAATGTGTTATGACGTATGATTTCAAATGTCCCTCTGTATATCCAACTAGTTTCTAAATGTAAAATAATAATAATAAAATACAAATACAAATAAAAAAGCCTGCAGAATCCAGTTCCAGATCATACTGAACATTCCAGAAGGTGGTTCTTTAAACAAGCTGTTTCCACAGCTAAAACGCATGATGTGTGAAAATTTCCCCCCTACTGGAAAATCAGGCTCCTTCATGCTTGCCAGTGGAAGCACAGCTAATGTAATATATGCACAAGCCTTCGCTCACCTACTGTACACTCACATGGCAGCAATGAGTGAAGGCTGCACAGTGAGAAGAGAGGAGGAGAGAAAGAGAAATAAAAAAAGACAGCACATTTATTAGAGCAGTAAGGCACAGCGCCATGTTAATTATTTCCTCCCCGTTTCTGAGGAATTCACTTGTCCGACACACTGCATTTCCCCAATCCACAGCCGGGCACCCCTGCTTTAATACACCGCCCTTCGTGGCTTTGGCACTCCCCTCCCATTCATTTTAATTAGATTAGCTGGACAACCTCTAAAACAGTAATGTTTAAGGAGCTGTGTATAAAAGTAATGTAGAGTAATGCACAGTAATGTATAAAAAATGTATAAGGAGCCGCGTGCGTGCGTGCATGTGTGATAGCGAGTCTGTGTGCATGTGGGCACGCATGCTCCGGCAGACAAGACACATGTGTGTTTAGCTTTGCCACTGTCAGCAGGATGCAGCTGCTCAGAGCACATCCCGGGGGACCCACATCCCCTCTGCCTGCTGTTTTCCCTCAAGAGAGACACTTCAATCGCGGCGCCGCCTCCCGCGGTATGGTGGCTCACAGAGCACCCCCCACCTCTCCCGACTGAGAGGAGCGCGTCACAGTGAAGTCCCATTCAGGTAGGGCCTCCACCAGCGGGGGGAATATCTCAGAGGAATCTCAAGAATGCATTTTGAACAGTCTGCAGCAGAAGCACGAAGAAGCAAGGCCTGGTGTCCAATCGGGGGGAGATATGCCCCTTCAGCACCACCAGGAAGACAGAATTAGGGAGTCTATTGAGTGTGGACTGAAAACGTGTGAAAAGTAAATCATTTAGTTAAGTGGATTGTATAAATTAGCTCCCTAGATAGTCCAATACATGTTGTATTACACTCTTATGACCGGAAAACATCACCACAGGGACGCTAATGTGGAGACATTTGCATTGCAGCTCACATTGCTAGACTATTAATGAATAAAAACAAAACGATTGCAAACTATTCAGTTCTACGCACACTCTGTCAACTCTGCCAGAATTTACCAGACGCCCATATTTTATAAGCAAGTGTTATTATTGTTTTTTTCAACTGTCAGTTAATTTGAAATTTTAATTAATGGAAAAGGTTGTGACAATATCGAGAAATAACAACACTTGCTTGCAAAATGAGAGATTCTCACTCTAATTCACTTGAGGTATGCTAATGTTATGCTGTTAATAATAGGCAGGTATTTTTTACACAGCTTAATGTTTATTAGTGTTGATTTAACAAAGTTGGTAAAGTTGTTGTGAATTTTAAAATAAAGTTCAGAACTTATTGCAATAAGTCGCTATATTCTTTGAAAAGTCACCATCGACAGCTGTGGAAATATCGATATTCTAAATATTTATCATGCACATCACTATTAATGGGCCACAGAAGAGAAGAAACATTTTTTTTTTGCTCTATTTATCAGTCATAAGTCATTTGAGTAGTTTTAGGAGAGGGAGCAGATAACAGACTGCACTCTGGTAAATAAAAGAGCCCCCTGTGATTCCAGAAGAGCAAAATAATCTGAAAAAAAATTCTGAGCTGTGCTGTAGTTGACCACTCCCCGTCCCAGATTTGTAGCTTCACTTGGTGGATAAATGAAAAATGGTGTTTGTGGGGAAAGAAACAGGCAGGAACAAGCAGTAGCCAGCGGGCTGACATCAGGGCAAGGTAAGAAGTACAGAGAGAGAGGGAGACAGACAAGAATGCCATCCTGCCACGGTTTTCAGCAAACCACCTGCCTTTTTCAACACAGTTAAAAGTAAGGCTAATTAGTCCCCACATAAAAATAAATAAATCAAAACAAAGTAAAGAGAGGATCACACATTGATTAAACTTGTACAAGACTTTATATAATAAGTTTCTCATTAGTGGACGATTTTCCATGAAGGTGATCGATATTAAATGGATCATATCTGACATTGTGTCGAAGGTGGAGAGAAAAAAAAGAAAAAAGAAAAATTGAATTCAGAAGAGTTCCCAATTAAATATCACAAACCTGGAAGTAGGACATGTGTGTGCAGGAGCTGCAGGCTTGCAGGTTACTCTTTTGCAATGTCATCCATGCATTTGAAGGAGGTCTGAGTGAAAGTGCAGCTCTAGTTGTGTCACGTCTGGGGGAGAGGTGCATGATGTGGTGCAAATTGAGAACCTTTGAGTGAAGCAAATTCAGTTTTTCTAGAGCAGATGGGGTATTGTTTTGTTTGTGGCTAGACTTGCACATGCCCTTCTTCATACAGTCTGCAGTTGAGTGCATTAAAAAGCATTAAGATCCAGCATTAAATTGACTTTTACTACTGTACCCTCATTAGAGAAGTCAGACCACCAGTCTCCCTGTAGAACAAGCTCTGACAGATCTGCCTTGGACTCCTGGGGCTTGGACAAAGACAACGGTTGTCAGGGATCATCAGTGCAATATAATCATCATTCGAGCTGAGACACTGCTCAGTCTGAGACACAACAGCGGAGGCCGAATGGTTCTCAAGAAGAGGACGTGCAGCCCAGGGGGGCCTCGATGCAGCGTATATGACATACATAAACAAGTGTTTCTTATAATCAAGATAGTATGACAACAGCAGGGGTCTTGGTACAAAATAATGACAAATCGGCACAGGTTTAAGTAAATAATCCCACTGTGCGTGTGGATACAATATGTGGTGTGTATGTACAGGCCTGTGCTTTGTACACGTAAGAAATGTGTTGTTGAGATGAACTCATAAAAGAATTCCTTTGAACCAGAAATTAATTTGCAGTTTAAGTAAGATTTGCTCTAGTGGTGTGCGACCGTAGGCTGAGAGTTTGTCTTCCAAGGAAGACCACGATGGGATATATAATGGTTTTCTGTTTTTCTGGATTTTGATAAGCGTGAACCTGTGTACAATCATGTGAGTCAGTGTAAATATATAGATGTGTGTGTTTGCATATGTGTGTAAGTGCCCATGCTTGAACGGTCATGTAATAGTGTGTGTCTTACTATGATGAATGGATGAAGCACACCGCCGTTTTGGATTAGGAAGACAAGCCACTCGAGATGTCTGTTAGCATCTCCAGACAAGCGCAATTGTGCTCAGGAAGGAGATGTACAACTTTGATTTCCTTCCAGTTTGTTCAAACCTCCTTGGGGTTTTCTCTGAGAGTTCAACGGGCATCGGAAACATCTTACTGAAGCAACTGTGCAAATGCGTGCCTGCGTTGGCCTGCTTTTGGGGAAACCATTTTGCTAGGAGGATAGTGTTCCAGGTCAGAGAACATGTCAGTGTGTGCGTGTGTCTGTACAGTTGGAGTTACTGTCACTGGAGTATTGTGTAGAGCTTTATTTTGGCCAGTCTTGCCTCGGGCAAGGAGTCACCCCACCTTGTCCCCACTGGGGAGTGAAGAAAGCCAACGAGAGGCAATACAGAGCAGTCATAGTCACCTGTCAACACATCGAGCCTGAAGGCACCTTTCAATGCCCTGTCCCACACGCGCCGAGAAGGCAATGAGATCACATGAGGGCAATGCGCCGCGGTCAAAACCTCTGAGATTACATCATTGCCAGGAACACGACACTGTCTACCGTGTCGTGGGGGATTTGGTCAGATGAGGAGAAAATCTCTCTTCAAGTTTGCAAACAAAAGTAATATCCTGAGCTGGAATCTGGCCTGACCCCAAGTCTCAGCAAGGTCAAGCATTTGGAAATCTCATTTTCCAAAGAAGCTATCCCGCACATTGCCAGCACGACAACCGACGTGGCTGGACTGCCAATCTGGTCCAAGCCTGCTTTGTAATCTATTCCCTTTTCAATGAAGGGCAAGAGGGCAATTTCATTTTTATAAATAAGTAAAATCAGGCAATTTGCTGAACCAGGCATTTTCAAGCAGAATGCCATTTCGCCTGCTTTAATTTTTCCTTTTATTTTTTTCCTGGTCTTGTTTGTTCCTGGTCGTGTTGTTAAGAGTGCCATGGCCATGCTAGCTCACCAAAGGATGTTAACAAAAGCCTACGTTGATAATTGCAAATGTTCAGCTTGTCTGAACTCACTGGATTCTCGGACTGAACACAGACTCCGGCCCTAGATTGCAATCGAGCTCTTGCCACAATCACAGTGCTGTGATTTATCAGCAAAGAATAGGTGTCTATACTTCATCGTGCATTTACTGGTTTTACTGGGGCATAGCTGTGAAGCACTTAGTGATGCTTAGAGGTGAAGAAAAGAGCAACACAAATGTTGCTGCTGTTTTAAGTGGATGATAACAAACAGGGAAAAGGTTACAAGGAGGAAGTTATAGACACAGGCAAGTTTCTAAGTATAGATCGAGCCAGCCGACCAATTGATTCCCCTGGAAAAAAAACACATCTTGTACAGCAGTTTTTCAAACAGGTACCCCTGAGCTGAAGCGACTCAAACCTAAAAGCTAGAAAAGACAGGTTGTGGGTTTAAAACCAAACCTTAAAACTTTAGTGCACCAAATCCACGAGCTTTTGGCATCTCTCCGATCTCAGATCAGATTGTAGGAAATAAAGTACTCACAATCACTGGAGGGAAAAAGTGACTTTCTTTACAAATTTTAATAAACTGGAATATTACATTCACAGTCAGTGATGCCCCCAGTATACTAATTAGATTCAAACTTTTATCAGTGCTTCCAGTAATAAAACAGGACTGATGTCAGACAGAGAACACTCATTCACCTGTTATATTACTTGACAGCTCTAAAGAGGGGAAAAAAGTAAATAAATAAAGCAAGAAAGACTTTGTTCCACATTGGGGCACGAGATCCTAAGAGAACGTATTTCAGTACAATGGTGTACAGAACAGTGCTTCACGGCATCAATCACATAAAATCAGAATAAAGAACGAGTCAAGACTGGGAAATCACTAGAGTTTAGGAACATTATAACAGAAAATGCATTAATAGAGACCGGGTAGACAAGAAAGCCAATACCAAAAACAAGCCTCAACTTCAAACATTCAATCATGAAATCAGAACAAGAGCCCATTTCAAAACTTCACTACAGAGGTCCTGATAGGCAGCCAATTAAATAGAGTTTAGAGAATTCAGAACAGTAGCCAAGGATTCAGTGATATAAATATATATACAAACATTGGAAAAAAACAGATGTTGCATAAATGGATTTATGCAGATGCTTTGGCACAGGCCCACATACACTGTGCACTTGGGAGAGGAGTAGGACTGCATTGTATACAAAACAGATTTGTTTTCACTTCATCCTTTGTTTTCTACTTAAAGGCTTTAATATATCTGTGAATCCTATTAAATTGTGGATCTGCCTATGACATTTATCAGTCTATGAGTTTTCTTGGACATTATTTTGAAAGGTGCAAAGGTGGTCTTATTGAAGATAATTGTATACAGCACATCCACTCAACAAAACGGGTCATCCGGTGACCTTATAGGTCCATCTTGTTAGTCACAGCTCTATTCAGGAACTCTGCCATTGGCTGGGCTCAGCTGACATTAACAAAACGATACGTCCCACTGGCCATACAAACACACGGTGCACATTTGGTGTTTGGTCCTTCCAAGATGGACAGTTGGATTGCCAAAAATGTGTCAATGCAAGACTCACTTTACCAACATTTGGTCGGCATAGACATAGAATGAATCTGATACTAAACAAGCTGTATTGGGGTGCAATATCTGCATGAGCCATGCACTTCACATGCCTAATTTATGACTAACACATTTGTTGTTAAACTTCTGTTTACCTAAAATGCAGCCTGACAGTCCACCACAATTTCTGATTAATTAAAATACCAAGGTTCGTCGTCTTTTGCTTCATGTCTACTCCTATGAAGGTTTTTTAGCTAATGGGCCTTAATCTTTGGTCCAGGTAACAGGGTTCTATAGGTCAACGAATTCAATACAGTGAATATTCATTAAACAACCTGTGTTCCACAGTGATTTGCCACCGAGTTTAATTAGTGTCAAAAACAAGCTCTTAAAATAGACAGGATGCGTGAAGCTGCTGCCAGATATGTCTTCACACTGAATCTCATACATTGAATAATCGTCATCTGTTTTCAAATCCGCACTGCTGAACTGGTGCGGACTTGGTCTTAGGCAACTTCTGACGTGATAATGGTTTATAAAAAAGCTCTCTGGCAGAGTGAAATAAGCCTCTCAATCAAGCAGTCGTCAGATTTCTTTTTTATTTGGATCCACTACGGCAATAACCATCAGTCACACTCCGCGAGTCTCCGCTGTCAAAATATTTATCCACTTGGCTTCCGTGCACAAGAAGGAAAGGTTCACGGAGGAGCGTCTGCAGTTGTGCATGAGCGAGGGGGCGGCAGGCACCATGCCCTGGTGTCGCCTCTCATATTGATAAAGCACATCGGGGCTGTCCGTCAGAAGACAGAGGCCAGAAGACACAGCTGTCACGTGAAAGCAACGTCAACTTCACACAGCACAGCCCAGCACAGCCCAGCCAGTCTCAAGAGGGTTTTATTATAATAATTATCATTGATCTATAGGCTCATATCACTCAAAGTATTTACAAAGATATTAACGTATCGCCTTCAGGACACCCTGGACTTCACCCAAGCAAGAGAGCAAGGATTCAGTAGTGGATATAGCTCAATGGATCATATACAAGTTTTATGAGAAGTATTGCAGAGAATCTGAGATTTCTCTGTACTTGGGCTTTGTTGACTATATGAAAGCATTTGATTCAATTTATACAAACTCAGTCATCAGGGTGTGTAGAAATCAAAACATTGAGGAAACCTCTATAACTCTTATTAAAAATATCTACAGCTAGGCCACAACAACAATCTGACCCCATCAAAACACTGACGAGATCAAGATTATCAACATGTCACTGCTGATTCTCTCGTCGTCCCCCCGGTCAATTAAGATAAATCCTATAGGGCTAAGCAGAATCTTTGGGGGATTGTGTAAAATGTGTTTTTTCTTTCCCCCCCCTTTTTTTTTTTAATAAAAATCCTTTATGACAAAAACAAATTCAATAAAATCACAAGCATACAAATCATATGGGACTATATTAAAAATCCAACAAAGCCCCTTTCTTTATTTTTGACCAAGGGGAATTGGAGGAGTGCCAGCAAAACACCAACAAATCCTGCAGTCAATTATTGCAGAGTGAAAGGTGAAAGCTGAAAATAAACAGCCTTCCTGTAACAGCCGACCACAATACCGACGGACAATTTCTAGTAGAAGTGGTTGTCAGTCTTATAAGCCTTTGGGGAAGAAAAAACAAACAAAAAAAAACAAACAAACCAACAAAAACCCAACAGCATACAGCTACTATGCAATTGATCCTAACAATGGCATGAAATGCAGGCAACAATTTGACAGGTCAGTTTATAAACCTCTCGCTCTCTCTCTCTCTCTCTCTCTCTCTCACCCTCTCTTCTTGCAGACCTGTCTCTATCTCACGCTCATGACATCAGGCCCTGCCCTGCATAAACACCGCCCTCTCACTGCATTCCCTCCTGCCTCCCTTGCAATACTGCTGCCAGTCAATTCATCAGTCTTTCATCTCGGTCTGGAGGAGTGGAAGCTTCCGGAAGCCGGTGCCCACTCCCTCTCTCCTCCAATGTGTACTTGAAAACTCAGCTGCCATCCACAGTAAACTCAATATTTTTGCCAACTGTGCTCAAATGGAGCCAATGGACACAATGAGTAAATACATATCCCTTGAGAAGTCCCTGCTGCGTTAGGCAGTTTAACTGGGCAGAGCAGACAGCCGTGACTAAGGCCTACCAGCAGTCCTGTTAAAATCGTGAAAGTATTTTGCCCTGATATTCAAAGATGTCCCTCTCACTTTCAAGCATTTATCATGGCAGATGGGGAGATCATTGAGCACATGGTTATTATTATTTAATTTCAGTGAAAACGTTATTTGATGTGTCTAATTTCTATATATGGGAAACTCTGTAAGACTCTTGTAATTAAAATCCAGCCATTTTGGTTCCAACCAGGATCCACCCTTAGTCTTCATGATGGGCCAAAATGGGCCCCTTGCGATGTAATGATACACTGGGACACTGTGATTGTGGTGAGCAATTAATGTAATTTGGTTAACTCTGGTTTTCGAATGATGAAGGGAAAAATTTAACTGGCAGCGATGAGGAGGCAAGAATAAGCCACTGTTTTTGGTGAGATTAATTAGGAAATCAAATAAACTGAAAAAGCAGTTAAAGGGACATCATGTGATTTAAAAAAAATGCAACCAAGAAAAAAAAAGTCTAAGCCTCAGCACAGAAAATTCAACATTACTATTTCAATTTCAAAGAAAGATGGAGAGACAGAGCTAACGTGACATTAAGGTTGTTCTGACATGTAAATCAAATATGTTCTGTACAAACTGTGTGAATACAGACCGTACAGCACAGGAACCCTCTGTAAACACAGCCACCAATTTCTTCAAATCATTCACAACTGTCGCCAAACCAGGTGACAATTATAGGTTGAATGACATCCTGTCTTTGCATAACTATAATACGTGTGCATGCACTTGTGTGCCTTTCAGTTCCTCCTAATGCTTTTGCCGGTTACCTCAGACAGACTCCATATTTAAATAGAGAGCAGAGAGGGTGATCAATAGGCTATGGAAGTTCATTACCAATTCAACACCAATCAGAGCTTTTTGTTCACTGAACGGCAAGGTGTCACCGGATTCATCAGCCTCTGTATCGTATTCAATAGGGATTAATGAGCAGTCTGTACCCCTAGTGCTACCTCAACACTTGGGAAAGTCAGCTTATAGTTCAGTCCAAAAAGAAAAAGAAAAGAAAAGCTTTATTCAATTAATTTAAGGTCAACTGCAATCAAACCATTGATAATCTAAAGCAAACCGTAACACTTTACATTGAAAAGACAGACGGTTCCTCTACTGCTAACTGATATAAGTTTAAAAATTAAATGCTGGGCCAAAAAGTGTATTTCAAAGCATTTTAAAGATGAGCAATTAACCTGGTTACAGGAGCCTTGTTGAGAAGGAGGACGTTTCGATGTGTGTGGGTAGCAGATAACGCCATGCAGAGGGAACACAGTTGTGAGACGAGGAAACTGAAAGTAGAAGATTTAATTAACTTCTTATCTCAAGCAGAATCAGTTTATACAGAAAATGATGAGGCCGGTTGATCATTTTAATGAAACTTTGTTGCCTTGTGATTTTTTCTTCACGGACTGGAATGATCTGGAGGCGACGGTGTTGTTCATCTGTTCCTTCACGACACCTTACATTCCCAGCGATTCAGTGGCCAGATAGATGTTACCACACATATATCAAACACGCATCACATTGTGACATTAAGCACATTTTAAATTTGCATTATAATGCGTCATAACTATCAAAATATTTAGCTGGATGTGTTTGCCAAAAGCAAAGACAAAAAAGGCAATTTTTGTGGCCTGAAAAGATTCTCTCATTCAGAAAGAAAAGCTTTTCCGACAAAGAATATGGGGTTGTACAAGAATGGGCAAAGACTTTGTTTATATTCGTGTGATAGAGTCATGATTTTGCCATGCCCAAGTCCCAGCAAATCAGCCGACCCCAGACAAACTTTAATTTCATCAGATATTGTAGAACGAAGATGTGGCTAAGAGGTTTACCTTATTGCATCAGCTAACATTAAAAAGTCCCATGAGATCTCAGAATAAAATACAAAAGGGAATAAAAACAGAAGAGAAAAGCATTGCTAAGGTACATTACAGAAGATACACCAATTAACACTAGAGTACCACACTGTTCTGTTAAGCAGCATGTGGATTTTATAACTAAAAATACCTTCACACGTACAGCTTTCTAATTTTCATTTCCTTAGAAGAACGCTGCTTTCCTTTGGCTGCCACGAGCTCAGATAAATGACAGACAGAGACTGTTTAAGCCTCACAGACTGTCAGTTTAATAAGGCCATTAGATCTCAACTGGTACACAGTAGAGGAAAAGTGTTTTCATTTGCTTAAGTATGCATGAGTCTCCCTAGAAAAAGTTTGATCCATTAAAGGGGTCTTATATGCATACATAGCAGAGCTGCGTTTGTACTAATGAAGTCTCCTTTACCTGGTCTAGATCTGACAGAAAGCATGTCTGTCAGCTGGGTGGTTTAAATAGCTACCTCCAAAGGAAGATTAAAAGCATTAAAAGGTGACTATCCGTTCAATACAGAAAGTGTCCAGGTTAACAACAGTCAGATTCATATCTCAGGGTACATTTTGTAATCACTCATGCTTCTGTATTACAATTCTGAATCCTGTTTAAAAGGCCAGAACCAGTTCTCCACATCAGATTCACATTCAGTAAACACAATCACCACAGAATAAAACCAATATTAAAAACAAAACAAGAACGATATCAACTGTTACATCTGAACATCTTTCCTTAAATAACACTTCAATAATTCTGTTTCATGTATACGGTCAAACAGTAATGCTGGTTAAATGATTATAATGCAACGCAGTCCAAAATAGCTCAGCGCGCAGGCAGGTAATGCATTTCTTAAAATAGAGAAGTGCACTACAATGTAACTAACTTTATGGCACGCGTGGTGAAACTGCGATGGAAAAACCACATGGGAATTGCTCCAAATTCTCCACACACAGCTTAAAAAGGGCTTCCACCCCCAAAAGTATGTGCGAAAATGCTGTCGTGAGGATCTCGCTGAACTCTGATTCACTTCTCCCATCTTGGCCCCACTCCTTTGGCTTCATGGCCAAACTTTTATGAGCTCTGCATAGTGTGCGCAAACATATGCACCACAAAGCCATTCACAGCGCTGATGATGGGAGCTCTCGATGGCCGATAAACTCAAATTCTGTCATAATACTGTATTGTCTCCTGAGACCCAGTTGTTCTGACCTCAACTACTGACCTCAGTATTTTGCTGTCATTTACAATCTACAGAAGCCTGCTTAGACATGTTTACAGAAAGGGCCATAGAGATTATGATATTTCTCAATACAGTCTTTTTTCCTGTATGAATATAGTGCTGATCACAACTGACATGATTTCACAGAACACAGGAGAGAGAAAAAAACATGCTGCAACACCATTTCCACCAATTCACTTCGCTGAGACACTGAAACGAATGAACTCCCGATATGTGCACCAATCTTGCACCAGGCAGACAGCAAGGTGTTATCACATGTCTGGGGGGGTAGAGAAGGGAAAATAGATGAGTGATCTTTCTCTCACCCTGAGTGGAAAGGGTCCAGGAAGCTGTAGGCTTAAACTTGGCCTACAGTCCTGCTCTGGAGAGAACTTCTGCAGGCCAGGACCACTGTGTGTTTTTAATACAGTGCTTGCTGTCTTTGGAAGCCTATAACATGAACCAGATAAAAAACATCCATCAAAAAGGAAATTCATCTGATCAAATTTGTGGGACATGTGGAATTCAATTACTTCCATAGATGACAAACTTACAGGCTGTATTCATCAAACACATTCAAGCATATCTTGAAATGCATTAACATTCCCATTGAACAAAGATAAAAAAACACAAGCAGACTGGAGATTTCAATTTTTAAGACAAAACAGGCACACTATAAGAACATTTCTTTAGAGTTGCTGTGCATAAACAGCAACAGAATGGTTAAACACCATCAAGACACTCCTGAATCAAGTACAAATATATAATTTTGTAGTCTGTGGGAATGTCCCTAATTTACCAGTATGAAAGGTCACACTACAACCTCTGTAACATTATAAAGCTTTCCACATTGCAGAGTTTAAGATGATGGTTTATATATGTAGCATCCAGAGCGGGTCACGAGTGCAGGTACAGTAAAAAGGAAATTATTGAGCTGTAGAAGTGTTGTGCACAGACTGGTGCAGGCACCAAACTGGGCAGCTATCCAGGTCCTAATCAATGAATAAGTATGCTTAGTCTGGCTGCTTTAGGAAAATATAGACTAACTGAGGAGCTGGCCCCTTGCCAGGATCGAGACTTTTATCCAGGATGATATATTCTCAGGCATAATTTATAAATTGCTGTTGGTGGACAGGCAGAGAGATTGCCTGATTATGAATAACAAAGATGCGTTTATGTATTTTTAGTTGCATTCCTTCTGTTTAAATGGACCGCACTGCCAGGGAGGATGAGTAACCAGGCCTGCGGAGAAACTGCAGCACCCCGGCTCTCGCGCTCTCACCGTTCTTCCCTACTTGCAATCTGTTCAATCTCCTCCACCTTGAACTCGGGGTTTCTCTTAACTCTCCACAGTCTCCCCCTGTGCTATGGCCATCCAACTCTTTCCACCTCACCCCCTGTTCCTTCCTCCACTCTCACTCCTTTTCCCCACTTTGTTTCCATCCATTCCAGTTGTCCACCTCCCTCATCCACAATGCCTGGCTTAGAGAGGGAGACACACCAGTCTGTCATCCTACAGGAAATCCCTTTCTGGGTTCCGTTTCGGATGGTGACACCAATGATTCCTCTTCCACATTGCAGATTAAGGATCTAGACTCATCAAACCCGTGTCACACTAACGCGTTATGTGTTTACGTTGGGAATACATGAATGCACTGAAAGGGGAGAATCATGTTTCAAGGATTCATCACAGTTATAAGCTAGATGGAGTTTAGCCAACAAACTGCATAAATCCGTAAACAGCGGCTTGTGCTGTGCAGAGAAAAGACAGCTCATAGCACAGCCAGCTCACTGAGGGCTGCCCCACACAGATGAACAGACGCTGCCTATAGGGATCACAGAGGACCGTTGCAAATGAGGGAACATATGCAGAGGGGTGGACTTACAAGGATGTGGTGAATGAGGGGAGGAAGGGGACACACAGGGGACGCTTACCTGTGTGCACTATTGTCATTGTCGGCCACTGAATGCTTAAGTGCTTTGGCAAAACAACTAAATCTGATCTCTCCAATAAAGCACTTTTGGATTTTCTGTTTATTTTCAGGATCGGTGAGAGAGAGAGAGGCAGCTGGAGGTGTCTCTTTCCTCATCTCCACACTGCCTGTCCAGCCACTTTATCTTACAGCTGTAATTGCCTATAAAACATTAATTTTATTATTCCATAGCTTCGGCTGTGAGCAGCCCTGCCCCAAGGGGTCTTAAAGGCGAAGCTGATTACTCTGCCAGGACAAACGAGGCCCTTTCAGCGCCTCGTACAGCTCTCGCCCGCGCAGTGATTTAAGGGCAGGGAGAGGCAGGCCGATTGGAATGGTTTATTCCTGGACAACAACGCCCCCCCCGACCACCACTGCAGCACAACTGTTGCCACTTAGAGTCACAGTCACAAAGTCAGAGTGTCGAGAGAAGATACTAAAAGTGTCTCTCTCTCTCTCACTCTCTCTCTATAAAAACGGCAATGGCAAAAATACCCAATACAAATAAAGGTTACTTCTGCGTGAGGTGAGAGAGCAGCTCCAACTATAATCCGTGTAGCACTCCACCATGTGGCACAGTGTGGAGAGTGACAGACATAAATAAAACAAAATTACAGCCCACCAGCCTATAAACAGCGAGATGGTTGCAGTTTTTTTTAATGAATGTAATTTTGAATTTCAGCTGTACAGCTATGCCTTGCTGTATGACGAGCACAACACTAAAAGGCTTTCCATGTGGCTGAACACATAACTAGGCCTTGAAGATATATTACCTTCTTCTATTATGAAAGCTTCCAAAAAATATGTTTACAAAAGGCAGTGTCTACATTCTGGTGTGTAACTGTGCTCCAACCAAATCACCTGTCGGCTCCAAATACACTTGTAGGCCGTTTGTTTTTACATAAGATGGACTTAAAACATTCAAATCACAATACTGACAAATATTGGAAGCACAGAAAGAGCATTTTACATACAGACAGACTTACACATGAGTTTATGGGAGATTATTAAAACATTTAAGAAAGGAAAAACAAATAAAGTGCAGTTGTGTATGCACTGTGATTTCAGCCCAGTGTCTTGATCTGCTTTATTGTATATTATACAGTATCTTACGAAAGCAGCCTAGGTGGGATTTCGGCCAAAAGTTCATAGTGAGTCATATTATAGGGTGAATTCCCCGGCATTAAATTTCCCATGATTCCTTTCTGCCTTGTCAAGCTTATACTGGGGTTTTTGCCATGGCTGCTCCACCTAATGGTAGGCAATTATAAATAAGGCCTATCGATAGAGCTCTGCACTATAACCAGCTCCTGGAAGTAATCTGTTTAAATCAAATGTCTTCCCTCCACAACACTCGCCCAGCTCTTTGCTCACAACGTTCCAGCACACAGCAATATTTCTCCATTGCAGAGACATTGAAATACAGTACAGGCTGCATTTGACAACCAATGATTTTGAAGGCCCTAGAGAAATCATAAAAATAGCTATGGCTCCTCACTCCCTGTCTTGTTAAGCACACCGCACAAGGGGAAGGAAGGAAGAATAGAAAAAGAGGTAGAAAAAAACAGACATTAAGGTCATCGGATTCTTCTATGACTAAGTAAATCCTTCAGTGCGGTAGTTAGCTCATTCCTGGAAGAAAGCGAGAGCAACGCACATATTTGCTGCCAGTTTGTGTCTTTCAACGTCACAGATACCTGTTTAGAGATTGAGAGTTCAAAGTTATGATTCATTTGAGAAGCAGCACATATATTGTGTACCCTGCCAGAATGCATTCACCACGATGCCCTTGATTTTTCTATTCAGAGCCCTTAAAGGTGGATGATGAGAAATACTTCTCCTGTGTCCCTTTCAGAGGTCTCGTGGCAATTTTATTACCACTTTGTCGGAGTCCATATGTCAGCCCTGGCAATCTAAATCAACTGAAAGGTCTGATTTGTGCACTCTTTCCGAAGTTAAACTGTAATTACTGTTATGTTTGAACATATGTGCCCATGTCATGTTTAAAGTTAAGGTCAAATCCTCATCAAAACTGAAATATTCATAATGCAAAATACAGGTAGGGCTCCAATATCCATGGGGCCATGTACCATGTTTCTTCGAGTGTGTGCCATGCTATAAAATCCACACAGACTCAACCAATTGGTGACATTAGTCAGGATACAAATGTGGTACACTCGTGTGCGAATGACAGATCCCCATTTTGAGATCAAACTGAGTTCAGTCATCTTTAGTGACCACTCTGACCGCAGCATATACATGCCATTTCCAGATCAATCAGAGGTCTGTAAAACTCCTACTTACTATTACTATCAGCCTGTTTATTGATCTGTCTGTGCCCTTATGAAAATGGTTCATAGGTTTCTATAGAATTTAATATATTTACCTATCTATCTCTATTACATGGATTCCAAGTAATCATTGCATAATCATATACCTACTAAATGTTGCCTGTCCAAAACCAGGATACTACACCAGGATGCCGTGCTTCACCCATCCCATGGTAAAAAAATGAAAAACCCATCCAAATACATGAAATATGACTGTGTTGTAAAGATGCTGTTTATTATTTATTTATTTTGCAGGGTGCAGTTCTAACTCCTCTTCAAAAACACCAAGGGTATCCGTGGCAACAAAGACATCATGTTGGGATAGAAAATGCGATGCTCCCACCCAAACAGATTCATTCAATATGGCATCAAAAACTGTGCGAACGAAATAAAACCTTATACATCAACAGACACCAACTGTAACATAGTAATTGTAGAGGACTCAAATGGTACATAGACTATAGGCAAAGAGTATGTCTGTCTGTTGGTTCAAATACATAAGATATTATGTATAGATGTTTTTTGCTTCAGAAAATTATGAATCAGAGTCCCTCTCTGACTTGGACATTCATAGCGAAACAACGTCTCAATTCCCAACCCAATGGCTCAAACAGGCTCTGTGCAGTGAGTGTCAAATAACCATAAACTGCAAATGACACATTATGCATCACCAGGTGGGACCATCCTCAAAACCACTATCCAAGAGGAAATGTGTAATTTCAGAGTCCGATCCATTGTGGTTGCTTTAGGATGGACACATAGGCTATATCTAATCTGTGATATCCTGATTGATTTGTCCTAGGATACCTCTAAAAATAACACCAGCCGTGTAAGTCAGTGGGCTTTCCCAGGCCATGCTTTCAGTTCCATTGATTAGAGGCAAGCAAGACAAATCGAGATCATTAGAGAGAAAGACAGATTGAGCGTTAGGGATGCGGACAGATACAGGAAGATCGACACAGACGGATGGACAGATTGATAAATGAAAAAGAAAAAAGGATACATTGATTACTGAAAACACTAGTTCTTTCACGGGAGGAGTGTAGCACACAGAAAATACCACATGCAGGCACGGTGATCAAAAGAAGCATGCATGTAAATGACAAAATTAAAATGAAGCAGATAAGTGCCAATATGGACTCCCAAATGAGTATCCGGGCAAGATGTATTAAACATTACAATTGTATGCTGATTTTCTCTTATCTAGAAGGAAAAAGGGTTTACCCCAAAACATGTATTAAATATGGCCCTACATCAGGAAGATTAGCAATCGACAACAGCAGTTCCTCATCCTCAGTTTGCTAAAAAAACAAAAAAAAAAGCCACAGATGCCGAGAGCGCAGCCGCAAAGACACTCCTGCAGATGGGGGGTAATTTACAAGTAGCACCTCAAACTCACTCAGCCACAAAACCCGATATGGGGAGCTAACAGCAAAAACATGCCATGTCAGCAAGCAGTGGGTCTGGCAGCACCACCAGTGTGTGCAGAAATAAGACACTGAGACGAAGTGTAAGTGTTCTGGAGGTCATGCCACAAAGTACAGCTGCAGATGGCTTTATAGGATATTAAACACAGAGGGAAAATGTATCTCCTTCCATCTGTTTTAAAATCCGCCAGCTCAAGAAGCTGGGCTAAGTCAGTCATTTATAGACTGGATCGTAGAGAAGCTTGTATGGTGCTCTGAAGTTCACCACCCTTCCTGCGACGCTGGCCTAGGGAAGAATAAGCCATGGCTGTTTGAACTAGCTGAACCACCGGTAGGCAATGAATTCAAGAAACATCTGTATTCACAATGAGTCACAATGGCCTTAGTTGATTCCTAATCACCACTGACCTTAAACTAAATCATGTGCTACAATTCACAGCATGTCAAATAAGGCTTTACAGAGAAGGGAGTTTTAGAAAAGGTTATATACCATGAAAGGTTATTTGGCCACACAAAAAGGTCATTCAGCTGAGCTAGGCCACTTGGTCATTAATAGCCCTCTGTTATTATGGCCTACAGGAAGAAAGAAGGGTAATTGAAAGGTGAGCTAGTCACCACGGAAATAACTTTTCATTAGTTTATTCTCCTCTTCAGCGACTGAATGGAAGCCAATAGCCCTGCAGTTCTTGGAAACCAAGTTTGAGAATCTGTAATGATGGCCACTTTAAGAAGGCATCCACAATTAACATTCACACTTCAATTACACTCCTTGCCACAGGGGGTGTTGAGGCATTCATCTGAATGTAATATTTTAGAAAAACAATCAACATTTAATTTCCAGATTCTCATAAGCTATTACTGTTTGGCACGAAAGGAGGCTACAACTGTACAATTATTGCTAAGGCTGGAATATGGGCTCAAATTAGTGCCATAAGTATCGCATTCAAAAAAAAAATATTGCATTAAAAAAAAAAACGAGAAAGAATTGATGTTGAGATCATAAATAAATAAAATTGAATGCAAAATGCATAGAATTGTAAACAAAAAAATATATATCGAAAGCAAAAAAAAAAATGATAGCAAAACTCGCCTGCAGTCCCTGTCTGCTTGCGATGCTGCAATTTTTGCTTTCGCCTCCAGTTTCTTTGCTTTAGATTAAAAAAAAAAAATGTTTACGAGTTTTGGCGATGTTTTGTCTTGAGGGCGGGATTTACAGGGAGGCGTGGATCATGGGTCACAGCAGAACCGATTCAGCCACTCATTAAACACCCTGTGTGTGCAGACCTGCAGTCAAGAGCTGCATAATCACTGGATCCCACCGCCATTTGAGCCCATACATACAGCACTGAAACAAAACACAAGGATTCACCTGCTACGTGCACAATAACATGTTTAATATCATGTTCATATTAATGTAACCTGCAGAGCACTTTAATTAAGCTGCTCAGATAACACCGCGCCAAACTGATGTAGATCACGTCATTTAGCAAGAGGCAAAGAGCAGGTGATTTCCCAGTTTATGTTTAGGTAAGAAACGCACACACACATACATACATGCACGCACACATACACACTATATATATATATATATATATATATATATATATATATATATATATATATATATATATACACACTCACCTAAAGGATTATTAGGAACACCTGTTCAATTTCTCATTAATGCAATTATCTAACCAACCAATCACATGGCAGTTGCTTCAATGCATTTAGGGGTGTGGTCCTGGTCAAGACAATCTCCTGAACTCCAAACTGAATGTCTGAATGGGAAAGAAAGGTGATTTAAGCAATTTTGAGCGTGGCATGGTTGTTGGTGCCAGACGGGCCGGTCTGAGTATTTCACAATCTGCTCAGTTACTGGGATTTTCACGCACAACCATTTCTAGGGTTTACAAAGAATGGTGTGAAAAGGGAAAAACATCCAGTATGCGGCAGTCCTGTGGGCGAAAATGCCTTGTTGGTGCTAGAGGTCAGAGGAGAATGGGCCGACTGATTCAAGCTGATAGAAGAGCAACTTTGACTGAAATAACCACTCGTTACAACCGAGGTATGCAGCAAAGCATTTGTGAAGCCACAACACGTACAACCTTGAGGCGGATGGGCTACAACAGCAGAAGACCCCACCGGGTACCACTCATCTCCACTACAAATAGGAAAAAGAGGCTACAATTTGCACAAGCTCACCAAAATTGGACAGTTGAAGACTGGAAAAATGTTGCCTGGTCTGATGAGTCTCGATTTCTGTTGAGACATTCAGATGGTAGAGTCAGAATTTGGCGTAAACAGAATGAGAACATGGATCCATCATGCCTTGTTACCACTGTGCAGGCTGGTGGTGGTGGTGTAATGGTGTGGGGGATGTTTTCTTGGCACACTTTAGGCCCCTTAGTGCCAATTGGGCATCGTTTAAATGCCACGGCCTACCTGAGCATTGTTTCTGAACATGTCCATCCCTTTATGACCACCATGTACCCATCCTCTGATGGCTACTTCCAGCAGGATAATGCACCATGTCACAAAGGTCCAATCATTTCAAATTGGTTTCTTGAACATGACAATGAGTTCACTGTACTAAACTGGCCCCCACAGTCACCAGATCTCAACCCAATAGAGCATCTTTGGGATGTGGTGGAACGGGAGCTTCGTGCCCTGGATGTGCATCCCACAAATCTCCATCAACTGCAAGATGCTATCCTATCAATATGGGCCAACATTTCTAAAGAATGCTTTCAGCACCTTGTTGAATCAATGCCACGTAGAATTAAGGCAGTTCTGAAGGCGAAAGGGGGTCAAACACAGTATTAGTATGGTGTTCCTAATAATCCTTTAGGTGAGTGTATATATATATATATATATATGCAGTCACCTACAAAATTATTGGTGCCACTGATAAAGATGCAAATAAAGGCTGTATTAAATAAACACATGTAATATGTAAAAAGCGATTGAACTTTTATTAAAATCATGCTTTGTTTATAATTAAATTCCGAGACCATGTAGTTGCTCCACTCAGTCTGGGTCAGTCAGATGTGTTGCAGAGAGGTGACTGTCAGACCAGCCCACCCTGATCACTGATTGGGTCAGGAAGAACCGTCACTCAAACCTGCTGGACCAATGGAAACCCATGATCCACGCCTCCCTGTAAATCCCGCCCTCATGACAAAACAGCGCCAAAACTCGCACTGGCGGCGAAAGCAAAAATTGCAGCATCGCAAGCAAAGACAGGGACTGCAGGCAAGTTTTGCTATCGTTTTTTTTTTTTTTTTTTTTTTGCTTTCGATACATTTTTTTTGGTTACAATTCTATAAAAAAAAATTGAATGCGATACTTAGGCGCTAATTTGAGCCCATACTAGAACCTGGTCACTCAGACCAACAGAGCAGTGTCAATGAATTTGTTCAAAATCCCAAGTCAAGGGGGCATAGGATAAGATAGACAAGTGATTCATGCCTTAACTTAACAAAATGAGAATTTGTCTTGTCTTACAGGACACGGAGGTACAATGAAACCACCTTTGTAGGGTCATTAACAGCTTTTTGTGAGTTTGAAGCAAAATCCAAACATAGAACATCTATCTGTAGGCCTCTCAAAAGCAACTCCAACAAACTCCAAGTTTGACGAGAAGCTTGTGTGGGTTTGGGTTGAATTGATGTCCAGAGGGGCGGTTGGAAGGTGACTGCAATCATTCACCTTGTTACCCCAGACACATTAGTCAAAACCGCTTTTCGGTCCAAAGCTTGGTCTATTAGCCCACCCTGCTACCCCGGTCCTGCTCTCACGCCTCCTATACGTGATACATACACAGAGGGCCAGGAATGGAACGGCTCTTCAATAAATGCTTTGTATGCATGTCAGAGGCAAGGAAAGCTGCCATTAATCTCTAACAGGCAGCGGCTAGGAATACTGTTTCACAGGGGGGGTTCTTTTTTTAGCTAGCAGCCAACACCTAAACTCCAATCACTTGAAAAGCTACATCAATAAAACTACTTTCAGTGCACAAAGGTAGAGCTCGATACGTCTCTTTTGTCTCGCTAGCTCATGCAATGTTCTGATGTTCCTGAGAATGGATGGCATAATTGCACATAATGTTACCTATCAAACTCTGTTGTTGTGTGCAGTGCATTAATATCCATAGCCCAGCCAGGAGCCTGAGACAGCACTCTCATTTACCCACGTCGATCCATCATCTTTTCTTGTCACTACATAGAAGCAAGAGAAGTGCAGAGCTTCAACATATTACAATGAGCGGCCCTTTAAAACGCTCCCACAGTAGATGCTCCCTGTCTTGCCTTAAATTCTTCTCCGTGCTTCCGATTTCAAATTATGTACCAGGCAAAGTAGCCAGATATGGAAGTGTTAGTGCATGCTCCACTTTGTGCTCTGTGTTGTGTCGCAGATCCATTCCGTTTTTTTGATGTGTCTATCATTTTAATATGGCTGGACTCTATGCAGCATACCACAATCAAAGATATTCATATACTCCAACATAAACTGGCAAACTCCAGGCCCACAGCTACAATATTACAGAAACACACACACACACAGACTCCACTTCAAATCCAACTTGAGGTAAACAAAATTAACCAGCACAATGTTGACTGACTAGCGCTATGGAGCTTAAACACTGTGTTTTGTGAGGAATGATAAATGAGGTCAAGAACAGAACAATGCTTTATGAAGTCTAATAAAAATAAATGTGATAGCATGTTGCTTTATGGATCCGGCAATAACAACACAGCACATATGAAGATGTATATTCGCTACTTGCAAATCTTGTGTCTGCATTTATTTATTGTATTGTCTCCCACTGGAGACAGAAGAGCAAAATGATAGGTAGATCTGTAGGTTGTCTTTGTGACTTACAGAGTTGGGGAAAAGTGCATATAGCAGTTGTATTAGAGAAAACTATAATTACAGTCATGGCAACCGGAGAATTACGCTCGTAGAGAGGGACCACAGCTCTATTAAAGGCAAGAAGTCATCGAAGAATATACAAAGTCGTAAGCAGAAGAGTATTTTTACAGGATGACTCTCAATGTGAAGAAGCTGGAGTACGATATACAGTACTGTGCAAAGGTTTTAGGCAAGTGTGAAACAATGCTGTAAAGTAAGAATGCTTTCAAAAATAGACATGTTAATAGATTATATGTATCAATTAACTAAATGCAAATGAGTGAACAGAAGAAAAATCTACATTAAGTCAATATTTGGTGTGACCACCCTTTGCCTTCAAAACAGCATCAATTCTTCTAGGTACACTTGCACACAGTTTTTGAAGGAACTCAGCAGGTAGGTTGGCCCAAACATCTTGAAGAACTAACCACAGTTCTTCTGTGGATTTAGGCAGCCTCAGTTGCTTCTCTCTCTTGATGTAATCCCAGACAGACTCGATGTTGAGATCAGGGCTCTGTGGGGGCCATACCATCATTTCCAGGACTCCTTGTTCTTCTTCACGCTGAAGATAGTTCTTAATGACTTTGGCTGTATGTTTCGGGTCATTGTCATGCTGCACAAACAATGTGGGGTCAATCAGATGCCTCCCTGATGGTATTGCATGATGGATAATTATCTGCCTGTACTTCTCAGCATTGAGGAGACCATTAATTCTGACCAAATCCCCAACTCCATTTGCAGAAATGCAACCCCAAACTTGCAAGGAACCTCCATCATGCTTCACTGTTGCCTGCAGACACTCATTCGTGTACCGCTCTCCAGCCTTTCGGCAAACAAACTGCCTTCTGCTACAGCCATTTTTCTGCACCCCAGTTCCTGTGTTTCCATGCATAGTTGAGTCGCTTGGCCTTGTTGCCACGTCAGAGGTATGGCTTTTTGGCCGCAAGTCTTCCAAATATGGATTTGATGTAGATTTTTCTTCTGTTCGCTCACTTTGCATTTAGTTAATAAATTGATAAATATAATCTATTAACATGTCTGTTTGTGAAAGCATTCTTACTTTACAGCATTTTTTTACACCTACCTAAAACGTTTGAACATTACTGTATATATATATATATATATATATATATATATATATATATATATATTTAAAAAAAAGCAACAGATATATTTTACTGCGTCCATTCTAATGTAACATCAGAATTCTCATAAGTAACCTTGAATTAGAATGATAAACTTATTCATAAATAGAGACCAGGACACTATGCAGCCACTGGCTTCCACACATTAGGATTCAAATTGTTAACAATAGGGATCATTTTACCAGCATGAATATGGCAGCAGACAAGAACAAATAAATAAATAAGGAAATAATAAAGCTACATCGCCCTCTCTCTTTCATTTTATTCCAGCCAGGCTGTCAGTGTCTCAACACCCCTCCCTATATCCTCCAGCACCCACTCCTCAACCCCCCCATTCAGTGTGACTCTGCCAATGCATCTCAATTGAAAAGACTTTATTGGTATGACAAGATTATCCAGTTTGGCGATGGCAGCTGCAGACCTCAATAGGAACGTGGGGGTCACTGCAATTACAGCAGCACAATGGGCGTTTCAAATGAGGGCAATACAAACACAAGCAAATCCGTCTGCAGGCAGAAGTCTTCTGCAAAGTGACAGTCTTTACAGATCTGACAGCAGGACCTGAGATTGTCAGATACAACAGATAGCGGGAGCTGTGAAGTGAAAGAACATAGTGGTCTAAAATTACTAAAGCAATGGATGTAGTCTGTTACATGTTCACACGGCAGATGAATATCCAATTGTCTCACGCTAAGATTGTCTCCTCCACTAAATAACAGCATCCCATTGATTCCCACAAAGGACATCAGGGTACACGTGCACCCAAAACCAATCAAATTCCCTCATAGATAAAGAGTGTGAACATGTTTACAGATGGGAGAATCAGACGCTGCTCAGGAGGGAATGGGCCAAGTTTTTGTGACATCTAGTATTCAAAACAGACCGTTCTCCAGCCAGAATGTGCCCATAAAATACTAGCATCCTGTAGCACAAGTAGAGTCCAGCTCCTAACTCTTCAGTGGGGAGTGCATAACTGTTCAATGTTGTGCCCCATTTCTCTTGCTTTGCTATCACTGCCACTCTCTGAGCATCAGTCACTCTGTCAGGCTCATCCTAACACAAACAATTGCTCTCTCCCTTTCAGCTAAACCACAGTCCAAAGCCCCAATGGCAAACCGGCCCATTCAAATGTACTGCTTGTGCTGCAAGGTGTGGAGTCTCACCTCCTGCCTGTCACAACTCAATCGCCCTGCTGGGAAAATGGCTAAAGCAGGCGAATTATGTCTCTAGACGCAAAAGCCAAATTCTGACTGATGACCGCTCGCATCATTACCTGCCAGATAGATGTGGTTCATACATTGGTCTGTCGCCAGACCTGGACATTGCTCAGTCACCACGGTTCAGTATATGTGCAGTCATTGCCCTGAATTGCCTGTGGAGGCATGCATGAGATATACTGTTTGAGCAAAACAGTTATTTGTGGATGTTTTTTTTTTTTTTTTTTTAATAATTAAAGTTGGTATGTCACTGTCAGCCTAATAATTAAAATAAGCCTAGATAATACAACCTGCTTCAGAGGAAGGATTATGGGCATAACAACTGATTAGGTGAAGCAACTAAAAATAGGAGACACACAATAAAAGAGTGGGAAGAATTCAAGATGGGGCTCCTAACCAATTGAGGCTTCTTGCCTTCATAAAATCAACAGTTTCCCACATTTTAGCCCAAAAAGCCACCGTGCTCCTAATTCCACAGCAAAACCAACTGCAAGACTCGACCGCACACCGCATCAGGACTTTTCACACAACTGATTCCTATTCTTACATTTTCTGACTTTAGATACAGAAGGCAACATGTCTTTGTTCCACTGACAGTATGTATTTCATAGCGGGTGAGAGGGGATAGGGGCTGGCAGATGGTGCCAATCCACCCACTCTTGTCTGTGAGTGTGCATGCGATAGTGTCTCTCTACATCTGCTTGGCCAATGTATTTAAAGCACATAACTATGCGAATATGAGCAGGAAAGGGCATCTGGGTCAAAACAAATATTATTTTGGCTACATTCCAAAAACTGAACAAGCATGATAATAGTGGATGACACAAAGACTCTGGAAACAAAGAAAAAAAACATAACACAGATATGATCCAAATATATAAATTGTAAGTTAAACAGAAAAAAGGTAATAGTCAGATTAAATAGTCAGGGAATATATATTTTTTTCACACACACATATAGCCAAGTTACAGACTGAAACACATTATGTATGATTGACATACTGCAGTACATCCATCAACCTCAGCTGCAGCTGCCTATGTGTATATAAGGGAGATAAATCGGAGAGGTGCCTTTTATTCTTGCTGAGGATAGGGTGATCAATGCCTTTGAAGAGGCTTAAACTGTCTGCACCTCAAGGAAAGTTAATGCTGAAACATTTAAAGTGAAATACATCAGCGAGAGAGAATTCCTCTGGTCTCAGGCCATTTGAGAATGAAAAGTGTAGCCATTTCAGCACCAGGTGTCTCGGACAGCTCCCTGGACCTGCTCTATATAGCAGCCTGCCTGCCTGAGAGATCTGAGCCTGAATTCTCTCTCACACGCTTGTGTTGAATCTCCACTCACATGCATGGAAGTTCATTTAGGACTCAGTGAAAATAAACAAACACTGTCACAATATCACAAGTGAACAAAGGGCTATGAGTACATTGTAATGTGGAACGAGCAACTAAACAGACACCTCCGATGTGAGAAGGGAGATTATTAAATTATGAAATCCAAGCATTTAAATAGAAACAATTGCCTCATTTGAGAAGGAAAAAGGACCTAATTGACTAGTGGCTTTGTATAATTGATAAGTATTTTCATTATGACAAACAGCAACATGCGGTTCATTTGGACCACAACCATGATTCATGTTTTTGTACTCTTTCACGGGAGACACACATGAAAAAAGGCTAAAGGGGAAAAGATACAAAATAGATAGTGGATATTTGTGAGTCTGCCCTATTTGCTCAGGATGCTACTGCTTATTAAAGCTGTGTCCTGAAGTCATTGTACATTTAGTCAAACTATAAATCCGATTGCATGAACAAGGTTTATGTTTTTCATATCATATCATACACTGTCCCCTTTACTGGTAGAAAAAAAGGAAAAAAGGTCTCGGTGGATTTGAAGAGATCACAGACAATGACAATTTGGAGCCTAATCCCGGGGACAGGATGTATGTACAGTGAGGATGTTATGAAAGCGCTTGAATGTATTCAGTGTGGAAATAGGGCAAGCTAATGGGACTCTCTGAAATCCAAATTAGTTTCACAAGAGAGAGTTCCTGCGGCAGGAAAAGGCAGGATTCAGTCTGAATGCAGGAGATCTCGGTGCTGTACATCACACAATGACATCCTGGGTTCATTCGGTTATTATCCTCTTTACTGTGAGAAGCGCAGGACTTGGGGGAATTCACTTACAGCAATGCTAAAAAAAAACTCATTTAAAAAACTTGCAGAGGACAATTGATTCATATTGTCTGATCGGAGAGCAGACATCTTACTATTTCAGGATCGGCACTGTGGCTGAATGGTTTCACGGTCTCCTGTTCTTGTGAGTCTTCCAAATTAGAGTTGTCCATAAAAAAAAATAAAGATATCAAAAAGATTTAACTGACATAATATGTCTTAGCCAAAGTAAGCAGCCCAAAGCAAAGCATCAACGATAGCACAGCAGGACACTAACACAGATAGGTGTTTAGTGGCCACTCCCTTGAGCACCTATTGTGGCAGTTCCCCCCCAGGCTACAAAGCACACCACACCACAGCCTGGCTACCACAAGAGGAAATGCAAGGAAGGTTATTGGTTTCCACATTGTAGGGGGTAGGGGGAGGATTGACTCAGGCAAATCTGTACACCATTGGATTTGTCCATGTTGACACTGTTTTTTTTTTTTGTTGGACAGAGGTTCTTGGTTTGAGGCCCAGTGTGAGAGATCTGGCACAGAAGGATGCCCCGCAAAGTGCCCTACAGGGAGAGAGGCCAGGCAGTCTTGCCTTCAACAACACTGTGAGCCTTTAATCTCCTCACTGAGGCATGCCGCTTCGGCAGAACAGATGGCAAATTGGGCTTCCAAGAGAAAGATATATATATATATATATATATAATTTTAAAAAATCAGAAAGGGTAAATAAATATTGAAAAGCACCACAAAGTAAAGAGTTTACAATGAAGACAAACAAGTGGGGAGGGGGCTCTGTCCCAGATGCCTGCAGTGTACAGCAATCAGCTCTGATCAGATTTGAGAATGACGTGTCCTCAGTGACGTGCAGTAGAACTGTGACAAAAGTGTCAGGAGTGTGGGGGGGTAAGCCTGGTGGAGTGGCATGAGGAGCTGCGAGGAGACCAGGTGGCTCAGGGCACTGATAGAGGCGCTCGTACACACAGTGAGGCCTTTCGTGTGACAATCGGCAGAGCATTTCAAATAATGCAATACATGATTACAGATATACCAATCTAGCTCGATCTTAGAAATTGCTCAAATAAAACAGGCCGCTTGGAATAGAACAGAGAAAACAGAAACACGCTGTGTCCCAAACTGTCCACTCTTAACAGGTACAGTCATTACAAGAGTTACATACGCACTTTATTTGATGTACTTTTTTAGGTTCATCAGTTGCATTTACTTGTGTTGCTACCTTCCATACATCCCAACAAATCTTAAAAAGCTTCTCACGAGCAGCTAAGAAGTGAGGAGGGGAAAAAAGTTAAGATCAGATGATACTCTTAAGTTCATTAGCCTAGCTTTTTTGTGAGTGCTTTTTTAACACCTCAACATGGCGTGCTGATTCCATGCATTCTCCTCAAAGGCAAAAGCTACAGAGCAGAAAGAACTGAGCTGGTGATTAATAGCTTTCTCTTACATGTAATTAAGAAACTGCATCAGCTCACACACCTGTTAAGTTGAAAAAATCAACAGGAAAAAAAAAAAGAAAGGACGAGTACTATGTTTGACTGTGTACAACAGCACCACTAACAGGATGCTTAACACACAGCTGCCCTCACCGAGACTGGCCAGGAGGGAGGATGTTACGGAACCTGGAACGGCAGCTGTTTTGTTTGAGGCTCATGGGAGGAGGCAGGTTCTGTCTATCGGACTCGCACATCTGGAGTCGTTCGACTGATCAGCGTTATTCCAGCCTGGGGGTTATTCGAGTTAAGTCTGAACCAGCCAAGGTGTACAATGCTCTGGCCAGCCAGTCTGCCTGTGAGCTCAACTGGAATCTACTCTCTCTCCCCAGCATCAGAAAACACAAGTTGAGAAGCCCTGTCTTCTTCCACTGATCCAAAATAAAGACATAAAAAAATAAAATAACTTCTGTTAGTTAAAGAAAATAATGAATGCCATTTAAGGTCATACAGCCCCAGTGAAACTCAGGAAAGCAGGCCCCAAGGTCATTCAACTGCTCATCTCTATAAACCAAACTCCTTGTATTATTATCCAATCTGCCACTCTGAATGAAATGGAAAGGTCTCCTTCTGATCATTAGGTTTGGTACCTTGTAATTTAAAACATTCATCTATGTATAAATGTATGCTTGTCCCCCCGGACTTAGAAATAAATGTATTATTGTAATAACATTTATTGAGCATTACTGGGCGGGTGCAATAAATAACAACAGCAGAAAAGCGATGCCGGATCAAACTGACCTTTAAATCATACAGATACAAGCACCGTCACTTATTTAACACTGACAGGATGCAATACTAATCAACTGCCTCAGCAGAACAGGGTGGTATTTCTAAGCGGAGCTCCGTAACGACAAGTGCACATTATTGACTGGGGTTCAAATGCTTTTGTAAAGCACTTCTGAGAAGGCCTTCACCCCTGTTCATCAAGGGGAGAGCTCCGAATCGCAGCACTGCAAATAATCGCACTCACCTGCTCAGCACTGATTCAACAACGTAAAAATGGCTACCTTTAAAAAGTGACCGAAAGGCATTGAAGTCCCTGCATTTAACCACAGCTTGCTACTGAATCCAAACTCGGACAGAGAGGACTAGTTGTCAAACTGTGGTTTGACAACTAGTCCTCTCTGTCCAAAGGCCAATCCAGCTAATAGAGAGGTGGTAGGTCCTTGCCACTCCATCGGGAGTCTCTTTTGTGGTGCACTGATGTGGATTCACACCAAGAACTCAGACCATGAGATGAACTCCAAGTGTTTGACCCTGCCTCCATCCTACTCCCTGTACAGCTGTAAATCTCCCTGGCACTGTGGGAGTGTTGTTTTACTGGAAGAAAACTCCCTGACTATATCTGACAAATCCAGACCTTTGCACAGTCCCGTAATCTCATTGAAAACGGGAATAACCATTTTATCTGCACAGGTTTGATTGGCCTCCCGGGGAAAATGGTAGCCTCCCACTTGGAGGTGGTGTTGGGGGCGGGCGTCCCTCAGGAGGGTGGGGGAGTGGATTGAGCTTTTTAATGTGCAGATCAGTCCCAGCATGGGGTCCTCTCCTATTCATATCTCTCCCTGCCTATTGAACATCCCCTGGCTCAGATTATTTTTTGGAGTAAACTGCGCCATTAGTGTGAATATATAACTGACATTCCAAAACTTGAAATGTGATGTAAATCCCTGTGTAAAGGTGACCTGTGATCACTCTGGTTGCGGATTAATAAAAATGCAATAAATTGGAAATGTATAAAAGGTGGAAAAAGCATTAATTATTGTCTATAGTTGCGTCCCAAACTGCTCCTTTTTGTTGTACTTTTGTAAGCCTATGTTAAAATAATGAATTAAGGCTAACATCCCAGTCAATACGCTAGTGTAGAGAAAACCAGTAATAATGAAAACATTCATTATTACTGAAGGTGCTTTGCACAACGGGCCCCAAGGTCTGAGGTCACTGTTATCAAGGTGAAGCCACAGCAGTTGTCTCACACACCCAGAACCACTGGTGTGAAGAATATGCCCTTTCCTCAGAGTGCATCCACTTAATTTCCTCTACGCCGAGGCTGAAGAGGGGTCTTTCGATGACTTTGCAAATCCCCTTCAGGATTCTTAAATTTTCCAATCTAATCTCTCCAGGGTTGTCTTTCGTCCAGGCTTTAGATTCCCTCATTTTCAGAGATTTGGTCATTGTTTCAGTGACATCTCTGAGAGGCTCTATATTCTCAGTGTTGCACCACTTTAAAAGCAATTCCCCCCCCCTTCCCGCTTGCAAAACCAAAGACAGCCTTCCTAACGAGATCTCACGAGAGTGGTTTAAGTTTGTTTAGCGGATTGAGTCCCTATTCACGAAGCAGCCCTTGGTATTGTCTTCTGCGTGTCTTTTCTGGTGGTTATCTTGCAGTGTGACCTCAGTGTTGGCAGTTGCCCCTCAGTCAGCACATTGACTGCATCATCTCTGCTGCTAGTGTAACGTCTCCATTTACAGCATGTCTTTACTTCATATCCACAGCCCCTGCAGACGAGGCTTCGAGCACGGCGTATGCCACTCCCTGTGCAGCCCTGCTATCCTTCTTTCCCGAGCTCCCTTTCTCTCCCGGTATGACACAGTGCGCATGCAGTGGAATCAAAGGGAGGCTGTTTTAAGATCAAAGGCACCAAATAAAACTTCAATCAACACAAAGCTTTAGCTCACTCCCTTTGTTTCTTTCCTTCTCTCTCACTCACTCACTGCTTGCTCTACCCCTCTACACCTCCCCGCCTCCTCCACTTCCACCTTGCCATGTCTCTTCCATGCCCACTTTTCTCCCGTTTCCTGTCTCTCATCCCTTTCCATCTGTTCTTCCCTCGTCTCCCTCCCCCTGCCCAGTCTCTCTCTCTCTCCATCTCCATGAAGCTTGACGGGTTATTATAGTGACAGCGGCCTTTCCTTGTTGCCTGCATCATACTCCCGAATGAGAGTGCCGAAACCCTCCCCGCACTGCAGCTCCCAGGGCCAGGGCAGTTAATAAGACTGGCGCTACTGGGCTGGCTTCATTAGCCAGTGCCGCCTCCCGGCGGAAGCATTGGCATGCAAAGCCCAGCTCGGGTCTGCTTTCCATCAGCACTCTCCGACAAGCCGCTCTGTTAAACTGCCCAAGCACACCTGGCCACGCTGCCAAACCCTCCATCCTTGCACTCCTCTGTCTCTGCATTCATCAACACACACACATGCACACACGCGCACACACACGCGCATGCACGCACGCACGCACGCACACACACACACACACACACACACACACACACACACACAAGGCCTAAAAGCATCAGCACAAACATCAAACCATAGCAGAGAGCCAGTTAACTAATGAGGGATTCAACACACTATGCTTAGAAGCAAACCCCACCTGTGGAGCACAGAGGTGACTGATAAAACACCACACATGCAAATGTGCACGCATACTCGGCCTGCGTTTCAATATGGTGGCTGATTTGGACAGCAAACCAGATCTATATGCGTGCCATCATTTCCACAGTGGCAGAGAAATAGGGTATTGCTATTTTTAGATTAGCCTGTTGAGACTTTGTAATGAAGACGGTTTATTGTTTGATTTCACACAACACACACTTCTGACTGCTTTTGGAGAACAATTACGATTAAATATTCATACATATATAGATCATATCTTTAACGCTGGCCAGGGAGACCAAAAGGTGGATAGTTAAGCACACAGAGGCACAGAACGGACATAATGGAGTGCACATATCAGGAGGGATGATGGACTAAGACCTATGAGTGAAGAGCTTTCTAGGATATACATATTGAACATTAACTCAGAAACTGACAGAGGGAAGATACAATCCCCTTGTCTGGGAATTGGACTTTATTTTTTTCATTTTAATTTGTATCGGCTGGGAGACTTGGCAAAGAGTGAGAGAGCATCAGAAAGCAATACCTCCACATGGACAGGCTTCTGGGAAATATTGCTGCGATACAAATAACCCCTGGGAAATTCTGCACCTCCACAAGCCATTATTCAACCCATATGAAAACTAAGCACCTCTGAACCATATCCACAAATGTGTTTGTACGAGAAGGCGAGAACCGTTTCTCTGGGCAGGTGGCAGATATTAAAAATGAAGTCTATGACTCATATACTTTTTCAAACCCATTTTACACACATCCACTATATATTTCCACTTCGGGTACATTTAAAGCAGATCAAAAGCCATTCAGGATTATATTGAGCCCTTTCTTTGAGGATACAGTAAGGGGGCATTCTGGAGACAGATTTATTTTCTCACCTGGTTAAGCACACAGCACAGTCTGTTGTCAAACTGCTAAACAGAAGGAAATGACTACCTGTCTTTGCCAGCACATTAATCTTGGTGGTGGTTTACTTCCATGATTGTTAAATTGCCCCCTCTCTCTCAAGCTACTTAGCGCAATGAAATCATTTATTATTAGACCGGGAAGAAATATGGGTAGCAGGCAGTTTGAAAGTGTAACGGTGGGCTGCTGTTGAGGTCAGGCGGGTAGGCAATCGATACAGCTTCACCAACCAAGCATGTCCTCTGGATGCAATCTCGGCCCCTGCCTCCCCATTTAAATCCCTTGAAAGCCACCTCTATCCAGAGATGGACAGAGACGGAGAGAATCTCTAAAGCTTTAAATGAAGGTTCTACTTAATGATATTTGATAAATGTTTAATAGATGCTTAAGTGTGATGTATTGATCAATCCCATTGGTTATACATTGCAGTCATAACAGTTTTTCAACATTTGTGAGGTGGATATTGGACTTTTATCCAAAAGCTATTTGAAACTGTTACTATGACTACAGTATGAAAACATTAGGCCTCATTAATTGCCTAATTTAATTAAACCGATAACTTCATTATTCAGCATTTAATTTCTATATTTATGCGCAACATAAATAGCAGTATGTTAAAATGAAGTGAAATGCTGAACCTTACATAACATCTTCAAGGAAATAAGTGTTTTGCTTGTTTGTTGTTTCATTGTTTGTGTTTGAGACAGTGGCTGAAAATCTCTGTCGTAGAGAGCAAGGAGTTAAAGCCTGAACAAACACACACACACCAATACACACGTAGGCTCTACCCACACATCATTTTTATATCATTTTTATAGCTCCCTGCCTCCCTCCCTCCCGAGACCGAGAGTTTTTATGACAAATCCCATGAACATCTGGACGAGATGAAAAGGTGGGAAAAGAGGGAAGTCTGAGAGAGAGGGAGAGAGTGCATGTGAGGGTGAACGATGGAGGGGGTTGGGCAGGTGGAGAATTAATTCTGAGATTGGGTAAATGAAGGAGTAGAGAGATGGGGGGTGAACGTGTACGCAGATGAGAGGGGGATGGAGGGATGGCGAACAAGGGTTGGTGGGAGTTAATTAGACTTGGTGGAATTCAGACGGCGTTGTCGTTAATGCCTCTAGGTAACATTTGAGCACACTGCTCTATTTTGAACAACGCACAGGAGCACGGAGTTATATTTAAACACTGTGCCGGACAGACACTGCTGGCTGATGTGAGCGGAGAAGGAGGAGCACTCTTCAAATGTGGATACCGTACTATATTCACATGCTATTTGAAATGGAGTCATACACCCACAACTGGGTATATATATTAGTGCACCTGCTTTCAAACAAAAGTGTGTATCCAAAAGTAAGGGGTTTAAATGTTACTGACAGAAATCAGAAGAACAGCAAAAAGCATAATTTCTATTAATTACTGGTGAAACGCTCCCATTAACCTTCCCCTGTCACCAAGGAATGGACACTCAATCTGAAAGGATAGCCTCATTTAATTCGCTAATTGTAATATAAACTGTACAAATGATAAAGAGTCTACATTACATCAGAGTCTACATTTGTTTAGGAAGTTAAAAATAAAAGTTGTAATTGACCTGAATCAGTTCTAATTTCCGCTGACCTGAGCACAGTCACAGAGCCGTCTTAATTGGGACAGGAGGTGTGTGCAAAGATTAGTCACCGTCAAGCTTGGTTCCTTCACACCTCTCTCCCTCTCTCTCTGTCTCTCTCTCTCTCTTTCCCTACTTTCTTAAACAACACAGGAGCTGCCTTCCCTCAAGCTGATCTGCTGAAACCATAATATACAGCTAGTCATGAATACCAATGAAAATAAACCACATTCATGTATACAGTCTAGACATTTCCATCCCCCTATTGACAAAATCAAGTTCACTGCTCCAGCTACATAAATCGCCACCCATGAAGCAGCCTGGGATCTTACTGCCAAGGCCGTCTTAACTGCTGATTGCCAGATTGATTACATAGCTGAAGGCGAATTTGCTTTTTCACCAAAGACATGTAAACAAATCTCCTTCTCAACTCTGAGCATGCTTTTTATTTTCTTTTAAAGAACTTCAACACCAACTTTTAAGATGGAAAAATCCATTACAACCTTGGATAAAGGCAATAACACCACTGTACTGTTAAAGTCAAAATCGACACTGTCAAAAAACAACGTATTTGGTCACAAGTGGGTGTATTAATTTGTTTATTTATTTATTTATTTTGGTCCACTAAGACCACAAGTCCAATATCTGTACTCCTCAAAAAGACACTTCCACCACAACCACATGTAAAATGTATTTTCTGTAGAAGGTATATCGTAAGTCATGAAAATTAAAAGCCCTTCAGCGCTACCAGACTGAAATCAAATGCTTCTCAGGTTACACTGGAAGTTAATAGGATTGTTGCATGTTATTCCCAAGTGTATGTAGTTCTCAAACAAAACAAAAAAGAGAAACGAACAAATACAGATACAAATTCCTCTTAGGCGGTGTCAACAGAAGTTTCAAAAAAAAAAAAAAAAAAAAGAAAGAGAAGGGAAAATATCGATCACATCAACACTGCTCCCCCACTACCAGATTACCCTTCCAGCACAGTGACATAAATCTTTTTAACCATTTTTTTTTTTTACCTGCTTTGTCAATATTCAATACAAAGGCCTACTCCACACAGCCCTTCTAAAATCACATAAACAAACTCTATGTACATCAATCAAACCCAGAAGGAAAACATCCCAACTTGCCACTGCTGACATGATCTGTCAGTAAGAAGTAATAAAATGAAAAATACCACTTAAACAAATGTACTGAAATGACCAGCAATGACCCTGCCGATCTACCACAAGAAAACAGTACTCTGATCTAGGTCAGAGGATATGTAACTTGACCAGAAAATTGCCTAAACCCCCACCAGTGCACTGTGGGATGGATGCAAGCTTGAATGAAATGATCAAATGGGCTGGGTTTACTTGAAAGGTGGCTGATTAGAAAAGTATTTATGCATTGATTTGCTGCATGTGCGATTGCAGTAACGCAAAAGAGTGTAAATGACTATTTTAATTAAAAATGATTTTGCACTTGATCAAAGGCGATACACAGAAACCTGAAATATCTGAACAATTGAATAACAGTTTTGTGCCGTTCTAGAAGGTTGGCTACAGATAAGAATAATGTTTGGAAATGGAGGTGTATCCCATAGCGTACACAAATCCATGTTAATAAAATAGCATTCAGAGACGCATAGAAGGCAAAATGTGTAGAGCAGGAGTTCTTAAACTTTTTTGCCATCACACCTCCCTTGAGAGTGATCTTAATTTCCACCACCCCCTCCCAATCAATCAAAACAATCAATCAACCAATTAAAACATAATTGAGATGACAAGGATTTTGTATGCCAAAGTCTTCAGCAAGCATATATTGAATTTATTTGACTTGATCCAGCAGAAGCGAGAATTAAACAAAAACAAAAAAAGTGAAAGTTGCATTTATCTGAAGAATTTTTTAAAACCATTTCCAGCTGGGAGGCACCTCAAACCTCCATCATACCAAGCAAGGGGGAGCTGATGTGAAAGAACGCTTGCTACCTATTCTAAGATTCAGAATTAGAGCAGCACAAAAATGAATGGTTGGATGGTGAGTGACACTGTATTAATTAATCAGCACTGTGGGACAGACTAATGGAGAGACAGGAGAGGAATTCTGAAGCTGATTACATCACATGATTACGGTTTATCTGTCTCTCTCTCTCTCTCATCAAGTCAGTCATTCAGTGTCATTCTACACCCCTCCCAGAACACAGCCGCAGACTAATCCAATCATTATAGCATGCAGCCGTGTTCAGTACATAACTGCCTTCATTCTGTGGAAGACAGAAAACAAACCAACAAATAAATAAATACAGTTTACAGAACACTTGTTAACGCACAGCAGACACAGCATGGCCTCCAGTAAAACCTGACGTGACGCCCATTTGAACTTGGAACTGGCCAGTGAGCTGGGAGATGCTGGCAGAAATATATTTCTTGTTGTAAATCAGTGATAATCTCCTGGGAAAAAGTAGATTTCAAAAAGCCCAGCCCCCTCCCCTGAGACGCAGATGTGCATCTTTTCCTCATCTCTGTGATGCAATTGAGCTGTAACTGGACCATTAACCCGAAAACCAAGATGGGAGCTCTAGAGCCCAACATGCAAGATAACCTTGCGTCTGTTTGTCTGGTTTAATCACTCCGTAATTCTGACTGACAGAGGGCCTCGGGGAGAGTAATAACATTTGCTCCTCCGCATTCATCCCCTGGAGGATTACTCTGTGTATGTCCCTAGCTAAGCCCATTGTTTACCACTACCCAACAACAGGAGATTGGATTGCCAGCAGTACAGTATCGCATAACTTCTCACCTCTGCTTTATACTGTCCCTTTCTGCGTCAAACTCCCTCATTCGGCGTCTGTCAGTCTGTCAGAGGATTAATTGCTCTGAACCACTAACCAACAAAAAGAGACTTAGCTATCTGCAGGAGCACACTTGTGTGCACGCGTCTGTTCTCTTTATCTGTCTATCACAGGCTGAAATCCCTCGCCCCTATTAACCATCTGTTGTTGCCACAGTTGACCTGTCACCTTCCCGCCCTGATAAAACTGTCATAGGGGAGAGGAATATCAGCCCGGACCTCTTCTGGGAGAGGAAATGTATAGATACAATCACATCATATAGATTTCTCCCTCTTGCACATTTGATCTGTCATTTTTCTGGTTGATTATCCAGGTTGGGGTCAAAAGGATGAGCCTGTTTGGAACCTGAAAAATAGGCTTGATAGGGGGGGGCAGAAAGGAGAATTGGGATGAGACACTCCCCTCAGTCAAAACTGGAGTGAATCCATTGGGATCCCCATCTCATTTTCATCCCCCCACTCTCTGTAGCTGCAAAAATTAGAATTGATAAATATTGTAAAGTGGATTTCACTCTAAGGTTAGTTTATATGAGAAGTCACCTCACGCCAACCAGCCCCTTTCCCCCAAACCCCCATCCTGTCTACCAGAGAGTGTAATTACAGCAACTTTTTGGGATTGTCCTCCTAGGAATGGGATTTGATCTTCCATCCCTGGTGATTGCTTTGGCCGTGCCCTGCTGCCTTCTCCTCTCTCTCTCTCCTTTCCCTTCTCTTAATGTGGCCTGCATAGAAAAGCAGCTTAGCCACGGCACCCATCTTCCACAGCCTCAGGCCAAGCAATCTGTCTATTTTTTATGTATGGCCTTCCTCGGCCATGAACCATCAGATAGGAGAGGTGAGAGAGAGAGAGAGAGAGCGAGAGAGAGCGCGAGGGTGGGGGGGGGAAATAGACTGGTATATGTTTTATGTTCCCCTCTTTTTATATGTCCTGCGTATAGTAAATAGTGCATTTTATGGAAGGGAGAGGAAAAATGCTATAATAACATTGTGGAAAGTTTAGATTTTCACTGTGATTTGTATATGCTTCAGAAAGAACAGGGAGTGTGGGAGTGATTATGCCAGCATCGTTTAATAATCCCACTAGGACGTGCCATATTGTTTTGCTGTTGTTGCTGTTGTTGTTGCACCTCTCTGCCCTGTGTAGAGATGCATGGCATTGCCGATCATAACAGGTATGGCTTTGTGGGATGAGGTACGAGGCGTTGCTGCTTCACTGGATTGCTTCTCTGCACTATGCCAGGGAGACACCCACATCAATGCCACAGGGCCAGGGATATCATCTTCTGCTCTTGATGGAGTTACATTTAGATAAAACCCTGTCCTCCTTTAAATCCCAGAGAAAGATTGTATTGATTTGCAAGACATGTAAACAGCATGTTGTATTGTCATCTTGACAGGCGAGGAGAAAAAAATGTAAATGAAAAAATGAAAACAACAGCATTATTTAAATGAGTCAATTGTGAAGCACAGCCATACAGAGGCAATGCATCCGGTAGCAATGAAAACTATGTACAGTTTAAGAGATGCCAATAATTGCCAACTCTGTACTGCAAAACAGCTTGAAAAGATTATATTCTATCACAGATATGTGCAATTGACTTTTTATCTTTAAGTATTGAAGACAGGGTTAAGTAATTAAGTAAATAAATGACAGAAATTTGTTTCATTCAATCAATCTTTGTGTCTGCTGCCTTATGTCATGTTTTGTGTTCTTAGGTATAATCTGTTGCTGCTTATCTTCACATTTTTAACTGCCATTCTAGACCACTGAGGGCTAAAAGACCAAAGACACAACCACTGGTGCATCTATGAACAAGGCGCAGCCCTGAATTGCATCCCCACCAAATGCCCTATCAAGCTAGCTTGGAGTAACACCTTTTTAGGTCGGCATCATTAGCTAGCACAGCAAACCAGCCATCTAGGCAGGAACGACATCAGAGGATCAGGATTACTCTCGCCAAAAGATTTGCAATCAGGAAGAATGTGAATAACAAGATTAAGGCAGATGGTTTCCGCTCTTTCAAAGTTTCCTAACCGCTTTATGGAGTTAATTAAGCCTACAGTCCAAACCGTAAACCGGCGCGTCTAGTGGAATGCTTGGTTGAAAGAGAAGCACAAGTAGCAGATATTTATTTCAGACTGCAAACAGTCACGGAACATAAACAGCCAAACCAGAATAAAACAAGTCTTAAATAATCCCCCCGCGGAGTCCTCTGCTGTCCCAGATAGAGTATCATGTCTGCTAAGTGACTTGCTCGTTAAACACTGCAGGACCACACATGCTGAAAACTCAATCTCGAGCTCTAAGTAAAGAAGGCCAATAGGGCAACCTGCCCACATCACCTGCTTCCAGCTTCTATGGACGGGGAATTCTATTGCACACAGATATTCATCATGAACCCTTTTTCTGCCTTCTTTCCTTTTCTTCTCCTTTCTTTCTCTCCCCGACAATGAAAATCAATTATTAATGTGAATCTAAATGAGACTGGCAGCGAGGAGCAGCACAGAGTGAGCACTGTCTAATGCAGTGTTTTACTAATGACCCTTCCTGTAGTCTCCCCGAGAGTGTGCCGGGACCAGGGAGATGGCGTGCTGCCGCTAATGTGCTTCTTTGGGCTTGTGTGTGTGAGCGAGTGTGTGTGTCTGTGCGTGAGAGAGTGTGTATCTGTGTGTGCGTGAGCGAGTGTGTGCATATGTGTGTGTGTGTGTGTGTGTATGTATTATGTCTGAGATTTTTCTACCGGAGCAGTCGAATGAAACACAGCAGCATTTTCCTCCCCCAGATTTCCTGCACTAGGGACATCATTACTGGAGAAAGTGGCACAGAAGAGATGAGGTGCAGTGTCTGAGATGGTTCTGCCAACTCCCTCTTCTCTTTCTGCTGGAATTGTGCTGGGCCGCATGGACACCTGAGGGAGGCTTGTCATGGGCCCTCCTCCTCTCACCACCCACCACCAAACCCACAGCACAACACTGACCCTTTAGCTGGGAAGACCAATAAACAGACTGAGAGCATATCTGGACCTCAGATACCACCACCACGGCACCATGAGCAATTAACTGTTCTCTTCATTCCACCTCTCTCATGTTTCTTACTGCTCAGATTTGCAGTTGCTTCAGGATCTAACAAGCACAGTCCTTGCAGAAAGAAAGATATAGGAATATATATTATATGTATATATATATATATATATACACACATATAGTGACAGCAGATGTTCTCAAATCTGTGCTTGAATAATGGAACAATAGAGCTTGGCGATTGGCTCAATATTGTCCAATATTAAGTGATTCCAGAAGAAACTGTACCATCTGCAGGCCTGAACAGTCTTTATGCATGTTCAATAGGTGCACTTAGATACATCTGAACTCTGAAGTAGCGTGTGCAGGCAAACCAGCTGTAATTTATGAGACAGTGCTGTACAGTGCACGGCCAGACAAAAAAATGTGAGTCCACCTTAAATTAAGACTCTGTAAGACGTTTGTAGCACCACAGATCTATGAACAAGACTAGAGCTTCGAATTCTGTCTGTTCAGTCTTGTTTTTAGTCTATTTAAACACATTGCTACATGCAGATGGGTCATGCCCCATTCACTGCCTCTCATGTGATCATAACAGGAACACTAGTATGAGCCTTGGCTTGACTTAGTGGGGGGACCGTGGGAAATCAAATGACAAGCCCAACACTGATACTGCAATTGCATTCGCTGTGTGAGTCCGACTCCTCTCCATCCTCTTCAAGAGGAACTGGAGAGGCAGCAAGCCATGAAATACGGGTCAATGCAGCTATCTGTGTGCAGAGACCCAACACTGTCGCCAATCTATGTACAGTGTTATCCTCAGAGACAGTCTGATCTCAAGAGGAAGGGGGGAGGTATTGGATCTGTTCATGCCATTTACTTGGGTGCAGGGTTTCGATTGGATGAATAGCATGTTGATGTCTCGCCTCCTGTGATTGCTCGCTTGGGTACAAACCCTTAGCAAAGTCTTAAACATGCATCACTCTCCTTTCTGCCATTCAAACTAAATTGATCCTGGCAAGATCAATGTCTGCAAATAACTTATGGGCAAGTGCACTCATTTTGCATTACACAGCATCTTGCCAGAGTGGGGTTTTCTATCTGGGCGTTGGACAGGGTTGCCTCATTCCATTCCATAAAATCATCTTCAGATATTTTAAGATCTGTCCTTAATTTATTTTCTGTTCGTTAACTGGTAAATCATCAGTAAAGGCATCAGGTACATAAATAAGAAATACAAAAATATACATCCTTCCCTAGAAAGCAAAGTTAGTGGGGCAATTTAGAGGCTTCAGAGAACTGAGAGCATCTGTAGAATAGAAGACAAATATACTAAGGAAGAAGAGCATTTGGAGAGAAATTAAAAGAACTACAAAGGTTTCGCTGCATTTATCAAGGAGCATAATGTAGCTTGGAAATCCCAATTTTCCACACAACCACAAAAGTAGGAATAGTACAGAGTTAATATGAAATGTCTTTGTTACAGCTGTGTGAAGCTGAGTTATTGTCCTCTGTAGGCTCTGCCTAGTTTTACACCTGTGTTTTATTTCCTCCACAAGATATGCCCTTCCCCAGAAAATGCTGCTAAATAGGGCCAAGAGACACATTTCATTCCCCACTCTACGCAACACAGTGAAATAATAAAATTAATAAAAATGCTTTGCAAGGTTGATAGAAAGAGCAAATTGGTTTTGGGCTTCACAGTGATTTACAAAAAAAATGGGTGTTTCCTGGGAGCACACATGACAGATGTTGCAGAAACTGCAGCACGGTTTTGAATACATTAAAAAAAAAAAAAGGTACTGGCTTCTCCACATTCAGCTGCACTGAGGAGTGAGGCTGTGGTGTGCTTTAATCAACCTGCATAACAGACAATCAAACAAAACACTTTCTACCTGAGAGTGGCAGCAGAGAAAAAGATGGCAGTAGGATAGCAGAGCTAGATCATGAAAGAATATGTGAACTGCAAAAGGTTTGCTTTTGCTGAATGCTGGGTAGCAGCCAAGGTTCATGTACAATATGGTAATCTTAACCAGCAACTGCAGAGATACGTTCCTTTTTTGACCCACAATCTTAGACCCTCTCCTTCCCCCGGAGAACAGCGGATGCCCACTTGTTAGGAAAGAAAATGGCAAGAGGACATTTGCATAAGTAGTACAAAACTCCTCGAACAAACCGCCCAGGGATTTATTTAAACATGTTGACAGAAGTCAGTTTCCATAAGAGATGCAAAGCATGGCGGGCAGCTACAGGGATGCGGATGAGTGATGCATTGTTTCCATGTGTCTCTTGTGCTGGTCCGAGGAGCTGCAACACTTGCTCTCTTCTCTGTACCCCCCACCCGACCCATTCCCTAAGGTGGAACCCTGTCTACACAAAGCTGCATTAACAGAACAGATGCAAAGCTTGCCATTCCCTTGGATGTAGTCACATGAGCATCATCAGTCATTAGTGTCCACTGACATCATTCAAAACTGTTTTTTTTTTCTTACCATGTTAAGATCAACACCCATCACGTATTTCACCCCTGTTGTACAGCAGATGACATAATGCGATAATATGAAGTACTGCAGAAAACGCTAGTGCTATGTATGAAACAGTAGTAGACAATCAGACAATTTCTTACTGCATTTCACTTCGGGATCCCTTTGCTGTTGTTTTTGCTTCAGCCAAATGTACCCATATGCCGGAGTTACAATATGAAAAGTTTGTTTTAGTGAGAATGGGATTGAGACTGGTGAGAACAGAATGGCATCCGACCCCCTTGTTACACTAGCAGTGCCAGCTCACAAAGCGTGGCTGTCAGATCTGTTGGCAAAGGAGGCTTTGCAGTTATCAGCTGCACTGGCAGGCCCATGCTCAAGGTGGCTTTCTGAGAAGTACAAAAAACAAAACAAAATAATGAAATAAAAAACAAAATCACCCTGAGATTGAATGCCCTGGCACACACAGAGGTGGACATATTCCATCTCCAATGTTCAATGCAGCACTGACATCAAGGGCCAGATCTCCAACGAGGGGCAATCTGAAATGGCAGATTCTTACAAGTAGTGCTACAGCACACACAAACAAGCCAGCAGCAATTAAGGACCAGAGTGTTTCTGATTTAAGGCCCAAAACATACCTGGCTGGGTAGATTCTCTTAACACTGCTTGTTAAATACACTTAAATGGCAATACAGTAAGCATTCCCAATGCAGTGACCTGACCTTCTTATATATCAAGATAAAAAACACAAACACAACTAACAAAATAAATATACTCTTCTATTAGCAACACAATCAGCATTTTGGGCTTCCTCAGCAGCATGATGAAGCCTGAATGCTAACTATTTCTCTGAACTATGTTTATAGGAGGGAAATTCTAAACTGACTGCTTTTTAATACCATCTTATTAACCATAAGGGTTTATCCCGCTCAGACGAGATTTGAAGACCTGATCCTCGGGAATGTTTTATTCATATTTGGCTTCTATGGCATGTTAAATCCGCATGCCGTTTCAGTGTCTGGGCATACGAGCAAACGAGACCAAGTTGTGACTCTGTCTACAGGTGAGGATTGTGCTGCAGGCCAGTCAGTAAGCCTGCATTTCTCTCTCTGTGCAATCATATGAGCTTCTGGGCAGCCAGGCAAATCTCATGCCGTATTTCATTTGCTAACCGGATTAGCGTCCAGGTACAAGAATATCTGAATTGGTCTCGAAGGAATCATGTAATTGCGCATTGCTGGTGTAAATTAAAGATACGGTATATTTAGGCATTAAAACCCGGCACAGAAGGTTGCATTACCTAGATAAATAATAACAGGGGCCCAGGTTGTGTGTGGGAGTCAAGGGTGTTTAATGAAAGGCAAGGTCGATGTGTGTTACTCAGTGCAGAGGGCATTATGGTCAAACAGAAATGTGTGCGTCTGGACTGGAGTCTTTGTACAGCACTCCCACGGGGGTTAACTTTTCATGGATCACTAATTTAGAGAAAAAAAAAAAAGGCACTTCTGTGAGTATTTCCACAACCCAATGATCATGCTCAAAAAACTCAAACAGACCTGGGTCACAGATGAGTCAATAAGTCAAATTATTTTCGTTCTTTTTCTTCCCTCTCTCTGCCAAACAGGAATTGAGAGCAGGTGTTTCAATAGAGTTTGTTAAAAAACCTATTCCCCAGCATGGGGGGGGGGGCTGTTATCTAACATGTAGTTTGAAGACAAAAATACTAACTTATGCAAACAAAAGTTTCTTACACAAAGCGGGTTCTAAGTTTAGGAAAAGTTAAAAGCTAATAAGTCTCCCAGATCTGGAAGAACTCCAAACATCTTAGGATATAATGAATCATGTACATGTCTTTCTTTCTTTATGAATAACAGGAAGTTTAGCAAATAGTTTATAACATGAATAAATACATATTTTGCTTTGCATAAGTCCCCTCTTATTGTGTTAATTCATAATGTACGGTACCTTATGTATGCTGGAAAAGGATTACACTAAGGATACAATATATGTATTTTTCTTAGGGAAATATATATACGTTTCTATTGCACGGTGCATTCTCCTTCACAGGACAGCTACAGCACTATGGCTGATTTATAACTATTGGGATACAGATTTATTTTTCCTCATTATAAGCTTATACTTTGATTAGTATACGGTTTTTATGAATGAATGTGCTGTTTGGTTTATATAGATACGCTCTGTCTGTCACTAGTTAATACTGCATTATTGCGCAGCTGTTATGTAGATTGTCTCGGAGAAGTAAACAGAGAGACAAAGAAAATGTCTGAAAGCACCGCCAGTCTCCAATGCTACATTCACTGTAAGTGTGTTCAAATGAACTTCTGAAAAGAAAATAATTCCCTTGAGTCTCTACAAACCCACGCCAGAATAGGGAGACCCCGAGTCTTAGTCCGAAATGTCAACATGAGCTGCCACAAACTTTATACCTGTGCACTCTGATATCGCCGACGCCTCTCCACTTCAGCTCAAGCATTTGAAGTGCATAGATGTACTCAAAAGGATGCGCAGACCCACATCTCTCTCTCAATAGCTGAATAGCTCAGCTCAGGCATTGCTCCCTGGATTGCGTACTGCTGAGTGGGCTCAAACTGCAATCTTCTCTTTCCCACGGCAGGAGCCCGCTGAGAAGACAGGATCGCGATTCCCCTCCCAGGAAGAGCACACGTTGGAATGAGCATGAGCTACCCTGGAAGTCATTGCATGCCCAGGAAAGTCAGCACTGTCAGTGGCACAGCATGTGGCTGAGGGTTACCTCAATGCTGTTGGTACAAAACTGCCCTCCAGATATAAGATGAAACTGAAGACTCCTACTGGCTGTATGCTGCACAGCTTACTATAAGGAAAATGATACATTGGATTATAAAAAGTGCTGCTCAGCTAATCACTCCCAACTTAACCTATTATCTAATTTTGAGCTAGGATATGAAGGCCATGTCTGCCAATTGCATTTTACTGCATGTGTGTCCTATGGGCAATTTTTTTTAAAATTTATGAATAAAGACCGAGCTGGGCATAAGCACAATAGGAGTAACAACTGCCCATATAATGATTACAATGCGGCTGAGGATGACAAAAAAAGATCAAAGAGGTTAAAAGTGTCAGAAGGAACCCTTGGACACAAATATCAAACCTGAGGAGAGCTTGGACCAACCCACAGAGACAAAGGTTTGTTATCTTCTCCTCTTTCATAAAGAAGACTTACAGACAGCTGCCAGAATGTTAAAGGAAACATATCTCTAAGACATAAGAGGTTATAAAAAAAAAAAAGGACGGCTAAACAAAAGCTTCAAGTCTTAATGGATACAGAAGATGAGAGGAAAATGAAGAACATGGCAAGGAAGACACAGCTGAGCAACGTTCCACATGAGGTACCACCGAGATGTGCTGTGAGGGTACACAAAGAGAGAGACCTGTATTTTACTTATTACCGCTTATCTGGAAAAGCTCAACTTTAATTCCTTCAGTCCAACGGAGAATGCACACAAGACAGTTTGCTAGCTCGAGTGCAGATTGCTTTTTGATACAGCAGGGCTTTCTCATATGAGGAAAAACACAGGGTTGGGTTGGGTGTGTTCATTTTTGGGCAGGTTGGACAGTGTGATCTTTAAAACCATCCTAGATACAGTTACACAAACATAAAACCCAGCATCAAATTAACAGGCTGCTTCTCTAGTGTATGAAAGAAAATGACTGCAGGCTTGAAATTACAATTTAAAACCGAGTAGGCAGGCTGGACCATTCACTCGGCCTTGCTTGTGGAGGAATGCCGACAGCGGGAGAGAGTGACAGCTCTAATGCACTGCCAGTGTCAGTGTTTCACACACCCACACCCTTCATTTCTTCACAGGGTTGCATACTGCCATCCAGCACAGATTTCTCCAGATCAGTTGTGCTGGAATTCAAATATATATCTGTATGTGTTTTGTTTATTTGCTTTCATTCAAATGTAATTGTAATCCCGAGGCATGGAGAAGGTGAAATGTATTCGAAGCCAAAAACAAGGAAGTCCGCCCACCTTGAGTTGTCTGTGTGTTGGTTGATTTGAATCGCTTTAGATAAAATGACCGTAATACCTTCCTAAGTGGCAAGATGGGTCTATCTGCCTGCCGCTGCCCACCGAAAGCAGAGAATAAGAATGCTTCTGTGGTTGAAGGACATCATTCAAAGCGTCAAGCACATCTGATTGTGAGCCTTTCATTACTCCTTGACTCTTGTCCCACCCTTTTCCGCTATAAAAGTCTTCGTACATCAGCTTTTTTTTAAATTCGAATGACTTGGAAATGTCAACCATCAAACTCATTTAAACCATATTTATTCCACCTACCTATCACACAGACACAAAGGAAACTGTTGAGGTGGTAAATTTTATCAGAAAACAAAGACCTGGCTCATCCACAGCTCTGAAATCACAAAGCAGCGACTTTCTCAGAGGCACAACAGAAAATGGATATTGCAGAATGGACTGATTAGGTGACATGGTCTCCTAGCATGCTTTGCTCTGTATTAGATGAGCTGTGATATGAACCCAATGTCTGTCTCTATGTCTAAAAAGCTTAACTGGACGCCACTCATCAACGAGAGCAGAGAGAGACAGTTTAAAATAGTGCCCACTTCCTCTGTTGATGGGATTAAGGAAATATTATCTACATCCACTTTGCCAAGGTCACTTAGCAATGCCCTCACATCCATGTTTTTTTAAATTGACTTTCATTTGTAAGAGCAGAGACAACTTGGAGATCTGATCATTGCTTGCCCAGCTTTTAGGCTGTGACTGCTCATACCTCAGTGAAAGACACAAGGCTTTTATTTTAGCAGGGAAAAAGAAAAAAGAAAACACAGCTGGATTTATAGTCAATAAGGATCAGTTTTCAGGAGCTTTGAGCTTTGCTGTAGCTCTTCCAATAATAATTTAAGAGGGATCAAGGGACTAAAATTAAAGTTCTGCTAAATCGCCGGTTTCCCTCTCTCTCTCCACTCTCATTTTTATTCATTGGGTGCATGCTAAATTATGACAATGCCTTATGGATACTGTGAGTCACTGCCTCTCCACGCACTCAGAGTTTGCAGAGTCAAAAGCACTCTGACTATCTGAGTGTAAGAAATGGTTTTGGATGGCTAAATGTACGATCAAGTGAAATATTTGATTCAGAAAATATTCTCGGGCTACGGGCCCTTAGTCTCTTCAACGCAGCAGAACAAACCGATGACAGGAAAAGGTGCCACAAGATTGCTGGCATGAGCACATGCCACGTAAATAAGCAGTATGAGTCCAGCCCCATCACATGACTACAACAATGTAAAATTACAGATCACAACAGGGCATCCTACTCACACAAACAGGACCTTGTCATGTGATGAGCATAGCCAATGTTTTCACATATCTCTGTCCAGATAAACTCTATTACCACCCAACGTGCAAGATACAAATCTGTCCTTTAAACGCAATGACTGCAAGTGCAAATGTTGCCAATAGACACAGAGTTCCACTTCTTTCAGGAAAACACAAGAAACTGTGGGTAAAGTGGGCTAAGGAACGGAAACACTGGACACTGAAGGATTGAAAAACACTGGCTGGTCTCATCACATTTCTTGCTATCCATCTACTAATGGATGTTTTCAGAAGGATAATGTCCCATGCCACAAAGCTAGGATTGTCCAGGAATGGTTCCACGGACTTGACAGTGAATTAAGCTTACTGTAGTGACCTGCCCAGTCACAAGATCTCAATCCAACTGAGCATCGGTGGGATGAGATGGGACTATTTGGAGTATACATGTGATTAACATCAAAACTTGAATACATATTCATATGTTTTTTCTGTGGTATTCATACATCAGTTCATTAGGAATTGGTGCCCATTACACTACAGTGGGGCCATCTATGCTTGATCACCAAGTTAATTTCAGTTGATCTAAGAAACCTCGGTATTTGCATATTAAAAGACATGGGAAATGAATAAATGATTAATTTGCTTCCAATGCACCATTCAACAATATTTTAACACATTAGAGTATCTGATCTGATTTTATTTGACTTTAGTTTAAACAATTTATGGAACAGCCCCATAGGGGTATTTATCGTATTCTTAAACACCCCCTCTTTCTATCAGACTTGTTCAGTTTGCTTCAATTCACAGGATTTAGTTTCAATAAAAGATTGTTCTTTCAAATGTTCATGTGTGTGTGATACTCCTCAAAGGAAAGGATGGATTAGAAAGCCAGAATGATTTTCCACTATCAGTTATTGATAATACAATTGCTTCCTGTTTTTAAGAGCTTAATGCTGGATGGATCCATTGACTTAAATGTGGAGCTTTTTGTCATCAATAATTTGTTAGAATAGGCAATTATCTGCATAAAAAGTCACTTTTCTTCTTCGTATACTTAGATGGTCTCTCTCTTCCTTTAACTTAATCATTTAAACACAGGTGAATTATGGGATGCATGTTTGAATATCTGTGATGCAATGTCACAATTTGCCTTTGTGAAACCGCCTACAGTTACTGAATTACAATGTTGTTTATGTTTTCATTATTGTGTATTCTAATTGTTCCTCCACATATATCATAATATTAAAGCCTGGAAGTTACTAGGAAGTGAAACAAAAAACGCATGTAATAAAGATCTGGTAGATTAACTGAAACTACAGCCTCAATGATACTTACTATAATATACTAACAATAACTCAAGAAAAGCAAAGAGCAATCATGATAAAGCATGGGGAGGTATAGTAATTCATAATACAAGAATGGAAAACCATGGCAAACCCAAGCTTATACAGTACTTGGTACAGCTGTGCCAGAGTACTGGGGACATTTACAGTGAAAAACTTCCATTAGGGGAGAGGCAGTCAAAATAAGACATTAAATAAATCACTCCTGACAGTACGGGGCCAGTGCAATAGTGGGTTTAGGAAATGTCCTTTCAGCCCAAGTAGACCAATGCCATAGGAAGCTTTGTGCAGAAATCTAATGCTTCCTTCACAACTCCAACATTGAGGGAGTGATTCAGTGATTCCATGCATGGACTACCTAGGCAAGTAGAGAAATGCTTCCAAGATTAACGGCCACTCTGACTTTGTCACCCTCCATTCAAATGCTTGCACCCTGGTGCTGCTCCCTGTGTTGGATAAAGAAACCACAGCTGCCTTTACTGTCAGTATCAGTTCTGAAGACTGAAAAAATAAAAACTATCTTGCTGGAGAAACTATAATCCTTTACCCCTCTGGTTGCAGTAGTCCCACACAAATTAATCAGGTTAGGGAACAAAAACAATGATCTGACAAGAATCCGTAAGAATTTGCTGTTGTAATGTAGTTTTACCATTTAGATATCAGTTTGTTAATGTGGCACAGTGCCCATCACAAACACTGAGTGGGTAGTCTGAGATGGCGATAAAGCTTGGAATAAAAAGCACACAAATAAAACCATCAGACACTGCGCACCTACAACAGCACTCCCCGTCTTACCGTTTCCTCCCACAGCTGTGGGGTTCAAAGCCGTACAGTGGGTACCGTCTCCCCAGCAGCCCACAGTGGAGCACCAGCGTCAGAGTGAGGAACTCACACAGCTATATGACAGAAAGTACAAAGATAAAAAACTGCAGTACAATGTGGGATTACGGATGGCACTCTGAAGCGCAGCAAATGAGCCCCAGGGAGCTACAGAAACATGCAAACAAACAGCAAAATGCTATACCCAATCCCTGCTGCAGAGTTGCATAGAGGAGACACTTGCCGGTGTGGAGATCCACACACAGAATGCACGCGCATACAGCACATTAACGCAGACATATGCACCGAAACACACGAGCGCACAGGCCTGTGCACACACATTCAGCCACACGCACCTGCAGAGGGCCACTTCATGCCAGCAGACACGGCGCATAAAGAGGCTGAGAGCGCACCGCTGCAGGGTCTCAGAGGAGGAAAAGGGAACACACCTCCAAGGGGGATTCTCTGCTTGTCCCACTCTGACACACCACATAAATCCTGCCAGTGCAGCACTCCCACACACACACAAACAGCATAACAGGCTGGTGGAAATGTATTGGGACACATCCCTAGTGCCTCGAAATAGGTTACACCCACAGTATCAGTGCGCTCCTGTATTATTAATGATGACTTCTTAATTAAATCTCAATAAACAAAAGCATTGTTAATTACGCAACTCTTTAATAGCTCAAATATACTCCCCCGAGTCCTGAAAGCAGCAGGAGCAACCCTGCAACCATGTCTGATTTTAATACAAGTTGCCACGATCTGGATTTGACAAGATGTATAACAACCCAAGAGGGTGCCTGTCAGGCAAGCAGACAGTAAGCGAGTGGGAGAGGTCCAGCAGGGGGTGGTGGTGGGGGAAGAATTGGTAAAATTAGTACAAAGTGTTCCAAATGACTTTCCAAACACAGCTCAGTGAGGGAAACCATGTTCATATAGATCAACACATTCCTTCAGATTGTTTTCTTTAGTTCCACTGTAATATTTGATAATATAAAACAGCACTCCTGAAAGAGATGTTTGCCCCAGTTTATTTCTTAAGCTATGAACGAAAAAAATAAAACAACAGAAAAAACAGTGTGCATAGCTACAAGTATACTTTTCTTTATAGCAGGGGTCTCAAACTCAATTCCTGGAGGGACGAGTTTATGCTGGTTTTCATTCCGAGTCCTCAATTCCTTAATTTGTATAATTATTCAATTTGATATATTTAAACAGTATATTGCAAGGTATTTTACAGTTGATGGTCTAAACCTTCATTTGATTCAAGGTACAGTATCTTATAAAATATCCTGGGCCTAGATAGAGGTTTAAATGTATGTAGAAAATTTAACAATTAGACCAATTAAATAATTGAGGTCTCGGTTGGAATGAAAACCAGCATACACACGGCCCTCCATGGACTGAGTTTGAAACCCCTGCTTTATAGGCTAGATCCTTCTCTGTTGCCAAAAGACCATCAACGGAAGACACCTCCTTCTTTTGAGACACAAAATGGTGTATCTATCTATGTGTCAAATTCAGCTAGGTACTGTACATTTTCTGCAGTTATACGCTATATGTTTTCAGTGAAGAACAATTCTTTAAATGCACTGTCACATTGGCCGGCATTTCATTTCACGGTTTGTGTTTTCTAAGTTTTATCCCACCGGTAGTGCGATCCTAAATAACTGTCTATCACAGTGATGGCTGGCAGACAGAACTTCTTCTCAGCATTATAAATATTGGCACAGCTATTAATAGGAGCAAACTGCAGCATTAGGTATTATAGTGAATACAATAAAAATTATACCTTATATTTTCTTGATGCAATGCTGGCATGCCTGTCTCGGATGGCATTTTCTAATTGTGCTGAATAGAGAAAAAGACTGGTACAAAATATATCCTGATACAAAAAGCAAATAAATACTTCTGACAATTCAGTCAATTTCACCCCGGATCCCAGTAATCAGGGAGGGAGACCAGACAGCTATACCTCGGTCTCTGAAAACCTACTAAACTAGGCAAATATTCCACAGGAGTTGTGCACTGTGGTTTTACCGAAAGCAGTGGCTTCCTATATGGTCAATATACCATTAATGTACTTTTCAATTCTGTAGCATGAGAAAACCACTACATTTCAGTAGATCACTATAGAAGGGTTTTATTGCATGAAGAAGAAAAACATTGAGTGAAGTAGCCTCACTCAATTTTCAAGTGTGGCATCTAAAGCATAATCAACACGTACAGAGCAATATAATCTGTAATAGACAATCCCAGGACGGAAAGACATTAAAAGCTGTCTAACAAGGGTGAGCAATACTTGAAGATAATAGCCTTAAGGCACAGAAAGACGACGGGTGTTGAATGGACAACAGAACTGGCAGAAGGCTTGGGTGTCATTCTCCATCCATCAACCGTATGAAGGTCAAATTTTCACTTATGTGGATCTAATTGCAGCCAGTTTGAGAGGCAACAACAGCTGACCCTTTTAAAGTGCGTCATTTGAAGCCAAGAATTAAGCATGGAGGAGGTTCAATTGAACTGTGGCGGTGCATATCTCCAAGTGGTGATGGAAAATTGCTAAGAATTGCTGGTATATTGACTGCAGGAAGGAACAAACATTTGAATCCACCATGCTATCCCCATTGGTGCCTATCTTCCTGCAAGATAAAGATCCACAACACACTACTGGAATGATTGAAATGCATCTGCACAAGGAAACAGAAAATGGAAAATAATTGTTGGACATAAAAGCTTTGAGTTTCACACAAGGTTTGAGTTTTGCATCAGCGTAGAAAAATGCTAGTACTTTTCAACTAGAACTGCACTTCTTCCAAATCAAACTGGAATCAGTGATAATTGTGACTAACCTGTACAATGTTCTGCAGGTTACATTATATACAATGCCTGACTAGATTCACGTGTACTTTGCTCCCAGGGCAGAAGAAGAAAACTGAATTACAGCAATGTTTTATGAACATTTACGAGTAATGTAGTAATATGGAAGTCTAAGGCTAGCGCTGCCAGCAATCCCCCGTTTTAATCGCCATACAGTAAAACATTATGGGTCTCAATATTGAATGACGTTACAAGCAGAAGGAAGCTGTAACTGCAATATTCATATGGTCATTGAAGAATGGATTGTAATGAAGGGTCAATGGGCAAATCTGAGGAAAATGGAGTCGGCAATGGATATGGAGTCTATAAAGAGCCGAGATTACTGAATTGAGATAATGAACTCTTCACTTGAGTTAGTGAATTAGCTCTACACTTGGTACAGCCAGTCTTCTGACTCCCAGGACCTTCAAATATTCAAAATGTGTTAGACTTTGTAACAGTTTTATAGCACCGGTACAGTTTGCACGTTTGTGTCAATATAGTAGACTGGGTTTTTACGAAGTTGCAATATACATATTAAGTACTCCATTAATAACTCCCAGATCGTTTTCTTAATAATGAATTTGTTCCCACTGAGCCCATCCAGAAGGAACAATGACATGCGAATTCATCAGCCAAAGATACTGTCAAACAATTCCATCTCCAAGGTTTAGTTCTTGTTTGCCTCCAGTGTCTATCCATCTGTCTGAGACTTACACTTCTCTCACTCAGGGAAAATGGAGGGGCCAGGTCTGTTCACCCACCCATTTGAGGTCGCTGCATCGCTGCATGAAATGTTGTGTTTACAACACGTGAACATACAGTAAACCATATTAAACTTAAGGTTGTAAACATTTATGTAAACCATAATTGTAATTTCACAAATGGTTTACTTAGGCTTGTTAACATAGTTGTAAACTGCAGTAGACTAAGACAGCACAGTGTATCCCTAACCCCTTTCACTGAAGTTGTTCCACTGAAACCAAGCAGTAATACACAGTTTATTTAAGTGGAAAAAGAGCATCAGAAATGTACAGACTGAACTCTGCCTGAACTGCAAATTAAAAAAAAATGTTCAAAACTTTCAAAATGTAAGAAATTCTAAATTAAAAAAAAAAGTTTTAAATGTAAATTTAGGTTTTTGCAAAGAAAAAGTAAACTAAAGGTAAACCTTAAGCAAGCTAAAATTTGACAATGTTTAAACCTGTTCAAATATACCTGCATATCTCCAGTATGTTTACAACTCTAAGTAAATAATTTGTGAAATTATGGTTTACATAAATGTTTACAACCTTTGTAAACTTCTCAAACTTTAAGTTTCCTATTGTTTACTGTATGTTCACATGCACAGCACATATATGTCCATCCCTCTGTCTGTCTGGAAGAATCCCAGGGCTGTCAAAGTGTTCAGTAAGATTAGGCCAATGGCAGGAATACTAATGATCAACAATGCCACTCTTTGATTACAAAGAGCAAAGGTAGATTGCATCTCCGGTGTTGCACAATAACCCCCACCCCTCGGGCAAGAATTTTAGACGTCACCTTTTTTCTATTCACATTAGCAAGGAGAAAAACAAAGAAACAAGCAGAAGAAAGAAAGAGGTGTGAATCTGAATACAGAGAGAGAGCGCTCCTGGGCCTTTCAGGCTGTGTGACTCATCCACGCGCGCCCTGTGGAGGCAGTGTGCCTGGAGGGCTGTGGTCAATGGGTTCACAGTGTGCCGACTGATAAGAGCGATATTGGAGGATTTATACAATTCAACCTCTTCAAAATAAAATGCTCTTTTATATTAAATTCCCTTGCATATCGCAAACAAAATCAAACTGCCATATATGCCAGATATATACTGGTGCAGCCTAGTAACAAATAGGTGAAACTGATCAACACATAAATGCATGCAATGCTACAAACGCCTGGGAAGATTTTAGAATGTTATGATAGTCATTAAAAGTGAAGGAAAAAAAAAGTATGTTTTTTGCACATGCATGCAAAAGGACTTAAAAACATATGCACAGTGCAAGGGGAACTGTAGACTGTTACACAACAAGGAGGATTACAGGACAGCAGAGGCTTAGCAGCTCTTGTTAGCACGACACTGAAGATGCACAAGGTCAGTAGAGTTAGGGAGTGGTGTGAAGATGACACACACAGATGGGGTAGAGAAGACTACCCGGGAGATCAGAGGATTCACACCACCACAGACAAATGGCTTCCAAATCCGATGGCCTTCACATTTGTCAATTAGTCCAATTAGCAGAAGCATAATGCGTTCGGTACAAGAAAGATTGTTATTTGAAAGGAACATCTGGCTCCATAACCGTTCTGGTCTGTTGTTGTGGAAAACTGACAGGATTCAGAGAAAAGGCACGCTGTGATAGGACTGGGCTTCCAACAAGCACAGCGACTCCAGAATCAAGAGGGATAAAAGACGGGGTTTACAGAGGGATTACACAGGCTCCAGCAGCGAAGCATCTGCAACACATATGGGTTAAACAGAAGCGAGAGAGTTAACCTCCCTCGAGTCCCTAAGATCTACAGAGTGCGTGTCTCAATTCTTGAGGCTGAATCGGTGTGAAGGGCAGTGTGAAGAAGAGCACAGACGTGTGTGTTTGGGAGTACCAAGCGACACGGAGCTGTTGTGACAGAACACAACAGCATGCTCTGGGTTAAAGGAATTGGAACTCGAGTGCCCTGATGTTTGGAGTGGAAAAAAGACATGGCATCTTAAAATAGTTTCCCTGCTCCCTGTTCAACAAGTTTTATAAAGGCCTCCTGTTTTAATTAAGGTGAGGCTGGTATTTAGTAATGGTAACGATGTCTGGCATTTATACAGGGTTTCTAAGTTGAAGATGACGATTTCACTAGATTTCCAGATAAAGCAGAAAGTTGCTTAGTGCCTCTGTGGGGACAGCATTACAAGACTGATAATTCTGTTGTTCTGTGTGTCTGGGATAATGCAACAGGCACTGAGAAAAACAAACTACAAAAAAACACATCAAACAAAGGTGTATCCAATGCCAGAATATAGTCAGAAATATACCAGAGCAAACAATATATATATATATTTAGTTATTTTTAGTTGCACTCTATTATAATTGCCAACATTTTTACCAGGAAAAGCCCAGCGGTACATATGATTAATTACGCTCTTACAAACATGTTATAAATTATACCATTAACCTTTGTGTAATAATTATAAGCCGAGTCAATACAAACATGTAACCAAGGGATTCAGACTATCTACACTTTTGCAAAATACTGCCAATTCTTCCATTAGGTTAGAGAGATGTCATCTCTCGATTTTAAGAACAAGCTCCGTACATTGCTGAACAGTCCTAATTAATTTTGATGTGGATCATTACAAATCTAAACCATATTTTCAGAGGGGTTTTATAGAGATATTATGATGATGATGATAACAAAAAAGTATCTGGTAGATGAATTTCACATCTATTGAGCGCAAGTTTATGGTGACGAACAGATTCAGTAATGTCAAAGCTAATAATAACAGTGCTTTGTTCAAATCATATTTAACCAAAATATGATGGAAAAACATATTTTATTTGTATTTAGATTGAGTCGTCTCAGAGCAGCAATAAAATCTCTCAAAAAATGCTCAGACAGCACATTTTCTTGCCTCCCTAAAGAAGTCGGTTCCTTCGGTGACTGTAGATGAAAGTGCACTGTAATTTCTAAGACTTCAAAATCCAGTCCTTTCCTTTTATGATGCTATAATTTTCAGGATCGTAAAGATGTATCATTTCCAACCATTATTCCCGTTCGGATCAAGATCCAAAACACTACAAAATGACACAAAAAAAGCAAATAACCAGACAAACAAACAAACAAAACAATAACAGTTCAATTATATTGCTCACATAATGCAGGATGACAATGTAGCCTAGTTGGATCCTTGTTAATGACTCTGAGGTTATTCCTTCCCAGATTAAATCATTCGATCTCCTTTGGATGAACCGAAACCATGGCCGCAGTGTCTGCACAACACTTAATTCCTGCAATTTCCAACCAGAGGAATGTTTGGTGGCTAATTACCTAGAATGCAAGAGTTTCTGCTGAGACAGCTGTTCTTGTAATTTGAACATCCTGGTTTTATTTATTCTACTGGGCCTTATTATAATGGTTGCTATAGGCATCCAATTCAGATCGTCATTCCCTTCCTAAGCAGCCCTGCCTAAGAAGCAATAGGCATAAAAGCCCGCCTTTGTAGTTAAAATAGAATAATGAAACTCAGTTAGTACTGTAGTCCAATTAACATTAATTTTCTTTTGTTACTACAAAGTCCAAGAATAAAAAGGATACATCCCCTTACTGTTGCTTCGCCATTTCATTTGAGATTGGGATGGGATACATACGTTTAATCACACTAAAAAAGTCGTGCTTTTTGAATGCCCCCCTTTTTCTTCTCAGCATTCAGAGGAAGCTTTCCCCCCGGACAAGGTCTCAGAAGATCTTTTACACCGAGTTTGACTTAATGTCCAATTCAAGTCTAGAAAACCAACTGTATAGCAGCCTGTCCCCATCATTCTCCATTCTCATTGGCCCTAAGGACATCAGGAGAAGTGCTTAATTATCCTACTCAGGATCGTAGAACCAGCTGGAAGCAAACATGCTGACAGTGGAAAAGACAGGCCTCATACTACACAATACAGCTGTCCCATTGCCTGGGCTGCCACTGTACGTTTATGCTTCTCTATCGACTGAACCCAGCAAACACACTGCACTGTGGCAAGTATATGAGACATAAGTAAATAATAATAATAAAAAACAAAAAACATACATTGCAGAATTGTGAAGCACCTACTAAATACTTCCTGAATGTTCTAATCTGATGTTCTCTGAATACTACACTGTTGGAATTCAGATAAATATGTTATGCAAAGCTTCTGCAAATTGATGCATTTTTAAAACACCGGGGAAACCCAACCTGTGTGTGGTGGTTAAAGCAATAAGTTATAGCATTTCCTGACACAAGGCGGATATTTGACTCCTGAAAGACAGAAAAACAGCACTATTGCTAATTCCATGTGAAGACAGACTATGTAATAGGCTGAATGTCATTTTACTATGTAAACACGCAATGTTTAGACAAACACCCCCTGGAGTCTACAGATGTGTGCAGCCACATCACATCATTCTGTTGTCTAAACGAAAGAGTGACATTGTTGCGATGGTGCCACTGTGAAATTTCTGTGGGAGAGGCCAGATTGCAAGGAGTATGTGTCTTTTTGCAGTGCACTAATCCCTCTCCACCGTAATTTCCACCGTAACCTGGGAACTGACTTCCCTTCTCTTCATTGCATCATTACTGCAACCCCCCTCCCTCATTCCTCCACCTCTTCCTCGCAGTGACACAGATGGCCGTGGCAGGACTGCTGTCTCCTGGGGAGTCGAGAGCTCTCCTCCCCGAGGTGAAACAGCAACACGGAACATGACAACTCAATTTCACAGGAGCGAGCTGGGAGGATTCAGGTCACATATGGGCCTTGCAGTGCGTCCCGTCCTCACAGGAGACAGCACCCATTCTGCCATGACCAAGAGACAAACAGGCAGGACTAATCAACTGCCGCTGACGTCAAGGACTGCATTGTGGCAGGGCGACAACGACTCGGTAGGGTTTATTTTCACCTTTCACTGAGTTATTTAAGAAATCGGATCGGAATAAAGCACACGGATTGTATCTCAGCTATCAAACTCACCCAGTAACGCCAAAGGGGTTCATGAACATGTCCAGTCTCGGTGTCCGATCGGCACAATGCGATTCATTTTTCTAGTTTGATTGTATGAATGTCTCTCCCTGTCCCTGCACAGCACTCGTTATCTCGAAAGTGGGAGCTCTCCTGTCAATAGAGTCTTAAAGCTCTCCCGGTTGTGAAACACTGATGTCTTTTGTTAACAGTCTTGTCTTCGTCTAGAGAGCAGAACTTTGAGCCGCTCTCATGGCCCATTAACTGGTAGCAGAACACTAATGCTGGACACTAATGTTGAATACTTGAGTGGGAATAAGAGCTGGGACTTGAGTTAAAGAAACCGCCTTACTAAATCTCCTCTACAGCAAAAATCTTTGAAACTAGTTATTTGCGTCTTAATTTCCTGTGTCAGCAATAACGTGGGCGCTGATTATTGCTCTGTGATATGGAGCACCAAATGACTTAAACAAGTTTTCAAGTAGTCGCCACCGATTTAAATGACAAGTACCTAAAAACGACAAACAAACGACAAACGACACGTGCGGTACAGCACATGTTGAAATACGATCTGAATGAAGATTAAAAGTGACGACGATTTTACTGCGCCTGTGGCGATGAATTCAACTACCATCTCAGTATCAGAAAGAACTGAGTGCAGTCGTCTCTTTATTAGTGTTTGAACAAGTAGATGAGAGGTGTCTTGAAAATTAACACACGCACATAAGTTGCATCTTATTGTACTGTTTACAGGTCATTTGACACGGTAATTAAAAGCTATCAGCACACTCGCAAACAATTGCCGCGCTTCTTAAGAGATAATAAATACCTTGCTCCTGTAGTCACCCCCTCATGATGTGATTGCAAGAGAAGCATAATGCCTATCCTCTCTTTCAGTTTAATGGGTGACTATTAAGGCCATGATAATTCGTAATTGAGATTCAAATAAAGGCTTCTGCTGCGTTTGCAATTAGGAAAGCGGGGGGAATTGTCCTTGCAGGTAAGAGAATGCACTGAAGAGATAGAGCGGGGCCAAGCACAGTCTTTTCCAACCAATTGTGCTTGTCCAGAAAGCTGAAGAATATTTGCTTGGCTTGAATAGGTTCAGATAGTGAAGAGATTAGTCGTGTTAGTCAATGAGCTAGTTATATTGAGTATTGGACGTTAATGGGAGCATAGACACTTTTTTTCTACTCAGTCTTTACACACTGAAACAACACACAACCACATACAATTTGACTGACACCTCTACACATCAAACGGAGTGTCCGAAAGCAAAGTGTGGTTCATACAGCTGGCTGTCACTTCAGGGAATTTCACCTGGATGGAATAATAACCAAATGATTACACAAGGAATCCAAACAGAGAATAATGGCTGCCTGCAAGGCCCCTCGGTCTGCCAGTGTGTTCCTCAGTCAGCGTGGGGCTACACTCAGAATACAAACAGGCCAGGCCCATTCTCCGCTTATTGATGGGATTTGTTCATCACATCAACGGTGCGTTTCACGGTGCCACAAAAGATTTGAAAGGCTTAAGGAGAATGTAACCTGGCTACCCTCTTAAACGTTACCTACAAACAAAATGTATTCTGCTTGAAAGACTACCTTAAAATTCAAGTTGGTCTTGGAAATGCCTATCAACTGGGTGACAATTGTATTACTTTCTCATTGACTACGTTCAGTGTTTGCCTTTCCTCATCTCGACAAATTGACTGCAGTGCCTTTAGAGAAGGGAAGAGATGTAACCCATGGTACATAATCACAAAAGGCAATACAGTAAAAGACACAGTGACCAGATATAATAAGATACTACTGCTTCCTGAGGGTGTTTTAGCTGCTGCAATTGATCATGACAGATTGTAATTTGTTGTAATCAACAGGCTAATTTGGAATATTAAAAGCACAGAAAATAGTACTTGTTTAACACTAAGCTTGTGCTTTCTGGGCATTGTCTGTCTCTAAAGTGTGACGGCCACCAGATGCATTACAGACACAGATCAAACAGGGCTGCAACATTGATGGCTTTGATTGCAGAGTCACATGCCTTCAGGAGAGTAGAATGGCCTTTGAAATAGACAACACCCACCAGGAGAAACATCTTTTCGCTTAGGAAATGTCAACACTTCTGTCTCCAAGACACAATGATATTTAAACACAAAACACTCCACTGCACAAGAGTCCTGGGTTTGTATCCGGGAATTATAATGCAAGGGAATATTCAGCATAACTTGAGCTCAGAGCTTCGAGCTCATCACACAGCCAAACCTTTTAACCTAACCCTTCCTTTGATGTTATTCAGTTGGTCATTGTTGGTTTATCTCTTTAGCTCAATTTGTGCTAGCACACTCTCTCTCTCCAGTTGCACTTTGGAAGAACACCCAGTGATGCCGATAGCGAACAAGAAAAGAAAATCATCTTTGAGATCTCTGAAGTTATTTTGACTTTAAAGAATACTGCAGTCACAACAAAGGGCATTTTCAATTAGCTATTTTTACACTGTACCTCATGCAGAAATGATGGTATAGTTTTATTATTATAATTATATGATTTGGGATGGGATTCAGTGTCTTGAGCCATGTAAAGCAGTAAGGTTAACCGTCTTCCTGTGTCCTATACTGTGTAAGTCAGACTGCCTGGCCTATATAGCACCTTCAGTCTAAATCCTAAATCAGACCACAAAAAACATCGCAAAGAAAAGAAAAGAAAAGAATCAGAGAATATAGAACAGAGAACAAACAAAAAATGCCTAGTATAAAAATGGAACCTTACAGGAGCAGGGGGAAGGGGGTAAATGAAGATCAGAAAAAAGCATCTGAGTGAACAGCCAGTAATGGTTTCAGTAATGAAGCCGTACGCCAGGGAGTGTATGATTGGAGTCCACAGTCTTCCGGGTCCCACGCCAAAATACAGGATAGAAGCCAACACCTTCCGTTTGATTTGTCTGTCCTTAAAATAGACCATACTGTAATATCAGCAATTTAGAAATTCTTAGGTCACTGGGAAATTTACAGATAGTGTTACTTAGTGTGGCGTGGCCTTTCCAAAAACCGTACCCAGCTCCGTTTTGGATCGAGCCATTCCTGTTTTCTGGGAACGCAGCTCAGATGTCAATACTATTATTGTGCCAGTCACCGTTTCCTTTAAACAAACCTCATTTTAGCAGTGCCGCATTTAGCATCATGGAGAAAGCTTTGATTGAAGCACAGCGAGAAAGCAAGGCTATTTATATTCAAGCTGGAACCATTGAGGATGATCCAAAAATGGCAATCACCTGTGATTTCTAGCTTATCATAATTTACCACTGAATACCACGACTAATTCCGTGGGTTTTCTTGCTTTATCACTGCAGTATAGGGATTACAATTATTTAAAACAAAAAGCACAAGACTGATAGCACTAATGGGTTTCATCTCACAGCATACTCCAGTTCTGATTTCCAGCACTACTCATATACAATTACAAAACAAGGCTGAGAGCCAGGATTGTTTGTAGACAATCTGAACACCTTTTTTGTGACTGAGCTGTGTGGAACTGACCATGTAAAGGTTGTATGACCTCATGTTTGAGAGTGCACATGTCTAGGAAACATGAAGAAGGAAAAAAAAAAGAACTATATAATTTGCATTTGAACATGAAGGCTGATACAACATTCAACAATATTTTGCATTGCTATAAGCAGCAAGCCAGATGTGAAACCAGGAATCTTCCAGACATTCCAGAATTCCTACTTTGCAACACCACACATATCGATAGTCTCTGTTATAACTACCTCTAACACATTAAAGTGAGTTTTTACTGCTGTGAAACAATCTGTATTCATGTGGTGATGGTTCAGATGAGATCTGGCTTAAGATATCTGTTCTCCTCAGATCAACAATGCAAGGAATATACAGCTTATATACAAAAGAGTGCAATAGTGTCTACATGCCATTCAATTTGTCAGGTATGTAATTCAGTTAAAGCCATAATGGTCTCTCTCTCTCTCTCTCTCCCTCTCACACACACACACACACACACGCACACACACACTTTAGAAGTAATTTTGTATCCTGTGCACCGATATGATTGGAAATAAGGCTGCTGCAGTGTGTAATTAAAACAGAAAATGAGGAAACAAAAAGCTATTCAAAATGTGAAGATCCTCCAAAGCTGTAGAAAGTGCGGCTTTTGTCGTGTATCAAAAAACACGGTAATTGATACCTACTGTCTCCACCGCTGCCTCCACACACAACACGCTTACACCGCGGGGTGAACCTCTGCAGATTGGGAGATCAGACACCGTGTCTCAGTGTCCAAAATACACACATTGCAAACCAACCTGCCATTAACAAATATCCTCACAGAAACCTTTTAGTTCTGGCAAAACCTTCATAAATCTGCGGGAGGAAAGATAAAAAAAAATCCAATTGACTTTACTGATCAGCCCTTGAGTTTAATTAAAGTTCCTGTCATCTCACGACATGGAACAGTACAGCACAGTTCTGTTGCTCTTCTCAGAAACGTAATTATGTACTGTGAAGTCACTCACTTGTCAGCTGTTTTTCCGATGGATTCTTTATCAAAATGAAAACACTGTGCGACTGAACTGCGGTGCTTGAAGCTGGCTGGGAGTACCAGAGAAATTAAGGCACAATCTCCAATCTCCAAAACCTCACTTAGACACAACTCTCACACAACTGGTAATACTACTTTTATTACCACTATTAATAATTGTAATAATAATAATAATCAAGGTCAGCTTATGGGATCAACATAAGAACTCAGAAGAACTGCCTCACATTCAGTTGCTGTCCCTGTGTTGTTTAGTTGGAAACCATTAAGTCTTACTATACAGTCGAAGATTAATGCATAGATATAGATGTGGATCAGAGTGTTGGTATCAGATGGAGATGATCTCTATGCTATACATGGGAGAGCGCGTGTGCGTGTGTGGATGTTGTCAGGATGTGTCCTGCGCGCTCTTATCATAGCAATCTCTGATGGATATTGCAGCAAATTGTATTGTCAGCCAGCAGGAAATCAGTTCTTGCATTGAAAGTTGCAATCTCAAGGGATAGATTAAAAACAAAAAGGAGCAGAATGCAAAACAAGAAGTCAGTTTCTCAGCCATTCTCTTGAATAGTTTGCTCCTAAGAGTGAAGCATGTGTGTGTGATCATTGTTGCGAGTGTGGTGGGAGAAAGAGGGGGTGGGATTACTGATCAGAAATTTGGATGAGTGAGTGAAACATCCAGCTTCCACCAAGACAGACCTGTGCACCGAAAAACACACAAGATATGCTACGTTGCCTTAAATATCTAAACGTGATTTAGTCACATAAATCAAGCTTTAAAAATCATGACCTTCCTTGTCTGGTTTAAAAATCCTAATAATTGTCCTAGACGACCCATGTCAGTCTTTGAATTTGCCATCCCTGATGTATGCTTCATATCTACCTACCCTTCCTTCGGCAGATCACTCTAAAGAGTCGGCTAATATGACATCAGCATTGGGTTTTCCAGCAGCATGTGTTTGTGGCCATAAAACAATCTTTAATAATGTGTGTTTATTTCAGTTACTGCACGAGTAAATGCTGACGGAGGCTGGTGTTGAGGCCTGCTCTAGTTCCCGTCACGAGCAGCTGAGCTTCACATCCTGCCGATGTTAGAGAAGCTGACACTTCAAAAACAACAATTTCTATCGCCTCACGCACATATGCTCTCGCACACACACGCACACACGCACACGCACGTTTGGTCACAGAAAGCCAGCATGTGTTCTCAAACACAAAACGCACACAGATTTTTTTTTCATCTCTAATGAAGTGCAGCTTGAATATCACCTATTCCAGAGGGATGGGCACCATGGGGGGACAAAGGTAATGCCTCTCTCATCAAATAATCTCTTCTGCCTAGTGAAGCCGTAATGCATCTGGAAGGCACGCATACAAATGCCCAGTCGCACCAAGATGAGATGAGGAAACAGAAAAGAGGGAAATAGATATAAGATGGGGAGGTGGGGATTGAAGAGAGGAAAGGAAGACATTGGCATGTAACCATACAGTACAGAGCTGTCTATGGGTTTGTAATGTGAGGAGAAAAACAAGCCTGTTCTTGTGCTGCCTCATGAACAGGAAGTGACTGACAAGCTGTCGCTGTCAGCCCAGGCAAAGAAATCACAAGGCGTGTGCGCTCCTTTGCGAAGAACACATGATATTAAGGACGAGAGTGGGATCCTGCCGGTCCTGCGGGGGCTGTGCCGGAGATGATGAACAGTTTTCAATATCTTTCTGATAATAGGCTGCAGTGAGGGCTGTGCGGTGACAATGGGTGCTCACAAGAATACATAAAAAAGAGACAGAAATTAAGCAGGGGAGTGATGGAACGATGCTTCCGAGAATCAATCAAATGAGGAGTCGTTCTTCATGACGTTCCTCAGAAACAGCATCAACAGAATGGCTCCCATTCAACGCGGCTCATTACAGAAGACCGGTTTGGCCACAGTTTCCTCGGTGGTCTCTACCGAGCAGATCTCACAGCCGAGAGGCGGGGCACTTGTCTGGGCCGCAGCCTGAAGCCTTGGGCAGGGTAATAGCTGCATTAATACTAATCGGACGCTAATAAGAGCGCCAGGCAGTCTGCTAATGGACAATTGGCTTCGGATTCATTCATTAACCCCTGAAGGCAGGCAGCCGAAGTCGCCTTAACAAGCTCCTGAGGAATCTCGAGTTAAGTCTGTCTCTGTAAACAAAGCAATAAAACAGCCAACCGAAGAAGGTCTTTGACAGGGTAATATCTCTCAGAATTCCTACTTGAAAGAGTATTTTAAAAGTATCACTAAAATATTTTAGGCCATTTTCAGTTGGCATCATCACCTTTCAATACACAAATTGTTTGGGGAACACTTAGAACACACTTTCAAACTTGTACCTTCTTTTATCTTTGTGTGGAATTTTATTTGACACATTTTTATTCAGATTACTGGAAAAATCTAAATATGTAAAACGGTTCTTGTACCCAGGTTATTTAGTGGTATTTAATTCAGCAAACCCCCCAATGATGTGGTATAAAAGATAATGTAGAAATTAGATTAAACACTGAACCAACAGGACAAATGTTATTTTAACAAGAGTGTGAGATGTTAACCTGAGTAACATGAACCCATCTCTGAGTGAATTAATAACGTTGGGTGCAAATAACTGAGGTTGCATGATTATATGTGGAGAAGAACAGGACAGGAGAGTATAAATAAAAGTGAAAGTATACTGGACCCAGCAAAAGTTCCCTTCAGACTGCACACTCACTCAACATACATTTACAGTTCCTGTACGAATTTTCTTGCTCCCACATGCACTCGAGCAGCTCTGTTTACTGTTGTAAAATAAAGCCCTATCTTGTCAAAAACAAGGTTTGGCTTCTCCAAGGTCTTTTTCAAGATCAAGGAAGGATTTTACCTCTTGATCTCCAGCACAACTTGTTACCTGTCTAGACCTGCACTGACCCATCTCCTGCAATCGCTTCCTGCCCCGCCATCAAACAAACCAGCTGGAACGTTCGGTTCTCCCTTAATCCTATTGCTCTGTAGTTGGCCACTAGATCTGCAAGCCCTTCATTACGCTGTTCAAGGGTTTGGCAGCTGTAGTCACTGTGCACACGTACACTGTGCACACCAGATGGGCTCACTGCAATGCATCACTTTGCATCGTGTCCATATGACCCACGTGCCCAAACGCCAGACTGTTACACTATATAACTAGCTATTAAACTCGCTCCCGTCCACTTGTACAATGAAAACGGCTGCACGGCACTGTTGTTAAAATAAAAGTGCTCCCTAAGCAGATCCGGAACACAGTCACATCATATTAGACTTCCAACATGACATATCCTCATCTCTGCTGTGTGTGTGTGTACATTGATATATTTATCTTTATATATATTCACGGGTGGCTATAGCTCTAGGTTATCTTAATATTAATAACGTGCTGAGAGGAGTGTTTTATGAAACACTGTCTCGCACGGCTTGCTCTAAATAAGTTTAAAATGCTCACCAGGAAATTCCACCCCGTGTGCTATTCTCATCGTGTCAGGGAAGACTCAGTGTCTTACAGTGAGCGGAGCGCGGTGTGTCTAAAGTGACATCTATTAGCTTTGCCTACTGATCTCCCTGATCTTCAGAAACAGCATTCATCAGCATAAATTCTCACCTGGCTCTGACCTCAGACAGACAGCGGAGCAACTTAAACCGCTGGGCCAAACGAAATTTGGAGATATTAACGAGTCTAGATGATGTGAGCAGAATGATATAAATAAGAGGGTATGACCACATTAAAAGGAAAACATTTATAAAAATATATACATATGAATGTTTTGCCCCCTCTCCCCCATTATAGAATCGGCTGATTATATGATGGGATAAAGACAGGAAAAATATTCTATTAAAAAACAATTCTGCAACATCTCGGCAGCTGTGTTTTCCTAATGTTTGACAAAACATAAGCCAGCATTTATGCCTTCACTTCCTTAGCACAGATTAGGTGTTGACCTCACATCTGTTGGGAGGTAGGGATCTTAGTGCCGACTGCTCATTTTGAGTATTACTTATGTATTTAGTCCTACCTCCGCCTTTCCCGAGAGTATAAGCAAACCCGCTCGGGACCACAGCTGAGCTCTGGGGAATCTGACAAACGGAGACCCTCTTTGTATGCAGTGGAGTGCTAACAAGGGATTTCTGCCATTGTACAGTATGTGTGGAGTATGTGAGTTTCATTCTTGAGCCAACCTTGCCGAGCGTATGTCTGGCTGTGAATACACAGTAGGCAGAACTCAAAATCATAATTATTCCATTAGATACCTTCCTATATCCAGGGCACCTGCAGTGCAATCAGTATAAATTTAAAGATCAAGTGAAATTGGGTCACATTAGACACCAAACCCTCCAATGTTAACAATTGCAACACCTCAGCACCTGGATTGTGATCTGCTCCAAGCAAAAGGTGAGTCACACACTGATCTGAGTCAGTAATGCTTCTGAAGTGTCCGAGAGAGGCTGTGGGAAAGGTGGGCATAACCTGAGGCCTACAAAACACAGCTTCTAATATCCTTACTAATGCTTACTATATCTATGTGAAAGCTGGGCCACTTGCATCGAAAACTTAATGGATGGGGATACGATTCTACAAGCCAAGAGATTTTCAGAAGATATATTAGGCCCAGGCATAAGTGCAATGTTAGCCTCAGTAAGGTGACCTGGTCAATACGTCTTAATGCCTGGTGTCAGACCAACCAGACTGGTCAGGCAAAACTAGCTTAATGGGAGGCTGGTGGTCGGGTCAATGGGATTTTATACAGAGTGAATAAACACGTGTGCTGTCCTGTGTAGTGGAGCCACAGGATAACAGGGGCTTGAATTAAATCAAAGGGGAAAGAAAAACAAGTCTTGGGTCCAAAAAATGATCCGTGTGATAGTAACTATTGATTGCCAAAAATACAACTTCAGAAGAACGAACACCCACAGCCACAACCAATGGAGATGAATTACAAACATCTCTAACCAAAGTCATAGCGACTGCAAGGGAAAATCAAATACATTTCAGAGAGAATGCAGGCACAACTTTCTATAGCCAGGGTTTGAAACACCTACCCTCTTAGACTGCCAACTATTGAGTGGTCAGATCATGTCAGCCATGTGGTTTCCTCTTTTGTCATTAGTTAGACAAGGAAGGTGCTCAGTGCAACCCCTCAGGGTAAGGGAAGGTGCGACTGTAAGCTGAACCTTGGTGTGCATCAGCTGGCCACAGGGATTCCAGCTCATTACTTGCATTACTTGCACTGCAAAGCCACAGAATACATACCCCCCTCCACCACCTGCCCCACTATCCTAGAGCTTTTTCTACACAAAAACAAACCATCGCTGCACTTTTCCAACAAAGGATCTCCATTTACATCCCAGGGCTTACCCGCAAATTCTTCACCCTTAATTATTAAAGCAACCTACAAGGAAAACCACTTCTGGAGAAGTAACCGTAATCCACTGACAAGTGCGTCCCTGGGGTGTGAAAGTAAACGAAACACTGTCACCTGGCACAGCAGTTTAGAGTACAGGCTGCGGAGTACAAGAACGTGTGAACAGACAGAGAAGAGCAATTCCGGGCTTGTGGGGGAGGACAGAGGCTTCTCATAAAGGGTATATGAATAGAAAACGAAGGCAGAGTGGCAAGGAATGAATCATGTTAGCGTGCTGCCGGTAAAATGAGTTCCACAACACCTAATAGGAAATCAAACCAAAAAAAGATCAATCCTAATGTGCATTCAGATCCTTACTGGATGTCACAGAGACATTCTCAGAATAGGTCAGCTGCATTACCTGTAACTTCACACGAAGGCAAACTTTATGTGAAACTTTAGCACTGGAATGACAGGAGATTTGAGAATGACAAGACCACTTAGTAGAGCAGCCATAGGCTACAAGTACATAATGCAGTGAAGAATACCATACAATTCGCAGGCAAAAGTATGTGTAATGAAGTCTTCCAATTTGATATCCAAAATAAAATGATTTACTAGTGTTCACATCCGACAAAACAAAACAAAACAATGGTACTAAGGCAGTGTTACTGATTCTTGATGACACACATTCAAAGGTTAGTTTTAAGGGCAAGCACAGATACAGGGAGAACACCTTCTTGGCAGTGCCAGCCTCAGCCAGCTTTCAGGCTCAGCCATGCTTTAAAAAACACAAATAGACACTTCAGTGCCTGCAAAGTCCCTGACCTCACACTGAAAATGCCATCGCAAATTGAGACAGGGAAAAGTTGGTGTGCAGCTGTCATTTAAAGAAAGAGAGCAATAAATAAAAGAAAAATCCCATGAAAAGGTCAGCTCGCTACCTGGGAGGGAGCTGGAGAGACGGGTGAGGAGGGTAAGATGGCAAAGACAGATTCGCAGCACGGAGGGCACAGGTTTCGACCTGTCAAGTAGGAGGAATTCAGCACGCCTGAGCCGGGCTGCTGCATTGTGGACGACCACAGAATCTTAACTGCAGTGACACCAACAGATGACGCAAAGACGGCAGACACAGGAGTGGGGATGAAAGGTGAGGACGCTGCGCTCTCCAGTGGGGGAGGACTGCTGGGAAGCAGCATCGGGGATATGCAATGGTAGAGCATTGAAGGCAGCTGGGGGCATAGGTGTGCCAGTGTTGGGCATGCACGGCACTCTGTGCCGTTGTCTCCTTCCATCATCCTCCCACAGTCAGCGATGTCACACAGATCAGAGACACACCCAGATACAGGGGTCTGAAGGGCCAAGGTTGGGGATAATTGAGGGAATGTGGAAGGACACAGTCTATGATATTACCAAGCTGTGACGGGATGCCTTCAGTTTCCAAAACCATGGAAAACACTGTAAAAGGTGCTGAACTGATAAGGCATCATTGCATATGGAGTGGGTGAACATAAGTGAAAAGCGAAAGGCAGCAAGTCTCTTTTATTTTAAAGACACAAGCCAAATTTGACACGTTCACAATATTACAGAGTATGTTAGCTTTAATATGAATGCAAGAGCCACAGAGGTAGACTGAAAATTACTTCCACACTTCTAGCACACACTGAATCCATTACTTATTCATGTACCAATTAGAATGAAGACATGCTTAATGAACAGGTCTTACTCTCAAAGGCACTCCCCAAACCCCAGTGTGACAGGACATGAGAAAAGCACATTTCTCTGACCGCAGTGATGCTTTCTCACGCAGCCCACCTCACAGTCGGGTCTAGTACTGTAGTGGTGCCGCGGCTCCTCCATTGTGTGTGTCCCTCATTCTTGATACTTTCCCAAGGTTAAAGGCGATTGGAGCCACTTCAAGGGCGTTTTCCACACAGAGATGATCCCACATGCTGGCAGGATCAGGTGGCGCCATGCAATTTATTTACACAACAGGAACACGGCTTCACTTTAAAACAAGACCCCACTTATGTAGACCCCAGACTCTAGCATGTTGTGGAGCACAGCGAAGGGAGGGTTGAGAGGTGGTTGCATCCTCAAGGTGAATATCCCACAGAGTTGCTCTTTGAGGGCACAGGGAATGGCCATTTTCTGTCAAATATGTTTATTTTAAAGACAGACAGACACAATTACTAAACAGGCTGTCCATGAGCTAGAATAAAAACAGCACTCAGCCATTTAGGAACACAGAAAGCTATGTGGCTAAGGTTGAAAGACTAATGCACCTTCCTTAGAGAGCACTGGGAAAGCCACTCAAACAGGCAGCCCCGCACACACACACAGCTACATGCGAAACACATCCACACACATAAACACAGACAGGCGTGTTTCATTGCCACGGTAGCAGATTTTTACTGGAGGTTTTGAAACACACCAGCGGGTAATTTTTATGATGCCTTCCATCAAACAGGAGGTCGTAAACTAAGCTAATCTATTTAAAAGGATCTATTTCTTTGGCTGCTGTTAGTAATTACATACAAATACACAGCTTCTGCCTTCAGCTATTCTTTAATAGCAAAATAAAAAGAAAAAGGTTTTGGAGGACTGGAGGGTTTCCAATAGCCTTGGCATTGGCTGCACTGGAGACCACCCTGCGTTGTTTCACCCTTGTGTAATCTAGCATAACATGATCCAGGAGGCTGGAGTGGGAGGCAAGCCATGACACACTGCTGGCAATTAAAGCAACAAGAGCTGAACACTGACATCAATGTAATGGGTGAAATATGTTCACAACTCCTAAAATATAGTTTACGATTTTATTTTTTGTAAGTCGATGTCCCTCGGTGTTTTGTATAATGGAAAAATTATTCAGTGCATTGCGGAGACAGATGAAGGGGCTTGCTTCATCACATTATCCACAAGTTCACATACTGACGGATACAGATGTAAGTCGGTATATATACAGATTTATAATTTTCAGAGCAAGGGTTGGTGGGAGTCTGTAAGCCAGTGTTTTTGATGAAGCAGGCACCCTCTGATCCTTTGAGAAGTAGCCCGATGCAATCCTTGGACCAGTTAGTTATTAGCATGCAAGGAAATGGGCTAGGTGGACCAAGAAGCCTTCACTGAATTATACTCTTGCTTCTGGTGTGATTAAAGCACCTCTCTTGACAGCATGTTAGACATTTGTGAGTCTTCAATAATCTTTATCAATGGCTTTTGATTTGAGATTGAAACAAGACATCTGTGTCCACTTTGTGTGAATCAGGACCCCACTCAAGATCATCCAAGAGCCTTTTCCTTAACAGTGAAATTATACTGGGTGGAATTTCCCCCAATTCAGTCAGTTTTATTCCTCACTGGGGGGTTGTGTGTGTAATAGAGCTTCAATTGAATAGGTATCCTTCCAACAAACCAGTGAATGAACACTGACTACAGCAATCGGCATGGACATCTGAAAAGATAATACAGACCTTTCTCAGAGGCACTGAGACACTATGCTAGCATGTCCTCTCTATTATAGTCAATCAGGGGATGCGTCTTGGCTACATTAATATGGAAATTCCCCTTAATATTCTCATTTGAGCCATACCGTGGACAGTCAAGGTCACAGCTATTTTTCTAAAGAGTTTCTGCACACAAATGGGTGCCATTATCACGGGGAAATTCTGCGCTTTATAATGACTAAACAAACATGATACATGTGACTGCTAAAAAGACGTAAAAAGCCATATGATTACACTAGGAAAGGTATCCATATGGACTACCAGAAGGCTAAGGAAGCTAATAAAAAATATATATCAGAGGTGATCCCCGTATATCCAGTATATCAGAGGGCACTTTTAGGAAGATCGAAACGTGATTTCCACAGTTGCTGGGTGTTTGGAAGAGAGATGGACAGACATGATTTGTTCCTGCACAGCTGGCTCACACATCTGGAGTAGTTGGGTAACTGGATTGTTTTTATGTAATGGGGTCTGATGCAGCACTTACGCAGCGTGTCGATGGCCCTGGCATAATTGTAAGAGATCCTGACATTAAAGGCACGTTGCTGACATTCTTTATGTTAATGCAGCTCAGCCTATGTCACCTCATGTGCTAGTGCATGCAATTTAAATATGTGCTGTATGCTTACAGAATGCCTAAAGACACTGGGGCAGATAGCTAGGGGGGGAAAGCGGATGGGTGCATACTTTGTACATCAACATCGTCCTTGAGAATCCCATATTTGGACGTAGAGGACAACACTCAATCCGGGCTGGAGGCTGTCGATGGCGTAGCTAAGTTGTGATGTCACAAGGTGATGCACTATATTGACCAAGCAGGGGAGAAAATACAGAGATTGAAGAAGCCTCGAAAAGGTGGAAAGATACAAAGAGAGAGAGAAGCAGAAGTGGAGGGGGAGTCAGAGCTTGTGGAAAGTCTGCCAGCACAAAAACTGTCTGACCCGGCAGGCTTTTCCCAGTCTGTTCTGCGACGGTGTGCAGTTTTCACTGGGGAAGGGAGCTCAAGAAAAAATGTAAAAGTGGTCTGGCTTGGTTAAGGAAGAGAAAGAGAGAGCGAGTGAAGTAGAACAGATAACTTGCAGAATTTTGTTAAGTCACGACACACTTAAAATATTAGCTGGGCTCCAGGCCCCAAATCCCAGTTGAATATTTTGAAATATGAAAAAAGCTTTCAAAAGAAACTACAGACTATGTTCCTTTTCTTTAAATGCCTCTACCAGAATCAACAGCATAAAGTCTCTACAGGGGAAGTGTGTGTGCGTGTGCGTGTGTGTATATGTGGCAGTTGGGGGTTCCAGTCCACAGTTTACAAGTGCATTAATTCCCTGCTTTGAGGAGAGACAGTCATTCAAGGAATCGAATGGGGAGGGATGCAGGCGTCTTCAGTGAAAAGCTTGCTGAATGGGTAATGGCTGTCGTCGTCTATCATTGTCTGATGCGAGAATATCTCCTAGATTTGCCCTCTTGTCTTACATGATTGAATAGCACTGCACGGCACGTAGGGCTTTCATTAAGCAGCCCTGTATTAATGTTGACTCAGTCCACCGTCACTGTGCAGCTCCCCTGTGCAGCTCCCCTGCGCAGCGCGAGAGGCAAGCTTTCCCGAGCCCTTGGTGTCTAATGTACTCTCTGTCAATCGGGAGCCAGAATCCAGCAACCCCTGGGCAGCATCTTAGCAAAGTTACTGAAGTTGAATAAAGGGGACACATCCATTTTGCAGGACTGCTTGGTAGGAGTTTTAGGAGGGTTTAATGGAGCAATCAGCAGGCTCTGCACAGTAACAGGGGGCAAGATATTGGACTGGCACTGGCAAAAAGCTTTCAGTGGAGGATTTTGTTTGGCGCTTTCATGAGGACACATTAAGAAACCACCATTATATCTGTAAAGCCTTCATGATCTGGAGGGGATGCCCAGAGTTCTTTTCAGTCAAGTGAAAGCAACTGCACAATTAGACCGAAAAATGCTCTCTTTCCTCATCATATAAAGAACAACTAAGCAGTTGTGCAGCGTTTATTCAGACACCCAAGAGTTCTCCAGAGGGGTCAATGAGAACAGAACCTGTATTCCAGGTTGCAGAAGGGGAGTAAAAATAATGTTGGCACAGAGTCTTGTGCATTGTGCTACTGCAACACAAGATGGGGTTAATCTAACTAATGGAGTAGAGCAGAACATTTAGATTATGTCCAACAAGTTATCATGACCTTACAGCACAACAAAGACCGCGGCGACATCAACGTGTCCCAGCAAACCATGGACAATAAAAGCAAAAGCCATTTACAGCAGGGCCAACAATAACAGCGCCACTCCTGAAAAGACCATTCCTGTCACAGTGCATGTATTTACTCTTGATTTTGATCATATTAAATGCAGTTTGTTTGTTTTGTTTAACAGCGGTTGCTTTTGACCTGCCTGTCATCCTGCATACCAGAAGGGTATAAGGAAACTCACGGTCGACATCAAACAGGATGCTTCAAAGCAAATGCAATACAAACATTATTGTTAAAATACTAGTATGTGATTGCTTGCATACATTACATAATCTTTATGCTATAGCTTTCTCTAATTTCTACACAATGTTACAATACAGGAAACATCAGGCTGTTCATTGCTTTTTAATCCCTTGGCAGAGTGATATGCAAATATTAGCCAATCCTCAGACTGGTTAAACTAATAACAATTGAAAACAAAGTGTGTCTAATATGACTGGACAGGAATATATTATGTTGATGATTACTGAATAATCAAGACTAAATACTGTGGATGGATCCTGACAGGGTGAATGCATTGTGACTGGGATTCTCCTCAGACGACTGGTGCTATTATGGTTTGCACATTGTTGGCACTGTGCTATATGTGCTGTTTGTTGTCGCAATGATGGCATGGCGCTGTATGTCGTTTTTGTCTGCTATGTAATTCTGTGCGGTGATGTCACTCATTCGCTGTTATTGTCTGTGCTGTAATAGGGCATGTGGTGATGTCACAGACTTCTGCCATGAAACATAATAGTCAATTGAAGCAGTTATTTAAGCCGCTAAAATGTTTTTTGTATTGTTTTTAATTATGAAAAAAAACTATTGAAAAAATTACGGAGGCCTGGCAAAGTTTCAGCAAAGGCTTCACAGTAAACCTTTCAGACTGCTATCAGTTCCACACTTGTACTGATAGACGCCTTCCTTTAATTTAGTAGGTGTCACACATTTATGACACCTTGTAAAGCTAATTTTTACTCAATGTGTACTGCCATCATCCATTATGACTAAAGAGCCAACACCATGGCTGGGTTTAACAGTGCATTTATGATAAAGCTCTGCACAGGCTTGTAATCTTCATAAGGAGCCGGCATACTGGCTGACGTGTAATGAGAAATCCATATTCCATGATTTAATTTCTGTGACTACCGATTCTCTCATTTTCAACTGCTGTTGCTGAGAGTTCATTTCATCAGGGTCAGAGCGGATTACACTAATTAAAGGCAATAATTGAATGGAGTTTGCTCAGAGAGAAGAATGTGTGTGTGTGTGTGCAGCTTAGTAACTAGGTTCAATGAACAGATTCTGATGGTGTTTCTGGGCAAAGTTTAGACTACCTATTGGAGCCCATAATTGCCAATATGAATCCCTGTACACACCACTAGTCTAAAGTATATATAGAAAAAAAGTTTGGGTGTTCAGACAGTTTTCACTTACAGCTTTCTTTTGCTATCTACCGGTTCTTATTTTTTCCTCATGTATTCCAGCATCACATGTGTATACATATCTGCTTGTGTTATATTGTATAATGTCAAGAAGTAAGTATTGTTGATTAGTTATACTGTACTCTTGTGAACTCTTGAATAAAGGTTTCTGTTAAATGAATACATAATGTTGAGAGACTTCTGCCTGCCATGAAGTCTGATACACATTTGCTATGTGTAGTGGCGACTGCAGCCAACAGCTATTTTTGATCTCTGACAATTACTTTTGAGTGATAGTGAAAGAGTTAAAGCTCACATAACCAGAAGAAGAAAAAATAAATGTAATAAATGAGGACTTTGAAAATTAAGATGTTTTGTTTCTCTTTACACAAACACAGACACATACACACGCCTATTATAGACACTTTCAATGCCAGTTCTTTAGGGCATCACAACCAGATAGAGTGTAATGCTTTCTCATAATCAAAATGTATAATGGCATTTCATATTGAGTGTAAGTTTAAACTACTGGTTTACTATTTGCAAATGATTCACAGTGTTAAATCCTCCTCTGGATTTAGATTCAGCATTGCTCAAACATATACCTCTTCATGAGAACAGTTTGCTCAAGGATACTGTTGACTGACCTGAAGCTTTACTTCTTTCATTTCCTTCTGAATGCTCACAGAAAATACTTTCATCATCATATTTAATATATAAAAATGGCCTAGGTTAGACAATGAAGACAGGCCAAAGGAATGTTGCATAAGAGTGTTATGGACACTCAAAGAAATGTTAAGATTTCCCAGCACCCATAGAAAAAACATGTTGGTGAGCACTTACAGGGCAGTATTATATGAAAGAGGTCATGTAAGGAATTTAATTTCATTCTTCAACTTTATGAAGTAAAGCCCAGAAAGGCTACTTCCTGGCAGCAGGATTGTTATACAAGACAACAATGACCTCAAATAGGTAAAATAAGGAAACAAAGATTAGTATCATATATATATATAAATTAAAACACATATAGTTCATGCATAGATTAGTGTAGCAAATCATAACAAATCATGCATGTGTGTGTGTATGATTATGTATGTGTGCATGTGCATGTGTGTGATGTGTGCGTATGTTGGTGCATGTATGTCCTCTGTGCTCAGGAGTGGGACATCCTCAACGCAAGTAGTCCATTTCTTCTGGGGCCACTGGGCACCGTCTCTGGGGAAAGGTCTGAGCAGATGTGGCCAGCGGTGGATTAGAGTATAATTCTACATGATTACAGCACACTCTGACATGTGAAGGCAGCTGAAGCAGAAAAATCAGTCAATGGGGACGAATGTAGGGGGAGGGTGCTTTGTATAAACTCACTAACATGAAAAAAAACGGAACAACAACCCTCTTATGCCTGCCCCCTCCCCCACCCATCCATTTCCCTGCCCACAAAGGACAACACGAGCAGGGGTCTTGGGCGAGTAGCTCCTACCAGCAATCACAGTTATCACTCGTGTGTTCTCCTGATTATGATGATGCTATGTGATACATTCTGCATAGAGCACTCACAGCATTAGAGTAATTGTGTTGTTTCTCCACTGTTTAAACAGGGGGAATTTGTTCTAAATGGCATTACGGTAATCCAGTGCGATTTGTCTAGAAGAAAGAGTCTGTATTTCGTAATCAATATAGCAAAATGGCACCAGGGGTCCAAACCACAAACATCTAGGTGCCAGATCAAAGACTGACTTAGGCTGACCAAGCCATACATTACCCATGGAAATAAATTAAAAAAAAAAACAGTTAACTAAAATACACATATTCATACAAATAATGTACCATTGTAATAACCCATTCGCTGCACAAAACACACCCCCTGCTCACAGCCTCACTATGTGAACACTATGCTTACCATCTCCCCCATATGGGCCAACATCCTAAACAGAACGTGCTGAACGCCAACTGACTATACAGGAGCTCTTTTCGGCTTCTATCACAGCAAAAATCATTTCCACTGCAGGGTACAGCCCTCGGATGTCAAGGTTACACTACTAAGTGGCTCTAATTACGTTCTTCTGGCCAAGACCAAGTAACCATTAATGTGTGTTTGTCCGCCTGTGGCTGGATTCCTTTATTCACTAAAAGCCAACACAGACAGACGTCAGAAAGACAGACAAATACATACTGAGTGCAGTTATGCTCTATGGACACTGAATGAATTTGTTTGGATGGCAATCCTTTCACCTTCCCCTCTTATTCACCCCCACCCCCGTGTTTATTCAGGATACAATCCTCTACTGTACATTTTCTGCAGTCAGACAGAAAAACACTATCATAAATACATGCATTATTTAATTTACTGGCCTCAGACAAGCAATTGAAATGTATCAGCCAGGCTCTCGTACAGAGACGCAGGCCTCTACGGTACGCCAGAGTGTTTTCCCAGAGAGCCACGAGAGTGACTTCACTAGGATCCTCCTTCATTAGCAGTAAAATAAAACAATCCAATGAACCTTTCATTTGTCAGTCACAATGCTTCTGACCTCAGGATGATCAATTAACGTGTCTCCGTTTGCAGCATTTCCCCAACAATCTTAAGCAGAGCCAGCAAAGCAAACGCAATAAGTAATCTGACATTTAGCACAATAACATTCTTTAACGCAGTTTATTTACTTACCGCACATAGCAATGCAGTTCTCTGTAATGGAGCGTATTCAATTTAAACCAACATAGGGTGTCTGCGTTTGTCTTTCCAATTGCAATCATTTTAAGTGGGTGAACTGAATGTATACTCCAGTTTGGATGGGAGGAATACATGTTTGCCTTTTGGCTACCTAGGTCTCTTTAACAGCCCTGGAACAGTACAATTCTGGTTTGCTGCTCCCCTGTACAAATCAAGGATGTAATTGGCTGTGGTTGTGCAAGTCTTTATCCAGGGTGAAATAATTTGTTGTAGAAAGAGTACAGGTGATGTCTCAGGCACACACACACTTTTGCAATTCCCATCAATAGATACTGCTGGACTTCAGGGCATTCCTGCTGGGAGACGATCTTCACAGAGACCCCAGGAGCAGGACAGGACTGTGCAGTGTATGTAGATGTTATTTCCGATGTGTACAATGCTTTATGCTTAATTTGACATTTTACATCAATACATGTACTCTGTACGTGGATGCAGAGCTCCCCTCTGCCCTAGCGTCTGTCCATTTGATTAAACAAACCCTCAGTGGAAGGATGTGACAGGTTCTATTGTGGACACATGCTTGTACTCTCTAATCATACCAGAATTAACCCAGCAACACATAGTGGCTGCTGAATAAGAGATAATGTAGATAACACCCTGCAGCATCTTGTCAAAGACACTCTAATCCAGTCCGTGCATTTGAGAAGCGTCAGACTAAGAGCAAACATACATGTCTTTTTCGTCCTACATTTCCAAACAACCAACCAACTCAGAGTCAGTGTACTAGCCAGTGATGTTCAGGTTACATGGAAAAACGGGAGGTAAGCTACCAGTCATTGTTCAGGAGGTATGGAATACAGTCATTCATTTAATTGTATTAGTAGCAGCAGTATTATTTGGGGCTGAAGTGTACCAGTGAGTAGTAAGTTGGAAGCCCTTGGAGCTACAGAGAAATAATTTATATATATATATATATATATATACACTCACCTAAAGGATTATTAGGAACACCTGTTCAATTTCTCATTAATGCAATTATCTAACCAACCAATTACATGGCAGTTGCTTCAATGCATTTAGGGGTGTGGTCCTGGTCAAGACAATCTCCTGAACTCCAAACTGAATGTCTGAATGGGAAAGAAAGGTGATTTAAGCAATTTTGAGCGTGGCATGGTTGTTGGTGCCAGACGGGCCGGTCTGAGTATTTCACAATCTGCTCAGTTACTGGGATTTTCACGCACAACCATTTCTAGAGTTTACAAAGAATGGTGTGAAAAGGGAAAAACATCCAGTATGCGGCAGTCCTCTGGGCGAAAATGCCTTGTGGATGCTAGAGGTCAGAGGAGAATGGGCCGACTGATTCAAGCTGATAGAAGAGCAACTTTGACTGAAATAACCACTCGTTACAACCGAGGTATGCAGCAAAGCATTTGTGAAGCCACAACACGTACAACCTTGAGGCGGATGGGCTACAACAGCAGAAGACCCCACCGGGTACAACTCATCTCCACTACAAATAGGAAAAAGAGGCTACAATTTGCACAAGCTCACCAAAATTGGACAGTTGAAGACTGGAAAAATGTTGCCTGGTCTGATGAGTCTCGATTTCTGTTGAGACATTCAGATGGTAGAGTCAGAATTTGGCGTAAACAGAATGAGAACATGGATCCATCATGCCTTGTTACCACTGTGCAGGCTGCTGGTGGTGGTGTAATGGTGTGGGGGATGTTTTCTTGGCACACTTTAGGCCCCTTAGTGCCAATTGGGCATCGTTTAAATGCCACGGCCTACCTGAGCATTGTTTCTGACCATGTCCATCCCTTTATGACCACCATGTACCCATCCTCTGATGGCTACTTCCAGCAGGATAATGCACCATGTCACAAAGGTCGAATCATTTCAAATTGGTTTCTTGAACATGACAATGAGTTCACTGTACTAAACTGGCCCCCACAGTCACCAGATCTCAACCCAATAGAGCATCTTTGGGATGTGGTGGAACGGGAGCTTCGTGCCCTGGATGTGCATCCCACAAATCTCCATCAACTGCAAGATGCTATCCTATCAATATGGGCCAACATTTCTAAAGAATGCTTTCAGCACCTTGTTGAATCAATGCCACGTAGAATTAAGGCAGTTCTGAAGGCGAAAGGGGGTCAAACACAGTATTAGTATGGTGTTCCTAATAATCCTTTAGGTGAGTGTATATATATTATTATTTTTTTTTAATCAATATTCAATAACTGGGGGTTAACAGTGGAGTCGGTTGGGCTAATCCAGCTATGGTGAGGAATGCATGGCTCTTTGGGAGGAAAATGATAAACCAATAAAGCATGGAAAGGACACGGTCTCAGGATTACACAGTCTCTCCCCTCCCCGCTATGTTTCTCTCTATATATCTCCTTTAAATCTTCTCCCATTTCTTCATGACACCATGCAAGTCACTATATCCTACAATCCCTCGATCCATCTTTCATTCTCTCTCTCTCTCTCTCTCTCTCTCTCTTTTGCTTTCTCCTTCGCATCTCTAGTTGCCCACCAGTGTAGCCATCATGCCATCTCTCCCCTCATACAATCTCTGTCACTGCCAAGCTCGGTCAGCGAGGCACGATCAGCATCAGCAGCAGGAAAGGGGGAGAAAAGGATAAATCTTCCTGCTTTAAAAGGCCAGGTGAAATGCATATCTACCTAGAATTTAAAAACACCAAATCCAAGTCTAATACTCGTAGAGATTGGTCATCTCCGATCTCTCAGGACTTTTATAACTTTTTTGAAGGTGTTTAAGAATAACAGATATTTAATTTCAGTGAAGTACTGTCAGGTTCAGACTGCAAATTTGGCAGTCTATGCGGTCTTACATTATTCAGTTGATTACGCCATTTGTCCTACTTGAAAACCGTGTAAAGATAGAAAATTGTTAAAAACGGAAAGGTAAGAACTGCAAGACTGAAAACATGCTGCCTGTCACAGTAGGTTGTGAATGAACTACTTAGATCAGAAGATGAACACGATAAGAACAAAATGTACTCATTAAGTATGTTATGGAAACGTCAATTGAGTACTTACCTGCTGACACAGCTTTATGAATAATTAGCAACAGAAAGGGAGTTTTTGTCGTCTTTTCAGCCATTATTGTTGTCATGCCCTTGTGAAATGCTACTGACTTTAAAACCTTGTCAGCTATCCTAAGGTTGATCATTTCCCACAAAGTGAAATGGCTGCGAAGCAATTGGAGGGTAATTTACTGTGGATTTAACTGACTCGTCATGAATGCGTCAATAAAAGGGGATAAATATCCTTCACTTCTCGAGGTTATGCGCACATTTGGGAAGCTGAATGACTGTTCCCCAGATTAATTATCCGGCCCCGGCAACAGGATGCTAAGAGCTGCCAATGACATTCAGAGGTGCGTTCCTCTTCTCGGCAAGCTGTCAACCCAGTCAAGTCCTCTCTTGTTTCAGTGTTTCACCCAGGACCTCCCTCAACAGCGAACGCTGTACTCAGACGCTTTACACAGTCCTTAGCACCCACAAGCACTGTCACGGACTTAACACAGACAACGTCCAGAAACCATCACTCAAACACCGTCACAAAATATCCAGTCCCCAGAAGCAGACAGACTGACCAGCACGGACACATCGCCAGACCCATAAGTAAGTCTTTCGAGGTGCCAGGCATAAAACAGTGGAATAATGTTGGAAGTACACAGAAATGGGGCAGTGGATTAGCAGATTGTGCTCGTGAGGCGTATTATTGGAGATAACTGCCGAATTAGTAACAGCTTAATTAGTCGACAGACAAACCTCCAGGTCTCGACTAAACGCAGGATTGGGCTGCTACTTCCACTAAGCCAGCATGTTCTCAATAAGACTCCCGCTGTGCAGCCAAAACCCAGCAATGCCTTCCCCTCCACTGAAAAGGCCTCAACAATTTCATACAATTCCCCTGGATTCTGGCTTCCCTAAGAAGAGTATGATTACGCTGATGACACTCGCAGATAAGGGAGTAAACAGCTCACCTACACAATAGATTAAAAACATTAAAAAGATTAACCCACACCACACACATGAGCTGTGGGCAAAAAGGAGGACTCCCCACAAACACAAATTAATGCCACAGGTGCACAACCATTGCGTTTTTGCCTTCCAATTACTATACATTATTTGGACCCAGCACAATGTCAACTCCCGTTTTGAGTAGAGTGTTCTAGTCAAGCCCTGCTCACATTAGGACCACCATCTCAGGCACCTGTCCAAGCTCCTGGTACTGCACAGACCAAGATGAATGAGATACACACCATGCCAAAAGCCTGGTGCCCTAACACAGCCTGGGAGTCTGAAGAGAGGTGAAGAGATGAGGAGCGATAACAAATAGAGCAAGCAACAAACTGCCATCCATGCCCAAATTCATTTGAAAGAAGAACTGCACTGATCGAAAGTCTCCTGAGACCAATATGGGAGAGGAAGTATGACTATCAGGTACAGAGAGGGTGGAGAAGGGCACTATCTGTGCCATTCAAAGGCGGCCAGGGCCCAGACTAACAAGACAATGTAAAGAAAAAGAAAAAGGAAAACATCACTAACAGTGTACCTTCAGCAGCAGATGAATTGAATCTTTATTTTCCATTCTAACGAAGGAGACCTAACTGCACCACACCATGGCACTGGATCTCTAAGCGCCTCTTGCCCGTCTTCCCTATGTATTTTCTCTCCGCATCTCTGAGTGCTTTTCAGTTTTGGCTGCCAGTTTCTCTTTATGTCCTTTTATTTTTTTTTGGTAGTTAAGCAATTATGGCAGCCTGCCAGGATGAATGCACTGCATTCGATGCCTGATCCCGATTCATCTTAATTGGTCCTGCTGTAACTGCTCTTTTCACATTGAAGTTGGCCATATTCCCAAGCCGCGGAGTTTAGATTTTTTTCTTTTAATATACATCTCTCCGCTTGATCTTTCAGCCAAGTGTCTGGAGCTAGGCAGACTGGAGGCCTGTCAATAAAAGTCATCATGAACATTAGAGCAAAACTGGGAGACTTGCTGGCAGGGCAATAGTTCTTTAAGCGGGCTATCTGTAAACAAGAGAGACCAGAGTGCTTGTTGATACAGCTATACCTTTATAGGAATCATCTCTGATGTTAGATTTAGAGTAAGAGTGCTTTTTTATTCCCCAGTAATTGGTACATAGTCTTCAGTAACACACGTTACTACATGTCTCACATCACTGCGTCAGTCCCCCATCAAGAAGTATAAATCTTTGATTGTATGTAATGTAAAGGAAACTATAACAAGGGCAGTATAATATAAAAAAGGCTGTAAATGAAAGTATATAAATCTATCATCAGCATCATCTCCAGAAGACTGAAATGGTGCCCTTACCACAGTAATGCAATGACCAGTGAGAGTTCATGTGCTTGTATAAACCCACTGAGCCATTCGTAGTGAAACTAATTTGAAGCAGCACTTCATTAAAGCATTGTCAGGAGTCTATCGCGAGGGAGACTTTGGCATGGTTAATGTAAGGAGATGTGCATGTAAAGTGTGTCTGATACTGTTTTGGAAGGTGTTGGGTTCTGGTGTGTGTTAGTGGAAATGCTTGTGACAGTAGCACCCACTGCGGCCCCCCGGCTCTGCAAAGCAGCCTAGAAGTGACATCTCTAACTGCCTGACTAACTGTGCTCTTTAGTTTAGGCCTCACACTGATACTGGAGTGACTCGGTGCTGCAGTTCGCAACAAAAGCTTCTGTGACTGGGAAGCTTAGAGGAGAAAATTGACAAAACTGGATAGAGCTAAAGACAGGCAAATCCTTGAGGAAAATCTTCTTCAGTCCCCAAAAGACCTAAGACTGGGACAAAGATTCACCTTTCAGCAGGACAATGACCCCAAACACACCGCAGTATCTGATCTGTGGCCGGATTTGAAGATTGCTGTCCACCAACAATCCCCTTCCAATGTGACAGAGCTTGAACAATGTTGCCATGAAGAAGAATGGGCAAATATTGAGACATCCCTCAAAAGACTCACAGCTGTAATTGCTGCCAAAGGTGGTTCTACAAAGTATTGACTCAGGGGGGTAAATATTTCTCTAACCAAGACATTTTAGTTTTTTTTTACCCTTCATTAACTGTTGTTCCACAATAAAAAAATCTCTTGCCTCAAAGTGTTGAGTAGGTTGTGTCAATCGAAGGAAAACAGTGGTGTGAATACTTTCTACAGCCGCTGCATAGACGGAGTTAAAGACCTGCCTGCAAAGCCATTGGCTCTTCATTTGAGCAAGACCAACTGGTGGAGAACAGTACACAGTGTTCCTCAGATCCGATCCTCAAGGGGTTTGGTTCTTATTCCACCTGAGCTCTTAATTATTCACTTAACTGAAGCGATTGAAAAGCATTTTATTTTATTTTTTTAGAGGTTTTTCTCTCAGCTGACACTTTCCTCCAGGGGTTTACAAGAACAATAATACAATACTTGATACATTTACAACATTTCAAGCTTTTCCACCTCAGAGACGGGTGGTGGCTTATAGAGACCTATAACAATGCTTGTGAGTGGCCCAAAAGGACGGTCATTAAGAACACAGCTTTTCAGTACTATTAGTACTATTATCATAAGTATAAGTGGTGATTTTATTTCCTATAAATAATTAAATAAACACATAGAACACAGTTAAAGGAGAATAGTAAATTCAACCTATCAAGCTCATTTGGTTGCTACAAATAATAACAATAACAATTTTATTACTACTTTTACTACTATAAATAGTGAGAATACATGGGCTCGGCCTGTGCACAGCAGGACAGCTCATTTCCTGGCCGTGGTGTCAGTAAACTCGATTATCGCCACTGGCCGGGGGCGCAGCGGTCAGCACATGATGACAGGAGCGCCGTCCGCAGTGCTGACAGGTGTCCCGGCCGGCCGGTGGCTGACAAACAGCTCGCCCCGGGGGGAGTGCAGATATTTCTTCCCAGTGTCATCCTTCCACCCGCTCTCCTGACACCAGGCGCTGCACTGCAATGGAGGTGGGGGGGCAATGCTGCGTGTCCCTGCACTCTGAGATAAAGGAGCTGGGTCTAATTGCAGGGGGATGGAGGAAATGAGAGGAAACAGCCCCCCTGCCCTCTGCCCTGTCCTTCACTCTCCTCCCTGTCTGCAACGCCCCCACACTCCGCGGTGCATGAATAATGGGGCTTGTTCTGGAGAGGACGAAGCAACTCCGAAGTCACAGCCCGTCCGTCACCATCTGGATGTCAGCACTGCATGAAGAACTGCTCTCGTATCGTGACATTAGACGATACTGATAGACTGGTTTAATCAGAAACAGCAGAGTGCACTTAATGAACAACACCTATTACGTTGCTTTTGTCATTTCAATTAATCCATTTCAGTGATTTGGACCCCACCCACATTCTGCACATAATTCATTATACTGTTCTGGTTATGTGCAACACTTTAAAAATCATACAGGAAAATGTGTTCACATGCCCTCGTCCTCACAGGAATTCCAGTATGGAAGGGGCGTTTTAAGAATAATTGTATGTTGCTCCCCCTTCATCAAAAGAAATGAGGAAAAGACATAATTGCAAAATGATTAGTTATTCTGTGTTTGTGACTTGTTTGGGTCAAGGCTGATTAGACTTCACTCAGATACCAGCTTTGCCAAAAGATAAGATGACATGGGGGTAAGCATTTTCTAAGATGCAACTAAGTAAAGCATTAAGGATGCGTCCATCTGTGGTGAACAATAAGGCCCCTCAAAGAAAAACTGAGCAAAGCTGGAGTCTGCATTCAGACAACGGAGACATGCGCATCTCCAATGATGTAAAACAAAGGGTTTAAAATTAACCCCATGGTGATATAACCCATGTGAAAAACAGGAAGCCTGTGCTAATGCTGAGCCAGTGTACTACAGGAGATGTGTGTGTGAGAGTGTATGAGAGAGGGAAGCAGGCCAGGCATGTACAACATCTCGGTTCAGCCGCACGTACTGTGGACAGCTCCCAGCTCCGCGCACTGACAACTGCCCTGACGGCAGACAGCTCCTTCTGTCCACAACATCGATACACAGGCCTGAGGAGCCCAGCCTTTGTACCTTTCCTTGCCTGCAGCAAGATCTGTTTAGCATACAGATCAGTTCAGCACTGGCAACCTCAGGTGGACCCCTATTAATGCAGCAATACATATCCAACGTCTCGCTTTCCTGACAGCCAAGAATTCTTGCGGCACATAGATGTCTTTAAAGGAGGGATTTAGTAGGCGCCGACAGGGGAGACAAAAAATAAAAGGAAAACAGCAGCACAGAATGGCTCTCTTGTCAATAAGAGGTTTAGGTAAATATTTCAAGGCGAAATGTCCTGGCAGGATAATGAAGCTGAATTTCAAAGCGGCTCAAGGAGAGGTCTAGAGCAGGGATGTTCAGAACCATTCCATCACCATTTTTTGGCTGAACCACTTCCTTGTCCATTTCGCTCATTACCGCTGGTTTAGTACAATGGATCCACTCAAACAAACACTATTAAGCTATTTTTCTTACTCCACTGGTGATGTGCAACAGAAATAACTTGACACATGCTTGATTACATACTGCATGTACTTGAACTAAGACTGCAATTGACTTCGACTATGTTCTACATCCCGATATTGCACAATTTCATGTGACATTACATTATGTTAAATTAATAGAAATACACGAGTTGAAATATAAATGTCACTTTGTTAATACTAAATTAAATTATTTTTAAATTGACAGCAGGTCAGCATATATGCTTTCAAAGCCAGGTAGGTGTTGTGTTATTTGCAATACTTCTGGTAGGAGGCTAAATTAAATGATGGTCTTTAATGAACATGATGATTTTCATACAGATAGAAAGCAAGTAGTTACAAACTTCAAAAATGACAACACAGACACATTGTGGAAAGTGACATAACGGTGTGGTAGTCAGCACTCTTTTAACCCACTAAGTATGTGTTTTAACTCGAGAGGTAGATGAACACCAACACCCAGTCCTGGTTATCAAGTCTGTCCCCCAAAAGCCTTAAATGGCCTTGTTTTCACATCCAGAGGAGTTATTTCAATTTTTTTTGTATTTTTTTGCTTATTGATCCAGTCATACACAGGCAATTCATTGCAGGTTTCGATTCCAGTCAAGTCCCAAATCCCTGCCAACGGTTTTCTCTGAATAACAGTAAAATCCTGGCTCTGCATTGCTGTATGTTTAGCATACTGATCAGAAAGGAGATGAGAGCTCAGGATAAAGACCCTGCTCTGTATGCTACAGACCACTTCCACATAAGGTAAGTATGAGGGGCTGTTTGTCAGAAACTGAAGAATACAGTGACAAAAACCCAGAGTACCAAAAGTGACTGTGGCGATCCAGGTCTGCAAAGAGTGGATGAGGCATGGAAACCGACACTCGACCAGAGCAATCTCCAAAACCACGGCCGACTGGAGTAGAGAGAAGAGAGAAATTGATCTCTGTTCATGCTAACAGAAACATGGCCTTGTACAAACCAATTTCAAAAACTGCCACCTGTTGGTAATTTTTTCAATATGAATATTACATTTTGTACCACGCTTGGACCTTCCTGGACACCGTACACACAATGTGTCTAACCCCACTGAGCGGCACTTGCAACCAGAGCACAATGGAAAAGGGGAAGTGAAGTGCAGGCAACAGAGGGCAAGAAGGACCTTTTCTGGCAGCTATTACACGGTCTGCTGGTTACTCCTGCGACCCCGAGACCCCCCTACAGCAGCCCTGTTGAACAGCAATGCGTTAAAATGGTTTCCATGTTGCATTCCAATAGACACAATTAACAGAGCCGTGTGCTGAACAACAACATCATTGTGTACTGAACTCACACATTTATTTTACAGAATTCTTTATCATGCTCACAGCTGGTACCACAAATAGGGCCATACGGTTTCTTGTTATAATAATGATGTGACTAAAACGCAACAATGCAATAATATATCCACTGGACTACAGAGGAGGGCACAACCCCAAGCAAGGAGGCATTCAGGAGAGCACAGAGCACTTAAAGGTATTTATAATTAATATTGGTTTACTGGAAAACAGTGGCAAAAAAACTCTATAAAGTCAGGATGTATTATGAAGAAAAGACATATGACAGATGCGCATGTATGGTATGTTCATTGCATACTAGTAATAAGCAGTACAGCACGTTCACAAAAGTGTGTGCGTAGGTGGGTGGGGGCAGAGAATGCCAGGGAAGGGATCGCCAGCTCTTGGGCGCCTCTAAGAGTATGAAGCTTTGCTTGATGTCACTCTTCCAATTGAAAACAGAAAAACGATCAATAAAAAAAAACACCCCACTTTATTCATATAGGGAATGGGAATGTACCCAAATGGTTCCACTGTGCCGGAAAAACACACAAGTCTTTACCGATGCAAAGAAAAGACAAGACTCCGCTGCATTTCAGCCCATCAGAGCAAGTGAAGCGCGGCCTATGAAGAGATCAGACACCGGCAGTTAATTCTGTACATTACTGGAGGTTATGAAGTTATAAATTGTACAACAGCAGGTCATTGGAAAGGAAATCTGAGCTGGAAACAATTTGTCTCCTTCCTCACTCCGCTGCACTTTACAGTTCCCTCCATCTCAATCCCCCCACCCCCCCCCCAAAAAAAATATATATAAATATATATATCAAGATCGAGGGTTGGAACTGGACGTTTCAATTACAGCAAGGGCCAAAACAACCTGACCTCTGAATTCCTAACCTTCCAGCTCTTCTCTTATTTATAGTCCTGCAACTGACAAGCAAAAGTCTTCATCCAAACCCAGGCAAAAAAATATCTGCTGAGAGGTAATTACTGAATTATTTAATCTGAAGTGTATTAAAAGTTTCATTGCAAGCCATTACCATCTTAGGCAGCTACCCCCTGCCCACTGGCGAACAGACTCTTGAAAGCAGTGTGAGTCTGACCTAAATAAAATGGATGTGACATCACGGCATGAATGGATGCTTTAACTCCAGGTTAAGAGGTGGGAGAGGAAAGAGGGAGGTTAAATCAGAACACTCAGCAGATATTAGCTCCACTGTACGCTGTAAATATGCATGGCCTCTGTATGTATTCGAAACCGCTTGCCATGTTATGAAAAAGACAGACAGTCACTGGTGTTTTGAGGAGAGAGAGAGAGAGAGAGAGAGAGAGGAGAGGAAGGAGTCAGCAGTCTTGCATATGACTTTATACATCAAAAATAAAAGCATACATGCATAAATGAGAATTGCAGGGGAGTAGATCAAAGCACAATGTATGTATGCATCTTCTATTTTCCTTGAGGCACAAGCCCCAAAATAAACCCTTAAAATACCAGTCAAATGTAATGGGCTGCAAAGAGCTTTCTGAGCATTGATATGATATGACATGATCATTTCCTTTCTTTAGACAAAGGGCACAAATTGGTATCAAGTTCTTTACAGTGACGCCAAACTCATTGGGATGCCCTTGCAATTGTTTTAGAGATGGTAAATTAAGGCAGTTCTCTCTTAAGGCCAGAATTATAAAGAGGTTGGAAGCTCTTTTAAATGACATTCAGTCGGCATTGCATTGCGTCCTGTGTCCCGATCCGGATCCTGTGAACTGGAGGCAGCGGCAAAGGAATTGCATGACAGTCAGTTGAGAAAAAAAAAAAAGAAAAAACATTTTTAATCCTCCTGTCACTGCCCAATTCTCTTGCTGGACTCTTAAATAAAGCATTGCCCTGTTTTCCTAGCTAATATTGTCCTGAAAAGCCCTGCAAATGTTGCAAATGTTGCAAATGTAGAGCACTCTCCCCTCCCTCTCTCTCTATCTGTTTACATAACAGCGCAGACCGCGGACGAGCCCTAACTAATCCAGGCACTTTGGCAGGTCTGCACAAGCATCATCAAAATCAACCTTTATTTTTAGTGTTTTTTTGTGTGTATTATTCATAAACACAGAAACCCATACAGCCCTGCACACTTCCCTCACTCTGTCCCTATGCCACTCTCTCTGTGTCGTGTTTCAATTGTAATACCCTACCTCTATCCCCTTTTTCACTCTCCCCTTCACTGCACAAGACAATCCTCCAATAAATAATGCATTCTGTGGCATCAAATTATTTGATGTGTTAACGGTGCTTGTGCCAATACCGAGCTGGATTACCTGGTTTTCGGCCTGACGATTACATATTTGGAGATGCCATTTTATATAATAAAGACAACATGCCATACAGCTGACAATAAACAAACAAATAGACTAGTATAGAATGCAGACAAATTAATTATTAGACACGTTAAGGAAGATTTATTTTTTCTTTCTTATAATAGTATAGGGCTGGCCCCAATCAAAGATCATGGAAGATGTGTTCTGTGCATTTAAGCTTTTGTATTTTGCAGTGTAAAATTATATACAGGCTCGGTTACAAGGGTAATTTTCTCACAAAGCACCTAAGGGTGAATCGAGAGATGGCAAGAGGAGAATGGCAATATTTCCCATGAAAACACTGTTCCCTCCCACTGATCCTCACATTTTGGTCATCACAGGGAACACAGAATAACACAGGGGGCTCCTTAGGAGATTACCATGAAACACATTACAGACAGATAATTCTCTGCCATTAAAACCATTACAGCTTCCATTCTAAGCACTGCCTGGAAATGTATTGCACAGAAACCTGCAACACATTACCTGTACCTATGTCGAGCTGGGTCACGTGACCTTGTTAACTGCTTATTCATTAAAGATCTTGCGTTGGAAGGCATAGGACTGCAGTACGCACATACGGGGACGCTACTGTGTTTTCTATACCTTATTTTCATAATTGAACAGCTGGGAGCAGGTAGTGTAACGATTCACCGATAGCTGGTTATTAACCCGTTTTGTGAGAGCGTGGGGATGGAACCCAATTATCTCCTGTCAGGATGGTAAAGAGCTGGCTATTAGCAGAGATTGCGTGTTCATGAATATTTTAGTGCATGTTAAATGCTTTGTGTCTTAATTCCGTGGCACCCTGCTCTCTTACCAGTTCAAAGCCTCTCTGTACCTACGAGATTAAGACCAAATAAAGGCTCTAACAAGGCCAGCTACTTTGATGTTGATGAGCAACATGACATTCCCCTTTCCAACTTGGCCAATCTATCCCTGTTCACAGTGCTGACTGCATGTCCCACTGAAGGAGCAATGACAGGGAATGAGACTCGCACAAGCACGAAGAATAAAGGACAAAACTAAACTACACTCACACACACAAATTCACAGGTCTGCGCTCTCAATAAAGATTCACACACATGAGCACACCCGCTGGATCTCATTCATAAATGCACCCGCAAAGATGCAGCCTGACGTTTAAATGCATTTCCTCATACATTTCCATTAAACTTTCCAACGTTTAGTTCAGGCAGTCTCTGAATTGCTTCTGAGCACGTTTGCAGAAGCATGTCCTGGGAAGCAGCATGCCTACAAACCTGGGAATGAAATATGAAATTGCTTACTGATGTAAATCCCGGAGCCGCATACACAGGCTGTGCGCCACGCATTGTTGTCGACTCTGTTTATGCTGGATCGATTCGCCTCAAGCTACTTTTATAGCAGTGGAGAAAAAAAAAGTACCTGTACGGCCAGGCAAATTAAACGGTAATTGACGTTAAAAGCACAACTCAGCTTTGCGTAAAATAGCAAATTCACATTTTCTGCTCATCCACCGTGTCCTCTCTCTCGTTCTCACTTTATTTCGAGGACGATAAGCTGTGCCCATTATAGCGAAGAGAAATGACTCCAAAACATTATAGTTGAAATGGATTAGAAAGATATTCTGACCTAATAGAACTAATCAATGCCTCTACAATGACTTCAGTCTTGGGCTCATAATGAAAGAACTAGTTAAGCCTGGCAAAGCACTGCTCATGTTACCCCCCTTGAAATGGAGAAAACTGGAGAATAACTAGTCCGTTAGTTTAGAAGGTCCAAGAAGTAATTATGTTACAGCAGGGGTTCTGACAGGAAACACACAGCATGCAAGAGCATGCTAAAAAGCACAGATCAGATTTCACTTGTGGCCAGTGTAACCGACAATTCGGAAATGGTTTCATAACTTAAATATCCCCAGATTCAAGAAGAACATATTATCAACAATTAAACACATAGGCCTTTTTTGTCTACTACCTCTCCTGCAGTCTATCTCCTTCCCCATGCGCTGAGAATGGTATTGGGAGTGGCAGTGCATCGGTCCAAGAATTGGCTGTGCCTTGCCTATGGATTCAGCCCCATCAGCACCGGACAGCCTTGAGAGCTGTATTGCAGTTCAAGTGTCTTTTATCCCTTTTATCCCAAACTTCAGAGCCATGTCATTCTATTTACTCTTTCCTCAGAGCTAAACAACCTGGCAGTTAATTGCGTAAGGCGGATGTATGCAAACACACTTCACAGGGATGCTAAACTGCTAGGTTTTTGTTTTGTTTTGATTGGTTTTGTTGCAAGTGTAAACTCATCCATATGCTTATTTGTGAGTGTCTGCTCTCCAAAATGCATCAAGAGGAGCTGAACACGACAGCGACTGAATACGTCTGGGAGAGCGAAAAATACATAAACGAGAAAGTGAAAGGGAAGGGCCAGAGAAAGGCGAGCAAGTGACAGAGAGCGAGCGAGAGAGAGAACAAGCAGGAGACAGCTGAAGTAGAGAGGTTTGACCTTGAGAACACAGAAAATGGAAAAGGAGTAGAGGAGACAAGCAGCTATTTAATCTGTGATTGAAACAACAGCTTCTAGGCCTCTTGGCTCTCTCCTGCAGTCAAGCTTTTGTGACACCTTTACTGAACCACAGCTTTCCTTCTCATTTCACCCAGCACACCGTTGAGTGTGCATGCGTGCGTGCGTGTCCAATTCAAGCAAAAGAGTGTGCAAACCGTTAGCACACATGTTTGGAATGTCTCGTTTTTTTCAGTTTGAGTCATTCAAGAGTTCCTAAAGACTGATTTTGATCTTTTAAGCCTAAACAAAGTCAAACTCTGGCCTTTCATGTAATAACATAAACAAGGCAGTCTTTTTGAAAGGAATCACAAGTTCAGTGATACAATTACTATTATCTACTCTGTATCCATTTCCCAAGACAAGACAAAATTGAAGACGAAAACAACATCAATAACAATACATACATACAGAAATAAATAAATAAATATAGGCCAATCCCATCTACAAGACATTGCAATACTCATAAAATTTACTTAAAACCATATTGCAATTTTTTTAAATGCCAACACTTTTTATAGGAGCCAAAACAAGAACAAAAAAAGTGTAAAGGTCAGATAAAAAGTTACCTTGAATCAACTGGAGGCATTCCAATACATTATCGGAAAGGGTGCAGTGCAAACTAAATCAACCGACAGCATCACTATTCCCCCCTTCCCCTCCAAGGGCTACAGAGTCACAGTTCATCAGCCAGGCAAGTGGCAGGGCTGGTGTGATAGACACACTTCACCACTCCATCTCTCAGCAGGGCAGGACCTGGGAGAACAGCTTTCTTTCCCCACTCGAGGTTCGTCTTCCAGCTGAGAAGTTTCTAAATCTGCCGCTGGATCATTCAACTTCATTTTGAGTTTTTCAATGCTCCACCAATGAAGAATCTAATTGCTAGAGTAATGTATGTGGGAAAGGAAACCTGAATTTGATAAATCGACTCCATTAGCTGTTGTCTGTCACATCAACCTCGTCTCCCCGGGAACCTTCCACCTTTGCTTCCCCCAATTAAAAAAATAAAATAAATACATTCAAACAAAAATCAAAGCACCTGAAACACATTCCCGGGCTTTCCTAAAGGTGACGAATTATACAGACTGTCAGTAAAACTGCTCATCAGCATGACCCTTTAATGCCTACAGGAGTCAGATAAAAGGCACCCAAGGTAAAGACTAGAACCCAGCACAGAAAAGACAACTGCTTTCTTCTGAGAGTTAAGTCATGGCAGTTGAATTTGGATGCAGAATGAGATCTTTGCCATCTTGAGGGAGCAATTAACAAACCACCCACCGATCCACCCTGCTTGAAACTGGTGGCCGAGAGCTGCATGCTGGGCTCACACAGAACCACCTATGGTCACCTGCCTTAATTGCTGGCTGGGTACCCTGCTGGGTCTCTGGGACACTGGGTGCATAAACGGAAACCAGCGTTTACAGCAGCTATGCCATTAATTGTATCGTACATGATCTTGCTGCAGCAAAAAGCTCACCGTTATTGAGCCCTTTAAAGCCGCCATGGAACTGTACAAGCACAGCCAGTGTATTCCACATGTTGACAATCTCGTTATGGTTCAGATTAGCGTCCACCCCGCATCTGAACACGAATATTCAGACGCATTCATTTGTACACAAAATTACACTTACAGATCCTCCCTTGCTCAGAAGTATAAATGTGTATGAATAATACATTGAATAAGCTGCCGTAGCATGTAAAGTTCACGTACAGTATTTAAAGTCCACGATTCACATAAATCACATATTTTAAATCCTTCCCTCATTTACATGTATAACCAAGTCCATTTGTTTCCGAACACACTGATAAGTTTCAGTTATTTCATGCATTGCTTCTTATGTTATGGGCAACCTTTTCTTTTTTTTTGTTTCTCACATGCAAGAAGCTTAATTCAGTCCCATCTACAGCGCAGTCTATATGATGTATAGGTTCAGCTGAGCTGCAGTAGACTGTGAACTATGAAATGCCAATACTACAGTTATTGATGATGATCTAATACTCATAATTACAATAATTAGAGCTGACGTTTACAAGCCGCCCTTGTGCTGCTAATGACACACCAGCACAAAGCAGAGTACACTTACGGTTTCCATAGTAGCAAAGGGATTGAGGGTGGGAGCGTGGGGGGGGCAGTGAGGACTACCAAAGCCACTGTCAGTGAGACTCGGGACGTTAAATGTGTTAAACAAACCACCCGATTTGAACAACCAGTGTGTAAATGGCCATCCATGTGACTTAGACAAAAGGGTATTTTGATGAACGATACAAACACTTGACAGCTATACAGCATTAAACAACATCAAAAACTGAAAAAAGAGCTGAGATTGGCTATATATGGTCATCCAATCAGGGGATTACCAACTGTAATAATTTAGTCCTCTCTCGAGGACCCTGTATATAAATGTGTGTGTATATAAAATCACAGTAAAAGGACTACTTATATAACTGAACTACTGTGCACACTCTAATTTATACTTTATGCTGTGTGTCCTTTTCCACGAAAACAGCTGTAATCGTGTCCTCAAAGAAATGCCTGTTCAATCTATTTGGAGTTGGGCCCGAAAAGTGTCCCAATTTCCAAGTACAAACTAAGCATATGCAAGAGAAAGGCTTTAGGAGCACACACTGTATAGAGCACCTCTATGAACAGTCACATTCGGAATCAATAGTATTGTGTAATCCCTTCTATGTATAAGCCTAGTAATGTTAATCAAGGCAAAGTGTCCGATTCCAGTACAAGTCATTGTTGTTGTTGTCTTCGGTTTCAGGCAAAAAGTGTCAATATGAATTATACTTTTGCCAGAGGAATGAGAAGAAACTGGAAGGGCAATGTTTTAGATGGCAAGGAAACATTCATATTCTACAATCATCATGCAGAAGTTACTTTCTCTGCCACTGAAAACAACACTACACAAAGTTATGATTCTATTATTGGAGTTTTTTTTTTGTAAACCAAGTTTTGTTTTTCCCTTATTAACTGTAGGCAAAGACTTTCATCCAAAACCAGTGAGATTACTATGGTTGCAGCTCTAGTTATGACTGCAAGTGTGTAACTTTTAGGTTGAGGCTTTTCTTTCTCTCATGAAAGCATGTGTAGCTTAAATGCAAATTAGAGTTAACAAGCTCATATAATCCAAATAGTGTACAGTGTATATATGCATTGAAATTGCAGTGGCCTGCCTGGTAAAGGATTAAGGATATGAGTCCCAGGACATGAGATAGGAGAGAGAGCAATGGCAGAGAAAAAGTGTTTGAAACAGAAAAGGGGAGAGGGGGAGAGAGAGAGAGAGAGAGAGAGAGAGAGAGAGAGAGAGAGAGAGAGAGAGAGAGAGAGAGAGGTGTGTGTGTGGGGGGGTGGGGGACCTGCAGGCTGTAGATATTCTAATTAACATTCGCTGTAAATCGCTTCACGTTTTTTTCAAACTGAGCGCAGGCTGTAATGGAGCCTGTGCCGTCTGACTATCGATTTTACTTCAGCTGTGCCAGCCTGGCTATAACTCACAGCACTGTACTGTGACACACGCCCTCACTGGAATACTGCAGACAAAAACACAAGGGACAGGAGCACAGGGCCCCAGCACCCACTGGGTGAAATTCCACCTGGATAAATCACTGAGTCTGAGAGAGAGAGAGAGAGAGAGAGAGAGAGAGAGAGAGAGAGAGAGAGACAGAGAGGGAGAGGGAGATAGAAAGTGCGAGCGATAAAAGGAGATTGCTATCTTCTATGCCTTACAGGAGATAGTACGTTTTCAGTTCATGCACCAACCAGAATTAAAGGGACAGTGCACGTCTGCCTGTCTCTGCTATTCAGTTTCTTATCCGAGGTAAACAACATACAGAAACACGACCACCTCCATCTCCTACAGAACATGCTTGATGGTTTTTTATACCTAGTGAAAGATTCATTAAATGGTGCTGTTGTGTGGATGGTAGAGATCGTGAGGTGACAAATGTACCGGACTTTCTACTTCAGTGCTGTACTTTCCATTAGGCATTCCGGAGAGAACGCAAATCATAAATGGCTGTGATGCAAAGGTTAGGCGAGTTGAACAGATGGTAACTAAAAGAGAGCAAACGTATAATGCAGTTCCCGTTGTGCGTCTTCCCCTTCTGTTTATTTCCGATTCGCGACAGGCCTACTCTTAGCTACACACTCCGACTCCCACTCTGCATACATCTTTTAAACAACACTCCATCCCTGCCTGGAAGACGACCAGGAGCGAAGCGTTGCACTGTATCATTAATAAAGTGAAAAGTACAATAGTGGAGTGGGGGTTCCAATTCACCGGCTATTCACACAGTCTACAGTGGAAAGGATAGACTTGAAAATGCCCCCGTCAAAGTCATTTCCCAGCAGGCAGGCTATTTTGACAGAGCCGTCTCCTCCTGCAGGGACAATTGCTTTTAATAAATTAATGCAATGCCATTCCTCACAGGAGGCTGACAATGGAAATTGGTAGGAAACTGAACTTTTAAACTGCAGACTTATACACAGTCAGTGTCTATATTAAGGAAAATAATTGGTCCCCTCTATTATGTCTTATTTGCGTGTTCATTTCCAGTGTTAATTGAAGATTTCTGGGATGATGAGAGTAGCAAGTTTACAGGTTTGCAGGTTGTGTTGAGTGCTTTCTAAAGACAAAGTGAACAAGTGATCGCAGGGACATAAATCAAGGGGTTTAAATCATCCAGGGTGCTGCTGAAGAAAATAAAATAAAAATGTAGTGAGCGTCTAGTGAAAAATAGCAGACACATTCATATATATATATATATATATATATATATATATATATTCATCTATGCGTGAGCGAAGACACACATAAACAAGTTGAGGAGAAAAAAAATACTCCAAATGCAATTTCAGAAGTATTCATACAAAATGCAAGCTTCTGTGCATTTTACTCGAATTGTATCATTACTCTAGATTTGGTTAATTAAGCAAACAACACATGCAGGACTGCTCATGTGTATTTGTGTATTTAGAGTAATACATATGTTAATGATACCATACTGTCTGTCTTTACGTTGTTTTGCTGAAAAATACTGAAGGCACACAGGTCTTTTCTTTACTAAATGAACTAGACCTCTGAGGGCACAAATAACGCCTGCGAATGCACAGAAAAATCTGAATGTTTACAGACTGTGAAATACAAAATACTTCAATATCTTAGAGGCGGCTTAGCCTAGGGAGCATAATGAGAAATAACAGAGAAAACAGATACATTCCAGGGGGAAAGCTTTTCCTCTCAGATGAAATTAAAATCGTGTTTGTATACAATTTTGATGTCACCCATAGCAGGTGCTCCTTCGCAATGATCAGTCCCCACGTTTGACCTCCATTTCTCTATTAATAGCCTGTATTGATGAACTATTTTCAAATTGTTCCTGAGGGGACATTTCCTAGGTCTGTTGATCATTTGTATGCCACAATAGAGATATATAGAAAATGCATCTTACCACCAGGATTTACTAAACAAAATAATAAAGCTGTGTTTTTTTGTTGATTTTTACACACTAATCACAAAAGCAATACCAGATCCCAAAACATAATATATTGTATTAATATTGAACTGCTGTCTCGCTCACATTAGATTAAATTAAACTTTGAAAAGGCTTGAAACAGCAAACAAATAAGTGTTTATTATTTCCTAAACTGGATGTAAAATGTTATGGTTTCATTTCCCATTTTTATAATGCACACAATGTAATGCCTGGAAGGGAATATGACATTACTCTCTGCATATTTTATCAATACACATTTTCCTACTTTAAGCTCTTGTCTGTTGCACGATAGGTATTGCATTTCATTGGACATTTATTTTGCCAGCAGCTTCAAAATGGCTATAGAGTTGTATTACTACATCATATATTATAATATTAATATTGTAGATATGTAGCAGCTACATCTGAATTTCACCCTTAGATTACTACATCTACTTACTATGGCCAGTCCTGTTACCACCGCTAATGCAAACTGCTTCAGATACTGTTGCACTGTGTGTTTTGCTCTACCTTTCAATTTTTAGCATGCAGACTGTATCATCCACCTACTGCTGAAAAATACACAGTAATAACAGCTGCAATTACTTCCTTCTTTATTATTAAATCGTTCATACAGTCAGTCCTTGAAAGGCCAAAAAAAAATTCATCTTAAAATGAAAGCCTAAAATAAGTAATACTAAAATATTGTTCACTTTTCAATTGTTTTCCACTGCTAAAACTCTTTAAGGGGGTAGTTCACAGACTGAATATTTGAATAGAAAATGCTATGTTTAAGATCCACTGCTTGTTCTTTTGTTTTAATTAATACATTGTACATTTCATCTTATATGCGTGAACAACATCTACATGCAGATAATCCAAAACATAGACCAGAGAACCACATATGTAATGACTACGTAAAGCAAGTACAGATAGCGCAAAGGAATTCCGATACGCAGTGGTATACTAAGCAACGTTTGATTGTTTTGATCGTTTGCATGCGGTGCAGATTTGAGCAATAGTTTAAAGCTTTTTTTTTTTTTTAAGACAGCATAAACAATCACAAAACAATACTGTGTAATCTGCATAATAATCTGTTTTTCAGATAATCTGATAAATCACAAACTGATGATAAATTGAAAAGAACACCATCACCACAGTATGACCACCACAATCCAGACACGCAAGGCCACAGCCATGGGCCTTGGAACCGACCAGTAACTGAGCCGCTCTTATCAAATGCAAATAGGGAAGTGACTGAACCGGGATTGCCTATAATCTCCTGGCACTGTCACGCACTTCCATCGCCCTTGCAGGTGACTTGACCAGAATGATATGCGTCATCATCATCATCATCATCATCATCATAACAATAATAATAATAATAATAATAATAATGCAGTTGGCTGTTATGGCATTTCAATTTGAAATGGCAAGCTTTATAATCAGATATACTGGGCCAGAGATTGTGTTTTTGTATTTGTCTCTTTCCTGTCAGCCAGCATGCAGAAGCTGGGCAACAGGGGAAAAGCTGATCGGTGTTGATCAGAGGGCACTTGGGTAAGGTTTCACAAAGCTTAAGTAAGAGGGTCAGGCATGGTACAGAGAAAGGTTGTAAGCACGGTCACATTGAGCGCATCTAATCAGCACACTACAAAGCAGTTGACCAGGATCAAGCATAAGCTCATTTAAAGAGATGAACATGCTTTGACATGTGTAATACATGTATGTATAGTCTAAGGAATTGTATACAGTGTATGGGTCCTACACATACATCTTCTTTGATGCTGCCCACTTCAAAAATATATTGCACGATGTCAAAATCCATACTTCTTCTACCTAATAGGAGAAACATGAACAGAATATAAGACGGTGGTATTTTCTATTTATTCATAGTCTGGGTTTGTCCTGGCAGAGAGACCTCTTCCCCACAGAGGCCTCACTCGCGGAAATACAGCAGATACAAATATGATTGACTCCGACCCGGTCCCTACGGAAAACGGTGAACTTTGAAAAAAATGAAAGCAGAAAAAAAAAGCAAAAGGGCAGCATTGAGGGATTGCAGCAAGGAGGGATAAAACACTCTTTATTGGTTTTAACTCAGTGCTGTCTCAAAGCCACACATATTCAGACTGTGATGGCCTGCTGACTCTGGGACCTGACAGAAAAGGTAATGTCTTCAAATCTAAACTAAATTAATCTGTAGCCTAGTACTTCTCAGGTAGACCAAGTTACACCAATTTTGTCTGATTTAGAACTAGTAACTGTGATCCTAGGAAAGGAGAACAACCCTGTGCAATTCAGCATGGATGGCAACAAAAAAAAAAACTAAAAATAATGGCTATATGTAAATCAATCCTTCTACATATATTTTAGACATTTTGTTTCTGTTAATTAGTAATTTAACACAGTATGTACAAATAATAGTCAAATAAAATGAGGGCTTACATTACTAATTCAATACAGAATCTACAAATTTGTGGAATTAAATGCCGAATAGTTCTGCTGGCTCTGCAAAAATGACCAGGCAGCCGCTATTGAGCAGTAATGCATATTATTCAAGACTCTACATCTGGAGGTTTCTTCCATTAATACTAGAATATACTGAGTGGACATTTACCAAATGTTTATAATCCTGAAGGTGGAACATTGCATTTTAATCAAGGAGAATTACTGCGAGAGCTCACTGCACACTGAACTGTGTGTGTGTGTGTGTGTGTGTTTGAACAGAACTGCCTATAAATGAGACTACAAGACGTTCATCCTTTCATTCAGGACAGCTTCCACTTTTCCAGGGTTCAGGAAGGTGGGGGGAGAGAGGGAGGGAATGAGAGAGAGAGAGAGAGAGAAAAAAAAAGGTAAACAAAAACGAAAAACAGCATTTGTTACCCTTTCGCCTCCCATCAGATGATGACAGGAGAGGAGGAAAGGAGATGGAATTGACAAGCCAGCGGCGTGAAATGAAGTAACGAAACAGAGCAGCCCCCTTCCATTCCGCCAGGCCACTTCTCTCCGCGGGACACGGCGGCACTGCCACACGCTATCAGCAGTCGGGGCCAATGCTGTCAAGGGTGCACCGGTGTCTGGTTGATTCTGAACACTTTGGGATTGATCAAGAAGCAATTGCAGATTAAACAATATCGTGGGGCTTCGGGTGGCAACAGGCATATGCCACCCCACCACCAGCAATCCCCTCCCTTGAAATACTGTGCTGCTGCACACGTGTCCTACTGCAGTGTGAAAACCTGCAGGCTTGGAGGGCTGCGGCCAAGGAGCCAGTCTGCTGTTGATTGTTCTAGCTCTGCAACACTTTTATTCAGGGATCCTATTTACGCATGCGACCCCTACTGGAGAACATGAACATAACAAGCATGGAGGCTGCTGAGAATGGATGGGTCAGGAATGTGCAGGCATAGAGCCTCAATTCACAGGGAGTTCTACTCATTATGTTTCCTCCCAAATTCAATCCATGTCTTGTATTTTACTGCAATTGTCCTGTTAAGATGGCCAATATGAGATACAATGATTTCTAAAAGAATGAGAAATATACACATACTTTGAGGAATCTGTCCTCACGGGGATTTAGCAAAGGGAACCTTGGTACTAGAAGCCTAATTACTTAACATTGCCTTTACACTTCAGAGTGTATTCTTTTTCAGCGCCTTATAATTAAACTAGAAGTCTGATCACAGCTTAATCTATAATGCCCCATCGGCTTGGTTCACATGCAGAGATTTCAGCAAGACGTGCCACCTGGCCCACTTTAATGATCTCTGTAACGGCGGTTTTGGCCTGCAATCTGCTGTTTCACTGAATCTGTTCCACGGTAATTCTATTGAGCAGGCATTTCGGCGATTACCCAGCAAAACAACACAAATAAGTGAAGAAAACCTTGTGTAATCTGCAGTTTAAAAGCACTTGCAATCAATATTGAATGTGTTGTAAAGTACAGCTGGCAATTTTTTAAGTCTAGATAATCTGAGGTGGAGCTCTCAGGGCCGTCTGTAAAAGCAAATGCGAAACCTGGATGAGATCATCATGGTAAAGCCAAGGAGGGAAGACGGAGGATTTTTACGAGCTGAAGGGGGACAGGTTTTCATTTGTTACCCTAATATTTAGATAGACCTTCAGGGATTTAAATCCTACAGTTAGAGTCTCACAATAACTAGCACTAAGACACCATCATTAATAAACCGCAATAAAAAACACAACAACAAAAAAAAACACTCCATTCTGTTATATTAATCATCGGTACTGGAGCTCTCCATTTTCAGCTCTTGAGCTAATTTTTTACCTCAGATCTCAAGAGAAGAAAGGAAGGAGGACTGAGAGATGGCATTCTTTGAAACTCAGTTCCTCACGTTTGGCCCAGGGAACATGTCTCTCATATTCATGGGAAGGCTGGGATAACTTCCATATAAAATATTAAAGCAAGGCCACATTCATCTGTGTTTCTTTTGGTAATAAAAGCTCTGGGGTTCCAGATAGACCTGCTGAAGCCTGACAGATTAATTAATAAAATTACAAAAGCAATAAGAAAGGCTCTCAGAAGCAACCAGTAAGAGCTCAACAAAGTTCACATTAAGGTGGACACTCTTGACTGTCAGAGTAGCTGGCTCATAACTCATTCATCATCCTTTGTAGGTGCCTGGAATCATGGATATAATTTTTGTTTGTTTCCCTTTTTTCTGTATTTACAGCCTTCCAATGTCACTATGGCCTCTTTGGCATCCAGTAAACTAGAGGAGTACATTCGGTGTCATGTGCTGAGGAAACTTTGGTCGACTGAGGCCCAACCATCCTAAGTAGCACTCTGCCACATGCACGTTGGCTTGTTGACTGTGCCAACGGACCAGTCTAGAGTATAGGGCTCAAACTTCCAACTGGGGGCTTTAAATTGGCCTTGTGTCAATTCCTGGCAATTCCCAAATATGCAGCCAGAAAGCACTGGAGACAATGATGGGTTACATCAGGGGCAATGAGAGAGGGGTAAAGAGTCAGGAGTAAAGAGTGAGAGAGAGGCATGTCTTATTTCTTCAGTTGTCATGACCACAATTGAATGGACTCAGGTACAACGATTGTGAGCAGAAACGTTCCCAGTTTATCGAGCCCGCTGCCATTTTCATTCAGGCACTCATGAACTTTAATCAATCTTTTTTCTAGTTAGAAAAGGCAGATGTTTTCATTTTAAATAATGGAAAAAAGGTGATGCTACTTAATTAACAGATGTTGCAACAATCTTTCATGATTAGATTACAGTTGTTTTCTTGTTTAGTCTTGCTTTGCAATTCCTAAGCAATTTTGCCACTCAGCTCATGAAAATTGCTTTTTATCAATTTACCGCATTGATCTTTCCGGTGGCTGACTGGGCAGTTCATGGGAAAGGAACACACATGAGAGATCATTGATGATGTGATCAAAAGTGACAAACTTGTCACAGCCGTGCGTCTGTTCATATCTTAGGAAAAAGTTGCAGTTCCAAAATGATGCATTTCTCTCTCTCTCTCTTTGTACAACCCATGTGAGCATATATTATTGAAACACATTTTCTGTGGGGTTCAAAACACAACTCAATGATGCATTCCTTTTTTAATTTGGTAATAGAGATTGCACTGGGCATCTTGGAAATGCTATGTAGAGAACCTTACATAGACAACACCATGTCATCACTAGACCGAGAGCAATGGGCACAGATCTTTCTTGTCCTGTTCTCTCCATCAATCTCCCAGATATCAATCTGTGCACCCCCCACCCCTTCAGCCTCTATCAACTGCTCAGCACAATTGCTGCACCGAGTCAATCCGGCCCCAGCCTCCCCAGTCTCTGCTCTGCTCTCAGCTCTGACCCAAGACACTGAAAAAAAATTTAAAAGCTGATCTGCCTCTGCTCACGACCAAGAGGGATCCCCTGCTTTACTGCAGTTAGTCACTTTGATTTGTATAGAATTTGTCTTTTATTAGGTGACTGATTGCCCCCCAGGTCCCCACCTCCCCACCACCAGTAATCAAGCTCCTTCTCTGCCCTGGACCCACTCAGGCACATAAGGGTCATCTATCACACTGCATGCAAACAGACACGTAGAGTACACAACACGGGGTACTGTGCATAGGATTGGCTGCCAGAACTACACAATCACCATCAGAAATGTCCACGTGCTCACAAAATGCACACTGTGCACAATCACAAGTGCATGCAAGTATGCAAATGTGTCTACAATAATATAGGCCACATATTCAAATTACGTCTTTCTACAGATGGCTCGTAAAAATATACTGCCATTTGTTTCTGTAGATATACACAATACAAGAGTTTACTGTGGGCAAACATACTGTGTGTATACCATGAGACGTACATCTCTGGTCACAAATACATTTTATGTATTCTATGCACGCATTAACTATATCCGAGATGGATTTGATTCACTTCTTTATCAGTCTATAGTTTCTGTCTCCACAGCCTGTGGTGTATGGCATATACTGACAGCAGATATTAATCACCAAAGCCCATCAGTACATCTTGGGTCTGCAGGAAATGGTTTGTAATGCGCTCTCAAACACTGAAGTGAAGCCACAATTCTCGTTACCCTTGTGCTCCTTCCCATAATAAAACCCCAGCTCTTTGGGTCTGGGGAAAACAAGTTAACTGCAGATTAATGCGGCCACTGACTGTGTAAAATAAACAAGTAATATAATTGTAATCCCACTGAAAACAAGGTACAGTACTAACAATAGTACTACCGTGGAAAGAAAAGTTGTTGAGAAAAGTGTTGGAAAATCTTGAAAAACAAACAAACAAACGAATACTAAGTAAATTATTCTTATCGACTCAACACATTTCCTCTCAATCAATTATGAGGCATCTTCCGCCTGCCGTTTGTATGACATTATTTGATTATAAACAGGTCTCAGCATATGTACAGCATGCGAAATGCCAATGACATCCACAAATATTTAATGGCATGCAAAGCTTTGTGTGCCGCAGCAATCTATGCATCTAGTTCGACTCTGCAAGTTCAAGTCAGGAGACTCCAATGTTTGACTCTAGTCTCTCAGGAGAAGCTTGGAAATGAGAACAGATCTGTATCTCATAACAGAGCAAATATATCCATTTAATTAACACGGCCTGAGGTGCTATCTGCAGAATATAATAAAGGTGGGCTGTTTCTGCCTTGAATGTAAGCAGTCTATGTCATTATGGCTACCTTACTACCCTCTGACACAATACTATTACAGGAAAATGCATACACAGCGATATGCAGATGCACAAAACTTTTTTTTTTTTCTCTCTCCCCCCCAGGTACTGAAGAGATAATTAGCGGGGCAATTACAAGTATGACACAACCAGAATCTGGAGCAATACATCATGTTGGCTTAAGTACCACCCCCCCCCCCCCCAAAAAAAATTGAACTTCTTGCAAAGGAGGGAAACGGAATTAAATGAGGTGTTTGGCAGGAAACATTTTGCACAAAGGTTAATAGGTGCAGGGAATGGGTTTGCCTCGGGGTATGTATGAATTAATGAGCGTTAGAGGGCTCAGCAGAGACTCCGACGGGTTTGTGTACCAGAAACGGGTGAGGCAGAGAGCCGGAAAGGAGTGATAGAGTGATCCAAGAGGGAATTACTTTCCCTTAATGGCCTTGGCCCCTAAGCTCCTAGAGTTTAGTTTTGTTTGTTTTCTACTGTATTTTAATTGGGAGTGGATCAGAGGAATGTGAAAATCAGACACAAGGAATGTATGCATCTCATTAATATTCACATATTCTAAGCCACTGATCAGTCTTTGCAGCCAAGACTAGGAGAAACTAATTTGCCACAAAAGACAGCATCAGTCTACCCACACACTGCATTGCTCCCAATCTCTATTTCAACTGTGCTGGTTACTTTGCCCATTTTTCTTCCCAATCCCTCAGTCTGTACATAGAGAACACCGATTTATTTCCATTATCATCATTGTCATTATGATCTTCATTTTTATGAAGAGTATTGTTTTGTAGTAGTAGTAGTATTTATTTATACAGATATAACTAAGGTGACTTTTACAAGAGTTTAATAGAAGCACTAAACAATACGCCATTACGGTCGAGTACACAGGTGTGTCAATCACAACACAAAGAGGCATATGGCATGACAAGGACTCAAACGCAAAGCAAAATGCAAAGATCACAATGACAGCAGTGCGCATAAACAAGACAGGTTCAGGAGGCAGGTAGGGATGAACAGCGGTCTGTATAGAAGGCAGTGAATGTATACAGGCCATCAGAAGCATGGGAGGCGGTGCGCAGGATCTGTGAATGCAGTCCGAAAAGATGAGCATTTCAACCCAACCATCGACTGTGGTGATATATTTAAATGGGCTTCGAGGGGCTCTCCTGTCCTGCAGCTATGCATTATGTGGCTTGGATCTCATGTTCCCTTCACTTTGCACCTACAATCTAAAGCTCCTATGATGTACTGTGCACAGAGGTCATATAGACCTCAGTCTGACAAAGAATTGGCTCATCTTGTATAAAAAACAAGTTATTTTTTTCCCTTTCAATAAAATAAATAAACCCCCCAACCTCCCCCTGTAGACCCCAGTTAATTTGCTATCTACTGTTACTTCTATTGCTTTGTGTTTGTTTGTTCAGAGCAGCTAAGAAACTGGCAAGGAAATTTAAAAGATCCCCTTGTGAAATCGTCTTAGTGCCACACATGTTAACAAGGGGGAGTCTGGAGCCAAGGCAACACAAAGCAGCCCGCCAGTCACTCAGAGGTACAGACTCGCAAGCCGTGGGCCAGACCGAATTCTGCATGTTCCCGCTCAACCACTCACCTCTGGGTCACTCAAACATCTTCAACTGGATTTGTTTTACGAGTAGATTATCGCAACTCACTACTTGGCAGCGAACCAACTTTCCCAGCATCCAAACACAGAGTGGAAATTTATTCGGCTGCCTGACCACCTTACAATGGTATTGCTTTCTCTTTTACCGAGGCTATATTCATTACCTGTAGATTGATTTTTGGTCGTTATGGTTAGCATGAATACATTAAATAATTCACTGTTTAACTCCACTTCATCCCATTCCCATTGTCTTATGTCTCAACCCAGCTATTGCATTTGGTTACATTAAATATTGTAATCAAAAACACAGGATAACAGGGATTGTGTGTCCGGCAATAAAATATCAAACCACCATTTTTACAGCTAGATTAAATATGTGCTCTTGATTTCATCCCGTCTGTACTTTTATCAAAGCAATTAAAGGCTTTCAAATGATTAATAAACTATCCCTGCGCATTTTAAGCTGCTGGGAGTTAAGTCACCAAAAGTGGCTTACTTAGTGTTTCGGTCGTTGTATTTTGCTTGTCTATGCAATGTATGAATATTCAGCAAATGTGCTTTAAAAAGCCATATCGTATCGCTGCTGCATTCAGCTGGCAAGCAGCTCGGCACCACACTCCCGTTTTAAGGTTGTAAGATAAATTATTGATGCTGCATATTAAATCGGGGGAGCAAAGAGCACACCTAAGCTATTATTTGGAACATCTGATATATAATTCAGGATGTCTTCCAATGAGTTCAGTAGCTGTGAGTGCTGGTGGTTAGTCAGAGGTTCAGTATTACATTTGAATCCCTTTTTTTCCTTCTCTAAAAAGACACTGGTCATGCAGACAAAGCTGTGTTGTACACTACAGGCACTTGATAGGGAAAAGACAACCTCACTTGGGCTTTGTTCTTCTTGACACTGCACAACCCCTCTCCTCCCCCACCCTCCCTCACCTGGGCCTGTGCTGGTTGGAAGTTGTCTACACTAGCTACAGTATTCCCCTGACTGGCCTGTGACATTAGACTGGCATCTAATGACTTTCCTGAGGATCAGACTTTACCATTTCCTGAATTGAGGTCTGTTCCAGGTCACACATTCTTTGCATTTTGTGGGAGTGCGCATGACATGTCCCAGAAAATGTTGGCAGATGCAAAAAAAAAAAAAATAATAATAATAATAATAATAATAATAATATAACCTCTGTTATTTCCTGGCTCTGTACCAGCAAGTAACACAATTTCATGTTAATGGGAACAGTCCAATAAGACTAACTGGCAGGCACAATCGTCAAGACAGCGGTTTTGCGATTTTTATTACATATCACAGACAATGTGGAATGAAGAACTACAACAAAACAAAACTGCCAGCACTGAAAACTCTTAGGATGAGCTCATACTGGGGGCCAGCAGAAGTACAGGGGGGAAGTTAAGACTTATGTCATCATGCACTTAGCAAACAATTTCCTTGTCTCATCAAAACAACCTAACTGATGGAAAGAGCGATCGGCAACCGAGCCTCCAAAGGCCTAGTCGGTAATCCTTACTCCACGCTCCACCAACAAGAGAGGAAGAGCAAAATACCCTGTTTCTCCATCAGCACTCGGGTGCATCTGCATATATTTACAAAAAACGTTGACAGGTGGCTTGGAAATGTTGACAGCACGAATGTCGACATGTGCATCCCAGTGGAAATGAAGTAAAACTGAGCGGAAAACAACACATCTGTCTGTCAATCAGGCCATTCATGCATTTGTTTTGAATCCGTCCCGTTGGCGATTGACCGGAGTGCGCCCTCCATTTGTAAGTCTGCCCAAAATACTATTTATCACCCCACTGGGCTTCCGCATTGGTTATATCACCACTGTAAATATACAAAACGGCAAGCAGGCTGGATGAGACAGATGAGCCCAGCTTTATAGCTCAGCAGAGACGCACTTACATTGCCCCTAAACACACAGATTGAAAAACTGTGATAGTGCATGAGCTTGTAGTAAAGTATGTGATATAGGAATTCATGATGAGTGCTAAAAAGACAAAGGACATACAAGAATGTAAAACCCACAGACCACAAGAGCATGCATTTACTAGTGCAATACTCCATATACAGTGCATCCGGAAAGTACTCACAGCGCTTCACTTTTTCCACATTTTGTTATGTTATAGCCTTATTCAAAAATTGATTAAATTCATTATTTTCCTCAAATTCTACAAACAATACCTCATAATGACAACGTGAAAGAAGTTTGTTTGAAATCTTTGCAAATTTATTAAAAATAAATAACAAAAAAAGCACATGTACATAAGTATTCACGGCCTTTGCTCAATACTTTGTTGAAGCACCTTTGGCACCAATTACAGCCTCAAGTCTTTTTGAGTATGATGCTAAAAGCTTGGCACACCTATTTTTGGGCAGTGTCTCCCATTCTTCTTTGCAGGACCTCTCAAGCTCCATCAGGCTGGATGGGGAGCGTCGGTGCACAGCCATTTTCAGATCTCTCCAGAGATGTTCAATCGGGTTCAAGGCTCTGGCTGGGCCACTCAAGGACATTCACAGAGTTGTCCTGTAGCCACTCCTTTGTTATCTTGGCTGTGTGCTTAGGGTTGTTGTCCTGTTGGAAGATGAACCTTTGCGCTCTGGAGCAGGTTTTCATCACGGATGTCTCTGTACATTGCTGCATTCATCTTTCCCTCGATCCTGTTAGTCTCCCAGTTCCTGCCGCTGAAAAAATCCCCACAGCATGATGCTGCCACCACCATGCTTCACTGTAGGGATGGTATTGGTCAGGTGATGAGCGGTGCCTCATTTCCTCCAGACATGAGTTCAATCTTTGTTTCATCAGACCAGAGAAATTTGTTTCTCATGGTCTGAGAGTCCTTCAGGTGCCTTTTGGCAAACTCCAGGCGGGCTGTCTTGTGCCTTTTACTGAGGAGTGGCTTCTGTCTGGCCACTCTACCATACAGACCTGATTGGTGGAGTGCTAAAGAGATGGTTGTTCTTCTGGAAGGTTCTCCTCTCTCCACAGAGACACGCTGGAGCTCTGTCAGAGTGACCATCGGGTTCTTGGTCACCTCCCTGACTAAGGCCCTTCTCCCCCGATCGCGGCCAGCTCTAGGAAGAGTCCTGGTGGTTCCAAACTTCTTCCATTTACGGATGATGGAGGCCACTGTGCTCATTGGGACCTTCAGTGCTGCAAAAAATGTTCTGTACCCTTCCCCAGATCTGTGCCTTGATACAATCCTGTCTCAGAGGTCTACAGACAATTCCTTGGACTTCATGGCTTGGTTTGTGCTCTGACATGCACTGTTAACTGTGGGACCTTATATAGACAGGTGTGTGCCTTTCCACATCATGTCCAATCAACTGAATTTACCACAGGTGGACTCCAATCAAGTTGTAGAAACATCTCAAGGATGATCAGTGGAAACAGAATGCACCTGAGCTCAATTTTGAGTGTCATGGCAAAGGCTGTGAATACTTATGTACATGTGCTTTGTTATTTTTTATTTTTAATAAATTTGCAAAGATTTCAAACAAACTTCTTTCACATTGTCATTATGGGGTATTGTTTGTAGAATTTTGAGGAAAAATATTAATTTAATCCATTTTGGAATAAGGCTGTAACATAACAAAATGTAGAAAAAGTGAAGCGCTGTGAATACTTTCCGGATGCACTGTATAGTATAGGAAGAGATCTAGTGCGGGGTATAGTAAAACCAGTGTGTCAGTGACAATGCACTGCTAATAGGACACAACACATACCTATGTCCTACCCTGTCCCATTGGGAAACCTTGGTGTTGTACTTATCACACTTCAATAATAGTACTCGAACACAAGTATCAGTAACACACTGCGCAGCGAGCATCTTAATGGCCTGCAATTAAATAGAAACACAATGCCTGGTTTCGGTCTTTTACAGACACACAGGAGAAACAAACACTCTCATTTTGTTAACTTCCCACTCCACGAACACATGAAATAAATATATGTTACTGCGCTCCACCGAGTATTGTAGTATTATAGCCAAGCAATCTCCAGAAGTGACAGTAAACAACACAATGCAATGTGGACATCAAAACAGGGTTGATTACACCAAGGAGGAGAGAAGGAAGAAGAAATCATTAGCCAAATCATCTCTATTAATAGCAGCCATAAGCAGACTACAAACATTATTTCACTATAATGAGCAAGCTACGGGAGAGACGAAATGCACAACCAATAGCCAGTAACTGCAACCTTGAGCGCCGAGTCAACCTCCAAAAAACTGACGAGCAAAGGGCCAAACACAGTGGAATCCCAAATCAATAACTAATATCTAAAAATTAATAACCACAGCAATGGTTTCATGCGCCTACAGGCTTTGTTTTCATTACACAATTCTCTCTCCCTTAAACCAATCTATTAATAGGGGTGTACAGAAGGAGTCAATTTCAATTAAAGTGTGTGTTTTGTATTGCCCAATGTGACATGTCCAGTAATTAATAAGGAGGGGAAAGAAGAAAACAGTAGAAGAAAATAGAGTCTGGCATGGAAGACGCAGGCGGTCGGGTTAGTCATCCACAGTAGCTAACAGGCTGTGAATAAATATAATCCCTTTACAGGAATCTAACTAGGCTGCGATTAGCTGACTGAGGGGTCTTGGAAGCCCAGATTAAGTGTTATAGTGGGCATGCAAGCAGGTTGGCTGATTATATTTTGTGTTGGGGAGATTTGGAAGGCAAGGAATGGATACCTTTTCCAGGGAAAATCCATGGGAGAGCTCTGGCTTAGGGAATCCGATTAATTTTGAGTTCAGTGCAGACACAAACGTACACTGACACATATACAATGTGTTTGTGTGTGTCTGTGTTTTGTTGTTTGATTGTTTTGAAAGAATGAATACAATGAATACATCCCCAACAAGGCAAACATAGTGGCCTGTGATTAAATACATCAGGAGTAATGTGACGGTCGCTGCAGAGATGTAACTGAGCGTCCGTGTGGCAGCAGAAGTTATAATAGCAGCAAAGTGCACTCGACTGTGAAGAGAGATCTAAACTGCACATTCCAGGGTGAATAAATATTATAACCGAGGAATTTAGCTGACTGCTCACATATGAAACGTTGGAAAGCAGCCTTGTTGGTTAATAGCATGGGGAGCCTTTACCCTGCTGAGAGTCAGAGCCAATGGGGAAAACACAAACAGCAGAACAACAACTCCGCACCCACAAGGACCACTACTGAACCGTTTCATTCATGTCCAGACAGCTTTAACTGGCAGGTATTAGGTTGTATGCTTATACGCCCTTGGCAGCTTATTGTTGGAAGCCTCCTGCACCCTCTCTTCCTTCCACAGCACTGCCTAAACCCAAACTTGCTCTCTTCTGATATCCCTCTGCTCAAAAATCCGAGCTCAGTTCCACCTCAGAGGTGAAGTGATCCACTGTAGATGAAAAGCGTGTTGTCATTTCCTGCCCAATATGATGATTTTGGATTTGTAAGTTTGCACTGCTTCAGAAGATGCCTTCCTGTGGATAAACGAGATGGGCTCTTTGAAGCTTATCTCCATAACTCATTCTCACGTTGCATAAATCATGGGAAACTCCCGGTCTGGGCATATTTACTGGAGCAACAAAAACTGATGGAGCCAAACCGGCCATGTCTTACCTTACAGTATCCTAGATTGAGGGCAGATTCACACCTCTGAAACAGATCACTATGACTGAAGTTATTCTCAATAAACATGCAGTTGGATTTTCAAAGATATATACACACACAAAACCTCATTGATATATTTTAGTTGTGTGTAAACAGACCCCCACCCTCAATTTCAGTCTTAAGCCTTTTGTATGAAATGTAGAACAAAGACAAGTGTCTATAAACCCTTTTCCAGCGTAAAAATAAATACACAAATAACTCTCTCTGTAGGAAACATATATGCCATATTGCCTGCATGTTTTAAGAAAATCAATCAGACTAACAGACTGCCTGAATGAAAGATTTATTTCATTCAGGTGTCGCACTGCATAAAAATCAAACAAAACAAAAAACCCATCAACTGTTAATGTGACAGGGCTCAAAAATGGGATTATGGTCTATAAGTGGGATTTTACTGTCCACACAAACAGGAACGCTTATCCTACCTCCTGATAAAATGCTAGCAGGAAAATGTGAATCCAATACCAAGGCCATCTATCAGCTTGCAAATTAATATTTGAATAGGGAAGTCTATCGGGATGTGATTAAATAGAGAAATCTTACAGCCCCATAATCAGATACTATAAAACTGAAATCTTCTCAGGAGTACAATGCTGTAATATAACATTATCACAGAAATATCTCATGGCATAAACTATAGAAGACGAACTGGCAGTCACTGGAGAGGGGGAGGGTCGGGGGCATTTATAAATCAATTTCAGCCTATAGGTTAAAATGGTATTTGCTTAAATATAATCATATAAGCATCACAGTCCTTTAGAAAATAATGGAACACTTTACTACAGCTACTGATAATACCCTATTGGAATATAAATGGGTCTTTTTACATTTATTTTTTGCATTTTGTTCCGCACGTCTACTATGTAAGCTCCTTGTGGTCACGTGTGTTATACACGTGTGTTATAATGTCAGGCGCCGATCCATTTTCATGAGAACCAAACGATGTGGGCATTTGTGAATTCAAGGATTTGTTTTAAACAGCGATCTGTGTGAAGCCACTTCAGAAGTAGCTATGCTCCGGCTGCCATTAGAAGAGCCTTGAATTCAAGTTGAGCAGCGAAGCATGGTCATCTCACTTGTTAGGCCTCCATCACTAAACCCTGGAGGTGTCCGAGACTCAAGTAAAGCAGTCAAGTAGTGAACATTTTGGCTCGAATTTACAAATGACTCCAGACCCTGTGAGCTGTGCAGGGCTGTGGCTAATGTGTCCTCTTTGGTCCAATCTACATGTCACATGCGCAAAGTTCCTTCAAGTTGCAGTTAAGATATTGAGTTCAAACTACAACGCCCACTAGTGGTGATTAAACTGCAGCACTGTGTTATAGGAGTGCTTAATTGGTGGGGCTGTATTTTTTTTGCTTTTGTTCTTCAAGCTCTTGATTTTTTTCAAACGTTTAAGATACAGGCTTAATGCATTCACTTTCAAGCCTGCATGCATTAAAAAAGGCTGCTGCCATGTCTGATGTCTTTCACAGGTGCTAGTGCAGAGACCTTGCTACACACTAATAGAATGGCTGCCTCTCTACTTTACCCGGCAGCTGCAGGAGACATTAAACACACAGGCACATTCAAGGACAGACGTCTTATCTACACAGCTATAAAAAAACAGAACTACAGTATATCAGTCAATTGGTAATAGGTAGTAATATGCAATTTTTGCTGAACCGGATATAAACACTTTTAATACATTTTGGCAAACCATATACAAGTTATCGTATACCAACATTAAGAAATCTCTTTTGAATACAATACTGCTGCTAAATTGTTTTTATTTTTTTCAATTCATTGTTAATGAATGAAAGCTTAAAACACTAATGCAATATTAGTCATTTTTATATCAACATTTTCCCAATAAGGTTAATACATAAATATTTAAATTCATGCAAAAATCTAATTTGATTGCAGAAGCCATTGGCAGTCAGTATTTAAACACAAAAAGTATCATCATTATAGAACTTGGCCTAGAGCTGTTATGACAGAAATCAACATGAACATAATTAAGATAAACAGTCAAACCACCTCTGAATAATTGAGACAGATCATTGGGTTTTAAAAAACACATAGATCTCACACTTAATCTCGTTTAAAAATGCATTCCACTGGGAGTCATTTATTTGCAAAAACATAACAGTACATTAAATAATTTATCTTTCCATATTTATTGAAACAGGTGCCAAACAGCATACAATGGCGTTTTAGCACTGACAAACTGGAGAAATGTCAGAATGACTTTTTATTCAAATTCTGCAGTGTAATATTTGCCAGGGTCATCAAATCCAGGTCAATATGAAAGCACAGGTAGCACATTTCCTTGTGCAAAATAAATACATTAATAATAGCTCTAATAATAACAACAACAACACAATGTTCACCTCACATATATACTCCACGATGACTCATGAAAGCTTGTACTGGAAACCCTATTACATAAATTCAGGACACGCTGGTTCTGTTTACAGCATGCCTTAATGAAGCTGCACCGTCACATACTTGTGACCTAAAACCTATACATAGCATACGTGTTCCATTTTTCATTTGTGTTTTTAAGAATTTCCAAGTGCTGTTATCTAATACAAAACTCCTGCACAGCCCCATTTCAAGTTTAGAAAACTAAAGGACACTTGCACACATAAACACACTAACAAACAAATACATCCTGATATCATCGCACTTGGTATTTGTCTGGTAATCTTCACATCACTGTACTTCTAAATTCAGCAGTGTTGCAAGATTTTTAAGAATCCCTAATCCAACTTGATGTAAAACTATTCATAATTAAAAACTGTAAACAGTATTATCACTTCCATCATCATCATCATATGATAAACTGGAAAAAAGATCAAATCTGTACAAACAATGTAAACAGATTGTACTTTAATGCTCACATTTGATTAAGTTTTTTTCTCAAATGTTTTATTCTACTGCTGAACAGTCATGTGATTTAGCCTAACTATAATGACACATACAGCACAGTCAAGTACAGAAAGGTAATGCACGTAACACACACATTACAGACATCACTAGAAGAGACTTGGGGAGGGAAATAAGTTAACACTGTCTGTAACACTATCCAACACTGAGCATCAGAATGGGAAAATGTACACATGAAAATAGAATCAAATGTCTTGGGAATGGGCCTTAAGGTCTTTAAATTTATCTGAACGATGTAGAAAGATATTCCATCATTCAGACCTAAAAAAAAGGGGGAAATGTGCTCTATTTTTATTCCACTGAAAGTTTAGATTTTTTTATTTTCGTTTGTTTTATGTAAAAGAACTTCATTAATTATTTGCATTTTATTCTACATATCATATGTGTCTCCCTTTCAGCGCATAAATAATTCAGGATTTTTTTGTGGACTTTTTATCTGGATAAATTAAAGTGATTTTAAACATTATTGAAATGGGTTGGAATTAAATTAGGATTCTGGAAGCATTATCTTTAGAGATACTAAAAGCTGTGTTGAAATCAAATTAAATAATGCAAATACATAATTATAGTTAGGTTTAGGATTCCCCCCCCAACCTATCATAGTTCATTCAAGCTGTTATAACCACAGTGTTCGAATAATTAAAATATAATCCCAGATTTAGTCTTATTTAGATCGTTTTTGCACTATTTGAGATTCACAAAGCCAAGAAATATATTGTTAAGCCTGGTGATTGTGGAGCATTTTCTCATGACAATGTTTCAGCCTCTTGAGGTTTTACAACTCTCGACACATGGCGATATTCAGAAAAACATACATGTATTCCCACACATAATGCCTAAACAAATCCCAAGGGCATTCATCTTCGAATGACTGCTTTTTTTAAAGGTCTCCATGAATTAGACATTAAATAAAAGATTAATGCTCCCAAAAGCTCTTTGTTGGAGTACTAATCGGATTTCTACAATGAATAGACACTTTCAAAATGTCACCGGGGGCACAAACATCGTGAAGTTCAATGAGCGGTCAGGAAACCTTTTCCAGGCGACTCATCTTTGTGTCCTACTGATCGTTAAATATGGTCGGATTAATTCTATAACCAGGACACTGTTCACATTGTGGAGTGGAAGGATACATGGAGAAATAAAGGACGTTTGGGGAAACTGCTTTCCCTGGGTGGTCAATAATCTCTCTGTGGTAATAAATGGTGGTTTCAGACAGTTTAGATTACAGTATATGCCTGAAGTGGCACAACAAAATAACTGGGTAAGGATTGTGCCATTGCATTTGTATTCCTAACCACGAAGAATACTGTTCACAGCATGGACAAGGACCATTTTAGTTGTATATTAATTTCAGAATATTCAGAATTACCATTCCCTTTTCTCCGGTTAAACACCAATTTATGAATCGGCACTCGCAACTCAATCTCATTTCAACATGACGACACAAATACAATTACGAGTCCTGCCAACAGATTGCCCGTGGCACAGATCTGATATCAGTCCACAGGACACCGGTGCTTACGTCTTGTGTATCCAGTCCAGGATAACGCAGGAGTGAACTCTCTCATTATTTTTTCTACTTGCGCTTGCCCTTCCAGTGACTGTGCCATTCCAAACCCACAGGTGGACTAACTAGAGCACATGTCTTCTCTCAGGAGAGAGCAATTTTTTAAGCAGTCTGAGGTCCTAAGTGTTGACAAAACCCACTATGAATGTGAAACCTGTGACTGATGAAGTATTGCAGGTCAGGGTGATCACATTATTTAGCACTATAGGCAGCAGACCCTAACTAGCATGCCAATTTCAACTCATTTTGAGACCACAGACCACTTCTGCTCTGCACAGCACACAAGCACAGGGTCTTAAATACAAGACAGACAAGGCATCAGACTGATTTTTGGCAGATGAATGATATATTTTCACTTTGGCCAAAGACTATTTAAGTGATATCTCTGTACAGACTAGAAAGAGGTAGACAACAGCTGCCTATCAAGTAGAAACAATATCAACTACAAAGGGAAATTAAAAAGGAATATCTTGTTTGGGTTTGTTTTTAGTGTTTTTAGATATCAATTGTCTGCTCTGGCTAGGCGTCTTTGAATTTCATACCTTTGGGGATGGAGTGCGAGTTGCGGGTTCTGGACTTTAGCATCACAAGCTGCAGAGAAATGAATCCAAACATAAGTACTAAGGAAGTAAAAGATCTTTGACTCTCATTAAAAGATGTCTGAAGATCTGACCCAGCACTGTACTTATGATGTTTGGGGACATCCCCTTAAATAGCTCTGTGATACTGAAAAGCCACTTGGCTGAGGTTACTTTACAAGGTAGATTATTGACATTGATGTGGAAATGCACTTTTTTTTTTTAATACCTTCTAAGAATGCAAATTATCCGAGCAGTACTTCACACCAATGCACCAATTTCATATAATAACAACAAAATGTACTGCAAAGACTTCAGAATCAGACTAGCACTACTCACACTTAAATCATATATAGACTTCAATCTGCAAAGGAGGTTGGCTAACGGATTTCTGAAATGCATGGAAGCCCAAATGGATCCTTCTTGATTATATACTTCAATTTTGTAGTAGGGCATACATGGAATTTAAAAATATGTTTTTGCATATACCAGGAATACAAAAGGTGCAGTTTGAATTTCTTGGATTCAAAACCATTTATGGATAATGCATATGGGGTATAATATTTAAAATCCTGTAATACATCTAATGTAAACATTCACGATTATGTTTTTTAAATAGTCACGGATTTTAGGTTAATTGTACTTTAACATTGCCGACTTAACTAGGCTTTCTTGGGAATAGGAATTTTATTTATTTATTTATTTATTTATTTATTTATTTATTAATTTATTAAGATGGCGATTTGTTAATTACATGTTTCAGTGTAAAGGGTTAACTGAGTTTTAATTATTAAAACTCATTTGAAAAGGTGCGTTATATCGTTCGTTGATAAAATAATACAGTGAGAATTACATTAAATTACCATATGCAAAACTACAAAAGCAACGACCATCTCCAATCACTGTAGTTCATTAAAATCGACAAAACCCCAGCCTTTGACAGTTATAATTAACTGTAAAAAATAATGAAATAAAATAACGTTTACCGACACTTTTCGAGTAGCTATGACTATGAGTAGACTACTTTGCTTAGGCCTAATTGGTATGGACTGGTAAGGTTCTTTCATTTATTTATTTTTTAAAGCGGTATAGCAGCAGAAAATAAATAAATTAATTAATTAATAATAATAATAATAATAATAATAATAATAATATACCACCATATTTTAGATGTCAACTTACTGTCCCTCGACGCTCGCTACATTGTCTCCCGCGCCGGCCTGTCAGAGGACCTTGGACACTTCATTTCCCATGATGCACCACCACATCCTTACAGTCAATTCAACTCTTTGAAGTTAGAAAATGCATGCAAAACTTCGAGTATTTGGAGAAAAAGAAAGATGGCACAGGGTGGGGCAGTGGGGTGAGAAGGACAGGGATGGAGGGAGTGATGGAAGTAGAAAGTAATTCACTGATTGCCTTGAATTGCTTCACCGGAACCTGGATCAATCTTGTCATGGCAGTACAGCTCTTTTCAATTTGAATGAGAGACGGGGTGAAAGCAGGTGGGCTATGAAAGGACGGGCATTAATACTAATTGTACTGCGAGAACAACCGCCCGTCGGAGATACGATCACGTTTGTGTAGCGCAGATTTGCAGAACCATTGGTGCAGCCGCGCAGATCCGTGCAGAACTGCTCTACACGAACACGACCTGAGCTTGCTGGGCTGTTTTTACACACCTATTAGCTACCCGGAGTTATTTTGCGCAGGGTATTGTAATATTATTGATATTTCGGGTCTGTACTGAAATAGCTGTTTGTGGGGTCAATCCGCATAAAACATAAAAAATCAAATAAAAATGAATCTCTACAGACGTCGCTTGTCTATTGTCTATAGTGAGTGATGCCATGTGACAACACAGCGGGGCTCTGCACAGAGTTCTTAATTAACCCGACCTTCACACTCTAATTAATTCATTAGCGGGGTAACTGAGTTAATGAACATATTGATGCATTGGGTAAATAAATAATATTATATACAGTATTCATACATGAACTGCTGAAGAGTGACACGGGAAGGTGTACTGACATGCAATAGGCTCTGGTTGTAAATTACTTTTTGAATGGGGTAAACAAATTAAAAAAGCAAGAAAGCGGAGGGAGGATTATCCCGCTGCTTGCCGGTGAGATTAGTGTACAAGCTAAACAAGTGACATTTCCGAAGAGCTATCTATCACACCGGCTTAATGGATTTTCAGGAACAGTTGCTGGTGAGGTGACATTCATCAAATGGTTAATTAATAACTAAATACATGATTTATTGATGCTGCTATTCTCAGTAGTGATGCATTAATAAACACCGCTTGCCGGATTGCATTGTTCCGAAAACAGAATGAATGGGATCGGTAAACACAATCCGGATTAATCTGATGCGATATCACACAACGATATCAGTAATCAATACAATATGTAATTATATCAATGGTTCGCACTTTACGTACTTAAGAAAGCCGTATACACACACACACACACACACACATATATATATATATATATATATATATATATATATATATATACACAGTTTCATTAGATATGTGTGTGTACATAGGTGTACAGATGCACACAGTCCCTAGGCTACATGCAAACCTATTTTTACACCTTTTTAATGTACACACAGGTCTTTTATTTCAAATCGGGGTCAACACCGTCCCCCTAGCTTACATGCATGTATTTATGATTAATTCGTGCAAATATAGCATAGTATGACGGCCAATCAAATACAATCTGGAGATAAATTGATTGATCAGACCAAGAAAATCTTCTGGCCAGCCAATCAATAGTGTGAGGGATTTCTGTGAGCAGGGTCTGTGCACATGTCAAAGCAGTGCACGGAAAGTTCATACCCAATCCATTTGTAATCAGTATTTTAAATATTGGATTATATTCTTAAACACTGAAAATCAATCCCTTTCCAGATTGAATGACTGCTGGCCACTGTGTTAACATATTGGGGGGGCACGAATGAGAATGTGCATTTCATCAGGATGCAGAGCGGGGCGACTCGTGTGGATTACAGGCAATGTGTCTGGACTATTTCAAAGGGCATTTTGATATACATGCATTGTGTTTTGCATGACCTAATCCCGTCATTTCGTGCTTTATGAACTAAACAAGAAAAAAACACCTTTCTGATGAATCGCATAGAAACCTTTCACGTCATGACTGATCAGACGCAACGAATTAGCACAAAATATAATTTATATATATAAAGAAGAATGTAGACTATCCCCGGTATCCTCCTCCTCCTCCCGGATCATAGAGACCGATGTCGCCGCTTCGTGTCCCGCCCGACGTGCTCACGGCAGCCCGCTCTGCGCTCCAATCCCCCGTGGTGCCGGTACATTAACGGTTGCGTTCTCGAAGCGCAGATTCCCGCAGTTCTGCGCAGATCTGCATAATCCCACCGATCTCATTGGTGGAGCCGCGCAGATCCACGCAGAACTGGGGACATCTGCGCAACACGGACGCGACCGATGTTGCGGCTGTAATAAACAGCTACCTGCTAGTCTCCCTGCCCGTCTCCGCTGCGCCCGCAATTTGCCATCCGCCCGCCATCTCTCTGCTATATGCTGCAGCAGTAATATCTTAATTTATTCTAATTAATAGCGTGTTTCTCTTTGCCTGCTGAAATATTCCATCCTAGCAAGAAACGAAAGGAGCACCCTTGACCTGTTTTTAAATATCTGTCGCATTCTGCACTTCAAATTAATAGTATTTGTTTTTTTTTTCCCATTGATAAAACACAAAAGCATTATTTCCCTGAGCCCGTACTGCATAAACGGAGTGCCATGCAATTTACATTCCGTTTTGCACATCCCCCAGAAACACACCTCATGTCAACTATTTGTGAAGCAGCAATAAAGGAAAATGTAGAAACAGGAGTGGATGTTAAAAGCTACAAACTGGAACAACAAGACCTCTTTCTTGGTTATTTAAATAAACTACTAGTGGATGCATTAAAAGAAAAAAAAAGTCTAAACATACAACACCATTCTGCTTTCTCTGCCGATTTGCCTTTGTAACAGATTTCTTTGATGTACATTTCTGATCAGCTGAAAGTCTACAGCACACAGACGTTATGCAGAACATACCTGCACCCCCAGCTCCAAATCTGTTTACAATTTCTTGTTTGTTTGTGTGTTTTAAAAGGGAAAGCCAGACTTGCCAGCAACCATAAAGACACCCCCTTATCAGAACTCCCAGATGTGTCTACCCAGCAATGTCCTCGCTCCGCAGCTACAATGTAATGCCATTACAGTTTAGTACCCTTGTCACTGATCGTGCATCTGCTAAGGATTTATAAGGAACAGAGCTCTGATCTATCTGCTATGCTTTTGGTGCTAATCCAATAATACAATATCACACAATTGTTTTCTTTTAAGAGCTCTTAATTGCACGATGTAGTGCCACCATATGTAATCACTATTTAATTTAAAAAAGAAAAGAAAAAACCTCCTGAGGCTGTATTTGTTAGGTACTACATGATCCATTTTCATGAATTGCAGTGGGGGAATTCAATTACACCCTGAGAAAGGTATATACAAAAACCTGCCCAGCTTGGCGGGATCGGTGGACTTACGTGTCTTGATGTGGACGTGGGGCCGAGTCGGGGTAGCAGGCGGGGCCTTGGAAGGTAAGTGGTCCAGGCTCCAGTTGGGCGTGGAGTCAGCCGGAAGGTAGAAGCGGCTGGAGGGCGAGGGGGTGGAGCTGGGCACCTCGGTGGCGATGGTGCTGCTGGGCCCTAAGGGGGGCAGCCCATTCCTGCCGCTGCCCGTCGTCACCTTGCGGACTGTGGTGCCTCGGGGCGTCACCTCTCTCCCCCGGGGCCCGCGGGTGGTGGTGGTGGTGGTGGTGATCCGGGTGCTGATGCGGATGGGGGGGCGTGGCGTCAGGCTGCCCACGATGCCTGGGACGCCGGCCGCCGTGGTGGTGGTGTGAGTCCCGGCTCGAGTTCTGCCAGTCACGGTGGAGGTGGTGCTGGAGGCCGTGGCAGCGTCAGCATTCTTGGGGAAGGCGCTCGGCTTGGAGAGGAAGATGGGGTCCTGCCCGATCCCCTTGGCGTCCACCAAGTCGGTGGGCACATAGTCCTTGACAGAGCCCACCACGATCCACTTGAGCAGCATCAGACTGAGACCGAGGCCGATGAAGCCGATCAACAAGGGCACCACGCACAGCCAGGTCTGCTGGCGAGGCCACAGGGCACAGCCACCACAGCGCAGGGGTCCGGGCTCTGGGGGAGAGGGCTGCTCTCTGCCCGCCGCAACTCCACCCCCCTCGGGCTCCTCCAGAATCACTGCCCCCGACACAGCGGGCCCCGAGCTCTCACTCATCCTGCTGGCTCAGCAAGGGTTAACCCCTGGGCCAGGGGGAGGGGGGGCATGGGCAAGACAGAGCAGACTGGCAACAGGCAACACTGGGCATGGAGAAACAAGACACACGCACAAACTCACACATGCACACTCACACATACAGCCCCTCTCGCCCGCTCTCTCTCTCTCACACACGCACAAACACACACAGGTTCAGATGAAGTGGTGGGAATGCAGAAGAAAGCGAGACAGGTTTTTTTGGTCTAGTTTGAGTCAGTCCAGACAGTGTTGTGCGGTACAGTACAGTACAGAACAGTAGAGGATTCCTGGGCACATCGAATAGGTATAAGGAATAAAATTACAAGCCACCAAAAAAAAAAAGTATTGATCCAAAAGAATCTAGAGAGGTGATCGCTGAAAAGCTGTAAATCCTTGTCTCTGGAGAGTCAGAAAGCACCTCCCGGTGTAGCTCAAGATTGCCACTACAGAATAAATCATGCCATCCCTTTTTGTTTTTAGACTGAATTCTCTCAATATTCCTGGCCAGGTCTAGAGAATAACGGAGCCTTCATCCCCTCTCTCTCTCTCTGAGCTCCTTGGATCTCTGCAGCTCCGTTTCAAGCGCTGACTCAGCTCATTGCCCAATAATTCTTCCCCGACTAAAAAAAGCAGCCGTCGGCTCCCCAACGCTAGCCAGCTTCCACTCTACAGCATCTCCAATCCAGTTTCCAGGCAATATGCAGCCTGTTCCCTGTCCTGCTGTACTCCAATGACAGGAACGGGGGGCTCCAGCGTGGAAAAAAACACAACAAACAAAGCTGAGCAATTTAGGTGGAACGGATGCTGGGACTAAATCCTCCGCCGTGCTGCTCTCTCTCCCCCCAGCCTTCCCGCTCAGGTCTCAGGGGCTGTCAGCTCACGTCCTGCTGTCTGTCCAGTGACTGTCATTGCAGGAAAAATCACCCTGTCGCTCCCTTGCTACATTCCAGCACTGCGAGAGAGGGAGCAGCCTGCGAGCGCGAGAGAGAGAGAGAGGGAGAGAGAGAGGGAGAGAGAGAGGGAGAGAGACAGACAAACAGAGAGAGAAAGCGCGAGAGAGAGAGAGAGAGAGGGAGAGAGAGAGAGAGAGAGAAAGAGAGCAGTTGAAAATAGCCCAATGCTGCTGACTGTAAATCCTTGGCTGGATCGCCACCGTTCTCCTAGGCTCCTGCCTGGGATTGTTACTCCTGTAGACTTTCTTCTATTTCAGTTTCCCCTGTCTTGTTTTCTCCCCGTACGCTCCCCTCTCCTCTCAGTGCACAGATGCTCCAACATCCCGCGGCTGCAAACACTCCAGCCAGAGAGACTGCTGCTGCCCAATCCTGACGATGCAGAGAGTGAGAGAGGCAGAGAGAGAAAGAGAGAGAGAGAACGAGAGAGCGAGGCAGAGGGAGAGAGCAAGCGATTGCGCGCACAAGAGAGAGAGAGAGAGAGAAAGACAGAGAGGCGGGATTGCACCTGCTCCCTCCACCAGCCCTTAGACTATTCTCCGCCTCCATCAGTGTGTGAGAGAGCGCACAAGAGAGAGAGAGGAGGAGGAGATAGAAGAGAGAGAGCAGGCCAATCCTAGTGCTGGAAAGAATCCTATTGAAAGCTCGGCAGCATCAGCAGCATAGAGCAGCAAGCAACCAGGACTGCGCAGATTTAGCAGCCCTGGCAGATCCACAGCCAGGTAATGCAGGGGCTGCCAAGGGTGGCACTCAGCTTGGCAAAATCACAGGGGAACAGTCACCCAATATAACAGGGGAAAATCAGCCCAGGCAGGTAGATGGTAGCAAACAGGCAGTTGCCCCAAACCAATCCTGAGTCGGGATATAAGGAGGGTTGTGTGCAGCCATATGCCAGTCTATTGCTAATACCAGGAATGTGGGTGTGAGGAACGGAAAGGCAGGCTTTGATGAAGAATGAATAACCAAGATAAAGGGCTGCCCACTAGCCAAGTGTAGCTCCTTTTCTGGGCAGCAGATAGATATCTCAGCACTGTTACAAATCCAATAAAGGGAGTTAATCTCCTGGTGAATAGAAAACTCCAGCACTTGACAGAGGGTTAAAGACGGACACATATGAGGCATTTTGCCAGTTGGACACATACAGGCCTGATCTACGTTTAAAGGAGCTAAACCAAACTAATAATTATACAGATCCCACAACAATATGGAGATTGAAAGTGATGGATCAACTTCTGTAAGTATAACTTTTACAATAAATGGGCTTTCAGGTTTTAGTTACCTAGCCTAATGTGAATAGGCTATAATAGAGCAGGGATTAAAAAGGATTTTTTTCTTTCTTCTCCTCCAGCTAAATAGGTGACACTTTCAATGTGTGAGTGGCGCTTAGCTTTCTGAAATGTCATTATTTTACAAATCACTCATTGTGACACCTACTTTATTTTCCATATTCCTCACTGTTCCTCCTCATTACGGTGTTCAAAACAAGCTGGAGACGGGTGCAGCTAGGATGCCAGGTCAACTCACACATCTTCTATAAGACCCCAGCCATTTTAATAAAAGGGGGTTGCTCTGAGCATGACCGGTAATAAGACTGCTGCACACATTCGATAAACAATAGGATAGCTTTTCAGCGGAGTTCAGTACAGAGGCCCAAGGAGAGACAATGGATGTGAAGTCAGTGACGGCATTCTGCCTGGGAGACCCTTGGGAAGATATTTGCTAACTAGCCATGCATCAGTGCCTAGATGGCCATAGGAAGCTGCATGTCCTGTCAATAATAATGGGAATTAATTAATGAACATGTATTGGGTGCTCACACAATAAAAGCTAAAGGGATCAATAATCTATTTGCTTGTTGTTCGCATCGCTTCAAATACTTACTAATGACCATTGTCTCTTCTGTGCTGTTGCTCAGAAAGCCCCCCCCCACCAGTTATCCACCACCACACCAAGGCACTAGAGCATAAAGACTCGCTCCAAATGGACACCAAGTGTAGCACATCTGTTGATTGATTGGGCTACGCAGCTCAGGGGCTCATGGGTAACACGGAGATAGCAGTTCTAATCTGGGGGGCCAACTGTAGCTATATTTGGAGAATGCTAGGTTTCAGCTGATGCCACTCACGAGTTCAACCCAACGTATGTTACAAAAAGTACAGAACAGTTCTTGTATTTATATACAAAATTGCTGTTAGAATACATTCACATAATGAAAGAACAAAGTGTTTCATGCAATTCAGAACAAGATATATCCTTATAACACTGTTCTGAAGGCTGTTCTTAAGAGGGGAGGGGATACACATTATCTAATATACTAACATACTGAATGATTCAGTACTGCAACTGTAGCTGCATATTTTCCATCTTTACATGCAGCCTAAGTAGAATGTTAAAGCTGTATTTATATAGGAAAATAAATATATTTCAGAATTTCTCTTCTGCACACAATCACTGCACTAGAGTACTAGATGTGCGCCTTTAAGCTTCAGACCTTGGCAATTGCTTTTCTTTCTCTCTCTCTCCCTTTCTCTCTCTCTCAGTGGAGAAAAATCTTTAGAAAAAAGAATGTCCAAAGATTTTAGAGAGGCTTCAGAAATCTTAAAAAGGATCAAGGAATGCCGACTGCCAGTTCAGAAAAGAAGTAGTAGACCCAGCTTGAAATAGAATATAATTAACTGGACTTCAGGGCTGAAGAGAGGTGGCACCCTCCTTACACTACGAATTACACGTGGATGGAACTGGATGTTAACAGTTCTACAGCAGCTGTGGGTGGTTTTGAAAAAGATTATACAATTTCACTTTGTAGTTTTCTGCTCACACATAAACACGCCCGTCAGAGCGAGAGGAGCTGCAATCAACGTGCCATGTAATGCGACAAGTTAACAATAACACCATCACCTGTATTCACCATACATCATTATTGTCAGGGAAATACATCAATTACATCCTACATGAATGGGAAACATGATGCCCCCCCCCACCAGTCTAAACACAGAGTTGCTGTCTGCAAACACATCTCTGATTACAAGACACTCAGCTTGGGAAACCTTCAGATGAAAAGCTTTGAGGAGAAATGGGAGATCATAAGCTGGTGTAATTGTACTTTAGAGGTGCATTTAGGACTGATCATGGACCTATATATCCATCTAATGTATATACAGATGTGTGAACCAAAGACAAAGAATCAGGGCATCTCCAACAAACTGAAAACACATCTTTCCCTGGAAACCACTTTGCACTGGTCTGACTCTTATCCCGCACTTACCATCCCTGTACCTCCCGACTTCCCCATCAAATCTCATTTCAACAGGTCATTTGAATTCGGGAGCAAATCTGCATGCTTCTGCCACATGCAGGGTCTGATTTAAGCCCACCAACTCCTAGAATTTAAGTGATAAACAAATGCCTGCTTATAAACAGATAAGCCCAAAACCCTGAATCAAGTGGAATTCTTGCATTTACACCCCCTATCTCTGTCAGCTCCCGTCTGCTTCTCTATTAAGTCTTTTTCTATAAACCTATCACACTCTTGTTAGCCTAATCTATCTTAACTATCTTGCCTGTCTATCTTAACTCTCTCGTTATCCCCTCCAATTTGATCTCTTGTGCAAAGTGGCATCCCTAGATTTTGGAGAGGTCCGCACTTGAAGAGTTACTGCATTTCAGAAACACAAACATAGTCTGAATGTGTGTGTCACCTGACCAGTGAAGTCACACCCTCTGGTGCAGGTCTCTGTATGTCTCGACTATTTTTAAAAGCACAGCATAACTATTTAAAGAATCCTTCTCTTTGATTATTTCATGCAGTGTCACGTAAAGCTAACAACCTTTTGCCTGGCAATTTTACAGCTTGTTATGATATGAAAATGAGAACAAATATGACCCCACATGGTTAATTCACTCTATGTCAACACTGTAGCACCACGGCACTCAACAGCAGAATATGTGTCATAGTTTGTGCAAATGATAAAGGTAATATCAACAAAACTTCATGTGTGTGACTGGTGCCCTAAAACACTCACTGAACTTAAGCCTCAAGTAATGAACATTGTTGTTAAGCCGTCCGCAGTGCTTTCACTTAAGAAGCCATTAAAATGGAAGAAAGGAAACAAAGCAGAACTGAATATGGTGTATAATAGCGTGACAGTATACCGTCAGCAAGACTCAGGACTCCAATTATTATCTGCAGAGAGAGGCCATGGACTGTATAACCAACATCCACCATATCTCACGAAGCAGCACAGCGACACTCACACGTTTCTACCTCGGGTGCTTGTACTTTTCATGCAAATTGACAGGTACTTATACACACTGCTGCAGGCCCCTATTGACTTTAAGCTACTTGAACAGAGGAGCTAAAACAGAACTTCCTTATCTATATCTATGCAGTAAAAGAACACAATATACACACTATAACAGAAGAAGATACAGAAACACAATATAAATCAATATACAGCATAATGTCATTACAGCACATTCATACTATTCTGACAGTACGTATCACTTAAACACCCCACACATAAGTGGGTTATCACTTCTCTGTTACTTCTCATCTCTGTACAGGTAGATCACGATCAAAGGCGCACCGTGTGAAGTCTCTGAAGTCCTCATCAGACTCACTCTGGGCATCTGTTAATTATCAAGAAGATACCATTTCAAACCACACTTTTTTTTTCTCTCTTACATTAATTATAACAGGGTGGATAATTTTTTTCCCCACTTAGAAACGAGTGTCCTTTAGTTTTTGTCTTTTGAAGGAGGACAGCTGTAATGTGGTTACTAGCGAGCAACTGTCGGGTGCTAAAAAACCCGTTATGGAAATGGCTCCCAGGGGCTTTCCACGCCACTTCCCAACTATCGCCAAGGTGTCACTTGGATGACTTTGCAGTATTTCCTCTGGTACGTCTAACTAATTTATACGCACAAACATTTTGAAACACCTGCATCTCCACTGAGCAAGTGTCTGAGTGTCAAAGGGCCCCACGCAGACTCTGATGTGTCACAATGCCTCCCAGAACCTTTCTGTTGACAGAGAGAGTCGTCACAATCTGGAACAAACTCCCCAGCGACGTGGTTGAAGCTGAAAATTTGGGAACATTTAAAAATAGACTGGATAGGATCCTTGGATCACTTACAGTGAGGGAAAAAAGTATTTGATCCCCTGCTGATTTTGTACGTTTGCCCACTGACAAAGAAATGATCAGTCTATAATTTTAATGGTAGGTGTATTTTAACAGTGAGAGACAGAATAACAACAAAAAAATCCAGAAAAACGCATTTCAAAAAAGTTATAAATTGATTTGCGTGTTAATGAGTGAAATAAGTATTTGACCCCCTCGACTTAGTACTTGGTGGCAAAACCCTTGTTGGCAATCACAGAGGTCAGACGTTTCTTGTAGTTGGCCACCAGGTTTACACACATCTCAGGAGGGATTTTGTCCCACTCCTCTTTGCAGATCCTCTCCAAGTCATTAAGGTTTCGAGGCTGACGTTTGGCAACTCGAACCTTCAGCTCCCTCCACAGATTTTCTATGGGATTAAGGTCTGGAGACTGGCTAGGCCACTCCAGGACCTTAATGTGCTTCTTCTTGAGCCACTCCTTTGTTGCCTTGGCTGTGTGTTTTGGGTCATTGTCATGCTGGAATACCCATCCACGACCCATTTTCAATGCCCTGGCTGAGGGAAGGAGGTTCTCACCCAAGATTTGACGGTACATGGCCCCGTCCATCGTCCCTTTGATGCGGTGCAGTTGTCCTGTCCCCTTAGCAGAAAAACACCCCCAGAGCATAATGTTTCCACCTCCATGTTTGATGGTGGGGATGGTGTTCTTGGGGTCATTCTTCCTCCTCCAAATATGGTGAGTTGAGTTGATGCCAAAGAGCTCGATTTTGGTCTCATCTGACCACAACACTTTCACCCAGTTCTCCTCTGAATCATTCAGATGTTCATTGGCAAACTTCAGACGGGCCTGTACATGTGCGTTCTTGAGCAGGGGGACCTTGCGGGCGCTGCAGGATTTCAGTCCTTCACGGTGTAGTGTGTTACCAATTGTTTTCTTGGTGACTATGGTCCCAGCTGCCTTGAGATCATTAACAAGATCCTCCCGTGTAGTTCTGGGCTGATTCCTCACCGTTCACATGATCATTGAAACTCCACGAGGTGAGATCTTGCATGGAGCCCCAGACCGAGGGAGACTGACAGATATTTTGTGTTTCTTCCATTTGCGAATAATCGCACCAACTGTTGTCACCTTCTCACCAAGCTGCTTGGCGATGGTCTTGTAGCCCATTCCAGCCTTGTGTAGGTCTACAATCTTGTCCCTGACATCCTTGGACAGCTCTTTGGTCTTGGCCATGGTGGAGAGTTTGGAATCTGATTGATTGATTGCTTCTGTGGACAGGTGTCTTTTATACAGCTAACGAGCTGAGATTAGGAGCACTCCCTTTAAGATTAACATTAATGCAAATCAATACACCTACCATTAAAATTATAGACTGATCATTTCTTTGTCAGTGGGCAAACGTACAAAATCAGCAGGGGATCAAATACTTTTTTCCCTCACTGTAGTTATTAATGGACACCAAACGAGCATGATGGGTCGAATGGCCTCCTCTCATTTGTAAACTTTCTTATGTTCTTATATTGTAATCTCTTTGGATCTATCTGATAGCTTTCTTTGTCCATCTTTGATCTGTTCTTCTTGCCATGTGTCCAGCCCATTGCCATTTTAATATTTTCACTATTTCAATGAAGTCACATAATTTGGTTTGTTCTTGGATTCATTCATTTCTTTTTTTCTCTCGTCTTGTTATTTCTAGCATAAATCATACCATATAGATATACACCGATCAGCTATAACATTATGACCACCTACCTAATATTGTGTAGGTCCCCCTTTTGCCGCCAAAACAGCCCTGACCCGTCGAGGCATGGACTCCACTAGACCTCTGAGGTGTGCTGTGGTATCTGGCACCAAGACGTTAGCAGCAGATCCTTTAAGTCCTGTAAGTTGCGAGGTGGGGCCTCCATGGATCGGCCTTGTTTGTCCAGCACATCCCACAGATGCTCGATTGGATTGAGATCTGGGCAATTTGGAGGCCAAGTCAACACCTTGAACTCATGATTCATCAGACCAGGCCACCTTCTTCCATTGCTCCGTGGTCCAGTTCTGATGCTCACGTGCCCATTGTAGGCACTTTCGGCAGTGGACAGGGGTCAGCATGGGCACCCTGACTGGTCTGTGGCTACGCAGCCCCATACGCAACAAACTGCGATGCACTGTGTGTTCTGACACCTTTCTATCAGAACCAGCATTCACTTTTTCAGCAATTTGAGCTACAATAACTCGTCTGTTGGATCTCACCACATGGGCCAGCCTTCGCTCCCCACGTGCATCAATGAGATTTGGCCACCCATGACCCTGTCGCCGGTTCACCGCTTTTCTTTCCTTGGATCACGTTTAGGTACTACCACTGCAGACTGGGAACACCACACAAGAGCTGCAGTTGCTCTGACCCAGTCGAGTCGTCTAGACATCACAATTTAGCCCTTGTCAAAGTCGCTCAGATCCTTACGCTTGCCCATTTATCCTGCTTCTAACACATCAACTTTGATGACAAAATGTTCACTTGCTGCCTAATATATCCCACCCACTGACAGGTGCCATGATAACGAGATTATCCGTGTTATTCACTTCACCTGTCAGTGGTCATAATGTTATGGCTGATCGGTGTATATAAATAATGTTAGTTGTTTCTTTGGCCAGTTAAAAATCATTGCTGCTGTATGGAAACTTGCCAAATCCAGTGATAGCAGGTCAGAACTGCTGAAAATACAGCGTCTGTCTGTCTAGCAAGATATAATGCAAACGCCATACTGGATTATTTATTTGTAGGATGTGTGTGGCAGGAAGCCCTATTTGTACTTTAGTATATACTTAAGCTCAAACTGGTGGGCAGTGGGAAAAGAACAATGAAGGACAATAATGTACTTTTATGTTGTTTCAGAGATTACCCTACCTGAATCAACTTCTCCCTTAATCCAATACTGAAGGCAAAAGGAGATATCCTATCTCTCGCTCATGCTAAAACACATTCACCAAAAACCTCCCCTTGATGAGACAGCAGACCTATCACTTGAGAATACAGCAAAGGCATCAGGACCACAGAAACTGACACAGACACCAGAGAAACTCCTCTCATTCAAATTATAAAAAGCTGGGAGTAGATATATTTTTTCTTTGCCAGTTTCATCTTTTGACCAACAGGGGTCACACTTTCTCACAAAGATATTTTAATTCAAAGGGTTACAACTTTTCTGAATTAAATACAGAGAATGCACAGGCTGGTAGCAAACTCTTTTTGGCACTTTGGTCACCCCTCACCCCCATCTCTCATTTCTCCATGCTTTAGGTTCATTGTTCAGCAATGTGGCCGCAGTCCAGCGCTGCTCCACACAGGAAGAACAGCACGAAAACTGTGATTCGTGTTACAAAGTGGTTTAAGTGTTTTTAAGTGTTTATGACTGGGGCTGAGTTGTTTCCGAACCCACTGTGTAAAAACTCTATTTACTTTTGTCTATAGGGAAATGAAAAGCTCGAGAGTTTTAATCTAGGTCATCACTGAACAAACAAGTAGTCAATTAAACATTTCATTGATTGGTGGAGACCTGGAATACCATAATCATATGACAAAGTCCAATCTCAATGGGCTTATTAAATGTATGGCAATGGTGCTTGGAACAAATTTGACTATTGATCTTGTATCAATGCCTCCCTGATTGACAGCTGATGCCTTCCTTTAATCCATTTTCGTTAATTTATTTTTATTTCGAGAGGCTGTATGTGGAGAGATGTGTGTGAGTGTGTATATGGCTCTGGAATTCAAAGTTGCAAAAAATCAGTTGTGTTTGTACATAGTGCAGCTTAGTGATTACTAACCCCGAGTACCTGGAAACAAGGTTTTAAAATGCCCTGGGAACTGCACTGGTCAGCATGTAAACTGAGAGCTCAATGTGTTTGGTAACAGGGCAGAGTCTGTAAGCTCAGCCTCTTCTCAACTCGGCCAGTGGGCCTGTAAACAGACAATTTTAAGGATGTAATAATTCACAACAAGAGAAGCGATTACCGTGGAATCATCTTACCTACGTGCCTCAACTGGGCAGCTACACACTTCATCGAGGACAGAGTTAAAGCTCACTTTACTCATCACTTCTTGATTTATCTTGGTTTAATTCATTGCCTAAATGAAAATCCCTGAAAGTCACAAGCTTACATGTACTTAGTTTCAGATCCAAAGTTTCCATAAGAGCTTATTTCCGTGTCAGTACTGCAGCCTGAACTTTAGGAAACCTTTTGAAGAGAATGTTTCAGATATAAAATGTGATCCCACGTTTATCCCCTCTTTATATTAAAAACGGCAATGAGAATTACATGATAACTTGCAACGTTGAGAAAGAGCACCCAAAGCCGTTTATTGCATTTACTAAGTCTTCAGATGGTTTAAATATTTCATGGGAATGGATGTGTACAGTTACACTCCCAATGGTACTTTCGAGAGAGTATTTCCCTTCCTTTTTAGTGTAAAAGAAACAGCAGCGGGATCAGCAATGGAGGGAAGAGTGTACATCCTGAGCCAGGCCACACCAGGTCACCTTCTCTGAGTCATCTGTCAACCCTGAGAGATACAGCTCTTGTTTTGCTGCTAATCTTAGATTTGAAAAATTATCAATTTTCCACATTCCTCTAAGGGTTCTTTGAAAGTAAAGTGCTGCCTGCATCTATTTGAGGAAATGCGAGCAGGCCCATACTGCTGACTCACTAGGTTCAGAGCAAGAGCTAAGACAATAACCCAGACTACCTTATGAATTTCTCCATTACCCTCTGATATTTCTCAGACCTGACATCTCCCATATCATTGCTGGTAACTCTTTCAATAAGCTTTTTCTTTTTCTGTCAATCATAAACGGCATGTCACATTGCAGCCAGGAGTTTCATACCACACCAAAAGTTTTCTTGATTTAGACATAATGGAGAAAGAAGAGTATCCTGTAAAAAGTAAGAAAAGAACTCATTCTGAAGCTCTACATTAAATAAATTTAATAGAAAAGTGCATTATAACTTTGTTAAGGAAGAGATAGTATTATTAAATACACAATCATAGTTTATTTGATCTGTTCCATCATTTCAAAGTCACTAAGTTTGATTTCTTCCCATATATGTGTTTATTATATAAAAAAAAAATGGGCACACTTCCAAACTTCAGTATAAACATTTACTGTGGTTACCTTTCATTAACGTTACAGTGGGGATATAAACCCACCTAATACAATAGAATCTAACAAGACTTTAATGTCAGTTTGGTTCCTTTGGTGATGTTTTGCATACCTCTCAATAATAAAGCGGAAAGAATAAAACTAATGAAGAAACTAAACAAATCTGCTGATATCATAAAAAGTACAAATTAAAACTGAAGATCATGACCAACAAGAAGACTTAAATGTATGAAAAAAGTAACACCATGGAAATGGCAAGAAAATCTGGAAGACTCAATATATCACAACATGAGAAAGGGAAATAAAGTACATTCGAGACTCCAAATGACAGGTTAATTACACTCAACTGTGCAAAACAGTGAGGAAATATATTACAAAAGATGTAAGAAAGTTTAACAAAAACTTAATTGCAAACCACTGAACATAATAAGAAGTGAAAAATCTCCTAATAGGAAACAATAAAATCACATTGCGGAAAAACGATGATGGAAAAACAATCAAAAACAGAAGCAAAAATCAAGAGAGTGGAAGAATTCTACAGAAACCAATATAGTAGCGAAGACAGGAGTGAACAAGAAGTCTCCATGAACACAAGTGAAATACCAGATGTGAATTCAGAAAATTGGATGAAAAAATTACGAAAATGGATGCAAAATGGGAGAACACTTGGAGATGTTGTAATCACGGTGGACATCCTGAAGGAAACTGGAGAAGAAATTGAGAAAATGTTCACAAAGTGTTTCAGACTAAACAATCATTCTCCTTCACAAGAAAGGAGAAAAGAATATCTGAAGAACTACAGGCCCATTAGCCCATTAGCTTCCACTGTGCCTGGTCTTTATCGACTATGAGAAAGCATTTGATTCAAACTGTACAGGTTCAGTCATCAGGGCTCTTACAAAACACTGATGACACGTACATGAATCTTCTTAAATACATCTTCAACAATATCACAACTCCAACAAGGCATTGACAAGATCAAGAACTGCAAAGGAGTATGTCAAGGAGACACAAACTCTCCAAAACAGAAGTAGTGTTCAAGACTTTGGACTGAGAAGAAAAAGGAATCAAGATAAATGGAGCTTTTCTGAAAAACCTTTGATTCACCTTTGATGGCACTGTAATCTTTACATAAAAAAACCTGAAGACCTGCAGCTTCAAATTCAAGAACTCTCAGATGGAAGTAAGAAAACAAATTAACTAATTAACTTGATTAAAGCCAAAGTCATGTGCAATAGCTTTGCGAAAGCTAAGAAAACTGAAGTAGATCAAAACAAGTCAACAGTCAAGTCTTCAGCATGCTGTTGAAAATAAATCTACCCTTTTGCCTGAAAAGAAAATGATTTGATCAATGCACACTACCAGTGCTCACACAAAAACTCCCTTCAGATTACATAGGCATGCAGCATATGAGTACACAACCTGGTATCTAAACAATTATTAATTAACGAACAAATTATTAAGAAACGAACAACACTGTATGCATGGAATATCAAGAAGAGATAGAAACAAAAAATACATAGACCAAAGAACCAACACAGGTATGTGACATAATTGAAAGAGTGAAGGTTTGGAAATGGCAATGGGCCCAAGACTTTGCACAATGAATAGACCAAAGATGGACTAAAGAAGCTATAGAATGGATCCCAAGACATGAAAAACTACCCAGAAGACTACAAAAAAGATGGGAAGATGAAATAAGAAGCGTTGCTGGCATGACCTGGAAGAGACGCTGTATGATGTTTTGCTAAATGTCTTATAACAAAGTAACATTTTATTTTAAGCTTAAGTGTAAACTATAATATAGTGACAGTGTGGGGGGGCAGGTCCAGCACTGCCTTAGGCGTGTTGAAATAAAATAAAGGCAGGAATGTGGCAGATATACAAGTGAATCATTGTACATGGTGCTCAAAATAAGCAGACAGAAACCCCAAAACAGGACCCTAGCTCGTCTCAAGCCTAAACTAAACGTGGTCACAGATCCCTCACTACACATGTAACACAAACAAGACAATGCAGTAAACAAAGCAGTCTGTAATCCATAATCCTAGTCATAGTTCAAGTCATTCTTCTCCTGTCCTCACAAACAACAATGCTCCTCCACTCCTACATACTCTCATCCCAGACTTGCCTCCTGCCTGCCCAACAACAGGAAGTACAGTGCCTCCCTGTTCTATAGAGGCAGGAGCCAGTCACGGTGTGAAGAGCCAGTCAGCCGTTCCTTCGGTTCCTCCCCTTCCCTGGGGTCTGGGAGACACAGGGCAGCTCAGGGAGGATCTTCAGCACACTGCCCAGTGCGGCATCACAATATATAATATGAATTCATCCTCTCTCTCTCTCTCTGTGTATATATATATATATACACACACACACACACAGTACTGTGCAAAAGTTAGTTTTAGGCAGGTGTGAAAAAAAATTGTAAAGTATGAATGCTTTCAAAAATACACATGTTAATAGATTATATTTATCAATGAACTAAATGCAAAGTGAGTGAACAGAAAAAAAATCTACACCAAATCCATATTTGGTGTGGCCACCCTTTGCCTTCAGAACAGCATCAATTCTTCTAGGTACACTTGCACACAGTCAGGGATTTTGTAGGCATATAGTCAGGTGTGTGATTAAACAATTATACAAAAACATGTGCTAATGAATAATCAACTCAATATGTAGGTTGAAACACAATCATAAACTGAAACAAACAGCTGTGTAGGAGGAATAAAACTGGGTGAGGAACAGCCAGACTCAGCTAACAAGGTGAGGTTGCTGAAGACAGTTTACTGTCAAACGTCATACACCATGGCAAGACTGAGCACAGCAACAAGACACAAGGTAGATGTACTGCATCAGCAAGGTCTCTCCCAGGCAGACATTTCAAGGCAGACAGGGGTTTTCATATGTGCTGTCCAAGCTCTTTTGAAGAAGCACAAAGAAATGGGCAATGTTGAGGACCACAGACACAGTGGTCGGCGAAGGAAACTTACTGCAGCAGATGAAAGACACATCATGCTTACTTCTCTTCAAAATCGGAAGATGTCCAGCAGTGCCATCAGCTCAGAATTGGCAGAAAACAGTTGGACCCTGGTACACCCATCTACTGTCCGGAGAAGTCTGGTCAGAAGTGGCCAAAAAGCCATACCTCCAACGTGGCAACAAGGCCAAGCAACTCAACTATGCACGGAAACACAGGAACTGGGGTGCAGAAAAATGTCAGCAGGTGCTCTGGACTGATGAGTCAAAATGTGAAATATTTGGCAGTAGCAGAAGGCAGTTTGTTGGCTGAAGGGCTGGAGAGCGGTACATGAATGAGTGTCTGCAGGCAACAGTGAAGCATGGTGGAGGTTCCTTTCAAGTTTGGGGCTGCATTTCTGCAAATGGAGTTGTGGTCTCCTCAATGCTGAGAAGACAGATACTTATCCATCACGCAATTTATTATTATTATTTATTTATTAGCAGACGCCCTTATCCAGGGTGACTTAGAAAATATAAGCGTAATACAAAGTGGAAAAAACAGTGCAGTACAAGGCATAACATATTATAAATTCCAATTCACATAATACAGTGCAATTCAAAGCATAATACATTTTACAAATTCCAATTTACACAATATATGAGGTCTTACATCCTGGACTGTAAAAGCTGTTAAGTGCAGATACCATCAGGGAGGCATCTGATTGACCCCAAATTTATTCTGCAGCATGACAACGACCCCAAACTTACAGCGAAAGTCATTAAGATCTAGCTTTAGCGTGAAGAAGAACAAGGAGTCCTGGAAGTGATGGTATGGCCCCCACAGAGCCCTGATCTCAACATCATCCAGTCTGTCTGGGATTACATGAAGAGAGAGAAGCAACTGAGGCTGCCTAAATCCACAGAAGAACTGTGGTTAGTTCTCCAAGATGTTTGGGCCAACCTACCTGCTGAGTTCCTTCAAAAACTGTGTGCAAGTGTACCTAGAAGAATTGATGCTGTTTTGAAGGCAAAGGGTGGTCACACCAAATATTGACTTAATGTAGATTTTTCTTCTGTTCACTCACTTTGCATTTTGTTAATTGATAAATATAATCTATTAACGTCTATCTTTGAAAGCATTCTTATTTTACAGCATTATTTTGGCACCTGCCTAAAAAGTTTGCACAGTACTGTATAAATTTATATACACTCACCTAAAGGATTATTAGGAACACCATACTAATACTGTGTTTGACCCCCTTTCGCCTTCAGAACTGCCTTAATTCTACGTGGCATTGATTCAACAAGGTGCTGAAAGCATTCTTTAGAAATGTTGGCCCATATTGATAGGATAGCATCTTGCAGTTGATGGAGATTTGTGGGATGCACATCCAGGGCACGAAGCTCCCGTTCCACCACATCGCAAAGATGCTCTATTGGGTTGAGATCTGGTGACTGTGGGGGCCAGTTTAGTACAGTGAACTAATTGTCATGTTCAAGAAACCAATTTGAAATGATTCGACCTTTGTGACATGGTGCATTATCCTGCTGGAAGTAGCCATCAGAGGATGGGTACATGGTGGTCATAAAGGGATGGACATGGTCAGAAACAATGCTCAGGTAGGCCGTGGCATTTAAACGATGCCCAATTGGCACTAAGGGGCCTAAAGTGTGCCAAGAAAACATCCCCCACACCATTACACCACCACCACCAGCCTGCACAGTGGTAACCAGGCATGATGGATCCATGTTCTCATTCTGTTTACGCCAAATTCTGACTCTACCATCTGAATGTCTCAACAGAAATCGAGACTCATCAGACCAGGCAACATTTTTCCAGTCTTCAACTGTCCAATTTTGGTAAGCTTGTGCAAATTGTAGCCTCTTTTTCCTATTTGTAGTGGAGATGAGTGGTACCCGGTGGGGTCTTCTGCTGTTGTAGCCCATCCGCCTCAAGGTTGTACGTGTTGTGGCTTCACAAATGCTTTGCTGCATACCTCGGTTGTAACGAGTGGTTATTTCAGTCAAAGTTGCTCTTCTATCAGCTTGAATCAGTCGGCCCATTCTCCTCTGACCTCTAGCATCAACAAGGCATTTTCGCCCACAGGACTGCCGCATACTGGATGTTTTTCCCTTCTCTTTGTAAACCCTAGAAATGGTTGTGCGTGAAAATCCCAGTAACTGAGCAGATTGTGCAATACTCAGACCGGCCCGTCTGGCACCAACAACCATGCCACGCTCAAAATTGCTAAAATCACCTTTCTTTCCCATTCGGACATTCAGTTTGGAGTTCAGGAGATTGTCTTGACCAGGACCACACCCCTAAATGCATTGAAGCAACTGCCATGTGATTGGTTGGTTAGATAATTGCATTAATGAGAAATTGAACAGGTGTTCCTAATAATCCTTTAGGTGAGTGTATATATATATATATAATTTTTTTTTTTGTTCTCCAAAACTTATTGCTTCAGCTTCAATGATTTGGAATCCCTTGAAGAGATTGAGTTTAAGAAACTTATTTTGTTACAGCCCTATGTGAATGATTTCAGAAATACTCAGCTGCATTCACAGTTTGCAGTCTTCCTCAATTCCAGTGTCACTCACTTCATCGAATAGCATAGAGTAGGCCATGCAATATAATGTGTTTCTCTTGTTAGCCGAAATGTCTGAGAATATGGTTTTCAGGTTGCCAATTGTGCTGTTTTCTTAATTCCTTTCCACACAGCTTCCTTTATAAGCTACATAAGCAATACAATTTAATATACCTGTTTATTTACATCTCCTGCTTTTCTGTAAGCCATATATAACATTTCGTCCCTGTGTGTGTGTATATATATATATATATCATCAACATCAGCCTATATTGATCCACTGCTATGACATTTCTATCAGTTCAGTCAATACACCAGTTCACACATCTCCAAACCATACATCATTCTACCTTGTGTAGCCAATTAAGTGAATCCACCCACCCATCCATTTTATAATGTTTAATATTTTACTTTATTGATTTATTGTATTAATATTTGTATGTATGTATGTATATATGTAAAATGTGCATGAAAAATAGCCATGTTTAAATTAAAAGGCAGGTACAAACGGATTCCTTGTGTAAACACTTTCTGTGGTCAGCTTTCTCCATCAACTGAATATACTCACAGTTGCAAATGTCTGTTTACGTGCAGTTTTCAAAAAGGGTAAAAGCGAAGACTGAATTTCTACAACCTCATTTGACTTACTTCATAAACTCCTTTCAAAGGCTTTCTGCACAGAGTATCCATTTTATCTTGACTTTATATGTATTTGATCTATATACTCGAAGCATTACACCCGGTCTTAAAAACTTTGCAACCAACCTCTAGCCCTGCAGCTGTTGATAAATCATGCCTTGTCTATAAACTGCTGTCTCTTGTTATACACACACAAACCAAAAGTGAAATAACATAACATTGATGTTAAAATAAGTGAACATTATAGCATACAATTCCTTGTAAAAAATACAAACAAAAACGCTTGCACATTAAAGTGCTGCAAACAAAAGTCCCACTGCACAATTAGAAAGCCAAAAGAAAAAACGAGATGGGGAAACAGAACGTAATGAGGCATCTCTGTGCGCTTGTTTAGCCAAGAAAATGCAAAACAGAAAAAAGTTCTTACAGCTCGGAATCGTGTCAAAGAGGAAGCAGGAAGTTTGAAGACATAGGCGTAGAACACAAGCCTACACAGTATTTGCATGTGAGTGTGACTGCAAAAGATACACAAACCGCAAGGAAACGCCCACATCTCATTATTAAGAGCTGCTCACAGCACACGATCATATAGACATATATAATATATACAGCAGGAGTCTGCAATCCTGTTCCTGGAGAGCACAAACCCAGATCATTTAATAGGTCACCCAAAATCAATTCCTTAAGACTGGGGATATTTGCTAGTTATAAAAAAATTGAGCTAGCCACCTATGGACCCAGGCTATAAAGGGCAAACCAACAAAACTGATTTTAATGGTGTATGTGTTTCCAAACCACCCCCCCCCCCCCACCACAAATGGTCTGAGAATCTGCATGTTATGGAAATGACACAAGAATCTTTTGTGAAAGAGTGGTGAAACTTTTATCACTGATTGTAGTTTTTTTTTTACTGGAGGATGTGTTATACAAGATATAAAAAAGGACCTAATTCAGTCAGTTTTTTTTTTTAAATAGTACATTCCCCCTCAAATCAGTACAAATCGTTTATTTTCCTAGAGGGGCTTGTCCAGTGATATTTAGATGCATTTTCTAATTCTGTTTAGTGATACTGAACAAATTCTTTGTGAAGTACCAGCCATGTGTCTTTCTGCAGGGTACTGGAACTTAGTCCACCGCGCTACTTGCCGTGTGTACTGTCACCTATAATTACTAGAAAGAAGTGGTCCTTTAAACACCCAGCCTGCTGTTTAAAGAGCCTCATTAATCGCTGTTTTTGAGCCAAAAGATGCCAAATGTTCTTTGCCTCCCTTAAAAAGATGGCATAGTACATTCAAATGGAACAAGCCTCACTCAGATGTCAGAGGTCAGAGGTTGGGGGCGGTTCTGTCCCCATGAGCACATACTGTGATAATGTAGACAAGTGTACTGCCAACATGGATGGCATATCAGGAAGAAGGCTATTATAATTTTGGTAACAGGCCACGTCGAGCAGAGAGTGTAATAACTCATCATGTGCTAAGCGTTATAATGCTGTGAGTGTCAGGGTTCGAGCCCATTCCCAAAGAAATGCTCTGGAATGGTGAATCAAAAGAAGAACTATGCTGACGGCTGTACTGGTTAGTATGATCTTTTACACTAGTATCTCTGGTAACATTGTTACAGTGCAGTTTCACACAATACATTCCCCTTCTTATAACGAGGCATTTTCCCCTTATAAGTATTGTTTAAAGTGTTTATCTGGGGCGGACAATTAGCAGTGGCCGGAAACTGATTTCTGCGAAGAAGAAATTCCTTTTAATTCAGGCTGATGATGAGAGCACGAGAGTGATTTGCGTTGTCACACTACTATTATATTGGCCCTCAACTGGCAGAGCTAATTGAGCGTTCTATGATTGTTTTATTGCGTTGGAAAACTAACACATCAAACCAACAGATTAAAACATTCTTTAGCAATGTAAACAATCTGCAAGACAAGATAGGCTGGGATGGGAATCTGGATTTATATTAAAGCAAACAGAATGCAAACAGAATGCAATACATGTGCAGGCATGGAGAACAGACTTACATGTCATTCCAGCTGTTTTTGCATCTGTATCGTAGGCAAGCGCACTTTGTGATGTCCTGGGAAAGCGTGATAAACCTATATGTCAACCTTTGATAACAATGTTTATAGAGCATTTAAAAGACACACAATTTGAGCCCAGAAACCCTTCTGCTTTTTTAGTTTGATTCTGCTTTTTATTAATTTAGTCACCCACTCATGCACAACCCGTGTAGGGGTTTATAAACTGACACTGCCTACCATTTGGCATAATAATAATAATAATAATAATAATAATAATAATAATAATAAAAATTATCATCATAATCACAATAAGACAAAAAATACAGTCATATGATTTTTGAAAGCTAAGAGTGTGGATGCAGTAATCCTTATACCCTTATCAGTAGACGACGGAGGGAAGAAAAACAATAATACATTGGGAAAAGGGTAGAGGGAAAGTAAGAATGATAGTCCCAAATGTGCAGAGTAATGGAGAGAATATATTAAGGCAAACTCTTGTGCAATCGGTTTTCGAGGAGAAGCTTCTGTTGTTTCGGAATAAAGTATTCAAACTCCCCCATCTCCTGTCAGCGAATGATAACAGGGAAAGAAATACTCTGCCACTTTATTTCTCCCAGGACCTGCCGTGAAAGGGCATCTCTCTGTCTTTCAGCACCTGTATGCCCTCTATTCCCCCCACCGCCACCTCCGCTTCACGGCCCACACCTTTCCACTCCCCTCCGGTCTCTCTCAGGCTGCTCCGTCACCAGCTCCGGCACGGGGGACATGTTCTTTTCAACCGTGCTGTCCGGCCCGATACACAGTGAATATTGATGCGGGGGAAGAATTTCCAGCATTGGTCTTACGTGCTGGCAAAGGCCCGCCAGCCTGAGCAGATCGGCATGGTGAATGAAGAAAATACCCAAGTCAAAGAGGCATCCTAAGAAGGGTAGATCTGAGAAAACATCACTTACTCCATTACCCCCTGTTCTATCATTATCTCAAAACTTTACACTGATGTCTAAACTGCCTCCAAACAAGAGGGATTATGGGCCACAACATACCGTCTGTGACACCCACTACAGCTGTGTTCTTCAGACCCGCTCTGCAGTACAGCAGGCATGATGGGCCGCCTGCATTCGACCTGGAAACACTGGCCCTTAAATAAATGAATAAATGAATTACTAGCTTCATTAATTCAGAAACACACAGGCCCGGGAGGACCAGATTTGAAAACTGCTGCTTGCTCTGACTATTTATAAAGAATGCCCACTGTGAAATTACAAATACATTTGTGTTTAATTGTGAAGCAAATAAGCATGGCTTGTTGGACTAATTAAAGGAGATTATTGGCAACAAGTCACTGAAAGCTGAACCCGGCCCCGAGAAGCTCTGCTCCCTGTTGTCTCTCCCGTTTGTTTTTTTACGCGGATCCCAGCGAAGCATGGAGGAGGAAGCAGGAGTCTCACGTCCCAGGAGACTGGGAACGGGTCAAACAATATACTGAACTGTGCCGACAGACTCGCTCACTCTCTCTCTCGGCCTCGCTCTTGCTCTCTGCGGTTCGCCTGCGCATTTCTTCCTGCCTGAATCCCCCATTAACTGGGCCTGATTAGTGTGCAGGCACAGTCTTATACCTCGGCTTGCAGCTCTCCTGCCCACTGGGGGGTTAGAGCACGGAGATTTACTGAACTGACAGCCAGGAACGACAAGAGCCGGCCTTGTTTTTTAAGAGTGCCTTTCACACAAACAGGTGCCCGCCCCCCCCACGTCGATCACACAGTCCTAATGCAGGAGTATTTACAAAGAAGAGGGGGAAAATAAAGAACGTACATCCTTCTCATTGATTGCGAGTGATCTGTAAAGGTCTTTAATAAGTAGGGCTGCCAGCTTTTGACATTTATTCCTGCTCTTTCTACCTGACTTTAAAGTTGTAATTAAAATTGGTACACAAAGCATGCTTCCTCATTCAATCACAAAACAAGCTCGACTGTTTTTCTCAAAATCGCTTTATTCTCATGGCGCGCTTGTCCCCCCCGTCCATGTCTGTCTGCTCCTACTCGCACATCAGGCTAATTCAGAATTAGTGAGGGAAGAAAATGTAAGCATTAATTAAGTGTGCATTTAGAAGAACGCTCTTTAGATTGCAATCAGCTTCAAGTCAGAAATGCTCCTGTTGAAGCAATAAAATAATCAAGTCAGTCAGTGTTGCTGCTTTTCTCAGGAAGAGGGGAAAAGAGGATCATTGTCAAGTCAATGTTGCCATTAATCGGTTTGTTTTGACACCATTTAAAGGCAAGTAGCATTAGATGTCATAATCTGACACCAGTAATAAGACATGTCAAGGCCTACAACAAAAAATGTAATTAAATAAATAAAAGATAAATAGCTCACAGACCTGCTTTAAAGAAAAAAAAGACATTTACTGAACAGATTCATTTACCCCCCCATAAACAATATAGACTGTGCTTCGGGAATTGCAGGGGAGTTACAATAGGTTTCATAGGCCAGATCAAAACATTGCTGTTGAGATGTTTATGCAATAGGACTTTTTATAAGGCGTATTGTCAGTAAGGTCCAGTGAGACTTTGCAGGGAGTAAAAAAAAACTGAAAATAAAAACACAGGCTGTTGTAAAATGAGGAACAGGCTAGATCACTGACATTTGACCCTGCGTCTTGCATGCTTGAAAGGTCATGTATGTGAGATGCATATATTGAGAAGATTTCTTTTGATCCCTCTGGCAAATACATTTTTTATTGAGTCTTCTCTCACAGTTCACTGTGTTCAATGCAAAGGGAACAAAAAAGATACACTGAATTTTATATGCAACCAATACATATATTGCATGGAATGCTTAATTAATACAAAAGAAAGTGGATAAAAAAGAATAGGCAGAATGTTTGGTATCACAATTACAACAAAGGGTTACACAACAATATGTTGATTAAAGGACTGGTATCTTTCACTCAGTTTTATTTTATTTCTTTAATCTTTCTAGGAGAAAAATGTGGATTTATTTAATTTAGTGCATTGCTAATAGGTAAGGTATTTTGGAACCATTTCCTTAAGAGTGACATCCGAACAAAGTAAAGGAAGCGGTGCTCTAAAAAGCTTTCTTCTTTCTTAACAAACCTATCATGTATCCAGGTACTGATAAGATGACTGCCTGGCTCTTATGCAGTCAGAGTTGGGAGTTATCCAAAATCCTTCCTCAAAATGCAACTCGGAGCTCTCGAAAACCCAGCAGACATCCCGAATCATTTACATGATATCCGCGGTCTTGGAGAAGATTAGCAGATAACACGTCAGTTATGTTTGAAGAAGACTTACACTCAAAATTCACCCGGCTTGACATATTTTATCCTCTCTACGCAGATTATTTGTTAAATTGTAACCGTTGTTTCACCAATAATGGTTTATGAGTGTCACATGGGACAGTAGGTCATGTGACCCCTTGGCCTCATGTGCGGAATAGCTGTGACCTGGGTTGCCCCCCAGCCCCAAGCACATCTTGGTCAAAAGCAAGGGACAGAATGGAGCCTTTATTGTGTGTGACATGTATACTGTTGCCTGTTTCTTCATCCCCAAGGGAATCTAACAGCTTCACTGAGCATGGTATTGTAAACCAGGCATCACACATTTAACAGCACATATCCATAAAAGGAAAACACAAAATAGAGCAGCCCAGATGTGCACATACACAATTTCTATTCTCCTCCTGATAGGTTCTTAAAGATGTGAAAATGAGTGGTATCCAAATCCCTCTATCTTCTGTTCACGAAAAGGCACACAATCAAGGCAAGCAAGCACACACACACACAGACACACAGGGACATGATGCGATACTTCATCAGGCCAGGCCAACAACAACTAATCCAGTCAAACACAATGCGCTTTAAATCCCCTTCTGTAATTTGCAAGCCCGGCATTATAGACCGGGCAGGAGACAGACAGAGTGGAGTCAGGGGAGGAGGGCACAGTGCTGACCCAAGAGGTAGCCCACGAAAGGAATCAAATACAGAAAGACCAAGACCACTCCTTCATGAAGGGAATGGGCATAATTACTGAGATAAGAGCAGTGCTTGAAATGTCACTTGTGGACGTGGACGTCACAGAAAGAAAAACAGCCGACTGCAGTTGGAAACAAAAGTGTCATTCACTTGAGCAGACAGAGGGTAAAGGGTGTTATCTGTTGATGGCTTTGTATTTGAAATGAAAACAGACAGTAACGTCAGACATTGTCCTAGATTCCACTGACGTTTTGAAGCAATGCAAACAGCTTGCATAAGGAAAATGTAATATCCATGAAACCAGCAGCAATATTCACTGAGGATCGGGCCTAAACCAATCTTATCAGGGCAATCTTAATATTATCATTATTGTTCATATCTGCAACGACTGACCCACATGCCAGCACAAGCAGAACTAGCCAACACATCCCCAGACACTTGAGAATGGTAAAAGCACTATCAAAAGCCTATCGGATTATAGTTGGTGTGTTCTGACATGTGGGCCGCACAATAAAGCCCTCAGAGCTTGACTTGCCTGTATAAAGGGAGTCTCTACCTCTCCCAGCCTCCCTATAAAGCTCGGCAAATGAGAATGACTTGCTCCGAGGGGGTTCTCGCCGCCGCGGGGCTCGTTGATGTGAAGACTGCACAGATTAGTTCAAACAGAGAGCAGCTCAATCACGGCACGATTGATCGCTTATCGACCCTCTGTCTCTCTGCAATTATATTGGCTGATTAAAAACAAAAAATGGCATCTTTAGTCAACACGGCCATACATATTCTCGCAGCTCAGCTTTCATGCGGAATTGGGATTCCATCTGCATTATGGGCGGAAGGCAAAGATCTATCATCATTAAACCAAATGCTTAAAGATGACTGCAGTAATTTAACAAAATGCCTGGGCGCAAAGGAAAACATTTAGAGAGGAAGCCAGGGAGATATACCTTCCCCCTTCACATTCTGTGGACACACCTTCTATGCCTAGCGTCCCCAGTTTTCTGTCAATTTACACCATTATTCATTTAAAGTATGAGTGCAGAATTTCTCCTATCAAATATGGCCGATAATGTCCACCTATTAGCTGGTAATGAAAACACTTTGCATTCACTATTCAGAAAACCATAATAATGAAGTGATTACTGTTTTCAGTGTTTGTTTAGCTCTGAGACGATAACGGTTCTTGGCAGGAGTCACCTACCATTCAGGAAAACTGTCAGAGATGAACAGAGAGAGACCACAGGGAGCGGACTTCATGTTTCCAGACACAGACAGATTTGTTCTTTTGCTTGTTGGGCGTCAATCTTCTCTTTAATTGGCTTGATATGACCACAACACGTATGCGCTGCTGAGGCGTTTTGCCTGTACTGTACAATAGCAGCACTGATGGCACAATAAGAGATGTGTTCACTGTGTCAGGGAACTGTTTCACCGATGCTATAGACACAATCGCTGATAAAAATAGGCTTCAGGCTTCTGTCTAATGCAAACCCACAAAACTAAGTAAGTCTTTAATCTGTTAAGGAGAAGTGGTATTAGACACAGGGGGCATACAGGGTTAAAACTACATTACAGTACCATTTAAAGGGGGGGAGGACAAAAACGAGGCTTCAGAAAGACAAATTAAAGTAATTTCAGAATACACAGGGTATGTCCAGGATAGGAGGAGGTTGAATTATGAAGTTTAATCCTGTCAAGGAATTATGAACACTGAGGACTTTGTACCACCACCAAATTGTTTACATTTCTTCATTTGAGCACAGTATGCAGAATTATGTATGCAGAATTATGAAACAGCACCCTGTACTAAATGATTGGAAATGATTACAATTTAACCTCAGCCTAGAACATGAAAAACTGAAAAACATGAAGTCTAGGCTTACTATGCAAATCTGAACATCATTTCTTCAAAGTGTGTGTGTGTTGGGGTGGGGGGGGGATTATTACATTTCTTACAAATGGTACATTTTCCCATTGCTGAGACTTTGAATGTATTACTTTTAACAGGTTTTGAACTGATGCGGTTTCATAAATACAACATAGGAGAAACCTATCAAGTGTGGTAAGCCATCCATAAAACAGGCTACCCAGAGACTCACATTTAAACCTTGCTTTATGTATATCTATTTATCGACCTAACACAAGGATATCTCAATTTGAAGTTCACATTTTATTTGACAGATGTTATGCATCTACAAAGAGTAAAACCAAGCAGCATCACTCCTTTTTCCCTGAACGCACACTACTGTGATAGATGGGAAATGTAGGTGGGTTATTGATGAGTGATTATGAATGATTATACAATGAGGGAAAAAAGTATTTGATCCCCTGCTGATTTTGTACGTTTGCCCACTGACAAAGAAATGATCAGTCTATAATTTTAATGGTAGGTGTATTTTAACAGTGAGAGACAGAATAACAACAAAACAATCCCCAAAAAAATGCATTTCAAAAAAGTTATACATTGATTTGCATGGTAATGAGGGAAATAAGTATTTGACCCCCTCGACTTAGTACTTGGTGGCAAAACCCTTGTTGGCAATCACAGAGGTCAGATGTTTCTTGGAGTTGGCCACCAGGTTTGCACACATCTCAGGAGGGATTTTGTCCCACTCCTCTTTGCAGATCCTCTCCAAGTCATTAAGGTTTCGAGGCTGACGTTTGGCAACTCGAACCTTCAGCTCCCTCCACAGATTTTCTATGGGATTAAGGTCTGGAGACTGGCTAGGCCACTCCAGGACCTTAATGTGCTTCTTGTTGAGCCACTCCTTTGTTGCCTTGGCTGTGTGTTTTGGGTCATTGTCATCCTGGAATACCCATCCACGACCCATTTTCAATGCCCTGGCTGAGGGAAGGAGGTTCTCACCCAAGATTTGACGGTACATGGCCCCGTCCATCGTCCCTTTGATGCGGTGCAGTTGTCCTGTCCCCTTAGCAGAAAAACACCCCCAGAGCATAATGTTTCCACCTCCATGTTTGACGGTGGGGATGGTGTTCTTGGGGTCATTCCTCCTCCTCCAAACACAGCAAGTTGAGTTGATGCCAAAGAGCTCGATTTTGGTCTCATCTGACCACAACACTTTCACCTAGTTCTCCTCTGAATCATTCAGATGTTGGCAAACTTCAGACGGGCCTGTACATGAGCTTTCTTGAGCAGGGGGGCCTTGCGGGCGCTGCAGGATTTCAGTCCTTCACGGCGTAGTGTGTTACCAATTGTTCTCTTGGTGACTATGGTCCCAGCTGCCTTGAGATCATTAACAAGATCCTCCCGTGTAGTTCTGGGCTGATTCCTCACCGTTCTCATGATCATTGAAACTCCACGAGGTGAGATCTTGCATGGAGCCCCAGACCGAGGGAGACTGACAGTTATTTTGTGTTTCTTCCATTTGCGAATAATCGCACCAACTGTTGTCACCTTCTCACCAAGCTGCTTGGCGATGGTCTTGTAGCCCATTCCAGCCTTGTGTAGGTCTACAATCTTGTCCCTGACATCCTTGGACAACTCTTTGGTCTTGGCCATGGTGGACAGTTTGGAATCTGATTGATTGATTGCTTCTGTGGACAGGTGTCTTTTATACAGGTAACGAGCTGAGATTAGGACATTTGATGGCCAATGTCACGGTGACTTCAGTTAATGAATTTCCATTGGGTATAAATGGATAAGGAGCAAGGGGGTTAACATTAAGTCTCCCTCTGCGGTTGAACAGAGCTGCGATTGGCTGAGAGAGGGAATCCGTGAGATCTGCTTGAGTTGTTTGTTTGTTTTCCTTCATTTTTTTTTTAATCTATTATAAAGACACGTCTCCAGCAGCAGCAAGCCTGTTCTCTCAGTGATTAAGGAATTTTAAGGCAAAGCTCCAAAACAGTAATTCAGGCGGAATTATCGGTAGCTTCAGCAGATTAATACAGGAATAATTTGGTTCAAGAACGCAGCATCTGGTGTTCAGTCTAAACTGCTGTCAATTCATCGCAGTTTTTTTTTTTGGGGGGGGGGATTTTTTTTTTAAAGAGGCTTTATTTAACTGCAAATATGAAGTTTAAAAAAAAATGCTGATGATAAAGTCGAGTGTGCGGTAATGGGGTTTATATATGCTGAAGTGAAATGCTTATTCTTAAGAATCATCCACATGCATACGCCTTCGTATCTTATTTACTCTCGCCAGTTAGAGTCTGGCTAGGATGGTGATTCTGTGATATCCCACTCCAGGTGTTAGCTGCAATCAATCAAGACATACAGCTGCCGTTCCCCTACTTTCTCCTTTTAAATACATCAAGGAGGGTCAGCTGACATGTCCATGCCCCCTCTATATTGAACGCTATACTTGCTGCTCCTAAACAAACAGACAGACCTCAATATACAGGTGCTGGAAGGGTGGGAGAATAGTAGGAGGGCTGACATTTGAATATCTCCCTGCAGCGGCCGCGAACCACTCAGAGTCACATGACGCCTCCAAAGGGCATGTAAATGAGACGCACGTCATAACCATTATACCAAGCCTTAACATGGCTCACTGCGGCAGAATGAAACGCGTCTGTGTGCACTTTATGATTAAATTATAAGTTCTTTCTTTCCGTCTCTGTCATCCCACCCTAACTGACAGAGTAATTGCCTTTGCACCATGGGGTCCACAACCACCTAACAAACAATCGCATGAGACAAAGTGAACATCAATTATGTCCATTTTGGGTTTATAAATCTTTCAGTCTATGGTGCCAAGGCATGTCCTGAAGCCGGAAAAGCACCAGAATCGTAACCCATACCCAGAGAGGCATCCATGCTGAAAACATCCATGATTAAACACCTTGGGGACCTTGAGTGGGTGAGTGGGATGGGAATGTAGGGGACTTTCCTTCTGGGTAATATGCTGGGGGTGCCTGATTCTAATTGAAATGCTTATTGGTTTCTGAAATACTCTATTCTGTAAGCTCTTTAAGAAGTGACCTTTCTTCTTCTCCATTTTTAACCCATAACCATTGCTCTAATTACTGTAATCAAACCCATGGCCATCTTGAATCTGACAAGCTCGACTATGGACAGATCGTTCAGAAAACACCGCTGATTTGTAGATTTTTTTTTTAACAAAACTGCAACAGACATTCTGTGTCAACATTTCCTCATAACAAATACCATACCAGTTCCAGGGGGTAAAGGTTAGGTAAAGGGGAGACATTCAGCCTGTTCTGCTTTGTGATTGAATTAAGTGAGATTTAATTGGGCAGTGGAATTCAGCAGACATTATATATATATATATATATATATATATATATATATATTTTTTTTTTAACAATCTCCCACCTGTTGTGTTTTCACTAAATTTTCATATAAAAGGTTGCATGGCAGAGTCTACACAGTATGAAGCAGTTATTGAAAATCGATGGATGGATGGATTGAATATCTGCAAGGTCTAATACCCCCTCTCAACATTTTGTAGGTCCCTTGTGTCCACAACTGTTTTTGAGCTACAGTTCTCTCCATGAAAACATCTCCTCAATGACCCGTCTGCGGTTTCCTTTGATACAGAGAGTTTTTATATGAAATTAAAGTCAGTAGCAAGGTCATTATTGTATTGAAGATTAGTATTTTACTTTCAAAAACTCAGTCGGTGTTTGAATTTTCTAATTTGCTTCCTGCCTCAGACATTTTGATTTGCATAACTACCCGTTTGGTCTGTACTCCTTAGACAAATAAAATTACTTTTCCTTATTTATTTATTTTTCTCTAATATATACAACGCATAATTTAGTCTCCTTCTTTGGAAACATGGTAGCTCGCCACACTAAAATGGATAATACATTTTATGAAGTTTTCCTTTCCCTGAAATTCTGAAAGAATTGGAATAGGCCACGTGTGTATATATATATATATATATATATATATATATATATACACACGTGGCCTATTCCAATTCTTTCAGAATTTTCAGAATATATATATATATACACACACACACACACTTATTCATTTTGTAAATTTTGTATAGATACATATACATATGTATCATCATCATCGTCATCAGCCTTTATTGACCCACTGCTGGATGAAGGTCTCCCACTTGTTTTAATATACAGGTTCTATTTTTCATGTCACGAAAGCAAAACTTCTTATTTCATCTTCCAGTCTTGAATGTGGTCATCTCCTGTCTTTTTTAATCTCTTGGGATCCATTCTGTTGCTTCTTTTGTCCATCTTTTTCTCTTCTTGCAATGTGTCCATCCCATTGTCATTTCAACATTTTCACTCTTTTCATGTCACATTCTTTTGTTTGTTCTCAGATCAATATTTTTTCTTTCTGCCTCTCTTTTTTATTCCATACATACATTTCTCCATTCTTCTTTGTCTTGTTTACAGTTTCTGTATGAGTGTTTAGGGTCCAGGCTTCTGAGTCTTTGGTGAGCACTGTTACTCTGCATTGATCAAATGCTTTTCTCTTCAGACAAATGGGTAGATTTTCTTTCAACAGTGCCGTTTCTTCCACGTGTACTCCATCCCATTTTTACTCTTCTTTTGATTTCTTCTACAAGATCTCCAGCTGAGCTGATTTGTTGTTCAAGGTAGACATAACTGTTGACTTCAAGTATCTTGACAAAGAGTTATGTTCAATAGCTTAGTGAAAGCTAACAAAACCTAGATTGTGTTAGCTTTCGCTAAGCTATTGAACATGACTTTTGTTTTACTCGGGTTCATTTTAAGTCCAGTTTTCTTGCTTGCATCAGAAAGTTCCTGAATTTGAAGATGCAGGTCTTCAGGGGGTTTTGCAAACATGTCGATCAGCAAATCGTATGTTTTTCAAATTAGCTCCGTTTAACTTGATTATTTTTCTTCCCAGTACAAAGCCTTGGACACTTCTTCAATAGTTGCTGTGAAGAGTTTAAGAGATTTTGTCTCCTTTACATACTCCTTTACAGATCTTGATCCTGTCAGTGTCTTGGTGGAGTCAGATGTTGTGGATATATTTTTTTTTTTTCATAAGATTTATATACATTTCCTCAGTGTTTTGATTTCTTAGAGCCCAAATGACTGGGATTGTATAAATTGAATCAAATGTTTTTTTGTAGTCAATAATAACCAGGTACAGAGGCTCATATTCTCTGTATCTTTTCAATACTTATTTTTCAGGGCAACGATTTAATTATTTCCTATTAAGAGACAATTATTGCATTTCTGATGTTCGCATTCTTTTTAATGGTTTCTTTAATTAAGTTATTGTTAAACTTTCTTACATCTTCAGTAATGCGTTACCTTACTGTTTTGCACAGCTCAATGCAATTAACTTTTCATTTGGGGTCTCGACTGTATCTTATTTTTCTTCTGTTCTTCATAAGTTCACTTGTTTCATGGGAGATCTTTTTATCTCGTTGAGATTTATTGAGTCCTTTCAGTTCGCTTGCAAATTCCATGGTGTTATTCATTCTTTTATCGCACAACTGTGATGCATCTAGGTCTTGTTGGTTATGAAGTGCCCTAAATCAGTTCTTCAATTCTAATTTGTACTCTGCTTGACGATTTCTGAGGTTCACGATCTCAATTGGCGTGCGTGGTTTCTTCATTCGTTTTCTTCTTTCCACGGAGGTATTGAGATATGGATCCATTACTAAAGAAAACAACAGAATGCAACACACCGCAATCTGTGCAGAACGCACTTATTCACAGTACTGTATGTATATATACACACACAATGAAACTGTGGGGGGATCACTATATATATGCATACTGGAATGTATCTGTCATGTTTAATAATGTTCTTCTGCAATATATTGGATCCTGCACATATAGGAAACCCTATGGGAGCAAAACGATGAATCCTGACACATGAATACATATGGAGAAGAGCCACTTTCCTCTGTCACAGGGACATGATTTTGCAGAGAAAGCTTCCCTAGGAGAATTTGTAGTGCACACTTGCCCTGTGAAATGAAATCTTCAGTCTGTTTGATTGTAAATAAAACATCAAGCATTGTAAATCACAGCGCTGATTAACAGAGACATGTTAAAGAGATCTAAACAACACTGACAGGTATGAAGAATGGCTGCCATCTCTGCTCTGGGCTTCAGCGACACGCAGCTGGCATTCTGATCTATAACAGTGTACGGCACATAGCACCAATGGAATAGGTAGATTACAAATAAAACCCATCAAGGCAATGAAGTAACACAATATCCCTATTACTTACCAGGTATTGGCACTTCAGTTGTGCTGCATTATGTATCAGGAATTGAGCTAACAATGACAACGAAAAAGGTTTTAAAGTAGGTTAGATACTCCTCTTTGTGTAACATTGTTATATTTTCCATCCAGGTAAACTTGATGGTTTCTGTCGGATTCTTCATACAGATTTACTTTGACAAAGTGCCATTTGAAGTTATACCTGGCACAGAATTGTGGGAGGTCTTGGGTTGGTTCAGTAAATATGTGTCAAAAATGAATCCTAAAGGCACCAAACACAAGTATAGGAAATTTAAGAGGGGCCTGCTAATATCGTGTGGTGTTCTTCAATTACACTCTCCATTTCCATTTCAAAAGACCCTTTCAGGAACTGGAAAGGGGTGCATGCAGCACAGTGCAGCAATTAAAATAAAGTGACAAGCTGTCGGAGACAAACAAACATATTTCAGCCAAGGCAGGAGGTCTGACAGCAGAAGTCAGGCTATACAAAACACTTTCTTGCTATATTATATAAAAACTTCCCCATCCGGAATAAGATAGAATATAATGCACATGGTCAGACAATCACAGACTCCAACTCTATCCTAAACCAAGCAATTAAATGGCCTACAGTAGGAGGAAAGTACTCAAATAGAGAAACACATTGTCAAAACTATCTGTGCTTCAGTGTTGATGAAGGCGATATGAATTTAAGGTATGACAATGGCATATACATGTCCAATCGCGAAATAAACGCAATACATTGCTTTCTACTAAAGAAACCAATGATATTGAACACAAAAAAGAGCTTCAGGTAAATATTCTTGGCTTCTCATCAAAAACAGCCGTAGAGACTAAAAAGGTTACTTGACTGTATAGGGCATATGGAGACAACTTGATATTATAATCAATACAGTTGATAAAAAAACAAAACGGTTGCAAACAACAACAACAAAAAGTCTTCCCTTTATGACAGCTATTGGAAGAGGACCTAACTGAAATTAGCTCGGAAGATAACGATTTATTACCAGCCAGGAGATTTCTATATTCTCGGTGTCCCCTGTTGTCAGTCGCATTTCAGTATATGTTTTTACAGTGTTTTCTGAAGTCATGTTTCTCCACTCAGTAATTCAGATCTGGGGCTGACTACTGGATGTTTAAAAATGTAAATGATAAGGGATGCAAAAACAAACACACACAAAAATAAAAAATAAACTACTAGAAAGATTACTGTCCGTTTGGTCCTCAATTCACAACACACTGAACAATATGCCATCTGGAAAATATTCCCAAATACTATTCATTCTCTGTGTGAATAGCCTCCAAATGAAAACAATACGTCGGGTGCCAGAGCACCATTTGACAGAAAAAAGTTTGAAAGACCTGCAACACTGGACTCTATTTATGCCTCTTAATTAGGCCTCTCCATTACAGCCTTGTGTTTGAGAGCAAATGGATTCTGTGCTTTGGGTCTCTCATTATAAAAGATGCTTTTTAGTCCTGGGATAAGTACAGTCACACTTTCATTTCCAGTGCATCAAACAATCCCTCTTTCAAATTGGAAGACTTCTGCAATCTTGATACATCTCATATTGCAGTGTGTGGCCCATTTCCATATATCAGCTCAGCCTATGTAGGTGTTCGCCGTCAGGTGTCACCTATGCCTGCTAATCAGTTCAATCACTAGCAAGGTAACAAGTTTACCATACACACCTCACTACGTGGCATTTCTGAATACACGAATGAGTAAAAGGCTGCGAGCTGGATTTGCAAATAGCTTTTGAAAATATAATATCAGCAGACAGTACTCTAGATGTATCCAAACATTGCGTTACTCCTTCAAAATATATCAGGGAGATTGGCCGAATACATCAAGACACCGAGCTGACGGACCCTAACAACACTAGAGTTACGCAGGTATGCTTTGACTTTCCGATTTACTTCACGGGTTTAGATGCAACTGAGATTACATTGGCGGGTTGGAAATTTCGCGTCATCCAAGTTCTTCTTTTATCGTACAAGGAAGCTTGGTTATATAGTTCTTCATTCAGCTGGAAATTCCCCTGCTTTAAGGATCGCAAAGGATAGCCGTACAAGGCCGGGAGACAATAATGTTTATTTCTTTAAGAACTCTGGGGTAAACACTGTCAGGTCTTGGAGATGTGTTTGTTGCAAGACCCTCTAGTCCTATTCGGTACATCAATTTCCTGTATATCAAACTGCTCCAGCGCCACAGTTATTATCCAAAACCACAGGCATAACTCGGAGATCTTCACCACTGAAAAAAAGCTGTGAAGTATGTGTTTAATGCATCAGCATTTTCATCACATTTCCCTCTGAATTCCTTAAACTCCTGACCTCGTTTTTAATAGACGTTTCTGTAAAATAGTGAGAAGAAAAAAACACACAAAAAACCTGTGTTCTGCCTTCCATCTGTTTCTGCACTTTTGTCAGAGTGTCCTTTAGCACTTCTCATTTTCTATTTAACATCAGATAATAACAGCGATGAATTCTGACATTGTAACTTCATTAGGGTCTGTTTTTTTCTCTTCCCCCTGTATCTGATATAGCTGCTGCTTTTTAATTAAATTCTTTCGTATTGATCTGTTCAACCACTGTGGTGAACAATTCATTAACTCTGCTTTTTTTTATAAGTTTGGGAAGAATTTATCTTGCATGTTCATAGTGTTGTCTCTTAAACTACCGTAATGTACAATCTTAATGCATCCATCAATTTAAACCTTGGTTTGTTTCTTTACTTGTAATGATATCAGCAATCAATCCATTACATTTACTTTAAAGATGGCCCCTCTTCATATTTGAGATTATTGATCCATGTCTGTATAGTTATGCGACAGTTATTCCTGTGTGATGAATGTTGTTTTCTAGTTCAGGTGGTACAAAATTGGTTGACCTGAAAAAACAGGTGATTGAACCCTTGGAATTAAAGGGAGGTTCCAAAGTATAGAACCTGCTGATGAAATATAAGATTGGTGAATTCGCTGTTTTCAGATTGTTTTAGTTTTTGTTATAATCAAAATCAATTCAAATTTCACTTTTGTAAGTATATATTCTGTGTATGTGGAGAATCAGTCATCATAGAACAACTGTGTATGTAAATGTTAAATTTACATAGACAGCTTCAAGTTAAATTGGAATGATTAAATCTCACATAATACTGTTTTCTAAACTGTACAATATATAGGTTTATAATTAATGGTAGTCACTACTGAAAACAATTATATTAAAATACGTATGGTAGCTATTATAGGTTTTTGAGAAGCCTACAAGAAAACATAATGAAGGTCTGTAAGTAACAAAGACCTTTGTATAATTACAGTGCCTTGTGAAAGTATTTACCCCCCTTGGCATTTTTCCTATTGTGTTGCCTTTCAACCTGAAATTAAAATAGATTTTTTGGGGTTTGTATCATTTGATTTACACAACATGCCTACCACTGTGAAGATGCAAAATATTTTTAATTGTGAAACAAACAAGAAATAAGTCAAAAAATAGAAAACTTTAGTGTGCATAACTATTCACCCCCCCAAAGTCAATACTTTGTAGAGCCACCTTTTGCAGCAATTACAGCTGCAAATCTCTCGGGGTATGTCTCTATAAGCTTGGCACATCTAGCCACTGGGATTTTTGCCCATTCTTCAAGGCAGAACTGCTCCAGCTGCTTCAAGTTGGATGGGTTCCGCTGGTGTACAGCAATCTTTAAGCCAAACCACAGATTCTCAATTGGATTGAAGTCTGGACTTTGACTAGGCCATTCCAAGACATTTAAGTATTTCCCCTTAAACCACTCATGTGTAGCAGTATGCTTAGGGTCATTGTCCTGCTGGAAGGTGAACCTCCATCCCAGTCTCAAATCTCTGGAAGACTGAAACAGGTTTCCCTCAAGAATTTCCCTCTATTTAGCGCCATCCATCATTCCTTCAATTCTGAGACCACTTTCCCAGTCCATGCCAATGAAAAACATCCCCACAGCATGATGTTGCCACCACCATGCTTGGTGTTCCACCATGTTGGATGGTGTTCTCAGGGTGATGAGAGGTGTTGGGTTTGCACCAGACATAGTGTTTTCCTTGATGGCCAAATTTTAGCTAAATTTTAGTCTCATCTGACCAGATTACCTTCTTCCATATGTTTGGGGAGTCTCCCATATGCCTTTTGGTGAACAGCAAATGTGTTTGCTTACTTTTTCCTTAAAGCATTGGCTTTTTTCTGGCCACTGTTCCGTTAAGCTAAGCTCTGTAGAGTGTATGGCTTAAAGTGGTCCTATGGACAGATACTCCAATCTGTGGAGCTTTGCAGCTCCTTCAGGGTTATCTTTGGTGTCTTTGTTGCCTCTCTGATTAATGCCCTCCTTGCCTGATCCGTGAGTTTTGGTGGGCGGTCTTCTCTTGGCAGGTTTGTTGTGGTGCCATATTCTTTCAATTTTTTAATAATGGATTTAATGGTGCTCCGTGGGATGTTCAAAGTTTTGGATATTTTTTTATAACCCAACCCTGATCTGTACTTCTCCACAACTTTGTCCCTGACCTGTTTGGGAGCTCCTTGGTCTTCATGGTGCCGCTTGGTGGTGCCCCTTGCTCAGTGGTGTTGCAGACTCTGGGGCCTTTCAGAACAGGTGTATATATACTGAGATCATGTGACAGATCATGTGATACTTAGATTGCACACAGGTGGACTTTATTTAACTAATTATGTGACTTCTTAAGGTAATTGGTTGCACCAGCTTCATAGGAAAGGGGGTGAATACATATATGCAAACACAATTAGTATCTTAACATTTCAAAAACAAAAATGCATTCAAAATGGTGCTCACGGTACCAAGTGTTTTCAAATAAAGATGACAGAATACTATGAATCTTCCCTTTAATGAAACTGAGGTCTCCATCACACAGCGCCTTACACTACTGGATGGCCAACTCATTTCGAGACACACAATGCCTTCTCAGAAAGTAGCCTACATAGAGGCATCTGCACACCTGCCTCCTGTCGAAGGTCACAGGGCTCTGAACCAAAAGCTAAAGAAGGCTCCAGAAGGACCTAGAGACAACAGCAGGGATCAGATGCAGTCAATTGATATATATCATTTCATCTCACGTTTTCTTGTTAAACTATGTATGGAAAAAAACCAATAAAATACAGTACCAATGAAGAAAGCAGACAGACTCCTTTCTCTATCTGTTAGAAACCAAGAAGAAACCGGCACAGAAATACAATCCAACAAAGCAAAACTCCATCAATAGACAGCCAGTCATCCAGGCATCCAGGCAACCAGGCATTCCCCACTGTTCTCAGTATTAAGAGACCAGACGTTTGAAAAGCTCCGAGGCTTTCAAACATCTTACTCCTCACTGATAACATTTCATAACATTTCACTCCGACATCAAATCACTGATGGAGCAGTAGGAACAGTTTCAAACACTTCAATTCACACCCAGATAGTAACTTACTTGTGACTGTAACGTGTAAGTGCTCTTTAGTTTGATGGGGAATTCTGTGTTCAGACTTCAAAGAAACCATAAACAAATCCAGGCTTGGATTAGAGTACTATTTAATTAGAGTATATATATATATATGCATCTATATATATATGCATCTATATATATATATATATATATATATATATATATATGCATCTATATATATATATATATATATATATATATATATATATATATATGCATCTATATATATATATATATATATATATATATATGTATTTATATTCTGCTGGATGTCTCTGAACTAACTGCTTTATTCAATACTATAAACACCATTTTGCTCACAGTACCAGTATGCACTAAGAATGTAAAGTTCTGTTCATAGATATTTTGCATAGATGTATCAATATATACAACAACCATTTTACACCAGTAGCTCACTATGCATCAGAAACACACACAATTTGTTGCCCATTATTATAGATAAAATGTAGATAAATCCCACAGAAGCAGCATGTACTGGAATATTTACCCTGTTTTGGTGTAAGGACTTTCAATTAATGCTCTGTGCCTTAGGATGTCTGTTTATGGTTTTATCCCAAAGATGGCACCTACCACAACATTGCTCACTGTCACACTCCTGGGTCATTTTTCTGCAAGTTTTGACGACAGATATCTATAGTGCTTTATCTCAGGAATGACTTCAAGGCAATTTACAGGAAAACAGGCATCAAAAACCAGTTCAGACAAGTAGGTCTTAACAGCAGTGTGGGTGACCAGAAACGTATTTTTGGAAATATGGAGTTCCTTAGAATAAATTAACACAGATGCATTTTCAAAGAAATACAAAAGACATTTTTTGAAAACAACTGAACCATAAAAATATAAGATGAGGAAAAGTATACCATAGTAAAGTCAGAGATATCAATAGCATATAAAGTGAGGGAAAAAAGTATTTGATCCCCTGCTGATTTTGTACGTTTGCCCACTGACAAAGAAATGATCAGTCTATAATTTTAATGGTAGGTGTATTTTAACAGTGAGAGACAGAATAACAACAAAAAAATCCAGAAAAATGCATTTCAAAAAAGTTATAAATTGATTTGCATGTTAATGAGGGAAATAAGTATTTGATCCCCTATCAATCAGCAAGATTTCTGGCTCCCAGGTGTCTTTTATACAGGTAACGAGCTGAGATTAGGAGCGCTCTCTTAAAGGGAGTGCTCCTAATCTCAGCTCGTTAGCTGTATAAAAGACACCTGTCCACAGAAGCAATCAATCAATCAGATTCCAAACTCTCCACCATGGCCAAGACGAAAGAGCTGTCCAAGGATGTCAGGGACAAGATTGTAGACCTACACAAGGCTGGAATGGGCTACAAGACCATCACCAAGCAGCTTGGTGAGAAGGTGACAACAGTTGGTGCTATTATTCGCAAATGGAAGAAACACAAAATAACTGTCAGTCTCCTTCGGTCTGGGGCTCCATGCAAGATCTCACCTCGTGGAGTTTCAATGATCATGAGAACGGTGAGGAGTCAGCCCAGAACTACACGGGAGGATCTTGTTAATGATCTCAAGGCAGCTGGGACCATAGTCACCAAGAAAACAATTGGTAACACACTACGCCGTGAAGGACTGAAATCCTGCAGCGCCTGCAAGGTCCCCCTGCTCAAGAAAGCACATGTACAGGCCCGTCTGAAGTTTGCCAACATCTGAATGATTCAGAGGAGAACTGGGTGAAAGTGTTGTGGTCAGATGAGACCAAAATCGAGCTCTTTGGCATCAACTCAACTCGCCGTGTTTGGAGGAGGAAGAATGACCCCAAGAACACCATCCCCACCGTCAAACATGGAGGTGGAAACATTATGCTCTGGGGGTGTTTTTCTGCTAAGGGGACAGGACAACTGCACCGCATCAAAGGGACGATGGACGGGGCCATGTACCGTCAAATCTTGGGTGAGAACCTCCTTCCCTCAGCCAGGGCATTGAAAATGGGTCGTGGATGGGTATTCCAGCATGACAATGACCCAAAACACACAGCCAAGGCAACAAAGGAGTGGCTCAACAAGAAGCACATTAAGGTCCTGGAGTGGCCTAGCCAGTCTCCAGACCTTAATCCCATAGAAAATCTGTGGAGGGAGCTGAAGGTTCGAGTTGCCAAATGTCAGCCTCGAAACCTTAATGACTTGGAGAGGATCTGCAAAGAGGAGTGGGACAAAATCCCTCCTGAGATGTGTGCAAACCTGGTGGCCAACTACAAGAAACGTCTGACCTCTGTGATTGCCAACAAGGGTTTTGCCACCAAGTACTAAGTCGAGGGGGTCAAATACTTATTTCCCTCATTAACATGCAAATCAATTTATAACTTTTTTGAAATGCATTTTTTTGGGGATTGTTTTGTTGTTATTCTGTCTCTCACTGTTAAAATACACCTACCATTAAAATTATAGACTGATCATTTCTTTGTCAGTGGGCAAACGTACAAAATCAGCAGGGGATCAAATACTTTTTTCCCTCACTGTATACCTAATGTGCTTTGTGGTTTAATGACTTCAGTTAAGACAAAGGTTAATCTTAATTTTATTATTCTTAAACCGATACAAATATCTAATTGCATTACTATGGTAATATCAGTCTCATTATCTAATACCCAAAAAGACTATTACAGTTCGACTTAGCTTGGGATGTGCTTGGCAACCTCTCTAATTCTTGAATTAGAATTGGTTGCTATCACTTTAGATATAGAGAGGGACTATACACACATTTATCAATTATTATTAATCCCAGCTCAATTTATACTTAAGAAGAGTGAATATCTGTAAGTGCAATCATCATCATCATTCTCATCATTTTAAACTTGAACATTAAATGAATACAGATAGTACATTAACAGATAATATCACTCATAAACATATGTGCGCTTGGTTTATGCTTATTTCTCGAGTTATGTTCAATACTTATCAATTTACTGCAGTCAATAAGTTGTGATACATGTTGTAGTTCCAAAGCTTGTGGAAGGTTGATCTTTGGAAAAAACTGTGGAGGTCTTCTGCGTCAAGGGTGGTGAAAGAGTTCAAGAGTGTGATTGAGAGCAAATTCAGCAAACTTGTCATCTCTTCAGATCTTGTTGCAAGCCTGTCAGAGGTCTTGAACCTGTGAAATGACGCGCAAGCTCTTTTCACTTTCCTGGTCCATGGTGATTGGACAGTTCAAATTCCTGGGCTGTGATCGGATACATGGCGATTGCTGATTGGCACTTCTAGTCAGGGGACCCTCCAGTCAATGGGCGATGGTTGATCTGCATGGGTTCAAAGATTGACAACTTGCCACCCCACTTCATGAGATGGTCTGAGAGGCACTGCTGCTGAGATGGGGTGTCCAGGTCTGCTCTGTGTCCAGGACAGGCTCTCACTTTCTTCACATTAGCTGGTACATCACATTAAAAGTATTAGCTTGAACTTTTACCACCTAGTCTGGCAGATACAGTGACTCCATTCAAGGGCAAAATGCTGAAACAGAGAGAGCTTCAAATACAGAATTAAATGTCTCGTTATTTCATTACAGACATGTATGACACTATGTGACACTTTCATTTTCATTTTCTTCACAGATGAGTTATTCTCCTCTGAAACTGAAATCATTTAGTGTGTTTGTCTGCTTGTGCGCTGGACTTTTCAAAGACAGTGACTCAGTACAGCATAGTCACTTGAGAGAGAGACACTGATTCACGCAAGAGGCCTCAAGTTATGTAGGTGATGTCATTGCTATACATACAATTTTTCATATTTTTATATATTGCCTGCTTTTATAAAATAATATTAAGTCTTAACTGATAACATAAGGAACGCAGATATGGATGGGGAACCGACAGAAGATAAATATTTAATACTGTAATTATATTGTATTTAAATTATATTATAATACAGTGGCTTTAATAATAGGCAGTGTGGAAGGTACCCTTTTCGCCCCTGGCAATTTGTAAATACGGTTTTGTACATGTATACATTAGTCATATTCTTTGCATGCTCCGTCGCTATATTTAATTGCCTCTGAAAAACAAGAGCAGTTACAGTACTCAGGCCTAGATAACAATGCAAATGCGAATTTGAAAATATATAAAGCACTGAGGAAAAACAGGACAAAAGCACAATAAATCTCAGCTTAAAGAGAAAAACGAATTAATGCTATTTATTGTTTTCACCAATGTAAGCATTTTCTTAATGATGTTAATCTGCTGGTGAGGCACTGCTTTTTTGTGCAATGGAAGAAAGCAGGAGTGCTTTATTCCTGTCTGAATTTCCACAGTTGATTTAATACAGGCCATTATTACAGAGTCACTCTCGCTCACAATCACAATTGTTCCCTGGTGGTGCTTGGTTGTTTGGGGAGATCCCCTTGTTCCAGTCAATGGAGTTGGAAGAAAAGTGTTTGGACCCTCACGTGGGTTTCAATGCCAACGTCACACAGGGGTTTAAAGGAACAAATGGGTTTGTATGTCATCTCAGGGTTGGCTCTTGAGGTTGCCCGATTCCCCCCAGCGCACTTGTGTTACAACACCAAGCCCCTGACACCGAGAGTAGTGTGCACTCTTCCAAGCCTAATAGAGTGAAGCTGATGTTGTTTTTGTTGCAACAGGCTTATGTACACAAGGAAGCCGGTTATATTTGGTTCCTATCTGAGCCGGAGGTGCTGCCCGAGTGTCAAATGGGAGCACGTGCAACATTTCCAACTTCTTAACGGACAAGAGGTGCCGTCCTGCTCTCTCTCACTACCTCAGGCCTCCTGTTTTACCCAGCCTGCCACCCCTAACCCTCCCCGCAACGGCACCTCTTGGGCCTCCACAGCTGAGAGATTTCTAATTCAAGCCCTTTGAAGTCTGGAGTTTGACAGGAATTAATTACAGCAGGCTGAGGAGAAAAGGAAAAGGGGGGGGACGACAACACTGAATGATAACAGGGGGAGGAGGAAACCAGTGTCTAGTTTCTGCGACTGAATTAAAACGCATGCTTTGGCACACAAGCAGAATAAGCAGCGCTGGTAAGCAGTTAGAGAAGAGCGGTTTATCAACTTGTCACAGGATGTTCCTGTCAGGTCCTCACCTGCAGTTATTAATGCCTTCTTTGTCAACAGACGTTTTAGAGGATTTTAAAGCATCAAAATAAAAATAGGCAGACCCACATGCAGGTACATTCAATCTCAATTAATGTATGGAAAATACAGAGGGAAAAAAAAAAGTTATTAAAGTTACTTCTAATAGGACAGTGTGTCTATGGAAATGGCACTAGTTTATTTACTGGTTGTTGTTTTTGTGTGTGTGTGTGTGTGTGTGTGTGTGTGTGTGTGTGTGTGTGTGTGGTTATACAAAATGCATAAGCAGGTTACAGTTGTGGGAACACAGTAATGTATTAATTTGATTAGCCTATTGTTCACCAAGAGTTCATGAAATCAAGGTGAGCAGTGTCGACACAGCAGTGGAACACTTAATGAACAGCTCAAAAACATTCCCTTCAAACAAAACTTCTTCCACCCAGCATGCCTCTTCTTAATAGAACATCTGCATGAAATTAATTCTAAGCAGCATCACATCAACCTTGAGTATTATATGTTCACCCTGAGAAAATACGACCAAGCAGGGAATTACAGACACAAACACACAGAAACGTATAGATGCCTTGAAAATATCTGCAGCCGAGGTTAAATCTAAAGGGATTATTACATTTCTCTTCTTTTTGCTGCTGAAAATGAGAGCTGCTGTTGTTGCTATTTTAAGGACACAATTCTTGCTTTGATTCCCCCCCTCCACACACACACATCTTCCACAGAAAGCTTCTCTTCTCCTCGCGGTGTAATGGGATCTCCTCCTCACTCTGCAGAGAGAGGATCAATTAAACACTTCTGAAGATCCCTGCTTCTCTATGTGAGACTATTTCCACTGCTCCCGAGAGACCCGGACCCATGCTGGGGACTCGGGGAGGGGTGGCACAGCCGGTTCTAAGAGAGCGCAATAACCGGTGTGAAGGAAAACAGACACAACAGCTGAAAGAGGATGGCACAGTAATGTGGAATGGCTTGTTCAGTTCCACACACTCCAATCTGCTCTTGTACAGATGATTATACGGTTATGAGTGCAGCCTATTTATCCTGTTTAATTTGAATAGTGCAACGTGTGCAAAAAAGTGCACATTTGTTATTGTAAAGGCAGAGACAGGTTATGTCGTGCACTTAAGCAAAGATCAGTTCATCTGAGTGAACTTACTTACTATTTAATCTACCCCGCATAGCCTTTTAAAACATTGCACTCTGCAAGACCTCTGCAAGGAGAAGCTCCTTCCTTTGGTTAATTATGTAAAGGTCGGAACATTTGGGTTTGGGGTGTTTTCATCATGATGATGTCAGATGAATCTTGAATAAATCAATATAACATTACTAAGACGGAGATCTGTTATTAATTTCCCATGAAGGCAAATGGACCCGAGGGCTACTCGTAGGATGGGACCTTCCTCAGTGCTTCCTCCAGCCGCACCACAGATTCCCCTTGAAGAGAGACTGTGCCTGTTGTTATATAGCTTACAAGGACAATCTGAATGCAATTAACTAAACCAACTCAGCGACATGGAAAATACTCATCGAGATATAAGAGTGTTTCTTAGACCTCTGAGCATAAGGGCACTCAAGATAAGCGATATATAGATCTTTTGTACAACGTTCCCATGTGGAAATGTACAGCCACTTATAAGAGGCTGTGAAGAAAACATTAAAATCTCATAAGCAGGAGTTTAAATTCAGCATACAGCTCGGGTGTTTGAAATCTCTCTCTTAATAACACACTGCAGTTGACGCCTCTTTGGTAAATTCAAAGCGCTTAGAGAATCCTCCAAGTGACAGTGTTAAGTTTAAACTTATGCACGGGTCTTATTAGTTTATTAGCTTTACCTTATGCAAGAAGGCATTTCTGTCAAAACACATTTAAAACGAGAAAAGGGTGTTGTGAGTCTACTACCACGGCAACTGCAAGATATTTGAGATGCAGGTAGTTAAATCGCTAAGCTTACTGTACATAATAGCTCTGAGCACAGCGTGATTATTCCTGAAGGATAAAATAGCACCATGATGACTTTTTAACAGCCACTCATGCCATAGTGCGAGACGTTTCTAGGCACGTCTGACTTGATAGGGCACCACAGTTGACACCTAGCCTCTCTCCGCCTCTTAGTATGTTCAGTTTCATGGGTAAGTGGGAAACCCATACAACAGAGGACTTGAAAACAGTGTCAATTACAGGAGCAGCAGGTGTGCTTCAAGAGAAAAAACATCTCTTGGTACAGTACATACAGACACAAGGCCTCGAAATGGAGCTGGTGGCACACAGTGTGAGTAGATGTCACCTGCTAGAAGGGAGACCCCCGCAGACATGGGCAAAGCACAAGACTTGACACATTTTATAGAAACTCTGGATGAGGTTCATATTCAAACATGCATAATAAAAACCCCAATGACAGCAAAACAGGAAATGTACAGTATTGTGCACAGGCTGCTGGTTAATACAGTTGTATATACAGATGTATATTAAAAAACACTTGTTTCCACTACCTCCACTCCACTACCAGGACAGTTATTAGGGGACAGTGTATATATGTTCTACACACACAAGTATATGGTACCATGTACTTATGTAACAGTACAACAGGCTAATTCAATTTCTGCACCTGCTAATGCTCAATTCTAAGTGCTAATGGCCGACGTCCCCTGGTCAAGCATGGCGCAGCCTTTGAAAATGTGATTAGTATTCAACTGCACAATGAATATTTCTGCTCTTGCTCTTGTTCTTGTTCAGCTGAGCCACAATTAAGCCGCAGTCTCTTTCTTCCAGATTTTATCAAATGTCTGATACATATCCAGGGGTGAATGTAGTCAGAGAAAATAAACACATAAAACAGTTCTGATTGACCACAGATGTTGTTTTAAATTAAGTAACAATCCAAATACCTACAGCCACATTACCTGCTTTCATTCTTCGTCTTCGGTAACACTTTACATTAAGTGTCCCTAATTAGTGTATTTATACTGTAATTACTTGGTACCTACCAGTGTAATTATGCCTATTTACACTGTAATTATGCATGGTTACAATGTTTTTACTGTGCCAAGATAACACTTCACATTTAGTGTCCCTAATTACTGTGTATTTACTTGGTAACTACCACTGTAATTATGCCTATTTACACTATATTTACACTGTAACAAGTACAGTGTAAATACATAGTAATTAGCGACACAATGTAAAGTGTTACCAGAAACATTTAAAAGCATTACAAAAGTGTAGTAATACACTCAATACAAAATGCAATTAAAAGCATTACTAAAGTACAGTTATACAAACGGTACACAGGTGGTCAGGAACTATTTTGTACTGACCTCGGTGGGAAGGTCGTCCCACCCCCCTTGACCCTCAGCCAACTGTCCACGATCACTATAGGACAGTCTGTACTTGAAGTACAAAGCTCCACTTTTCCAGGCTCACAGAAGCAGTATCAGCTCAATTTCAATGGGTGAAATATTTCTTAAGAGCCACCAGTTGACAGCTGCTATATAAATGTAATTATTCCGGGTCCTGCTACAGCGGCCCGTACCTCAGACTGTTCACTGTTTATCTGACACCACTTTATTTCATGCTTCTATCCTATGACCGTTTCTTTTTTCTGCCCCTTGTGTTTGATGTATAATGAAGAAGAACACAATGCAAGACGTCAGACACAGAAAGGCTTTTTCGAAACCATAAATTTTACATGCTCCAATATAAGTTTTCCCATTAACTCAGCTCTTTCAAAACAAAGTATCCTAAATAGGTCTAGCAGAAGTAAGGTGTGCTGTGTTAGATACAGACTTGACTTCCTTCAAAAAGCAACCGTACTGCAGTTATGCTCTCTGAATGATTCTGCAGCCACCAGGAAGACTTCCACTGAAATCACAGGAGTTAGAGGGAGAACTGACTTGTGCAGACTGGGGTTTAAAAAAGAAAATAAGAGATAACTCAAAACCTCAGCCTCAGAAGGCCTCCAGTACAGAATGGTATAATGCTATTGAAGGCCAAAAGAAATAAAGTTTCAGAAATGTCCCTGCACCACTATCACCTTCACCGATAGCCTGACACACTTTACAAGACTGTTGTGTTTAACATAGCACCAACACACCTGTACAGCTTCCAAAAGCTAATAGGTGGGTACCACTTAGGACAGTATATATATACACTCACCTAAAGGATTATTAGGAACACCATACTAATACTGTGTTTGACCCCCTTTCGCCTTCAGAACTGCCTTAATTCTACGTGGCATTGATTCAACAAGGTGCTGAAAGCATTCTTTAGAAATGTTGGCCCATATTGATAGGAGAGCATCTTGCAGTTGATGGAGATTTGTGGGATGCACATCCAGGGCACGAAGCTCCCGTTCCACCACATCCCAAAGAGGCTCTATTGGGTTGAGATCTGGTGACTGTGGGGGCCAGTTTAGTACAGTGAACTCATTGTCATGTTCAAGAAACCAATTTGAAATGATTGGACCTTTGTGACATGGTGCATTATCCTGCTGGAAGTAGCCATCAGAGGATGGGTACATGGTGGTCATAAAGGGATGGACATGGTCAGAAACAATGCTCAGGTAGGCCGTGGCATTTAAACGATGCCCAATTGGCACTAAGGGGCCTAAAGTGTGCCAAGAAAACATCCCCCACACCATTACACCACCACCACCAGCCTGCACAGTGGTAACAAGGCATGATGGATCCATGTTCTCATTCTGTTTACGCCAAATTCGGACTCTACCATCTGAATGTCTCAACAGAAATCGAGACTCATCAGACCAGGCAACATTTTTCCAGTCTTCAACTGTCCAATTTTGGTGAGCTTGTGCAAATTGTAGCCTCTTTTTCCTATTTGTAGTGGAGATGAGTGGTACCCGGTGGGGTCTTCTGCTGTTGTAGCCCATCCGCCTCAAGGTTGTACGTGTTGTGGCTTCACAAATGCTTTGCTGCATACCTCGGTTGTAACGAGTGGTTATTTCAGTCAAAGTTGCTCTTCTATCAGCTTGAATCAGTCGGCCCATTCTCCTCTGACCTCTAGCAGCAACAAGGCATTTTCGCCCACAGGACTGCCGCATACTGGATGTTTTTCCCTTTTCACACCATTCTTTGTAAACCCTAGAAATGGTTGTGCGTGAAAATCCCAGTAACTGAGCAGATTGTGAAATACTCAGACCGGCCCGTCTGGCACCAACAACCATGCCACGCTCAAAATTGCTTAAATCACCTTTCTTTCCCATTCAGACATTCAGTTTGGAGTTCAGGAGATTGTCTTGACCAGGACCACACCCCTAAATGCATTGAAGCAACTGCCATGTGATTGGTTGGTTAGATAATTGCATTAATGAGAAATTGAACAGGTGTTCCTAATAATCCTTTAGGATATATATATAAATCTCTAATACAGATTGCATTAGCAAGGTTGTTAAACCACTGTATAACTCTGTCAGGGAGCCAGAAAAGAAGACTGCCAGCATGTCTCTAAAGAGATGCTCCTTCTTCAAACAGCTTGTGAAAAGCAGTTTTAGCATTTTTCTTTTTTATTCAAAATGTATATTAACTCTAAGATAATCCTCAGCACTTTTAGATGACTGACTGTTCATGATTGATTCATAGGGATTGAACAATTTCTGGAATATGATTTTGGAATGTACAAAGTGATTAATTTGGCTAAAGGCTTTCATCCAAAGGCATTTACATGAGAACCCATTTTAGCAATTTTACTGCAGCGAAGTGGGTGCTGAACTTTGCTCATGAGAACAAGAGTAGCATCCCTACCAAATAGTCTGGTTGATTGTGTCAAAAGTTTAAAGGGGCTGTACACCGATGGGAAAGGCACATTTTTCTTATTAATAAAACAAAAGTAAGTGAGTAAACAAAGTAAAACGAAGTCTGTAAAAACTGACACACCAGGATTCCTGGAGGATAAAATTGCTTTGCGTTACCTGGGATGTTGAAGTAAAACTCACTTTAGACATTAATTCAATTTCATACTTGCTACAATATGTGTGTGTTCGTGTGGCATGTGTCTGTTTCTTCACAACTCATCTCATAGAGAATTCTTTTAAAATCGACCAGGCCATGAGCCAGCCGGCTGAGAGGTTTCCCCTTTTTCCCAGTGAGGCCTTGCTTGCCGTGATTTTGCAGCTGAGCTCAAATCCCCTAGCCCGTGATTTCATTCCCCCCCACATGCATGCACACATATGGCAGTCAATGCAGATTATGCCCATGAGAAATTTTCTTGACTTGCAAGGCTTTAATATTATGTAACTTTCCACAATGCAAGTCTTACCTCTTTACAGAAGAAAGGGCTGGGCTGAAAATGAACAAAAGAGCTCTCTGCTTTAATCACAGTATCAAACCAGCTGTGATCGCTGAAATTTGGAACGCAGCGGAGGAGTTTACGTAGTCCGAGTCATTGCTGAAGGGATGACCAGAATGCAATGCAAAAACCTCACTTTCCCCAAAACATTTTAAATCACAGCTTTAAGTGACCTGACAGATGGGTTTGCATACAACTTTGCTTTCCTGGGACTGGAATTAAAGGAAGGCATTTCTCACTCTGAAAAACAGTCCCATTGAGCCAATGGTAAACTGAATGAGTGCAAACCAGGACAGAGGCAATGATATCAGAGCACAGAGCGTATCAGAGCATCAGAACATAAAACACAGAGACGCACACTAAGCAAGACACCTGCCAACAAAATAACGATTCTGGGTGGGTTTTAGTTTTTTTTGCTGTGGGATTAGTCCCCTCTGAATGTCCCATCTCCAGTTAATCGGTATGATTCAGGTTGACATTTGGACTGTAACCACTGCTCTTCTAAGAAAACTAGGGGAGAGAGGAGGGGTGTCAGTGTAGAAGAATGAGACTGAGGTTTCTCTCAATTCCCAGAGCCATGGTCTGCATGTTTCCCTGTATTGCAGTGATTGCTGCAATGGGTTGCAGAGAAATCCTGCTCCAGCCTACTTAGTAATCTTTAAATCAACCAGAGAAAACCTCAGATTAGACAGAACCACCGCTGTTGGCACAGGGGAGACTAAATGAGCTCTTTGAGAATTCAATTATGGTAAAGGAGAATTTAGATGTGGAAGACTGCACTGTGGGATCATAAAATATGACATTTCCCCCAGAAAATCCACATCTCACAGTGGGATTCAGCTTTTGTGTTTGTTTGTTTGTTTTTTAAGGTTGAGACGGAGTAGTTTCAGTGGCGGGTCAATGCATCAACTTCTCAGCATTAATCGAATGCATGACGCACTTGTCTAGCTTAGTGAAATGCTTGATATGTTCCGAAACACATTTATCTATTGTGTGTTTACTGTTGCATATGAAGTCCCTTGGCCTTACATTCATGTAAAAATCAGCGCCCTGTCAGGCGTCTGTTCATGACCGAAGGAGTTCTCTGTCATCACTAATAACAAAGCCCTGATAGATTAGCTAAAGCACAGAGACGGGACACTGTACTTTTCCAATCAGCTTTGTGGTTTAGTTTCTTTAGCGGGCATCTAGGAGTTCACAAACCCCCTCCTCCAAGAGGAAAAGAATAGAGGGTGGCAGTTTAAGAGTGACATCATTACCACTGAAAATATCTCCTCACAGCGGCTCGTGCTTCACACCTCAGCATATGTCTGATGGGTTCCTGAGCATTCCTGTCTCCAACTCCCACGCACAGGGAAAAACACAAAATAACGACGGGGAAACATGCCAACTACTTCTAGACACATGCCGTTCCAGGTGATCAAAGACAAAGTCTCCATTTATCTTGTAAGAAACCTGCACACTTGACAGCAGCAGTACAGGAACATTCATCAATATAACATGGATGTGGTGATAATAGCTTTAGCAAGTGATGTAGCACAATTGGTTAACCAAGAATGATCAACATGAAAAGTACCGATATATTTACAGACAAACAACTCTGCCATTAACTATGGATTTCTAAGGTATGTTTTTAGGCAGCCCTACCCTAAGTTAGTTTAGTAAATGGAGTACGGTGTCCTCTGAGAGGTCTGAATTACTGATTCACTGGCATGGCAATGAAGTGAAATTCCTTGCAGAGCAATCAGACAATCAGATGCCCAGGTGCGTATATAGTGTGTTGCCGTGCGGGACAAGAGATGGAGAGACCACCCGAGATGAAACGGGGAGCGTCCCACTTCCTGATGTGGAGAGGCCAGAGGAGAGCCTGGGAGTTGGTGTGCAAGAGTGAACAGCAGAACAGTGAAACAGTGAAAGGTAAAGGGTTGTGTTTATGGACTTTGACTAGGATTTCAGATTACGGACTTGAACGGTTTGTTGTGTTTTTTGGTTATATGTGTAGTGAGAGATCTGTCTATTTGTGTAGTTTAGACTCAGCGAGGAGTTGTGTAAATTTACGTTTGTGTCTGTTTCTTTTGATCACAGACAAGTTCCGGGTTACGGCACTCTCGACTTACGACAACCCAACGATATGAACTAACTTTTAATGATCATTATTAATGAGGGAGAGGCATTTTTCGGCAAACTTTTTACAGAATTCCTGATATTTACACATAAGGTGGAGATTTCTGGGTAAAAACCTTTAACTTTTTACTGGTTTGTTCATAGCTACAATTCATTGTACTGTATTGTCATCATTATAATGAGCAATGTAATTCACAGATGACAATATAACAACAACAAAATTGCAAATGCAGTATAGCAGATGAATGCACATAGACTACCTTATGACCTTACAGACACATAGGCTACTTACCAACATCTATGCTACCTTTCGAACAGTACTGGGTCAACATACAGACCATTATGTTGGCAGAAATGTACAAATATTGACCTACGTACAAAATCAGCTTACAAACATCCTTAAGAATGAAACTCATTAATAACTTTGAACTCGTCTATAATAAATTCACTTCTCAATTCACACCAAACCCTGCCATATTTTTCTTAAAAACCCCACCTTACAATTTTACACCTTACCTTCCAAAACGCTGTAGGTTACATCCCCATATGGTGTTGCAATCTATATGTAAAATATATCTACAAATATATACATAATATAAATGTAAAGCTTATGGGGGAACTAGGATCCTTAGCAACAGTGTGTTATACATGCCAGCTCAGATGCACCTGAATAAAAAGCAGTCCAATCACAGCCTATGCCCAGCAATGTGACTGGAATATTCTTCCACGTTTTCCAGTAATGGCTCTGAACACATGACTGTATGACCACCGCAGGATTAGCAGGGACGTCTTGTGAGAGTCTATGCTGAGCTCATGCAGGTAAGGTGAGAGTTGTGGTCAGGGTCATCAGCCGCCAAGCTCAGAGAAAGTGCATGCGATATCCAGGTGTTATTCCAGCAGTATTTGATAGTGCATTCACTAATAATGTGTTGCCATTATTGTAAAATGTCTCCAAAAAATCACAAATTATCTTGGTCCACTGCTCCACTTCATATATAGAGCAATGAAGGGAAAATATTTTCAGCCTTCTAACTATTAATTTTGCAAACCATGGGAGATATCGCTGAATAATTGATTGTTTATCACCAAAACAGTCTGCTAATTGTTCTCCTTCGTAACAGAGGAAGGTGTTGCACGTCTTTCTGGAAGACAGTCACGGTGTTCAGTGAACTGCTCCCCCCCAGGACTCCTCACCCACAGCGCTGCTCCCTCTGCCCGTGTTCGGCAGCCCCTCTGTGCCCCAGCTTGGGGACTTTACCACTGAATACTGAATGAGACTCTTAAAAATACTAAAGAAAAAAAGAGCCCAGTGTACAATCATTTATTTTGGCTGTGTGCTGCACCAGCTAACAGCCAGACACAGCAATAATATACATTAAATTGCACACGTTTGGGAGAAAATTAACGTTAACTAATTCACATTCTGCCCGATTGCCACGCATTTGCATATGCGGGGAGACGGTTTTCCATGAAGCAGCACTGTGTAAAACAGATAAGGACATTAAAACCCAAAAGAGTGATGGTTCCCTCTCTCTGTGTTCATTTATATTTCCAGACTCTTCATCTCCTCGCTGAACTGTGTGTCTGGGGAAGGGGTATTAAAGTTATCTCTACAATTACCACTGAACTCTGAGAATTTTTATTTTATTTATTTATTTTTGTTCCTAGAGTAATATGGTTGTGGTTATGGAAATCTCAGGAGCTGTGCATATTCTTTAACATAATAACTTTAACTGAGACTACATGCATTGTATTATAAAGGATATCTACAGAAGGCATGACTGGTTAACCTCCTCTTCTGCCCAGCATTGCTCTGCATTGGGATGTTTAGGCTAATCCACACACACGCACAAGCGCACACACAAGAGGAAATAAAACAAACAAATAAATTCACTGTTTACAGCCTGCATTGAATGCAATATAATTCTATAATATAAAGATTAATATAATTAAATAGTGCATGCACATTAATATTTGAGGACGTTCCGCCTGAAATCGGCTCAATTATTTTTGCCCTGGGTTATTAAATGGCAATATAATATTGATTGAAATCCGTATCAATATTTCTCCAAAGCTGCAGCATTAACTCGAAATGGATTGTGATTTTGGTGCAGAGGACCCCTAAGATGACAGGCTGCATTCAATTATGCAGCAGAAGTCATTATTAAAGACGTTATTCTTGCAAGTGTAATTGTACAGGGCTGGAGTGCACACCCTCGCAAGAACTATACAAGATTGCAAAAAGTAAGAGAGGAGTCTTCGCTCCCACTCACAAATTGAGCAGCAGAAACACAGAAATGAAAAACCTCTGTAAGCATTTGCATCTTTCTAAATAAGGATTTCCATCAAACCTTTTGATCTCCAATCTATATTGAATATAGAAAAAGAATACTATGAATTTAAAGTGACACATCTTAATAATACATTACTGTTATGATTATTATAGTTATTTATTAGACTCATGTCTTCACACTCAAAAACTGCATTACAAATTTACCAGGAACTTGTGCAGTGCAACAGTGGTGAAATCAAAGAAGAAATGTTCACAGTGACATAATGTAAGACAACAGTACAAGATTTCACACAGCAGTGGCAAGAAATGGGCCGAAGGATGACACATACAATACTGTCTAACTAGGGATCAGGTTGCATAACAGAAATAAACCAAAACAAAATGTTACACATCAAAAACGTGCTCAGAGCTGGTGGAGATGTTGTTATCTTGTTAAGTTTGGCTTCAGGGTCCTATATTCTTAGGGCAGCTGCTACACAACCTTCCAGACAGATCTTGTGCGATCTCAGAAGGCTAAGCCTGGTCAGGACATGGGTAGACTGTCAGTGGTCATCATTTATCAAGTTCTAAGGTATGTGGTTAACATCACACTACAAGCTACACAAGACCAAATCACCTCCTGTTTAATTCTTAGTTGTCCTACACAGTCACGATTGAAGTAGATACTATTGTAATGATCCAGTCCACCAACTCAGCCACTCAAACATTAAGCAAAATTACAAGCCTGATATCCCTTATGGGATATGGGAGCTGTTCCGCTTCATTAACAGGAGTTTGTGGGATTTCTGCATCAAATGAATATAGTAGTATGAGAGAGAGAGCACGAGAGAGGAGTGGATGAATGTCAGTCACAATTAGGAAATTGAGGTGTAAAAGTTGCACAGACAACTAAAACACAATTATTAAAAGCCGCCCTTCACGGTTTAAGGATATTTTTTAAGCTTCTGTTATTGTGAATAAATACAGTAAATCCAGAGCAATAATTAGAGGAATTTAAATCAATAATAAACTGCAATATAATAAGCCATTAAAACTAGCTGAGCCCCACACACACGAAACACAATTATAAACATGAGTTACTTAGAAATGAGCTTTCGCCTCCTTGTTACAATGCATTTCTAATGATCGGGGTCTGCTCTATCAATATCAAGTACCATTCCAAATAACTTGTATGGGTTAGAAGAAATAAAGGACAAGGATGGAAATCAATTGTGCACACCAATGTGGAAAAGCCAGTGCACTTATCATAAGCATAAAAACATGAAACTCATTTACGAGCATAGTCTATCGAGTGCCTTTTCATGATAATCAGCATCTCCAACCTCTTTACAATCAGTAATGTATAACTACAGGATCGCATTTCTGCCGAAAGCACAATCAAGGAATCGTCAAGTCCTGAAAAAGGAAAACCCAACCAGACATGAAGCTATTCAACCAGAATTAGTAGACTAGCTCTCAAAGCTGTGAAAGCTGATTCACTGGGATCATTCAAGGAGCAGCTAATGAAGTCCTTGGATCAATAAGCAGCTAATAACCCCAGGTGCAGACAAGGATACAATGGCCTCCGATAACTTGAAATGTTTCTCATCACTTGAGTTCCCACCACTTGATTCAAAGTGTTCAGGTACAGCTTGTGGACACAACCTGGAAGAGAAGCCAACCTCTTGCCTTACAATCCTTTTTTCCTTTCAATGAATAAACCAATAAAAATGAAACCTGATACCCTGATACAATTAAGATGGCGGCACAGAACTGCAGAACTCCCGTCTACACAAAAGTCCATGGTACATATTTTGAATAAATACCAGGCATTCAGAGCAGAGCGTTCATGTCAGTCAATCTGTTTTCGAAAGGGATGTAATGTGCCCATACATGGCACATAAGATTGCTCTATCTCCAATGACTCAACAGGAATATTCCCAGAATGTACGTCACCCTCAGACAGGGATAAACTCTCCATCATAAAGGGGCCTGGAGCACAAGTTTACCTGTGTGTGAGCACACAAGTAGCATCAATAGCATCTGCATCTGCCACGGGGAAATGGAGATAATTGAAACCTGGGGTTTGTATTGGTTGTCTTCGGTGCACCATCTCTGATTCACCTCAGATACAGAAAACTCCCAGTCAATAGTGGCCACTCCGTGAGGGTGTGTAAGTCATGGTCTCAATGTCTAATTCAGACAGTAATCTCTGAATAATATTAATATGACCACTGTTTATGGCTGTTCGAGTGACTCAGATAGAGCTGAAAGAGGAGAGCTTAACTCGAATTAACTGCACACCTTGAACCTCTGTCTACACAAAAGTATATATTAAAAAAACCTGATTGTGATTGTACATGAAGTGGATTTTCCTAGTCCTGCTTCGCCTTGCTGCTTTAAAAGACCCCTCCAAGAGTCGCAGGGCCGTAATTAAGATCTAATCCCAGCGGCGGTGGCTCCGACTGTCTCCCCGCCTTGCAGCTTCAAATGAACCCCTTTCGAGGCGAGCGATTGATCTCAGCAGCGCGGTTGCTAATAATGAGCTGTAATGAGCTTTTGAACGAACCGGGTGCGGAGAGGGAGCCTTCCCCCGGCCTGGCAAGTGAGCAAGATGAGGCAGAAGGACAGTGATGGCTAGAACGATCATAATAATAATAAAAATAATGATAAAGATAATAATGAGGAAAACATTAATAAAGTGAGGGAGCCAGACCTCCGACTGAGAGAAAAAAAAAAAAAAAATACATATATATATATATATATATATATATATATGCATATATAAAATAGGAAACCCTAATCTTTCCCAATGGAGTAGTCAAGTGAAAGAGTTGCAGTGTAAGGGAAAAGTCTCCCAAATGAGCATTCAAACTTCAAAGGGAATGAGAAGCTCATTTTACCGAGGGCCACTAAACGCATTAGTGTGGAGGCCAACAACAAAGCAGGGTATTACCATCAATCTGCCGCGTCTTAATTAGGGAGGTGCACCTCATTTCTGACCACGCTTTTACAGGGAGACAAAAGGATCTATTGTTCAATTATGCCACCTGGGAAAACAACCCCCCACACACACGCCAGCGCACCAGGAGTCTAAAGGTAAACAAAAACACATCAAGGGAAGATCGACGCGACCCTCTCTCTCGCCCCCGAGTGGCCTCCTTGTTCGAACCGCCTTGCTACAACCTCTTCAAAATATCCAATACGCATTGTGCTGGCAAAGTCAGCAGGGATTGTGGACCAATTTGCAACAATAGGCACTCGACAGAGCCCTTTGTAAGCTTCGCTATCCCCTTGGTGTTTTAATTTATTAATTTTTTTATTATTGCTTCTACAGAGCACCGCCACTGTGGGAGTAGCTGCAGTTAATGTCCCTTTATATGTAATCCAATTGTTTTGGAACCACTAACAAATACCTGCAGTTAATTGCGATGATCTGATAAGATAAGAGGAGCCTAATTGACTGGGAGAAACAGCGTCTCTTATCTGAGGCCTTGCAGTTGTTCATGGCTGCTTGTCGGCATAGGTTTCCCCCAGCAGAAATCCCAAGTGCTTACAAAGAGATGTGCTAATGCAATTCTCGTCACTCGTGCGAGCCTCCAGCCATCCCACCCTGTTGGGCCTATCATACGATTGCTTCCTCTCACCTTTCCGTTCCCCGCCAGGCTCCCCCAGCGCTCTCCTTATCAGCAGAAGAAAAAGCAACACAGACATGTTCACAAGCACATCATCACACGGTTCAGCCCACGTCTCCCCCTCGCTTCAGACTGCTGTGCCGGGTCAGCTGTGGTCACCGCTTTTCTGGATAGCTATCCACATGAGGATACAGATAGCACAACAAATAATAGATTTGGAATCATTTGCAACCGTTTGTCATGTACGGCAATGGCTTGAGGGGCCGCACAATAAAATAGTAAAATAGCCCAATATAAAATAATTGCTCCTCTGGTTGTTTCTGATCAAACATTTGCAGCAAGTTATAGTCTGATGATGCAGGCAGGCCAGTGGTAGACTGTAATTAGAGTCAGGTGTCAGAACCACAAGGTTGCACATAACCCACAGCGTATTATGGATTCACAGAAGGTACTGCAGCCCCACAATGCTGTTTTAGCTTTGTTACATCCAGGATTCTTAATCTCAGCATCTAACAATCACCCCTTACTGGGAGAAAGAACATTACAAATCTAAATAAAACAACTGCATCCTCAAAGTCACATTATAAATGGCATGCAGCTAAATTAAAGGCATATATATAAACTACATATATAAAAGAACCTTCCAAAAGTCAAACAAAGGCATCAGTTAAGTGGTAAGAAGGATGTTCATAATAAGAAAGATAATTCTAGTAATAGATACATGGTCTTAATTAAGATGGAGGCTCTTGCGTTTGACCTGTGGCAATGAGACGGCTGGGGCTGTAATCTACTACCACAGTCAGGTAGGTCCTGTAACAACATGAGCGGGCATATGCAGTATCAAGTCACTCCTTGCCAAGAATAGCACACTGCCAAGTGAAGATGTAAATCACCCTGAATTCCCACTGTAACCTTGAGAGGCTCAAGAACACCAACTCAATCTGTATACATGAATCCTTTATTGTTACTCGGAAATCAAATAATTCTGCCTTCTGCCGACAGGAAAATTGCCAACAATACAGTTCGCTCACACCTTCTCTCTCTCTCTCTCTCTCTCCCCCCTTAGTATCTGTGCCCTCCCCATTCCCTAGCAAACTCACTACAATCTTTAATAAAACCTTATCAAGCTGCACTGCACAACTATGATATTTTCCTCCCTCTACAGCAAGTGCTCAACTTTTCTGAGGTCAGTTCCTTCTCCAATGGATGCCGCCCGCCCAGCCGCACAGACAGGCAGGCAAACACTTTGTGCAGCCCCAGGCCGCGCACCATAATGAATTGCCCATTCTTCCTTAAACACACCGCACAGCTCCAGGCTGCGGCCGCCGTTGCCTACAAATGCGCTTGTTCAGGGCTGAGAAGCTCTGCCACACAGGAGATCCAATCCCCACAACGATACCTTCTTTCTTTCATTTGTCTTATTTTGGGTGGGCAGAGAAGAACAGCTATTGATTAAAATTTACAGTGGTCAACTAAAAAAGGTCCAAAGAAAGACATTAAGGTCTTGTAATAACACACTGTATAAAAGACAATCAGAATTATGGCATTAGTTTAGAGAGCTGCAAGAATTATTTAAAAAAACACCCATTAGTTTATCTTCTTTTATTTCAATGTTCTTGTTCTCAGAGTCTAGGATTAACATTCATTTTGTGGGACTGGGATTTGGTTTGAGGCCTAATAGGAGCTACAGCAAAAATATGAATTAATAAAGTAGCATAGGAAAACACTTTTCTTTTTTTTTTTTATTCATGTCAGAAAGAGCTGAAATATTTGTGAAGAACGACATTGTCATTCAGGTCATCCCGTCTCATCCCTTGGTAGTAAATACTGTATGTGCTTTGGTTTTGTTTCATTCTATCCATTATCCATCCGTCTTTGCTGGGGAACTAATATAAAAAAAATAGGTCATTTATATTCCCAGAGGGACTATAGAGATGGAGTGAACAATTACGAGAGCTTCTTCCCTGAGCCAGGTTGCAGGGGAAAAAATCAAAAATAATAATCATAAACGCATGTAAATGGTGGCGCCTCCACCAGAGAAGGAAAATTAACTTTTACTCTCTTGCGTTGTTGATAGGGTAACTCTACATAAACTTTACTGTCTCTCTAATGGATCCTTTACAATCTCTGTATTCTAAATTAACCTTGTATATAATGGCTTTAGCGATACTTGTTTAATGGTTTTGCCAATAAAGCACTGTGGAGCTAAATTGAAAGAAGTGGGGAGGTCAGAGTAGACCAGTTATATACTGTAAAGAGTGAATGAATATAAAACAAGGACAGGGAAGCTAAAGACATCTGAAATGGCTGGGGAGGAAAAGTCAAACACGAGCCATTTAACTACAACATTTGTCTCATGTTTTTGTTCTTGTTTTTAATTTCTCCTTTTCAGATTAATGAATATAGTCTGCCGATTTCTACAGTGCTTTTAACACAGTCTGGGGGCTGGCACTATATTACCAGTTACCAGATGTATTCCAGTATTGTATAATGTTTGAATAACAGCCTTGTCCTTGTCAATGTTAGTGCTTCACAGTATCTTCTAAATGATCATAGCAGAGATAAAAACTGAAACTTAGTAATGGGGTACCATGAAAAAACACACCTTCTGAACTCCAGTCAGTTTCATAGGACATGGACACACACGCACGCACACGTGCATAGAATCTGCTTTGAGAAGACATGGTTACATTACATTCGGAAAAATAAAAAACTATATTTTCTTGTTTTGTTTTTTAATATGTGCAGGTTATTCTTTTTTATTATAATTTATTATGAATTTATGAGGAAGAGAATTGCAGCCCACACAGCAGGTGAACTTTTTGAGTTATTGAAAAACTTTTGTATATGAATAATACATACCTCTTCCAAAATGTTCTTCACACAAACAAATTATATCGGTAGACGAAAGAAGCTGGTGAACTGTTTGAAACCATGCAATCGGTGATTTATTCATTAGAGGCATAATGGAAATCTGATTTTCAAATTTTCAAATAAACATGACTAGATTAGGTGAAAGACATTGTGAGGTTAATAATTAAATGTTGCTAAAATATCTTAAACTTGGGTCCCTGCGTTTTATGTGACCTGCGTTCTTAGGCTGCACTTCATTCTTTCCAGCACAAGGTGGCCATGCAATCTGTTTAATTAAACCACTTATTGATTAATAATCTCCCAATTCCTTTAATCATCTCAATAAGTCATTCTATTAAGGTGCATTGGGGCCTTGATTAAGCAGCAGCAGCAGATTTGTTTTTAAAGGGACATGCTTACTACAATGTCTTATTTAATATTATTTCTTAGAACATGTAAATAAATAATTTAAATGTTTCAGTTTACAGGAACACATAATTTTTCACAAAAGAACAAAAAATAAAAAAACAAACAGAAAAAACCCGGCACAGATTCCCAGAATAATTTATACAAAATATTGAAATCATAACATCATTGCTGTAACATATATATTACAAAGCTAACATCATAATAATAATACAAGGTTGTTGTCAAGCAGCACATTAAGTGTCACTCACAGTTTCATGAACAAAAATGTCCCGTGCATTACATTTTGCTATTAAATTTAAGCATCGTCTGGAGGTCCTTTAATACAGTTTTGGATGGAAATGGGCATTTTATTTCCCACAAAGCCTGTATAAAAAGTAATGTATTTGGAATTATATTCAGCAGCAGAATACCAAGTGCCCCACCGTGTTGTGCATGGCTAAAATGACAAGTTTATGAGAAAAGTACAGGCTTCTTGTTGGATTGCTTCTCTCAGGTGGTCTTGGAAGTAAAATGTAAAAAACGTATATTGATCTTTTGCATCTGTAGCCTTGTCAGTAACTGCAGGTACACTGTTAGAAATCCTTACCAGTTTGACAACATACGTCTTGTGTAAATCACCAATTTGGGATAGATATTCCCTTCTCAGTTGACCTGCTGTAGGAATTGCTCCCGCATTTATTGTGTTTGTTCAGAAATGCACATAGTTTGGATTTAGCACAAACAAGAACCTCTGTGAAATCAGCAATAACATCTAGTCAGCATACATAATTCTCTTTCTCATGTTTTTTATACTGGAGGGCGCCATCTCATAACTGTCAATCTCAGCCTATCGGTTTCTGTGTCTATTTGTAGAGAAATGTCAGACTATTGTTGAGTTTCAAGTGCGGTCCAAAGATAAATTGCAAATTGCAAAATATATTAGACCCATTGGTATACAGAATACTCAATGAAATGCTTTTTGATTGCGATGTCTTTGACTCCATGTTTAGTCTCGTGAGGTTTCTTTTAACACACTAAATTTAATCAATTATTTCTACTCATAATTAATTTTTATGTGTCCACTTAGTCAAAGCGTAATGTATTGATTGTTCAAAAGTGAATTTGATTACTATAACTGGAGAGGCTAAAGGGTAATTTAGGGCTAGGCAGTTGAATTACAATTGGAAAAAAATTGGGACTAGCTATAGTGAAAAGTAAATCAGTTGACATGACGTGTGTTTTGGTAGTGTACAGCTATATTCATTTGGACGAAAAAACATGGCCACAATTGATGTTCAAGCGTCTTTTGCTTCAATTTAGCATCCTTCAATACTGGTGCCATTATTAGAACAGAGGGACGGAGGGATAGTTTACAAAATAAACCTGGAATCCTCTGTCAGAAAGCTCAAACTTGGCCAGAAAATGGCATTAACAATCCAAAGTACTCATCCTAGTCTATGGCCAACTGGTTAAATGGAACCTAAAGACAATTGATCACAATCGCATGAACCAACTTGAAAAAGCAACCACAAGTTTTACAACCTGAAAGAGCTGGAGTGGTAGAATATAACCTGATGAATGTATGAAAAGGCTACAGGACGTGCCTCCTCCATGTTATCAAAGCCAAAGCGGATTCACAAAAACCTGAATACTGAACATGTATTAAGAAAGACATAACTATTCTTGACCGGAATCCTATTGAGGCATCCAATATTGATGCCCACACAGTTCCTTACTTTGTTATGTATTAGTATTGATTAATCTCAAGTGTACGCACGCATTTTCTTGCTGACTCAACGAATAGTTCCAGAAAGGCGCTGAACAGATCTGGAGGCAACTGTTTTTGCATCGTCCGTTTGGCAGCTCTCCAGTGTTTGATTCTTTTCAGCCCCCCCAAAAAAGGTTATCAACCTCTAGTCAAAAAATTATATCGGGTTTATGCAAGGGTGCGGTCATCTTATTTATTAATAAATGTTCACCTGCACTGCTGGAATTGTGTAGCAAAACAATTACATTAAGCCCTAATCCTATCCGCTGCTTGCCTCCCGTGTGAATACAATAAGTAAACTAACAAACAGCTGTGATTTGTGTCCTCCTTGTCCTGCCCGGCCATGTTTGACAAGACGCTCTTTAATGACAGTGTCTGGGCACAGAGTGCGCTGGGCAGGGGGCAGCCAGAGCCGTCCTGAGAAACGTGCTGTGGAGCAGCGAAGCGTGCCTGCCCATCATTCCTCCTGATTAAAACAAACGGCCTCTCGCTGCAAAACCCGATACATCAGCAGCCCTGCCACCTTAAACAACTACAAAGGAGTCCTCTTAAAAAAATAAGCATGATTAAAAAAATCATACTATAATTAATAAATAAAACTGAAACTCAACAGCAATGTTTAAACAGACGTGCTCTTAAACATTAATTACCACTATTGGTGAGTGCCATGAATTATGCATATTTTTCCAACAGCCCCAGTGCGATGGTGGGCAACAGCCCTGGGCCCCACTGTTGATGGCGGGGATGACAGTGACAGTCACATTCTGTACTGTACACTAGGATTAAAGGGGACATGTATCAGTCACTAAGTGCTTTGTTAATGTGAATACTGAGTTTATTGTTGACTGTCAGCTTACACAGATTCAATTATTAATTATCGTGGTCCAGCTACATTTGTATGGGTTAGGAGTAAGACATTGCCCAGGTTCACCAATTCATAAATATTAATAATAACTTTTAATTTTAATAAAGTTTACTATCAGCTACCTAAGTAAATTGTAATTCGTTTATAACAATGTTATTATCAGTTTATATATGCAGAAATTGAGACCATTCCCTATCCCCAAATACAGAATTTTATTATCAGTACCAAAAAAAAGAGCCACTATGGAAACTCCCTTACCATTAAGAAGCTCAGTTAGATTATGTAATGCCAGTACGAGGACATGGAAAAATGTTGCCTTCTACTAAAAATGTAGTTTAATCTATTTATGTCCTCAGAGATATGCATGCATTTTAATTATGTATACCTATGCTTATGTATTAATCTACACACATAACTATGTGTGTTTATTTTATACACATATGTGTATGTGCATGTATGAGTATATTTCTATGTGGTTTTGTTTTTACTTGTTTCTCATTTCCATTTTTTTAATGTACTATACAATGAAATTAATTGACTTTAAGAATAATTTCATGATACTACAGTTAAGCATGAGCAGATACACACAGAAGCGTTAAGGTTTAGTGTGCCTGTATGGGCGAGTGTGTGTGAAGCATGTTCAACACCTCTATCAACAATCCGGTAACAATGCATCAGGGTTTTCACAGGCAGAATATCAACACAACATAGTGGGAGAGGTAAAAAACAACAACATTATGAAGACCCAAGACTGGTTATGAACATTGAAAATCCAGCACTTGAACTGAGACTCACACAGCACTGAAAATCTGAAAATCTGACACGAAAATTTTACACGAAAAAAACAATGCTAAATAGGATAGACAGCTGGAATCAAATCATAAATATCTATCAACTGTCAATTAACAAGAACATTAATATGTAAATGAACAGATTTGTTACCTGATTGAGAGCAATTTATAATGCAAAAATGAAACTGTGTCTCCAAAACCAGTGCGGATCATTAGTGAGGGGGTCAGGGGGTGATTTCAAACCGCTACCGAAGTGCAAAAGTGCTGGAGAGTCCGCTCAGTGAGGCCTGTGCAGAAACACATAACCAGCCATATATAATGGATATAGATGGTTAGAGGTGCGGTGGAAGTGAATTCAAACATACAGCAAACGAAGCCTCCAATTCCCTTGAATAATTAATTTTCTCGCAGTTCGCACCAGATATCGATACTTCAGCAGGGATGTGGTGGATATCATTTTTAGACTCTGAGCTGAGGGAAGGGGGGGGGGTGATGGATTTAATTGAAAAGCAAGGTGTCGGGATCAGAGCGTGTGTCCTGAATGCGTACAGTTAGCGCTGATATTGTGCCCCGCTGTAAAAACACCAAACACTGCCGAGCAAAGTTGGAGGGAGGAGGTGGAGAGGTGGTGAACAGGAAAAAAAAAAGCAGCTACCTTTTTCACGGTATTGAATTTTAATCTCTTCCGCTTGAGTTTAATTAGAAGAGATTTTGAACAATTACGCACCCCCTCCTCCCCGCCGCTTACTCCCTGAGGGCTGAATGTCAGCAGCCTTTGGCAGAACGTCTCAGGCAATAGCAGAAAAACGTGCTGCGGTTCCTTCTGTCGTGTCGAGTAGCCCGGCTCAGATCTGCATTCAGTTTTCTCGGTCTGTCTTTAGCGGTGGATTTGCCCTCAGTCACCAGAGAGACTCTAGTGGGGAGGGCTTAGATGGCACTCTTTGTTTGTTGCCTCAGTGAACTTCTTTCACTGTTGGGTCACTCAGTTCACCAGAATTATTTGATTGAACTGCAATCAAATGTTGGGCCTCCAGCTCAGTTTGATACCCCGCCCTACACGCACGCACAAATCATAAACCTCAAGTTAAAGCAAAATCAACATAAAAGAAAAAAAAATGTAGCATTCTTGCAGTACCACAGTAGAGACTATATGAAAATGTTTTTTTTTTATTGCAAGTTGCTGAAACGGTTTCCTGTGTGAACACATCAGAAAACAATACATCCAATGAACAAACTGCAGGACCTTTTGAGGGTGGGCGCCACTTATCTGGGTGATGAATGCACGTGGAGAATTGAGGACACAGGTGACGCACATTCCTTCCCACACACACACGCACCCAGCTCGGTAAGGGTGCACAGTGTGTGTTTATCAGTGTCAGCCTGGTGATTCCGAAACATCGTTCTCTCCCGCTGTGCCCCAAAACTAATTGGCTCCAAAAGCAAAGAGATCGACAGATAGTGGCGGCGGCAAGGCCTGAGCGCACTGACTGCCATTGCTGCTGAGAGAGATATAAATAGCCCCTGCAGGGGTGAAGGGAGCGACAGAGATTGGAGTCTCAGAGGTGCCCCGCCATGGCGGCTGGCGTGCTTTGCGAGACGATAATACAGCAGTCTCTCAGTGAAGCAAGCTGCTGCGCTGAGGACAATGCCGACACAATGAGCCGATAATTGGGAGAGTATCAGCTTAGCTCCAATGCCACAGGTTTGGCATGAATCCGGCCTCCAGACAAATACAGGCTGACCGCGGCGCTTTTTAATTACTCCTGCTTTCACCAGCAGGGACTGTGGCGCTCCCCTCTCCTGCCGGCACAATCTGCAGAGATCGAGGGAATTCTGATACTCCAGCATTGGATTCGACAGTCTTAAAGTAGGGTATCTATGTAAATAGCTTAATTAATTACCATAGTTCTCTATTCTTTATTATTCATTATTGCATAAAAAAACAAAAACACATAGCACTGATTTATGTATAGTTAAACATACTTATTATAACAAAAAACATAAAACTGTGAAACTGTAATAGCTGTACAAAAAAATATTAAAAAAATAAACCATACAATGTACAATCAGGCAACAAACACCTTTCAAGGCTATGCTTCTATCTGGTCGATCTTCTTCCCCTCTTTTGTGAAAGTTCATCAGCATGTCATACGAAGACGTCAAGTGTGTATAATCCCTGGTTTGCAGGTGTGTTGACATTAGCTAATGTCAGAAGGCCATGCGCTGTCTGCAGGAGAATCAAGGTAAACAACTGCCTGTCTTTGTACAGCAGTTCAGCAGGGGAGTTACATAAAAAACATTTCACTAATTGAATCTGAACGGTGAAAATGAAGGAATCCTTCAGTGCATAATGTAAGATAGACTATTCCCCCTTATATATGAATTAGAAGACGTTGTAAATAAGATTGTGTTACCATTCAACAAACAACCAAAAAACACCCGAAAACTCACACACACCATAGAAAATTATATATAAAGCGTGGCGATGACGAACACAACAGCAACAGCAACAAAGTTACAAAACACAAATGACGCACACAGAAACAACTCCTACGATGAATTTGGTTCACAGAACATTAATTCACATCTTGCAGTCCAACTGATTTATGAAATAGTGACTTTGAAGTGCAGCATCACCTCCCGCACACGGCACACAAGGGAATTTCTCTTTCAGAAAGATCCCACACCAGCAACATTAGTGGATGTACTAGAGCATCTGTTTGAATGCATTAACCCAGCTGTGTGAGATAAAGCTCGCCTGTTTATTCAACACAAAGCCAGTTCAAAGCCAGTTCAATCCAGGTGAGCAACAAAACCAACAACAACTCAAAGCCAAAAAAGCAATACAATCAAATCCAATGAAAGTAAGACCTAGAAGAGTTGACTTCAATTATTTCGCCTTGAATACAACAGAGCTGGCAGGTTCAGCCAGATCAGTCAAACCATCTCTAGAGATAATGATATTTCATTCCTAGCCACAGAACTGTGTTTGAGACATTTCTCCTTTCCAGCAAACATTGTTGCTTCTTTCAAAATTCCATTATTTATGTATTTTTTTGTTGGTTGGTTGACAGAAGCACTTATTTTGGGTGACTCTGAGTTTATACAATATGCAACTTAAGCATTACAACAGTGCAGTAGCCAATGAAAACAAAATTACAGTAAATTAGGTAAAAAGTACAGATATAACACAGTGAAGTCTCAGGTATGTGTATATCACAGTGAAACTACAGAAGTTCCAAAAATGTATAAGTAGGTTGGAGCATAGCTATATAAAGGGCAACATTACAAAAGTGCTGAACAACTCAGCAGAATAAGCTGCTATATTACAAGTACCTTCAGAACAGATGCGTCTTGAGGAATCACCAAAATTCTTATTAAATTCATTTAAACTTAACAGCACCTGAATTTACTTCAAATTGCCACCGTTCTGATAACAGTTCTGGATGGACACGCCAGGTCAGCCAAGAACGTCTGCACATGGAGGTCCAATAGGGAGTGAAACAGACGCAGGGACACCATAGCAAGGAGAAATAATTGATTTTAATGAATAGAATCTGTGCAGGATAAAAACAATGCAAAGTCACTGACTGACATTTGGCACACACTGACACTGACCCTGCCCCCTGACCTTAGATCTTCAAAGACCAAGTCGGTCTGTCATCGCCTCGCTGACGTCCAGAGCCTATACAGTTTGCATCCGATGCATAAGTCTTCAATGACAGTGCAAACCAAGTCATACCCTCCTTTCTACCCTGAGATACTACAGTGACCTGGATGGGTTCAGAAGGTTTGAAGGGGTGGCAAGAGGTGGCACATTTACAAACTCCTCACTTGGCATTGAATAATTGATCACACTGTGGCTGCTTCCGCTGGCTTCATGTACCTACTGCATAGCCTGACATGGCTAGTAAACAACACCTTATCTAAACTGCAGATTTTTAAACTACAACCTACTTATAAATAGGTCATTCTCTGCTTAGAAATTGAAGGAAAATAATGTACAAGAAAATGTTATGTGCAGATGGTGCTTAGTATAATTATGTTAATGTTGCTTATCAGATTAATATAAATGCTGCTTATCAGCATGTATTAATTATTATTATTACACATCTTCACCACATACTTATTCATGTACAAAGCTAAATGAAATAATCAAATCATAAGAGTGTACAAATGCACAGCTATTTTAAGGATAGAACTCATTAAAAATCTGAAGATTACATGGGGTTTCCTAAGCATCAATGCAGGGAAAACCTGTGAAAAAAATGTATACATAACCAACACAATAATTGCTTTATGAAAAATTCAGATGTACACGAGAAAGAAAAAACAGATGAAGGATTAAGATCTATACTGAATTGTTTAAAATTAATAGGATTAATTTTAAAACAGTAAAAAAAAAGTGACTGGATTTAAAACTCATCTAATGAAAAAATAACAAATAGCAAAGTAATTGATTAAATGTATTCAATACCAACAGCACAAGAATAAAGATATTGACAAATGCTGGACAGTAATACACTAGGAACAGCCTGTCGAACAAGAATACAGTTGGAGATCTATTTACCAAGCAGTCGGGGACAGGATTTCATGGTGAAGAAATCTGTGGCAAAAGCATCTGTTTATTGTGTCTCATATTGACTATGCCTTGGACTTGCTCTCAAAGTAACAGGCTTTTTTGTTCACGCTTTGCTCAAAAGCTTTCCTACACAAGGACTGCTTCTTTTTCTGCTTTAAGTGACAAAGAAGCGCAATGCCAAGCCAGTGTGTCTGCGTTTCAGGGGCAGACAGAATTTACATGTTTATTGCCAAGGCCGAGTGTCACCCTACGTGGGAAGGCATGTCATTGTGCTTGATTGCACAGGAGGTGGATTCTTTTGAAGAATTGCAATGCCTCTTGCATTCCAGCTTTTGTGTGTTTAATTTCAAAATAACCACCAGCATTTCCACAGGAGAATTAACAAAATAATTAAATACAAATCTCTAAAACACTTAAATTATAACAAGGTGAGTGAGACAGAGTGAAAAACGCAACGAACAAAAGGCTTAGCATTCTCCTAACCCCTTCTGATCTATAAGATCAGACCTCTAGTGTTTTTGCAAGTCATATCACATGGTTCTGTCTGTTCGTTGAGAATCCTTAAAGCTTAACACTGTCTGGGTATACATACACTTGCAAATCAGGCAATGGATCTTTGAGGGCGTGGTCAATCGGTTTCCCGCCTTTAAAATCTGATGAGATTTCATCAGTCATGATCCCCTTCATCTGCGTTAATCTTACCCTCCCTGCCCATATGCAAAAGCTGGAATCTTCCCAGCACTCTCCTCATGATAATCAATTGTTCTTCCCTATATTATAAGTCAGTATCAGACATTTAATTACCACCTTCCATATGTTCAGATGAATTCAAACAGGCGAATGAGAATGAGTAGCTTCACTTCCTAAATCACAATTGCAAAGAAACACATCTCCTGAAATGTATAGCCAAAGGGAAAACGGTCAAAACTCTTCCATGTAAACTGTAATATTGATAGCTTGAGAGGCTGCCAACCTGTTGATACATAAGCCACAATGCTTCCCAGTCTCATATCTAACAGACCTATATCTAGTATATTCATGAAAATCCATCTGTTGATAGCCACAATATACCGGAGAGTTCAAGCCAATGGGTGGATTGCACTTTAGGCTGGGGACCTCGCTGTCAGCCCATCAATCAGTTACAGGAGATGTAGCACCTTTGGAATCAATGCATCCATTCATCCATCCATCCATTCATGTATAAAGAAAAATAAATAGAGAGACATCCAGTCAGTACAGGAATCTTAATCCCCTTCATTCATTCTTCCCTTGTCTGTCTCTGTCCTTCTTAGATCTATCTAATCTGGAGTTTAAGTAGGAGGCTGCTGTAAACCATTTTTTTAATGAAACAAAACGCAAAGGCAGAGGGGGGGAGAATGCAGCCTGTGAGTCGGCCAGCAAGCAGGGAGTGATTAAGGGGAGTGCTTCTTAATGGCTACATTAGCTGGACGGTTTGCATTGCAGTCACATCGGAAACTTGCTAATCCAATTACACTCATTTAAGAGGAGAGCAATCTGTTTTTACAAATACACAGCAGCGAGGAGAAAAGGAGAAAGGAGAGAGAGAGAGAAAAAACAAATGCTTATGCGGTGGTCTCTTGAACGGAAACACTGGTTTGGAAGCCAGAGGGCGGGCAGGCAGGCGATGCTTGAAGAGGATGAATTACACATTCCAGCCACTCAAGACAGCCGTGATTGTGTGTGTGGGGTTGGGCTTCCCAGAGAAAACAGCCCTCAGGAAATCAGCCGAGTACAATCTGACCACACTGTATTTGCATGGCAATGTCTCACTTAGACATCCCATCATGCCTACGCTTCAGGTTTCATTCTAGCTCTTCTACGGCTCTTTAAATGGTCTGCTAGAAGATTGCCATCGAAAAATACCACTTGCAGTTGGGACAATGGAAATTAAAAAGGTTTTGTTGAAATGTATTGGGCCTGTGGTTGTGTATCCAGTCTCTTTTAACCCACCTGCACCGCTTGGGTCTTGTTAGGCTAAGAAGTCACGCCATGTTACTGAACATTATGAGCAGACGTCTGTGTAACTTCTCGGGGACAGACTAGAGTTTCACAGCATCTTTAAAACACCCTGCGCATATGCTCTGTGTCAGTAGGCTCTTACACGAAGGTTACAGGCAGGAGATATTCAGACCAAGTCCTGGAGCCTCCTTTAGGCTCTGCGATGTTTTTTTTTATTGCTGGCTGGTTGATGAAGAGTGAAAACTAAGAAAGGCGTCAAACTCGGGGATCCCTTTAGAAGATATTTGTCACTCTGCATCAGAACATGAAAAATGCCTGCATAGTACAGTGACTGCCTTGGGGGAAATATAAGCACACACTCGATGAATAATAAATCAGGCTTATCTAAGAGTGACTCCAAACCCCTCCCTTCTCATTCACTGAACGTCCACAAGAGCAGCCAGTCCTTTAAAAAACAAGAGACGAGGGTCAATATTTAATCCACACTTCAAAAATGAAAAAACAATGTGTGGTAATTGGAGGCTTTGTGCAAATATTTATCATACAGTATAAACTACCGTTCAAAAGTTTAGGGTCACTTAGAAATATCATTGTTTTCAAAAGAAAAGCACATTGTTTGTCCATTAAAATAACATCAAATTGATCAGAAATACAGTGTAGACATTGTTAATGTTGTAAATGACTATTGTAGCTGGAAACGGCTGATTTGTAACGGAATATCTACACAGGCGTACAGAGGCCTATTATCAGCAACAATCAGTCCTGTGTTCCAATGGCACCTTGTGTTTGCTAATCCAAGTTTATCATTTTGGGTTGTGGGTTCGATTACAGGCTCAAAATGGCCAGAAACAAAGAACTTTCTTCTGAAACTCATCAGTCTATTCTAGTTCTGAGAAATGAAGGCTATTCCATGTGAGAAATTGCCAAGAAACTGAAGATCTCGTACAACGCTGTGTACTACTCCCTTCACAGAACAGCGCAAACTGGCTCTAACCAGAATAGAAAGAGGAGCGGGAGGCCCTGGTGCACAACTGAGCAAGAGGACAAATACATTAGAGTGTCTAGTTTGAGAAGCAGACGCCTCACAGGTCCTCAACTTGCAGCTTCATTAAATAGTACCCGCAAAACGTCAACAGTGAAGAGGTGACTCCAGAATGCTGGCCTTCTAGGCAGAGTTGCAAAGAAAAAGCCATATCTCCGACTGGCCAATAAAAAGAAAAGATCAAGATCGGCACCGACACTGGATAGAGGAAGATTTGAAAAAAGTGTTATGGACAGATGAATCTAAGTTTGAGGTGTTGAGATCACAAAGAAGAACATTCGTGAGACGCAGACAAAATGAAAAGATGCTGGAGGAGTGCTGTCAAACATGGTGGAGGCAATGTGATGGTCTAGGGGTGCTTTGGTGGTGGTAATGTGGGAGATTTGTACAGGGTAGAAGGGATCTTGAAGAAGGAAGGCTATCACTCCAGTTTGCAACACCATGCCATACCCTGTGGACGGCGCTTGATTGGAGCCAATTTCCTCCTACAACAGGACAATGACCCAAAGCACAGCTCCAAACTATGCAAGAACTATTTAGGAAAGAAGTAGTCAGCTGGTATAATGGAGTGGCCAGCACAGTCACCAGATCTCAACCCTACTGAGCTGTTGTGGGAGCAGCTTGACAGTATGGTATGTAAGAATGCCCATCAAGCCAATCCAACTTGTGGGAGGTGCTACAGGAAGCATGGGGTGAAATCTCTTCAGATTACCTCAACAAATTGACAACTAGAATGCCAAAGGTCTGCAAGGCTGTAACTGCTGCAAATGGAGGATTCTTTGACGAAAGCAAAGTTTGAAGGACACATTTATTATTTCAATTAAAAATCATTATTTCTAACCTTGTCAATGACTATATTTCCTATTCATTTTGCTATATTTCCTATTCAAAGTAATTTCATGTATGTTTTCCTGGAAAACAAGGACATTTCTAAGTGACCCCAGACTTTTGAACAGTAGTGTATATAGACAGATTGGTATTCCCCAAGTATGAAGGAAAATACCCAAGAACTGGATAAACACAACAGCAATTCCTATGTACTAATCAGGATAATAAAGAATACTTCAAGAATAACGGAGCAATTCGTTTGCTTCCTGCTACATTCATTTCACCAAGCTTCTCACCAGTAGGCTAAAAGGAAAACTGGATTATGTCCAACCAGTGAATTTGGGTATTTGGCTTTCCAGATAATATAATCAAAAGAAAAGCAGATGTTTGGCAATTAACACAAGAGCCAAAGTGGTTTTACAATATTATGTATAATTCTGAAGGGTGTGTGGCAAGCTTCAATGCACGGACAGTGAAGGAGATCAAAAACACACAATTGTGACATGGCCTTCATTCAAAACTGTCTCCTTGAAGCAGATGATGGTAATATACCTGCATTGAATAAATTGACAAACCTTCCGCAACCTCAACCGATAGTGGATTATATCAGCCTGGCATGGACTATATACAGGTTGCTACTGAAAAGAATAACAAGTACCATTAAGTGTTGAGATGCCAGCTTAGAATTGTATGGGGAGTCCTTGCATAGATACCAACACAACAGTGCCAGATCTTAAAGACTTTTGCAAAACTGTGGAAAGGTGGCCAAAGCTATGGCCCCAGTCATGTAATGCTCCCAAGAGTGGGTGGTCTCTGAGGTCTCTTGCTGCTTTGCATTTCCATTTCATCCCAGCAAACATTTTAGAGGATTGAGATCAAGCCTATGGGCAGCAATATACATTCTCCATCATCTCCACCTGGCCCAAGATTCTCCACCTTGTAACAACTGGTCAGGCCTAATTGTGAGCGTTGTAGCCCTTTTCAGTCTGCTATCGAATGTCTTCCTTAACATCACTCTCGGCTTGTCAATACTAATGACACGCTGTCTGATCTTGCTGAACTGGATACAGGATGCCTAGCCACTTTTGGCATTTCAATTAGAGACCTCTACATTTCCTTACATTAGAGAGAGTTAAGAGAAGACTGGAATGTTATACATAGCATTGAGTCCCTTCACAGCACATGTACAAATCTCAGAAAAACATGTGTCCTTGACTTGACCGGTCTACCTTTGCATGACATGTGTTGAGGTCGGCACGTGGAAGGATTGCTCAGCTACTGTGGAAACTCATTGTTGACTTTTTACAGACTTATATTCCAGTTTTGAATGTTTCCTGGAAATGTGGCTTGACATTTCTGGGAAGCAGACAGTCCATGATTTGCTGCTATTTGACAATTTTCAAGGATTTTCAGTTTGTAGTGTGGAATACTCTTGTGAGCAGAACAGATCAGGTCCGTTGAAGTAATGGGCGTGTTCTGATGGATTTGCACGCTGTTGCATCTGAACTATGTGCTGTCAACTAATTATCTGGTCTGTCTATATACAAAAGTCATCATATAGTTGAAATTCGTTTAAATTCTGCTATCAGTCACTCGCTAGGTGCAAATAAAGATTGCATTCCTCTGTGTCATTTATAGGGAAATCTCCAGGCCTGGCACATTGTGTTGAGTTAAATCTGGCTTAATAAACTTGTGTGAGGAAAAAAAATAAAAAAAATAAAAAATAAAATCCCATTATAGGCCCCACTTACTCAAGCAATGTAAACTAATTAACACAGCCACGAACACTTCAGCTCATACACAAAAGCAAAGCTGATTTAGTCTTTGGGAAAGAAATGATCAAAGTGGGTACATTAACTCAAATCTCACTTCTGCAGTTTTCAAGAAAACAGCCCTACAAGGAAGAGATGTAATTTAATTAATTAGTGACAAGCCACATCACTAAATGAGTCAATTACAGGGATCTGGGTCTCTGCAGTTTAATGAGGCAGTTTTAAGCCCAGCTAACATGAAGAAACCCGTTCAATTCCAACATACAGTAGACCGTCTGGAACCATTTTCGGGAATCGATGACAGTGTTTACATGACCATTATTCTCATCGTGTTTGGTCAGTTTATGGAGGTGCAATACAGTTTTGATTTGGGAGGAGAAAACTTGTTATGATGCAAAGTACTCGATTCACAGTCAAGCACTGGAGAAGATACTGGAATTCCACTGTCCGCCTGATAATTTAGGAAATAAGAGGAGAGCATCATACATTCCTATGAAAAGTATAGCATCTGCAGTTTTTTTGTGAATGGGTACTGCTGTTGCACTGGGGCATAACATCAGATTACACCAGGTACTCTGAAATCTCCTCAGACCTCAGCACACATTCCCTCCCTTTGTAACGTGGCATTGTCAAGCTATTTTAAGCGTGAGAAAGCCACTGACCCTTCCTTAAAGACAGGCCATCCGAAGCTTTTGCTTTTTCAACAGGAATAGGAGATGTGCAATGACTGAAGGCTTTTTACAAGTGCATGTATACCCTAGCCATTTTAAGGCAAAATGGGATAATTTCTGCTGCTCTGTCTCAAGTTACGTCATCAGCAGGCATGACAAACATTTTGGTTATTCAGGAACAGTGTCCGTCGGGTTTTTAATACTTGAATCTGAACCAGGTAAACAATGTGCTACGTTTTGTGTTTTATTTTTATGATTACATTAAGATGACATGATGATATTTTAGTGTCCTTCTGCTGCTCCCGATGTTATGAAAATCTGCCAGGATGAAGCAAGTGAGAACATGAGTGTGAAACTATTATGACAGATCTGAGAGAATTTAAGGATCTCTCTGACATAAAGCCTTTCATTTACATTGAGTTTAAATATACTTTTTAACACATGGTGACAAATATATTATATATTATTATCTTATATATATATATGTGTGTGTGTGTGTGTGTGTGTGTGTGTGTGTGTGTGTGAACAGGTGTGCAAAGCCCTTGTATGTGACAGAATATTTACATGGCTCGTGGCTGGTATGTGGATTAGTCATGTGGCATAATACAGTATGAAATAATTATCCCATTAAATGCTCAGTGATTAATTCTATACTGTTGCTTTACACAAATAACCACACACATACACACACTCCACCGCAGAATATTAATTAGCACCTGTACATTTCATTTTCCACGCTTCAGCTTAATTAAACAACTGCCTGCAAAATTACACTGTAAAACTATCTTCAGGCACAGACACGTCGGGTACATAACAGTCAGGTAACCGGGGCTCTAATGAGGCCCGGGGCAAAAGTGAAACACGTTTAATACCATAAACTCAACTCCCAGTGGATATCATCGCCCATTCAGGCGACGAACACACAATTTACGATGGGCGCACAGCATTCTGGACATGGACACCAGCCTGTCAATGCCTAATTAAGTGTCTCTTTGTGAGAAAGATTAGTTCAAATTGGCAGCACAGGTGGGAGATTGCATTGTTCGGCTAGGAAAACACAGAAAGCATTAGCTTTCAGGTATTAATTGCAATGGTGGCACAAGAGTTAACGAGCAGCAGGATTCAGTCAGAAGTTTCTTGTATAGCACAAACACTACTCTCTCTTGTCTTCAAATTACAATGTATAGACCCATGTGTCCAACAATCAGCACTACAGCTGTTGTCAATCCAGCACAGCTCCTCTTACCATTAACGTCATTAATTAGCGCACAGAAGAGCAGGGGGCCCATGCCAGGACAGTTACCCTCCTCTCTTTCAGTTCTCCCTACACCGACTACTGCAAAATCATTTGAAACTTTGAAATCTGATTACTGCCATCTTGAGTGATGATGCACATTTGCGCAATGAATTTTAAAACTCTGATTCAGGGAGGCTCTGGTGCCGTTGTACGCACTGTACCGAGTGTGGCGAAAGCGCAGACAATGAAAGCTAAAAATAATCTGGAGCCTGAATGCCGAAAACGGAAATAAAGCACTCAAGCACAAGACTTAAAGAAATGTGAGGATAAATACACATGGTCTAGAGACGCAGGGCTTGAACACTGCAGCATCCATTCGAAAGCACTTCAAGGGCCGTTCGATTGCATTTCAGAGAGAAGCATCACTTTAACCATTCTTACTATTGTAGGTCTGTCATGTGCTGTTCTGCCATTGCAATAATCTTAAGTACTTCTAACTGCATAATTGTCTATAGTGCCTGGGCCGTCTATCTCACTGTGTGCACTGCTTGGCTGGTATACAGTAGGTCAGGTGTAGACAATTGGAGTATTTAGGTTATGTGCCAAGCTCCCTTATAGACCTTATATACAGTGGGGGAAAAAGGTATTTGATCCCCTGCTGATTTTGTACGTTTGCCCACTGACAAAGAAATGATCAGTCTATAATTTTAATGGTAGGTGTATTTTAACAGTGAGAGACAGAATAACAACAAAAAAATCCAGAAAAACGCATTTCAAAAAAGTTATAAATTGATTTGCGTGTTAATGAGGGAAATAAGTATTTGACCCCTTCGACTTAGTACTTGGTGGCAAAACCCTTGTTGGCAATCACAGAGGTCAGACGTTTCTTGGAGTTGGCCACCAGGTTTGCACACATCTCAGGAGGGATTTTGTCCCACTCCTCTTTGCAGATCCTCTCCAAGTCATTAAGGTTTCGAGGCTGACGTTTGGCAACTCGAACCTTCAGCTCCCTCCACAGATTTTCTATGGGATTAAGGTCTGGACACTGGCTAGGCCACTCCAGGACCTTAATGTGCTTCTTCTTGAGCCACTCCTTTGTTGCCTTGGCTGTGTGTTTTGGGTCATTGTCATGCTGGAATACCCATCCACGACCCATGATCACTGAAACTCCACGAGGTGAGATCTTGCATGGAGCCCCAGACCAAGGGAGACTGACAGTTATTTTGTGTTTCTTCCATTTGCGAATAATCGCACCAACTGTTGTCACCTTCTCACCAAGCTGCTTGGCGATGGTCTTGTAGCCCATTCCAGCCTTGTGTAGGTCTACAATCTTGTCCCTGACATCCTTGGACAGCTCTTTGGTCTTGGCCATGGTGGAGAGTTTGAAATCTGATTGATTGATTGCTTCTGTGGACAGGTGTCTTTTATACAGGTAACGTGCTGAGATTAGGAGCACTCCCTTTAAGAAAGTGCTCCTAATCTCAGCTCGTTACCTGTATAGAAGACAACTGGGAGCCAGAAATCTTGCTGATTGATAGGGGATCAAATACTTATTTCCCTCATTAACATGCAAATCAATTTATAACTTTTTTGAAATGCGTTTTTTTTTATTTTTCTGTTGTTATTCTGTCTCTCACTGTTAAAATACACCTACCATTAAAATTATAGACTGATCATTTCTTTGTCAGTGGGCAAACGTACAAAATCAGCAGGGGATCAAATACTTTTTTCCCCCACTGTAAATATACTATGGTAAAGTCACTGTGCAGTTCAGAAAAGCAGAGTGAGACCATGGTAAAGCATGTGGAGGTATAACAAACCATGTGAAATCATGGCCTAAATAAATGACAAGTAAGGCAATCCACCGAAAAACTGCCAAATTAGCATGTGGTAATTGCTGTGGTAAATTTCCATAATTGAGGAGCATCAATGAACTAAAAACCAAATAGTGAATTCCAACCCAGCCAGTTGTGAAAAAATATGAACATTTTTTACCAGTTCATTTCTTCAATTTCCTTCTTTCACACTGAAGGCTAAAACTAAATCTGGTGTTATTAATTTAGAGGAAGTCCATCTGTTAAATAATTATTTATATATGCTGAACAGATGTTTAAAAATAATTCAAATCAATGCCACCATGTTTCTGATGGTGGTGAAGGGGCACTTATCTCTTCTTCCATAATGTCAGGGTTCCCAATCCTGGTTCTGGAGGACCAGCTATGCCTGCTGTTTTGTATTCCAACCAATCTCTGAATTACCTAATTGACCCTTAATTGAAGTAACAATCTGCTTAGATTTGACTCTTTAAATTGTGTAATAAAAGAGTTGGTTCTTTAATAAGTTATTTATATAATTCTATACTTACCCCCTACTATTTAAAATAATTAAAAAACTGATTCAGGAAATTATTAATTCAATTAAGGGTTCAATTAAGTAATTGAGTACAAAAAGCAGCAGGGTAGGGGGTCCTCCAGGACCAGGGCTGGGAACCCTGGACATAAAGCCATTGTCTGCAATGTCTTATTTGAAAAATGAACTACGCAAGAAATGTTGGTCAACTTTCCTGAGGATTGACTCAATGGATGTCAGTAATCAGTAAGGTGTGTGATGTGCCCACAGGCTGTACTGTGGTTTCTCTTTAATCCCATGAGAGTCTAAATAAATGCTTAAGGTGCATCCACTCCTGGACAAGAGGAGCGTCTACTTACCAAAGATGCATGACAAGGCAGATGACATCTTTAGTTTATCCCAAAGCCTCCTAGTTTGGAAACCATTGCTTGCATGCTTGTAAAATATATATATATATATAAGTGTATGTACAAATATCAGATTCTTATTTAACGGTTTCATGAGCAACAGCTGCAAAGATGTTTTAATACATGTTGTTTGTGGTTTATTTGCGTGTTTTGAACACTTGCCTACAGTGCATTTCCAGAGACTTACAAAACAAAGCAGAATGACCAGGGCTATTTCGTCCCAAGAATTCATTTCCTTTTCTCCTCTCCGTCGCCCCCTGAGTGAGTTCCCTGGGGTAATGAAGTGTGGAAGAGGTGTTCGGGGGTGGGGAGGGGGGGAGCAGGCAGTGGAGTGTCCAGGCCTGGGTGATTAATCTCCCTCACAGTGTGAAGGGGCCGATACCCTACTCCTTCTCGCTAGATGGGGACTAATAACCGTTCAATTCATCTCATTTAAGACTCTGTTAGGAAACCCTCTCATGCCGAAACAAAATAGCATCACCCTGATACAGAAATGGGCTCATTTAAAGGGAAGGCCTCCCGTTTTCCTCCTTTCGAAGTGGACACCTGTTCCACTTTATGGGAGAAGCATACGGTCGAACGGTCCTCTCAAAGCTCTTGGAGTCTGAATCGTAAGCGATGATCACAACCCAGCCCTGCAATGCCGCCGGTATCCCATTGCTCTGACGACTGGTTCAAGCTGTAGTGTTGTTGTTGTTGCTTTTCTTTTTCATTTCCTTCCTCATCAGCAGTCTAGCACAGCATGGGTTTGCATTGCTCTTCTTCAGAACTTTTGATCTTTCCACTCTTTTCAAAGAAGCCACTTGAGTACCAGAGAAGAATACAAATCTCATAGCCCCTAGGTTGTATGATTTGAAAAACAGGTGTGGGATTACAGAGCCCCAACAGGCCCAGCAGAGAGTCTTAAGATGTATTGTTTTGCATCTCAAATACAATCAAAATATTCTACTGCCAAGCTCCCTCAGGCCCACACAGCATGAACCACTGGCTCCCTCTCTGTGCAACAGTTTTCCAAGTTTAGATCATAGAGGAGAGGAGATACAATGGGCAATCGCCTACCATTGCTTGGGTACAAAAGCCCCTTTAAAAGGGTATCTTTTCTGGCACTCTTCAGCTGTGGAAAGGTCTGCTGTAACAGTACGGGATTGACTGTCAGATCTTGACACTATAGGGTGACTGCGTGGAAATGTGCTTATTGGATTTCTTGATCTACAATGTGTGAAACTATACTTAATTCCATCTTTGCAGAAACCTGGACTCACAGATTTTCAGTTACAAACAACATATGTATATATAGATATGTGTGTGTACAATTTATATTTTTCTGTTAAGTGCTTGCAATAAGATATTAATATCCCAAATCAGTGGTTTTATTCAGTTGCTGTGGAAAATGTGATGATGTTCCGACCATTTGTGGGTAACATGCTTTACCATGTGTGTGTGCATTCTACCATGCATCTCTAAGGACTGAAGCCAAGTAGCGTGAAGAAGGGATAAACCTGTCATGCCAAAAGACCAGCAGCAATTAATGTATGTCACAGTATGAGGTCAAACTGAAATTAGAATTACTGAAAGAAACTGGCACATAAAAAAGCAAGAAACCTCATCTTAAACAAAATACTTAAATGATAGAGGGTTGCAGATTGCCCTTTATAAAACCCCTTATCTTCCTTGTTAAAGGGTCAGATAGGCCATTGAACAGAGTCATCAATTGCTTCTTTTATAAAAATGTCCAGGTATTTACATCGCTCAAGACATACAAGCGAAGTGTTGAACAGAATCGAACACGGATAGTTTGCCAGCGTATTGACAAGCTTGACGAAAGTGACCTTCGCACCGTCTCCAGCGATGCCGTCCTCCAGCTGTGGGTCTGCTGCCTTTGCTTATGTCTTCATAACGATTCATTAGAGGCTGAACGGCAATGTGGTCATAGCTGCCCGTTATTTTCATCCACGGGCTACTGGCTATGTAGGCTGACCAGTTAATGATTCATGCATCACTGTAACTGCCTGTAATTAAATTTAGCCCCTCCGGAAAATGAATAGCATAGACAAACAAAACAGGTCTCCGGTGACTTGTCTTTACTGGGACTCGTCTGAATAGCGCAGGAGGTGTGCTAGTTAGCGATCGGTGTGTTGTGAGGTTGGTGTTAGCAGCTGGAGGGGTCATATAGTGTCGCCAGCTTGTTTAATGATGGTCTGGTGGACAGGTATTGATGTTGCTGGACAAAACTTCAAAGGCGACTTCCCTGGGGTGGGTAATTTGTATTTTAATGATCTGTTCCTATTAAAGTGAATTTAGCCATCATGTTTGACCTTTGCTACTGAGACTATAGGAGAAAACAAGGAACTATACGGGAGTATATTCCAGGGTGTTTTGCATGAATATCATGCTAAGGACAGGCTGAGTGTGGGATAACTAGCGAATGGCATTACTCCCTGTCCATTGGTCACAGAACAGTACTTGCTGCTAACATTGCTAAGTGTCTAAAAACAGAATGCTAGTCTTGCACTAACTTGCCATCCATGAAGTGTGCTTATGTGCAACATTACCAATCCTGTTCAAAGACTCTGCTCCTGTTATTCCTGCCAAGTGCTACATGCTGTTAGTCAGAGAAATAGGCTGTTGAGCTCGACAAAATTAAAACCCTATCAAGAAACACAGATTGAATGTATTAATTAAAAATAAAATGCTACCCCATTACCTAATTATGAGCGAAAATATGTAAGGCATAATCAGGCAGTCTTTTATGTCTTTTATTGTATCATCTGATTGATCAATAGTTGAGACAGGGCATTGATTTATGGATTTTCTTGTGTGAAGGGCTTTAGAAAAATGCAGGGTACCCCACTGGCTTCAAATCAGACACTGATTGGTCAAATTTGTAAACTGTATTCTGAATCGATGGATTTGACACACACTGGCCCAGATCTACACAGATAAGGTTGAGACGGTGCTGCAGATTTCTATCAATGAAGCTGGTTAATAAGAAGGCACGGCTCCTGGTCATCACACGGTGGCTCTGTGAATGGTTGGGATTGCTTTCCACCTGGTGTCTTGAGCTTTAGACACACATGGGGTAATGTACTAGATCTGTTATTTACACTGCTGGGGTTTAAAGGACTAGGTCAATATAGACTGATGCCAGATGCGCACAAATGTCCGTGGCTGCACTCTGTGTTCCATCCCCCAAGTAGAAAGCAACCTTATAAATCTCTGTCACTTTTTCCCCGAGAGCTACAGTAGTCTATGTGCAAAGGTGATAATCAATCTCACTATAGGAACGGTTTGATAAGGGATGGGGGGCAGTGATGCTCAAATTGTATTGACCCCTTTATTAACGCGGCAAACCCAATAGATGAAAATCAACTACTGAAAATCACTCCCCTCCCTCCCCATCTTGCATGCAAAGTCATTAACTCACAGGTCTCTAACACAAGGCTTTTCCATTCACCCGCTCTGGCAGTTTGTTTGCCAGAACATGTTGTGAAGGGGTGCTCCTGAATTATGGATAAAACAAAACCTCCCAATTCACCTTGAAGAGCAATATAATAGGATAAAGACAGAGCCAAATGTAATTATAAAGCACACAACAAATAAATGGTCTTGATTTGTCTGTAGATGCCCTTCATCGGAGCTGTTGTGTTTTCGGTGTGTGAACAGAACCGCGGCGTCTGCTGCCAGCCTCCCAGGGATGTGCTCAACACTGGGTAGCTGTAGAAGAGACCAAACATGTGCGCCAACACACACCATGGGCACTGAGGAACTGCATGTCTTTCCCATGACATATACCTATATTTTGCCTAACAAGTTGTCAGGCAGAAAGCATACTTCCACTCTTCACGGAGAACAGACATGTGGGCCCTGTTCTCTCTCTCCTGTCTGGTGTGCATAAAAGTGCTTGTACTTTGTAACTTTTCTAAGACTGTTCTTGGGCTTGTCTCTTGGACCTCTTCCACGCAGCTGCTCGTAATAAATTCCTTTTGATTGACCATAATCAATCTGGGAAACCCTTTCAGCTCTTCAGACATTTAGTATTCCTGCTCCATCGTGGCTTTAATTGTAAAGATGCACAATTTGTACTGTAATAAAACACCAGCATTGTGTCTCTTCTATCCAAACATTATCTCTCCAGTTCATCTGATGGCTAGAGTTAATTTGGAATTTGTTCTCAACCTGTTGAAGGCACCTCTACAATGCACTCAGACAATAACACTATAGTCAAAGGCAGACCATCATTCTCAACAGAGTGTATCAAAAACAAGACGAGTCTCTTTGTCCTGGTTTGAGTATTTAAAGCAATTGTGTTAATGGTAGAGAAAATATTAGTTTCACGATTTAATTTAGAAGAAAACATAGCATTATTTATATATATATAAAGGATCTGCTGCTAACGTCTTGGTGCCAGATACCACAGCACACCTTCAGAGGTCTAGTGGAGTCCATGCCTCGACGGTTCAGGGCTGTTTTGGCGGCAAAAGGGGGACCTACACAATATTAGGCAGATGGTCATAATGTTATGGCTGATTGGTGTATATGTATATGTATATATATATATATATATATATATATATATATATATATACACACACACACACACACACACACACATACAGACATGCTCAAATTTGTTGGTACCCTTACAGCTCATTGAAATAATACTTCATTCCTCCTGAAAAGTGATTAAATTAAAAGCTATTGCATCATGTATACTTGCATGCCTTTGGAATGTCATAGAATAAAGCAAAGAAACTGTGAAAAGAGATAAATTATTGCTCATTCTACAAAGATATTCTAAAATGGCCTGGACACATTTGTTGGTACCCCTTAGAAAAGATAATAAATAATTGGATTATAGTGATATTCCAAACTAATTAGTTTATTTAATTAGTATCACACATGTCTCCAATCTTGTAATCAGTAATTCAGCCTATTTAAATGGAGGAAAGTAGTCACTGTGCCGTTTGGTATCATTGTGTGCACCACACTGAACATGGACCAGAGAAAGCAAAGGAGAGAGTTGTCTGAGGAGATCAGAAAGAAAATAATAGACAAGCATGGTAAAGGTAAAGGCTACAAGACCATCTCCAAGAAGCTTTATGTTCCTGTAACAACAGTTGCAAATATTATTAAGAAGATCAAGGTCCATGGAACTGTAGCCAGCCTCCCTGGGCACGGCTGCAAGATAGTGCCAAAGTCAGAAAAATAACCAAGGATAACTGCCAAAGAAATACAAGCTGAACTCCAAGGTGAAGGTATGTCAGTTTCTGATCGCACCATACGTCGCTTTTTGAGTGTAAGTGGCCTCCATGTTAGAAGACCCAGGAGGACTCCACTTTCGAAAGAAAAAGATAAAAAAGCCAGACTGGAATTTGCTAAAATGCATATTGATAAGCCACAATCCTTTGGACAGATGAGTCAAAACTGGAGCTTTTTGGCAAGTCATATCAGCTCTATGTTCGCAGATTAAAAACTTAAGCTTTCAAAAAAAAGAACACCATACCTACAGTGAAACATGGAGGAGGCTCGGTTATGTTTTGAGGCCGCTTTGCTGCGCCTGGCACAGGGTGCCTTGAATCTGTGCAGGGCACAATTAAATCTCAAGACTATCAAGGCATTCTGGAGCGAAACATACTGCCCAGTGTCAGAAAGCTCTGTCTCAGCCGCAGGTCATGGGTCCTACAACAGGATAATGACCCAAAACACACAGCTAAAAGCACACAAGAATGGATAAGAACAAAACATTGGACTGTTCTGAAGTGGCCTTCTATGAGCCCTGATCTGAATCCTATTGAACATCTATGGAAAGAGCTGAAACTTGCAGTCTAGAGAAGGCACCCATCAAACCTGAGACAGCTGGAGCAGTTTGCTCAGGAAGAGTGGGCCACGCTACCTGTTAACAGGTGCAGAAGTCTCATTGAGAGCTACAGAAAATGTTTGATTGCAGTGATTGCCTCTAAAGGTTGTGCAACAAAATATTAGGTTGAGGGTCCCTTCATTTTTGTCCATGCCATTTTCATTTGTTTTGTTATTTACAATATTATGTTGAAAAACAAAAGCAAAGTCTGATTTCTATTAAATATGGAATAAACAGTGGCCAATTACATTTGTCAGTTTCAAGTTATTTCAGAGGAAATTGTGCATTCTTCATTTTTTGTGGAGGGGTACCAACAAATTTGAGCAAGTGTGTGTGCGTGTATATATATATATATATATATATATATTTATTAAATAGCTGCCCAACAGCTAGGCTCCAAACAATATAAACAGGTGTCCAAGTCTGCTTAGACAACCAACTTTGGGTGGTTTTGTTTGTGAAGTAAAAAAATTAAAAAATCCCTATTTAATAGCTATACAGACAAAATTCTGAAGATGTTTCTTGTTCACAAAAGATTAAATCAGCAAATTATCTGAACTTATTCATGCCTGACTACTTATTTTTTCTTAAAAAGAAACATTAATTCAGATGATATAATAAGTAAAAGGTTTAAAAATGGGCAGAATTGTCAATCATGCACATTTTTATGAAAAGTTCTCTTCCACTCAGCTGTGGAATTCGAATTGAGCTTTCTCCATTGATTCTCAACACGGTACTCAAATGTACACTACCGTTCAAAAGTTTGGGGTCACTTAGAAATGTCCTTGTTTTCAAAAGCAAAGCAAATTTTTTATCCATTAAAATAACATCAAATTGATCAGAAATACAGTGTAGACATTGTTAATGTTGTAAATGACTATTGTAGCTGGAAACGGCTGATTTGTAACAGAATATCTACACAGGCGTACAGAGGCCTATTATCAGCAACAGTCAGTCCTGTGTTCCAATGGCACCTTGTGTTTGCTAATCCAAGTTTATCATTTTAAAAGGCTAATTGATCATTAGAAAACCCTTCTGCAATGATGTTAGCACAGCTGAAAACTGTTGTGCTGATTAAAACAGCAAGAAAACTGGCCTTCTTTACATTAGTTGAGTATCTGGAGCATCAGCAATTGTGGGTTCGATTACAGGCTCAAAATGGCCAGAAACAAAGAACTTTCTTCTGAAACTCGCCAGTTTGTTCTTGTTCTGAGAAATAAAGGGTATTCCATGCGAAAAATTGCCAAGAAACTGAAGATCTCGTACAACGCTGTGTACTACTCCCTTCACAGAACAGCGCAAACTGGCTCTAACCAGACTAGAAACAGGAGCGGGAGGCCCTGGTGCACAACTGAGCAAGAGGACAAATACATTAGAGTGTCTAGTTTGAGAAACAGACGCCTCACAGGTCCTCAACTTGCAGCTTCATTAAATAGTACCCATAAAACACCAGTCTCAACGTCAACAGTGAAGAGGTGACTCTGGGACACTGGCCTTCTAGGCAGAGCTGTTAAGAAAAAGCCATATCTCCGACTGGCCAATAAAAATTGATTGGAGCCAATTTCCTCCTACAACAGGACAATGACCCAAAGCACAGCTCCAAACTATGCAAGAACTATTTAGGGAAGAAGTAGTCAGCTGGTATAATGGAGTGGCCAGCACAGTCACCAGATCTCAACCCTACTGAGCTGTTGTGGGAGCAGCTTGACAGTATGGTATGTAAGAATGCCCATCAAGCCAATCCAACTTGTGGGAGGTGCTACAGGAAGCATGGGGTGAAATCTCTTCAGATTACCTCAACAAATTGACAACTAGAATGCCAAAGGTCTGCAAGGCTGTAACTGCTGCAAATGGAGGATTCTTTGACGAAAGCAAAGTTTGAAGGACACATTTATTATTTCAATTAAAAATCATTATTTCTAACCTTGTCAATGACTATATTTCCTATTCAAAGTAATTTCATGTATGTTTTCCTGGAAAACAAGGACATTTCTAAGTGACCCCAAACTTTTGTACGGTAGTGTATATGCTCTGTTCACAAAGCAACATGGACTAAAATTCAGATCCCTACATTCAATCTGACTAATTTAAAGCAACTCTTTTTTCCTCTTACCAAGAAAAGCATTTCGAATCCTAACATACCTGAAACAAATGCAGTATGAATCACGGCAACTACTGAAATAGAAACACGTTGGTATGTAAATTAATCATTTGAGTTTTCTGTCCAAAGAATAATCCCCGAAAATTAGGAGAACTAATGTTCAACTCTTTAATTCACGAACAAGAGAAAACTTAAATTCTCCTTAAATGCCCTTTTAGACTTTGACAATAACTCCCAGGTAAAAAAAATCTAAAACATTCCATATAATGAGAGGAGAGGCAGAGTAAAGAATAATATTAAGCTAGTAGACAAAGTGCTTCTACAATGGCTGTACGTTTGAAATGCCCAAGCCAATCACATGCAGTTAATCTCATTATAATTGCTGAGAGGAACTCAATCAGCACAGAGTTTCACAGCGATTTTCCAACAAGGTACATTTAAACCCATGGTTAATTGGACCCGCAAACAGAGTAAAAAAGTGCGTGTGTGTGTACATGTGCGTGTGTGTGTGTGGTATGCTAGTCTGCACTCTCTCCTACTCCCTTCTCTCCTGTGAACAGTGGATTTACTGGTCAAAGCATCTTATCAGCGAGCTCAGGCCCCCTCCTTCTGCAGCCCCCAATCCATCACTTTTATTCTCTTATCATTTCATTTTTCCTCTTAGTCATTCCATTTTTGTGTGTGTGTGTGTGTGCAGGGAAGGAGGGAGTGGAGGAAGGGGGGGTAGCAAAACACTACTATTAGATGGTTCAAAAGGCTAGAGCTTTGTTCCAGTGAAGACAAGATGAATGTGCTGTCAGCAAATCATCCCAAAAAAGCACAGTAAACTCGACTTTTTGCAGTACCATTGTTCTTTTACTAGCTGTAGAAACAAAATCATGCTCTTGGGAACACAATGGAAAAGGTGCCTGTACCTTAATTGCTGCCAAGACCAAAATTAAATAAAATCAACTGCAACACCTATCCTGCCTCTAACTGGAAACTCAGCCAGTGTCCCCTGAATGTTGTACATTAGATCTCGCACCTTCAAGTGGATTTCTACTCAATACTTGGTGGAAGCACCTTTGGCACCAATTACAGCTGCAAGTCTGTTTGGGTACGTCTCAGCCAACTTTGCACACTGGCTTGGTGCCTAAGTACAGCAGTTTTTAAGTTTTTCCACAGATTCTCAATAATATTAAAGTCAGGACTTTGTCTGGGTCAGTCAAGGACATCCCATTTCTTATTCTTTAGCCACCCCAGCTTTGCCCAGCTTTGCCCTTGTGCTTTGGATCAATGTCCCGCTAAAAGATTAATTTTCACCCCAGTTTTAAGTATTTTGCAGACTGAAACAGATTTTCCTCTAGTATTTGTCCTTCAATACGTCAAACAAATTTTCTAGTCCCTGCTGAAGAGGGGGCATTCCCACAGCATGATGCTGCCACTACCATGCTTGACTGTAGGGATGGTGTTGACTGGGAGAAGTGCTGCACAAAAAATATCAGGTCTATCTGATATGCTGTCACTACCTGACATTTAGACCACAGAGTTCCAATTTGGTCTCATCAATTTTGCAGGAACACTTAGGTGCTTTTTTTACAAACTCCATGATGGCTTTGAGATGGCTTATTTTTAATAAAGTCTTTCCAACCTGCCACAGGCTAGTTTTGTTCAGGATATTGAAGACTGATGCATATTTTCTCTCATATCTGTCCCAAATCTGTAGCTCTTCCAAAGTTGTCACTGGCCTCTTCATGGCATCCCTGAACAGCTTCCTACTTTACCTTTCTGTTCAGCCTGATCTAGGCCTTGTCTGTGTGGTACACTACATCTTCCATTTCTTGATCATTGAGTAGGGTATGCTCACATTGATATTCAGAGACACAGATGTTTTTTGACCTGTGCTTTTCAATGACTTCATCCCGACTTGCTTTGAAAACGCCTTCAAAATTCACTACCTGACCAAGGAACAGCACAGAGACGGGTGTTCTGAAATCATAACATCCCTATTATTGCCCACAGAGGTCATTCAACTTATTATGCGACTTATTAAGGTCATTTTGTGCACCTCAATTAATTAAGGTTTGCCACAAAGGGTATGAATACTTATGCAGTCATGACTTTTCCATTTTTGTTTCATATTGATGATGCTCCATTTACTTCCGTTTGTTTTTTATTTGAATTTGTGGAGTAGGTTGTGTATATAACACATTTATTCCTATCGAATGTAATGAGCATCCCACAAGGATACTTTCCTGTGCCATGTGGGGACTGGTCATTTAAATTGTTCAAGTGGAAAGTGTTCAAAGCATACTGATCTATCACAGATCTTTTTAGGGGGTCTTGCAGTGAGGGAATAGTGACCCACAGCATATAGGATACACCTGCCATTTCAACTGTGAAATCATGTTCTTCAACATGCAGAACGTTCCTTGTGAAAAGAGAGAGAGAGGACGTGCGTTCCCCCTGTGACAGGCCCAATGCAGCAATCTGTTCCAACATTAATTAGACAACAGCTTCTTTTGCTTTGAAATTACATTATGGGAAGGGGGAGTGGCGCACGTAGTAAAGCAGCTAAAGTAAAGACTTTAAATCTGGGTTCCAGGAGAAATCTCTCCAGGAGGCAAACAGAGTCCATCAAAACACTGGCATACAGCATAGGGGAGTGACGGGTGGTAGGCATTTGTATTCCAAGGTTGTTTTACAAGGAGTCAATTAAAAGCAAGGTAAAAACAGATAGAGCATGCTTGATGCACACATCTCATTTGCTTTTAAAAATATGACAGCAAAGTAAACGTCGAAAGGGAGATCAAGTCTGTGATTGCACAAAGATTAATTTAAATACTAAACTAAATGTCATTAACATCAAAATCAGAGTGAGAATTATATTCAAAACACATATACCCAGGTCCATGTGCACACACAAATACCGTTGATTCTGGAGATTGTTAGATCTCAGCTGAAAATGTAAGGATATTTTTCTAAAATTAAGATTTACTAAAAACACACTGTGTAGCACAATTCCACTGAATTGAGCTGTAGGCAAAAAGGGCCGTTGATTTGTGTGAAGAGAAGAAGAAAAAACATTCATGGTTGGTTGAACTCTGATATCTTTAGTCAGTGTGAGGATAAAAACCTAGCTCTTCTCCTTTTGTTAGATTTTTTATTTTTTATGATAATTTTTCCCAGTGTTTTGCCATGCTTCAGTGTGATGTTCATCAGTTCATGGCATTTTTCCTGCTGATTATGTTATGAAGTCAACTCTGGTTGCTTGAATTAGTTCAAATGTCACTGAATCTCACACACTTGCTACATCCTATCCTCCAGGGAGCAATATACAGCTCTCCATGAGTCATACTGACCAGAACCACTATAGGCCTTCAGTCATTGGCAACATGACAAGCAATGACTATCCCTGCAGTAAACTTTACCAAGAGGAATGGAAGAATCTCCCATTTGCAGGCTTAAAAATGAATCTCCCTGCAATTAAATATATTTTTGCCTCAACTTTCCATTTATCAACACCTCAGATTATGTTTGCATATTCTCTAAAAATGTGTTTTCCTTTATGGGCAGCTGTAGCTTCCATGTTTTAGGGGGAGTCTACACTAAAGACCACATGGTATACAACCAAGATACCCAATCTATGGTGGCAGGCTGCCTTCCAGCAGCAATATCTGACGTCATTACAAAAGACGACAGGTGAAGCTGTAGGCATTAACATTGTGAAGACACTGCCCCCAATTAAATCCAGTAGAAATTCAAATGTCTATGAATATAACATAACAGAGATGCATTTAGGTATACTACCTCAATCCAAGCAAAGACCCAGTGGCACAAAGATTTATTTATGGTGTTGCACCAAAGTTTCTGGTTTCTTGGTCAAGAAGAAACCATTTCAAATAATCCAGCACTTAAATGATTATCCTTCTTAACATCCAGAAGTACTAGGAACAGAACATTACAAACTACTGCATTCCACTTGGAACTGTGATCTCACAGCCCTACTGAGAAAGGGCTAACAGAGAGTGGTTAGCAGAATCACACATGAAAACCAGGCAGGGCACCAGAGTTAATGTGGGACTCAGAAATAAGAATATTCAAATATGTTAGAATCTACATTATGTTAACCCCAAAGAACTTAATAACAGAAACCTTGAAGGAGACAAATTCATATAAGATGACTGCATTGATATAAAAAAGGTCTCAAAGGTTGGTTAAGACAAATTGCTGAATGCTAGCCACGTTGACTTCATCCAGAATCCTCCAAGGTTGTAACACAGTCACCCCAAGGGATAACTTCCAGACACTCCAAAAACTAAAGCCTAGAAGTTGGGACATGTATGGAAGCTAAGAAACAAACCATACGATTTAATTTATGTAACATAATTAACTTACTTTAATGTCCAGCTTTAGAAACATACTATCTAGAACTAGAAGCCAGTAGGGGAAATTAAGAGCAGGAGCATTCAAAATAGCTTCCACTACCTATCCACAATCATGGATGTCTGGAATAATCTATAGAGTCGAGATACTGAAGTTGACTCTCTGGGATCCTTCAATAAACTCCTACATGAGGTTCTAGGATTAATCAGCTCCCATCCACAACGGAAAAAAAGACCAGCTGCATGTACTTCATACAAAGCAGAGCCTGAAACTCCAGGTAAAAACTGTTTAAATTTCAAAAATGCTTTCCACTTCCAAGACTTATTGGAGACTTGGGATTGAGAGCTCTGATAACATTTTACTGTGGAGCTTTATTGAATTTTATTTTGTGGTAAAGTAATGCTGCAACTGCAGCTTGTCTTGGCTGCTGCATCCAAGCAGGGCTGTAATGAATGTTTAGCCAGCTGTAGTGTACAGCTCCTAATCACAAAATCGTTAGCCATTTGATATTTTGTCATTCAGGGTTTCTGAAGTCAGCATACACAACCATTGAGAAACTAGAATGTAGATTTCAGTCAAAGAAAAAAAGAAAACTAAACAGCTCAGGGGCAGAACAGAAGTGGAATTTGAAACATTGTACAGATTAGGGATTTCAAAGTATTGAGCATGTGAAAGCATCTCAGTTCTTCCCAAATTTAATTCCCTGCAATTGATGAGAAAAAGACCAAGTCAAAATAACTTGCGCAAACTAAGTTACCTACATGGAAGATGACGACATGCACAGAAAAATGCACTGTGATGCACATTTCATATTCTTTAATATGATCCAGTCCTCTTCACCGATTGGGTGAATATGTAAATTGGAAAACGGAAGGAGCACAAAGAGCTGGGATTATAACTACAGCCTTATTGCACACCTGCTGACACACAATCAGTCACCTGTCTAGCTCATAAACGTCCCCACGTGCACTGTAGCAGTTCCAGAGCTGCAAAGATGAAACATCAAGGAGTGCATTTGCATTTTGAATACCAGGAATAATGACATTCCAGAGGTGAGGAGATTTACAGTGATGGCAGAAAACATCTAAAATTAGGTTTTATTCAGGCCTGCAGAGAAGCCTGATTAATTAACATTGACAAGCAACTGATCTCTGCCTTTTTCCATAGCTATGTGCCTACCGCTCTCAGCAGCTACTGGCACCGCTTCTCCAGTAGGGTTTGGCCGTGGACACCGGGCATGACTTCTATAAAGCCTTGGCAGGGAGCAGCACTGCTGAAAAAGCTCCAGATAATTAGACCGATAAGATGGCAGTCAGGCAGCGGCCACTTCATAACTGAATTGTAACCAATGAAAACCTCTTCAGTTTTCCCAGGAACGGTGCTTTCTCTAAAGGTCACCGTGATGGCTGAATTTATTATCATCCTTTACACATGTGCCTGCCCCTGTGTGCAGAACATCTCACCTTTTCACAAGTGTTTTTGTAGCCAGTTGATTAATTGCATCTACATATTGGCCACTGTATGGACTATTGGACTTCAATTTAGATAATTCTGGAGGAAATTTATTAGCAGCTCGATATCTCTCCCCCCTACCAACCAGCGTTATTACTCATAGGAAGCTTTAGAGCCACAGAAGGCTAATAAAACCACACCATTGATTTTACTTCTGGTATCCTTATATAGATCCAGGATTTGAATCATCCCGCTCTCGCCAGGGGCTATGACAGGAATTTAACATATTACTCAACCGGTAATTGCTGTGTGAAATTGCCAAGGGCTAGGATTGAAGATATCTTTTAAATATCTTTAAAGAGGAGAAACAAAGGACAATTGCAGGGCCTTTTATTGTTTTTCCAAATACTGCTTCTGCAAAAAAGAGCTAAATTAACCCAATTCTCCCTAGCTTCTTGGTTAACATGCATCAATGTTAATGACCAGTAATGCCGAAATTAAAACAATGAGATTAAGAGAACTATATACACACACACACTATATAAAGGACTTAGAAATCCAGAATAAACTCCATTATATATTTTACTGGATTATGATAAAACGCATTACATTTAGAAACATCAATCCTACAAATGGTCTCTTTGGTGAAAAGCAAATGCGTAGTATGAGAAAATGCCATTACCAAATTTACTTTAGCACTGTTCGTATTTAATGGTTGGGTGCTCCAGTTTCTGAATGCATTTGTTTCTGTTATGAAGGCCTGTGCCGGTCTCCACTGCTAGCAGTTTAGTGGTCTGCTGCATGCTCGGCGTTGCTCAGGTTAAGGAAAAATAAGCACAAGTCAAACTGATCTCATTGCCAAAGGGCGTTGGAGATTGGCTTCAATTCACATCAGTCTTTAGGCCATGCAGCTGTGTGGTTAATAAGCAAGAATGTACAGTGGTACAAAGGCAGTCTCTGGGGTTTTGAGAAGATCAGGAACGTGATCTATAATCACTTGACTTTCTAGAACTGTACTTCCAACTCTGTGAACTTCAACAAAATAAGTAATGCATTCAGGCACAGATATCTACACAGCAGAGGAAAGTGGGCCACATGAATAGCAGTTAAGAACAGTCTATATGTACCTCTAACTGCTGACTAATAACCTATAAAAGCATTACAATTGTAGTTGTAACAATTGTAAATGAAGACATATTGGACTCTTTTAGGAAAGCCGAGCAAAACTGAGGGCATTCAAAAGGCAGACAGTTTAACGGATTTATTCATTTATCCATTAGTTAATTGGAGAATGTTTAAAATTCAATCCCATCTTCTTCAGAGCATAGAATATAACAGATTATAATACATTTACATGAATAGAGGTTAATAACCACATTCACATATATTCATTAAAGCATTAAGCTGTTCTTTTCCTATCACACACTAGAGAAGCTACAGTACTCAAGACATTTATTCGGAGCACTGTCAATAGAGATATCCCCAAAACAGCTTCAGAAAACTCTAAAATCAATAGCGGTTTACTGTGAGGCTTCTATCAAAACACAGAACAAGACAGACAGGCAAGATGAGAATTTACCAAAACTAAGATTTAAAGAAAAAAAAGTCCCCCCGTTTTAAAGTGATTTGTGCTGTTAAACTGGGTGGATTTAAAGCTCCACTTCTGTTTTATAGTAGGCAGAGAAGTTATCTTGTATCTGCTGATTACAAACAGACCTTGAGCATCACAGTAGGTTCAGTATAATCTGTATTCTAACCTTTCACCCTTGGTTTGAATCGGTCTGTATTCCTGACTGAACTGCAGGTTGAGCTGTACAGATCACTTGATGCAACTGGTTGCACCTCTTATCCACCAAATGTAATGTTTCATATTTGTTCCCAGGTCTACAAAAATAGTTGAAGAATGTAAAGTAAATCACCAACAATCTGTGAATCTCTCATGGATTGTTTATACGTTTTTAAGACCACCTACAGTTACAAGGGAAATAAAAAAATGTTTTTAGATGGACTCCTCCCTTTACTACACAATCAACGCAGAGTTTTACACTAACACACACACAAACACACAGCTGCCCTCCTCTCAGTCTTCTGCACTACCGCACCCTAAAACACAGTTTAATTCTGGACTATAACAGGATGCATTTTAAACTGCAATCCATTATTTAGAGCTTCAATCCTGTATGTTTATGTCATTTTAATGCTATTCACTGCTGTTACCCCATTCTCCGTCAAGGTAAGGAGTCCTCAAGCTTCCTTTTGAAAACCAAGCTTGCTAACAATCTCCTTCACAATCAAATTCGGTGGTATAGAGCTAATTAATGCTTCCAATTATATTTTCCCAACAAAGGCTGTAAATAACGGAAGGATTTATAATAAGCACAGTAATCTGTAATGGTCACTGATATTCAAGAAGTCAAGAGAAACCCTTGAAATGAGTCCATTCTCGAATATACTTTGCATGTTAGCTCAGATTATCGGACGTTGTATGTTATCAAATGAACGCATGTGTTACTCAGACACTTGGCCTGGCAGGGTGTCAATGCATAAGAGCTCCACTGTCTCGTGAATGTGCTGTGAAAGGTTTTTTGTACCGCGCTTAATATGTTTAAACATGTTCCCTGTCTGAGCTATTGCTTTTCCAAGACATCACTGTCACCAGCTCATCTAAATCGGGGGAGACGCGTCAGAGGGTGAGGAGAAGGTGAAGGAAGGGAAGTTGAGGAGGGAGACGGAGGGAGAACAGGAAAGGGTCGCTGTCACTTAGGAGCAATAAGACTCTTTCATGAAACCTAATCTCCTGTATAAATTATAAAGGGAAACTATTAAGAGAATCTTGAATGAGTTATCATACACCAAAGAAGAAAAAAAAATATCTGACACATTTGATTAATACTATAATTTTCATCTTCTAGAAGGAAGCACTATAACATAGTCAGACAATGAGACCGACACATACACAGTGCAATAAGGAAGTGCCAGAGCACACATCCAGCCAGCCCTCCTCTCATTGGCCCTCACAAAGCTACTTCAATCCACACTAATAACTTTGACCTTGGATGACAAACACCTGAGCGAGATTTTCAATAAAGCGGGGTTTCAGTCGCCATTATCTGTGCTGATTATTACTGCTTCTGTTGACGCTGGGGCCAGGGATTAAGGAGAGAGTGTGGCAAAGGATGGATGTGTCAAATGCCATTAAGTGGGGCGCACCGGATAAGATTTCAAGGTCAGTTTTTATGACTTGAAAATGTTATTTTATTTCGCAGATTTGATTTCAGGCAGAGTGCTGGATTGCAGGAAAAAGACCCTTTGGCTTTACTTAACCCCCACATACTCTACATACCAGCCCCGCAATTCGAGATTCCTGGGGAGAACCTGTGGATGTAACTATTCAATCCGCTCTTTGAATGTGATCGGTATTGACTGCAGCACGGCTGTTGAAAGATGGCTGTCAGGTGTGTTTAGGCTGCGCCACTCAATGGAGAAGGAGGCCACGAGCGAGAGCAGCTGTGTCGCCGCTTCTCATTCGAGATCCCTCTGAATGAGAACCCAGACGTCAATGTTTCTCTCTTTGTGTGGCATCTGCGTCGCGCGCACACCCTCCCGCCCTGCTCACACTGAATTTTCCATCACAGCCATAATTCCTGGTGCCATGTGCGCAACAAACAAACATTTACGCTTGCCGCAAATTACTCACACCATATTAATTACGATCAATTGAACGTACTGAGCCCTACAAGATGGGTGAATGCAGCACACAAAGGTGGATTGCGATAACTTGGCGGGCTTTTTGATCACCTGTTTGTTTAATCACATTTCAGGATTCACTAATACTTAATTTTGATATTAATTAAACCAATCGATATGCTGCCGTGTTGGAATCATGTGGGCGTCCCCTCTTTCATTTCGTATTCACAGATGATTCACATTTAGAACGGATACATTATGAACACTAACTGTTCCGATACATTACAGAAACACAACACCAAAGCAATGGTTTAAGACTTTCCAGGGGCAAAAAACAAGGAGGCTTAGCCTATAGAGCCAAAAACACAACTCTACATAAAATAAGATTACATTACATTAATATTGTGCATTTGACATATTTTATTTAAAAATATGATCCCAAGAAGCTAGTGTCAGATTCAAGTTTTTTTTTATCCCATGGAGACAGCTGATTCAGTCCTCACCAGTAAACCCAGTTTCTTCACAAGACTCAAGGATTTTTCATAGGTTTAAAAATAACCCATGAGCATGAAGAAGAAAACAAACACAGACTACACAGACTTGCAAAATAAATCGCTCTCATTAGTTGTAGTACTAGTGGAAGCAGCAGTACAAGCAGTAACAGCAGTGCTGGCAATAGTAGTGATAGTTGTGGTGGGAGTATTTTTCTCCAACTATTTTTATATTGTAAATTAAAGCACAGTTAATGACAATTAGAAAAAACACCAGTAATTGAAAAAAAACTGCAGTAAGAGTCACTCGTGGCAACTCCTATTGAGGCCTGTTGCTATGTAAACGTATTCTCCACGATGAATTTCAGTTGAGAATATGAGCGCCGATGTCAGAATACCTGAACACCTCCATTTGAACTCGAGAATCACAGACAGGAGACTAAATTAAGCAAATCGGATCAGTTCTTAAGCTATTTTACCTGCCTATCGTTAAAAGCTTAAGAAATGGAAGAGATAGTGATTGTGAATAACTTATGAGCAAGAAATATGAAGACAGAAGCCGCTGTAATGTAGCCTTGATGTAATAATAGGATTTTAACCAGGGACTAAATTACAGGCATATCTGGTTTATCAGTAATACTGCAGAATGTATTTTTCCTCAAACCATAGGGTTCATAGAGAAGATTACACAAATATTTCTAAACCAGAATCTGACTTTTTTCACATCACGTCAGTGTCTAAGGAAGGATTTGTTCGTCTCCAGTTAAATGGGATAAAAGGAATAATTTTTAAATCACAAACAATAAGCCATGTAATGTTTTTTTTTCTCTATAGACTGTGAGTAGTATGGTCACATTAAAAAGTGAATGTCTTAATTGGCCAGAGGGACTGAGACATTAAGTGTGTAAAGTGAATCCTGTTGAATTAAGGTTTGAATAACTTAACTGACTATCTCTGTGGAAGAAAGATATGGTCTTATAATCAATTTAAATACATATTCTCCCTGCATTGAGGTGTATAACCAGACCCCCTTTCCCCTCACGTCCATTCCTCACTAAACAAAGGCACAACATCTTCCCTTGCTCTTCAGTAAGCTACTCTGTATTCCAGCAGCACACACACAGCTCTACAAATCAGCACTCAACACCAAGACAACACCCTCCCTCAACACAACCCAGGAGCCCAGCACAGGGAAGGGAAAGAGACTCTTCCATCTTCTGCTTTCCCCGTCTCCCTATCTATAGGTCCTTCTAGCAGGTCATACCTTGGCAAAGGACAGGCATAAAGCTTCAATAACATCACAAATCTTAGCAGATGGCCATGGCACCTCGCGTTTCCTCCTTTCACTCCTTGCCAGTATTCCCTCCCATAAAGCTGGAACCAAAGTTATTCACTATTTTCCATCCCCTACCTAATGCAGCAGGGTCTATTAATAACAAAAAGGAACTGATATATATTTGCTACATTGCTTAAACAAAATCGTGCTTGCGCATTGTGTTTGAGAAGCTTACAATGATTCACATACAATTTAAGCGCACACCCAAAAAATCACAGGCAAAGGAAAATAATATTTGGGAACAAACCGTCTTGATTAAACAGTCAGAAGCTCGTTAATACCTGAACTGGGTGATTTTTCATTTCTCTGCATCATCTTCACAAGAACCAAATGTAAAGATGTTTTCATGTGCTTGAATTAATTTCAACAGCTCAGAAACTGTTAACACACAGGTAGATAAACAAAATCCAGAGACTGCAAATGAAGGGCAATATAAATCTAGCTGTTGATAGCTTCAGTGTTGAACAATACCTTTATCTAAATATACAATATTAATAGGGCTGTCATATACTCTTAATATTAAACTAAAACACTAATAAAAGCCCAGTGAGAAGGTACTTGCATACCAGGGAGCTCTTGTCATGGTCCTGACCTTAATTCACACAATCCCAGCTCACAAAATCTGAACACACACACCTGCAGCACTCCAGATAATGAGCATTCAAACATGAATATTACTCGCATAAAACAGCAGAGGAAAAATAAATAAAAATGTAATTAACCACTTCCTACAGTGAGCAGAAGGAGCTTGCAAATCACAGACCTGCAGTTCTACGTCCAGATTCCTTTGAGGCCTGTTAAAGTAAGTGAGTCTTCTGGACAAATCTGGAGCAGGGTTGTCACTTCACTAGAAGATGGGCACAGAAGGGCCCTGCAGGAAAGTGTCTGGGAGGTGGGGGGTTACTGACCTACTCAAATCTTTTCTGACTAGCCTCCCTGCTTCAACCATTCACCCCCTTCAACTTCTAAAACAGTCCTTGTTTTTGCCTCATTTCTCGTGTGCTACTCTTCAGTTTCACACTCTGCACTGGATTATATCGCTGCCATTATAAGATTCAATGCCAGACTCTGGTCTCTCCAATGTGTCCCCTCTCACCCACTCATCTTCTGTGGGTTAATACCTCACGTCTCCCTCAGGATTGAAGCTGCTCGGCCTCCCGCTTTCCCCTCTATTGCTACACAGTGCTAGAATGAGCTGTGCATGAGCCGTATGACCACACAGTGTCTCCCCCCAGGTCAAAACATCCTTAATCTGTGAAGATCACACCTCTAAAGTCAATTATTTTGTAATTATTAAGAAATGAAAAACTGAAATGCAGCTTTAAAAACAACTCTCACAAAACCATTTCTGAACAACAAATTATTATAGCTCTTTAAAAGAATTATGTTTATTCTCAGTATGAGTATTAGTGACTTTTTTACATCCATTCACATTAAACTATGTTGAGGTCTAGTGGCAGATTAACTCAACACTGTGAGATACTGTAATTGGCTGTGGCTCCATCTGCACAGTGGAGCTCTGCGGTATTGTTGTTTGTTTCCTACACTGCAACCCACTCACTCTCCCATTGGACAAAAAGCTTTCACTGCAACAGAAAAAACAAGAACAACAACAACAACAAAAACATTTCTACTGTTTTACCTCCCAATTTAAACCCAAGCTACTCTCTCAATATGAAAATAATATATATATAACTAGAGATTTAATTTAAGTATATAATTCCCAGACTTGCCAAACTAGAAGTTACAAAAGCAAAAATACTATATTTTAAATTAAGGGCAAGGGCATTAAGGGAAACACTGTGTCTTGCTTCCCAACATATATATTTTTCAGTGCAGATCATTTTTTTCATTACACCCTGTGCTGGTTTGACAATGAATTGTAGACACTCAGTACACAGAGACCTCATTTAATCCTTAAAATGGCCTCATTCAATGTTAATAAGGAACATGCCAGGGAGATTAATTCATTTTACATGATCTAGAGCAACACTTTAAAAAGGCAAATTAAAGAATTTTGGCTGGGTTTCTTCAATCTCTCCAGCACTTTGCCTCCCTCCCCGGTCCCCGAGCAGCACGCCTCACTGCTTCTATTCCACTGCCTCAGATCCAATCATGGACTCTCAAGATCTTGGTTTTCTCCTAGTCCTGCAGCTGTGCACGCTATTTCACACCAGTCCCCACTCCCCCAGTAACTCCACGGAGGCAGAACCCCCCTTTCACACTGAGAGAAACTTCTGCAGGGTTTCCAGGTTTGCAGCCTTACATATTAGATTGCCCCGCTACAGCTGCTGTGTTCAAACGGCTACATTGTCAGCATGTCTCTTAGTTCATCGGCCGAAAACCCGAGGCCACGTTGTTACATATTCTCTTTCTCCATCCCACTTCCTCCAGATCAAGCCACAGATCTACCCCTCCCTCAGATTAAAGTCACTGAATCTCTGACTCTAGATCTCTTCCCATCCCTCAGTGTGAAGCCTGTTTGGTCACCCTCTAAGCACATAAACCACCAGGTGATTCAGATTGCTGGTCTCTGGACTCTAATCAAGGCCGGCTGCTACCCTGGCAGGGAGGCAGGTAGTGAGTGTCACTGTCAGCCAGTTAATCCCAGGAATGTAATTTGCATGTCTGTGAGGGTATGAGCCTGGGTGAAATTATAGATGAGTGTTTATCCTAACGGCAGACTGCCACACGCTTCCTCGCTCTGATTGAGACAGAAAGAGCGTCTCTCCTTCTCTCCCTCCCGCTCTCCCTCTCTCTCCTGCTCCCTCTCTCCCTCCCTCTCTGCTGGTAATGCAATATTAATGTGGCAATGCTAGAGGATTGGGAAGAGGTGATTAATGTGTGTCATTCATGTCTCAGGAACACAAGCAGCCTATAATTAGTGAGGTGCTTCTAACGAGGCGTCAACAGCGCTCCAAACACATGGGCTGCTATCAGCAGAGGCGAGCTGTGGAACAGTTGGACGTGTGCCTCGGTGATAAACACTCTGCCCAGCACACACAGAAACAGACACGCACACGCACACATGCACACGCACACGCACACATGCACACGCACACGCGAACGCACACACACAGACAAGCACTCTCCAAAACATGCTGGCTGCGGCCAATTCTCTGAGGAGATAACCAAGATGCATTTCAACACAATTAAACATTTGTGGAATTCTACCGCTGGTTCAGTAACAACCCTACATGATAGATAGATATATAAAGAGAGAGACAGAGAGAGAGATTTTTTTTTTACTTCAACAAAATAATCCAGCGTTAAATTATTATTGATTTCACAGCTTCTGTGGGCGGGAAGGTGCTATCATGTTGGCTATTTGGCACAGCACATCTATAGCACAGCTCCTATAAAACACGCTCCCTCAAGTCAGTCCGAACGAACACAGATAAACACACTTACTCTGTGACTGACACCTTTTTATGAAACATAATGTGGAGCAGATTGGTGGCACGCCCTGATGTTGCCCTCTCGACTGCAATATGATCACCTCTGGGCACGTGTCCATTTAGTACAACTGGGGCCTGATGCAATATGTGTGCAATGTGAGATAAGATTGTGGGCAAACTGCAAAACTACTGTAGAAATGTACGGGGTTAAACTTTCATACAGGTTAATGCTTTCGGGTCTTTCAATTATGATATTTTCCAACCTGTCAGAGAACTGTTATTCTTTATGTCCTCATAATAAGTTCATATGCCCTCTTCATCATGAATGTAATATACATCTACCACTTGGACCTTTGTATTTAACAAGAGATAAAGGAACATAGATAGACGAGTGGCTAAAAACCCATTGCATTCATTTTACTTTAGATCTTTTAAGTGTCTCCTGGCAAATTGGAGTCAAACGCTTGATTAATACAGCTCCATATCTCACGATCTCGACAAAACCAATTTTAAACGTGGAAATCCTGCTCTGATTTATCTCGTTAATTTGACATATCCAATTTGAAAAGTCAGAATCCGGCAGATAATTTATCCCGCGATCGCAGCAACACGTGAAATGTTGAACTCCAGCAATCGTTTATCTCGCCATCCCGACACATCCTTGCATGTTCTCTTCATGACCCTATTGAGACACCATACACAAGTGCCTCAAAAGCTGGAGAAGTCTTATCACAGGCCTAGCTAGCCCCTATTTTTATCAGCACCATTGCATTGGCTGCGATAATGTGCAGATCATTTATATATTTTAAATTTGTTATTATAGTCTCCAGTATCCCTTCTCTTTCAGTGTAATTCCACACCTTTTGATGCAATGCATCTCATCTAAGGGAGTCACACAGGGTATAACACATCTGTTTCGAGTCCCTCCTTTCCTCAGAGGGTCTCAGTGAAACCGTGTTATATGGGTTTTTAGTGCTGGATTGGCCACTGATTACGTTAGCAGTAATGAGTAAAAAGGTTTAGCGTTACAGATGTGATGCACTGACAGCTTCACAGTCAAGGTGTTTGAAATATCATTTTTCATCATGGGCAAGCCGTTGCCAAAGAGAAAAATAATAATAAAAATCAATAATTGTAATAATAATAACAATAACAACAACAAGAAATTACTGGGGAGATAGTGGTATGGTATGCTCTATGCTACTATAAATCAAAATTTAAGTTATTGTTTGTAGTCTACCTGCAAAAAGGCAGTCCTTACTGCGGATGGAAACAGCAACTAAAGCTAACAGAGCTGAAAAATGTAGAGAGTTGAACATGTAGTTTTAAATTGAATTAACAAGCAAAAAGTAAGAGCAGCATTAATAATATGAATACACCTGAATGGCAGTCAGTTGGAGCAAGTGTCATCTCGTCTCGTTCACAAACTGTGCTCCCCCAACTATGGAAGCATTTTCGGTTAACCAATAAGAATTCAAGATACCAGAAATAATTATACTCACATACATGAATTTGCTTGATCCTGTCTATACTAAATGATTATTATTTATTTCTCAGCAGACACCCTTACCCTGGGAGAAACATCAATTCTCATAGTTTAAAAATATATACAAAAACACCGCACATAACGTCTGATTGTTCAGACAAATAGGACCCAGCGCACAGATCCATGCACAGCATAGTGCTTGCCCAGTGTAAAACACAGAACAGACACGTGGGTGATTAATTTTGGGAACAACATTAAATTCTGAATTAAATAAACACGACATTTACAAGCATTCCAGGATGATAATTGATTACTTCTACACATCACATGATATAAATACAATTGCAACCATGCAGGTGTATGTTCACTGACAATTACACAGGAATGTCCGATATGAGACACTACTTCTTGTCTTTCTTGGTCATTAGTGGGAGAAACTGAGACTTTCTGAATACAATTTGCTTTGCTAGTACTACATTTCATTTCAGAGGGAATACAATTGCATTGAATTGCTTAATGACATTCGCTAACTGGACTTGTCTTTCTTTTGTTATTTTCATCCATCACCGGCCATCGTCTGCGCTGAACTGCTGAGTCTATTATGATTGTAATGATGATTACCATTACCACGAACACTTCTACTACTGCCGCTATTATTCACTTCCTGGTTCTGCTTTGGCTGCACTGCTATTTTGGGCCACTGAATTGGGAGCTGTGGATTTCCTTTTTAAGCCAACAAGCCCGGGATAAAGAGGGAGGCCACTGTGTGAAACATTTTCCAGGAGGCGGGGAAGTCAGGATGCTGGTACTTCTATCTATCTGGCAGCACCTGAGCTATGAGAGACAGCAGGAATTTATATGATTTAATAATAGCAGAAAATTGGATACTAACTAGAAACTCAGTGAGGTTAGTTGAATCTCTTTGTAGCCAACTACAGGCTTTCACATCTACCAGGCCAGTGCAAAGGACTGCAATCTTGTATCGGTCATCGTGCATTACGACCTGTCACACCATCCAGCGTTGGCAACATGCCACGCAAACCGTCCCCATGCCACCCCAACTGCCCCTTTCCTGGCCGATTTTTAGAAAGCCGCTTCGCAATGGTGACACTGTGCAGCTGCAGTGCATTTGGTTGCCTACAGATGTTCATCGCACAGAATGTTTTTGTTCAGCTATGAAATCAAATAAAAGGGATTTGCTTTTGGGCATGCATGTGAGGTCTAATTTGCATATTGTTCAGGTCCGTGAAAAACAAACGTTATTTTACCTCACCGAGAAGAGAGGGACAGCAAATACCTGATTTAGCCTAGAGCAACAGTACAATAAATCTATAAATGCCTCTAGTGGATTTAACTTGCAATTTTCCTGCCATTCCGCTAAACCCAGGAAAACACTTGAAACATTCGTGGAGCAAAGAGCTGGGCTCAGAAATAATTTAGCATAACATTTACATAAAAGACAAACTACATGACAAACTAAGCATTAATGACATGCAAACTCGAGCAATCTGCAATAGAGAACAGTTATACAGTAATTTTTCTGTGTACAGATCTTTTACCCAGCCTGGCGTGTCTATAATCCCAAGTCAGAAAGAATGAATGCGATACAAAAATGAGTTTCCTTAAAATCAATACTGTGGCCATTACACATAAGTAATACTAAAAAAAAACGCTGATACAATACATTCAAAGATCGGGGTGAGTGGCTTTATTGGCATGTGCCTCCAGCAGGCTTCAGTGGGCCCAGAACACAGCTCCTGGCTCCTCGGGTCAACGTGCATTAGTATTTGGTGTGCATTGGTCATTCAGCCAAACCCGCAGTTGTATCTGTGAGAGCAAGGTTCACTGTCCAAGCCCTGAGCTTTAATGCATTGGCTGGCAGTGTGAAATGAAGCCAGTGTTGTGACTGCGTGCAGCTCAGAGACCCGTGCATGCTAACGTCAACTGCCCTGCCTTAGCACAAGACAGCACAGTGGAGAGATGAGTTGAAAGTAACTGGTAAGGGAGGACACCACTGGTGATCTCAAAGGTAAGAACAAGTTCACACACACCTAGCTGGAGGTGTAGCTCTAGTAGTATTTGGTAGAGGACTAATATTGTCCTTCAGGATGGTTCCTATGCTTGTCAACTATGCAAGTGTAAGCTGTGTGTAGCTGGATTCTTAATGGAACAAGATACGCAGCTTAGGGGGAGAAATCAGAGCCACCTTGTTTTAATTAAAATGAAACAGAATCAAAGGTTTTTTTCCTGCCACGTAGCTATCTGATTGTGTGCTTTTTAGCATTCCTACCCGCCGATCTCTCCTCCGTGATAACATTTTACGAGCGGCAACTCTAGCTGTAGTTTCACTCCTTCCTTTCAGTAACAGCCTTCTGAAATATGTTAATATTTCCCAGCTCTTGCGAGATGCTGAGGGAGTCTAATGAAAAAGCTGGTGCTTATTGTTTCAGAGTAAGAATTTTAATAAAGACACAATTCATCACCATAATGGAAGCATGCCGTCCTGCAGCTGTGATTTTTTTCTTGGGGTGGGGGGGTCTGTTTTTATTCTGTTCAATGGTTACAATTATTCTGCTCATTGAAAAAGGCTTGTGCCGCTTTGCTCTGTTAAAGAACACTCCTGTTTTTTTTAATCATTGATTGTTTTTGCTTTCATTTTTTTTCTTTATTAGAGAGGGTAGAAAAATCTTAATGGCAGAATGTAGCCCTGCATGATGAATGGACTGTTTAACATCTTAAAATACCTTCAGAATCCATGACTGCAGGGACACTCTGCAGAATTATTAGCGCTGTCTTTCCTCATACTGCAAAACGGAGGAATTATCATACTATTGCAGCAGCTGGGGAATTTGCTTTGCCAGGATTTTAAATATAGTTCCCTAGTGTCACATGCAGACTGCAGCATTTCCCTCACTTTCCTTCAATCTCTCCTCGGTTTGAACGTGTCATGATCTTCTCGGCTTTTAGAGAACGGACTGTGTGTTGTCAGCAGAAGCCTGCATCCGTCTGTGGTAGGGGAAGTGTACCATAACAGATCCAAGAAGCAAGATCTCCTCCTCGTCTTATTCCCTGAAAGCGCCCGGCGGCGATCATGACAGCTGATACTAATTAAACACAAAGAAATGTGTCGGTCGCCACAAAAGACGACATCGCAATCTGACAATTAAGTGCACTTAGTCATGAAACGATTGTATTTGTAAAAATGATAGGCTTGAGGAGGGAAAAAAATAAGAAAAACAAAAAAAATGCAGTGGTGCTTTAAAAAATAAATAAAAGCATGCCTGTGGTCTCTGATCAGTGTTTTGAAGTGCGTTTCTGGGAGGACCCCCAGTAGTGCAAGAGTGTAGTTGCTTCCCATGTCTCTTTCCACTGCCTGCCACCCGTGGTCCTGCAGAGCCTCTGTTCAGCAGGCTTTATACGTTTTTCTGACATCATCCATTTATAAATACTTGTAAACCTCTAATTGTGCATACATAGGTGTTTTGCTAATTTCAATCATTTAGGGATTATTTCTGAACATACAACAGAATACCCTTCATCCCACAGGGGAAGCAACTGCCTGAACAGGAGACTTCCTGACCTGATCAATAGCTAATCAATTCTTGGTCTTGAGGATTTAAAGGTGACCTACAGATCTGGAATGGGTCTCTCTGCTACCAAGGCTGGACATCACAGGTCCGTCAATATCCTGAGGTTCAGAGATGATGTAATAGTGTTTACTAGTAGCTCACAAAGGAAGTCTTCATTGCAGCGGGAGAGGGAATATCCTGAGGTCGAATTAGTGTAATCCTTAAAAAGGTTTTCCAAAACCTGGTCTTTTGGACACTCAAGTATCCTCTCGTTAGTATCCCAGTTCAAACTCTTCATTAATTAATTAAACCCCTGAATGAACAATGTGCTCAATTCGTTTTTATCTCTTAAGTGTTGATTCTGTTATTCATTCTAAGTGGCTGAATGCAACTTAAACAATGGAGGAAGAGCTTGAAGCAACTTCCACAAAGTCTAATTAAGCAAAACATGGGCCAATTAAGTAAAAGAGAATTTGGAGAGAACGGAGTTCATACAAAGATTGCATCATGTGTGCATTAACAGAAGCCAATGCAGGGGAGATATTGGCCTGCAGTTCTTACACATCCACTGCTGCTCCTTGGAAATGTAATTGACTGTTGCTGGCTTCAATGATGTAATTAAGGAGCTGCTTGAGTTCACAATGTATTGGATTGGCTAGAGGCTGAGGAATTGTGAGCTGGACAATAATACCAGAGACCACTATATTCACATGTGAGCTATAGCAAAATGGTGAGATTTGGGTCAAGTGTCCCCCCACGCAAAAAAGGTACATAGTAATTAAAAAGACTGTCAAAGGCAAACCTAAAGCTCTGACTATGCTATACAGAGTGAGGGCTTATTGGTGTGACTGACTGAAATCAGCACAGCTCTTTCTGTCTGGAGTCGATGGAGTACGGTACCACTGCACCAAGCAGGTGGCATTCAAAGGAACAGGCTCCTGTGATTAAGCACTATGAGACAACGTTATCCGCAATTGCCAGGAGCGGTTTAATGGAGTAGAGTGAGGAATACGTGAAATCAAAATTAATCTAATTCTTGTCTTTGCATATCTCACAGAGGAGACAAAGAAATCATAACAGATTTTCCACAGGGCTGAGACTGCTGGGATGGGAAGACTGACTCAAATTACTTTATTTTTCCCCCTCTGGGCTTTCCAATTCTTGGGCAAATAACTGTTAGTTGTTCCTTATTAAAGATGCCAACAAACACACAAAATGTCCCTGAATATGTATGGCAAGCAGTAGTTTCATTAATGGGCACAAGCTGGCACATATCGGAAAAGATGAGTGGCTTACCCAGGGAAACAGCTGCCCTGGCTGTACACTGTGAGAAACCGTTCTGTCCCAAACAGTTCATATTTCATGCAGTAGTATTCAGTATATTAGATGAGACTCATAAAACTCTCAAAACTACACATTTTTCACTCACACCCAACAATCAATAAGAAGGGCTTGAATTTACTGATGCCATTCTGCAGACAAAATAGGTGCCTTGGTCTATGACATTATGCTTCATACTGTGTTGTCTGATAAAGCATGTAAAAGTGCTACCGAAATAAACAACAAAAAAAGACCCCCCTCTAGGCCTTAGTGTTTAGGGAGTTGTTGGTTTCTATTTTTCTCGTGCCGTCAAATTTCGTTTGACTTTATATAGTGCAACCCCTGTTATGTAATATAATGGAGCATTTTTAAAACATAAACTTGAAAATACAGATCGTTACTTGAGGCAAGTTGGCATTAGGATCAGCTCCCTCAGCCTAAGGACATGTGTGCTCTGGTAATGTTGAGCTTTTACCATGGTTTACACTCATTTGCCAGGTTTTAAATCAATCTTTCCTGTGATTTCACTTCTCTTTTCTTCACTGTGCATCACAGACGTGTCAAATGTGCATATTGACCAAGCTAAACTACCAGAATCTCCTGGTCTACCCTGGGTCACAGTGATTGGCTGCTCAAGATTACACCAGAAAGAGATAATTGTGGCTTCTTTTTCAATTTCATTCCTATGCATGATGTTATTTCACAATGGATCCCATTCTTCCTTCTGTTCCTGACTTGTACTCAAGCCCAGCTGCGTGCAGACATAAGCAACATAAGGTATCAAAGCAGGAATAATTAGGGAGCATCTAGAGGTATTAGAGTATAAAAAGCAAGTGTAAGGCCAGGGTTATGTACAGAATTCCAATGTTTGTGAATCGGGCCTGGTGTGGATTGACATTCTGCCTTTAGCTCGTGCCGCTCCTTTTGTTTGTGTAGATGCAGCCCAACACCAGTTGACCTGTCGTTGGTGATGGGAATGGGGCCGAACACAGATGAGAACCACCATTTGCAGATTTGCCATATGAGGACCTGAGAGAATATTCTGCATTGAGTCATCTAGGGCTAGACCAAATAAAAACGTTGACCTACCTATGAATCGCAAAGTGCAAATCTGTACCCTATCATGGTTTCCTCCATTAGCCACTTTATATTATTTATAAATCCAAATGCAACTTTAGGTGGGTCAAAGTTTTGAAAAAGTCCCAATGATGTCAATGGGATATTCTGCTTAAACAGAGTGCAGTACTACTTCTTTATCAAGCATTCTATAAGGGTTCTCTGTTAAGGGCTCTCATGTGAAGAAAAAAAATAATTAGTTGGCTAATCATGTCATTTACCATTTTATGAGAAGAACCTGTAGGGTCTTGATCACAAGTGAAGCCTGCAATTTATTTTTCTTTCAAGCCTGTCAAGAAGTTCAACACTCAACTGATGTGTTAATGCAGGGCTTCACAAACTATTCCTCAGTCACCCCACTCATGATTTTTTGTTACCCTGAAGTAGTGCAGCAGTATAAAATGGTCATTGGACATTTAAGACACTTTTTTTTAATCTGTTTGATTACTCAATGTTGCTGGTTCCCCTGGTGCTGGACAATGATTGAGAAAAGGCTGTGAAATCAACTTCCCTACAGTAATTCCAGGTGACACATCAGACACCGAATGCAAAACAGTCATTCTTTGACTGTTCTTTTCATCCTTTTTCTCACGGCAAAACTACAATCTGCTGTTCAGAGGCACTGTCAACATGAAGGGGATTTCAGCAGAGATCTTTAGCAATACTAACAGGGAGAGGCTGGTAACAAGCTTTCAAATGTCTGTCAGCGCCAACAATAAAGACAGATGTAAAATCCTGCCTTTCCACGGGAACATTCTTTTTGTAGTATTTAAGAATGGCATTTATTTATTTATCTGGGTATTTGATTAAGTGTTGGGAGGCGTGGAGGAGCAGATCTGATGTCTGGTGATAGAGCCGAGTGAAAACGAGCGTTGCTCAAGCTTGTTTACAGTGCCGTGTAATGGAAATAAGCTGCGAACATTCATCATCTCACTCTGTCAATCAGGAGATCTCCAGTAAGGGCTAAAGCAAACCGCAAAGCAAATTTAATAAAGACACATCACCACAGGTTTCCAGAAATAAATAAATAAACTAGAATCCCACTCCCTAGAATGAATTATGGCTCTGCTTAGTATTTTACTAGATTCATGAAATTACCAAGCAAAACACGAGCTAAACCAATGACACTAACATATTTCTTTCTTCTTGTTCTTTTTAAACTGTGTTTAAGCCCAGTACTCTATCAGATTATGTGTTTCTTATATTATTTCTGTAATTGCCTCAAAGACTGATAGTTGGAAAAGATAATCGGCCACTAAACGCGCTCGGGCTCGGAGGATTTTAAGCTTCTGTTTCAGGGTCGACTGTTGAACAAGGACTCTGTTGAGCTTCAGAGCTCCATTCTATTTCTAGTGTATCCTTGACACCCACATTAAAAGCTGACCGCTAGACAATTTGTCATTCAAGATTTTCAGCCTGTAATAAACGCCATCCCCTCTCCTTCAGTGCTCCGGCAGCCAAGGAACCATAAAACAAACTGCGAGCAAGAGGTTGCGGGAATTATTTTAAAACTATTGTATAATCTAGTAGAGCAAATTCGGCTGCTGCTAAAGCATTACCAAAGTTACCAAAAACTCAGGGAGCCCGGCTTTAAAGAACCTACTCTCATTCGAAGAACAAACGCAAATTGAAAGACAAAATGGTTGAAACTTTTTTAGACACTTAAGGAGTGCTAGCAGATAAAAGAAAATTAACAAAAATAAAAAACAGTATGACACTGTACTCTACAGAAGAGACCAGTCTTTTTACTTGACTTGGTAAAGGTTTCACTTTCGATTGGGGTGAAACAATCTTTTGACCTCATGTTAGTAACAGTGACTTGTGATTCCAACACCTTTCAACCACCATCCAGCTAAGAGAGAGTAGCTGTTAGGATTTACTTCAATTATCTTTCAAAATGAAAATAAATGACACAAACTAACCACGTATAAACTAATTAAAATGTATAGCAAAAATACTGCAGTTAATGAGTAGTGTAATCGTTTCATAAAACTAATTTTAGCACATTTAGAATGGATTAGATGTATGTCCATAAGCCTATGCAATAACATGCTCAGCAGCAGTAGTGTCTTCTCTTACAAGTTCTACTTCAAAATGCTCTTTATGGCTTTAACACTTCTGGCAATAAAATAAGATTCCAGCTGCACAGCAATATATTCCACTTTAGGTTTTATGATCTGCAGGCTGTTAGACAATATCCAGGTGTTGGGTATTTAAACACTCTTAGTTTCTGGTATTTATATCTGACTCCATACCTGATTTTAAACTGTAATTAGCAGTGCTTAATCATGTTAGCTGCCTAATTAAAACATGGCTATCTGATAATCATATATATATATATATATATATATATACACTCACCTAAAGGATTATTAGGAACACCTGTTCAATTTCTCATTAATGCAATTATCTAACCAACCAATCACATGGCAGTTGCTTCAATGCATTTAGGGGTGTGGTCCTGGTCAAGACAATCTCCTGAACTCCAAACTGAATGTCTGAATGGGAAAGAAAGGTGATTTAAGCAATTTTGAGCGTGGCATGGTTGTTGGTGCCAGACGGGCCGGTCTGAGTATTTCACAATCTGCTCAGTTACTGGGATTTTCACGCACAACCATTTCTAGGGTTTACAAAGAATGGTGTGAAAAGGGAAAAACATCCAGTATGCGGCAGTCCTGTGGGCGAAAATGCCTTGTGGATGCTAGAGGTCAGAGGAGAATGGGCCGACTGATTCAAGCTGATAGAAGAGCAACTTTGACTGACATAACCACTCGTTACAACCGAGGTATGCAGCAAAGCATTTGTGAAGCCACAACACGTACAACCTTGAGGCGGATGGGCTACAACAGCAGAAGACCCCACCGGGTACCACTCATCTCCACTACAAATAGGAAAAAGAGGCTACAATTTGCACAAGCTCACCAAAATTGGACAGTTGAAGACTGGAAAAATGTTGCCTGGTCTGATGAGTCTCGATTTCTGTTGAGACATTCAGATGGTAGAGTCAGAATTTGGCGTAAACAGAATGAGAACATGGATCCATCATGCCTTGTTACCACTGTGCAGGCTGGTGGTGGTGGTGTAATGGTGTGGGGGATGTTTTCTTGGCACACTTTAGGCCCCTTAGTGCCAATTGGGCATTGTTTAAATGCCACGGCCTACCTGAGCATTGTTTCTGACCATGTCCATCCCTTTATGACCACCATGTACCCATCCTCTGATGGCTACTTCCAGCAGGATAATGCACCATGTCACAAAGGTCCAATCATTTCAAATTGGTTTCTTGAACATGACAATGAGTTCACTGTACTAAACTGGCCCCCACAGTCACCAGATCTCAACCCAATAGAGCATCTTTGGGATGTGGTGGAACGGGAGCGTCGTGCCCTGGATGTGCATCCCACAAATCTCCATCAACTGCAAGATGCTATCCTATCAATATGGGCCAACATTTCTAAAGAATGCTTTCAGCACCTTGTTGAATCAATGCCACGTAGAATTAAGGCAGTTCTGAAGGCGAAAGGGGGTCAAACACAGTATTAGTATGGTGTTCCTAATAATCCTTTAGGTGAGTGTATATATATATATATATATATTTCTATCTGTGCACACCTTATAGAAAAGTGATTTTGTAGTGCAGGCACTGTCTGACACCTTATCTCTTCTGAAACTTGCACAGGCTTCCTTTCAAATCCACGCCTGTTACTTTAGCTGGAGCTCAATCAAACTCACAGGCTCACCTATGAGAAACAGCTGTCTAGTCACGAAGGACTACGCACAGCCAGCATAATACTCAAATCACTGAGAACATAACATTCATAACAGTCATAACGACATTCCTTGATACCCATTCATCAGAGGGATATCCAATACACAATGGAAATTGCCCTCAAACATTTTTTTTGTGTGTGTTTGTTTTGTGTGTGTGGTTTATTTTGAAAGCCTACAGATTTCAGTACTTTTAACTGGCTCTAAAAGTGAAAAAATGAGTACAGCCATTAACAAGAAATGATTAATAATAAATCAAACAGCTTCTCATTATTTTGAATTCTGACAAAGAGTACACTGTATTAATTTAATTCATTCATTGAACACAATAACTACTTAAACTGAATCACAGTCACAGGAGTCTCACAGGAGTAAGGTAATTACTCCAGCCAGGAGGATGAGGTACAACTAAACGTATTTTCCTGAAAGACTGATTTCAAAAGGAGGTACTCAAAATACTCTAACAAAGCACTTATTTGCTCATTCTCCATACAGAACAAGACGGATGTCTCTACGATAACCAAATGCAACCTAAGTCCTCATCCCTGACGAATAATGGCCTCTCATTTGCTCCATACAACCCAATGGTTCACTCCAGACAAAACAAAACCCACGCTTAAAGATACTGCTCCAGGCACAATCTCTGTACCTCTTCCACAAACCTGCAATATAGTTTGTTTGTTTATATGTATTATTTAGTTAATTACTGTTTTTAATTGTAGAATACAAGTTTTAGCATAGTTAGTTAGGCCACGCAGATCTCTTTCTTTGGCTCATGTACTGCCTCTGGACATCATTTACAGGGCAGCGGGCAAATACAAAGGCCTTCAGACAAGCGGAAACCGTGTTCATTGAGCTAAACAAAAGCAAGAAAGAGGGAGTCACTCAGATGTTATTTGCTGAGGACATCTCAATGCGTTTTGCCTCGAGTGTTTCCTGGGCCTGTCGGATCATGCAAACTGATCAGCCTGCCTCGGCCGTTCCATTTTCCTCTTTAAACATTTGGACAGGCAGCATTTGAGAAGCGCAAAATAAAGGCCTTCGCAGCGGCCAGCATATAATAACCTGTCATGTACTACATTCCTACCGTTGTTCCACCGATTTTCCAGAACCTACATACTGCGGTCCGGCTGACAGGTTTAAAAGAAATAGAATAAGTATGCGGTCCCAAGCATCTTCTAAACCCCAAAGACGGACTCGCCAAACCTGATTGCGTAATTTAAAACAATTAAAATGGTGTGTACTTACGTGTCCTCACATTCAGTGCAACAGGGTGCTAAATCCTCACAGAAGCCGCATGGTGCCAATATTGCCACTGAGCACCTCAGGAGGTAATTGTGGTGATTCTAGTAAATAAAACAGCAAAGATCACATAGGTTAGTACACTATTATAGCTTAAACGAACTTCAAATCACTCACGTGATACGGCAGCAAGTTAGGAGGGAATTTAACAAATCATTAAACAGTGCAAGATCAATTGCGGTTCCACATAACATATATCATTTACAACCAGGCTTATTTGCTGCATCGCCACATCTTCCCCATAGTCAATGGTTTGTGTATTATGGTACAGGTGCACTTCACTGATGATCTACAAACATAAAAATGCAACAATTTCAAAGATTTTTACTCAGATACAGACCATATGAGGAAATAAGCCAATTTAAATAAATTCATTAGGCCCTAATCTATGGAGTTCAAGTCTCAAGTTTTGAGGAAGCATGCGAAGGCTGGCTGCTGCAGGAACGTCCACCAGAGCTACAGTCGGGTCCAGACTGTGGTGAGGACGACGAGTCACAGATGAGCTTCCCTGAGACGCTTTCTGACAATTTGGGCAGAAATTCTTTGGTTGTGCAAACCCACAGTGTCATCAGCTGTCCGGGTGGCTGGTCCGAGTCAATCCCGCAGGTGAAGAAGCAGGATGTGGAGTCCTGGGATGTACTGCCAAATCCTCTAAAATGGCAATGGAGGTGGCTTATTGTAGAAAAATTAACATTCAATTATCTGGCAACAGCTCTGGTGGATATTCCTGGAGTCAGCTAAAACGAATTCTGCCAATCGCATGCTCCCTCAAAACTTGAGACATCTGTGTCATTGTGTTGTGTGATAAAACTGGACATTTTACAGTGGCCTTTTATTGTCCCCAGCACAAGGTGCACCTGTGTAATGATCATGCTGTTTAATCAGCTTCTTGATATGCGAAGCCTGTAGGGGGATGGATTATCTTGGCAAAGGAGAACAGGATGTTAACAAAATTAAATTGTGCATTAAATTCGAAACAAATAAGCTTTTTGTGCGTATCAAATATTTCTGGGATCATTCATTTCAGCTCATGAAACATGGGACCAACACTTTACATGTTGCATTTATATTTATGTTCAGTACATTTACTTTTTCTAGCAGATTTAGTATTTTCACAGTTAAAATCCAGATAGAAAAATACACATGCCAATGCAGCAAAGGTCAAAAACTGTGCACCGTATTTAAAAATCATTCTTAAGAGAGAAGCTACAATGCTATGCTTTCTGTCACTTTATCGTTTCATTCTTTGCCTCTTTCCACCCTTTCTCCCAATTTCTAACACCCTACAATGTAGCATCTGGGCTTGTGACAGGTACAAATCACCACCTGTCACCCTAAGGATGGAGACTGACAGGTGCATGACTGATAGGAGCCAGAAAGAGAGCGAGAGAGACAGTCCAGAAGCAGAGGGAAAAACAGGAGAGGAAACAGAGGAAGTGAAAAACGAGTTACAAGGGAGGGAGGGCAAGAAGGTTAACAGGAAAAGGCGTGGAAATGGAGAGCAACCAAAAGGAGAGAGAGATGGCAACAGGAGATGAGCTGAACAAGGTGTTTATTGGACAAAGGGGTGGGGAAGGGCAGTGACAGAGAGAGAAAAACAAAAAAGATGGAAGCAGGCATGAGATGGGGACCTGCTGGTGTGTGGAGGAGGACTGAGGAAGGGTGAAGGTACATCTGAAAGGCAAGAGAAAAAAGTAGCCAAGGTGACACCAAGAAAGATCTCCACTTTATCCCTGCAGACCCTCTCCCAAAACACAAAAAGCACCAGAGTTTTCCTTTCAGCTTTTATACTGCAGCTTCTCATTGACAGGGGGTGGTGGAGGTGGAGGGCGTGTGTTGGTGGTTTGGAGTGCTGGGGTGAGGGGTAAAGGGGGGTAAAACGCTACATATTTCTCTCTGAATAAATTTACATCTCGTTAGAGCTCCAGCCGGTTAGGCTAACGACAGCAGACTAATTAAGTGTCAGAAACGCTCTCAACGACAGAGCAATTATATATTATTAATAATACAGGCAGTGTGGGGCGAGAGAGAAAGAGAAAGAGAAAGAGAGAGAGAGAGAGAAATGAGGATGAGGGCTTTCCCATTACTAGCTTCAAACAAAGGCAGTCAGTTGACCTCCCCTGGTCGAGCTCCCCTTGAGTTTCAGTTGAGCAAGATACAGGTGTCCTTAATTACCCAACATGTGTACCTGAGCTGCTACAGGTATTCTGCACTGTCTATGTAAGCGACACAGCTTTCAGCGAGGCCACACAGTTACACAATGTTCCATTTCTATTTAATCGATGGTAAGACCTTAGAATATGCCATTTCAAAGACTCTCCACACAGCCACAAGGAGACGACTGCATGGAGTATGTAGGGTCATCTAGGGCTCTACACAGCTAGGAGCGGCCTTCACAAAAATGTAACTTTGTAACATTGCCATGTATACCTGCAGCCTGTTTAAGTAATGTGCCTGCAGTATTCCTCTCATCGCTTCCACCCTGACAGGTTTTTAAAACTTCCTAGTGGTTTTCAGCACTCTAACTTTTACAGATGTCAGCTTCTATTTCAGTGGCTGGAATGTGTCCTTGAGCTTGAGTCTGTCTGATGTCACTCAAAGCTGCTAGACAAATGTCTTCCTGCAGACCCCGATGACACACAAGCGCTTGTTCTTGTCATTGCCCTAGCAGCTGCAAGAGACATCAGACAGACAGCGGACGTCGAAGACATACCCCTGTGCCAATGTGAGCTGACAGGTCGAAAGTTATAGCACTTGGACTTGGGCTTCAGGAGTGAAACCAACTTGGAAAGAATGGACTTTGAAAAGTTCAATGGAGTTGAAAAAAGCAGTTCTACCCAAAGGAGAGAAATGTATGGTTGAGTCTAAAAGTGGGAAGACTCTCCCTCATGATGCCAACAGCTGCACAACTGCACAGGAGACGACTAGGTAAAGGATGCTTGGCTCAATGAGCTGGTCTTGAAGTGTATGTACTGGTGCCAGGATTTAATACTTCAACGTAAATGTCTAGGCCTACCATGAGTCAAGCCTTCAGTTCAGACAGCCGTCTATGAAACAGAAATGTGGGAAATGCTCAGCTGGCATGGACACAAGCCTCTACTAATACTGGAGGAAGGTAGAACAACGTGGTAATACTTGAGCTTGGTATTAACTGTATGCAAACTGAATCATTTCATGACTACCATTGAGGTGATGTATTCTTCCATGGGAACGAATCACATGGAATAAAATGTGAATAATATTCAGTGTTTGCCCCTGATAAGAGAGATGGTCGATGCAGCACTTGCAAATTTCGGTTCTGACAGCAAAACTAGAAACAAGACATGAATAGTATGGGGTTCACAAAATAAGAAAAACAAATCCTCTGAACTCTATTTCACCTCCAAAAAACACAACCTGAGAATACTCCCGTAAAGCACTGAATTAATCAGCACCGCAGGTGTGCTCTTCGGCTTGCAAGAGTCCCTCCCACTGCCTGATGTGGTGTCTCTCTCAACAGCTGGGCAACAGTTGCTGGACCGCGCCTCAATCTTCACGAAAAACAAACTAATACATTTTTTATATTTTGAATGTAGCTTATTCCTTCTTTACACTGAACATGTACAAAAGCAATTTAGTTCTATGACAACCCACATATAATCCTTGCCTTCTCTCCTCCTGTACATACGGTGTACTTCATATGAGAGGCGACAGAGGATGTTCTTAACTGTGAAGCTGCAGTGCAATGACACAGTAGGTGCTGGAGGACTGCAAGCTTGTTTTTATGATTACCCATATGGCAAGTGAGGGGAGGGGCTTAAGAAAAAGTGGCGTTATTGATGTAGGAAAAGTATTTATTTATTTATAATGCCTAGCCTTGGACTTCATCTGTTATGATGAATTGGGTACTTCTTCTGTTCCGTCTTCAGTGATATTACTTTTCAATCTCCTTCATTTAGTTCCAGTTCACAACAGCATCTAATATACATAAAATACAAATTCTTACACAGCAATTTGGACTTGGTCTAAAAGGGTTTTTGTGCGTTTCCTTTGCTAAGAAGATTTGTAGTTATTAAGATTAATGTTCTTATTTTCTGGAAAGACATTTCACTAAACACTATCCTTAGGACAAGCTGGATGAGGGAGATATGTCTGCTACACAGCCATTAAAGATTTAAGCCAAATTGTATTTGTTGTTGTTTATTTTGTCTTCTAAAAGAAAAAGATGCATGTGGTATGAAAAAGATGACAAAAATCTAAAATGGTTTGTTTTACTAATTAATCCAGCTGTAAAATAAATCATTAGTAGTAGTAATAATTATAATAATAATTATAATTATAATAATAATATGAATATGAATACATAATTTGGCTGATGCTTTTAATCAAAAGCAATGTACCCAGATACACGTTTGCAGTTGGATTTTAACAGGAATACATATGGGTGAAGGTGTCCCACCTGGGATACAGACCCACTATGGGAGGTATGCTGTGTGGAAGTATAGTCCACTAACTTCTGACCCTAAGTTGGAGAGCTGGAGGAATGGGGCACAACATACAGAAAACTGGGGACAATTTAAAGCTGAGAAGCAAAGCAAACAGAGGAAGAGGTTTTGCACATACATCCATTAGGCTTGCCTGGTATTACAACATTGTAAAAGTTATCAGAACCAGCCGGCTGGATGTGTATTGTTCTGAGGAACCTCTCTGGATAGACTGGGCACACAGTGATGAAATGGCCTGGACTGTCTGAACTCAAAAGGAGGACGGCACTGAAGCTGGTTAATTATAAAAACTAATTCAGATGATAATTGAATGCCATATGTGTGAAACTGATATTAAAATAAATGTGTGATTTAATACACCTGGATAAAATGAATGCAATAGCTGGATGAGGAAGAAGAAGAAAAAAAAAGAATTTGTCTTTCAGCTATACCCTGCAGTATAATTTTTTTTAGAAGTTATACATTGAATCACAGTAATCATGAAATCCTCCTTTTCTCCAGCTGATAAAAATTGCTTGAGTGAATGTCAAATCCCTCAAGACCATCTACTGTATATTGGACTTGCATTGTGACATTCAGACTGAGAAGCAACACCACATGATGGTTACAGGTGCCGTAGAGATTTCGGTTGCTCTCTCTCTTGGCCCGACTGTACAGTTACTCAATGGGGCTGGATACGCACTCGGCACACTGCGCTCTGTCATTCTATGTGGTTGCATTCCTCTGCTGTAACAGTGTTGATGCGGCAGTGCAATGTCAGTGAAGCATTAAAGGTCTACGGAGCTGCCAGCAGTTGCCTGGTGACAGGTTGTCTGCTCATAGTTCCAATAATAGGGTGCTCAAATCTTACGTCTAATTTCATTTTCTGCTTGTTTGTGTTTTGTTAATATGAAACAATTAAACGACATCAGCGCTATGTTTCGCCTTAACATGTTGATGTTTCCTATGGGAATTTGTGTGACGAGAGTGGGCTTGGCTGCTAGTAATACACCAACCCCGACACTCCTGTTATTCCTTTCGATGTTGCTCCTGTATCGAGGTATTCCACAGAAGACAAAGCAGAAAAGTTCTGAACTTCTGTAGATTCTTCTTATTACATGTTTAACAAATGACTTCATTAATTTGGTAACACTTTACAATAATGGGCAGCAATTCTTAATAAAGTAGTGCATGGATCCCACAGAAATAACATATGAACAAACCCAACATAGAAGCCCAAACCTAGTCTGTAACCCTATTATTGTAACCCTATCTCTAACCCTGACCCTAGCCTTGTTATACATGTGATTAACAGCAGGACTCAGATGAAGTGCATAAAGTATTCATGTGTTATTCTTCTGGTATTCATACATCAGTTCATTAATAATTGGTGCCCATTACTGTAAAGTCTGTTCTTTTATCTTCATCTAGGGATTGATCTAGGGTGTCTTTATACCAGAAGTGCGAAAGAGAAACGCTGTGTTCTGATGCTTGATCGGTCTTCATTGCGACCTGAAATATTAAACTGTACTTTTGCTTTGAGCCTCAAATTCAAACTGAGCAGATTGTTTTAAAACGATATAAATCATTTTAAAATCAATGAGAATTTCATAAGAGTTAAGTTAATTTGCTTTTTATTGGCGTCTTTTAATTGTCTGTATCACTGAGGATTTTTGTTTTATCCAACAAACTACTGGGATTTGTAACATAAAGCACCGGTTTCCAATAAGCATTAATAACATTGTCATTTGCTATATTGAAGTAAAGAAAAAGTAAAAGTTCAGGATTTTTCTTCTAGTTTCAATCTATCAACATTTCTTTCTTCCTAAGTTCCTCAGACGCAACCCCCTCCCCCCCAGTCTCAGTCTAAGGATAGTGTTTAACTCATGGTCCTCATCTACTTGACTACTTTTGCTCTGAGTCTTAACGAAACTGGCATCGATCCACCTCTATCAGTGATCGGCTGTGTTAGAGACTAATTCCCCAACCTGGACTGATACCACTAGACAGCTGTGCAGCTACTTGAATGTAACAAGGTGAATTCCTCGCTGGCAGGTATCTTTATCTGCCTTTCCACATGAAAGCGGAGGCATGCAGACACTGGCTGGGGGGCAAGCGCTGTTCAGGTGTGTGCTGCTCTCAAGCATACATCTTCTTCTCAAACACCTCTTGAGCCAGCCTTCAAAATACCCAAACAGCAGCGTTGAGACACTCCTAAACAAAACTATCAAAACTGAGCAGGATCTTTCAAGCAGATTGACACCCGACAGTCTCAGATCTTCTTCAGAAGCCGTGTCCCCAGAGAAGAGTCAGGCTCGTGTATATGCGCACATCCCCCACCGCACAGCTCATTCTCTTCAGCAATGTGGGAAAATTCTGAGGTTTGAAACGCCAAGGTTGGGGTGAGAGTGCCAAATAAAAATGAGCAAAAACAGATCAAGTGCGATGTGAGGATGAACAGAAGATGCACTTGGTGAGGGGGAAGTGGAAGAGAAAGACAGAGCAAAGGAGATGTGGAGCAGATAGGGAGGGAGGAGGACACTGAAGGTTAGGAGACTGCAGAAGACTGGCGATTAGGGCGGTGCTGCTCCACAGAGCATTCTTTGGACAAATTATTCAGAGGTCACAGTGGCCTACAATGCTGATCCTAGAAGTCATCCTAACTGGCTCATCTCCTCACAAACCTCTCAGTGATGGATTTGCCCGGGGTGAAAGCAGCAGTGAAGCCAGCTGTAAATACTTGAGGGTAAAAGGTTGACACCATCAAGGTATTTCGCCCTTCCGCATTACAGAGAAGAGAGCTTTCGTCTGAGAGGCCCTCATTCTGCCCAGACTCAAGTATCGCTGATGACAGGGCGCGCTGTGACAGCAGCAGCCTCCCAGCACTCAGGATCGGTAACAGATGCCCTTACAATGAGACAGCCTTTCTTCTTCATAGAAACATGTCTCAAAGATGAACAATAAAAAAATAAACACACGACTGTTCAGCCCATTCATAGAAGAAAGACGGGCATCAGAAAAGCCTTCTTGCTCGGACAAGAGGATGTTTCAAGAGAACCAAAGAGAGAGCAAGGTGCAGGGAAACTGTATAAGTGCTTTATGTGGTGGGAGTTGAGTAAAACGGTGTGACAAGCGCGTGTGTGAACGCTTGCATAACTCGTGTCCATGCTTTTCACGGGCTCTGTGCATCGCGGGTAACACGATAGCAAGCGAACTCCAGCAGGCATCGACTAAGCCATCAGCATTACTTCCACTGCAAATCAGGCAGCCCGAGCAAGACATTATTTGCCTGATTAACAATATATAGACTTTCATAGGTGACTATCTACCAGGCCTATGGCTACAAAGCTTGGCACTCATGTAGAAACCCTAATCGTTGGCAGGTCATTAGAAAAATGCGCACTGCTGGCTAATTTAACGTTTCAAAATCAGTCATGAAAACTGAGAGAAGTGCATGTATGAAAAGGATAGGGAACTCGCCCCATGATTAAAGAAACGAGTGAGAACATTAATCCAAAGTAAAGAGCAGTCCTCATTTGAAGCCACAGACATTAAATAGCAGCATGTCAGACAAATAGATGTGGAAAAATACAAACAATTCAGACACAATAATGTTTCTTCTCGTAATTAAGAATTGCCAGTCACAAAGCTTTCACCATTACTGCTGCATGACCAAACACTTTACTTTGACACCAAATGGACTGGGGCAGAGGTCAATAGATTATTCAGATACGGTTTAAATATTCAGCTTTTTATATTGTCAAATGCGACTCGTCACAAGGGAATTCATATTCCACTGTTTGAATTCATACATATATATAGATATATAGACAGCCCCTCAGTCCGTCTCCGTGCAGGGAATGCTAATCCCTTCTAATCCCAGAGGAGTTCACAAGAAGAAGTCTTATCACTATCAAAAACGAAGGGAATTAAATAATGTGAGCCAATGGAAAACAAATATGTATAATGCATTAGATAAGGAGTGTATATTGCATTACATATGAAATGTATAGGAGGTGTAGTAGATCCATAAATCTTTAATGTTAATGAAGTTTTTCTGAGGTACACCACAGTACTTTAGCATTACAGTGTTTTCCATACATTACATCCCAGAGAGCTCCAGCACGAGGTGGAGCCTCACCTTCAGTCACTCAGCATCGATTCACTCCTCTCAGCATGGCGTGGTAGGAAAGGTGCACACAACACACATTCTAAATAAAAGCATTGTTATGCTAACAAACTGGCATTTTACATTGCATCTAAGTGATCAATTTTAAATTATTTTTTAAAGAGCTAAAGGTAAACAGTAAAGCCTGGCGTGGGAGTGTGCTGTGCTCTGTGTGTTTGACGGCTTGGCTCCCTGCCATGCTGCTTGAGGAAGACGCCCCCCACTATACCACACTGCCACCTCCTGAGCATCTCTGGTGATGCAGTGCTGCCAGAGTCCAGGAGCAGACCCTGGGAAACGGCAATCTGTGGATGAGGAGACAGCTGAACAAGCTTTCTACAAATACATACAAGCCCAACAAGCACTTGCCCAGCTAAACACTGTACTTAAAACCTAACATAAAGGAATAAATCTATGAAAGAACAGAGCTACCGCTATCCTAACTGATATGTTGTTGTTTCTCTATTTATCTTGTTCCTCTTCTAAAGCATGAACTGTATTAAAAACGAATATATACATATATGCAGTGTTTTGATTACTTCTCCTTTTAATTATTTATCAATTAAATTAACTAATATTTTGGATGTATTGGTCTATTAAATGATGTGATAGAGAGGTCAGTAACACCTGCTTCAGATATTTTTCTGGTCTTGCTCAGCATTTCATCAAACAATTAAGCATTGGAGTGCCCAGATGACTAATATTAATTTTAATATTTATGATTTGCATATACATTGTGCATTCAACAAAGGACTTGACTGTATTTGATTTACCATAACAAGCTAAGCACATTTTGCATGACAGTAAAATAATAGCAAGGCATTCTACTGAAGTTCCATAATCTGTCAAAAACACTTTTTGGCTGAAGTCCAAGGATAACAATCTGACCTATATACAAAGCATTAGTTATTTCACTACTTCGGTCTTTCGAGTGGGAATTAAGTTCTCCTCATTTTCATGTTGAAAAAATAGCCACAGACCCCATCTTCCACTTTTTCCTTTGCAACATTGTCCGAGTTCATGTTTTTCCACAGTTACTGACTTCCTGAGAGCTGTCAGAAGGTGTTAAGGTCTCTCACCCACAATACTTTTTTGACAACAGAAACAAATTTGTTTTTATTCCTTGGTAACCTTAAGTGCACAATAATATGATACTTTCTTCATACCAATTAAAGAATTCCATATGAAATGCTGTAATCGTTTTATTATTATTATGATGATGAGTATTATATTATTATACCAATACTGTGACCTTCTAACACTCGCATCCTGTTTTGCTTTTGCAGCGCTGGCATGAGTCTAGTTGTATTCATTCGATAAAATCACTGCAGAGGTCAGAATTATTTGCTGGCTCTTGAAGTCTTGTTGAGCATATACTGTATGTGAGGCAGGTTTTCAATAAGACTCTGATGGCTTTGTCAATATTCGCTAATGAAAGCCATTTTATAAATATATCAGTTATTCAAGTTTTAGATGGGGTCCTTAATTTAAACTAATCCCCGTTTATAAATGGCTCCAGTATGTGACTGCGCCGATGCACGAGGCCTCTATTAAAGGTGGAAAACAAAGCGCAGCAAGCTGACAGGAAAGGCTCCTGTTTTAAGCAAATGGATCTCTGTGACAGATCAGGCCTCCGGAGGTTAATGTTATACAGCAACAACATGAATGGATGCACAAATGAATGAATGAAAGAAGTACAGCAGGTGACCCTTGACACTCGTGACATTATCAGCTCCATCGCACACTAATACACTGCACATCCTCAGACCACTGACAGTCAAATCGCTCAGTCTCTCATTATTGGAGTGCCAGAGTTTCAGCAGTTTCTGATAAACTAGTAAAGAAGTGATATCAAAAGAGCCCAATGCACTGTAATACCATCCGTTGCTTGATGGCCACTGTGCCTAAAAGGGAAAGTGGTCATCAAGACACACCACACATCACTAATAATTTTGATATCCATAGCCTTGCCAGCTATTATAATTAAATAAATAAAAACTGACAGTCATTTAGCAGTAGAAATGTACAGAAGACGACAATTAAAAAGAGCAATAATCCAGATTACTTGGGAATTGATTTGTAAACAAAAGAGCCAACAACAGCACAAGACCAAAGGGGCTGTCTGACGAATGAGATGCACCAGGAAGTAAGGTATGAGGGAGCGTCTTCCAATCGGGAGTGAAGACAGCAGGGGGTGGGGCCAGCAGGCTCACTTGGCTTTCGGCACTGTGGCTGCTCTGGGGCCCAGGTGATTGATTGCTCGCTCACTCCCGGCGAAGAGCGAGAGAGAGCCAACTGACACCTTGTCGAGCTGCCTTTCCGAGACATCCTTCACTAGCAGATGGCTTCTCTCAAAGCCTGATTCACACCCTGCATGTAGAGCGGAGTGTCAGCTATGGGGTGACATCCCTTCACAACTGGCTACAACAGACAGGGAGGAACCTGCACAGCACCATTGACATTCCTTTCACTGCATCTGCATACCATTACAGCATGCATCCTTTGTGTGGTTTATGCTTAGCAAGCACTTACTAATTCTATCTATACCTATAGATTCCTTTAGAAAAAGAGATTATTTTAGCATTGCAATTAGTTTATTAAATTAATCTAGAGAACTGACAATGGGTAAAGAGATAAAAATGTAATAACTTTAGACAATATAGGACACCCAATTGGATGGATGTGATAAACTGGATACCAAAGCAATAAAGGTCTGTGCAGAGACATTTCTCTTTTGTTTCAATGCCAAACTGTAAAGACAGATTAGACAGAACATTTACCACCCACAGCCACATGTCGCTGGCTCTGGTAATACAGTAAACACGATACACTGAGCACTGCCATATTAAACTGACCAGCCTTGACACAGAGATAATAGAAATGGTGCATCATGCACGACCTAATGCTGGCGGTCACAGAAAAGGTTGAATACAAACCAAGATGAAAGTGGCAAATTTGGCGAAACTATTTTATTTTATTTTTTAATTGTAATTTAACAGGACGCTGTTAAAATAATGTACTTTCAAGACACTTCCACATTTGACTCCAGAAGGGCACTCTAATGCTTTGTCATTTAAATCAGAATTGCGATTTTACAAGGGCAAAATTCCACTGAAGGCAGACCAAAGTATCTCCTCGTGCACCGAAAGTTGCCAGGAGGCACAGTGTGTTCTGAAAGTATTTTAGCTTTAACAATCAATCACGCACTTGGCTTTGATGAAAAAGCCCCATTCGCCAGCTGATCCACAACTTGGATAAGGCATCGTGCACCCCTTACAAAAGCCCTCTCTGGTCATTTCTCATTTCCAGAACAGAAACACTGCAGCTCCCTCTTGTGCTCAGATCCTGGCAGCAGGATTCGTGCAGCGTCATGAAGATGCTTCGAATGTTGAACATGATTTCTCCATGCTGGGCCGCTGTACACTGTTCTGTGACAAAGCATCTGATACTTCCTTGGCTATATTTATATACATTTTATTAATTTAAAATGTACATCGTGTCCCTCGTCTCCTTCATTTCAGTAGTTTAATTAGCATGGCAAACCTTGAAAATAAATCATCATTTTAATATTCAGTGGGTTGTGACCACCTCCAGCTTTATTGAACACAACTGCCCTTCACTTTTACCACTCATAGTAGATTTATTTACACCACTTGGTGCTGGACGCATCTCTAACCATCTGTGTCACTGTTTGCCCAGCTGCTGAACACACAGTGAAGCTCTCGTGCCTTGTCTGGCTGTTCACGGCTGTGTGGAAGCCTCATTTCAGACACCGAAAGCTGTGCAAATATGAAGATACACACCAAAGGAATTTCAAGTCACCGATACCAATGGACACAGAGACAATTTGACAGTCCAGGAGAGAAAAAAAATGATATAACAATGGTAAGCCTTAGAGCAGACTTCATGGCACTGCCTGCCCACAAATTATTCACTTCCATGTCTCTGGAAATAAGATCCAGAATTTTGTACACATCTCATGAAATATTACCATATATTGGCTGATGTTGACTCCAATGTGCTCATAACTGTATAACATTTCAGATTAGATGCAGCACAAAATCTCACTAAAAGCTCAGGCATTACTATACATACTTACATTCATACATACATGTATGCATGCATACAAACACACATGCAGCCAATCATAGAACAGCAAGAGATGTATAAAAAAAAAAAAAAAAATTAATCTCTACTTTTCTACAGATCTTTGCTTTCATAGACAGATCTCTTATTCACGGTTAGTACATCATGTTACAGCAATCCAGGAGAAAGCAGAGTCAATTCTAATGGCAGCCATAAAGTCCTCTTTTCACTGACAATGTATAGCTTTCAAGGACACACAATTTAAATAAACACGTATTATTCACCATTAAAATTATGGTTTATGGCTACCTTTCTCCTATAAGAGACTATACAGAACTCAAGGCGCCGTGTGTGTGGTGGTAAGCAAAACATGGGCTCGATCTAACTAAAAATGACAGCTCTGCAAGGTTATCTGAAAGAGGACAAGGGAAAAGAAATTCCTGTAAAAATTGCGTGTTCAAATAATGTAGGAGCTCAGGGAGAGAGGGAACTGTATTTAAAGGGAGAAAGATGATAATTAGGTGGGGTTCAGGGCTCCCACTAGGGCTGTACTTCCTAACAGGCTCTACATCTTGCTAGAGGAGCGTGAGAAAAAAGAAAAAAGAAAAGTAGGCCAGAGATCAAATGCCCAGTACTAATGTAAAAAGCAGGAACCAACCTGTGCATGCTACACAAAACCCCAGTCAGGCTAGTTGGGAAACACGTAGGGCCAGAAAAACATATACTACACATCACAAAAAAAAAGACCAACATCCCCAAAACACACACAGGAAAAACAAAATATACAAAGACATGCATGACAGGTACACTAAAATCACACACTGTGTCCAGTACATGATGTATTCATTAAATCCATAAATAATTTTTAAATAACATGTACAGCATATATAAGCCATCGATTGATTGAAAGCGAGCCCTTGCCAAACCAAATGAGTGCAAACACTGTTTTGTACACAACACAACAGTGGCCCCTGTGGCGATCGATTACTTCTGTGTATTCCAGTTTTATCGCTTTCTTTATAATTTACCGCAATTGTTAAAGCTTTCGGGATTTGCCTTGCGAGCGCAACGTCTGGTGTGCACTTGTAAATTTAATGGTTAATACGCAGCCGATTCTGCAGTGCACTAGCGCCTTTCAAAGCCGAGACTTAAATCGTGCTTTCTGGCATGTGGACGTTCAGGCTCGCACCCAGGGTCCGCGAGAGCAGGCTGATTTACTGATACATTAGCCTCTCCAGCCAGGGAGCAGTTAGCTGTAGTGTGCGCTGATGAAATACATCCCATCAATATGCAAAGACAGAGCAGTAATAATGCTTAAGAATCCAAGTGCAAGAGAAACAGCATTCAGTGGCATTTCAGGGATGGAGGGGGCAAGTGGAGATGGAAACAAAATAATGTATAAATACCCTACAATGTTAAACAGACAGCGGTTTGATTAGCTTGGTTTTATTTTCATGTTGTCAATTGTTATTTCCTTGGCCTGTGCATCCACCCATTTTTTTTTTGTCTATTTATTAAGTGAACACTTTGCTTTCAGTTTGAGAAATGCATTTGTAATATTGAAAGCCCCTGCTATTAAACTCTCATGAACCTGCTCTCCACAGAGGCGAAAAGGCTGGTGTCTGGAGGAAATATTCTCAGAAAGGTTTTTCACAGATGCAGTCAGATAATGTTTTGCCATCATTTTGTTTGGTTAGCACTTTTAAAGTTGTATTTTACATGCTGGTTTTTATTTTCCTGACTTTGATGGAGACCAACTGCAGGAGGCGGAAATTCCCATAGGTTAATTGTCTGTAATGAGAAGAAAAGTCTATATCGTGCTACAGGCTGAACAATGACCATTGATTTTTGCTTGAGCGCCCTGCCACTAACCTCATCTACAAAAAATATATAAGCACTGTAATTAAAGCGCTCGAGCATAATCTGAAAAGTCAATCAAAACACTGTGACACTCGTGACTTCCACAAAGCACGCCTGCTGACATGCAGATCAAAAGCGAAGGCTCCTCGGATACAAGATCTCATCCTGCCTGGAAACACGTGCACACACACACGCCCCTTTCGCTTTCACATCACCAATAAAACATTAAAAAAACACAAAGAATGGAGAGAAGAAAAAAGTGGAAAGACTGCAGATGACAGGGCCCTTGAGTGCTTGGATTTCAAAAGACATCCCACTGCCCCCTGCTGTTACTCAAACAAGAAGGATTAAAATGCAGCCAGTCACAGATTCATTCTTATAAGATTCAGTCTTATTCCTGTGCCGATGCATTATCTTTTAGCAGGCACTACATTCGGCTCTAAGCTATAGCTGCTCTGTATGCTGATAATTACCTGAAAACCAGCACAAAATCTTTCTTCCATTTTCCAAATCCTTAAAGATATAAAACCTAAAGAAAATTCAGAGATGGAATTATTACTTTTTTATTAATCTCCCCTGTTGCTTTTATTCAACCATCTCTTTTTTTCAGGTCTCTCTCTTCCTTTCCTTCCACCTCCCAGGCAATTCCCATTCAGCTCACTCTCATGCCTCCATAGCACCTTCACTGCATTAAATTGAACATCAGCTTTTAAAAAACATTGTATTTTCTTCAAACAGTCTTTCACATCACCTTTAATTAATCACCACTGCTTCCTGTCTTGCTGTCCCCCCAGCAGTTGTCTCCCACCCCCCCAATCTTGAATTCCTCCTCCCACACTTGCACACATATTTCTTCAGACAGCAGTTTGCTCACCTCTTTTTGGTGTCTCTGATTCGGGTTTCCCTCTGTAGAACTGTAAAATTGAGGCAGGTGGGATTCCCCAGTGAAAACTGAGCCCTGTACCGAGATAAGAATGCACACTTTGGATGCAATATACAGTGCCTATAGAAAGCCTACACCCTCTTGAACTTTTTTCACATTTTGTTGCATCAGTGCCTCAGAGTTTCATGCATTTAAATTAGGATTTTTTCCCACTGATCTACACACTATACTCCACACTGTTAAGGGGGGGGAAATATTGTGAAATGTACATACATTAAAAATACAAAACTGAAATAGCATTACTGGATAAGTCTCCACCCTCCTGGGTAATTACTTGGTGGACACACCTTAGGCAGCAATTAGAGCTGTGACACAGTTGGGATAGGTACCAATTTTGCATAACTAGATTTTTACAACACTTGACCATTCCTCTGTTCAAAACTGATCAAGCTCTATCCGGTTCCTTGGGGAGCACTGAGGTACAGAAATCTTCAAGTTTCCAAATGGATTTAGGTCAGGGCTCTGACTAGGCCACTCAAGGACATTTACCTTCTTGTTCCTTTGCCACTCCAGTGTAGTTCTGGCTGTGTGCTTCAGGTCATTGTCATGCTGAATGGTGAACCTCTGTCCCAGTTTCAGCTTTGTTGCAGAGGGCAGCAGGTTTTCGTGACGGACTTTTCTATATTTTGCTCTATTGGTTTTCCTTTCTAGCCTGACAAGTGCCCCAGTCCCTGCTAATGAGAAACTTGCCCATAACATGCTGCTGCCACCACCGTGCTTCACAGTAGGGAAGGTGTTCATTGGGTGATGCATTGTGTTGGGTTTGTGCTAAACATAATGATTTGTATTGAGGCCAATTTAATTTTCCATCAAAGTTCCAATTTAATTTTGTCAGACCAAATATCTTTTTGACACATGGCTACAACATCTCCTGAGTGTTTGGCTTAGCTTTTCCTCAGTAATGACTTCCATCTTGCCACCTTACCATACAGGCTGTAGAGTGCTTGGGGTATTGTTGTCCCACACTTTGACCAGTCTTGGCCATAAAAGCCTGTAGCTCTTGCAACATTGGTAGCCTCTCTAATCAGTCTCCTTCTTGCTCAGTCATCCAGTTTGGAGGGACGGCCAGATCTAGGCAGTACCTTGGTGGTGCCATACAACCTCCACTTCTTTATAATCGTCTTGACAAAGCTGCAAGGGGTATTCAAGGTCATTGATATTTTTAATACCCATCCCCTGATCTTTGCCTTTCAACAACTTTGTCCTGGAGTTCCTTTGAAAGCTCCATGGTGCTCAGGGTTGAGTCTTTGCTCTGAAATGCACTACCCAGCAGAGGGAACCTACAGGAACTGCCAAATGTATCCTGAAATCATGGGAGCCACTACAATGTAACACAGGTGGAGGCCACTTAACTTGATTCTGAAGGTGATTACTTACACCTGAGCTAATCCGGAATTGCGAAGGTGGGTGGACACTTCTCCAACCAAGTTCTTTCAGTTTAAATTTTCTAATTAATTTTTCACTTGGAAGTTGTGGGGTAGGACATGTAGAAAAAAATAAAACGAATACTTTACTGAATTTTAATTCCAGGCTATAAGGCAACAAAAGGTGGAAAATGTGAAAGGGAGTGTACACTTCCTATTAGCACTATATTTTCCAGATTGCCGGGATCAAATAGAGCCACTATGCTATCTATGTTCACCAGGCAACTATTACTAAGGATTGTTAAACCAGCTCAGAGCACAGACATTGCCAAATCAAAATTAAGGAATCATTGTTTATTTTCAGCTCCTTTCAGTCTTCATATCCCTTGACTATGGCCCAATCTAGTATTTAAACCCTGCATTAATTCAACAGTCCAAAGCTCAACAATAATAATGGACAAAAAAATGACAGAACAATAAATTGCAAATAAAACTCCAATCATGGATGGTACTACTTACAATAATTACAAGACACTGAGGTTCAAATCAAGACCATATTTCATGCACCCCACACAGGATGCGGTTTTTCATCTCTCCTATCAGTTTCAGCCCAATACAAATAGAGGAATGGAAAACAGGCTTGGTGTACATTTAGAGAATGCAAATTGGTCATTTAGTGCATGTGAAGCTTTTGACTGCTCCTCCATTGATTTGTATTATATCAACAGACCCCTTGTCTGAACGTCAGTCTGTTGGATTCATTACAGTCTTTTCCAATCAGTGGGAGACAACCTCTGAAAAGAGACCATTGATTTATAAGCATCTTTTTAATGGACACTATTTATCAAACTGAATGAATCACTGAATGGTTTTGAATAAAGGGTATGAATACAGTGGACTACACCTTTAGCCGTGTCTTTATGAAAACTGTTGCGCTGATGTAGAGGAGGAGCTTTAGATATTATTTTAACAACTGAAAAAATCCTAGAACGGAAGGAGGAGGATAGTGTGAGATCTAGTTATTTGCATTTCAGATCAGATAGTTTGACACATGAAAGCTCTGACACCTGCAACAGCGTTCGTCTGAACCGATCTGGCGAATCGAATGTGTTTCTGCGCCTTCTCATGTGCGCGTTCACTTACAAGAACTTAATGACACACAAGCCTGCATATAACACTGGGATGTGCCCATTTCACTTTCTGGCAACTTAACACAGGCAATTAATTAAACGGCATGGCACAGAAATTCATTTGAACCTTCCCCTCCTTGATTTGTTTGAAAGCAGCATCATGTTTCAGCACAGTGACTAGGGGAAGCTCTCTGACATTTCTCACTGGGAGACTCTTAAAAGAGATGGGGAATTTAAGAGCAGCTTCAACAGAACAGTAAAAATTGATCAAAGGAAAGAAAAATAATAGTAACTCCAACCAAAATGGCAAGGTATAGGGAAGCAAAATGGTTGGGGGAGCTCTTTAGACATTACGCTTTCACTGCAGTCCTAATGCAAAACACAGTGTTAAAGCTGTATTCACTTAAAAATTAAAAGCATCAGATAAAGCTTCAAAGTTGAAAAGTTCATTAAATACTAATTTGCCTCTAATAAAATATCAGATTAATATCAGTGCATTATACATTATGCAGCAGGAATGCTGCCCAAAGACATTAATGTCTCATCAGACAGCTGCAATGTTTCAGTTTTACTGCAAAACTGAAAAACAAACCAACCAAAAATGTATGTAAAAGAGAACATCAAAAGTGTGTGTATTGGCTACAATGTTGCATTTAAATTACAAATAAACAATTAACGCTACAGTGTAGGATATATCTGCAGTTTTTGATCATGCAGAGAATGTCTATGAATAATACTTTCTGCAGCAAAATCAAAAATATTGGACAAACTGCCAAGAAAAGAGGTATTTGTTGAAATGTATTGTGTACTACCGCTGTTTTTCCAAAGGCTTGAGTTACTTCAGTACTTTTTTCACTGAATTTTAGGTCACAAAAACTACTAATCTTTATCTAAAAAAATGGAAGAGGGGATCTAATCGCTTACTGAACACAAGCTAATGTTAAATTATTTTCTATAGCATGGCATTTTTATTGGACATTGTGCTTTATTCAAATGGGGTTCATCTGAACCTGGGTGAAGTCTGAAATTAAACCCATAATTCAAATACCCATTAAAACTAAAATTGTGAGTGTGGATATTTATGGGGTTTGGTTAATTATCATCAGACTGAGTCTAGCCATCCTATGGTAAGATCTATAGGTTCTGGGGCAGCGGGTTTATTGGAGGTTTTTTGCGTTTTAGTACACTGGCATTAGATTGTCTCATGTTACCTGTATGTTGGGAGACACAGAATAAATCCAGTGCCATAATAAATAAATAAAACGAGCTTTTATTTTTACGCCTAAAATGATATATAGCCTGCTTACTCAACCAGAGAGCTCTCCAGGATCGGTGAATCCAGTGTTGTGGTTCAGATTTGTTTTCTTCTTACTGTCCGACACATTCATTACTGTAAAATCCACACAAATCATTGTAGGGACTCAGCACACGTTCAAATCTAGTCTGCGTCTCATTTCTGCAGGCAATGAAGCCATCTACCACTCTGCACTAGTCGGAAATGTGGGATTTATTTATATTTTGTCTTTTACAGCTACCTTAGTTTCAAGAATCGCATCAGCAGTCATGGCAAGCCCTCAGATCAGCACTTTTGTAAAATGCTTCTAGACTGTCGCATGTGTTGCCTCTGTCTGCCTGTGAAATGTGGCGTCATGCTCTTATTGTGTAGACCTGATTACTGCAGTTGTCACAATATTGATCAAATCTTTCTCCCCCATTACCACAGATATCCACCTTAGATTATTAGAGCACTTTCTTATGCCTTTACATTGGTACTGGCCCAGGGTTTGCTGTCCTTTAAGGGCAGCAGGCAATGATTGCGGTACTGCCCTGGGGATTGGCAAGCAGGAATTAACAACAGTAATTCAAATCAATACTTTCCACTCTGCAGGAATGGCAGTCTATCGCATTTGCAAACTGGAACTTCAAACATTCTTATTATTCACTCACCACATCCTTTCTGACAGGATTACCATGTGGTTAAAATATTACTGTAAGCTGAAAGAGCTTCTTCAGCTCTGCCTCTGAGAGTGCTGGTTAGAACAGAAGCGCTGTGTTGTTGAGAAAATCTACTTTAGCGACAAAATAATCTGATAGGCAACATGTTTAACATTCAGACACCAAGCAGCAAGGAATAATACTATACACCGATCTTTAATATGACATGGTTATTTACATACCATTACAATGCACAAGTCAGCTACTGTTAAATATTCATGGATGTTCTACTTAAATCTTCCTATAGGTTTCTGCCACTAACAGCATGCAACTAAAATTATCTGTGCAGATACATAATATTGCTTAACTGCCATATTCTTATAGGTTTCAAATGAACTGAACAAAATCTCAGAGGTTCAGCTTTCTAGAATGTAAGGGGATCAGCCATTCTATAAATCCAGAACCTCTTTGGTGGTGGTTGGCTTCAGTGGAACAAATTAATCTTTTCCAAACATTCAGGGCATTAAAACTGCATTGCCCAAACCTTCAATTACACTCTAAAACAATATCCATCCTAATTGATGGAAGTTGTACTTAATGGGTTTGTATTTTAATAGTTTTCCGATTTTATTCCGAGTTACCATGTCTTTTTCAAAATAAAAATGTATCACTTACTATTTATTAAGTGATATTTAGTAACTATAACTTAGTAAATCTTGCTTTGGGACTTTGTTGGTTTCTATGAAATGGATAAATTGCAGGTTCACACAAAGCCAGCAGGATTTATGGAAAGGTACCCTGATAATTTATATAGTGTTGAATATTTGAAACACTCTTCATGAAGAATTTATGGCCATTTCTTGCCAGTGTGAGAGGAGAACTCAGCAGGGTTTTGAATAACTGGCCTTTACCTTTTTCAGTCTGCAGCAGAATGGACAAATTCACACTTCACCCCGCCATAACCAGTACCATGCTGTTGGTTATATTTTTGGATGTGGATGCTTATGCAAATCAAGGTTTTCTCCCAGGATGCTTTTTTCTGAGATAGGTGACACAATACATGTTTTTAAGTTTGGAATTGGCAGATATTTTCCTAATTCCAATTGTTCAAACTGCCAACTGTGACTCAGCTTGACTTGTGTAGTAAGTTGTGGGAGAGGGAATCGGCTAACACACAGTGCTCAAAACGGGCAGTGTCAGAACAGCTGAAAAAGATTAGATTTAGTGTGGCATTGTGGGAATCTGGTAAAACCGTGGGCTCATGGGCAGTCGGTCAGACACAGGAGCTGCTACTGTTGAGACATGTTGAGAAAGCTGATAACCTGGCTATATATCTCTCACAGATCTCAATATTTCAAGCAGCACTGTCTAGCCTATTGGGCTCCAAGGGGATGCCTTTACTGGGATCTCTCTAGAGTCTAATTATTTAATGGAACACATAAGGTATATATCTTCGCTCCAAATCAGAGAAATTAAACCTGTACCCAGCTGTAATGAGCTGCATTAATTAATCCTCTACATTTACAAACACTGCTGCTATTCATGCATACAGTGCTGTACATTCCTTCGTGGGTGGACGGAGGAAATGCACTTTGAGTCAAAATCCGTGGAACATGAATATTTATAAGCATTGAAATAATTGAAGTTCTCAGCCGTGTTGTTTGGCTTACATTGTAATACATTTTCACGCTTTGACAGCCTTGAGGAAACACTTTTTTTGTTTAAGTAGTATTGATTGCAGGAAGCCCTATGGAAATGGGAAAACTCTCAGCAACAGAAGTTTGACTTTTCACAGGTTACAACAGAAACTTCTCTAATGCTGCCATTGTATTGCACCGGATAAGTCCAAAGCTTCAGACCAGGGCAAGTCAATATCCCTTCGTGAGACTGCCAGACAGAGACAGCCAAGCCCTGGGCATTTACGTGGACTTTTCCAAGAAACTTTAGTTATGATCACTGGCATACCACTTGGCATTTCTGATACAGTGCGCCTTCATTGTGTATTCTCAGGGGCAGTGTCCTCCACAAATAATCTTACTTTTGAATTTCACTCCAACCTTGAAAGGACTCTGTTAATTTAAATACAATTATACAGCAGTGCAGAAGTCTTCACAAGGAGTATTTTACAGCTGGCTGAGGAGGGGGGCTCAGTATGAGAAATACCATGAGTCGTAGGTAGTAGTTACACGGATGGAATTCAGTGTCAGTGAAGCATTGGAATTGAAGAGAGCAAGTTTCTGAGAAACCCATTTGCATTTGCATAAATAATCCAAAAATGAATTTCATAATGTGGGGGAGAAAAAAAATCAGAACGGTTTAGTTCTTGTTGTAAAATTGATTGATTCAACACTTCAGAGGGTGTGCTGGATATGCATTTAGAAACCTCCCATGGATTTTTCGCCCTGACATTCCCAAGCTTTGCTCATGGGAAGATAAGGCTGTATGATTGGATAAATTAAATATTTAATAGAGAATGAGAAAACAGAAGCCCTTCTCCGTACAAAAGTGGCAGGTCGCTCTCAAACTGCAAATTAATTTCTTCAAGTGCAGTTTTGGAGCATTGGCCCCTGCTGCTTTCTTTGGCTCATACTATATGTCTAGGAGCAGTAGCTGTGGTTGATAGCGAGATACATTTTCATCTGGATTGGTGTCTTTAATCAAACTAAGGAAAGAAAAAACAACAACTAACCTCACACACACTACAGCATTAGAAACATGCACCAGATAACAGTGAAATGAGTAACATACAGACTCATTAGACTCAATAGTATCTCTCTCGAAGAAACACGACCGAATGGCTGTACAAATAAACAGATCTGGCTGCAGAAACCTCCAGGTATTCAGAGATGATTATCTAATGTTCAAATCCAAATCGCCGTATAAAGGATGCATTTCAATTATCCAATCCGACTCCAGGGAATTCATGATGATTTCAGATCACATAGCATTAACATCACACTGCAGAATGCACAGTTATATATCCACTATAAATTATTGTATCTCATAGTAAACCACAATTGCACAAGGCTTATCGGTTCCTTTCCACAGTGATGACTCCTATAGCTGGCATGTTTCTTATGAGCGAGTGATGCAAATTTGAAGGTTTGTAAATTAGTAATTAATGGAACAGGATCATTTTTGCAAGTTCTGTGCAAATCACAAACCTATCAGCAATCTGACCAATGTATAAAATGCTAATATACAGTATGACTGATGAATATATGGTTACACGTAGATACTTAATAATACACATTTCAAGCTCCTACTTGCCACTGTCGTAACCCACATTTCTTATTTCAATTTGCATCATGGTTTGTCTAAAATTATTTAAATTATTTTTTTTATAAAAAAAATTGTCACTATGCCAGAACGACTGCCTACAAATTTGCAAAAAAAAATAAAAAATAAAAAATAATAATAATAAAAAATAAGTAAATGCACTTTGTCGTTCTCTTTTCTCAAACAGTAATTGATGTTCTGGCGATCTGTTTGTTGAGGGGGTAATCTAAATAAAAGTATATAAGGAAAGGGTTATAACAGAAGTTGTTTTTATTCTATTTGTTAATTAAATGAGTACCCCATGTCTTTAGCTTTCACAATATTAGTTATTAGCCTCCAGTCCAATAGCACCACAAGTCACTGTGCCAGGGCTAATGCTGGAAGAGCAAATTAAGAGGGTAGCTAATTGATATGCATGTTTTTAGTGCTTGCTTGAATGCATCTGGATTTCAGATATTTGACTCCAGTGAAAAGGCTGCAAGAAAAGACATCTGCTCTTCAAAATTAAAGATGGATGGTTGTGATATGCCCTTCTAAAGGGAAACCATGGCAGACAGGATGCATAATGACCACTGGGACCATAACAATTACAGGGGATATAGTATTTAAACAAGTTATTAATTATTTAACATATTGACCTGTTACATCATAAAGAAATGCCATCTTCTAGTTTAGTGAATGTAATGTGGTGGTAGTGCTCCTTGTTTTTAAATGTGCGCTTCATTAAAATTGTAATCAAGAACATTTCAGCAGGACGTTTAGTGCAGCAGAAGGGTTGCCATGTCTTACTTACTGTAGACACTGACACAGTCTCTCACAGTGAAGGAATGAACACAACCAGAATGGCATCGGCTTCTAAAACATAACTCTGCTAAGCAAATTAACTGGGACTCATTTTGTATTACAGTTAGTTACAGCAAAACATGTCTGGTTGTTAAAATATATATTAACATGGGACATTTAAAAACATTTTGATTTTCATTTGAGTTGCAAATAATATATACACTCACCTAAAGGATTATTAGGAACACCTGTTCAATTTCTCATTAATGCAATTATCTAACCAACCAATCACATGGCAGTTGCTTCAATGCATTTAGGGGTGTGGTCCTGGTCAAGACAATCTCCTGAACTCCAAACTGAATGTCTGAATGGGAAAGAAAGGTGATTTAAGCAATTTTGAGCGTGGCATGGTTGTTGGTGCCAGACGGGCCGGTCTGAGTATTTCACAATCTGCTCAGTTACTGGGATTTTCACGCACAACCATTTCTAGGGTTTACAAAGAATGGTGTGAAAAGGGAAAAACATCCAGTATGCGGCAGTCCTGTGGGCGAAAATGCCTTGTTGATGCTAGAGGTCAGAGGAGAATGGGCCGACTGATTCAAGCTGATAGAAGAGCAACTTTGACTGAAATAACCACTCGTTACAACCGAGGTACGCAGCAAAGCATTTGTGAAGCCACAACACGTACAACCTTGAGGCGGATGGGCTACAACAGCAGAAGACCCCAACGGGTACCACTCATCTCCACTACAAATAGGAAAAAGAGGCTACAATTTGCACAAGCTCACCAAAATTGGACAGTTGAAGACTGGAAAAATGTTGCCTGGTCTGATGAGTCTCGATTTCTGTTGAGACATTCAGATGGTAGAGTCCGAATTTGGCGTAAACAGAATGAGAACATGGATCCATCATGCCTTGTTACCACTGTGCAGGCTGGTGGTGGTGGTGTAATGGTGTGGGGGATGTTTTCTTGGCACACTTTAGGCCCCTTAGTGCCAATTGGGCATCGTTTAAATGCCACGGCCTACCTGAGCATTGTTTCTGACCATGTCCATCCCTTTATGACCACCATGTACCCATCCTCTGATGGCTACTTCCAGCAGGATAATGCACCATGTCACAAAGGTCCAATCATTTCAAATTGGTTTCTTGAACATGACAATGAGTTCACTGTACTAAACTGGCCCCCGCAGTCACCAGATCTCAACCCAATAGAGCATCTTTGGGATGTGGTGGAACGGGAGCTTCGTGCCCTGGATGTGCATCCCACAAATCTCCATCAACTGCAAGATGCTATCCTATCAATATGGACCAACATTTCTAAAGAATGCTTTCAGCACCTTGTTGAATCAATGCCACGTAGAATTAAGGCACTTCTGAAGGCGAAAGGGGGTCAAACACAGTATTAGTATGGTGTTCCTAATAATCCTTTAGGTGAGTGTATATATACACACACACACATATATACATTTTCTCTACTTCACCATACCAACTTAGTCATTACTTTCAAACTGCATTACAATACATGCCCACTGCTTCACAGCAGTTCTCACGACGGGGCTGTGACACCACTGATCTGTCTTGCAAACAAGTTCAGAGACCACAACACAATTAAATAAATTAGGGAAATTCACACAGCCCACAATGGCACTTCCGTCTGGGCTTTTAGTGACGATGACTTGGCCATCATGCCTCAAGATTCAACCATTTCAGACAGTTCTAGGTCTTCCAGCTGCAGGTACTTTGCACTGTCATGCTCATTTGTAGACACTTAGCCCACCAGTTCAGCACATCCATTTGCATTTCAGTCCTTAAGGCACCTCAAATTTACGCCAATTTTCTTAATCTACTGAGAATTCCATTGATACTACTGGACAAATCTGCAATCAAAGCGCAATCTACTGAATCATTAAATAATCATTATTAATCGCACTGAATAGATAGCGTCGCTTAAATGTAAGCTTTGCGTAATTGATTACCGAAACATTTAAATCGTTGTTCAAATACTTCACATAGCATCACTCATTTTTCTCATGAAAACGCCACCAGTAATTCCTCTGAACATAATTTGAAACCCCATTAATGTACTAATTAAAGAGCAATTTCATTCTACTACCATATTGTAGATATCATGTCTGAGGGTATTGGGAGATAGTAAACTAAATGTACCACAAAAACGAATAAAAACAATTCAAATATTAACTTCTTAGGCTGCTAACTGCCTTAAGCAGAGTGGCTATAGAGCCCAGGCAGTGTGGGGCATGTTTAGGCAGATTGACGTTCTTGATGGAGCATGCAGTGCCACTAATAACTCTTCTGAAGGTGGACAATCTATTATAGATGCGATCTGTTGTGGAAGTGACAGTGGAGATTGGGAGGGAAGGTAGACCAATAGACCATTTGAACACATGCAGAAAGCGCATTGAAAGGGAGTTGTGAAAAACTACTGGGAGATATTAATCACTTTTCTTGTCTTGCTGTTGCAAACTCAACATGTATTACTCCCCATGTTGGAAGATTGAAAAGGTCAAGAGTATACAGAATGATATACTTCACATGCTTAAACACATCAGCAGACAACCTACTTGATTGCCTTTTCTTGCCCATGTCTCTTTATAAAGAGACATTGCGCATGAAATTTGAATAATTTGTCGTTTTATCTAATCAAACACACATACACACACATATATACACACGACAAAAATCCTTTCAATATTAATAAACCATTTTTTCTCAATCTTTGAATAATTTACTTCTCCCCTTCCCCTTTGATCATCCATAATAAATGTAATTTATCATGCATTATTAACACACTCATGTGTTTGTTACTAAATAGATCCCATTGGCCATTGCTTAAGTCAATTCCAGTGTCTCGCATCTTGACAGTTTAATGGCGAACCATCTAGATGGATATCGTAAATCCTTTTCTGGGCTGCTGGATATTTGGGTTGTTGATTTTGCATCCCCATCTCTGCAAAAGTGTGTCTTCAGATCTTTCAATTTGATTGGCAATGCTTCACAGCAGGGGTTCTGAATGAACATTCCCTCCGATACCTTACTTTGATGGGAACAAAGCAGCACCTTTTCCCAGTCTGGGTGAATGTGGATGTTGCAAAAAAGACAAAGGAACAACACACAATGCAGTTCATGCCTTGTACAAAGCAGCCCTGAAATTCTGATGTTTTTCTGTTTGTTTGTTGTTTTTCCACTGGGCCGCAGAATGGGCTGAGACCAAAAAGAATGTCCATCAAGGATAAATGGGCATTAAAATGTGGGTTTTGTACTGTAAACCATATACATACATTTTAAAAAATCTGGAGACTGCAAATTTCCCCAAAATTGCAACTCACTGCACAGACACAGAGGTTACAGGCAGGCAGGAGGCCGAGACCTCAGCATCTCAGCAGGTCCTGCCTCAACACATCAAAGAAGATCTTGTAAACATGTATGCCTTGGACAGATGCTAAAACAACAAAGCATTCCTCTCCAGGCAGCCTTTGAATGTCCAGTCATGTAGGTGACCGCAACCAGGATGAGTCTCACCAGCCAAGCCATTATCACCCAGAACGAGAACAGTCTCATCTGCAAACATTTCCCAACCTTAGAAACAAAGAATTGGCAATTTCATTTTAGTAGCAAAATAACCAACTACCAAAATTATCAGTTTAATACAGGTTCTCCTCACTAAATATATAAATTTATATAAAATGGGACAAGGTACCATGACCACCTTCATTAAAAACTAAAATGACAACAGCAACAACAAAAACTCAATCAATATTCAAACAACTAAATATGTCATGTTTAGTCTCGATTGAAAAAGCATTCAGCCAATCAAATGGTAACAGAACTAACAATTAGGCTTGGATTTTGTCACAGAGATAATTGTTTTTACCTACCTGGCATAAAAAATGTTTTCTTTCTTTGTTTCTCTCCAGTGAGAGCTAATAATTGTGACGGGAATGTATTTATTAATGTGGCTGCACCAAGCCTCCAGATCATAGGTGGACTGGCCATCGGGCAATTCTGGCAAATGTCCATTTTTTAGTTCGGTGAGCTCGTCGATTCCCATGTGGGCTGGTCGCCCCGTGTAGACACTCGGACCGCACATCGCCCCCAGGACAGTACTTGGTCGGCACCCAGAACCGCACTCTGGCACCCACACGCACATTTCACCACCAACGTCAGTTCATCACCAATTTGCATATTCATCAGCATTTTGCATATTCAGTTATAAAACTACACACAAGCACTGTTTTGATTTAGAAACAAATATTCTTTAATGACCTACGATTCCAAAAAAGACTTTTCCTACAGTTACAGCAGTTGTAGTGTGTTTTTCAAATCTTTAATTTCACCCATCCCTTAGTTCTAATGTTTTTCAACACTTTAATTTCTCCTAATTTTATCGATGAATGCATCACTCAGTCAGATTGTTTACACGGGTGCGTTCACGTCACACAGACGTTCTGCAGTAAAGTGTGAAGGAAGCTGTTTACATGATCTAAGGTTGGGGTAAAACATACTGGGAGGAATACTTACACATGAACCAGCATGTAAACATAATTTGTACACCTGGTGAATATTTGTAGTTTGCTGTCACTCGATGTAAATTTCTTTATTGCACATGTTGCATTTATTTTAACTACTTAGTTAACATTATTTTGTAAGTCGCCCTGGATAAGGGCATCTGCTAAGAAATTAATAATATTAATAATAATAATAATAATAATAATAATAATAATAATAATAATAATAACAACAACTACTCGTGAGAGAAAGACAGGGAGGACGGGGGGTGTTAGAATAGGGCTATAGCATAATTATTGACGTGTTATATTTTACAACGTAAAACAGCTTATACATATTATTTTATGAACTCCAAATTTGAAATACATCTTTCACTTTTTACTTTAAACAACGTGAAGCACTTTGAAATGGCTCCGCCTGTCTATTACAACGTCTGTTGGTGTTGCATTTAGTAACCTGGCAGTGTCTGTATTCCATGTGCCCGTCTTATACATGCTGAATTGTAATGCCAACAGCAGTCTAAACGCCAGCCAGCCTGCCCTACACCCAATACCAAAAATGTAATTCAAAAGGAAATTTAGAAAATTGCTGAACCAATCAGAGGACAGGCAGACGAGCTATATCACCTGCAATTCCTCAAATGTTTATCAAACTGTGTGCATATACAGTGAGGGAAAAAAGTATTTGATCCCCTGCTGATTTTGTACGTTTGCCCACTGACAAAGAAATGATCAGTCTATAATTTCAATGGTAGGTGTATTTTAACAGTGAGAGACAGAATAACAACAAAAAAATCCAGAAAAACGCATTTCAAAAAAGTTATAAATTGATTTGCATGTTAATGAGGGAAATAAGTATTTGACCCCTTCGACTTAGTACTTGGTGGCAAAACCCTTGTTGGCAATCACAGAGGTCAGACGTTTCTTGTAGTTAGCCACCAGGTTTGCACACATCTCAGGAGGGATTTTGTCCCACTCCTCTTTGCAGATCCTCTCCAAGTCATTAAGGTTTCAAGGCCGACGTTTGGCAACTCGAACCTTCAGCTCCCTCCACAGATTTTCTATGGGATTAAGGTCTGGAGACTGGCTAGGCCACTCCAGGACCTTAATGTGCTTCTTGTTGAGCCACTCCTTTGTTGCCTTGGCCTGTGTGTTGTGGGTCATTGTCATGCTGGAATACCCATCCACGACCCATTTTCAATGCCCTGGCTGAGGGAAGGAGGTTCTCACCCAAGATTTGACGGTACATGGCCCCGTCCATCGTCCCTTTGATGCGGTGCAGTTGTCCTGTCCCCTTAGCAGAAAAACACCCCCAGAGCATAATGTTTCCACCTCCATGTTTGACGGTGGGGATGGTGTTCTTGGGGTCATTCTTCCTCCTCCAAACACGGCGAGTTGAGATGCCAAAGAGCTCGATTTTGGTCTCATCTGACCACAACACTTTCACCCAGTTCTCCTCTGAATCATTCAGATGTTCATTGGCAAACTTCAGACGAGCCTTTACATGTGCTTTCTTGAGCAGGGGGACCTTGCGGGCGCTGCAGGATTTCAGTCCTTCACGGCGTAGTGTGTTACCAATTGTTTTCTTGGTGACTATGGTCCCAGCTGCCTTGAGATCATTAAGATCCTCCCGTGTAGTTCTGGGCTGATTCCTCACCGTTCTCATGATCATTGAAACTCCACAAGGTGAGATCTTGCATGGAGCCCCATACCGAGGGAGACTGACAGTTATTTTGTGTTTCTTCCATTTGCGAATAATTGCACCAACTGTTGTCATCTTCTCACCAAGCTGCTTGGTGATGGTCTTGTAGCCCATTCCAGCCTTGTGTAGGTCTACAATCTTGTCCCTGACATCCTTGGACAGCTCTTTGGTCTTGGCCATGGTGGAGAGTTTGGAATCTGATTGATTGATTGCTTCTGTGGACAGGTGTCTTTTATACAGGTAACGAGCTGAGATTAGGAGCATTCCCTTTAAGAGAGCGCTCCTAATCTCAGCTCGTTACCTGTATAAAAGACACCTGGGAGCCAGAAATCTTGCTGATTGATAGGGGATCAAATACTTATTTCCCTCATTAACATGCAAATCAATGTATAACTTTTTTGAAATGCAGTTTTCTGGATTTGTTTGTTGTTATTCTGTCTCTCACTGTTAAAATACACCTACCATTAAAATTATAGACAGATCATTTATTTGTCAGTGGGCAAACGTACAAAATCAACAGGGGATCAAATACTTTTTTCCCCTCACTGTACATAAACAAGAATAAAAAATAACTTTTTGCAATAAAATGTGTAAACTAATGTATAACTCAGTATAACAGCGGCCCTGAACTGCAAGTTACGGAGAGGGAGGGTGCATTGCAAAATATATTTGACTTATGCCATTGGACAGCAAGCAAGTCACGTTGGCCGAGCTTGCTTCTCCAGAAGAGTCAACAGAATTTGAGAAAGGGGCACCAACTGCGGAGTGCGCGAAGACTAAACACAAGTGGTAAGTATTCATATTAACATTTTTGTGATCTTCTGCTCTCTATCCACTTTGTGGTGACATATTAATAGAGTTAGGGCTGTCCTAAAATAAATTGTTATTTGTATTGTCTACTCCTTTTATCTGACCAATTTATTAATTGTATTCTATTGTGTGAATAAACTTTAGGGCATCATTTTGAATTGCACTTCAATATTCTTCCTTTAACCGAAGGGGTCCTGTGTGGGGTGGATTCAGAATTTGTTAAATACTCAATTTCCCTTATACACAACATCTTTTTGCCAAAATTAAAACATAAATAAACTAAATAAGAACTAAATAAATAGATGAATAAAAAAAAGAAATAAATCAAAATATATCCATTTAATTTTTTATTTCATTTATAAAAGTAGGACTATGTTTTTCGTTATTTATTTAGGCACAAATAACCCTCCATATGTATTTACTTAATTGACGGGATCCCACTTTCACGCGAGTCTTCTTAAGAAATGACATCAGCTACAATCGTTGTTAAAGGCAGGTAGGTAAACAATTATCTCTGTGACAGAAGTCGTAGCCCTACTCATTATCACTCCCTCTTAGGAGGACCAGTGACACCTGATGTCCAAGAGGAGGAGGACACTGCAACGGTTCTTTAACGGACCCAAACAGCCTTTATTTTCCAAATTGATAGATGGCCAAGATTTTAAGATTAGAACCCTGCTCAGCACGTATCTGTCTGAAGTCAAAAAGGGGAACCTCAAAGATAACAACTTGTCACGGTGAAACAATTACAGCAGCTAGAGAAGAAAAGCTAAACCCTTGTCATGATGAAACATGCCACTTTGTTTAATATCAAACTAAAGCAGACAACTGAAGGATAAATGGGATAAAGTTAAAACTAATTTGGGGGGAAAGAGATTAGAATCTCTGTCTAAAACATAAAACATGGTTATAAACTGGCAATTTGGAGTAGAAATCCAGGAAGACTGGAAGGCACCAAAGTAAAAATCCAGAAAGGAATCAGGACCAGAACTTCTCCACCAAAAACATCCTGGAAGCTTGGTGGCCAAGAGTCGACGCAGTCTGCCAGCCCTCCCCGCTATCGAACGTTTTCATAAATGAACCTCAGTAAACCAGACAGGTAGTACATGTCTGTGTACTATTCAAAGATTAAATAAATTGCTATACTTTTATTTTATTCTGTTTACATGTCTTGTGCCTCTAGTCAAACCTGGAGTATTAGGTAGATCTCCCTTTTAATCTTATCAGTTTTCTTTTCTTTTGTTTGGGTTTGTGTTCAGTTTGCAAAATGAGCTTTGGCTAGATCCGTGACACTAGGTGAGAACACAATGAAACTGACACACCAAAGCAGAAATGGGTCTCTTTTATAACAGGATAATGGCCCCTGTGCAAAAACTAACATTCCACTAATGAGGGGGAGATCAGTCTGGGACCAGGCCGATACCAAGAGCTTTTAACAGCAGTTGTAGACAAGCCTTGTTTTATGGAAGTAAGGGGAGGAGGTTCAAGAGGTCTTGTTCATATGTCGAAAAATTCACTGCGCTTACTGTATACCGATCATCGAACCTGTGCTGGAAATGCACTTCAATACACTGTCTACTGGAAATCTTTCACATGCTTGGAAATGCAAATACTTCATGTATAACAAAATAAATGTATTCCCGGAAAGAAAGAAAAAAATGAAAAAAGTGCAAGAAGCTCATTCTTGCACAACATCCATCTCTGCTGGCAGGACACACAATGACAAGAAAATAACTGTCGCTTGCCTAGCAGGTACACCTAGTTTCAAGGGTTATAAGTAGAGAACAGAGGTGTTAATTACATGAAGTGTGTGAAGGAGAAGCATGACTCCCATTACAAATCAGAGCTCTTGCAGCGCTGTTCCATTATTAGAAACATCATGACAAGATTCAGGAGAGAAGAATATAAATTAACATTCACTGGTACCATTTTCCTGTTGTTATTTTTGATGTCATTGAGCTCTTGCAACATTATTTACACAGACTTTATCTGTGCTTCTCTGTGTGAGCCAGGTTTTACACAATCCTGCTTGCTGAACTTTGGGCAACTTCAGTCCATTCCCGGCAGGATATAAAGTTAAATCCCCACACGCAGTTTATTCAACCACAACTGTTTTTTAAATAGAAGTGCTTCACACAAGTGTTACAACTGCTAAAGGAAAGCATGGCTCTAAAGGAGATCACTGGGTTGTTGGTTTGCATCTTCTTATCAAAAGGTAAGTACTGTTGTAGGTTGTAAGCAATAATAATTTAGAACATTAAATTACTTGATAATGAAAGTTTAATAACATGATCATGTTCTGGGCACCACACTTCAAGGCATTCAAGATGGAAAACAGGAGACACTTCTTCACACAAAGAGGCGTCACAATCTGGAACAAACTCTCCAGTGATGTGGTTGAAGCTGAAAATTTGGGAACATTCAAAAATAGACTGTATATTTATTTATAGACTTATTTATATTATGCAACTGGGTAAAAGTGAAGTGTTCTTATGGCATACATGTTGACATTTCATTCAAATACTTCTGACCTTACATTAACAATGTCAGCTGGTTGTGCTACTGCATTTCAATTTTCCTTTAGTATCATATTGAACTATTATTGAGTAGTTCAATTGCTTATCAATTGAATATGTATTTCATATTAAACAAGTCTCACAATCTAAAGCGATGCCTACAAAAGTTACAGTTTCAGGTTTGTTCCAAGCGTACTGTCATGGTACACCCAAATTAAGTGGAATCGGTCTTCTGGTTCTGTTTAGTAGCAAGAAACATATACCTATGAAAAACCTCTACCAGAGTCCACAATTCTACCTCCAAAAAAATGGCTCAATAAGGCAGGTGAGTATAAATAGTGAGGTATAGATTGTGATAAGGAACTTGTGCTTGAATTGCAGTTTTCACTTCACCTGCGGACTGCCCACCCACTTCCACAGATTATGAAAGCCTGTCTGCAACACTGAAGGTACATATATTAATGATATAATTTCCTATATATGTGTTCATTGTCAATTACAGTACATAGCGACTCACGTACAGCTCAAAGGCTGGTTTAAACTACACATTCACCTGTAACAGATTAGGCAACTTTAACACCAGGACCTGTGGGTACGTGGCTGTCTAAGAGCATTACTGTTCATAATGCGGTGATACACTGAGATGCATTTATGTATTGTTCAATCATTTTATTCTGAAATGATCTCATTTATTTATTTTCCTCCCAATCCATTAGAATTTCAATGAATGTTTTAAATCGGACACATGGAAGAGGAAAGAGATTGATTCTTTCCTGGGCACCCTGAAAACAGCTACTGATCTACTACAAATAGAGCAAGAAAAAAGTAAGAAAGCTATAAATGTGCCTGTAATTTATATCAATGCATATGAATTTTAAAGATATTATTGATATGTTTAAACAATTTAATTAATGAAATCCTGTAATTTAATTACAGAAAGTGTAGGACAGACAGGATGTTGGTGATAACTCTGCTCACATCCCAGCATGCCCCATTTTAACAGCAGCAAAAACAAACCATAGCTGAGCCTGATGTGCATTGTGGGTTCATGTCTGCATTTCCATTACTGTGTCCTTCTTCATCCAAACTTTGCTTGCCTTTTAAAAAATAAAACCCAGGAAGGCATTTACAAATGACATCTCAATGCTGTAAACCAGAGGAGCAAGGTTGCCATGACATAACATGCCCACAATTGATGTTACCTCTGTTGCTAAAAGTTGAAGCTAATTCCAGAATGGTTATGCTCAGGTTGTAAGAACTTCACTCCGGAAGAGTGCCCTGTCCCGCAGGTGCCCAGTGGGGGAGGCCTGCTGTGTCTCACCCTAAACAACACGCGCTTCTGCAAACCCATGTGCAATCAGGTATGAACACTCTAAAAACACAGCCAGGACAGAGAAAGCTACACGGACGGCTTTTCCAACACAAGCCCTACAGTGCCACCTACAGTCCAGTCCGGGAAAAGGGTCTTAGTTGAGCCACACAGAAGTAATCCTTTAAAAATAAATGTCTCCCTGCAGCTTTAACACGCACATTTTCAAGCAAGAATCAGTAGATGAAATGTCTCCCCACACCAGTACAATTCTTGCGACTTCTCCTCCGCTCTCGGCATCTTCATCTTCAGCATTCAGATAAATGTTTTAAGGGACAGATAGGTCACAGAGGCAATCCCGACCCCATTGATGGCTCTTTAGTATTACATTCAGGAAGACACAGTGTCTAGAAAACAGAAATAACACGAATAGCTATAGGGATCACCACCAGTGTTACATAATCAACCTACCAGCAGGCAGCCTAAGAGTAGGTCGGGTTTTGCAGGAGTATTGCAGTATTTTTTCAGACTCGTCTTTCGGTGTTTGTCAATAGCAACTGAATGTAATTAATAGACAGCACTAGAAACCACAAGAGGTATGTCCCCTTTCAGGCATGAGGATGGTGGGTGACAGATCTTCAAGATGAAGTTGTAAGAAATTACCGCTGTGAAGAACTGAAGTGCCTGGTGTCGTTTTTAGAAAACCCTTCATTTCGTGCTTGCTCTCGCATTTAGACTCCCCGTATAGACCCCTTAAAAGGTAAAACTAACCTCCTCGGGGTGCATAACCCCTCCAGGCTATATTTATTTCACTCAAAAGAACTGTAATCATGCATTCTAATTACACCTCCTCGGATGCCTTCATCTCCACTTCTATCCTGACAGCCAATCATCTGAAGTAAATCTTTAGTGGCCTTCACCCGCACAGGGTGGAGGGGAATACAGAAATAAAAAATAAAGAGATGAGGCAACAGCTTTCGACCGCTTAAGTGTTTTCTATCTAGGTATGAGTCATAATCGCTATCTGGAAAATAAGTGGCAGCTCATTATTAAGTGAATGGCATAATGCAACTGGAAGAAAGAGAGAGGTATAATTTGTTTGTATTAATGTGAGGGATGAGCTTTTACTGATCCGACACAAGGCTCTAATACTATTAGAAGGACTTCTCCCAGTAATGAGGAATGAAAGGGAACATCATTCAAGTGGCTCTCTCCTGGTTTTGCAACGTACAGGGAGAAGAAAGGGGTTCATTCTACCACCTGTGTCTCTTTTCCAAAAAAACTCTATCCAGGAAGGTGGCTTGCTTGTGTGTATGTTTTCACCCACAGCTTAAAATGAAATTGACGAGCCCATCTCCCTTGCCTTTGCGTCTGCGTGTTGACAGGCTCTGTGCAAAGCTCTCCTGTGACGATCTTCTCCATCACTTAATGATCTGCATTCTCTCTCTCTCAATTCAACAGTAAATGAATCTTATTATTAACACGTGAGGAGGGGTCAAACTTTTTCAAGAGAGACATGTGGCATTGCTAAATTGACAACGGTTCCGTCATTAACACATGTACAGAACAGCGAGTCAAGTGGCTGGTGAATCTGTTGGTTGGTTTTCTTTCGGCCTTAACCTCTAACTCCTAGCCAAACAGTGATGTTCACAGAGCTGCAGAGGCCAAAGCATATGATAGAAATGGTTTTGAGTCATTTCTGAGCTTTGCAAACATCTCATTGCTTGACAACTTGCTATTCTCCTGGCTGTTTTTAGGGCTATGACTTTTCATTCTTAAGAAGAAGCCGTCTGTACGAAGAATGTGGACATCTTAGCAAACAATGGACCACTCAGTATGTCGGAGGAAACACACTGGCAGTCTGTCAAAGTAGGTGTCATTAATATGCATTTTAAATTTAGGAATATTTATGCACTTTCCAAATTTTTGAAGACTTATTTTCTCTTGTAGCAAGGTATTTGTTAAGAGGGTAAACCTGCAATTAAATAGTGATTGTTATTTCCAGAAGAAATAAAATACCTTTGCAAAGAAACTAAAAATGAGAACTGGGTTTCTGGGAAGAGAGACAGGCAATACATACCAAGTCCAAAAAAATTACTTTTATAAGTTTCCAGGACACTCCAGCACAAAAGACGACGACAATGAAATAAAACTGCAATGCTTCTTAGCTGCTTTATAATAATACATTATTCTGGCAATACAATATAACATAATGCAATTATCATATTACATAAAAAGATTGACAAATGGCATCAATAATGGTCTGCACTTGTTATACTGTGTTATGTTCTCCTTGTTAAGCTGTTATTATTATTATTTTTATTTCTTGGCAGACGCCCTTATCCAGGGCGACTTACAACATAAGTGCAAAAATACAGAGAAGTACAAGGCATCAATCATTACAAATTCAACTTAGCTAAAACATAGCAATTCAAAATAATACATTTTACAAATTCCAATTACAATTTACACAAGTACAGTAAGAGACTTCCCTATGTTATGCCCTGTGATGTTGTGCAATTGTGAAAATAACTGAGTTATGGCTGCAGGTAGCATTTCTCTGAAGGTGGCAATTCCAGCTAACATACCACATTTAGCCTATCCCCTGAAATCATCTGCACATCTTTCATTTATGCATTGTACATTTCATTTCTATCTAGAGTCCGATACTCAAATCTCCGGAGCCAAAGGCAGCTATTTTCCAAAGGATCAAGACTGCCGGAAAATGACATTTGATAACGAGGCCCAGGAGAAGATGATAAAAAGCTTTATTGATGAACTAACTTTGAGCGGTATCAATGGGATGCATTTGGACAAATATGACTGCCTAATCTGTGGATAATTTAGGAGCCGCTGGCCAAAAACATAAGCCGAATGAATCCAGTCCATAGGGCATGTTCTGCTTTCTAACACATAAAGCCTGATAAAGCAAGGGCAAAATCAGAAGTGGGCTGAAAATATATTTATATATATATATATATATATATATATATATATATTAATGCACTCAAGCAAAGGGTTTATACAAAATGTACCCATTTCTGCAGCTTAAAAAAATATAAAATATAAAAAATGAAGCAATCCTATTAAATCACTTTGGCTTCACAACTCATTGTGACCATTTTATTGTGCAGCTTTTGCAAATCATGTTTTTTGTGATTGATACAGAGCAAATGCAACAAAAATAATAACCGTCAACTTAAGATATGTTCTCTTCTTTCCATATCCTCACCGCAAATCATGTTAACAGCCCTGCTTGCTTAGAATGTTATCTGGAGTTTGTATACTGAAATACAATATTAAAAAGTTGTAATATTAAAACACTAAATGGGAATACAGAGTAGTATTTGATGGATGTCCTTGAAAGCCTAATTGCACTGTAAAGCAAAGACTGCCAAGAGAAAGAGCACTCGACCTTGTGGGAGACGCCTGGAGGAGCTGTAAATGGCAGAACTGCAATAAGGTATCTCTGGTATCAAGGGAAAAACAAGAAATCTGGATAATTCACCATCGAGTTATGAGAGTCCGAAACACAGAACAACAAATAAAAAACGGAGCACAGCAAGACATGGACAAACTACAGCTGCATCTTTATAATGCCTGGATGCACAATTATCCTGACAAACACACTGGGCAAGGGCTTGCGTTTCCACAGCAATTTGTCTGTGTCTTGTAAAACAGTGTCAAATGTGGTTCTGAAGTAAGGTTCTTTTGCAAGTAGGATAGGATACTATGTAAGCTGGGCAGATTAAAACCCAACATGTTGGCATCAGGCCCATGCATCTCCACACATCTATGTACATTGTTTGGCTTTGCAAATCTCTAACTGCAAGTTTAGTGCCGATATAATTTACCAAGGAGGCTGCGCTTGTAAAATATTCAGCATAAATGACAACATATGAAAACGATCATGATCGCAGAAAAGTGTAAATGTTTAATGCCTCGCTTTCATTGTTCCAAGACTAATAAATGTTTCAGTGCTTCAGTCAGTCAAATGTTCATGTTAGGATCGTTGAAAGCAAGTGTATGAAAAAAGCAGAGTCATGTCTGCTGCGTTCAAGGCGCTTTTGTTTCAATCTCTTTGGACCTTCTCTGACACCAGCAGGAGCTGCAATATGCTCAGCAATAGCTTCCTTCCATATTCACATTCCCAGAAACCAATGTACACAGACTTAACCTGATCTAAATCTCTTCTGAGCAGCCTTATTCATGCTATGCAAACACAGCAGGAGTTTGTTCTTCTTTTCATGCAAATATGTAACAAATACCACAAAGTGACATTTCATGACATTTGCTCTCGTATTTTGTACAGATTCCTCTACATCATTAGGCAACAGATGTTTTAGTGCCATTTTCCTTTTCATCTTAAGTTTTTCCAGGGCTGACTTGCTCTTGAGAATTTGCTGCAAGACCACTCAATTGAAACGCGTTTCAAGACTGCTACAAACGTTAAATATTATTTTCACTGGAAACAGGCATATTATAGTCAGTGCTGACATACTATTAACCTCTGTTGTTCAAATATTAATGGCGGATAATTATTTTATTCTCATGTATATCCGAGACAAAAATTAATGTAATTCGGTTGAGATTCTTTAGTGCAATTGTCAGCCACGGCTTCACACCTTCCAGATCAAAATTAAAGTTAAACATTCAAATGATTTTACAGATTTGACTGAGATAATTGCTGTGAGAATTGAGAAACCAGAATTGAGCAATTCATGCTGTCTGCTTGACAGTAGCATTAGGTTATCAGGCGAGACAAAGGAAAAACCCTCTGAATGGTTATGCAGAAATTCATGCATCTAGTTTATAAATTATATGAATATAGAAATGAGTAACAAGGTTCTTTGGAAGAATATTTAAAAAAAACACACATAAAGCCAGCTCAAATTCAATCTGCATTCTGCTAGGCAGGAGCAATTCACAAGATCATGGTTTCTCTAACTTGGTTCCTCAGTCCATGAATATGTCTGCATTATAAAGCCATTGCAGTCACATATCAATTTTGTCATTTTCCAAATTGTGTTCTGTGTGGTTTACCTTCATCACTTCACCTTCCCTACTGACCGTGAACCTGACTCTACTGATGTCCTGAATTTTAATGTTTCTTTCCAGAGCATTTCTGTGTCTATAAAAATCTGCTGACGTGGACACTAATGTATGGAGATTCTCCACTAACGTTGGAGAATCTTCAGTGTATGCACATTTGCTGATGTCCTGCAAATATTTGGCCTTGTAGATTTCATTTAACATTAATTATTTTTAGAATTTTGCCCAAAGTTTAATTAAACCTCCTGCATCAACCAATACCCTGAAGTTACCGCCACTGATTAACTTACAGTGATGTGCCCTAGAATACAAATCTGATTCCATAAAACCAACAAAACCTACACTTAAGTGTATATAGTAGCTATTTTCTGTCTGCATGTGTTCTCCCTGTTGCACATATAAATGTGCTCATGTGCTCCAGGGGAACCTATTGCCTCAGGGAGCATCTTGTATAAACAGCTGAATGTACTGGAGAACACTTGAAAAGCTGCAGCAATGGGGAAGAAATCTTGATATCGGCCACATAGAATTTTAATGTTCCACAATGGCACGTTTTCTTGGAATGTATATTACATCTCAACTCTCAGCTGCCGTCTCCCTTTGGGTGTGAAGGACACACGACAGGTTATTTGCATATCATTTTGTGTGTCAGTGTGTGTGTGTGTGAGAGAGCAAATACATTTTGACACCTGGTAAGAATATAATATATGTTTAACATTAAGAAACTTAAGTGAAGACATTTATAGACTTGCTTTATAAAATTCTTGTTGTACCAAACAAAACTAATTAAGTCTGTTTAAAGAACAGGATGTTTTAATAGTCACAGTGAAACACTAACGTGTGTGCATTTAAAAGGTATATCTTTAAAGAATGCAATTATGCTGAAAGTGCAATGCCAAGGAAAACAATTAACTCTTATTTAACTGCAAATTCAATGCATTGTCTCCTATATATGCCAAGTGACAGACACAAACAGTTAATCAATGTTTGCTGTATGTATTCAATAGCTTCTGTATGTTCTGTATGCGTTAAAAAAACCTTCAGATTTTCTTATAGCTTTCTCTTCACTGGATTCTCGTAAATTAAGTTCATACTATCAAAACTGCAGAATTGTTGTATTTTAATTTACATTTTCAACAATTTAGGTAATCACATTTCACAAATGAAATACACAATAAAAAACACAATACATAAGCATGCCCCTGAAGAAGTAAAATCCACAATTAGGCAAATAATTGTAATTGCTCCACTGACTGCAGTGCATGAATAATTATTCTAATTGAGGGAAGCAGATTTATTCAGTAATTACTATAATCCGTACAAAATGTGGCACATTTATCATGTTTCAGTGAGTGATTACGCTCAATGAATTGTTCTTCAGACTATGAAGAATAAAGCTATCACCAGTGTCACCGATATAGCATTGTACTGTGTGTGGGGAGTTGCATTATGCGTGTCTGCAATAAGGCAAAACGATATGGGTCGCTTAGAGAGCAAACTTGGAATGCAAAACAGCATGCTATTTTAATTCCATTTATGTATTAAAAAAATATATTAAAAAAGGCTTTAGTTTAAGTGGCCAAGCACTACATTTATTTAACAAAAACACATCTCTTGACTTCTCCCCTATTTCTATAAAGGCTTTTGGAGAAGAGTAGATTGCAGTGTACACTATTTAATAAACAGCTAAAAAGTACAATGTTGTGGGTATTAAAATGTTTAAAAAGAAACAGCAATGCCCTACTAAACACAGTTTATTAGTACACAGTCCACAAAGAGAAACAATAACTGGGTTAGAAATTGTACAGTAGATTGGCATTAAAACAGCATTAAAAGGGAAGAGGATCGGGTGGCTGCAGATTGTTGATTTGAATTGTTACAAATATAATGAATTCCTGAAGTGCTTTGTAACAAGGCTATTTTGCAAAATAATGTTTAGATATCAACGTATTCCTCTATACTCAATTTCAGCTGTACTGAACCTTGGATTGAATCCAAGCAATTATACACTGCTGCTCCCTGCATGAAAGTCACAGACACACACAGGGGAACTTATACGTCTTCAAAAAGGTACCATTAATTTTCCTTGTCAATGTTCTTTTTTCTCTTTTCTTTTTTAAGAAGTGGTAAACTCAAACTCCATCACAACCACTATATTCTTTGCCTCCTAAGTTGTAAATTGAGAGAGAGAGAGAGAGAGAGAGAGAGAGAGAGAGAGAGAGGAAAAAAAAAACGGCCTGAACAGGAGACATTATCTCTGGAGATTTTTGCTTTAAGAATAAAACCAAACACATTTATATGGAGACAAAACTTGTTATCATCGTGTCACTTTTTCCTTTGTTAAATCACTTCACATCAGCACTTCAAATGACACCGATAGTGCTAGATTGCAAATCTGTTTCAAGTCAGTCCATGGGGATTACAAGAATCATTTCTCTGTGTGTTCCCATTCCAGGCAACAACCTTTATGCTATTAAACCAAGTACTTAATATGTCCACTGGATGGCAGTCTTGTATAACCTCATTTCCCTCATAGTTGATTTCCTGTTCTGTTGGGAAAAGTGCACCTAGTAATGTGAATACATAATACAAATGGACAATCCTGTGCAATATGGTGGCAAACTCCATTAACAACAATGCTGTAAATATCCTTAGTTTCCGAAATAACTGAATATCTCCAATGTGCTAATTCTTCATTGCAGACACTTAAAAATATTGTGTCCTTTCAAATGTACTAACTGAAACTTTCAATTATATATTCTACTTATATGGGTCAAGATGGTGAAAACTGCAAAATGCACCTCTGTATCAAAAAAAATAATGAAAAACACTCAACAGGGCTATTATTTATCTAATAGTTTTCTACAAAATACTTATTTTTTTTATCCCAAGAACAACATATGATGGCAATCAATTAAACAAACTAAAGAAATATCCCTCTTTTCCTGCATACTGAAGATATTTTCTTCCCAAGCAACCTGTAAAATACAATTTACAGTAATATTTAAATATGTTAAATAAACATTTGAACTATCTTATGTAAAACGATAAGAATAAGACTTTATGACTACCTGTATTTAGTTTCCCTGCTAAGATGGCTTGCAATTTGAATAGCTCGTGGAATACAAAAAACACATAAAATAAGAAATATATATATATACGATTTAATTGTCATAGCACTTTTGAATGGGAGTTTTTAAATGCTGAAAACACAGAAAGTTTGGTATTCTATAATGCTGCCTGCAATGCCAGCACTGTCCACAAGGTGTCTCTCTTCAACATACTATTATATGACAATTTAAAACATTCATAGCCATGCAGTACAGTGGAAATTCTCAAAGCAATAAACACCACACTTATACTTCAGCTTCAGTGCCAAAAAGCAAACCTGACCATTTCAATTTATACTTAAAAAGTTACTAACCATTAAAACAAATTGCAGGACAGAGCTTGTGCATTTCCTGACAACATTCGAGTGAATTCCTGCTTCAGCGTCAGGGCCACACAAGAGACCTATGTATAGCTTCCTGCCGGATCCAAACCACACAGAGACAGACTAATAGCCAGTGACCTTCTCCATGCATAACTCACCCTACATACCACAAGATACACCTCTGAGCATGCCTTGCTCGGCTTTCATCTTACATTCACCGACTCCTGACCAGCATGAGACGCTATAAAGCACACGCTGGATGGGGGCACGCTGAAAGTCAAGTTAGGCTTCTGTCGTGTCACTTAAAATAGACCCATGCGCTGCCATTACTTGGAAAGTCAGGTCTACACAGCATTTCAAAATGGATGCTGTGGAAAATGGCCTTGGTATGGTTCTGCACAAAATTGCTAAGGATTTATAGTTTTATTCATAAAAAGTATCCTTTGAAATGGAAAGGAATTGGATTTATTCCAAGATAATCAGTGAAAAAATTCTGCTGCTCAGAATGAGAGTGGCTAAACCAATCAGTTTTATGTCTGTGTTATTTAAATGTATTTATAATATTTCTTAGCAGACGCAACATACCCAGCAGGATATGTAATACATCACATTATTTTGACATTCAATTAACCATGTATACAGCTGGGTTTTTACTGGAGCAATCAAATTGCATACAACTGAAGTGTCCCCCACCTGGAACTGAGCCCACAACCCTCTGCCCAGGAGATAGCCCTGACCCTAGTCTTAGTCCCAATTATCTCAAAAGAACATTCTTGCTCACTAAACCAAACAGATTCAGAGTAATAATATAAAGGTTTTTACTCAGGTCTTGGCTTCAAGAAAAAGTCTCTCTATCCCTTCATGGTCACAAACGAGTAATCATCAAGGAGTTCTCTCACATTTTAATAATTTCTTATGAAGTCATCTGCTGTCTGTCTCAATATTTTATTATGACAAAATAATTAATGAGCTTTCCATCTGGAAAATAGATAGAGTGGAGTTTAAAGAACATACCGACATTTAAGGTAAGTAAAATTGTAGTCTTTCTACATGGTCTTTCCTGGGACTACATATTCATTTGAATATTTAAAGTCTTCAAGTTTATGATATTAAATAAAAGGCTTTCTCACATTAAAAGAATATATATATCATAGATATAGATAGATTGAAGATACACATAGAAGATGGGAACCTTAAATAATAAACTTTGCAGGTGTGACATTTTAAAGAAAAGCCATAGATTGAAGCAAGTGGAAACATCTTGTGGAGGCCTTCATCCAACAGGGGATCAATATAGGCTGATGGTGATGATATATTATATCAATATAGATATTCAAATATTATATTAAAGGTATGATAGTTTTAACATCTGCATTAACTGCTGCTGTCTACCATGATTTACAGTGGGGGAAAAAAGTATTTGATCCCCTGCTGATTTTGTACGTTTGCCCACTGACAAAGAAATGATCAGTCTATAATTTTAATGGTAGGTGTATTTTAACAGTGAGAGACAGAATAACAACAAAAAAATCCAGAAAAACGCATTTCAAAAAAGTTATAAATTGATTTGCATGTTAATGAGGGAAATAAGTATTTGAGCCCTTCGACTTAGTACTTGGTGGCAAAACCCTTGTTGGCAATCACAGAGGTCAGACGTTTCTTGTAGTTGGCCACCAGGTTTGCACACATCTCAGGAGGGATTTTGTGCCACTCCTCTTTGCAGATCCTCTCCAAGTCATTAAGGTTTCCAGGCTGACGTTTGGCAACTCGAACCTTCAGCTCCCTCCACAGATTTTCTATGGGATTAAGGTCTGGAGACTGGCTAGGCCACTCCAGGACCTTAATGTGCTTCTTCTTGAGCCACTCCTTTGTTGCCTTGGCTGTGTGTTTTGGGTCATTGTCATGCTGGAATACCCATCCACGACCCATTTTCAATGCCCTGGCTGAGGGAAGGAGGTTCTCACCCAAGATTTGACGTTACGTGGCCCCGTCCATCGTCCCTTTGATGCGATGCAGTTGTCCTGTCCCCTTAGCAGAAAAACACCCCCAAAGCATAATGTTTCCACCTCCATGTTTGACGGTGGGGATGGTGTTCTTGGGGTCATTCCTCCTCCTCCAAACACAGCGAGTTGAGATGATGCCAAAGAGCTCGATTTTGGTCTCATCTGACCACCACACTTTCACTCAGTTCTCCTCTGAGTCATTCAGATGTTGGCAAACTTCAGACGGGCCTGTACATGTGCTTTCTTGAGCAGGGGGACCTTGCGGGCGCTGCAGGATTTCAGTCCTTCACGGCGTAGTGTGTTACCAATTGTTTTCTTGGTGACTATGGTCCCAGCTGCCTTGAGATCATTAACAAGATCCTCCCGTGTAGTTCTGGGCTGATTCCTCACCGTTCTCATGATCATTGAAACTCCACGAGGTGAGATCTTGCATGGAGCCCCAGACCGAGGGAGACTGACAGTTAGTTTGTGTTTCTTCCATTTGCGAATAATCGCACCAACTGTTGTCACTTTCTCACCAAGCTGCTTGGCGATGGTCTTATAGCCCATTCCAGCCTTGTGTAGGTCTACAATCTTGTCCCTGACATCCTTGGACAGCTCTTTGGTCTTGGCCATGGTGGAGAGTTTGGAATCTGACTGATTGATTGCTTCTGTGGACAGGTGTCTTTTATACAGGTAACGTGCTGAGATTAGGAGCACTCCCTTTAAAGAAAGTGCTCCTAATCTCAGCTCGTTACCTGTATAAAAGACACCTGGGAGCCAGAAATCTTGCTGATTGATAGGGGATCAAATACTTATTTCCCTCATTAACATGCAAATCAATGTATAACACTGTTAAAATACACCTACCATTAAAATTATAGACTGATCATTTCTTTGTCAGTGGGCAAACAAACAAAATCAGCACGGGATCAAATACTTTTTTCCCTCACTGTACTTGTGCCACAACAGCCCATTGATATTGCGCTGTGTAGCCCAAAGGTTGATTTCTGGAGCACTTTTCTTTTCAATGTTTTTGCTATGGCTGGAATTCGACACAATGTACAAACCTCTTTTTCATCTGGAATTACGCCAATGTATCTTCAAACTAACGACAGCTGTTCAATGACTGAGGATCCCTTTGTGAAAGTTTCTGCAAATACAAAAAAATGTGAAACACAACACATATTTTAAAACATCTGAACATATTGAAGCTCAGACCAAATCAACATTTTAACACTCGCACAAATTTCAATTTTTTGTATTATTTGCTATTGCCAGGTGGGTCCAAACTTTTGATTTGGTATGGACAGCCAAGACATCCAAGAAATGATTTTCAGATGTCTTGGTACAAGTTCTCTCAGGTCTTCAGACTCCACATGTAGCATATCAGTGTCTTCTCGGAGATAAAAAAAAACAAAAATGAGCTGGACATTCAGATGCTTTACACATGGAAGTGGATTATATTACAATAAACCCTGGTGTTAATAAGGGTTCTAATAGGTAACACTATTAATCTAAAACTGGGCAGGAGTGCTCTGGAGCAGGTCAGGCTGTGGAATTTAAGAATGGGATTAGTCTGGAGGAAATGAGAGCATTCTCTGGCTTTAGTAGAGAGAGAAGCATTTGCAAAGGTTTATTTCATCTGGCATATTTATACATAACGTGATTGCAGATATGCCTTTCTAGTAATTCCTCCAATTTCATTTCCTAATAACACTCATCTGTATTTCAACTCTCTTCTGTTTATAACTTTACTAGCCAAATTGATTTTAACCATCGAGGAGTCACAGCATCCTTACAAGACCAGATGTAAGATCATATACAAAACTGCACCTTTTTGATGCATGTCATGTACTTGTTGGGTTACATTTGTTATCGGCCATCGATCTTAAAAGAATAATATATACCATTTGCAGGAAATGGATTTCAGAGTGAAGAGCTTCCCTGGTACTCTCTAGTTCCCCATCCTTGTACCCCTCCAGCTCCTTTTTGAGCCTAAACAGAAACAGTAGAGAACATGGACCATTATCAGATGAAAGAAAATATGGAATACATATTAAAAAAGGGGAAGTACTAAAAACACTTATGATTCCACCACATACAAGCATCCTGGCATAGAAAACCATTGTGTATTTTTCATGTTTCAAATTTCAAATTATTGTCCCTGGCTAGCAATCTTTCTGTCACTTTGCTCCCTTCCATATCCAGAACTCTGCGGCTCGTCTGGTATTCTCTCTGCCCCGATTCGCACACGCTACTCCAATGCTCCGCTCCCTCCACTGGCTCCCGATACCGGCACGCATTCAGTTCAAGACATTGACTCTCACCTACCACTGTCTTGAGCACACTGCACCAAGCTACCTTCAGACACTCCTCTCCATACATCCAGACCACTGCGCTCTTCAGGTGCCAGAAGACTAACTCTGCCTCCTCTCCACTCTCCTTCCTCCAGAGCCGCTCCTTCTCATCCCTGGCCCCTAAATGGTGGAACGAATTGCCCACCGAAGCCAAACCCGCAGAGTCCTTGACCTCCTTTCCGGCGCTTACTCAAGACACATCTTTTCCAACAGTACTTGTAATATTAGTCCTTTATCCCTGCTAGATAGCACTTCACAGTTTTATTATGCTTCTTGTGTTTTTGATTTGTTTTCCTCCTTGCTCCCTTTCCTGTAGCCCTTGACTGTGACCCTACATCTTGACAGCACTTAGCTTTACCATCCAGGATGTAGGACCTCACTTACTGTACTTGCCTGCGTAAATTGTAAATTGGAATTTGTAAAATGTATTATTGTATTATTGAAATTGTAATGATTGTTGCCTTTTACTTAACTGTATTTTTGCACTTTGTTTTACACTTATGTTGTAAGTCGCCCTGGATAAGGGCGTCTGCCAAGAAATAAAAATAATAATAATATCCAGTCTTCCTTTATAGGTACCACCATGGCCGCCTCAGAATTCCCAACAGGCTTTATTATTGGGGCTCACCAGGCATGGGGCACCACTCAGTCATTACTGGACTTTTCAAATGGACCCTATTATGGATACATAATTAAATCTAGGAGGATGAAACATGGGAACTGGTCAATTCTACATGACTACACTACTAAGCAAGGACTGTGAGAGCAAAGCAGGATTGCATGTGCAGCAGCCTTCAATCAAGCATAGGAGGCATTTCTACCTTAACTATTCTCAGGAAGACAAGTAAACTATGGTTCAGCAGTCCTAAGCATCTGTGGATGCTGATCTCACAGCATGCCTACAGGAAAGGAAGCCACTTGGGGCCAAACATGTCTATGTGGTCGTGTGACTAAGAATACAAAGTGCAGGTTTTTGAGGAGGGGACTGAAAAGTGGCGCTATCCGTCAGCAGTTCAAATAAGGCCAAAATATAAAATCCACATTCTTGATTGTCCATCACACTCTCCAGACCTGAAAATAATAGCTCACAGTAAAGAAAATGGCTCACAAGTGCAAACCAAGGAACCTGAAGGATCTGAAAGGCTTTATTTTTTAATCTCCCCAGAGAAGAACATTTGAACGCAGACGGACATGGAAAGCCAATATTCAGCCTGAAGGAACAGTGATTCCAATAATCAATACCTTAGTTAAATGATATTCTGTTTAGTGCGCATTATACCTGTGATTAATGAAAACACTTAAAAAGAGTTATCATAACATTACGGCACACATGCTTCACAGAATCTCAAACTTCAGCACAACCTGAGGCCATCCCAGTAATACAGAAGATTTGTGAGGCAGCTGTACAGAAACTACCTCTCTGTATGATTTAAAAGGACAGGCTTCATTTACTTCCCACTGCAAATTTAGTATTGATTTCCCTTTCATTATGTTCTTAACATGCTACACGAATCTTGTTCTTTAAACTAATATGCAGGCAACACATCAAACACTTAATTAAACAGATGGAGCTAATGTTGCCTTTTTACTTGCACATCCTGTTCTTAATTGCGCTACAAAGCTGAACATTTAACACTGCAATTGCAGAAAGTGCTATTGAATTTTTTTAAAGTGTACAGTATAGTCTCATGTACATAATTATCAATAACCTCACAATAATTAATTACTTAAATTCAATGTAGGCCTGTCAGCTGCATAAGACAACATTTTCCTTACTTACAATGTCTGCCTGTATTCTACTTTAATTTTCTCAGATGAAGCTAAATGCATCAAAACACGTACACGGCAAACATTTACACATTGGTAATTCAAAGGGTTTACAAGAGGGGTTTCCCAATGTCTGGTGACGGAAAGCCAATTTCCAGAGGTTACGTGGGATGGGGGGGTCACAGTTGAAAATGAACCACCGATGAAAACCAAATATGTCCCAAATCACACCATTTTATGAACTTCGTTGTTTTATTATTTTCCCCCAAATTACATGTGCAATTTGTAACAGATAATCATCATAATCTGTAAAAAATTTGTAAAGATTCAGAAAGGGGTGGTTGAAGGTTGGCTTTTGGGGGACGGCACCAAACATCCTCAAGGGCCGCACTTTAGGAACCCCTGGTTTAAAACTACTTATCAATGCCAAACTAAACAAGTAAAATAATGTAAATGTCTTTACTAATGTAAATGTTTATGTCTTTACATTTTAATAAAAAAATTGAAATTAACACCAATTTAAGCTAACTGGAAGGAGAACTTCTCTATTTAATCCATTATGATAGAATATACCTAAAGAGACCTAACATTATTTGATGCATTTGTACAGTTAGCATATCATTGTCATGTTCATTTCATATTTAAAGAAAGTATTTTAACCAAACATGAAAGTGCACAGATTTTTGTGAAGCACACGGTATAAAACAAACTATGCAACCAAAGACATGAACTACATGAAAATATATCAAACGCATCCATGATAGTAACCCTGCTGCGCACCTCAAAAGAAAACTCAACAGAACGTGACTTTACTACTATAAAAAGCCCAGGAAGAGATGCTGTGCTTATAGATAATTAATGTAGCAACTCAACTGGCAGCTTAGTGGCAGGCGACACATTTCAGAACGACTCAGAAAGGGTTTTGCTTCAGTGCAGCACCATCTCCAAACATACTGCAGCTCATTTGACAAAATGCGATTTCATGCAATAACTACAGAAAAGGAAAGGAGGGGAAAAAAAATGTATTTTGAACAAGCTTTTCACAATGGATCTGTGAATTGATCTGGGATTCAGAAATAACTAAAAAGCTACACCCGAAACTCACAGTGAAGGCTTTAAAATATTGTGTACTTTATGTATTAATAAATGCCTTGAAGAGAATGCTGAATCTTTTGATGTGAAAAATTACAAATTTAACAAGAGAATAAAATTTATTTCAAAATGTTGAACAAAACTTCAAAAATATGAAATGTTCCACCCTAATATATATAAATCATCATCACTTATTCCACCATTACTTTACATTACATTTACCAGTAATTGTGTTTAAGACCTACGAATGTTAAAAGGTTTCAGTAATAGAACAGCTTTATCAGTCATCATAGTTGGAAAAAAAAAAAATCGCACTCTTAATTTGCTGAATTGCTGTTGAGATTAACTGTGCCTTCTTACCTTACAAATTCACTGTCTATCTGTGGCCTCCGGCTGATTTTTAATTCTTCAGCTCGCAAAGATTCAGTGAACATTTTTGCTTCATTCAGTTTTCTTTCAAGCTCTGACAGTGGGAGACAAATCAAAATAATAGTGTGAACAGAAGGTTACTTTTCCATTTCTTTATTCAATGCTCATAACTGCTGAAATATATGCATTGGACAGTCAGGATGAAACAGAGCACTAGAAGTGATTCTAAATGGATTTACACGCAAGAATATCAGACATTCTCCCCCAAACTGAAAAACCATAGGAAACAGTTTATTGTAAGATAAACAATGAATAAATTAGCACATTTATATGCCTGTCTGTCTAAGAGCAGGCTTTTCATTAACACAGGTTGAAAATTGTTGTCAAGTGCAATAAAGTCATTTTTCTCTCCTATTTTATGATAAAAGCTACATATTTTTCATGACTTGGTTTGCTAACCATAATATTGTTGCATTACAGCAAACGTGAGAAGAATGTTTCTTCAAAGACTGTACATGCTCTTCATAAGTTATCATACAAATTGGATTTCTTTACTCAAAGAATCATTCAGGTCAGAGCCCAAAAACCTGCAAAGTCAATCACCTCTCATTTGGTGTTCAAGCCCCGCCAGCTGTGATTGAAGCGCTCGCTTTTCTGCCTGCAGAGAATTCAATTGAATATTTCTCTGTTCCATGCTCTCCATTTCTGAAACGACATGGGAAGAAACATTTTACTTGTTTTGTAAAGTACCTATCACATAATACCGTTAAGGTTCATTGCATCATACTGAAGTGCGTAAGGTGTACCTCAATCCAAAAGAAAGTACACAGGATAGCATTCTGTGTGTGGATATAACAGACACCCCATAGATTAAATATTTCCCCAATGCATATGGTATTATTTTATATACTGGTGCATTTCAGAAGCACTTTTCTGTATAACCTTCTTGCTTTAGTGTACGACTGTCTGCTGCCTTCATTCAGCTGGGTTTTCCTTTAATAGTGTATCAAATAAATGCAGTTTTTGAATGTGGAAAAGGTTAAATAGCTTCCCCCTTTATTTTCTTTACTACAAAGAAAATCTTATTACTGAGCTTGTTAGAAAAGAAGCCATTTAGACTGTTTTTAATACATTTACTGCTGACATCAAAGACAATTACAGAATATCGAGGGGAAATATGGAATGCAGTACCATTAGGTAGACCTTTATAGCATGTTGGACCAAATTAATGCTTTTTCATTCAAGTTTGCACTGTTGATTTTCCTGAGCATTTCAGGTTTATAGCGTGAAGATATTTGACTTCCTTTTTAAAGTAAGACTGTAAAGTATTACTATGATTCATTTAATTACATTCTCAATGAAAGTGATGAAATTGCTATTTTTATGACCAGGTTTATTGTGCAAGCATGCATGCTGATCTACAACATTACTGGGGAAATGTAATCTCTGTTCCCCAACAGCACTGGCATTCTCAAAGCCCTAATGCATCATCATAATGTCATCTAACCACCACATTTTAACTGCCTTCTTACATGACCTTGCCACCCATCTCTCCCACTGGCAAACCATACCTATCACTATTAACTGTTATTTCATATGCTACACCAAATCTATGGGAAACAAATTCATTTCTGGAATGCACTTGCTCTTGACTGCAGTTTTAAATATGACCTCTTCAGGACAGATCCTGTCAGTGTCTAAATGTACACATCACATATGGCCCTTGAGACAATTATTCATGTGGTTACAAAATGGCCTTTGTTACAAAGAGACCAACCCCAGCTCTTGGGTTTTCTTCAAGAGGAACGATACTAGATGCTTCACGAAATAAAAGCATCTTGATTGCTGCTCTTAACAGGAAAGTGAAGTATTGTTACCCTCCAAAGCAGAAGCAGGAATAAGGCCAGCACACAGACGTATTGAAAAGGAAACTCAAAAATGTTCTTCATGCAGTGCAAATGTTTATTCTGCTAGAGGTGGCAGGATGCTGCATCTCCAATACCCCATGCTAGGAAACCAAAATAATGAAGCATGAATGAGCACTTGGATACATATGGCTTTAATGCTGTCTGTTGGAGGCAATGCATGAAACAGAAAAAAATTGCCATCATTTATCAAAAACGGTCTATTTAACGTGAAAGACATTAAATCTGAAAGCACTTTTTTGAGATTAAAAAACTGGCTAATTGAAAAAAAAGTGTGTGTGTGTATATGTATTTGTATGTAGATGCATACTAAAGTTGTTCTAAATAAAAGATTATTGTTCGAATCAATCATCTATTAAATGATCATCAAATATTTTAATCGCATGGCAGCCCAAATAAATAGTGTTGATACTAACAAGTCTCTTAATTAGTTGATCGAACATGAAGAGCAAATAAGCAAATAGCAGAAGTTGAAAATACATTTGCCTTTCTCCTCTTGAAATATTTGAAAACGATTTTTTTATGAAGGGTAGCTATACTTCCCATTCTCTCCGTCTACAACAGGTGCCTCCTACCATGTAAACTGGTCTCCATTTTAGAATATTTGTTCAGGAAACAGCAAGATATGCAAGTTGTAATATGAAAGTGCTGCAGCTTTCCAACTCTCTTCTAATCTACAACAGGTATTCTTTAGTATAAATGTAACTAATGTTGGTATACCCGTGTTTAAAGAGCGTTCTTCCTGTTCTAGCCTAAGTATCTCGGACTTGGCTCTGCTTTCAACCACGGCTTCTCTGTTGCTCAGCAGGTTGTATTTGTTGTTGAAATCTGTGATCTCCTTAAAAAACTTCTCCTTCTCCTCAGAGGTCTTCTGCCTTATTTTCTCCTTAATAATAAATAATCAACATAGGTTAATACACATAAATACAGGTAAATACAAATTATTTATTTAAAAAAAAATGAAGTATTTTTCCAATAGAATGCAATTCCTAAAACTCAGATTTCCAATAGTTTTACCTTTGCCGATTCTTTTGTTTCTTCGCTCAGGAAAAGCTTGTAAATTGAAATATGAGGGCTAACATCATATATATGGAGGCAGTATTCAAACCGAATAAACATACCAGTGTTTCTATGAGATTACATTGCTGGTTTAAAAGTTCGGCTTTCTGCTTTTCAGCGCTATCTTCGTGTTTCTTCAATAGCTGAAACTGGAGGACAGTCTCAGATAGGATCTTGTCCTGTAAAGATAAGGATTGGATAAGTTACAGGTGCTGTATTGTAGTGTGTTTTCTGGTAAGGATAGTTTTGGCTTAAACTATTACATTTATTAATATTAAATATTGGATGTAAAATCTATTGTAACTTTAGAGCATAGTAATCCAAGATCACTAATTTAACTGTGAGGAATGAGTGAAAATGACAATCTAATGGATGAGCATAAATATAAAACTGTACACAACTGAAAGATTAAGCCTCACTTTTCAAAACAAAATGTGGCAAAAACTAAGAAAGTATAGAAGAAAGAAATGTGCATGTTTGTTTAGATTTCATATTTTCTAGGTCATTCGGTAATTACTACAATATTGGCATTTAAACTCCACTGAATATTTCACCCTTTTTTTTTTTTTTTTAACAACTTTCTTTTTAAGAGTGTCCATCCAGCCGTGAAAGGCAAATGTTATCATTCAAGTTCTAATTACATGCTACCTGGCTTCACAGAACACAAGTAAATTAATATTTGCTAGATGCTTTCGTATGACCCCCAAGCAATCTCTGTGAAATAGCTGTCATAAATATTGCATTCAGGACTCACGTTGAATATGAACCTGAAAATAATACTGTTCCATTTGTAGCATGTTTCTTGCATTCATTTGCTCTGATCTTTTATGCCAAAATTGTTTTCCGTATAAGCTGCCGAGCCAATAGAAATGGATTAATATACAATATCTAATAGTCAAAGGCAACTGCATTGCCCTGCCTGGAGAACAGAAATGACAGGCATCAAATTAGAGATGCTGCGATGGCTTTTCTCATTAGAAATATACAATAATTGTTGCTACTTGATGGGACTCAGGAGTGGATCGTGCAAGACAGACGAATGAATCAAAATGTTTCAGCAGTGGCTCTCAGTGTTAAAGCAATATAAAAGCCTTTAGTTGTCATAAATTAGCTTAGTGAACAAGACCACAGAGTATTAGCCTAACTGGAATGTAATGAATAAACTTTCTTTACGAACAAACAGAAATCTGTACTATCTAGTTAACCGTGCAGTATGGATTGTGTTTTGTTTCCTTGGTCATCCATTGCTGCATTATTCATAATTAAAGTCAGTCAATCACAAATGCAAACATTTAAAAACAGCCATACCATGGCACATTACAATAAAAAAACCTATGAAACCCTGGAATTCTACAAAGTTAGTTCAGATCCAGATCCATTCAGATAAGATAGTTATTTTAGTTCACGAAAACTAAAATAAAACATGGTTTGTGATGAGAAGAAATCAAGTTCCTTAGTTTTACATATGAGGCCTAGCACAATATAATCATTAATTTACCCTTGACAGCTATCCTCCACACAAATTAAAACTTCCGATTTCTGTCAAACATCAACAAATATATAGTGGATAAATATTACAATAAAGTCAAATTAATCTAGCCTCATCACATACATTAACCTGAATTTAAAAGGTTTTCTAATCCTAATGTAATGCAACGGAAATCTGAAATTGATTTTGCAGTCAAGCTTGAGATTGATCCACTTGGTCTTAAATGAAGCCCTTCTACAAGATGGAGAGCTTTCGTCAAAAAACAAATCATCACTTAACAGTGCTGAAGAGTATCAATACTTCATTAGCTTTTAACAATATATGAAAGAAATTAGATTCTGTGTTTATTGGAGAATAGAGTCACTATTAACTCCAAATTGCAAATGTTCTCTCAAAGGCTCGTACTGCATCTGAATACTTCAAGATAATGTTTCCCCATTATAGAGCAATGTTACTGAATTTGTGTGTTTATAAACCATCATAAAAGAGCTCTTAAAAAACAATTAACATTAGATAACTTATCTGGCACTGGTTAGGACAATCTGAGGTTTGTCACTGCTCCACACATGATTTCAAAGTATATTATGAGGATTTTCTCTTGAATTCTGTTCAAATATGTTGGATATCTACGTGTGCCCTCTTGATTTCTTTATGAATCATAAGTAATTAAATCAGGCGACATTGTATTAAGCAATCTTTTGTTTTAATTCAATAAATGATGCCTACTTTTTTCCATTCACTTTACCTACTACAATCAAAGACATTAAATAAAAACAATGACATAAAATGGGTACTGAAAACACAGTATACAGCCTAGATCATTAGTACTTTATTATTTAGTATGTGCGTGTATCAACTACTAACTCTGTGAGCTACAGTAATAATACCAGTAATCATTCTGAAGTAAGAAATACTGAAATACAGTAACGGCCCTGAAAGATAGTGATGATATGCTTGCTGTGTTAGTTTATTCTCATTTACTCCAATGAGGACAATGAAGTAAGAGTTCTCTAGACTTGCCCTACCTTTTCATCCAGGTGATTTTTTGCCAAGTCTAGATCTTCTGTTGCAGCCTTAATTTGTTCTCGCCACTTGTTAATTTCAGCTTTAACTGGAAAAATAAAAGTTAATGAGTTATGTAGCTTTAATTACATAAGACAATTTCATTTTCATCAAGAAAATTCCTAAAAAGGAAGACATGGTTCATAATACGAGTTCCTCAGTGCACACCAACAGTGACCAACATTCAGTAATAGATATTCACATTCTGGAGTTCTATAGGTTTAGGCACATGGTACTTATGAATGATAAGGAACTTGTCCTAAAATAGCCTACAATAAACCCTTGAGGGATGGGTTTTGGATAATGCTGGTGAATTGGCTTCATAAGCTTTTCTTCCCGTCTTGAGAAAAATATGCATCAGCATTTATGTGGTGATATTATCAGTATAACATTTGTATTTTCTTAAAATTTACCACATTTTCTAGGAGGAACATTAATCATTGCTGTTCAGTGAAATATTAATTTCATACCTAAGCCTCAATCCCCAATTATGCAGATAAATGAAAAGCTGTATAAAAATAACACCAAGACGGAAGTACAATGTTTGTCCAGGGGGGTCAAATCTCTACGCTGATTAATGGGTACTTGTCAGCATGCTTAAACATCATCAAAAAACAAGGGGGAGGTATAGGGTATAATTTATATTTACTGACAAGTATTAGGCTACCTATACTGTCTAATATGATAAATATATGATTATGTTCAGTGCAATTGATAAGGACTGAAATCTATAGGATTGTGGATTTCTATACTAGCCCCAGAAGACATCAAATTTTAAAACATACTGAGCAGAACTAGGCCGAATGCAAAATATGCAAAGGAATTTACAGTTTAGTTTGATAAGTTATATAAATCAAACTAGTTCAGTTGAATATTTTCTACATGTAAAGATTCAAATCTTATGACACATAGGCCTAAATTCCACCATTTCCTTCAATTTCAGCCACTTAAACATCTCCAGTACATCCATCTATTTCTGTGGGCTGTACATTGTCAGAATCATTATTTGGATGCATAGGAAAAAGGCACTGGTATTTTTGTTAGTTTGTAAATGTAAATCATTTTGTTTAAATCACACGGAGAAAGGCATCCTTTACACAACTAGGTTAAATGACTGTACTGTGAAGGAACAATATCCACCCTCTGTGTTTAACCCCAGTATTTACAACAAAAAATAATATTTGTTTAATACAAACAGAAAAAATGCATAATCCAGCAGTTATGCAGGGTCTCATTTTTAAAATATTACATTATCTGCCCCCATGTGGTTTTAATGGGTAACACTGCTATTTTATCAACTTGCTTCCATTTCACCCTGACATTTTTTTAATTGTCTTCATTTTCTTTGTCAGATCAGACAGGCTATAATCTTTTTCACACACACAATTAGGGCAAGGTGCCAGGATCCATGTTAAAAGCAGAACTAATATGCTTAGATGTTAAAAGACAATTAATAAAATTGAGGCTGGGGTGTGTTCAAAATAGATGCCGGACACCGTTTTTCATATATACTGAAATGATTTAAACTCTTTGAGCTGTGCCAGTTAATCAACAGGAGTCAGGGCTGTAGTGGGTCAAGAAAAGTCACAAATATGTTCTTTCCAACAGGCAAGTGAGCCAAACCTACAGTTCACAATGAGGTCATGCTGCACATGCTAGTTAGAAGATTAATTGACAGCATTCTCTCTCTTCATCAATCTGCATTATGTAATAAGAGAACAATGAAGACCTCCTAGGGCACGTTTTAATAGCATTTTTTCCAGGGGTTGTATACTCCACAGTCTCTTTAATGCATCAAACAGAAACACAGCTTCAGCTTCTGATTTAAACCCATGAAGAAGGCTCTCCAGTAAGCATGCTAAGCCCCTCTGCAGCCCGCTTCTTTGGGCTCCTGGCCTTGCTCCCAGCTCAGTCCATTGCTCCCTTGACAGAACTGCTCACAATACAGATCTGAATGATGTGCACTGAGTTGCACTGGCCCCCACATTGTTATGGTGACTGCATTCTAGCTTAGCTTTGAACCCTTGCTTGCCATAACAAAAGGAGAACATAATTAAGTTTCGTCCTTAGTTGGGTGTGTTGTACTATTTCCAAACTTAAAGTGCCTGAGAAATTGCGTTATGAAACAGGTCAGTTTATTGTTACCTCAAAACGTACCAAAACTGTGAGGAACTCCTGATTTACGCGAGTCTGCTGCGCGCATTCGTGTTGCGCAGATGTCCGCAGTTCTGCGCAGGTGTGCGCTGCTCCACCAATGGGATCGGTGGGAGTCTCCAAATGTGCGCTACGCATGAGGCGAGTTTCACTGTTTTCTCCAATTTATTCGTTTACATCATTACTAATGTAAAGCACAATAGTACCATGTTAATTGTCCTGCTACGATAAACCTTTCTTTAACTCTTATTGTATCCTGTTTTTAGTTTTTTTGTTCAAATCCACTGTTAAAACTGTTAAAAGCACAGCTGGTGTTGTTAAACAATTTCGTTGTAGCAAAGAAGTAAATTATAACCGACTACACTATCAAATATATAAATATATGCCTACCCAGACAAAAAATACAAAAGGTGTCTGATTTGACGGTTATTTCTGCTGCCATAAAAAACTTCATTTGTAATTACCTTCCCGTTGGAGTCGTCTTTTCTCTGTGGCCTGCTGTCCTGTGAGCAAAATGTGGCGACACAGAGAATCCAGGCTCATTTTATTAACGTTTTCGTATATATATTTGTCACAAACCTGTTCAAAGGCTTGCCTGTACATATGTAAATAAAATAAAATAAAAACTTCCCCTGGCGGTTTCCCGGATATTCAATTGTTGTGGCGCTGTCCGCCCTGTGAAACTCACGGAAGTGCGCACAACCTCCCCCTTCATGAACAATAGACTCGTCCAAACAAATAAAAACGAGCACTGTAGATGTGACGTAACCAACGTCGTAAAGCCGAACGGCCAATCAAAACTGAGCTTCTGCAAAAAGTTATTTTTGTTTTAATTATGGACAATGCAGAATACATTGTTACAAATTAAAAACACAGAATAGATGCACTGCTACAGGGTTTCTAGCCCGAGCTAATTTGCAACCCCTTCCCATGGTAGATAAATAAATAAAGGAGTTCATCAGTACAAAACACGGGGATTACACAGTGAATTGATTTATAATATTCTCATTAATTTGCAAAAACGTGAGTTGGTAAGACTGTATTTGATGTATTTTTATTCTATTAGTATATTCGCATCCCATTTCATTGGATAGATTTGTTAGGACATTACTCCATATGGAGTATTTTTTTTTTACTATGAAGCAACTCTAATTGATGATAATATTGCAATATCCTACTTGCTACGAGTTTGTGCTGGAGCATAACATTTGAAATACAGCTTACAAAGCCAACTCGAGTTACCTTTTGTCTCCTTCTCCTCTGTTTGACCTTATCTGTAAGATAGCTTTGAAATTAATAACACAACTAAACATGGGCTTGGTTACATAATACCCACATATCTGAAATGCCAACACAGACATAATTTCCCCTGATTTCATAGGGATCCAAAATTAACTTCTATTCTGTTGTTCAGGAAATAGTCTTAGGAGTCAGTAATCATGCATGTAAACTGTAAAAGGACAATTATAAATATGCTATGTAAATCAGTAAGACATTGTACATTCGTTTTTATTCTAAATACATGTGATATACCTTTGTAAAAACAAAAAATATATATGCATATATAGCCAGTACTGTCTCTGTGTCTTGTAATGGTATTTCTGGGCATCTGAATAGAAGAACATAAGAAGAACATAAGAAAGTTTACTGAGACTGAATGTCCTCTGACAGCCTCAATGCGCGTCTCTCTTCCAGTCAACACTTTGCGCCTCATTGATGATCACAGCAACACAGATCGGGAGGCAGACGCTCTCTGTGTTTTTCAACAGTACCTGGTCAACAACCCTCAAGTGAAATCCTTAATCACAATGTGTACAGTTTGCAGGAAATGGAAAGACTGATGCCAAAGACACAGATCTAAACACCCACAATCTAAAGTATAGTCTATATACACACGCACATATTATTTCACTTGACTGTTTTAAAGAATGGGGTTCAAATGAAGATGACCAAAGATGAGATGTCATCAGTCATTTCTCCTGGACTCTCTGAGGTGACCATGGCAGATGTAAGCAAACTTTTGTTTCTGTCCTTCAGTGATAGGATTATTTCTGTTTATGTCGTTTATGGGCTGTAATAAAGAAATTATGACATAAATATAACATAAATAAATATGATTACAAATGTTAAAGACCTTTCTTAAACATCTGAAACACATATACTGTACCATTGTTTCATCTCATCGATTTTTATTTATGTTGGTCTAGGGAGTGTACTCTTTTAGTACCAGTTACAATGGGAAAACAACTGATGCTGAACACCTGTGTCTGCAGGTGCCATTGGTTTGTGAGAGGCAGTGATATACAAACTAATAGGGACTGCTGTCAATATTTTGATTTCGTCAGTGTCCCAGTGATGCTTTCATTTTATCCTACCTTTCCAGCACAGTTTAAAATCAACTTAACATCTCTATATCAGTCATAGTCTGTGTCCCTTACTTATAGAGTTCAGACCATACATGAAAAAAGAGAGAAGATTCTTGTGAGATTAAAATAGTTTGTTTATTCAGTTATCGTTCACTTCCTTTCTCTCCGCCCCCCATGCTCTCACTCGTGCTGTTGTAGTTCTGGTGGGCTTCACAGAGTGGAGCGGTGTGACTCTGTGTTTACATGTTGAGTTTTACCTGGTGGGCAGGTGTTTTTGAGGGTGGGATGCTGGGGCATGAAACTGGTCTTTTCATTGATCTCTTCATGGCTGTTATTCTCTACAGGTGCCAGGGAGCTTCCCAGCTGGCACACTGCTGACATCCTTTGTCCCGCGGTGCTGTGACCGGCGGTTAGGAAGAAGGCTGAGAAGAGCATCAGAGCACTTGGACAAATGGCTGCGTGGGGAAGGTAACGGAACAGCATCTGAATGTGTTGCTATGAGGTGAACAGCTCAGTAAAGTATGTACAGCTGTAGACAGCATTCAATTCGCACTTTACATTGCAGATAGTGAGAGTGAGTGTGTGTGTGTGTGTGTGTGTGTGTGTGTGTGTGACTAACATTGTACACAGCATAATCTTTAGGTTAAATGTATGTTTTTTCTTGAAAGGTCGGGACTTTGATGCCAGCTATGAGGAGGTGGAAGACCTGATCCACTTTATTGATGTGGATGAGAGCACCTCTGTCTCAAACACCTGTGCTGCTCTCACCCAGAAAACTGAAAAAGTATTGGATCAACAACAGGAACTCTTAGCTGTCCATGTTATGAATCTGAAGTCTGCTTCACAAGGTCATTTTCATGATCAATTTGAACAAGGACCCTGTTTCCATGTCTCACTGACGAGCATTAAATACGAGTGTGGGCAGGGAAACCGTTTGTGAATTGTGAACTGCTCTCTGCTGTGTGCATATCTAGTTTCCTCAAGTGCTTCATGCTTTTCTGGGCCTGTCCAATGGTGAAGAGTGTGAGGCAGAGCATGAGGTGGGCTGTGGTCCAGCTGGTGTTGAGGGACCATTATACTAAAAAACAGGAAGGTCTTTGTTTCATTGTGCATGACACAAGGAAGTGGCTCACTGCATAGAAGCTGATCTTTCTAAGAGCCACATAGATGACCTTAATCTGGCTTCTCAGCACCTTCTCCATGATCTGCAATATGGAGATCTGATGTTGATAAACCACCTGACCAGAGGAACACAGGAGAAAGAGCTCATGAGCGTTGTAACAAAGCACCCAAGCACGGAGTTCAGTATAACTCAAACGAACCATTACAGAATTGACAAAAGGCCTCGTGAGGATCTATGTCTCTCTTCTCTGCATAATTGACAGCGTTATGTCCTTGAACCCGTTGTACACAAGGACAGTGAAAGTCTTTGAATCCTTGTCTTCTAATATCTCCTTCCTTTAGATCATAGCATTGAGTAAGCAATTGTACATGACTGACTTAAAACAAAAGGACAATCTTTCGTGAAAAGCAATTTGTCTGTCACTCTTCCTATTCCCCGCTCTACTCATTCAAACTTTTCCTTCCACCTCGCCTTCTCTCACGTCACACCCCCACCCCCACCCCCGTCTCTCCTCCATACAGCTCCAATCAAAGGCTTCAGACTTGAGTGACAGCTTGACATTTTACGTCAGCTCGGAGCCTCTACTTCAACTCAGCCGTCTCTGGCTCCCTTGGCCCTTTCTATTTCCTCTCGTTATCTCTTCTCCCAGAATTACCATCCGGCATTTTTGGACCTGCACAGGACTGCACCGCACCCCCAAGATCAGGCAGCCACAGCAACTGTAAAACACAGACAGCAGGTAAGTGCATAGACTAATCATTCAGCTCTGTATAATCCAATGTTTCTCTTTCAACAGGTATGGAGGGAATCACAATTAGCAGTGGGGCAACAGGGAGAAAGCAACAGTCCCCAGCAACAAGGACACAAGTATCTTAATTAACCACACTTCTTATCACTGATCTGCTTTGTTATCTAAAGCCCTCTTCCACAGTGAAACTGTACCTAGCCTTTAGCAGCGCCGCCGTCCTCTGGCTTCTCTCACCCAGGGAGCCCTTCTCGGTTCACAGAGGGATCGCACAGCCACAGTCCAGCTCTGTGGATGAAGCGTGGATGAAGCGTGGATGAAGCGTGGATGAAGCGTGGATGAAGCGTGGATGAAGCGTGGATGAAGCGTGGATGAAGCGTGGATGAAGCGTGGATGAAGCGTGGATGAAGCGTGGATGAAGCGTGGATGAAGCGTGGATGAAGCGTGGATGAAGCGTAACTTTGCTTCAGGTGCTCCCTGCCCCCACCCTTGATCCAGCCTGAATAATGTTTTTGCCTGCTATCTATCTGCTCCACACCTGTTATATATGCAATCTAGCAGCACTAATTGGGACAGGCAACAGGTGAGCAGCTCTGTAGGGCATGGAGAGGCCGGCAAGGCCCCAATCAGCACAGTTATGTCCTTTTGGTGTACTTGGGTCATTAACAAAAAACAAAAGCAAAAAAACAATAAGGAAAACAATTAATCAAACCACTCAATTAGTTAATATGAAAACAAGAGAAGAAACAATAATAAGTTAGTTAAAAGAAAACAATTAAAGTGAATATAGAGATATTGAGCATTTTTTAATGATCTCTATAAAGCCAGGTTGTGTTGGAGACGATGGAGAAGCTCAGTGCCGTGTGCGTCTGAAGCAGCTGATAAGTCTCTTCCTCTTCCAAGGACTACTTGGCTTTGCTCTGTTGCAGCCAGTTCATGGAGACAGTACAGTAGCCCAGCACCTGAGCTGCGCAGCTCCTGGCCTCCTCACTGGGATCCTCCTGCATGGCCAGCTTCAGACCTGGGGAGAGGACAGGCTGAGCAACAGCACTGATTGTGTCTGAGTGACAGAGAGAGCAGCAGCAGGCTGCTCCAGGCCCAGCAAAAACTGGCTCTTTACACACAACCAGGCCCAGAGGAACATAACCCTGGGCTTCAACACCACAGGGCATTGATTGGTCGCTCCACCTGAGCTCTTATTGACCTGATTCAACTATTTCCTCACAGCAAATAGGAGACAGTTTTCTTCTCATAGGTTTTGATTTTCTAAAAAGCCTGCAGGACTGTGAGCTCTTGGGACCAGGCCTGTACACCACAGTCATATAACCTGCAGACGATCTATTTGCTTGAGGGCTGGACTTTGCATATTTGTTAAGTTTAAAAGCCAAAGCGTGTTGATAACAGATGAAAGCTGTAGTCAACAGAAGGAATAAAAGGAGAGACAGAATACAGTGGTGGCACAAAACCAGGCTTTGCCAGGCCCTTTAAAATAATGGTCAATGCCACAGTAGCAGCCTGGGAAAAAAATCAGATTGGTTGTATGAAAATTCACTTGACGAATGAAGAGTTCAGATGGAGTGAAAGTCAGAGACACTGCAGGTCCACCCCCCCGCCGCTGTACAGCACTAGATTACAGGTGTGTGGAGGGAGACCGCACCAATCGCAGCACAGCTCCCTCTGGAGGTAGAAAGCAGTACCATCCCCAGAGACTCATTCTGAAAGCTGTCCCCAGAAGGGAGAGGCAGGCGGGTCAGAGATGTGGGCCACACACTCCCCAGTCTTCACTCCTACTCTCACACTGATCAGTAGTAGTAGGTCTAGAGTAGTAGTAACTGATACTCGCTCACTGCTGCATTACCTTGGAGGATGATATCCAACTTTTAGACTTTCGAGGATGGACTCCAGGACGTATTTAACATTGTTGAAACCATCAGTCAAAGCGTCAATCATTCAGCCTTTCAGTATTATCACATCAAATGTTGCTCTCGCTTGCAGCTATTGTTGTTGCCCACACAGGATTCAAAGCACTGGCATTGGACAGTGCAGTAACTTCAATCATAATTTATGACGGGTTACATAACTTATATGGCTCGGTCCTCAGGGGTATTCAGATCAGCAGATTTCAGAGACAGTCATTCTAAAAACACATTTAATCTGTGAAACCTGAAAGAACTGATCTCTAGTTCTGCACTTATGCCTCCACAAACCTGCTTCCCACCAGATCCCCGACCTTTGCCCTCCATGTCATGCCCTATCCTTCTTGGCTGCAATCTAAACACCAAACAGATAAGCGCATGTCCCCCTGACTGCTCTCACCTCTAAGTACAGGAATATATTTTAACATTAGAAAATTGACAAGATGACATAATGCTAAAACTAACCTTTTAGTTAAAACATGAAATCTAAATGCTTTTTGAATAATGAAATGCATAATAACACTTTCACATTTGTATATATTTCTCACAGTGGTGGAAGAATCTCAATAATAGAGTTACACAGGGCAGGTGGATTTATAAATATTGCCCAATCAACATAAGCAAGAAAATGATATTGGTAAGAAAACTAAAAAACTAAAATATGTTGCTTGAACCCCCCACTAATACTTGGTAGACGTGGTGTGATGCAGCTTCAACTTCTCGACTACTGACCCAACTGTGCTCACTGGATTATCCAAACACTTGTATATTATTTTGTACCCTTTTCCTAATCTATGTATTTGTATTGCATTATCTTTAGCTTTAACTTCTGTGGAATGCAATGGTAAGGTTATTGTGTCCTCTTTAGGGCAATTTCATTCATCTATATTGCGAGCTTCCACATCACAGGGGTTGAATACTTATGCAAGCAACTTATTTCAATTGAAGTTTTTTACTTTTCTTACACATATTTCCCAACATAAAATCAATGTCACCTTAAAATAATTTATTTTGTTTTTCGGTGTTTTAAAATAAATCCTTAAACATAACAACATTTCAATGTACCATTTGTAATTCAGTATTATAAGAGAAAAATTATCTGAATACTTTTGCAAGCACTGTAATATATATATTACAAACATATGTATGTATTATATTATTCATATTATGTAATAAAACCCCTCAAAAACTAGTTTCTTTCACAATTTCAGAAATGGAGTGTAAAATTGGCATCAATAATTTAATTAGATCTTAATATCTCAATAATTTCATTAAAATATGAATTAAAAAAACGAATTATGAAAAAGATTTCAAGGGGGTTGTAAGTTACATAAAACACTATTCATGTTAATCATATTACAGCTTTATTTGATGAATTTTGAAAATGCTCATGTAGAAATTGATAAAAACTAAAATCAAACAGGGACAAATCTGCATCGATCACATTCATTCTCTGACATGATTTTGCAGAATTTATATTTTCTGCCATTTGATATATATTCACTTTGGTACATAATACATTTCATTTTGTTATTTTTGAATTTAACAGCCCCTCACAGTAAGTATGATTAATTAATGATTTCAACAATATACATTGTAGGCCTATACATTTACAAAAACAAAACAAACACCATATTATTAATAATATGTCTAAACAATCACAAAGTCATCTGAATAGATTTCCTCCACAGTAAAAAACAGTGTTAACTTAAAATAATTAAAACAAATAATGAATTAAAAGATGTATTCATAATCTAACACCAGCTCAGCTATACCACATCACAAAGCACAGTTTTATGTAGATAAGTAAAATACTTACAGATATTGCTTTAACAAACGTCAAGGTGGCAACTTCAACACTTTTGCTGCAGAAATAGTTTGGTTGATCTAAACTTGCAGAAGGCTGTGTAGCCTCAGAGATTCATCCATTTAAATGAGGATTTATTCCACTTATCTACACACCACACTGATAAGGAGGAAGAAGGGTTTTATTGTGAAAAAAACACTCTCGTTCACCACTCCCCCGCTTGTTTGCTATGGCTAAGCCCCAGCTGGAGTGAGAGCAGGGGTCTCCATCAGCCCTGGAGCTCAGGGACCGGGCCTGTCCAGGGCGGGGGGCACACGCCTGAGCCTTCCAACTGGACTGGGACAGCTCCTCCACAACGGCACTGCAGGACACAGACAGTCTTTCAGGGTATGGCACAGCAGTGAGCTCAGCACTCTTTACACCTGACCGAGGGCCGCAGAGAACGGGCCGGGCTGTCTGACACTCAGCAGCGACTCCATGACGATCACTGCAGTCAAATCAAAACACACAGATGAGCTCTGCAGCTGAACGAGTGTCTCTCACTCGAGGCACACAGACAGACCCACATGGCTCTGGAGCTGGATGCGTCTCTGTGAAGGGAGGGACATTGTTGGTCAGCTCTACCTGTGCATGTAGAAGAGGAGCTACGCCATCTTCCTTACCTCCTACAGCACAGACGCCTCATCCATCTTCTTCACCTTGTGGTGATCAAGGAGCAGCCACCTCCAATCCATGATACTATAGACATGACTAATAATGCCCTGTGAGGGGAGAAGAGGCGAGATCAGACTTCTGACTGCAGCAGATCTATCTATCAAACTGTGTTTACAGGCGGTGTCATAGAGTGTGTTATTCAGTAGCAGTTCTGGCGCGGTGTGGGGGGTGTCGGTCTTACCAGAGGAGGCGGTGTGGCCATCATGGCAGGGCACAGTGACCAGGCAGTGGGGCAGTACATTGCTCTGTAGACAATGGGATTCTAAAATAAAAAAGCAGGAGCCTCTACAGGTCTTTAATCTCTGAACAGCAGTGGATGTAGTGTTGTGTGTGCAGCCCAGGGAGGTGTGGCTGTGCGGTGGTACTGTCCAGTCAGGGTCTGTCTCTGGCCCCGGTCTTCAGTGCCTGAGCAGCTCCGTCCTCCAGGACTCTTCCTGCCTGAGGAGGTCTCGGCAGAAGGTGGGCAGGCCGAAGAGACACTGCAGTGTGGAATTTAAATAGAAGGTCTGGCTGAGGGCCATAATACATTTAATTAGTTGTTTTTGAATTTAATTCATATTAAGTGTGATTAATTAATGATTTAAATAACACACATTGTATAGCTACTGTACATTTAAGAAACAACAACCACCATATTATTAAAAATAGGTCTAAAACATCACAAAGTCATTTGAATACAGGAACAGGAAAAAACAGTGCTAACTGTTCAAATATAAAAAAAACTTAATTAAAATGCACAGTTTTCTGTAAATAATTAAAACACAGATATTGCTTTAACAAATGTCAAGGTGGCAACTTCAACACTTCTGCTGCAGAAATGGTTTGGTTGATCTAAACTCACGAAGTTGTGTAGCATGGAATCTGTATGTAAACAGCAGGGCTGTTTGTTGCTGAGGCAGCCTGGGTAATAAATTCAAATCCAAAACAAATTGCAATGACCACCCCCTTGTTATTCATTGATAAATAGGTCTAAAACATCACAAAGTTGTTTGAATACCTTTCTTCCACAGGACATAATTGTGTTAATTAACTGTTAAAAGCATTACAAAAATTAATTGATTAAAAGATTTTTGGGTGGAATGCATGGATTTTAGGTTTCAGGTATATCTGCTGTGCTGATACTGACAATAACTCACTGAGTTGCACCACATGCACATAGGTGCTAGTTTCTGGTACTATGTACTGTACTAGTACCTGTACTGTATGCTTAGGAAATTGTCAAGATTCTTATTGCAGCACTATAATATTACTATTGAAAGAGCCTGCTGCATCCATCAGTTATATGCATGTAAAAAGTTTGAATTGTTTGGTTCCAGAATTTCTCGCTAGTGAAGAAGGCATACATCATGTCATTACTGTTACTGTAAGCAAGTGAACACAACAGAAAGCTCAATAGGCAGGTAAAACACTCACTAAATTTCACTTCTCCTCCAATACATCACAGATGCATTTAAGATAACTATTAGAGGTGCCAGCTAAAGTATCGTTTGACGTGTGTACGCAAAGTCAGCAATCAATAACTTCAATTCTGTGCCATTTGGTCTTTTAAGATTTGTCACTTTATTCTTTGCTCTATTCAATTTCCTCCCTGCAATGGAAAGAATGGTTTTGAGTCAGTGCCATGAAGCACATTAAAGTGTGAACCAGACCTCATTTATATAGCAAAGACTATATCATTTTGACATTCATTTGCAAAATTAATAGTAAATATTGATTGACGCATTTCATAAAATCCAGATTTATGGTGTACACCTTCATAGTGAGGTTGGCAATCTTGTCCGGTTACACAAATGTGCAGTCTCATCAAATTACATTGATATCAAATGAATGTATTATTTTGGTTAACATATTCCTACCTGACCCTTAGCCTGATTAAAATGGATTGAGCTCATCTCATTTTCACAAGTGTAGTCGGCGTGGCAAAGACGATTAAATATGCAAATTCTATCACACCATAGTACCACGCTAATTCTGTGAGTTGAGGACTTCTAATCTTGAAATGGAACCACTTTAAAGAAATCATTTCATATTCATTTTCCAAATGATATGCGTTTAAACTGCACACCAGAGCCAGCATTTCAGAATAGATTTATGGGAATGTTGCATTTTCCAGGATGTAGCTGTAGATCTTTCAGCATACATTAGGTTTAAGAAAAGTCTACATATAGGCCTGCAAAGACTTTAGACCAGTGTTGTTCAGGTTTGGTCATTGAGGGTCAAAGGTTTGACTGTTTTTCAGTCAACATAAGATACTTGAACCAATTTAAGGCATCTAGTGAAGGTATGATTAACATATAACAAAAACAACAACAATTGAACTGTAGTAACAGGTCCGAGGAGTCGTGTTTAGATCAGTGTTTCCTAATTCTGAAAAGCAGAGGGTACATATTTAAGGATACAGTGTTCAAATTAGTGTTTCCACATGAAAATGGCTAGGATTCAAACTCTCATATAAATAAGATGTATACTGTCTTTTTGTTTGTTTGTTTATTTTAGCCACAAGCTTTTCAATGAAACATGGACACCCATCCCAACTCTACCTGAAAATTACCACATGGGAACTTGTGCAAAAGTATGAAAGAAATGAAATACCAACTAGTTGTTTTAAATTTGTACAAATGTACCTATACATCCCATATGAGCTTCAGTCTAATGTGCTTTTACATGAGAGGGAGAACACAGGGAATATTATTAATTTTGAAGGTTATATAGGCTATATATGTATGTGTGTGTCATTACTTTTCCTCTTCTAAGGGTAAACCTGTAATTTTAAGAGGCGTTGCATATACGGTGGCGTGGCTTTTATTGTAATTCAGAATGAATAAGCCCCTCGGCTCATAAGCAGTTACTTTGTCACGTTTTCTTCTGTAACGCTTTGTTAACTTGTGACACTTGTCCTCTGCTATCATGACCTCTTGTTGTATTTGTACAGTACTAAAATGTCACATTTAACAGACGGGGATGAGGCTGAAATACCCCTGGAAACAGCCAGGTGGCTCCACCTGCCCATGTTTCTTTCCGAATAATGCCTTGCTTAGTTTCAATAAGCACACCTTCCCTGGGAAAATGAAATGGATTACAACAGTCTTTTGCAGCAAAGATTGCAACAAGTTTGCACCATCGTATCGTTATATATTCACTTTGATTAGGTCTGTGCAACCCCCACAATTAAGGGATCGGTTTTGTTTACTACTTAAAAAACGTCTTCACTTCCCAGGTAACAATTTAACGTTGCAGCAATGTTGTAGCGACTTTACAGAAATAGTGTGTCAACGTCGAAATGTCCTGCTGTGACAGTGTGAATTTGTAGAGTTGTCACACCGTTACTTTGTCACCTAGCATACTACAGCTTGCAGCAACGTTGTTAAATGTTGCATAAACATTGTGTTAATAGGGTTGGCCTTCTTCCTCTTCTTTGTGTGTGTGTGTGTGTGTGTGTGCAAATAAACTGAAGAAAAGTCATCATATGACATAGCATATACTTTGTGTATTTATTTGGTCAAGGAATCGATCATAATTTAGTTTTGCATCGTTTGGATTTAGCCTGTAAAGTACATTTCAGATATTACCCATGTTTATCATTTAATCTCTGTATATTAACTTGTCATTAGTTTACACATATGCCCACTGCAAATGAAAATATGTAGCCTACAGCTATTATGAAAGTTTCACAAGCCCACATTTCTATTAGGTATGTGTTTCCATTGGGAAAGATCATTCAGAATATGGTGCTTATTGAATTGAAGGGTTTAAGATGACCATTAAACAACATGGAAAGTCAATACATGATTATACCTCTAAAAACCAGTGCACAAGCAACACCACAGTCACAATAGTATTACATAGTATTTGTATTTTAAATACATTTAAATACTATTATTTAGGCTACTTTTCATACATATATACTTGTTCTAACAGGATTGATTCAACCAAGTAACAGGATTACTTGAGTTAATAATTAAAATGACTTGCAATTATTAAAATGAAATGCTTTTTTAAGTAACTTCAATTATTATATTAAAAAATAGCACGTGTTGTGTTTACTGAACATAAGTAATAGATTTACTTCATTTCGCATTACTAGTAATTGCTACCAAATATTGCACATGACTAAAGACTTGTAGACTTGTTTCTTCATTACTAGTTATGAGGTTATGAGTATAATTTGATTAATTAATTATTAATTGAAGAACAAGCAAGTATTTTTGGTGGTGGGGGGTGCATAAAGACGAACCTATAAAGATGAAAAACATATGTTACTTTATTATTCACAGCACAACAACACAAGATATACATTGTTCCCGAAGTCATGATTATTCACTATACCTTAATATTGTGTTGGACACTGAAATTCACATTTGTTGGAGCTGGTGGAGATCTGCTTATGAAGACAACTCATAGGGCAACTCATACAACTATACTATGACATTGTGTGTGTGCCATCTGTTCCTACACTTTATGGCATATGCCACAGATTTGGAGACTCAGACAAGCCTGATATACGCAATAATAATAGACTAGAAATGAACGCCAACATCTAATCCCACAGTGGGTTATAAATGAACAGCTACCACACTGACCTTGCCTAAAAAGTGGAAGGAGTTTTAGCCCAATACGTGCACTTGAAAAAAAGAAATAACACATATTTAACCTAAAATAAGTTTTCAAGACCTCGTGTAACCCTGCAAGACCTGCTTTATAGCCTTATAACTCAGATAGCCTATTGAATAGTTTTCCGGCAGATTATGTTGATTCCTGCTATTGTATTATATCATGCACATTTTCCACTAACCTATGACGGTGTGAATTGTATTTGGCTAATGTGGCGTCCTAGCTTAGTTGAAGCCTGAAATGGAAAGGGTGGTTGGTAGTCATAGGATTCAAGGCAGCGGAGAGCTTGCATTGTTATACCCCCCCCCCCTCCACTCAGATTAGAGTCATTCTGCACCCACCATCAGTGGGGAAAAATGACGTCAGAGCTTTTGTAGAAACGGAGATCTGATTCGGTTTAGTAAAGTAGAAGGGGTCAGGCATTTCCCAGGTTGAAGTAGAAAGAAAAACTAAAAAACAAACCGAGAACGGACGGAATCGGAGCAATACGCTATTTTTGCGCACGGTCCAGCACAGATCTGGTTGATATATACATGTTTTCTTACTATTTGGGGATTTAAACTGTGTGGGATTAAATACAATGTGGATTGCTGCAAGGATACAAGGAGAGGAACTATAATATTTCACATATTACAAGTTGGCACATTTGTTTCGTGCGCAATCCTTGCTTTGGATATTTTACACGGCACCTGATCCTTTGAATAAAAAAGAGTGTTACCAAGAGTGTTTAATCATTTTATTAACTTTAAGTTGCTTTAAAATAGCAAGCTCAATATCTGTCCCCAACTGCTTGGTTGTGGGAGATAACACAGCTGCGTAAAGTACTTCCCAGCGCAGTGGGTACCGATTGCGCAGAAATTGAGCGAACAGAATAGTGCACATTTTAATTGGCACAGTCAGACGTTTTCAGTATTTCTCTGTTGGCACAGTGGAGATCCGGGAGAGGGTAAACAGAAAATAAAAAAGGGAAAGCAGCCCGATCTCTCATCTACAGATCAGCACTGAAGAGCTGAAAGGGCTTGGACTTGGAAGCTGGGTTGGGGTTACACTGCCACTGGGTGGACGCATCAGTGTGCGCTCAGACTGGAGCAGGCAATGGTGTGAGCTCTGGTTTGGAGACCGATTGCATGCTTATTTGTACCTGGCACTTCATTTCTTTGTCTTGGTGAAGTGTTCATTCTCTGCAGACACGGGACATCTTTTTTTTTTTTTTTTTTTTTTTTTTTTGTGTGTGATTTGTTTGCGAATGGACACAACACTGGATTAAATTGGGTGGGGGATCAGAATTGAACCAAGTCGCCTGGATATTATGTGGAGGGTCGGTTGCTGCTGAGAACTCAATGGATCTGACTGGGATTTGCGTGGATTCTTCTGGGGAAACAAATGTGTCCTTCTTTTTTTAATTTTGAAACAATATTTGAAGACACCAAGGATACGGGACGCAATGATTCTTGCAACTTTATACGTCGTGTTGCCTTTGTTGGGTAAGTTGAATGGCTTTTATAGATCATTTTCTTAACACAATGCCCACTTTATAATCAAGATTGATTATTGCATTCGTGAACTGGTTAGAGCAACGCATCCACATTACGAACCAAAAGAAATCCGTCGTAAAACCAACCTGAAATAGAAATGTAACCATACATATTGGGATAAATGCAAATAAGTGTTTGTGTACTGTATTTGATTCACTGCTGTCATCTACTCTGCATGGTCCAAACTGCAGTAGGCATTATAATGTAATATAATGTAACAGCTTGCTTACTGTGTGGTGTAATTCAGAGTACTACTTTATAGTAGTAGTCAATGTCAACTCCAAAGAATGTATTGCACTTTTAGTAGGCTATATTTGTTTGTTTATTTTTGTACATTACTCGTTTGCAATCTGTGTACTACTTTGCAGTGACATGATGGCATTGGCTTGTTTGATAATATACCGTTATCCTTTGCCTTCTGCGTTAGTTTGTCTAAATACGTTTGTTCTTGTTTCACAGCAAAAGCATGCATTCCCCTTCATATCCAATGCACAACAGCACATTTCTCTGATTTGCACATGATCATTTCCAGCAGCTAAGTTTCTCGGAGCTATGCATTTGCACGATTGGGAACAGACTTAGGGACCCCCTCACCTCCCACTCAAGCGGAACAGCCGCAGATTAATACAGGGCTTTTATTCCTCCTACAGATGTACTGTGGTCCGCAGACGTGCATGTGTTGTCTGGTGCTAACCGGCTGGACTGTGTCAAGGCCAGCGAGCAGTGTCTGAAGGAGCAGGGCTGCAGCTCAAAGTACCGGACGATGAGGCAGTGCGTTGCGGGGAAGGAGAGCAACTTCAGTATGGTGTCAGGACTGGAAGCCAAGGACGAGTGCCGGATTGCCATGGATGCCCTCAAACAAAGCCCCCTGTACAACTGCAGGTGTAAGCGGGGCATGAAGAAGGAAAAGAACTGCTTGCGCATATATTGGAGCATTTACCAGAGTTTACAGGGTATGCTCTCCAGTACTCCTTAAACTATGAAGTAGCCCTGCATTTAGGAGACAGTGAACTTATTTTGAGTCAGAAATCCTAATGTAAAAAAAAAAAAAAAGAAACCCCAAACAACAAAACCACGTTACTCTGGCAATGTTCAAATAATCCTCCAACAGAGATGAACTACTCTGAAAGCCAACCCTGAGTGAAAGGAGTTTAAGTAAGCTCTTTCTTAGCTGCAGAAAATAAAGTAAGCACTACACAAACAGACACACACATATACAGCCATATATATATACACACATATACATTTGTGCAGGCTGTGATCTTGTGTGTAGTTTCATAGAAGGATCACAAGTTAATGTTTGCCCTGCTAATCTTTTCTTCAGATCCTCTTTCCCTTTCAAGTGCATTTGTTTATTTATATATTCATTTTCACATCTTGTCCACTCTTTACCCCAGGGATCATACAGTCCTGCATTAAAAAGATTCCTTCAAATTAATGATGTGTGAACCCATTTGGTCACTTGCTGGCTTTGTTGAGCAGCACAGTGCTAATCAGACACGGGAGCTGGTAGGCAGGCAATGCCAGAGGGTTAGCATGCGGCCAGTGTTGCGTGACCTGCCCAGTGTGCGTAATCATCTATTGATAACACAATTGCCTAATGGGAAACACACACAAAAACAAACCACAACAACTATTAAGATAAAATAGTTCCATTATGAAATCTTCAAAGGATCTAATTTCAGAAGACATCCTGCCTGAAAGGTTATTAGTTCCTGCTTTTTTATTTCCTGGAGATTAGAGCATTTCTCACTTTTCACTCGCAAGAAAACAAATATATATATTGAGTGCCACTCGCACGCATTCACCTTGTAAGTTGGAAAAGTGCCTTTTAAATTATATTTAACATTTCTATTTCCAGCAGGGCTCTGGTGTGTATGTGTTTCTGTTGAGTACAGTGAATTGGATACATTTGCTATCAACCTGTTAGGTGTGCCAGAGCTAATTAGTGGGTACTCCTTTTGAGCCAATAAAATACAAAAAAATGAATGGGCCTGCCAATACTTTAACACAGTTATAAATAGCTTCCTGTAAGGTTCAAAAATACTATACAATCCAAATTCAATACAAGCAATCAGTTGAATCTATGTTAAAAGGTAAAAGCAAGAAAATGCATTCCTGGCCTCCCCTCCCATGGCACCAGTGTCCATCTCAACATAGGGATTCACCTAAATATATGTGGGTTTCATCACTAACCAGAATTTAATTAGAAACAATTAATGCTAAAATGAGATTGTAAAAACTGTTTCAGCTTTTTGTTATGATTTGTATCTGAAATATGAACATGGCTGCAGTTTTAGCTTGGCCATGTCCTGATGAAGCTTTGTATAGAAAGGGTTGTGCAGGTTTTCAAATGCAAGGAATGCTGCTTTATGATATTTCACAGTATTACTCGGCTCTGATAAACCCGGGGGTCAGACAGCTGAAATGCCTGATATATGAGCATGTTTTTGTTACAGATAACAACATACTGTAACGTACCTGCAGTGCACAATCAAATACTGACACATCCTGGGAAATTGATGTGCATAATGACAATTTAATCATCTGACCGTTTCATTTCAGGAAACGATTTACTAGAAGATTCTCCATATGAGCCAGTGAACAACAGGCTTTCTGATATATTCCGTTTAGCTCCCATCATATCAGGTAAGAAAGTTATGCTTATAATGTAATTGTATTATTATTTGTAAGGGGAATTAAAAAAATATGCTAAGGTCAACATTTGAATACATGACTGAAGAGAACACTACGTCCTGTTATGTTTCTGTAATGGAGTGTGGTATTTGGACGTCAATGTTTGCTGTTTGATTTTAGCCATCTCCCTTTCCCCCCAGCATGCTCACAGCGATGGAAATGTCTTTGAAACTGTTGCAGACCTGCACAAACAAAAGCATTGAATTAGCGTACTTAATACTGGGGTCCAAAATACTGTAGCAATCCCGCAGAAGCTTTATACATCAGAATCACATTTCACATTTTCTCTATAGTTCTTCATCTACCTATGAGGATGTGACAAATAAGAGGACATGCTGGCGTAGTGCAGAACTTAAAATGGCGAAAATAAATAATACATTGGAAAAGTAATAGAAATGTGGATGTGGGCAAACTGTATCTGGGGAAAACTTCAGTAGTTTGGACTGTGCCCACACACAACTGTGGTTTAACAAATGCCTACAAGCAAGACCGGAGGGACTTAGCTGCATTGCCACTGGCTCTGAATCCTGTCGGAGTTGCTCAGACGCAATTCCGGGTATGCCTCTAGGTGGCAGTCTAATTCCCTGTTTAGGAATCTTTAGGGTCCAAAGGCAAAAAATAGAAATCTGATATCTTTAATTACCTGCCAACTGTATTATGGAGGGATGGGAAGACATGGTGTCAAAAGATTGGGCGTGGGAATTGCGTACGAGTTGGGATGCTTTCACATTTGGAGTTTTGTTCCTTCAAAGTGCTTGTATCCCCCTGTGACCATTATTGGCTTCAGATCGCAGAAAGTTTCTGACATATCAAGGACATATTTGATGCACACCATCAGGCTGTTGGGATAATGTGCCATTGTTTTTCTTCCTAGTGTGGTGAATTTAAGTAATTTTAAAAGAGTCAAGCTTCGAAAAGAAAAAAAAACACTTGTCTTCTTTGTATCAGATCTTTGTAAAACCAAGTTTTTTTATTTTGGTTTGTTTTTGCATACCATTATCTAAGAATTTGCTCTGAATGGATGGTTGGACCTTTGCGTTTGGGTGTATTTCTCAAATTTCATACAGTCAAAGTCATACAGTTAGTGCCATCGCTTAACAAGATGTTCTAGTTCAGAATAGAGTTCAGTTTACTTTGTGTAAGGATATTGTGTGTCTCTTCATAAATATGAGTGAAGTTTAGTTTTTTAATTTTTAGTTTTTCTTTATAGATTATTAAATAGATACATATATGAGTAGTTTAATTGTATGTTATGTTGCTGTTTTGATCCAGTTCAAATGCCAGCTGAATCTAGTACATGAAAGTCACACGTTGGGCAAGAGTCATTTGATTTTTTTTAAACTCATTTTATTCTGCAGCCTGATTTCTATGTATGGCTCCAAAGCAGAAGCTCCATAAATCTAAAATACAATTACAAGTCGGTTCGTATTACCTTGCACCATATCACATTTTATTGAATAAAAACACAGAAGACAAGTGAAAGAAGCTCTGTGTATTTCTGCATTCTCCTGGGATGTAATTCCTCCAGTAATTGCATGCAGCCGTGTAATAGTGGAATAAGACAACCCAATCTAATTTTATGTAGCCGGAAACAAATAGGATAAGAAACCAATAATTAAAAAAAAAAAAAAAAAAGTACCTTGCTTCGATGGCTGTGCTTGGCTTTGTATTGTTGCCAATCAGATGATAAATCAGAGAAGTGTGTCTCCTTTAATTAACACAGAGTTAAAGAGAAAATTAGTACCTCAATGAAAACAGTACTTGTCTAGGCGGTTTGGCTGACAAGACTTTGGATTTGTGATGCTGTAGTTTAAAGTGGAACTGGTGAAAAAAAAAGCATTGTTCTGGAGAAGGAAAGACAATTTTTGGGGGGGGGGCAGTAAATTAAGTTTAATAATGACATATTGACCATAAGAATATATAAATATATATGCATTAATTGTGAGGTTGTTTACTGAATTACAGCCCCCCCCCCCACCACCCCCGAGAACAATAGAAGGCTTTTCAGAAAGAACTGCTATAAGCAACCTAAAGGCTAAGTCTTGTGTTTCTATTATTTAAAAATACAATGAATATACTTTGCATCCCATAAATTGTGGTTAGAACAACACTAAAAAGCCAATGCGTGCTTTTGTTTGAATATGTAAGATTTCAGCAGATTTATTTATTACCACTAATGGGATGCAATCACACTTTTAGTTGTATAGATGGCCTCTGCTGTTTAAAATAGTTGTTCACATGCTAGGATCAATTTTGTATAGTTACCAGGTCCACCCTAATCTTTTCAAAAATATGACATATTTTATGTTTTTACTTTTCTGTTACAATGTTATTCCTTAAAAATGTGTTGTATTTCATTTGTATTCCTCTGCCAGGCTAATTCAATACAAACTGAAAAAAATATATAATATAGTGTTAAACTGTTAAAATATTAACATTAATATTAAAAATACAAAACACTGACATGTACAGATGGCACTGATATTGTTTATAGTCTGTCTGTACACTTTATAGAAAGAGGCATATTTAAAAGGAAGTCCTGGGAATGTTTGGTGCTTCCAGTTCCCAGAGCTCTTGTCATTGATTGACTGCCATATATATATATATATATATATATATATATTTTATTTAACTAAATGCCGACAGGTCATACATTTCTGCACTTTCTGCGGAATTTATGACACCTCTACCATTCAGAGAAGCTGTAAATTGAAGAACGGTAAAGGTAGTATATTATGGCAACTTTGTGCACACACACACACACATATATATATATATATATATATATATATATATATATATATAAATATGTGTGTGTTTGTGTGAGTGTGTGTGTGTGTGTGTGTATAACCATTCAGCTCATTAAAAGAGATCAACGCAGTGTAGAACAAGAGTAATGAAATCAGGGCTTTAGCTGAATTAACATTTTGATACCCTGCAGTTCTTCATTTATAAAGGAAATAATTATGAGCCCCTTACTGGAATCACTGTCTAAAAGAGCTCACACAATATTCTAATTACAGACGGTATATTTGTCTTTCTGCTTTCTGACATTAGCTTTGTCAAGTACTGTACAGTATATTGTACTCTTGTAAACATTAATTGGATTAAGACATTTGTCAGACGTATAAAGCATAAACAGAACAGAATGCTGAGCCAATCTGTGTCTGTAGGTTTATCGTTTTGTTCTTTTCCCGGATGACCTCACTTCAGTAAAGTGAATGAATCCTAACAACTGAAAGAAATTTGTCAGCAAAGAGACACACAAAAGTGAGTTATGTGAACACGCACAGTGACAGTAAACCATTGGAGTTCTTGAGCATCAACCTCTACATAATAAGACCTGACCACTAATTGCCAAACAGAAAACACCTCTAAATGCACAGAACGCGCACACTTGTACTAGCATGCACACGGCACAGCGGCACGCCTGACGCAACATGCATTCTTTACAAACCTAATAATGTTTTACACCTCACGTTGAGCCCTGACATAATCCTATTCATTATGTGCAAACATGTGCACTCCTTTTCCTCTCCATTTACTTATAAAGAGTTACACACTCCCTTAATGCCTCTTCTATTGATGTCTGCATTTCCACTTGGTTAACCGATTCATTTAATCTATGCAGGTTTACCCGGCCTATAGTGTCTACATGTCATTTTTCTTCCATATTACAATTTGAATTATTTGCATTTATTTTGATTGCTGGATTTGTGAATCTTCCAAAACATTATGCCCTTTCATCTGCACTTTGGTTGATGGGATTGGTTTTAAGGATTACAGATAGACACTCCTGGGATTTTAAATCACTGATGTAAATTTTGATACCTGTGAAATAAATTATGCTATTAATCTGACATTCTGATCAACATATCCCACCTAATAAACACAGACAAGACAAAATGCCTTTCAGGTAAACTCAGAACAAGGTCAGTTGACTAAATATAATTGGACTGCACCCGGAATAACAGCTCTGACAGTTTCAGACGACTGGCCTAGGAGAATGACTCCGCTAGACCCACAGATGGAGTCTACATTTACACAACATTTGTATGTATGGTACACGGACAAGACGATTACTAACATTGTCTGACATCTTACATAACTTGTTTGAGAAGATCACAGAAATAATTTAGACTGGCCAGTGAGGACAAACCGTTTCAGGTTTATTAGAATATTTCCTGTGTCAGGTTCTTTCAAAAGTAAGACTTAAATATCTAAGAAATGGTGTTAGACTGCACAACTGTAATCTGTTCTTAAGTCGCAGAATGTGGAGCATTTATTCAGTGTAGTTGGGTGTGACCTTTTTTTTTTTTAGTTAACATTTAAGAAATAGCTCCACGCTGCAGTGATTTTATCATCTAGTAAAGCATTGATCCAGAAACAACAGTCAGAGCCAATTTTGGTAAAATTCAAACTCATTTTGCATTTCCGCCAAGTTATTTTCTACTGTCCAAAATGTAGGCTAAATAAACAGGAAAGGCAGATTCACAGTCTGAAAACAATAAATTGTTTCTTTTCACGTCAGCTTTTTAATTTATATTTTTTAAAGACACAAACTGGGTTAAAAACAAAATCCACGCAGCAAAAAAAACTGAAAGTGAAGGCAATGTTTTAGGCATAATTCAGCAGCGTAGACAGGCTTAAATACTTGAAAGGCAGGATTTTACCTTCAAACAGCGTGAACGGTGTAAAAGATTTACACTTTTGAAATTCCCTGCTTATCGCCGTGGAAAGCATGGTGCAATTGTTCAGTCTGTAGATAAAACTCCTTTAATGTCAGGCCATTGTCATTAACTGTTCTCTGCTCAGACGAGAAAAATGAAACATGAGGAAAAATGTGACACATAATGTAATAGCAGACTCTGTTAGAGATGGTTCTGGCTGTGCTGAAATTGTGCAAATGATAGGGTAGGAGGGAGGGGGGGAAATAAATAAAAAAAAGCTGAGGACATCAAACAATTTGGGAAGAGGAGCCATGAATAAAGATGAGCCTTCATATAATTTCATCATTCTCTGATGTCTTTGGAGCACACTTCCCAATAAACTGTTTGTCATTCCCACTGATGATGTGTTACAGTTCAGTGCACAAAAAGTACAATGACAAAAGGGGAAAATAAATGTTGCCATAACAGAGAAGGATATTTTTTCCCCATCCCAAACCTTGAAAGACTGCTTGAGACAACTACAACAAATATATGTGAGAATTTGTATGCAGTGGTTATACCTGGGATTGACAGATTGACCTATTTATTGACTGATTTTCTTAGTATTTTCTTGTTTTTTAAAGACACAAGCATAACAGTTTCAAACTATGAAGTATTTGCTCAAGCACCCTGACAATTTGACATCTTTGAAAATCAGCAAGCGCTCTATGTAAAAGTGATTATAGTAATATAGTAAAATAGGCCACAAAGAATTAAGCACAGTAAAATGAAAGCAGTTGTGCTATATTATATCAGATTATCTGTATGCCCTCTAAAATGTGGGTTGAATGTGAATAAGCTTGGTATGATGATAGTCTTTAAAGTTGATTTTAAAGATTCATTCTGGGCTAAAACCCAACTTAAAATTTACAAGACAATTAATTTCAAACCTCTGTCCGCTACCTCATATGTAACCGATCAATTTTGAAGTGCTTTACTCTTGACGAGAATCGAATGATGGACAGCAGTACATGAAGAGAGAATATTCCGCGATCAGTAACCAAGACTAAATCAAGCCTCACTTCACATAGACCACACAGCGCTGTAAATCCCAGTTCAGTTAGTCTGCGGGAACGTTGTCAGCACTGCTTAGGACTTATAAATTACCACACGTAATTAGCTCCATGCCAGGCAGACACTTTCGGGAGGCGGTTTTGGCTCAATCGAAAGCAGAGAATTGTGGGAAAAGGGCAGTATTTCCATCCTAGATAAGGCCTGCTAGTGGTGTGCATAGATTTGTATTACAACTCCTTAATATGAGAGTGGTTCCTTCATTTTGTAGATTGGCAGTTCTTCTTTAAGATCCAAAAAGCAGAAACAACTTCCCCCGAGAGAGTCCCTGAAGCCAGCAACACATCCATTAAACTCCTCAACTATTTGTCTTGGCAGCTTTTATATATTATTGTTATTATTATTATTGTTATTATTATTATTATTATTATTAATTTATTTAGTATGAAAAGAAAGGCATTCCACATAACACACACAATACCACAGCAAAACCCTAGTGTCCTCCCACATATCAGATTGCATTTTACCAAAACTGTAAGCGTCCTTGTAAGCAGTCATTCAAGCTGCTTATTAGGTGAAGTAACTGAATATTTCACGGTTCGTGTTTGACTAAAATTATGTAATTCATAGGGCACTCTTTGAAGTTAGGGATACAGATTTTTTTTTTTTCGACTTAAATTTCCTTTTCATATCATTTGTTTGTGCTGAATGCACCGGGAGCTGAATAATGTATTTTATGGTCGGCTCTCTTTTTAAGTATAAGCACTTTGCGTTGCTAATGACACAAAGAAAACATTGGGGAAAAGCCCAATCTGAGAGTTAATCAATAGACACCATGTTAAGGTAGAAACTTGAGGCTATATGTACAAAAAAGACCATTGATTTTGTAAATGGCAATCCTTTTTCCTTAGCTCACCACATTGGATAGATCAAACAGATCTTTCAATAATGCAGATTAAAAAATAAAATAAATGCTTTTGTGGACAATGTTCTGTTTGCTATAGTTCTTTTTTTAAATTATACTGTTTTCAAATAGCAGCATTTTGCCTTTAAATGATTTTTGTGTGAGTTACACATTAGCATTAGGATGTAGAAGAAACAGATTTTATGATCTTGAGAGGATGGTTACCTATATTTGTGATTTGGAAGCTGCAGTCTGTGTGACATGTTATTGTTAATCCTTAAAACCAAATGAATTTTGGTTGAAAAGGCAGCAATCTAGTATTTCTGGATGTTACTAAACAGGGAAGCCACATTAAGATGACAAAGCAGCTTTTTCTCACAGTCACACCTGGTTTAGTAAGACCAGTCGTAGTAGCAGTAGTATTAGTAGTAAAATTAATAAGAATACATATAGTATTTAACAGAAAATATGTTGAAAAATGTAATAACTTGGAAAAACTAACAAAGGAATGGCAAGGGAAGAAGTAAAGCACCAAACAGTTCAGAGCCAGATTAGAATTATGGTATGAAACATATTCACAAGGGTCATTGTTGGCCGAGCTCCTGTCAGTGTTGGCAAGATCGAAGAAGATTCAGTGTGCTTGAAGGTGGGCCTGCAGAGACCTTAGTGCAATAAAAAAAAAGCTATGAACTTAATTACTCTTCATTTAGATTAATCTACCATTTGCAGTCAGATCTAGTTCTTACTGCTGTAAACCTGAGTCTTAAGTATCTACTTTGTACCTGTTTAGCTCTTGGAAAGCTGGCACAGGAATTTGGCAGAGGAGGAAACCTGGAAACAGGCACAGACAAATGCAGTAGAAACAGAAGGAAAGTAGGTGCATTGTGGGAGATGTAAGGGAAAGCTGTCTCTGTACTAGTATATGAACGGACACTTTCTTATCCCTCTCTACTGATATCAAGACACACCGGCACCTGTTTGAAGCTTTTGTTTGCATGCAGACTTTGTAATGCATCCCTCAGTCTGACAGCTAGCAAAACAAAGAGAGACAGAGGGAGAAAAAGAGAGGAGAGAGAGGAAGAGATAGACACTGAATAAGAGAGAGAATGAGAGATCTTCATCCAGTGAAAGCAGTAAGTAGCCTGAAGGTTCGGAAAGATGTGTGGAAAAATATGGAAAGATAAATGAAATAATAAACGTGACTTTGATATAAACAACAGCCTCTTTCTCGGAGGCAAGGAGGTGTGAAGCAGGATGGGACTGTGGATCATAATGTGAAGATAATTAATATAATGGCTCTTCAAAGCTCCAGCAATGCAGTCAAAGACCATGTCAGATGAGCTGAGGATTGATAAATATATATTTTTCATTCCTAATTATCTCCCTCACTCTCAAGGACTTTTCTTTGTGCCGTGGCCTTGTATTTGAGTGCAGCAGCAGAATATCGAAATGTCATCTCCTCCTAATCAATGTTTTTCAAGGGCTTTCTCCCTGTACCAGTTCTGTTTTTTACACTCCGGAGATTGTTTCCCTTGAGGCAATATATCTGTACATCTGTAACTGTGTTTTGATACCAGGCTATAACCGTTTTTGGTTTTTGGTAACATCTATATATTACACTTTTCAAGTCTTTAATTTCACAGTTGTAATGGTGCAGTCTCTATCATACTGAATGGAAAACACCAAGAACTAATCAGATTTGAACCCAGCCCTGGAAAGGTGAAATGCTCAAACTTTCCCTCTGAAAATCATTTATTCAGTCGTGAAAAAGAAAATGGGGAAAAGATGAAAGATAAATGAGTCTAAAAAGAAACAATCAATCAATATCTGTAATTAAACTATTGTAATCAAGGAAGGAGACCAAGAAAAAGAATGAGTGGTTTAAAATATCAATGAACCCCAGACCATACTGGTCTAATTGTCTTATTCACTGTGCATTAAACAGCAGAGCTCAGCAACTCTGTAAGGGTTCAAAAGAGCGAAGTGCCTGTATCCAGCAGCACTTACTAGAATTTTTTGTACAAATTAATATTGCATGAAGTGTAAACACAATTCTAAGACTGAAAACTCAATCTCTTGTGAACATCACTTTATAACACTCAGTGACACTGAAACAGAAATAAAACAAAAATCAAGCTTTGGAAAACACAATCTTTCTCTCTATCTGCCAATTAAGCACACATTTGGATACACGGTTCCCTGGAGATCTTTTGTTCATACCTGTGACTTTTCTGGGTTTTTTGTTTGTTTTTTGTTTTTTGTTTTTTTGCATTTTAGACAACAATTAGTGTCACCCATTTGTGCAGATCTTCCAATCTATTTTAATGCCTTACGCTGCTGCAAATATGAAACACACAGCTGCTCTTTAATCACTAGATAATGCTTTTGATGCCAGAGGGATATAATGGTTCTTAGATTTCAACTGGAGCTTTTCATATTGAAATATTGTGTAGGGCAGGTGAACAGACTTCCAAGTCCTCAAGCGTGAGTCAGGCTTGTGAACAGCATCTTTTGGCATTAAGAGGCATTATCCTAAATTCACAACCTCTGTAAAAACACGCTCTGATTACAATTTTATCCAGATGTGAGACTTGTTGCACCAGTGCCAGTATAAATATTACTAGTGATTATGTAGTCAGAAAATAAAATAGAATAACAAAAAAACATCAATCTCACTACAAATGTAATCTCTTTCATATTACAAAGCAGACAGTATTTGTCTCGCAGAGTCTGCTCTGCCATTGTTTCCAGTAATTTTTCCAGTATGACATGACAGTCACATTTTCTCCGTTTTCCTCAGGACAATTCCCTGATTTCTATGAACTCTCTGTAAAATCTCAGTCTCTTCATCACAGCGCAGGAGTGTCTCTCAGAAGCAACTTTTGTAATACATCCGAAATTCATCTCATACATAATACATCGCCAGCATAAAACGTCAATTTTCAGCTGGCGTGCCACACTGAAATAATAGCACGTGGTCAAATGTGTGTGTTGCTGTTATTGAAATACAGGAAATATTTTAATTTGAAACCTGATACTAATTGCATTTTTACACAGAAAGCACCTGGAGCCATCTTGATCAAGCAACATAATTGTGTGAGGAAAGCGTGGTCAATTTTAACATGGTTATCAACCGAGAGCATGAGCTCAGCTTTCTTAGAAAATGCATAATCCTCTCACATATAGTTTGTGCACATATCTTATTCATCAGTATGTATTTCCTATTGATTGAACAATGTTTAAAATAGATACTGGAGTTGATTTTTGTGCTGACGTTCGTTATTAATAATGAGTTCATGTGATTTGTGTGTTCCAAGTTGAGGAGAAGTTATGGTGGCAGTGATGTTTCAAGTTTTCCTAGAAAAATCACTATATTTATTGACGTCTGTGCTCCTTGGGAGGAGAATCTATATCTCTGTGAGGCAGCTTGCTCTGATAGTAGTCACACTTGCTGGGCTTGATTTATCTGGGAGTCAGATTGGAATATCATGACAAACTCTGGGATTTCATTATTGATAATGGTGCGCTGTGCTTCTGACCAAAAAGTGAGTGATTCTGGCATATATGTTTATATTATATCATTATGAAGATGATGATGATGATGATAATATTATGTTCATCCATTTTTTTTTTTAATTACGTGCATTCAGAACAGGAACGATAAGTTTGTTAGGCGATACAGTATTTAAGGATTCGTCTTGCATTGTTACTTTCCCTTGGATATCTGTAACACATCAATAGTGAGTGTACAGTAAACTCATCCCCATCTCCGGATCAGGATGTATCGGCCTGCAACACACTGCTGTGGCTCAGTTTTTGGTATCGACTGCCTCGTGTCAGGATGTGGACTGATAAGCACAGGGTGATGCCATGTAGATTGATTTCCCGGTGTCTTCGGCATGGAGGAGAGGAGGGTCCTCATAAAAGAAAGTTGTGCTGGAGGAAGAAACGAATGCGTTGGAAGTTATATAGTGACAGGGTTTGAGGGATGGCCCAGCCCTTTAGAAACTGAGCACAGAGCAATGCCAGGCTTTGTCTCCACCAGTTCTGCATTGTGGTACAAGATCAACATTTTAGACATGCACGTGAGTGAACAGATCACTTTGATAACTTGTGAGTCTGGGGTTCAGTGCTCAAAGACAAGTGTTCCCAACTTCCCTTTGAAAGTCTTTTCTTCTCCTCTGTTCCACTTACCCCCCCCCCAAAAAAAAAAACACACCTCTCTCCTGATTAAAAAAACAAAACATATGGCTACCCAAATAATTAAGTCTTCAGGTTTATATTACATTAATGGCATGTATGCCATTAATGGGATTTTTAATATAACCTCTAGACTAAAACCTAAAATCAGACCTTTTTCTGTGTTCTTCCTTTTGTCATATTTCAAGATGCCCACTCCCTTCCCTCAGCCCTCTGCCTTGCCCTGTAACAGCAAGAGTACTGTACTGTACATTCTCATTGAGTCCTGAATGAACCCATGTCTTGCAGAGGGAGGGGACGGCAGTCACTGGAACAGCACAGTACCCATTGGGAGGGGTGTCCAGAGCAGGGTTCGAGCAGTGGAACCACAAGACCCCACTAGAAACAGGAGGGCACATCCCAATTGGGCTATCTTGGGTAAATAATCTCTAGAGATGGTTTGATGAGGTGGAAGATTGGGTATCGGGGTTCTGTAGCTGTGAATGGAACACGAGAAGATTCTTGACCTCATGTTTATTATGAACAGTCTACTGGTGACAGGGTACACTGTTTGAAAAGAGATACTCAACAGTAGAGGAGTAGGAACTACTAAATACCCAAACAAATACATAAAAAAAAATCTAAAGTTCTCATTAACCATCTGATAATGACTTGCTTGAAAGCCTTGTGCTAGTTAAAAAATATGTATGTATTAATTGTGTTAATTAATCACTGGGGTATAAATGTGTCTGTATATGGCATGTCAAAAGATGAATAACTGCGATAGATTAATTGCCATCACTTAAAATCTCCAAGAAAGGCATTGGTAAGTTATTAATATACACACTTTATTGTATAGGCTTTGTACTTTCAGCTGACAATGTCAATTTTATGCTTCATTGTTGGATTTGGAGGAAAGAGGATGAGATGCCAACATGCCCATTCATCTGGCAGATTTTGGTGCAGTGCTGTGATTTGTTGCCAGGCGGTCCAGGTTGAGTTCAGAGGAACCTCATTAGAGATCCCTGCATTGTCTCTCTGGGGCCTATATGAGAATGCAGTGCCAGGCAAATAGGATATGTCTGCATCCCCTGATGGCTATGAACATATATACAATTTTAAACCACTGTTTAATATGTAATTAATCCCTGGAGACACCAAGCAGTCACATTGTGGCTGCTCAGTATTTCAGATGGTGTTTTACAATTTAAAACAATGCACCAAAGTGACACGTTCAAGCAGCCAGTTAGCCTCTCCCGTAGTATCCTCCAGCTAAATGAAAACATAACATGATAGCAAGTGTCTGCTGTTGTAATTCACATTTACTACAGGGTTACAGTGTCCTTGGAAAGAAATGTTTAGATATCAGGTATGCTTGGCTTAGCCCTGGAGATACTGATGACAGAAGAAAAAGGGAAATTGAGATTAGAAATCACACCGTTTTCTCCGCTCAGTGACCCACTGCAGAGAGGAAACTCGAACAGTGTGACCAGAACCATCTGATATGTTAGCAATGATTTTTTTCAGCAAAAAACAGGCTGTAAATATTATGCCCTAGTAATTGAGAAATCATTTTTTCTTTTTTTTAATGGGGAAAATATTTTCAAACCTCTGTTTGTGATTAAATATACAGTAATGGTTCCCTGATTCCACATCTGAAATGCTGAAGTCCACAGGCTTTGGGTAGAAACTAGTTATTATACCTGTCTCTATGGCAGTACTCTAATTTTCCAATCTGTGCATATCCATCATCTCTCAGGAGAGACTGTGATCGCATTACTGCAGTCCTGTGGTAACTTTACAGTTAGTTGCAACTTTTCAAGTTTTTGGTGTGAAATGAGGTTTTAATACAAATATGAAAAACTGCATGTATTTTTTGTATCAGTTCAGGTTTTGACTTTGCTTGCACATTGCAAGTCTTTGCCACTATAATGAAAGAACACCAATTGGTTTTAAGAAAAAGCTTCTTCAAATACCTTGGTGGAAGACGGGCTGAAAACTCCTTCCTATTTGTGTTGATTTACCGTTGTTACTTGTACTCAAACATGTGGCTTTGACAGCAGTGTTAGGCTGGACTACCAAATATCATCCCTCTTGCAACTTCCTGGAGCCTCAGTGCTATGTCACATGGAAGACCTTATTGACCAGGTAAGCCTGGATTCATTACGACTTTCAGCACTTACAGCCATTGAGATGTTGGCTGCCGAAGGAGCTGTTGCAGTTAAAGTAATGGCTGTTCAAACCCTTCGATTCCCTCCAGATGTAACGTGACATTCATGTTTTAAACTTATCAGCACATTGTGTTAAAAAAGCACCTATATTCATGCAAGTATACCCTGTACTGCAGGTGTTAATTGGTATGATAAAGCCTACATCTGACTGAGCCTTGTGCAGGTTTGTGTCAGACGGCGTGAACTTCACAGTCACGGACGAAGTTCACTGCAAGTTAGTTATCATCTTGTTACATAAAACAGTGTTGGAGTGTATAAAATCAACCACATGCTCAATAACATCACCTTTAAGAGGTAAGGAGCACTCGAGATCAATTCTGAGCTAGTGTTTGGTTTAAAGCCCTTGCTTTGATAAAAGATCATTTTTTTTTCAATGCTGTGTTGAAAAGTCCTGAGTAGATCTGGAGAACAGAGTAAAAATGACTTTGCAGCTCAATCCTCTATCCATTACAACTGTAAGAGCTTGAAATAACTGCAGAGAAATCCTGAAACATAGTCAACTAAAATAAAATAAATAAAACTTGACTATACAGAAATGTGTTAATGGCAATTTCTAGAATGTGCTGATTCGGCAGCACATCAGTGTACCTCCGTGCCATTTTGAAATATGGAGTTAGTGCGAGTTCAACACTTCTGTAAATCCCCCCCAAAAATAATCACAAAAAAAGCAATGCAAGCCTCTATATGAATCACTGAGCAATATAGCCAGACTCGCACATCCAAGCATTATGGAAAGTGGAAGGCAACTCTGATCATATCAATGAATTTTAATAAATTTTCACAACAAAACGTATTCCATCTCTCTCACAACACTATTGAAGAAATACAATCTGAAAACATTAATGGAAAATAAACTGCAGATAAGGACGATGGCATCGTTATTCTTCTTTTCAAAGGTCCTACATACATTTCTTTATGAATAATTCATGGCTTCTATCCGGCTCTAAGTAACAAGTCCCATTTGGCGAGAGTCTAGTAGATGAAGAGAATTGAAGAGGTGCTGAGACTGTTCATGTAATTTAAGTTCTACTGTCAATTAACATTTCGATCAGAAACCTTCAATACCTCCAAACTACAAGCTGGGCACTTATTAAATAAATTAAATTGAACAAATATCCCCTTTCTTCCTCCATTGTACATTTAACAGTGGAAATATATGGTTCTTATTTAACAACAATGTAATAATTTAAACTTAATTAAAGCCCTTCATGTTATTTAAATTAAATTAAATTATTTAACAGCCTCAACCTGTGTCACCTCTTTTCCCCCCTCTATCTTAAGCATAATCACAGTTCAGGTATTGTAATTAATGTAGTCTGCGCAGTGATCAATTAAGAGATGTAAACAGAGCTTGAAAAATGAACTGGAGAGGATTTTCTTAAAGACGAGAGCCTGAATCAAATTATCCTTTAATTATTAGTTTCAAAATAACAATATTAGACAGCATTTTCAATTCATAGCTCAACTGATATGTTAGAATCACGTAACTGGAAGTGTATCCTATTTAAATATATAATAAAGCACTACTTGACGCAGGATGGCATTTGCATTTACATGTATCTGGCAGCACGCATAGCCAGGCCGTCTTCGTGAAGACTGCAACTGAAACCTACAGCAGAATACTGAGCAGCTTCTTCTGCGAAAAGCTCAAAACGCTCAGTGCATTCTCTCGCTGTGATTCAGATATCAGAGTTCAGCAACACTGTTGAGTATCAGAGTCCTCAATTGCCGTGACACAAACTCAGTGAGCTAGATTAATGCACATTCCAAGGGCTGATAATAACGCGAGCATTTTAACAGCCTGGGCGCTGGTAACTGGATGCTTGTGCTGACACCAGGGGAATTATGGGAAACTGTTAGAAGATGTCTGAGTGCTGGATTGTCGCAGGGCCCTATTCATTTTTAATTAACGCCTCTTTTGTTTTGTCCCAATACGGGAAAAGAAACACACAAATAAGGCACATAAATCGTTTAGGTACAGTTTTCCAGACCCAGATTAGCACTAGTCTAGGAAATGTTATTGTAGGTCTGTTATTGCTGTCTGTGATACCGTCTGCTAGTATACTAGCTTATTTAAACAGAGGCAAATGAAAACTGTATTGCCATTATCTGAGGTCAAGCCCACAAGGATCAATCAGTCGATCTTTATCTGGTATAAGGCCCTCCACAACAAGTTGTCACATATAGACACGTAAGTATGGATACTCCCAAGACTCAGAACAGCAGCTCCAGTGATGTGTGTGTGTGTGTGTGTGTATGTAAATGAACTGGCCTACCTCACTGCTTTTCAGACACCACCAAGTTCTTTAGATTTGCATACATCCAGCGTCAGAATATAGCAGTGGTTTCTGCAGCCAGCCTTATTGCTCAACGTAGCACTGAAATGAACACTTTTCTTTAAGCTGCTCATAAACCACACCACGTTCCTCCTTTTATAATTTGAAAAGCATTTTCAAATCTAGGACATGCAAGTGATTGTAAACGAGTGCAGATTTCTTCAATAATTAGGTGCCTGTTGGAGGGATAAAAACAAAACAAAAACAGACCTTCAAATACATGGTCAAATAAGAGAAAATACTAATTTCATAACGGCACAAGAAATTCCCTGAAATATATTCGTACAAAAGTAATGGAACTAAAGTTGAGTGCCAATACATCTCAGAGGGTTTTGGACTCCACCCAATCACTTCCCTTATCCTTGATGTGACACGTTATCCCGTTCCTCCATTTTTATAAGAGATGTATGGACACAATTTCCTTCGGGCAACCCTTGATAAAATGAGAGTGAAATCTGTCATGAATTCGATCGCAGCTGTGTCCATCAAGCAGTGTGTGCACCATAGGAGCCATTTCAGTGGTTCTTACAGAAACCAGGACGGATTTGTACATTGACGTATGATAAGCATTACCCAGGACATAAATCTTCCTCCTCAGAGTGCTGCCTTCCCTAGCTCAATTTATGGAAGTAGAGGAAAATTCTTAGACAAAATTTGATCATTTCCAGTAACTACATACTTAATTGTTAGACCATGTTTTGTATCTATTCACCACCATGGATATTAGCATCATGGAAAGCTTGCTGAAAAAGGCAACTTAATAGTGCAAATTGCTGAAAAAACATGTATGTGTCTTTTTTTCATATCATAGTTGTGCAAGTCTGGTTTTGGATTTTCCTGAATTGATTCTCCAGAGTAAGGCTCAAACCTTGGAGATTTATTTAATTGCTGGTCAGTTTGCTGTGCACAGATGCTGGTGTGTTGTGGTTTATTTGAATCTCTCTGCAGTTTACCTCCTCTCAGAATACTGCAGAATCACTCCAGGTTCATACATTTTCCTCTCAGGTGCTTGGCATCCTATTATTTTATTTATTTATTTAAAGTTTTCAGCTCTTACTCAGAGAAACACTTTTGCTTATAAACTAATTAAAAACTTAAATCCCAAAGAACAATTGTAATTCATTGTTGCATTTAATATGAAAGGAACTTGGGGGTTGCGTAATCCTTCGCTAAAATACCAAGAGTATTTTAGTATTGATAGTATTCAGCGTTATCCTTAGTAAATAGTTATTAAAAAGCATTCATGGTCTTTAATTCCTGGCCCAATGCTGTGTAATTAAATCTAAACATAAACCTCTGACTGATACAGGGGGGAGGGGACGACGACACAACAACAAAGAAAATATAAGAACCTTTCCTTGCACTGAACGGGTATTGAACCATCTTTGACAACTGGATAAGAAATACTGCTTTAATACCTTGTGCCTTAACACCCACATGTTTCCCTGACCTTGCATTCTTGCTTTTCTTCCCCCTTGGTATGATTTGTTTGTTTATATGTTCATGTTCATCTGGGGTGAAATAGATTTCCATTTGCAGAGCGTCTCTTGTAAAACAATATCAATAACAATGCCTTTTGTTTTCTGAGGTCTCGCAATCTGCAGGATGTGCAAAAGCCCCAAACCTGTGGCTCAGTGGAGGCTTGCCACAGTCTTCACCATGATACTGTTGCGAGATACTTTACTACAGTTTGTTAAGCGTAAAAACTCAGAAACCCAGCACTGTGGAGGCAGTACGATCTGTTTATTCTGCTGGTAAAGCATTTAATTTGCACGTCTGATCTGTGTGTGCTTTTTTTTTTAACGTATTTCAATTCGTTGCGTGTTTGTAATTTACACTTAAAGGGGGAACCAGGGGATCTACATGTTTTGGTTAAGCCTTACAAATCCTTGGCTAGCATCAGTCATGCCTGCGTCACTCCAGTCAAAAGCCTATTATAGGTGCTTGTAAAACAAAAGATCTATATTCCACAAGACATGGCAAGTAGTACATTTTCATCTTCGCGCATTATCTCCTGACCCCGCACGACTCTTCCCTTGTCTGTGGTGGGTGATCCCACACTGCCACCTGCCTGGGTCTTATCACAAAGAGGGAGAAATCAGAGATGAGCAAGACAACTGTTTTCTCTTTCTTTCTTGTTACCACCTACAGCTAGTGTGGACTAGGCAGCTATAAATCACTTCAAAGATCCACCCTCCCCTCTACCTCTGGATATTCTTTAGACCCTCGGCAGCGTGTCCTGGAGTGTAATTTACTCTCCGGACTGGTGGGCTCACATTCAAATGCAAGGCACTCTCTCAGAACAAGCAATTTAACAATGAGAAACACTCCTGCCCAGCCGGTAGCTGTGTATAACATCCTTAGCATCAGTGTACAGTTTGGGGGATTCATTGCACGGGATGGTAGTGTTGGAGTCTGTCGCTTCAATCTGCACCTTCAAAGAGGCACCACCACAAGAGTTTCCACCTTCTGCTTAGGCCTTTCAAATCCTAATTTAACCCTCAATATCAAGTAGCTTGAGATCAGTGATATTTCACAGTGATATTTGATCAGTGATATTTGAATATTGCTGTAAAGAAACAGAGTCACGGTGCATTTCCACTTTTCCACACGTCTCCGTAAGACTGGCGGCCTTTTCATTCTCCTCACACTTCGGATTTCCATAATTGATTACTTGTTTAGCATTCTTCAGTGAGTGGTCGGCAGGGGCTCTGCTTGTATCCCTCGGGAAAGGGCAGCCTACTCCGCTTCCATCTGATCAGTCAATTAAAATTACAATGCAACACGATTAAGGGGGTTGTTACACATGTTGATGCTTTACGGACGCCAATCAAAATGCGGCCTGAGGTAGACGGATTACATTAGAGCTGGTGTAGAGTTTATGCTGTGGACCTTCAAAAGGGAACGTTGACAAGTTTACATAAAATGTTTTAAATTCTGAACAGCATGTACAGTATAACATTTTACTACATCATCGATTTAACCCTGGATAGGACAGGCGGAGATTAATTCTATGAGTTAATTACTTTAATTTTGTTAATCTAGCAGACAATGGAAAAGACAACAATCTCCAAAACTGTGAAAGAGCTACAATTATGGCTCTTAGGTATGACATAAACCTTATTGCCCATGTGGTCAGTCTTCTATAAAGATATAGACAAACAGACAGAAAGTACAAAGTATAAAAAGACATTAAGATGTCTTAAACTTAAATGTGAAGGAAAAAACATCATTAAGAATCTAAAGTTGATTTTATAACAAAGTTTGTAATTGGCATTTCTACAAGAAACTTCACTATAGAGATCTGTATTGATGCACAGCTCTGCCAGGTCCACCTCAGCTGAGAAAAAGTAATGCTTGTTAGTGGCTAGTTTTATTGTGAGTGTACATATGCATATTACTGCCCGAGTGTGGCAGCGAGACTCCGGCCCTGTCGGGGGTCAGACACGGGGGTCTCCCGGCGTGTGCTGCTGCTGCTGCTGCCGTCTTTCACTGTCAGAACTCCAGCATGGCACCCGCAGCTCTCCCCATTTAAATCATTTATAGCTGCACACTCAATAGAGTGCTAACATACTAGTTTTGTACCTTTTTGCTGACTAAATGATGGGCAAAGCAATTTTCAACAAATGGTTCCCAGTAGGCAGCCATTGCAGAGTGCCTGTAATATTGCCTTTTAACCTTAGCACTGGCAACAGTTCAGAAAGTACTATATTGATGTTGGACTGTGTTGGATTATGCACTTAGCTTTTTAGCGACATGGTGCAGAACAATCTTCTGTGGAAAACGTATGAAAATAACAAAAATAAAAAGGTTTACAGGAAAAGGGGGCATTTAAAGGAAATTGTTGTTGAGCTTTTTCTACTTTTGGTTTTAAATTTGGTATTAGACGTGTACAAATTAATGGTTTCATTACATTAAATTAGTATTTCTTCAAAATTAAAAAAATCATATTTGTTTTGTCTAGTTGCTGTGAGCATCTCTATATATATGTTGTCTAGGTTTTTCTTTATATGGTAAGAATACCAAACAGCATGGCATAAAACCCCTATAATCTGACAGAAGTCCCAGAAACACATACAAATGGCTCTGACACATTTCAGTTTAAAAAGTGCTTAAAGGCTCATAGAACCTAAGCTTTAGAAGGTGTAAAATAATGGTAATTTAAAATTGCTTAGCTTTTCACTTCAGCAAATGGTGAGGGCAGGTGTTTACTGTGCCTGGTAACTGTCATGCCAGGAGAACGCTGGGACAGGAGGATCAAACAGGGCATTTGACAGCACTCGGAGATGCCTCCTCCCGTCGGTTCTGTTCTGTCATTAAAACTCTGCCCCGCTGAATGGAATTAGCAGAACAAACAAACCAAAGCCAGGAGTGACCTTTGGACGGCGAATGTGTTAACATAATTGGAAAAGCCCAGAGCAAAACAAAGCAAGCAGCATGTTGTGAGAATGTGGGCTCCCAAGAGGAAAACAAAGCTGTGCAAGTGTTTCAGTGCAGGATTAAGTTTTCCTTCTGGGAAACGTACACCCTGCACCTGTTCCTGAGGAGAGCAGGCGGCTGCATCTGCGCATGTGTGTAAGAAAGGGCGGCAAGTGTCCTGTCACCTTTTCTTTTTTTAACTACTTTAGTGTCCTGTTAATTAGGTGTTCCTTATTAAACTGTTTCAGTGTAATCATACCATAACAAAAAATGTCCCGGTACGGCAGACGGGGCTGTAAAGAAGTAATAGCCGAGGCCATTAAATCATTTTGGAATGTCTCGTTAGCAGAAATACAGCCTCACTCATAATTTTTGCTCCATTTCCATGACCATTAAGGTGTAGATGACTCCTGGCACAAAACCACACTCTAAAGACTCAAACTGAGATACTGAAGTCCTCTGGGGCAGCTATTTCCCTCATCCAGATTCCAGTGTTTCTCTCCGAGGATAATCGCTAGAAGCCCCACTTTGTAGAAGCACAAGGCTTTGACAGGAAAATGGAACTCAACTTGGGGCAAAATGGAAACTGAAAATCTGCCAACGAAAATGATCACAGATCCGTGAGGAAATCTCTGAGTGTTGCCGTGCCAATGAAGAAGCTCTGTAAAGCCCAGGGTATTACCTGTTTAATGGAGAGAAGCAGACTAATGGAGAAACACGGAAGTTTCAGAGAATTAGACAAGTGTGGATGACGAGACAGCAACCACAGACAGCCCGGGCTGTCACAGGAGTTACACTACAGTGAGCGCCCAACAACACAATGAGGGAGCAACAAAAACTGGAACACCAAAGGAGGAAAAGCCCAGGCACGAGACAGAGGAAGAAAATGACAGATTTAGGAAACAAAAAACTTTACAGCAAATCTGTGAAGCAAATTAGAAATAAGCAGGCTTCTAGAGATTTTCAAATGAGAGGGGGGCCATAATACATCATTGCACCAACAATGTACAAGATGTAAAGGGATTACACCAGAGTAACTGCGTTTTCTCTGCTTTAAAATAAAAGGCTTCCATCATTGGTATCTGGGGAGGCTTTTAATTATGGGTCTTCAAAGTGTACAGTTTCTACAGAATATAACGTTGCATTCATTTCTGTAAATGTTAAGTATACTTTCCAGAATATACTGGAATCCCTTACAAGACAAGACTAGTGTCGGGAGGGACTGATAGTAATGCTGATAGCTTGGTAGCTTTCAACCCCCATAAAGCAATGCAGTTGCTCCAGAGCTGCAAGGAATGTTCCCCATGGAAATTCACTGTCTGACGCTTGGGTTATTGCACCTGAAGTCCGCAATCCCTTATGGTTGCTTAGGGGAGCAATAGGGTACTGTAACTGGTGCAATATGTCTCTTTTCAGATGACAAGCTTAACAGCATACACCCCTTATTTATGTCCTGCTCCCCAATGCATGTTCACCTCTGCGTCGTATGTACACATCCATCAGCACATGTTCGTAAGCAGTATGAAGATGTATTTCTCTAATCAGAAAGGGAGCGCCAAATCCCACAGCATTTTTCCGGACCTAATGCCTTTCACAATGCATCTTCATCGGCTGCGCCATTTTCTTCCGTTGGAGGAGCATGTTGAGAACTACATATTAACGCCAGCACTACCACTGGAAAATGTTTACTAATAGCAGGAACGTACGGATGCATTATATAAACAGTTTCTAATTAGGTGGGTTGGCTCTGGGAAATACAGCTCACAACACGCTGCGTTCTGCTGTCTGCTTTTATCACGTTTTCTGAGCGGCTTGGAGGATTATCTGGAGGATTGTTCTACCTGCCATCACTGTCTGAAAAGAATAGGGGGAGGAACGCTGCGCAGTGAAGTTTGCCTCACCCCCCACCCGCCTTAACATCACATTGTTTCAACATCAAATATTCAGATGCAGAAAACAAAACAGATTAATGATGAATTTCTATTTTTGTTACATTCAGAAGGCAATTGCTGGTACAGTTAAATGCATCTACAATACAATACCTTTACTCTACTGAGGTCTCCTATGACTTTTGTTCTTCGTGAGAATTCCAGTCTCTATGTAACCATTTTGCCATTTCAGGGACTTTTCATAAAACGAGGAGCTTAGTGTGATGGGCCCTTCGCATTTTTGTGCCACAATACTGAGGTCAAACATAGGGTTCACCGTGAATTACCCATTTTGCCATCAGGTATTTCCTAAGATTCCTGACCTTGACACTGCCGGAGCAGCTTGTGAACTCTTGGATGACTAAGAGGAAGGATGGAGATGGAGTAATTCTTCCTATTAAATACATTGCGAATAGCTGTATTTCGGTATTTATCGTCTGACCCAATACATTTGTTAACACAGTGCAAAGTGCAAATGTGCTCAGTATTTCCCTGACGACAGACAGCTGATACACTGTCTACATGTTTTTATAAAATGTTATTATTATTCTGAATAATTCGGTTGCTATACTCTCTCTCTTTGTCCAGTGAGGGTTAATAATTGCAGCTCATCATATTTCTAATTTAAATCTCTAAACAATGAAAACAACTTTTACAAATCTGATTGTGTGCATGCTTGAACATATATGGCATATATATATTTTTTTTTTCTTCCAGAATCCAGGCGAAAAGCTTCCCAGTGCTTGATCAGATCCATACATATTTCAGGCACACACATAAACACACATACAGACACACACAAAGTTAGCTTCTGCATTGATTTTCCGGTGCTATTTCGGCTGTCAAGGCAATTGAAAAGTGTTTCTGCCAGCTAAAAGTTATGTACGTTATTAAGAAAATGCTCTGAAAAGGGTAGTTATAAGAACAGTAAGAGAATACTATTCTTCAGCTGGGGCACCTGATGGATTGAACACCACAGCTTTTGGAGATTGACCCACTGGCAATAAAAATGTATATGCATTTATGAGAGACGTATAGTAATTATTGTAAATATCCCTCAAGAGGAAGTGCTTTTGTCGAATGGCCGTGGTGCCATGTCTGCCGCAGGAAAATGAAATGCTGAAATCGTCGGACTTATTTCTTCTTGAGGCTATTAACCCTGTCAGTGCTGTTGAGTAAGGGAGGTTTATATAAAAAGGAACTGGGAACACTGGGATCAAGTATATTTCTCTAACAACACTTTCTAAGCACACATAATCATTTCAGCCTTCTAGATGAGGCCAAGCTACCCAATTCAGTTGTGTTTGTGTCTTTTTCGTACTTGGCATTGGGCTAGATACAGTAATATATGTTATCTTGGGTAATTTTAAAAAGGTAGGGCTCCATATTTACTTCAGTTCTGACCTGCTTCTGCCCAATTGTGTTGTTGTTGTTGTTAGAAATACATATATTTATAGTACTTTGGCACATTTCTGTATACTTGTACAACAAGTGAGAAGATATGGTCCATGCACAAGGTTTTCACTTTTATTTTTGTATTTTGTATGTATCCCTGAAACATTATTGTGGTTTTTAAAGGATTTGAAAAACATATTAACTTGACTATTATTTCCATATACCTTCTTCTTATTCCTTCAAAACACTTTTTTTTAGTCCTCGGTATATATAAATAGACAGCTGGGAAAATAGAAAATACATATTTTTTCCCCGGTAATAGGTTATTAATCATTGATTTTCACAGGATTAAGAGTCATTGTAGGACTAAGCACCTTATTAATTTCACACAGGGTCTCTAATACTGTTAGCAGCTTTGCAGAGTTTTAATTCCACACTCTTTGTGTACACACAGACTAACACTGCTTCTCAGTGGCAAAACAGCTTTTTTAATTAACCAATGTTATTACACCACACAGTCAGATAAGAAGGCAAACAGAGAAATAAAATATCCTAAGGGGCAAGATATTTAACATAGTTGCCCTAGAGAGGAGCTTACTATTTGAAATTAAATTTGTGTTAATTTTTTTGTGTGTGTGTGTGTGTGGTGAATAACCCCTTAGCTATTTCTGTAGTTCTATGTATGAAGTCAAAACTAAATGGGAAAGAAAGCTTTGTCTTTCTAAGGTTTGTTTTTAAAAATGTTACCTCCTTTAAACTCCTTGCTGTCTAGCACTGCGGGCAGGCAAACGGGGCCACGCAGAGAAAGTGGTGACAGTGATAGGAAGGGATGGGGCCCTAATGAGGGCTATTGTATTTGCGTGGCAGGAGTCAGAGGACTGGGTTTCAAATCCCAGTATAGCTTCCCATTTAACACCCAGCCCCAGGGCAGGCCACGGGGGTCAACAGTCCTCTTTCAGGCTGTGCGGGCTGGAGACCAGGCAGCCAACTGTGATTAGGAGATACAGTGTCCATTTGACAGGCCTTATTTAATCACACTTCATGCAGCAAGGCCACCCAATGAAAAAGAGGTCTAAATCAAGTCTAAAGCTTGGTTCTATAGGTTTTGATTTTATTAGGAAGTCGAGAAGGAGCCTTTGAGGGCAGGGCATGCTCGTTTTGCATTCCGGTTTTTCGAGCCTCTTAATAAATCATCCATTTGCTGTTTTTTAATGAGCGCGGACATCTGGGGTCCTGAGAAGGGATGATTATTGCGATCGGTCCTGTGATTATTGAATCGACGCACTTGCCTGTTCAGCTTGAAGTTCAACTAAGCATAAATCTAAATGTAAAGAATTTCAGATAGAACAGTTCTTTTTTTTTCATTCTTCTTCAAGACATGAACAACCTACAATGTAACATATTTCACAGTGTCGATAACTTTAATCTTTTCTACGTAATTTAAAAGTCTAAAACATTCATATTTTTAGCAATACACGGCTGGCACTCTTTTACGTCATCTGGTGCATCACCTTTTTAATGGGTAATAAATGGCGGCTTGGTCTCAAATAATTTCCAGCACTGGATTTCCATCTTCTTGTAATACCCACTATAGCCCCACACAAGATGGGCAGGGAAGCGACCCTCAAGCAAACACATTTAAAACCATATTAAAGATTAAGGGATTAACAGAGTCAGACAAACAGGTACGCTTCCTTTCAGAACGTTGCCTAACATTCTTTACAGCTGCAGAACAAATACCCGCAGATTTGTTTTTTTTTTCCTGTTTTTTTTATCATTTCCTTCTCTCCACATTCTCAAGCTAACCAGCCAATGTATTAGCTGACAACAGCACTAATAAACTGCAAGCCAGTGGGCTGATGAGCAATGGCCTATCGGCGCAATGACATGGAATGTAAAATTACTTCTCGAACGGCCACGCACATTCTCCGCAGAATAAAATATTGGCCCATCTGGATTGAGCGGTGTTGCGGCTTGGTACAGTAAAGCATTTTTATCTCTCTTTTGGTGAATGGGGGTTATGAGCTTATAAGCGTACAGAGCAACCGTAATACACATGTGGCCCGAGTGACGGACAACTCTGGTCGCGTTTGTGTGGCGCTTGGGCAGTAAATTTAACTCCGGTCAGTTGATGCACTGGGGATACGGATAAGGCAGTAGATGCAGCAGGACAGTGAAGTATGTCCGACACTGCAAAGCAGATTCAGGAAATTATAGGATAATGCCGTCTTTGTTCCCTCTAAAGCCATAGAAATAATAATGTTCAACGCAATACATGGTGCTTTGAAGTGCTTTGAATTAAAATGGTATTTTAGCAAAAAGTTAATATTGTCCCCAAACAAAGTTACTGAATTCGTTTTTTTTATATATTGTGAAGGAAATCATTTACACACAAATATATTTTTTGCCTGGACCATTTTATTGGTACTAAACGCTCTAAATTATTTTACTTCACAAGTTTGGGGGACATCATATTCCGACTAATATCCTAATTTTAATGTAATATATTGCACATTAATTTGCCTTTTCATTCTGTTTCTAAAATTTAAACTGGAACTTCTGCAAAGTATGTATTTGATGAAAATATTATTTTTCAACCTCTCACATTTGCCAAATGATGAAAACAATGTTTTGTTTTTCCACTCAAAGGACACTAAAAACAGCCAGGGCATGGGGAGGGTATACAGAAGTATATCCATAAATTCTCTTAATTAGAGTGAAGGGTCTGAAGAAGAAGCTCTCGACACAAAGCCACTCACTATAACTCACGCTACAGCCACACTAGAGTACAACTCAGTAGTTAAGATGAAAATGGACATCGAAATGTACAGGATTACAAATAGATATGGCAACATTTTTCCTAAAGTCATAGAGCCACTTGTAGCAGTGATGGTGTTAAAATTAGAAACTGCCCACTGCTTTGCCCTTACTGGCACCCTGTCCTTCCTCATTAACCGGTGTGTAGCTTCAAAGAGATCCAGGACCTTTTCATACAATAATAACTTGAGTCGGTAATGTCCCTCGGCTCCTGTATTCAGCTGTGTGATTAAGTGACACCTCAATCAATACCCCAGTTTCAAGGGTTATTCAGAAAAGAAAAAAAAAAAAAAAAACTGAAGTAGTTACAGTCCAGCAGACTACACACTCGTTTTCTTAGGAAATCAAGAGATCCAATGAACTTTTGTATAAAGTTCCTTGTGTTAAAGAACGAGCAACTTGAAGCATTTCTACTTCATGTTTTGCTTCAACTGAATCAGTAAACAGTATCGGAAATGTGTGTCCCATGGTTCATATTCTGAAAAAAATCTCAATCGCGTTTCAAAATGTTCTCTCTCACGCTCTGTACTTTTGGCAGCGGGAAGCAGCGTGTGCTACTGGGGTTCCCTTTGACCTGTGCTAGAAGACACACAAAACAACAAAGTGCTGTCTCTTAATATTATGGCCAACATCCCTCCAGTGGTATCACAAAAATAACAACCCATGATTTTGTAAGGAAGCCAAAGAACTTGTAATTATTCTTGTCTATTGTTCATCCAGAAAGGGACAAAGGGAAGACCAGGGGAGTTTACACACCTCTGTACTGACAGCACTGTAAATAAAGAAAAATATTAGTCTAAACAATTGGCAGAGACTGAATTTGTTCTTTTACTCAGAGAGATATTAATCATGAAATCAAGATATTAACCATGCAATGGAAAATGAGAGGTATGCTAGTTAGGAATAAAACTAGACCAATATGTGATGAAGTGTGTGTGTTTATGTTTTAGGAAGGTGGCTTATTGTTTCAAAATGTCTAGGTATGTGGGTCTGGAGAGCCCCAATCCATTGAGATGAATAGGTGTCTTCTATCAGTCATGTTCTTGAATAGTTATGTAATTATGTAATTTGGAGCTTGGTTGACTGTGTAGCCTGTCAGGAGCAGACTGGCCATTCCTGGACATGTATAAATTATAACTTATTATGGGCAGAGTAAATCCTTCAGGTTTCTTCTCCTCAGAAAAGGGCACATTTGTTTTCTGGCTTGACTGTAGTGACAAATCAAGTTTTTCCTTCACATAAAACAAAACAAAAAATCAACACTAAACAACTGAAAAAACCTGTAGTCATGACAGTGCATTTTGATTTATAGTTTGACCACCTCTGGACGTGCGGAATTACTTTTCTGCAGGTTGTCTTAGCAACATACACACAGAGACATATACATCCACAAAGATGAGTGATGCCCCTTCTCCCTGTTTACACTGCTTCCTAACAATCTTGATCAATTGTCTGGTCAGGTACTTCAATTCACATTGCGTCTGGAGGCTACACAGAGGTAGAGCCATTCTTCTTAGCCGAGCACCAATTCCAGCACTGGCTGAAATACATCAGAGAGTGCAAGTTTCTACAAAGCAAGTGTGACCATGTTTAGTGTGCGCCAGTATACACTCGACTGGTATCTGATTTCAGTAGCACTCACATCTTGCTTTTGTGGCTAAACTAAGTATTATCACATGAAACATTGGGATGCAGATTATAAGATGGCAAATTAAGTTTTCATGTGGTTTTGTTCCGACTGCTGTTTAATATCCCATAATCAAAGGGAGTATTAAGCATGAAGACTTGGTTAGCAGAGGCTGCCTGCTAGCCTTAAACTATCTGAAAAAAAAAAAAATCAATATCTGTAAGAGAATTAACCAAAAAGGGATGCAGACAAACCTCACACATATCCAAATAAGAGTTTCTCCAGTTAAACTCCTGTGGGTTATACTTCTAGTTATCAGCATTGAATGATTCCACCTCCATTATGAGTTCTGTAACAAAAAAGTACTAAATGACAGCCTTGCCTTATTTTCCTCACTGTATTCATAGCTCTGAAATGAGAAGGGGAATCATACAATGGCAATATTATCAGTCAGGAGCTATGAAAGTCTGTCGTCATAGTGAAGAAAACCAGGTCATTAATTCAGCACAGTCAATTTTTCATCCATGGTTGTGTAGAGTTACAACTAATTAACTATTGAGAGCCTTATTGTTCACTTTTAAGGATTTCTGAGAGAGATTAAGGAGGTTGCTTGGCGGAAAAAGTTTTAAGAGGGTAGACCATTATCCACTACGTTAAATTTGTGTGCTCGGCAAAACTTTTAAGAGCTTCAGTCCTGAGTAATGCTTTGCTTCAGAAAGCCTACATAGTCAGTGAAGCTCAGGATATATTTAATACTGCAGTTCATACATCACGCAGTCTGGCATAAGTACTCCTTCAAGAGTTCATTTATCTCTGTGTTATATAAAAACTAGATGGGGAAGCATGTGTGTTTGGACCCCTGCATTAAACCTGAAATCACCCATCAATCTTCTTTGAATCGTAGGATAAATACGTGTGAGACACCGTGTTGTAGGGAGTGTGTTTTTTTTTTTTTTTTTAAGAGATTCTTTGGAATGAGGCGAGGAGGCCTCATATTTATATTCTTAACAAATCCTATGGATTACCATCTACTGCCAACACAACATTTTCAGTTACACTCACAAACATGAATGATATCACTTTTGTGGGAAGCAGCCATTAGAGAAATCAGACTAACCAGGAGACTGTGCTGAAAACTAATTTAACATAAAGGTGGAGGCAAGGGGAATGGGGGTTGGGAGGTCATAGCTAATTAACTTTTACTCCGATCCTATTACATATATTTAAACATTTTATTTTCCCTTTGCCATCAAAATCTCAAGTACATACCTATAAATGTGATATACCTATATACCTTTTGAGCGATTCCACATTTCTGTCTGGAGCTGTATTTGTTATACAAGTTTAAAGAAAGGGTAACACTTTACATTAAGTGTCCGTAATTACTGTGTACTTACACTGTAATTACTTGGTAACTACCACTGTAATTATGCCTTTTTACACTGTATTTATGCTGTAACAAAGTAATTACAGTGTAAATACACAGTCATTCAGGACACTTAATGTAAAGTGTTACCAAAGAAAGATAAAATGTTATATAAAAACAATATAAAAACTGGTGGTCACTAGTTGTCATTGCACACTGTCTCAGGATCCCTGCAGGCTTTATATAATACAAATATCCCCAAGGTTTGTGTTTGGATTGCTGCTGAGGATTAAACTGCTTTAATATGCTCCATCACCAGTGTCACTCAAGCACACCTTAGGAAGCTTTTTAAAAATTAATGGAAAAGTACAACGTCGTGAGCAGGAAGTGCTGAGCTGTAGCTTTCATTTGTTTGGAAACACTGACTAATACTCACATCGATAGAGCTGCACACAAGGCCAATGATATGGCCAGATGAACCTCACTAACTGTACTTCAGTGGCATAGCAGGGCCAGAGATTGATAACCCCTTTCAAAGCACTGCAGCTCCTTCTGCTCTCACACACAAGGAGAAAAGACCCAGTGGGCCGGCCAGTCACAGTCCATGCACAGCATTATTCCAACTCATTATCGCTGATACATTGAACCACACACTCGATTTCTGAAGCTCTGTACAAGGACCAATCCTTCGGTGGCGTGTAAAGCAGTGGGACTGGAGATGTCGAATCTTGAAACCAATTACCAGCACTGGCCGCAAGTTTGAAGACAGTAATGCTTTCAGTTTTCATGTATGTTGATGTATTTTATTGGAACTTGATAACTCAGTGGATCACAGTACTAAGTTGTACAGCAGGGTCATAGATGGAGGCGAGTAGCTGTGATTTTAGCTGAATCCACAGGGGGTCAGAGGTATCTGCTGGCGGAAATCCTCAGCGTGGTGCACAGGTTGGCTTCTATAGTCAAGAGATCACTGGTTTGAATCTGAGCTTTTTCATTAAACCCTGGCATGGTGTTCTTGATACTTAGACAAGTCCCCTAAGATTTCTGGCCTCATCTCTGGTGTTTAAGCTGTGGATTTGCACTGTGAGAAAGAAGCCCAGGGCCCAAGAGTACATGTTGCAGAGAAAGTATGCTTGTATGTTTAATCTCTCCCATACGTGTATGAATGTTGTACAGCTTTGTACATGTTGTACATGTGTCTGGCCCATTGCCATGTTTCAATGATGACACATTTATGTTTGTTCTTGGATCCATTCATTTCTTTTTCTATCTCTTCTTGTTATTCCAAGCATACATCTTTCCATGCTTCTGTTGTCTGCAGCTTCTGTAACATCTTTGCCTTCATGCCATATATCAGGTATTCAATACATTCGCTAGACCAAGACAGAAAGTTTTATACGCTTTTAATTACATTAAGGAAATAATACTCCTCTCACACCCAGAAAATGCCAGGTTTAGTTGAATTACACAAGCAGAAATACCACACCTTGTTTAAACAGCCATTTATCCAGGATGTGGGCTATACATGCATGTGTGGGGAGCAGGAGCTTTTAAATTGACAACATCTTCTACAATCACTTGAGCTATAGCATAATTATTCAGAGCAGGTATAATATGACTTTCAAGCTGCAATGAAACTTAGAAAGGAGTCCAAAGTCAGCTTCTGTTCCAAACAGAATGGACACTTGAACCCCAACCATGTAATCATGCAGAAGTGAAAACGCTTTTAATTTGCAGTGCATTATCTGCACCAGGTATGAGGAATAATCGTTGCTTACTGGTATGCTGAGTGGGCAATGAACATCCCAAATGTGGCTGGAAATGGGGATCCTTTGTGCACGCACAGCAGGGGATGGAATCAGAGCCTCATACAAACCTGTCACTCTCAGGATACCAGCATAATGATGTCTAAATCTCCCCCATTAATACAGTTAATCAGCTTGTATTTATTTATTTAATTGATGTATTTGCAAATCCGACATGTCTCATTGTAATGACTTCATGGTGGAGCTTCACGGAGATTATAATATTACATGGTGATGCAACTAGGGCAACTATATTATTAATGTAAAGAAGAAGGGTGTCTCCTGAGGTATGAGGGATGTCATTTCGAGAGTGAGGACTGCAAAGTGATGCAAACAGTGAGAAATCACATCACGTTCTGTATGAGAAGCCATTAACATGCAGTTTTAAATATCAATATCACATCTGTCCAGAATAGTTACATATATTAATAAATGCACATTTTTTCTTATTGGTAACATTGCAATCAGTACATTGTGAATAATTTGTTGTTACTATTATTTATTTATTAGCAGACACCCTTACCCTTGGCAACTTAGTCTTCCCCTCAGTTCCTGTCTTTAATAACCTGGAGGAACTTCCTGAACCCTTTTAATAGGTTCATTAACTTTTCAGAAGGGCTAATCCACTCAGAACATCTCCAGCTCCTCTGGTTGAGGGGCTTGTTGCTTGTGTACTGCTTTTTTCACTTCATAGCACACATTTAGATTGGATTGAGGTGTGGAGGTTGTGGTGGCCAAAAAAATAAAGGCCTACACAGAGACACACATATATCAACAGATACTCAAGAAGTAAAAAATATCGTCTACCTTGGATAACAAATCAGTGCAGATTGAGATATTATGGAACAAATCAAAAGAAGAGTGAAAATGGGATGGAGTGCATTTGGAAGAAACAGTGCGCTGCTGAAAGGAAATCTATCCATTTGCCTGAAGAGAAAATATTTAATCAATGCACACTACCAGTGCTCACTTATGGATGGGAAACCTGGTCACTTAACATGCAAATCAATTTATAACTTTTTTGAAATGTGTTTTTCTGGATTTTTTTGTTGTTATTCTGTCTCTCACTGTTAAAATACACCTACCATTAAAATTATAGACTGATCATTTCTTTGTCAGTGGGCAAACGTACAAAATCAGCAGGGGATCAAATACTTTTTCCCCCCACTGTATATATATATATCACATACACACCCACACATAAATATTTCCTATTTTTCTTCATTATCAAACACAAAAATACCAAGAAAATAGAACAGAATTTATATTTCTAATTTATATTTTCTCTTTCGCTATTTTCTTTCTCTAGAGAGAAAGAGAGAATATATAATATTTTTTGTGCTCTACTTTGATGTGAATTTAAGGCACAGTTACTGCTAAAGTTGAATTTGTTCTGTTCAGAAGGAAACCATCATTTTCAATGCTGCATGTTTGCTTATAGTTCAGTCTAAAAATAGGAACTCTGCCAGTTTGAACTCATTCCACTCTATCTGCATCTTTTTCACCTGGTTCTTTTGGCAGCTTTGTATCTAGTAATCTGTTAAAATGTTTTTCAGATCCTCCAACTGTTTATACCTATGGCAATTACATATTTTTAAGCACCAAGATTTAAATTGAAATACAATTAATTAATCATTCCATTCATGATGGAATTGCTTGTAATATGTGATTGATAATTAACACCCATTAAGAATATATATTTAAATACTAACATATGGGTGCAGTAATAGCAAACCTCTTAACTAGCCTGGTTCATGCTGTTTTTATTTATTTCCTTCAGCAGGATTAAAGACAGTTAAAACAAATTTGCGATTTTCTGCCATGCATCTGGTAATCAAAAAACGAAGAACTCCAGATATGAAAAAGAAAACAACAATCTGCGAATCTCCACGTATCCGAGAGAAAATGGTTTTGCTCATACCAAACATGTATCTAGACTAACTAGAGGCTCTTGTTCCTGGGATGTACAGCACAGATTTGAAGCTGTGGATGAACAGAGACCAAAATGTAAAGGTGCTTCTAATGGTCCACATACTGGAAAGAGTGCTTCTTTTAATATGGAGACATTTTAAATCGATACACAGATCTTTAAAAATACATCAGTGGGACTCGACAATTAGCCTTAAGTAAATATCAAAGCAAATTGACTTGTCTGAAATGCTCTGCGGCTCAATTTAAAGCCCTGGAGCACTTCAGTAATAGTTTTTCAACTTGAACTGGGACACCTTTAGACTTAAAGAGAAACAACTAAGAATGATTTTGAAAGACATCCTGTTCTGAATCTGAAATGTTTGCAGTGTCGGCCTTATTTAAAAAGTGCCAGTCTCGCCTTAGTGCCAAGGGATAGAGCTACTGCAAAACTAAAATGCTGAGTTTTAGGAGTAACAGGAGTTACATTGTTTTCCAGTAAATGTGTGTTCCGTTAAATAGCAGGAATTGAAAGTTCAAGATGGGTTCCTTGTGGATATTGGTTTCTAAATGAGAAGTAATGGAAACAGAGAGCCATTAAAATACTTATTTGCAGTTATTATTATTATTGTTCTCAGTTACTGGGCCATTGAAAGATATCACATTCTCTTGTGTGTAACGGATTGTTGCTCAATTCAAGTCATATCTTTAGAAGAACATTATTCACTCCTTTGAACATGTTAGCTAGCAGTGGAAGCACTCAATTACATAGTGCCGCTTTTATAGTTACACAATTACCATCTGAATATTAGGTTCTCACCAACCCGGTACTGTATGATTGATTAGTCTCTGGACATTGACAGATGGTTTTGTTCTTCGCTTGTCAAATACAATGGACATCTGTACTTTGGATATGTAAGAAATATGTACCGCATAACATTTACATTTCGAATCCTTCGCATTGGATTACCATTGGGAAAACACCTTTAACAAAAGCAGAGTTCACACTGATGAACGAGATTCTCACATTCCTTCAGCCTCAAATACTTGTCTGCGCTTTCTCTCCCGGGGCACAAACTCGGGAGCTACATTTTTAGACTATGTAACTAGAAGCTGACTGAACTGATTAGATGAAGCTCTTGCCATTGCTGAATGGACTGTCATACTTCAATGATCAATCTAGATCAATCATGGAGTTCATATTGACATGAGATGCAGTTTTTCTGTATTCGTGTTGCTTGTCTGCATGATCAGACTGGGTACCAACAAGTCTCTGGAACAGGAGGTGTGTTAAGGCCTTTTGTAGCACCAGTAATGGCACGTATATTGTCTCAGAAGGTATCTCCATTAAATACGTCAGTTTCAGGTGCAAGTTAAGAAGTATTCATCTTAAATAAGACTGAATCACTAACTGTTTCATTATAAACAGTTCACTTTTTCTTTGGAATACCAAATTGTGTTTGTGAATGTATTTTTTATGTTCACTTAAAACATGTAATATAAGGCATTGAGGGGAATTTCAAACAGAATTTGAAGTAGTCACTGGTCCAAAAAAATGAGCTTGTGAGGTAATGTTGAAAAAACATTACAGGACTAATACATTCAACAATGGTGCTACAATAGGGAGTAAGTACAAATACAAGATAGTAAAGAGGCAAGCTTATTATGGACAAACTGGATTGGATACAATCAGAACAACACAAGGAACAAGACTTTGAAGTTACTATTAAGATTAAATTAATTAATTATTAGATTAGATTGAGAGTTGAACCTTTGCAAAAAGATTTATTTGATTACAGTGAGCGACATGTCAATGAAATAACACATCACCCTAAATTGCACAGACTGACAATCACATATGTAATCTGCTGTGTGCTGATCACAAATGAACAAATTAGTTTTGATCTGGAAAGGCTGTGAAAATTAGGGCACAATGTTATTTATTTTAATTTTCCCAATATGGATAACCATGAATAAGTAAGCAAATGGAAATATAAAATTTGAATAAAACTCTTCTAGATGCTTCCAATTTTTGTTTCAAATTCATAGAAGAATATTGTATTATCATACTTATAGCAAATTGTTTAATGTGTGCCTCGCCTCAAAAACCCTGTACAGGCGAGTTCAACCGTAATCAAATAGAAAGATGGCTGTGGAGCTTCCTGCTTCCCTCTTAACCACCCAGCCAATGCAGTGTCGAGGTTGGCAGCCTTTCAGAGTAAACCCATATTGCCAATACGGCATCCATCTCTATCTGACCCCCTTGATGTAATGTGCATCTACATCTCAGTCCTATTTCTGGACCCTTGTGGCGTAGATTGCTGCTCTGTTCCTGTTGGATGTTTTTTTTTTTGCATGTTAGACAGTTTAACGGGGCAAGAACACTGTTGTACTAAGCTGGGATCATTTGTCATCAGAGGAGGCCATTTGTGTCACAATGATTGTATTAAACATGTGTAGCTGCCCCACTGCAGCACCAGCTGATTTGGTCCCCAGTGAATTGCATCTGCTTCCTTTGAACTGCAATTTACATGGAGATAATCTCATCATTATTCACTTTATTATTAATTCTGCATGTTCCTGGGAAACGTCTTTAATTTAGCTCATGAGGAGGCTTTCTGCAAAGACCTCAGAGCTGCGGAGGAATACAGTGCACTTTCACAGCTCTAGATTTATTGATTCATTTATTGATTTGATTAGGAGCCCTTGCTTCAAATAGATAGTGTTGCAGATTTGGCTGGAATTTGGAAAGATAAGATATGGCATCTACTAAAATATGGTACCGATTCACAATGTATGAATAATAAGACTTTGCTATCCCACTGGGTAGATATATAGCACTCGAAAAGAAATACCAATCCGAATTAATTGAAAACCGGTTTTGAAGTGCTATTGTTGCCTTTTTTTAAATTATTTATAGTGTCTAGTCTGATATTGTTCACGTAACGGAGCTCCGCCAGACTGTCAGTATTTATTTCAAGACGAAACTGTATGCCATCATTCATAAAGGCCAGCCCTCTCAAAAGCAGGTTCATTCACCCCTGCCATAGTTTAGAGAGATTAGGTGTCAGCATGTCGCACTATGGAAATGTGCCACCTTCTAGTATCGATGGTCAGACTTCTGTATGAATGACAAATGTGCTGGAGAATTCGCACAGGAATAGGAAAGAAGTGGATCTATTCTAAACTATGATGATCTTTATAAGAAGATGACAACAAAATAATAAGAATTTTGTTACGCAAAATAAAATCTATCAAGCGTTTCCTTTAAGCACATGCGTTACTTATTAAAGTAATAATTTGTTCATTATAAAACAGTTAATACAGATCAACAAAAAAATCTGAATAAATTAGGCTCATAATAAAGCTCATCAAGTTGCCAGAGGTTGATTTTTTTTTTTCCTTTAATTAAAGAGATCAGGGCGTACACTGAAAGCTGAATCCACATTTTTAGACATTTACCATATAGAAACAAGTGCTGACATAAAGGACTGTTGATTTTTTTTTATTTTAAACTATAGGTTAAAGTACACTGCCTAATTCAGACTTGTTTAATATTTGTTTGCGACTGCAGGAATCTGACTGAATCCCAGGTAACCACGATGCCAGGAATTCAGTCTATTTAGTACACTCTGAGTTTCACTTTAACAGACTGTCCAAAGCTCAATTAAACTACCGCTATAGCCATTAATCTACACTAAAGCCAAAGACAATCTTAATAGCACTGCTATGGGGTGCACCTGAGGCAACAGTGACTAATTAAAATGTAATGATAAGTTTTGCTGAAGAAGCATAACAGATTGATTTCCTAGTGTCGCGCTGCCTCCGTGGTACCTCGTGATCTTAGATGTAAACGCTGCAGGTTGAGTGTGCATTTATAATACAGCCATTCTGAAGTGGGAGAAGAAAAAAAAGAAAAGCCAGGCGTTAGACTCATGCATCATCATCCATCTACAGAGGAGGAAGTCGGTGCGTGAACAGGAAAGTGTTTTATTTGTAGGTATTATTAAAGCAGGCCTGCTATCCTGCTGTTTCTCCACGCCGACCCCCAAAGGAGGCTCTCTTTACAGCCTGAGCTCTGTGCTGCTTGATTGATAATGAAAAAACAGACAGAAGAGATTCATCACAGTGTAATGCAATATCTATCTGCTAAAATACTTTATATCTTCCACAAAGTTCATTCCCCGGAGTCAGTGCACACATTTAAATGCAGCTTTTGCCATGTCAAACTTAAAGAGGAAAAAAAGAAAACAAAAAACAAAATCAAGCAATACCAAGCAAACAAACAAACAAACAAAACGCCCCAAGGATCAATTACTGGGGTCACGGCCTTGTATTATCTGATTTGCCGTAATGCCATGTGGTTTTATTGGATCGGGGGTGTAGTTCTGAAAAACAGTACGATTATTAAGCACCAGCAGAAACCCAGGGCCTTCTTCCCTATGTATCCCTCTTACTTTCTTTTTGTTTACTTTTTTGCTTCCCCTGCATTTCTAGAATGAGCCCATTAAAAGAGACAGTTGTGTTTTGCTGTTATGAAGCTACCATATCAACAAAGAGTATGTAGGTTTAAGACCTTGGTGAGCAGCTATAAAAAAAAAGGAAATGCCCTTCCATACCTGTTAGGATGCTGTTTTATGTCAAAATTATAATGGCCCCCAATGATCTTTTTAAATGCACGGATTTAAACAATGTCCAGGAGACACATTGTCTTCACTTAAGCTTGTTTTATGGTCGGTGCTGCTTAAAATGAAGCCGGTCTCAGCACATTCGTGATACAACCTTCCAAATTCTGACTGAGGGGCAAAAAAATAAATAAATAGCACTTTACAATCTCAAATTAAGCGGACACGTGGGAAATTGAGTTCAGCATTACTTGCTTTAAAGTTTTTCTCATCTAATCCAACACTTTAATAAACGCATGCTTACACCTTATATTAGTATCAGCTCCTGTTGACTATATTATTTAACACATTAATCCTGTTATACTTTGTGGCAAACTGCCCACTCAAAAGTAAATAAATCAGATGGGTGGTTGTTTGCCTACAGACATAATTGTGGACATTATTTTTTATATATATATAAAAAATAAACAAAACAGTTTTCATACCATACAGTTACTGTAAAAGAATGTACTATGAAAAACTGTATTTGCCATTTGCTTTCAACTAAACATACAGCATCTGCTCTACACAATCTGTACAATTCGGGGCATTTTCTAGCTTTTCTCCATGCTCGATTTTCCATGTATTTTTCTGTATGGTTGATTTGAGCCATTTCCAGCCCATCTTTATTCAACTAAAAAGTCATGCCTGCGAACATTTTCTAAAGCTTCCAGATGGCTATGCAAACTGGATTCATATTAGAAATGTTTCTTAATGGTTCCCTTCTGTTCGTTTAAAGACATTAGCTATTTGTCAGCTGGTTATTTATTAACAGTGACCAATTCACAACTGCTCTGGGAGGCGACTGAGAATAACTTCAGTGCGATTGCCTGCTCTTGACAAAAAAGTGTGATAAACCTAATCCAGTTCAAATTTAAGAGGGTTGGTCAGTTTTAGGATTTCAGAATGTTTCCAACGTCGGGTTTGATGTGTTGTGAAGTCAGAATCAAGTCTAATTATACTACGTAGAAAACTCACCAAACTGCCAACTTGTCAGACATCCAATTTTATACAATATTAGAGGGTGTAGTTGCTAGGATCGGTACAGGTTTAAGGAGCGAGGGACCGAGGGAAGTGGCGACACATGCAAAACCATGTCATGGACCGATTGTCCAGAAGGACGGATCTATACCGGCGCTTGGGGTCCCCAGCTCCACTGATGAGGTCTTCCAGATGGCTTCTGCCAAATTAAAGATTCAGAAATCTCAGCGTGGGTGGGAGAGAGGGACCACTGTGCATTTCTGAAGAGGATGAAATTATACGTAATAAACATACATATGCAGGGCAGCCAAGGGCTATTTATTTAGAGAATGCACGGGGCTCGGATAGAAGAGACAGCCGGCCGTCATCTAGCTTCTGAATTCTGACCCATCTGGCTGTGCATGGTGCTTGGGTTCACCATATGGGTCTTAAAGAGCTTTTTGTGCTGTGCAGTAAGGCCAGCCTCTATAGAAAGTCTCTGCCAGGAGACGGGTGCCTGGGATGAAGATAGATGTGTTGTTCGAAGAAGCAGAGAGCGTCTCAGTAGAGGTGTTGTTGCAGACGGAGGCCTGAGGAGGAATCCCAGGGAAAGTTTTATACAGTTATTATTAAAGTTTAGGGCTTTGGCTGAAAGTGACTAATACAGCACAGCCACATTCATTTTTAATGTGCTTTGAGGCACAGAATGGCACATAGTGCTGGGGCCGTGTTCGCCCGCCTTGCACATATTTATTTCCCAGTGACAGATCTAATGCTGAAACATGTTACTGAGCTGTGGCAAATCTTTTTGAGTGGGTTGTCAATTATCATGACTGCTCTGAAGAAGGAGTGAAGATGAGTTATTTCCTAATGTTCAAATCAACCCCCGAGAAGCACAACACTGTTTTCGCCGAGCAAAGTGCATCTTTTTCGTTAAATACCTACACAAAAACAAAATGTTGTCAGATGTCTTATAAACCACATTCAGTCAAGCCAATTTTATATTAGATAACTCCCGAATTCACACTTTTCACAGGCTGATTTGTAAATCAATAATTATTAAGAGTCCATACATACACATTTATCTCTCTAGTCTTTTACTGGCCATGTCTAGGGATAAGAAATTGAATAAATAATGCATTACCCTGGTTGTAGGTAATAAACTCTCAAAATCTAAGTAGATCTATTGCATTTAAATGCGCATACCGTGTAGATAGCGGTATGACATTATAAAGCTATTTTAGGTTCCGTTTTAGGATATGCAAATGTAATGTTATTGAATATAATCAAACAGGACTCTTACAAATAAAACTTTATATATTGTGACATGTATGTAAATTCAGCAGGGCAGATTTTAGTTTTTAAGAATTACAAATAAAATTGCCTTCTAAAAATGTTGTACGTTTAATCGACGATTGAGTGATAGAAGATGACAAGACCAGCAGATGATTGTGCTCTGTTTAGTAGAGATAAGACTAGTTCAGGGGTAAAAAAGTTCCTATCTGCAGCTTGCTTTTTCCTGTTTATTTTTAGCAATTTGAGATAAGTTACTTGGTTTAAGCGGAGATGCCAGTATGTGACTGTTTTCACTTCATGAGTTACATGTCAGAAACCTTGCAGCCATGAATTACAGCATGTACGTAATTTGCAAAAGAGTTGTATACAATCAGTCTTGAATTAGTGGGTGTACAAAAAACAAAAACAAAAAAGGCATATGCTGACAAGACCCCAGCACGCTCAGAAAGGTGAATTAAGGAAAACACACGAACAAGAGTCAAGCACAGCCAACCTTGATTTAGTACACATACACACAGTAAGGCAGTCATACTGAAATAAACTCATGTACGAACATACGCAAACGCAATCAGGCAAGCTGTTTAGATTAGAGCTTGTACAAGCAACCATACTTCCTCAGAGACATTCACATAACACGCAAGCCTGCAAACACATGTGAAGTACCGGTGGAGAGACAAATTGGATTACAAAGCAAAGCCAACCAAAATGTAGCGTTATATATTTCCCTTGGCAATGGTATTGCAAAGTATCTGTCATTTGTATTTCAGTTAACAGCTTTATTTTGGTTTATTTATTTATTATTATTTACTGTGAAAGATTGAGCTTTTTTTCAATCCATTTGTAGGATGTGTTTTTGGTAAGAGAGGGTGTGGGGTCTCCTTTAAACTGCTGCAGAAGAAAGAGTTTCAAAAATCATGAAAATCCAGTACTTTGGTTTGTGGTTAATGATAATATCACATCCCTCAGCTGCTAACTCAGCAGTAATGGCCCAGGAAGGCACAGGGCACAGTAAAACAGTATTTTGCATAGCCTGTTTTTAATTAATCTTTCTTTGGGAACGGGTTAAAGGGCACACCGGCAGTACATTCTGAGCTGTGCCATACTACAAACACAGTGTCTGAGAGAATGCCTCTTACAAACAGAGATAAGACTTTTAACCTTTTCGTGTCAATATGTTAAGTATGAGATGCTTAATGACAGATATATTACTACTATAGCAAAATGTCGCGAAGTAGATCCCTTGGTTCCCCCAACACTTGTTCTTTAAAGGAACTCACTATTGAAGCTTCAAGTCCTGCATGGAGCTCCAATCCAAGTCTACTAACCGAGAGAAGCGGCGAGGAACTCTTTTCACAAGCTCAGACATACCAAGTATTTATAGCAAGAGAGAGTTGTCGTGTTGTTTAAGCCAACAAACTGTGTGTGCTTGAAAAGACGTAACTAAATCACCATTAAGGTGCAACTTTATAGATAAACAGACAAGATAAATGATTGAGTCTCTCACATTAAGTTCTATTCTGGATGCCATCAAGTATCACAGCAGTAGTTTCCACACCACACCACCCACTTTTTGTGAATTGAATTGGAACTCGTTAAAATAAAAAAATAAAAATTTGTAGATGATCTGCTGATGATTTGCTGAAAAGACAAGTTAATTAACCAACCTTCAGCATGAAAGCTTCTAATTAGCAAGACCTGCTGGAGGTAAAATCTTTGACTGTATATTATTCAATTATTCCATTTTCCGGCTCCATGTATTTTAAAGAAGTGTTGCCTAACATTTAATAAGAATAAAAATAAAACAAGGAGATAATGTATATATATATATATATATATATATATGGATGGATGGATAGATAGATAGATAAAAATATTTCTGCCCTCAATCCATCTTGTCTGAAAGGGACACCGAAATAACACCGAAATACAAACACAGAAATTCACCACCTCTGTAGACAAAACTGCAATTAGCTTGTCTTTATCCTGGCTTCATCTTAAGTGTCCGAAAAAGGAATTAGAAAACAAAATTAAATTAAGCTGCGTTTAAGTGCTGTGCAAGTGCTCAGCAATCACTGTGGTGTAGTTCTGTACTAACTTTGATTAAGCAATTTAAACCTTTTTAATCTCTCTGTCCTCATCAGTGGATATTTGTAACATCAGTGGGGTTCATCTTCAGAACTGAGGAAAGAAGCTCCCCTAGAGAATGTATTTGCTTTTTCCTTTTTGGTGGATGTCCAATGACTTGCGCTTTCCTGTCAAGTTATGTTTAATGGTGGGGGGGGATTTGGGATTAAACTAATGTATTTTGTGGCGAGATTCATTAGAAATGTAATATGCCGGAGATATTGATGAAAAGTGCAGGTCTGACAAAAGAGAAACCTGGCAGATTTGGATAACCTTAGAGTCAGGTTAATTGGAATTCAGATTAATTAAATGCAGCTTTTTACATGCTCATGCCAGCTTAGTTTCCCAAATGCCCAAATGCCAACTGACCCCTTTCCTTTGCTGTTACAGGGGAGCCGGCCGTCACGAAGGAGAACAACTGCCTGAATGCCGCCAAGGCCTGCAACCTGAACGACACCTGTAAGAAGTACCGCTCGGCCTACATCAGCCCCTGCACCAGCCGTGTCTCCACGGCCGAGGTGTGCAACAAGCGCAAGTGTCACAAGGCCCTGCGTCAATTCTTCGACAAAGTGCCTCCCAAACACAGCTACGGGATGCTCTTCTGCTCCTGCCCCCCCGTGGACCAGTCGGCGTGCAGCGAGCGCCGGCGGCAGACCATCGTGCCCGTGTGCTCGTACGAGGACAAGGAAAAGCCGAACTGCTTGTCTCTGCAAGTGCTGTGCAAGACGAATTACATCTGCAGGTAAGATAGCAGGTGGCAGCGGCGTGATTAATGCGGGAGAGGAGGGAGTACCTTTTTTTTTTTCTTTATTCTTTATGAGGCGGCTGAAAATTAATAAAGATTTGGGTTTCCAGTTTCTACCAGGGTGTTGGGCAAGTTGGAACAAACAGTTCCTGATTTCCTTTTTTTTGTACAACGTATGTCTTTCTACTTGTCCATTTAACACTAATGTAACTCTTCCAGCCGTATGAGAGAAGATGAGAAAAAAAAGTTTATTAAAGGTAGGGTGTGCAATCTTTTCCAGATTTTTTTTTTGTTATACTGGTTGAAAGTCTCTTCACATCCTGATAGCAATCAATAATTGAAGTGCTCTAAATGTAAAAAAATATATATATATATCTTCTGTGGAAGGGACAGGACTAAAAAAGGATCGACCAATCATTGCATTCGGTCTGAATGTAATGATAGGATGTCCTTCCTGTCTGTCAATCTATATTTGAATACCGCCGTGCAACTTGTTCGCGCAGACAATCACACGTCATCAGCGCGGGAACCTTGACGCTGTGCTAGACGCTGTGATAGAGGGGGCGTGGCTTTGGAGATGCCTCTGAAGCGAGGGCGGGCTCTGTGCTTTCAAAACAAGCTTGCTAACTGCTGGCTTCTCAGGATTGCATACCCTAGCTTTAACCTCCATAGGATTCAATTTAACTGTCTTAATCTTAACCCGTTGGATTAGAAAAATAGAAACGAGGGCTGCTAAAAAGTAGTAGGTTGGCAAATTTAAATATCCATTCAGTTCACAGTCAAGACATATTAATTCTTCCCCTGTGAGAAGTCCTAAGCTTCAAAATGCCTGGCGCCCATAAATGGCACGATAAGATATAAAAGTTATTATTCCAGTGAATTTAATCATCCTGAAATGTGCCTTTATCTGTCCCACATTACACTGCAGCAAACTAATCCTTAAATATCAATTAGGTTGAACGAAATAAAAGTTATTAGCGGCCTGAAAGAATTCTCCTCTGCTAGTCCCTTCCTCTGTGGGATCGGTCTCGCTCTCCTGATCCCTACAGTGAAGTCTTAAGGAGATGAGTGCCACTTCTATATGAAGGAAAGCCTGATGTTGTATCCTCAATGATGGTAACCGATGTGACACAAACATTTGAGCCCTATTAATGCAGACGTCAGTAACTTTCTTCTGTCTCAGGTTCCTCCCGGTAGAATGGCACAGTATTACTCAGACAAACGCAATCACATGTATGTACACAGCCCCTAGACTGCAGTTCCCTGTGTCCTGTGAAATTGACATAGACTTCCTGTCTAATAAATGACCTCCTTACTTTTATCTTCTACAGCCTTGGGATCACTAGAGCTCACTGGCAAAACCAGAGTGTCACCAGGAGCACATGTCTAAACAGGAAACTGCTCTGCCAAACAGTCTATGCCAGTCTGAAAAAACAAAATGCTGTATTTCAGGATGTTAAGACATGATTGAAAGCAAAATATGACAAAATTACTTATTTATTTAATTGGGGGGGGGGGGAACAAAACATATGATGTTTAGGGTCTTATACACATCAGACTGGAAATCCCATTTTCTCTATAGTATTCTCAAAAACAATTAATTTAAAAATAAACCCAGAGATGGACACCCACACACAGAAAGAAAAATCTGGATTACACACATGATACAGTGGCATTACAAACAGAGCAAAGTATGCAAACTCCATTTAATCAGATGATAAACAGGCCTGTGGAAAATTCAAAAGTACAGTTTTATGAGGGATTCAATTAAATAATTCACAAACAGAATAAAAATAATATAAAAGTATGTTTGGATAGTACAGCCCTGGGGTTCTTTCAACATGATTGCATGGAAATTGAACAAAGGCAGTACGTTTTGGCAGGGGAAAGCAGCAATCCAGTGAATCCTCTTCATTTCCAGTGGTGAAAGTGCAGGGATCGAAGTTCACAGCTGATGCCAACCCTGGAGAAAGTTGGTGTCAAGGCTGTAATATTATAGTTAAGCCATTGAAGGGTTATGGAAAATAAAACCTCCGCTGGAAAAAGAAAGACTGACTGAAGCAGGATTATATCTACTGTCAGGAGTGTTGAAAACCTGATTATCCTTATTTAACTTTGTTAATAGTTGAGTGCAGCCAATACAGCAAAGTGGAGTATCAGATAGTCTTTTAGTGATGCTGCTGAAAGAGCATTTAGTAGAAGCACAGTAAGGACACAATGATATTGAGTGGTGACTTCACTGTCCTTTCACTTCAGCCCTTGGTGTTACCATCAGCTAGGTAATAGTTTTTCAGTATCGGCTATATCCCTTTGTCAAAGAGCAAAGAGCTTATTACAAGGTGAAAAACAGGAAAAGTGATTTGAATTTAAAGGGCATTGCAGTTTGGAATAGCAGGAAATGTGTAACCAATTTCCAAATGAGCTTTAAGATTAAGTCTGCTTTTGAAATCCATAAATCGCAGGTAATAAGTCTGAAACATGCATCCTTCAATAGTGAAATAGGAGTCGATTGCAGCCTCTGTAGAATTCAAATGTTTATAGATGGTTAAATTAGATGTTGAATATCTATGGATTAATTTACGACAGTATGACGGTGTATAGTGTGTATATATATATTTCATCATCATCAGCGTATATTATTGATCCACTGCTGGATGAAGGCCTCCCCAAGATGTTTCCACTTGCTTCAGGGATAAAAATGAAATCAATTGTATGTGCTTCATATATGAAACACGTACCAGAACTCTGAGGGGCCTGATTACCTTTCATTTTATGTTTTGGATTATTTTCCAGGTCACGTCTTGCAGATTTCTTCACAAACTGCCAGCCGGAGCAGCGCTCTGTCAGCGGCTGTCTGAAGGAGAACTATGCCGACTGTCTGCTGTCCTACTCAGGGCTCATTGGTAAGACATACTTCTCTGTTTATGGAAGGGCAGGAAGCTTCCGGTTTCAACACAAATGAAAAACTCCCCAAAAAAGGATTCCCCCTTAAAGCTGCTTTAAAAATGTACAGAACAGTCAGAGAGAGAAATATTACATCAGGTCCTTATGATTGGATAGAGCCTTGCATTCCTGTACAGTGATAGGACAGTACTGTCTGCCTCTGTTCCAATCACGGTCACCTTTCCATATTCAAGGGCGGGGCTTGTGCTAATCCCTTGGCTTTACTTCTCTTTCAGGCACGGTCATGACCCCAAACTACCTGCGATCCACCCAGATCAGTGTGTCCCCGTGGTGCGACTGCAGCAGCAGCGGGAACAACAAAGAGGAGTGTGACAAGTTTGTGGAGTTCTTCACCAACAACACATGCCTGCGTAAGTACAGCTACACCCTTTCAGACCCTCCCGACAGCTTCCTTCTAATCTGCCCTTTTTACGAAAACACCACCCAAAAAGCAAAGAGATAAAACAAGTAGGCTGTGGAATTTTCCAGGTCCAGCTGAGGTGCAGCTCCTGTTTTCTTGCTATCACTTTCATTTACATTTGGCGTGAAATTTGGCATAAATGAATTAAAAGTTGCTATGCATTCTCTTTCCCCAATGAGCATTATTGGCACAGTCGATGCCTGAACATTTGTCTTTAAAATTATGCTCCATTATTACTTCATTAATTCTGTACGTAAAATTTGGCGTACTGTAAAACCATTCAAACTACCTATTATTACAAATATTAGTGTACTTCCAAGGTTACCACCATCTAAGGCAACAGATTCTGGAATTGAGTGTTCAATTTCATTGTTAAAAATGTTGTGTGTGGAGGGGGAAACTTTTCATTTATTTGCTCATTTACCAATACATTGAGTGTTGACATACATTATGTAACACTACATGCTGACCTCGGTGAGTCTTCTTGTGTGCACTTTGACCTGCAGTGTTGTATGTGAGCAAGAGAGTTAGTGGGTTCGTTGGTGGACACATCCTGAATATCCTTTTATCACACTCTCGAGGCGAACAAGGCCCGCGACTTTCATTTCTGCGTTAATGCCAGCGAAAGTACAATCACTTCTGCTCACTTGCTGTGGTCCTCAGTGTAGTCTGTGGATTTCTCTTGGATTCAGGCAGAAAGGAGGCGAACGCTACAGTGGAAGCCTCGTACAATTAAAATCCTTTTTTTGCTAATGGCTGTTGAGCGATTCGAGGCTCCTGTCAGCACTTTCCCGTCTGTTGAAAAGCAAAACCTTGATTTATCTTCGGCACGTCAAGGGGCCGTGTCTATACATGGAACGGTTAATCCGGGTGCTTTGGTCCCAGGCCCTCGATTAATCAACACTAAGGTTATTTTTGGTTAAGAGCAGTTGAAGCTGACTGCTAATAATTGCTCACTCTGTTTTCCAGTAACAGTCAAACAAACCTGCTGTATCTTCCACATCACACCACCGTTTTGGGGAAGGAGAACAGATTCAGGGAAATAAATAATAATAATAATAAACATAACAATAATCGTAACAATAATGCAAAAAAAAAATCATGTTACTTACGATCTGCTGTTTGTAATAAAGCAAGCCCAGGTTGCAGTTTAATAATACAAAAGCAATAAAACAAACAAAGACTTCAGATGGCCAAAACACTTTGGTATTAAAGACATGTATTGTCTTGACAGTGAGTTATTTAAAATATTAAATGATTTCCTCCAAACTGCATTTAGGGAAAATGGGATTTTTTTAAAATATATATATAAACAGTTTTCACTGGGCTTTGGGGGGTTTGAGAATGCTTAGATGTGCTATTGAGTAATAACATTGAGCATTCATATTGCATTTGTATCCTACATGAAACATTCATGTGGATGCAAGTGAATTCATTCACATAACTGCTGCCACACTTTGGCACAAAAGTTTTACCTCTAAAATAGAGGAACTTCATCTACTTTTTTACCCTCAGCTTCCACTAACCTTAACGGTGAACACACAGCAGCTGTTAAATTATTTGATACACTACAATTGCCTTCAACTTCAAGAGAAAGCTTTCATTCTCGAGCAAGGTATTGACATACTGATATACTGACATACAGTAGTTATTTTGTTCCCCAGAGGTGGTGAAATCCAACTTCAGTTTTAGTAGCATACTTGTCACACAAGCTTTGGTCATTCAAGAAGCTGTGAGATATTAAATACCAGTTGATCGGAAACAAGGTCCACAAACTGGCCAGATTCAAATGGTAAAACTAAAACACTTCTGGAAATAGCATGGATCTATATTGTTGCTAAATATAGGGTATAATCCCATTTCCTTTACATACACACAAAACAAAAACGTATGAAAGAGAATATTCCACATTTTGTCAGCAATCTGCATGTCATCCCTAAGATTCCATCACATCAACATCAAGGTTTAAAGTAGATATATTTCCAAAGAGCAGTTTATCTTTAGCATCCTGTGAAAGACTAAAAACTCCAGTGATTCACAGACTAGCAGTATGTAAGGAAATTGCCTGAGGGGAAAGTGAATCAGTCAAGTAAATAAAGGACCTCTAGTTTGTGATGCAAGCACTAAATTGGCTGCAGGTAATAACTGTATTAATCATTCTGTGAACTACATAATTGCGTACATATTTTCTGTCTACGCCTCACATATTACTGAACACTGATGCACAATGGTATTGCATTACAGCAGTACAATGGAACTGAGCAAAGAGTGGTTTTCTCCCAACTCCTGCCATAAGCAAGTAGATCACTGACCAATATTTGGAAGATCATGATGCATAGGCAGTAATACACAACACTAAATATGAATACAGCCGTTTGTAATGAACAGCGGACAGAATAATTGGGCTGAACAAAATCAAGTAAGGGGGTTTTCAAGCTGTTCAGGAGAGAAAAGGTTACACACACCTCCACTGTAGGTGGGAGAGACAGCAAAATAATAGATTCCAAAGAAAGGTCAAATTAACCTATCAAATTGCCATTAATACAGCAGGGGGCGTATTAATTTTTGTTACCTGCGAACTCAACAGGAATCTAATTATGACCCACTTACTTCAGAGAGGCAAAGGAAACACTGACAGTGTGACGGACACTAAGTGGAAAGAGGCAGGAGCCCATGCCTAGCAGTGACTGGAGAAATGAAGGAAGGGAAAAATGCCCAGCTTGGTTGCACACAAGAAAATGCATCCACTTTTGTCACCTGTTCAGATACAATGCTCTGCACATTGTCAAAGTCATTTACACTTTGCATGCATATGGATTAGGATCTGACTTCCAGAGGTACTACATCATAATTGGCATCAATAGAAATGGATACATATCATTTAGAGAAATAGAGAGAGATCAGACTTTCAGGTTTAAGAGGGTTCTATCAATTCACATATTCCCTGTGTTGTGTACATATTATGTAAAAGCAATGGTCAGATGATCAGAATCCAATGGTAATATGAAGACAAAGCGGGCAGCTGTGCATAGAATTGTATACATTTGTATATATACATTGTTTGTTCTTCTTTAATATCTGCAATGTTCTATTCATATGCACATTTGTTTTTGTTTAAGAGAAGAAGACTGGTTATCAAAGCTACATGTCAATAATTCAGCAAAAATAAACCTCACAATACATCGGTATCATGAAACCCTATTTACCAAACTAGGATTTGCCCATTACTAGCCGGAAACCATTAAGAGGCAGTTTTGTTCGTGTTTGCACTCTACTACTCTTTATGGTGGCGTATGTGCAAATATTAGTTCATTTTCTATGGATTTGCTGTTTTTTCCTGAAGCAAAAAAAAAAAAAAAAGAAAAGTCCCATTCCTCATTCGATTTGTGGATATAAAATTCACTTTACTGTGACAAAAAACTGTAAATGAAAAGAAATGCAACTAGGATCTTGTTTCATGTTAAAAGATACTAACTTAAAGATGTAAAGAGGCAGAACTTTTTCTTGAGCGAGTCAGTAACCAGTCCAAACGATGTACATAGGTTTAGGAGTTATGGATTGAAAATAAGGGCTCTGTATGAAAACAGATAAAAGCACAGAGCTGGCACACAAGCAAGAAATGGACATGGCCTCCAAACCTACAGCCTCCATTTTCACCTCCCTTCCTCTTGCAGCTTTTATCTGCAATAAGTGATGTATGTTTGACTCCTCACATCTGTTTGACAGAGTGCTCTTTAGCGACGTAACCTAAGGCGGTGAATTTAGACACTGTGCATCAAGCTACTACACATTAAGGCATCTTACAGCTTAATGCGGATCTCAGTGTGGACTCATTAGAGGAGTCATTCACCAATGCCAACACAAATTATACCGTGTACCCAAGCAGGATATGCACTGTGACTAACAAAAAGGCATCAGATTCAAAACAAAAATGGAGACTTCCAGTGTGGGCAGGGCTGAACATATCAAATGAAAAAAAGAGACGAACAAACAAATAATAAACACAATCAATTCAAGACATTTTATGCTGATTACTCTAACTCTGACTGCCAAACTATACAATGTATAATGCCAAACAGTATAATGTTTCAGAGCTTTGCCAGGTCATGGAAGGCCTATTGGAAATGAACATCAGAAGTTCTCCCGGCTGGCAGCTGTGGCCAGTAGGCTAGAGCCCTGCAGATCTAACTTTCATCAGCAGGCTGCGGATCGGGCATTAGCCTGGCGCGATACATTAAGGAAAACGTGTGCTTTGAATTTCACATGTCTCTTTCGCATCTGCTTAGCTTTACATTTAATCACATCTGATGAAAACGGCTATTTATCAATAGCAACAACAGATTGCCAGGCCACTGGCTTTAACCCAGAGTAACAGTATGTGGCTGAAGGCCAACTGCAGCCCTTGGCAGAAAGGGACTGCTCCCCACTCATTTTAGGAAAACACATTCAGACAGAGCACTTTGGTTTGGGGATTTGCTAATGAAAGAAAATAAAACAATGTCATTCACTCCAAATCTCATAATAAATCTACCTTATTGCTCAGTCAAGACGAGTTTAAGGTACAGGAGCCTGTTTCTCAGTTGGGCCTTATGTCAGACTAACCACAACAATGCACAGTCACTATTAGATTTCTTCAGTAGTATTAACAGTCCTAAATACTTAAGCAGATTAATAGCACTCCTGTCCAAACCCTTAGGATTAGATTTTTTTCTAAAAGTCCTTCATAAAGCTCTCCTACAATGTCCCATGTTCTCTATTACAATTATACCCGAACAATCCAGTCACATACATCACTCTCACTTAACCTTAGAATAAAGTGTTGATTTTTCCATCAACACAAACACTAATCAACCTCTTCAGTTGTATGGGAGGCCCATAAACTAGCGTATCTGGGATGCCAGCTCACCTCGCCCTGGTGTCAGGACATTGTTGACTAAACCAAATTCCAGGTCCTTGATGTTATGTACAACTATTTTAATACAGAAGAAACATTTTAGTCATGCATCCTGTTTTTGGACTTTCCTCCACCACCGAAAAAGGCATCTCCATGTGATGGAGCATGCTTGTAAGATGAGTTAAAAATAGGTAAAACTGAAAAGCAAAATTAATCAATTTATGTATGTATCTCCAGCAACCTAAAGACTTCAGCAATGAGTTACACAGAAGAAAAGACTTTGCCGTTTCTTCTCATGTGAAATTAAAACAGGGCATACAACTAATTATAGTAATAATAATGAAATATCCCAATAATTGTCTCTTTGGGATAATTGAGAGGCAGCAGAGAATATTTTTTGTCGAGTAAAAAAAGGAAGATTAACTTTAATTTATCCCAGCACTGCAAGCTCTAATATAGGTCTGTAGATAAAGCAACACTTAAAAGATTTCTGAACAAATTGAGCTGACTAGTTAGGAAATATGCCAGGCCCATTTTTTCTCCACTTTATATTTCTTCTATATGCTAAATCTAGTCAGTGACCCGTGCCGAGAAGGTGTAATTATTCTCTCAGAGCTTTACTTACTATCTTCGGATCTCCCTATCTGTTCAACTTCAAAGGTGAAAAAGGTCTATTGTATGCCCATTAACTGCTACTGTAAATAGCTATGTCATCAGTTTAACTTAGTCATTATTACTGTTAAGCTATTCTTATCCCACAGCCAAATTAATAGACTTACAGCAGACTAAACGTTTATCATTTGTTGGTTAAAATAAAAGAGGTCTTGGAGGTTGTAAATACACAACTTTTATTTGTGTTTGCCTTCTGTAGATTTTGAAAATGACATTTGACTACAGTAAGGTCTCAGCTTAAAGCGCACAGATTTCATGAGCCCAGTGCTTTATTTCACAATGTGCAGCAGCAATTCATATTCATGCACTCTATGGATATGTCCTGAATTCCTTTGTATTGAGAATTGTGCCCCATTAGTTTTCCACTTATAACAGCCTTTCACAGATAATACTAGAGAGCAAATATCATAGCATAAGTGAAAAAACCTCGATACTGTTATTCTGTTAAATGAAAGATTGTCAAATCCCAGCCTAGCATATTGAAAATACTAGATTGCCTTACCTTAACATGCACCAGTCTTCCCAGATACATGCTTTTATACTACAGTGCCTACTTACTGACTAGCATTTTCTCATTGAACAAGATGTTCTGCCCCCTGATACTTAGAAATATTAACCTTTAAATGTTACTTTATAACAGCATGACCTTTTGCTGTGTTACAGTCTACTCAAATACTAAACATAATCCATCTATGCAGTGTTGAAGATGGCTCCCTGAATTAAGGACCTCTCCTTTACTTTTGTCTGTGTGTGGCAGTTGTTTAGTCTCTTCAGAACCCAGTAACTGTTCACTGCCACTTGTAGACCGTTTTCTTCTCCCAATTTTCCCATCTCACTTTTTATTGTGTTTCCTCCCTGCAGGGAATGCTATTCAGGCCTTTGGGAATGGCACTGACGTGGGCGTGTGGCAGCCTATGACCCCTGTCCAGACGACCACTTCCACCACCACACCATCCAACAAGGCCAAGTCCTCCAACAGTCTGGATTCCTTCACTCACAGCAATGAGATCAACACCCCAGACGAGGTCTACCCCTTCTGCAGCAATTTGCAGGTATGGTTTCAATCTGCATGGATTACAAAACATGCACAAAACACACACCTGTCCAAGTGTCCATGTGGGCAACTTGCCACACTCAGAGCCCCTCCACCCTGATGGAGAGTTGGGGTTGGGCCTTCCCAATCGCCTTCCCCATGACCTGTAGTCTTAATGTAAATTGAAAAATGTGGAGAAAGGTGTGTTGTACATAATTATGACCTTCAGTTGCCCTCATTTGAACGAGACCAGATCTACTGTTGTTGTGTTGCTATTATTTGAGAGCTGACAGTATTTTGCAAGGCCTTCTGTGCAGTTAGGCTGCCTAAACTCCCAATGCAGGCCTTGTAGAGGACTGTGCAGAGATTGTGTACTGCGTCCTTGTCGAGTGTTACTTATTTACATGTGTGGGTTAAGCTCAGACCAACTGGGACCAGCATGAAGAGCAGGTCGTGGTTTGCAGACTTTCTGATGAGTTGGGTGAAATGCACTCATCCTCTGCTTCCAATCCAGCATCTGCCAATGCTTTCAGAAATGTTTGCTGTTCCTCACATCCAATTTCCAGTACTTTCAGAGTGCAATAGCAGCGATGTGAAGTGTATAGAAGTGTCTGCCTATTATGTAACCTTTTGGAGAAGTGCTTTGATGTACTGCGCAGGCACTGCACTACCATTTCAGAACAATCTTCTTAAAAGCCGCTGCCTCATATACAACAGATATAAAAGCAGACAGAGAAATACCTTAAAGCATTAACTGATGCCACCTTTGTTTTAGCATAATGGATTAATGAAAATGTAGCACTGTATGGAAAGCACTTTATCCAGAGGCATTAGCGCCGGCCCTGAGGCATGCTGATATTGCAGACAAAGGCCGTTTCCCAGAGTGAACCTCGACTGACATGCAAAAAGAGGTTGTCATCAGCCCTGGTACAAGTGCTCAATCGAGTCAGAACTGATCCAAGTGTTTTTCTCCCATTATATAAAAACAAATGCATATAAAAATACTGTTTTAGTGGTGAATTATATATTTATACATTCAAATGCATGCAGTCATACACATTAATTGGTAAAACGTTATAATAAGGTGCTGCTTATGATTTAATAGATGATTAATAGATACTTTATTAAGTATTAATAATGCATTATAAATTAGTTATAACTCAGATAATCAAAAACTGCAACATCATTTAAAAGGAATCTGTCAAAGCAGTAGAGAAGTGTGCTTTATAACCTGTTCATCAATTATTTGAAATATGGACATGTTTTAGCTACCTGTTCGACTTTGTGACCATTCCATGTATTGCTAGAACGGAGTTACATATTTACAATGCATTGTTAATGCTTTATAAAGTTATATTAATAATCTATTAGACATTAATAACACATTGATAAGTAGCACCTTATTATAAAATGTTACAAATGAATCAAATGTTAATATAATTTCTAAATACACACTTAGCCCTGGCTAACAGTGTCCAGAAAACATCCATTCACAGTCTTAGGACTAAATTAAATGTTTATTGTTTCCTAAAAGTTTGCTCTTAAAATGCTGGTAAATATTCACAGTTCAGTGTTTAATGATGTTTGCTATACAGCATGCCTAGGCAAAAATGGCCTTAGATTGATTGATGGGTAAAAATGTCACTGCAATAGCTTACTTGGAATCCCCCTGCGGTTCAGACTTGGGATATTAAGCATACTGCCATTCTGCCATGTCAGAATTAATTGGCAGACATATTAACATCAACATTGACACCTTTTAGCCTTATCGTACACATGTGAACATGTTGCTGCCGTCTCACCAAATGGCCAGAGGAGAGTGGAACTGACAGAGCAGAGATGCCAGCTATTCTGGCCTGCTCACACACGCGTGCTTTCAGGGCCAAGAATGACCGGGCATTTGTGAACTAGACAATCCTTTCACCTAAAGAAAAGCTGTGCCAGTAGGAAAGCTATAACCGCCAGTCAAACTTTGAATCCAATCTAGATGGGTCCCTGTAGATCCCAACATATGTGAAAAATATACGATTTATAAACGTTGGGGCAAAACATAGTTCAATTAAATGTATTATATGTTTAATGAAAAATATTGACTATGGCAATACTGCAGCTAAGTTTCAGCGATGTCTTGCTTTGTTTTTGTTTAACTAAAGCAACCACATAGAACTAAATTATGCTCCTGAGCCAAAGTGACCACAGACTCCCACTTTCCTGTGCTCATCAGAAGGAAGTGTGAGAACAATGTATGATATTGATATTGGCAGCTGTTTTTCTGTATTGTAGCATGAACTGGGATCCCACGGACAATGTGGCTTTTGTTCTAGGTCGGATTATGATGCATCACAGCATTTCTGTAAGGTGTCGTCAAGAGTAGGAGACTTTTGACAGCCTCATTTCGAAAACACCACAGGAAGCTCCTGATTTAAACAATTTCAGGTTGGCAAAAAAGGGAACCTTCCATCTTGTGTACTGCACCTTTGTTTTGTAATGGAAGACCTGCATTTGTTTCCTGTAGTTGATTTAAATCTCCTGTCTGCTGACCCCTAAAATGGAGGTTAGAAACATTTTCACTGTTAGCACTGCAAAATGAAACCAACAAAAAAGCATATCTGGACATTCATGCCTTTTGTGAAGTTTCGAGAGAGAGGTTTCAACACAAGAGACTGGCTTAGTTTTATATAGCGGGCAAGTGGCTCACGCAACGGCTGTCTGAAAGGCTGCTGGGTTTTCTTCGTGAGATGGCAATTTAAGAACTAAAATTTCAGCACTATCTGCTCTAGCTTTGAAAATTGTTTTTTTCAAGTTTGGACGTCTTTTCCTGTAAGATTAATTTAATGGAAAATGCTTTGGGCACATTTGCAGTTATGTTCTGAGTTCCTTGTTTAATTATGTTGTGTTCCTGGCTTACAGGATATTGTTTTTATTTTTTTATAAACATCAGCATTAGCCTTGCTAACTGCAGCACCAATTAATGTGAGCTAACCTGGGGTTCTCTCAAGGTACCACAGTGGATTTAAGTATTTCACTTGGAGGCTTATCTTCTGGTACAGAAATACTCTGCATTGTAGGTTAAACATATTGAGGATTTGGTCAGTAATATGTATTGTGTTGTTTGGGATGGCTGAAATCCAAAATGGCAAAAATCTACATGTTTTAAGTGCATAACTGTATAAGAAATGAACAACCAATAGAATTGTACATTATAAGGGCATAACGAACAATTTGAAATTGATTGATGTATCGTAATGATGAAAACAATGCAGGAAAAAACACTTGCCAATATACTGAACAATGTGCACAATTCAAATAAAGGGATGCAAGGTTAATTATAACACCTGTAGCATAAGGTACACTTACAAATTTCAATTTAAGAAGTGAATTTATAGTATCACCTTATCACGAATGCTGGAATCTTGTAGAACTCAATTTCTGTAATAATTGGACACAGACACCAATTCCAAAGATATAAATTGTCAAATTTATTCAAAAACAAAGACTAAATGTAGCACTACACTAATTATACAAAAGGGAAAAACTAATTAAAATTCAACTCTAGATCAACAAATCAAAGACAAATCACTTCCGTGACCAAATCAAAGACCATGGGATCGCATATGATAACACAAATCGTTAAACAAAAAAGGTTATAAACACATTGACTACAATACCGGTTAGTAAGACGAAGGTGAGTCTCTCGTTAGTATTATTAGTCAGACATTAAATAACTACGCAGGTTAGTATTTATGTCAGGTAACTTCTCGTTATATATATATCAGTCTCATTTACGTTTAGGTGCCGAGAAAGATCCTATCATTACTTGTTACCACAATTTCCCATAACTGATTATTATTCAATGATTAAGGATAGGCAGGGCCACCTATAACCTGTTGTCTATTAACTTGTGTCAATTTCACACTAAACAGTTAACAGGAATGAGAAGATATTTCTCGGCGTTGACAGATTTTATTTCTAAAATTATCAACAAAACAGTTTAATGCAACACACATTTATATTTAAGAAAACTAAATGATATTACACCTTCTAAAGTTATGAATCACAGATTAACATTTCTAATTGATTTCTCAAATGTCATGAATCATGAACTCCAAACTGTTAAACTTATGTGAACTTCTTCGCAGAGTGGCCTCTCTGGCATCGGGCTCAGATAACAGCACACGACATGAGGTCCGTGTGGTTTGGAACAAAGGCAGTCCGGTTCGGCTTTGTCCAAGAACTTCCACTCAGTCGATGCACCTGGAAGTTGGGGTTTCGCGAAAGTAGAGTCTTTTCCAAACAGATTTTCCACTGGTTTGAAGGCTCCAAGGTTGTGCACAAAATCTTCTTTGTAAGCAGGGTTTCCACCGTAGTTACTTGAAGACAAAGTCTTTGAGGAAAGCAGGGCCCTGTTCGTTCCAAGGGTCAAGTTTCTTAAGACTCAAATAGCTATTTAAATGACTGACACTTTCGTATACAGTCGACTTAGTCAATTGTCCAGCTGTAAAACTCCACTGATCAGGTGGGCACAGGCGGGCAGCGCAGTCTGTAAAGTTCTTTATTTGATAAAGTCCTTTAAAAGAATTCTTCGTACGGCCCAATCTCCTTCTCCCAGTTTAACTCTTTTGTTGCCGGCAAAGACTTAGTTGGTTTCTGGTTCCGGTTCTGGCAACAGAGCTACAGGTTGAGCTGTGGCAGCGAGTGAGAGAGAGAGAGAGAGAGAGAGAGAGAGAGAGAGAGAAAAAGGCCGTGCGCTGTTCCTTATAGTCTGTCAGATCAATAGGTGATTGGTTCCTGAGTTCTTGAGATTGGATTTCGGTTTCAGCCCCCAGTGTCCTATTGGAGGGGGGCTTGATTTATGACTGATGTCAATCCATGCCATCTTTTGGAAATGCCGGTAGGCCTGGGTTCGTAGCTCTATGTCGGGATTTCGGCTCTCATCCACTTCAAAGAGTTTTTATCACCTACAAGCCCCTTTCTCCAGACATTTCATAGCAGAATTCCAAACTATTTGGCCTCTTCTCGGTGCCATCCTCCCCAAAACTGTCACTTTGATGCAAACCAGTTCCAAGCTGATGAGCTAAGGAAATCTGATAACTTTGGGGGGGGGAGGTCTTCTTTAGATCAGTGCTTCAGCTCAGAGCCCAAATTCTCTTATCCAAATACACACAACATAACGCTACACACCAAACACTCATATGACCTACGTTTAACAGTAATGACACAAGATGCAATGGACCCAAAAACCAATTTACCTGCCTTGAAAAAGCGTTGCATGTCCCAGTACCACACCAGCCGCTTTCCAGGGAGATCACTGGCCACTTTTCCACGAGGGGATGGTCCACATTAACATATGCTTATGATCCTCCTGCAGTAGAGTTCAATAAAAATGTATGAGAATGCTTACCTGATTAATTCTGACAACCTACAGTGGGCACAATTGGGGCTTGATATGTAGACTCCCTTGTGGTTGCAGAAGGTTAATCAGGCAGGGTCACCCACATTAAGCTACAACCTATGGGTGATTACATCTAGGTTTCATTTCAGGTGGGTGTCCCAGACTTTATTACAGAGCTCTGCCGCTGCTCATCTCACTATGATAAAAACCCACACGTTGTTACATAATTTACATTTAAAATAACACCCTGGGAACAGTCTTTCTTCTTTATGTCAACACATATTAATACATTGATGTGAGTGATACAACTACAGTATACAGGTTACACATATGTACATGTATTTGCATTTAGAGAAACAGTCCAGATTTTTTTTTTTTTTTAATGAATTAATATTAAAAAGTATATATTTTTAAATGGTTTCAAACAAACAAGAAAAGCTGACGGAGCCGAAGTGGATCACAGCCAAGTTGCATCTATATTTCTAACAGAACGGGTTCTCTTATTGGCTCAGTAATAATAAGGTGATTTATGGCGAAGCCGAGCACTTAAGAAGAAAGGGCCTTGTGGCCTGTCATTAATCATGCATTTTGGGAGCTTATTCCAGAGCAACACAGCTTTTCTGCTCCTATGCCTTAGCAAGTATATTATGACTTGAACACATTCTTCTCCCACTTTATCATATGAACCATCCCATTTCAAAACCACAACCACTGGGGAAATACAGACAGAAACCCAGAGCATATAAATGTAACATGCATTTCATTACTCTACTGCCATCTCTCTCTCTCATATGCATTTGCATTTTATCACAATTTTATACCGCCAAGCAGAAGTTGAAAGGGAATTACATGGTTTTCATTAAAGAGGTGTGCTGTTGTTATTGTTTTTTTGTGGTGTTGCATTGATCTCCGAAAATTCAGGATGTGTAAAAAACAAACAAAGCAGGTCTGGAAAATAGTCAGTGACATTAAAGCATGTGCTCAAGCATGGATTCATATGCTGCTGGGGTAACAAGTTAAAGGAGTTTGTTTCTGCACCTCCCAAGGCATGAGAGTAATGTAATTCAAAACTGGAACAACGCACACTTAGTAGAATGAACTATATGCACAGAAGCTTTCAAGAGAAAGGCCGGGGAATAGAAACTTACTGCGTCAGCATATGTTCCCTCTGTGCTGCTGGTGAAGAAACGTTGGGGAGCTCATCTACTGCTGACGGTGCTATAACTGGATGCTATAAACTTCATTTTCCAGCGCTGTCCATTGAACAGTTTATAGAAGAGAACCTATAAGCGAACAAACGCAATTAAAAACCTGCATAAAAATCAAACTTATTATCTTTTTGACTGATCAGGAACTGTTGATAATAATGACTGAATTGATGTAACAATGCATTCTATTTCTGTCGATATGGGTTTTAAATCGCATCTTTCGCCACCACGTTTGTAAATGCTAAACCAGTGCAGGTGACTGCAAGTAGTGATTAACATGCCCCCTTGAACTCCAACGTCTAATAATAAACACAGCACACAGACTTTGGGTTGTGAACTGTGGTGTCCATGTCCACACTGCGTTCCCTTGGGCCTAATGCCGTGTTCCGGACTCCCAACTACATGGATTGCTGTCGTCATAAAGGCCCTTCTTTCACCAGGCCAGCAACTTGTGTAGGAAACACAGGACAGAAATCTGTGCTTTTCAGAAGAGTTGGAGCATTACCAACACGTGACCCCTTTTCTTCCCCTCCCTTTTCCCTCTGCAGGCCCAGACACTGAAATCGAATATATCAACCCAAGTCGCCCTGTGTGTGGTAAGTATTTCGACTACCTCGCCATTGTCCCCATATCTTTGTTTCCAGACCCGTTCTAAATGAGTGTTCAAACTCAGCCAAGTTCAACGAAGCAGGACCAAACTAAGTACAGACAGTAGCAGTCTGGGCTGACCACTTCAGGCGGCCAAAAACCTCAATACCTCGTGGAGTGCGGTACCCCATCTGCGTTGGCTTTCCTCCACTCGGTGACTGCATCAAACAAGTTACACTTCGAAGGAGATTCTGCTTCAATTAACTCCTGTTCGTGTTCTTTAAAAGACAAGACATGAGAAAGCAAACATCTATTCACAAACAACAAACAGAAACAATTACAGATATTGAGAAAAGCATCCTTTTTAATTCCACGTAGATTAAACACAACTGTCTGACAGGCGCTCAAGGGGCCCTGTGTCAGTGATGCCTACAGTGTGCAATTACCCGATTGTGTTCACGCAAGGCCACGTCCAAACGGGCGTTTAAAGGGAGACTCAAGCCTGCCATTTTCCCCAGACCTGTGTCGTCACTGCGTTGGCTGGACTTCAGTTTGTTTGTTCTTTATCTACGGCCATTTAAAGTTCATTAAATGTCATGCTACATAATAAATCAGCATCAATCTATGGAGTGACATTTAGTAGTCTGCTTTCAAGTCACAAGTGCTACAAAATAGGTGAACCCTAACTGTTTAGCAGTGTAAAATGTTCTCATTACATATAACCCCCCCACTTTGCCTACAAACACCACCCTTTCCTTGTGTGCGTGTGTGTGTGTGTGTGTGTGTGTGTTTATATTCAGGAAGATAGGGGGTTAATTCGCAATATGCAACCTTGAAGAAAGGCTATTAATATTCTTAAGCTGCCGCGATGGTCACTGGCATTATTAAATGTTTAATCATACATTTTAATTTCTTGAAATCTTCGCAGGATCCTCAAATTGACGACCCAAATACAAATGCCATTTCCAAGCCCTCATCCAGCACGCCGACAGCTTCCCTTCCCAGCAGCTTGGTCCTCACTCTGGTTTCAGTGGTCTGCTCAACCGTCCTGGCTCTCAACCCCTCTGAAAAATTGTAGCCAAACACGCAACCGGACTTGTAAAAAAAAAAGAAAAAAAAAAGAAAAAATAAGAATATGTTCCCAGTCTTCTGCTGTATTTTGTTTTTCTTTAATTCTGGTTCTAGAGGCATTGTTGAGGCTCCATTTTGAAGTGATTTCTTTGTAACTGGATTTTTTTTTGTTATGCTTTTCTTTTTTAAAGGAAGCTTCTTGTGTTGTTTAGGGGCGATGCAGTGCTACATTCCAGACCGAAATGGCTTGTGGGCATTTGGAGTTTTTCAGAGGAAAGAGAAAATACTTCAAAACAAAAGGGGAGATAATGGGGAGGGAGGGAGGGAGAGGGAGGTTTTCATCATTATTGTACAGTATCTTGGTTTAAATCCCTGTGCGGGAAGGAGGCGACATTTTCTTGTTGAGAATCTTGTTTGTGGTGTGCATATGTAAAATGTCTATTTTCCGAAACTGACGAGGGACGGACGTTCGTGCCGGGGTTGCTGGGACAACTTGAGGCCCAAGCAGGGTGCAGACGGGCTGGAGCCACAGAGAGGAGACTTCCTGAGGCTTTACCCTTTTTGTACTGGATGGATTGTTACAGATGCTTAAAAGGAAAAAAAAAACCTTTTACCTGTACTGGTGTTCGCTCACTGTTCTTGTTCTCGTACGTGGTTTTCCTTCTGCTGCAGGTGCCCTTTCTGTCTTATACATCTGCTGATCCGGCTTGTATTTCTCCTCCATTTTTGATGACCACAACAAGAGTGCACATTGCAGTTGAAAGGTTTTATTTTATTTTTTTACAATAAGCTTCAATTTAGCAAGCCTTTATACTTGCAGTCGCACTAACCACCTGTGTATGTAAAACTTAAATTCAAAGTTGTGTAAAATAGCTCCTCATAACAAGGATGTTCCGAAGTTACTTTTTTTTTTGGTTATTTTATTTGGATTTTAATCCTTTTCTCTTTGTAGTCAGCCCATTCCTAATCAGATGGCAGATCATGATAATTGGCTGTAATGGTCATGCATTTAATGTATTATAATCTGCTCAGTGTTATTAAAAGTGGCACGCATACTGTTACAGTTCAAAAAAGGAAATTAAAGGGAATTTTTTAATGATAGTATGTTATCTGCAGATTGAACTGAAGTTAAAAAGTGCTGGCAATGTCTGCTTGAAAAAGTACAGTAAGTGCTGTGCTGTAACAGTTTCAGAGAACATTCAATCGCATATCTGATTCAATCAGACATGGATTAATATAATGGCCACTTTATATAAGTGTTTCTCTAACTGCACATAATCACAAAATACAGCCAGACTGCTAATTCAACTGCTCTATTTAATGCCAGATTACATTTACAATGTGTAAAGGAAACTGTCACTTGTGTTTTGTTGTTTTTGGTCTGTAAAGCAGAACCGTGTCAAGCTACGCTGGGGATCAAAGAATCAACTATAATTCTTGTGTGAGTTTTTGTAATTTCGTAAAAGTGCTGCTAAGAAAAAAAATCACCTTCGCAACCGTAGTGAACATCATATGACACTCATGTCTATTGACAGAAAGAGGTGGGGGTGTTTAAGTAATTGTAATTAATCACATGAGAATTTACCATTAATCAATTAAGAACATTTGATCCAAAACCGATGATTTACAGAGAATAAAATTAATCGCAAACAAAGGGATTTTATATATAAGCTTGTGCGGAAAGGTGACTCCTACAATGCAATGCACATAGTTTACTGTCGTTTGTACTGTGGTGCTTTAGTTTTTCAGGCTTTACGGAAACAAATACATACATATATGTATGCATGTGTGTGTGTGTATATATATATATATATATATATATATATATATATATATATATGCCACGTTCCAGGATAACATGTTTGGATCACAAGCCACTATAATATACTAATGTACCAAACTCAAGACAAGAAAACATCATTGTTAAAGCCACTAATAATGATGGAATTCAGTAAATGGGACTATACGCTTTCTTTCAAAGATGTAAAAACTGTTGACAGTGTCACTTTCAACACATTGGAGAATGTGTTTTCTTTCGCTGATATACCACATTATATTTTTCTCCAGAGTCATATGTAAGTTTTCAGACTGAAGTGAAAAGTATAAACCAGATAACTTACAGAAGACTTTTTTTATTACTATTATTGTCACAGTTGACCTATCTTAAGAAAAGTATCTTACAGTATTTCAGCTGTGGCCAGAATATAACATTGTTTTATGGTAAACACTTATTTTATTTTTCTAATTGTATTTCTGTTGACATCAGTGTAATTTTCCTCTTTGATTACTTCCTCCCACGCAAACATGCAGCACAGAAGTGAATGAATGAAATATTAATAAATACAATACAAATAAACCTCGCATGGATGACAATTAATGTAATTAATTCTGGTTTATTCTGTTGGAATCTGAAAGTATTTAATTGACGATTTAGAAGGGGCTCGTTAGCAGACAGCCACGCAAATTGTACCAATTGTCCTATTCACGGGAGCAGAAGCAGTCTGTTTAGGACTGGGATTTGGATCGTCTCTGTTGAATGCTCTGACAGGAATGACAGTCTGAGACACCAGAATGTGCTGCAAGGAGGCTGGGTTTGGGAACATGCAATCACAAAACGCAGTGTAATAACACATTCATTATTTGTAATCATCCAATCCATACTACTTTGGTTGTAAAAAAAAAAAAAAAAAAAAAAATTTATACTTATAAAAGATCCTTCAGCTATACACCACGTTACTACTTAGCTTGTGAAAATGTACAACCTATTCTACAAAAAAGATCATTAAAAATGTTGACTCCAGCAGAGTGTCTTATTTTTCACCCAAGAAAGTGCTCTTGAATGAGCCCATGAAAAACAGATTACCGTACCGGCCTGTTAGGACCCCACATTAGCAAACAACTAGAACAGATTTGCAACACACATTTCAAAACACATGCAAAAATATTATGGTTATATTATTGTCATTGAAAATACTGAAAACTCTGACCCTAGAGAGGAATAAGAAAATAGTACTTTATTGCGACTCCTAACAGCTCTCCTGGGAACATGTTTTCAAAGGGGCTTTCCTTAAATCATTTGATGAGAATTTTCCTTCCAGTCATCTAGTCACATTTGAGGCTTTATAAACCCATCTAACAACGGCCCTTGTACTGCAGCTTGGGCAGAAGATCCACGCAGTATTTCTTTCAATTAAAACAGAACAAGTGAACTGAAAATATCCAGAATATCCACAGCCTTGCTGAGCACAACTACATTTCAGCCACAGAAGAACAAAACAAACAGACTGTTACTATGAGTTATTGCTTTCTTCCTTCTGATGTAGTATAAAGTACCCAACAGAGCGAGCTTTACCCTCTGACTTACATGTTGAGGTGAAGAGCGCTTTGTGAATCACAACATTAGACACGTTGCTCGAGTATAATGACATCAAAAACACTCCAGCTCTCCCTTCCAATTTGCAATTAATATGCTGATTGTTGAAGTGTGGAAAATCTTTCAAATAAATGAGCGTATGAGTATTTATACCTGTCCCAAAAGAGCAAACAACGAAACAAACAGGGAACATATCGAATACATATTCCGAGTTGTGTATGTTTGGGCTCTTCACTAATATATGTGTTTGACATTAGTATTATGAAAGCATTTGCCCATGTATCTTGTATTGCTTTGAAATACTTTTTGTGGAAGATTAAATTGATTATTCCACTATGTCCTTCTTTGGAATGAAACTCAAGGCACTATGGGGAAAATTCACAAAGAATGTTTTAAAACTATATATGAATACAATTACCATATTTGTTATCTTCAGTTAAGGCTAAATATGCTTGAGGTGTTAAAAAACTAAAATCAAACATTTGCTTGAAGTATTTCTACACCAAAGGCTGGTAACTTCATTAAAACATTATTATTTGTTTTTAAGCAAATAGAAAAAACAATTTAATGAAACTCGTTCTCAGATCACAAGAGGTGAGGAGGATGCAAAAGTCATCTGAACAGCCAGTAATTGATGTTAATTATAAGCCTAAACAAAGAGACAGCAATTACAGTGCTTTGACATTTTGTAACAAGCAGGCTTGACACAGGAATACTACAACTGTAATTAAACACTGAGCCGCACAATAGGACATGAACACATCTAGGTTTAGTAGCTTACTTACAGGTGTCAGGTAGGGTTTTATGTAGATTATCCTGTAGATTCTGAAATTCATAACTCATCGGGCCCATAAGCATTATAGAACTACAATCCACTATTTGTTGGGGAAGATCTTTGTAATAGGGAGGGGAACTGTAATCTTACTATTATAATAACATAGTAATAACAAGTTAGGATACACCAGACAATGCTGAAGAAGGTTTAAAGTTTCACAATTAGGAGAAACACGTCTACTAGTAGTTCAGTTGTGATCATTTTTGAAAAGGCCACACTAAAGACAAGAACACAATCTCTTTCTGCCAATAATCTCTCCATTCACAGTTAAAATCATAGTATGGGTTTAAGGTAGATTGTATAAGGATGTATAACTAATAAGATAGTAGGTATTCCCTTTATACAAATCGAGTTTGATTACAGATACATTTTTAACATTAATGCCTAATATTTTCATTACATGTATATATACACTTATGCAATCAACAGATTTCATTTTTTTCATATCTGTATCTATAGATCTATATACATAATAAACTTGTCTACAGATGTGTCATCACGTAACTACAGTTAGTTAGAAACAGCCTGAACAAGATCAACATGGCTAAATGACCTTGTCAACAGTTATTTTATGCAATGCTAATGTAACCAAATGTTGCTTTTTTCCCTGTGTAATTAAATCTACTTTGGAAAATTGTTCTCACCAGGTAAAACTCTACACAAGTCCCAGATTTCCTGTTATTGTAGTAATTGTTATTCTACAAAGGTATAACCTGTCTAGCGTGAAAAATGTAAATGTTCACATGCGGATAAGCAGAGCCTTCTCTAACTACTACTAAGCCCATTAAAGATATATATACATACATGCTGTGATGCCAAAACAAAACAGGTCAGCGATAGTGAAGTACGTGTCATTCAATTCTCTCTCAATGTCACTTGCTGGCCAAATGTTTATTTTATTTCTGACAACCTTTGCAATAAGGAGTGTCACTTGCTTTATTAATACCTAAAGTGGCTTGTCTAGTGGAAAATAAAAAAGCGCTAGAAAGGAAGAAATTGCTCGTCTAAAGCCACTCCGTTCAATGTAACCCCATTTACTCTCCCCTCACATGACTGAAAAGCCGTGCTCTACTGATCGGGCGGCTTGGTGCAGTTATTTAATACGCGCTGGCGAGCCAACAGCTAACACCTGGCACAGAACACCTTCATGACATTTTGCAGCGTAATGACCTAGCCTTGCAGAGACTTTGCACAACAAAACGTCACAGCACATACTGTCCGTGTGCAAAGAGGGTACATACCTTGATCACATCAACAAACAAACTGCTTGTGTTCATCATGAACCGAAATGTACTCATTTATGCATTATTACACACGAGTGAGCAGACATTCACAACAGCAAGATGGGACTGGTGACGTTCTTAATTTTACTTAGTGAAAATTGACCAAAAATCGAATTAATCTTTAAGCCTCTGCAACAAAATAGATGTAGTATTTTAATGCAATTTACAGATCGTTTTTTGGTGGTGTGCTCTAACAGAGCTAAGAGTCGTCATTTTGGAAGTTTGAGACATTTATTTAATTACAAGTCCTCCACTATCTCCTATTTATTCTTTAGCCCCGCTTGCTCATTGTGAAGAAAATAAAAAGGATGTGAATGCCGGGGGGGAGGAAAAATAAATAAAAAGGAGAGTTTATCTCATATAGATAAGGAAAAGCCCAATATATATGGAAGATTATGAAAAGGAAGTATCTGCAATGGACAGCAACACAAAGGTCACCAAAGTTTACTGCAAGTAATTACAAGTGTAAGGAACAATTGGTTACAAACAGCGCTGCTATAGCAAAAGTACAACTTATTTCATATGTTTTCCCTGGGGGTGAGTGTGTTTTCCTGCCTGGCCTGGAATACACAACGTGCCTTTCTAGATCAGTCACATGTAGCCGTACAGCAGGGAAAGCATTTTATTCACTTTGCGCAGATAACTAAACGTCTAAAGGTTCTTAAACAGGGGATCAGTTACCAGTATATTCAAATTCAAGCAGCTGTGTCCTTGAAATGTGCAAACTAAAGAATTAAAAGACAGCTCTGGCTCAAATCTAACACTGTAAGAACAAAACCTAATCAAATATAATTAAAAATGGGTTTGGGAATGGGACATAACAAATACCAATAGGCAACTGGCACACTGGAGTTGATCAAACCTCATACATCTCCAGTGACACATAAAAGTGACCTGTTTCTATTCAGACTGTGCTGGAAGCTTCAGAAGATGAATTAGTGAAAGATCATTGGTCCTGGGGTTAGTTGTTTTGGCAAATGCAAGAACTTCAGATGACTCCTTGGGTTAAATCTACAGGCATCTGTTGCATGAGCTCGGACATGTACAGCATAAGCTTCGGTAAGAGGTTCATGTCTCTTCTTGCAATTAAGGCAAAGACTGAGCAGCTGCAGTCAACTGGAAAAGATGGGAAAGCAGCAAATGAAATGGTGAGCGGTTTTAACAGAACTAATCTGACATAACTGACTAAATGTTCTGGTTCATATCAAAGTAACGCAGGCGGTCATTCTGCTCCATGGGATCAGCAGCACCGAAAGGACCTACAGTGAGTCAATGTCTGGTGCATGTATCACTTACAGTTGTAACATTCAAACAATAATGGCCAATACCTAGAGGAAGTTTAGGGATATGTATCACTTTCAGGTGACATCTTTTTCATTTATTTAACTACTGGCCTACTAGCCTGGTCACAGGTACTAATTTGTAAATTAAAAATATAAAAAGATAAATGGTGTGAGCCTTCTAGTATACTGGAACACTCTATAGTACTATTCATTATGAGTGAAGTAGACTGACAATGAACACATTTTGTCATGCATATCTAAACTTGTAGTGCACAGGATTAAATGTCAATAAAGTCAATAAATGCCCACCCTTAGCCATAAAAAAACAACAACTTCAGCCTGTTCATGCTCCGATGCATTCTTATCTTTTGTAAAGAAGAATGTTAATTAAACCTATTTCCATTCAAGGCATCTACTTCTTCAAGAGGAAAACTCATGCTGACCAGGAATACAGTTAACCGAAACTTTCTGCACATGGATTCCAGAGAGTGAGTCATCACAATCGCAGCTCTCATGCTTTCAGACACCGGGACCTTTGAAGCGGCTGATATATAAGCCGTTTTCACAGGGTTGTGTGCCTCCACAAATGAAGTCGGAGCGAAAGTGGCCCTTGTGTGTAATACCCAGGGAGTAACGGTTTTATCAGATTTGGAATTCAATCACAGAGGGAAAAAAAATTAAAATCATTCTCAGTCCGAACCTTTGGAAAGATTCTGGGGACTCCTGTGTAGCTCTGACAACACAATCTGCTCCCCCGAGAGCTGGACGAGTGCTGTGACGTGTCGGTGATGTCACTTATAGTGTGGGAGCCCATCATTGCTGCATAACAATTAACTAATTACCAAGGGGATGTAAGCAATTACCCAAGACTGATCAGCTGTTGTGGTCGAATCAGTGAAAGGAACCTTCACACATTATGAATAAATATTGCATGCAATTAACATGTATATTAAATTATTGAGACAATATCTAAAAATACGCAGGTATCACCAGGACAGTTGGCAGCCCTCCATCAATAAATTACTGTACTTGAGAGGAAAAAAAATATTATCTCACTTCCCACATGTTTTCATATTCTGTGTTGTTTCTGCAAAATAATGCCATCTGGAGCGCAAAGGGGTCTTGTCTCAAGAACCACAAGCAAAGCTGCATCATTAGCGCCTGCACCATCTCAGCCAGTGCCACGCTGAGGGCTCAGCTCTGGCGCTGCATCACTGATCAGATTTAACAGTGTGTTAGTAGTGTAGCAGTAAAACCTTGACAATAAACCGCTCTTCTGGAATCAACAGTGGCATTGCATGTGCAGTAGGGAATAATCGTGACAACGTGCATCTTGCAAAACATTCCTGTCTCCTGCTGCCCCGGGTCAGTATTTGAGAGTGGTTGTGCTGTCTGAGGTTGAATAATCTGCAGTTATAAAATATGGTCAACGGGATACATAGGGCTCATTTCACAGATCCAGATAAGCACTAGTGTTGAATTACTGTTATTTTACGTCTGGCTAATCCAAGACTAGAGCTAATCTAGGTATGAAATGATCTGATAAACTGTCAGCTCTTACAAAAAATTATAATAAATGCGGATAGTTCTTCCTAAAGCAATGAGAGTGACGCTTAGAGTAGTTTAGGTACTGTGCGAATGTGTTGAACCAGTCTGTGGAAATTGGCTCTCACTGTGCAGTTTGATAGCAATAAGATCTGTCATTAAACACAGCATAAGAAAACACTTTAAACTGGCCTAGACACGATCCCATGAATATAAAAAGCAAACAAACAACAAATAAACAAGCAAACAAACACAAAATGGAGTGACTTGAGTGGCTATTGATTGACAGTTGGAAAGGATGTGGATTTTAATGATGGCTTTTCTTTTGGGGGCTTTGTGGTACAGTATGTTTTTTTTGTTTTTTTATAGTAATTGATAGTTTGCCTGTAAAGTTGGCAAAACTGACAGGTTGAATTTCACATTAACAGCTGCTTATCGCCACAGTGTTTTTCATTACTTGAGCTGTCAGCCCGAGTTCCTTGCCTGCTGGATTGATACGCCAGTTGGCTTTTTCTCTTAACTTGTCTTGGCAGGTACCATGAGATAATGTAACCAGAGTGACCCATGACTTCAGATGCTCTTGCTGTCAGGTTCATCTTTGACTGCGAGGGACACGGACATGCTGTGAGAGGAAGCATCTTGTAAGGAGGGCCCTCCTGGACTAAGGAGTAGTGGTGACGACAGAGCATATGTCTGGTTATGAAAACATTACGATGTGTCTGAATACATCTACCCCGAGCTGTGTTTGGAAGCTAAAATCTTAGGTAACATTTGTTTATATCTTCCAGGTTTATAGAGACCTTTAATGTATATATTTTTTCTCCCAAGAAAGCCTGACATATCTATAGAGATGTCCCTCATAGTTGCTGGAACGTTACAATACAATACACGTTGCCTTGGATAAAGACATCAAAGACATAAGATGAAGGAGATGAGGACAAAGTCAATCGAAGAGAAGACCACTGACGTTTAAACTGCATTGTTAGCTCCTTAAGGAAACTTCCTTCAGAGCAAATAGACCTTGATATCGAATTACTTCACCTTTGACCTCTATTCACAGATGTCCATAAGTTGTGCTGCAAGAAACCTCTGTTGAGACTAAGCATTGAGTGTTCTTAGATAAGGTTTGATTCTGCAACATTACATGGTAAATATATTCTTATTTTGTACCAAAACTAAAATGTCAAGGGCAGACATGGGGTGCCCCTGACTGACTCGGCAGTAATGCTTTTTTTTTTTTTTTTTTTCTGTACACCAAGAAATGCACATGTAAATGCTGAAATAAAATGACAGCTGTTTAAGTGGTAGGATCTGGCACAGTATTTCAGGTCAAACCACACAGTGTAAATGCGAAAACACAAGAAGGTTCAACCGCTTTGAAAAGACAGCACGTCAGGCACAATTAATGCAACAGCTGAAAATTACAGACCTCTGGCAAACTCAAATGTAAAAAAATATTGAGCATTAGTTCACAGAGATGTGGGAAAAGGACAGCTCAGTTTGACACTAAGTGACACAGCCATGTCATACATTCAAAACACTGAACAGACTTCAGCACCAATGTGAATGGAAATCTATTTGCTTTTTCTGTCTTTGTAGGTAAATGCATAACATAATACTACTGGTAGAAAACCGGCTTCTGATTGATGGTTTATGTAAAATATATCCAGATTTGTTAAATAAACCAATAATAATATGTATATACACTCACCTAAAGGATTATTAGGAACACCTGTTCAATTTCTCATTAATGCAATTATCTAACCAACCAATCACATGGCAGTTGCTTCAATGCATTTAGGGGTGTGGTCCTGGTCAAGACAATCTCCTGAACTCCAAACTGAATGTCTGAATGGGAAAGAAAGGTGATTTAAGCAATTTTGAGCGTGGCATGGTTGTTGGTGCCAGACGGGCCGGTCTGAGTATTTCACAATCTGCTCAGTTACTGGGATTTTCACGCACAACCATTTCTAGGGTTTACAAAGAATGGTGTGAAAAGGGAAAAACATCCAGTATGCGGCAGTCCTGTGGGCGAAAATGCCTTGTTGATGCTAGAGCTCAGAGGAGAATGGGCCGACTGATTCAAGCTGATAGAAGAGCAACTTTGACTGAAATAACCACTCGTTACAACCGAGGTATGCAGCAAAGCATTTGTGAAGCCACAACACGTACAACCTTGAGGCGGATGGGCTACAACAGCAGAAGACCCCACCGGGTACCACTCATCTCCACTACAAATAGGAAAAAGAGGCTACAATTTGCACAAGCTCACCACAATTGGACAGTTGAAGACTGGAAAAATGTTGCCTGGTCTGATGAGTCTCGATTTCTGTTGAGACATTCAGATGGTAGAGTCAGAATTTGGCGTAAACAGAATGAGAACATGGATCCATCATGCCTTGTTACCACTGTGCAGGCTGGTGGTGGTGGTGTAATGGTGTGGGGGATGTTTTCTTGGCACACTTTAGGCCCCTTAGTGCCAATTGGGCATCATTTAAATGCCACGGCCTACCTGCGCATTGTTTCTGACCATGTCCATCCCTTTATGACCACCATGTACCCATCCTCTGATGGCTACTTCCAGCAGGATAATGCACCATGTCACAAAGGTCCAATCATTTCAAATTGGTTTCTTGAACATGACAATGAGTTCACTGTACTAAACTGGCCCCCACAGTCACCAGATCTCAACCCAATAGAGCATCTTTGGGATGTGGTGGAATGGGAGCTTCGTGCCCTGGATGTGCATCCCACAAATCTCCATCAACTGCAAGATGCTATCCTATCAATATGGGCCAACATTTCTAAAGAATGCTTTCAGCACCTTGTTGAATCAATGCCACGTAGAATTAAGGCAGTTCTGAAGGCGAAAGGGGGTCAAACACAGTATTAGTATGGTGTTCCAAATAATCCTTTAGGTGAGTGTATTTGAACATAAAATGACATGCCCATGATCTGCAACATCACTTTACAAATATGTATTAACTATTAACTCATGTTTTATTTTATGCTCATTAAAGGACAATCAAAAACATGCATGCATGTTTATAATATTTAATTATGATCTAATACCTTGCGATCGCCACATACAAGCAGTAAGAATTATAGAGCCTTGAATCTTTCAAAATAAAACTGAATACAGAAATAAAATCTGAACAAAATAATGACTGGAAACACATTAACCAGTAAAAAAAAAATAACAAGAAAGAGCAGGTTTTGCTTTTTGTGCCCTGAGAACTTCATGAAATCAACCACCTTGTTAGCCATCACAAGTGCCCACACTTGAGGGAGTCTAGCACACAATTCTGGGAGAGTTTTGCAATCTATTTTTCTCCCATCATGGTACTGCATAGACCCTATTAATGCCGATCATGCTTTTTTCCACTCTCGTGAGAAACTGAGCCAGGAACATTTCGGCAGGTCAAATTTGTTTGTTTTCTGTTTGATGTTTTTGTTCTGATGTAAGTAATTTAGGTTAAGCCTGCTGGTGGGTTTAGGGTCACCTTCCCAAGGTATTGTATGGCATTGAAAAATAGAAGCACACTGTTTCTTTACAAATAAATCCTTTTTTTAAATCAGTTGCGAGTTCAGCAGCACAACAGCTCCAAACCGGTCTCTCTCTTCTCCTGTAGGCTTATAAAGTACATCATCTTTCCCCTGAAGCTGGGTTTCCTCTTGGAGCTGTATATTTATTATCATAGCTTCAACTGGCCATAGCTCTTCTGATCACTTTTGGTTTTGGTTGCTCTCTCAGGGTATTCCTGACAATTTCCTCATCGGAGCAAAGGTTTTTAAACTGAAATGCTACATCATACCATTTTCTCATAGGCATCACTGTTTACATTGATTGCATTGTTTACATTGATGATACTTTACTGTAAGTTATTCTCTCCTATCTGCCTCAATACCACTTTTTTACCACATTTTGTGTCCATGTCCAAAGTCAAATGCTGAAATAGCTCTCCTTGAGAAGAGTAAGAATGCACATATGATAATCTTCTTCCTTAAAGCAATAGTCTCTCCAAAAAAGCTGAAGTATTTAAGAAACAAGTGTCTTGTCACAGATTTCCACCCTTATTTTGTCTTAGTTACAAAGACTCATTCAGCCTTTGGCCGGTGAGGGAAAAATACCAGGGATGATAGTTTAGTGGGGGTACGGAAAGTAAAATGGGATTCAAACATACATCTGCTTTTGAAACCGATATTACACTTGCCTAGGCCAATGTTATATACTTTTCACATCTGAGCTGGAAGTCAACAAGAGCAGGTGGCCATATAATTGACTCAGTCAGTGTATACATTACTGAAGACAATGCCAGAGTTTACACAGCTCTTTCAAACAATTCCTTCACGTCCCATTCTTTAACAAGCTTCCATTTCACGCGTTTCTGTCCTGCAGCGATCTGGGTGTGCCTCATCTGTTCCTGTTGATGAGCAGTAGCATCTCTGGGAGGGAGAGTGACAGCTGTCTCCTCAGGCAGTTTGCATTAGGAATTAGCTTCCCAAATTCTGGGTCTTTAGTCTCCAAAGATCTCACTACACATCCCCTGGCCAGCTGCACTGCCTACTGGCAAGACTCTGTCAAGAAGACAAAAAAGACATCTTCCAGCAAGATCCTTTATCACAGGCCAATAGAGAACAATTGAGAATTGACATTGTGGCGCTTCACTACAAGAATAGAAAACATCTTTCCCTTTTCTTCCAGGTGTTCAATACCTGAATTGATCTTTAGGGAATCCCTGACACACAGCTGATAGCTCCACGAGGCTGTCGGCAGAATTACTGAAGGACAGAATATTAGATCATGGTGAATAAGCATAGGAGCAAACCGCATCCGTGACACTGCTGAATTCAGTCACCATAACTGTCCTTTTTCAGTAAGACGTTAGGGCACAATAAAAGCACAGACAGTTTTTCCTTTTTTATTATTTTTTTGTTGTCATTGTAAAGGGGGATTCTTAAAAACATGCCACCCAAGTATATGTTGGGATGAAACAAGCTAAAATCACATAGCAGTTGGCAGAAATGCCTGGTTTTATATCAGGTGGAGCAAACATCTTCCATTATAATGGTTTAGAAAAAAAGAGAAAAACAAAACATTGCCATCGCTATCGCCTCATTGTGCAGGAGCTCTTCATCCTTCACGGCCTTGTGTCCCAAGAGTGCTCATCGTTGTGAGTCAGTTGCAGTTATTGGACAGCCTGCTGCAGCAGCTGGGGGAATAATATTCATGACGCGTCCCGGGCTGGCCGGCGGACAAGCCGATTGAACGCAGCATATTTTAATGATGAAAACAACAGACTTTTGGTAACATCTCTCCAATTTGCCATTGCAGCTTAAGCTTGAACGCAGCCGTGTCAGGGATGGCATCCACTTAAATCACATCACACTCGTACATGTTGGGAAAACACAATCCTGAATTTATGACAAGCACTTATCCACTTTTCATTTGGAATGATTACACAGTAAATATTAGGGAAACAGAGCCGTTATTATGAGTCAGCCGTAATTTTAACTGGGTTATGATTCATAAGTTATCAGTTGAAATGAAAGGTCAGAGATGCATCATTGTCATTGTTATGTTTTTGAGCTCGAGACAAAAGTAAGACTCTCTTTGTTATAATTGAAGGCAATTACTATAATGATCAGACTGCAAAGCACAACAGTGGTACTGTTCGCATGACGTCTGCACTTGAGAACAGACAGTCCTCTCTCAACCACAACCGGTTTCTTTTGTAATCCGTTTAATAAAGTTACAAAACACAGAGGAAACTGCCCATAAAATGTCGTTTCCCCATCAGTTCAAATACACAAATACATGTTTCTGAGAGACTTCAACTTGTAATAATTTATATTAATTTCTAAGCAGACGGCCTTACCCAAGCAACACAGTTGTAACAAAATCCAGAAACACGGTACAGTAAGAGATTACAAATATGCAACTTCAGTCTTAATAAGGGGGGAAAATCTGAATGTAGACAGTAGAAAGTAGAACGTACAAGACCTACATGTTCTTTTTAAAATGTACATTTTGATGACTATCAATTGTTATAAACACAAATTTAGTCATTGATCTGAGCTCAGTAAATTGTCATTACCCAATATTACCCACACTCACCATCCCATTTCAGAAACAGAATGTTTCAAAGTTTCAAAGAGCCACTTTTATTGTGGACCACACATTTTTTGTGGTTGTTGTTGGATTCCAAAAAAAATCAACTAACATTTTAAATAATTGGTAAATATGCCTATGTCCACCTGCATGGTCAAGCTGTTGGGTGAGAAAGAGAGATCTGCAGATCTGATTCTATCTCTAGTGTTGACTATTTCAATATTGAACCACATCACAGAAGCAAAAACCTTAAAGCGAAAATAGAACCAAAGTAGAGAGATTGGTTTTGCTGATGAACTTTGATGGCTTTGAGTGCTACTTCACTGCGCAATTCAAATGGTATATATATATCTACCTAATGATGGAAAGATGACTAGACAAACTGATAAAAACATGGCCTTTTAATATTCATCAATAAGCATTGTTATGGTCATACAAAAACAGTTTAGCCTTTGTGTTTTTCTGACTCATTCATGCACAATGAAAAGATATTAGGACAATGAATGGTTCCACTACTATTCCACAATTAAACGATATGACTACAGAGCAGATGTGCAATTCTGGAAGTAACTATTATTATTAATAATTATTATCATCATTATGTTACTTAGCAGAAACCTTTGTCCAATGTGCTTTAACAATGTTTGATGTTGATGTTCAAATCAATCCAATTTTCATTAGGCGTAATGTACAGCGTGTTCATTATTGCTGCTGAAAAAGCTAAACTTCATCACATCAGCTTGATCATGAAACAGTATCTAAACTTAATTTGACAGATTAAAATCAGCCACGAAATGGAGCTGTGTTTCTCCTTCGGACATATGCCAAAGAATTAATAAAACACGCAGCGCTATTAATCAACAAAACTCTCTGCCTTACCTGTAAATCACAAAGTCATTAATATCTCCTAATGTTCGAGGTAGGCAGGTTGATTTATAGTGGGTTCAGTCTGCCAAGTTAAACCTCTAACAGGAATCGCATCTTTCATTTGCAAGTTTTCTTATATCCCAATAAAATATATTGCACCTTTTAATGAAATCATCTGGAATGAGATCTGTTTTTGAATCTCAGTAAGCAGGTAGATTATTTGAATGACACCCAGTGATTCCACACTGTAATCCACCATAATGTCAGATGTGTACAGTAAACAAGAAGTCCCCAAATTCACACAACTGCATCAAGGTTTTAAAAGAAAAATAATAGCAGAATGCATGATTCAATTGTGTTTATTTACATTTAACTCTGACAAAAACAGCACAAACGTTTCAACATATGCATTTGATCTTGATGTCTTAGCTCCCGCACAGTCAAGCACACTGGGCAAGGAGAAAGGACAAGGAATATTTCCTTCTTACAGGGTTTAAAAAGCAAGGTAGAGAACCTGTCCTTTGTATGATTAATGCAGTTGCTCCCGCTTTTAGATGTACAGGGAGGAACATATTGCCAAAAGCAGAAATCTAAATAAACAGAAGGCCTCAGGAGAGCCTAGCGCTCCAGGTGGAAAATTAGCTAATTGTGAACAATGACAAACCTGCGCGGCTGTGTCCTTAATCCATCACTCACCTCGAGAGGGAATTCTTATCCACGGCACCGCAATCACCGGGATATGACACTTCACCTGGAGAGGGACTCTAAACCTGAAAACTGCCAGCTTTTGTCTTAATTTGTAGGAGGCAAGAAATGTCCCAACTGAGCTGTCATAATTGCATAACCAGTGTGACACAACAAGGTGTTGTGCAGGCTTCTCTTCATAACCTATTCCTTACATGTGTTTCAGTCACATCAAAATGAGCGTACATCTGCACGGCTACTCACTCTCTCCTTGCCTAACAAAAGCAACATTTAACTGAAAAAGGGCATTAAACAGTTGGTATGATTAGTGGTGGATTCCTTTTGGTTGACCAAGGAGACATATAATGGTTAGGACAGTTAGTTTTTATACATCTGCTAGGTATTTAAAAGCTGCTTCACAGTATTAATAGATCCTGATACATACAGTATCAGAGCCCTTTTTAATTATTCCTATAGAAAACAAACATTGGTATAATTGCCTTAATTGCCAGTAACTGAATAACATGCATGAAATGTTGTCTTTACAACACATGCGAACATACAGTAAACATTTGTAAACTTAAGGTTAACAAAGTTTACACAGATTGTAAACACAGTGAAGATGTGCAGGTATATTTGAACAGCAAGTTTTACACATTTGCAAAAGTTTAGTTTGCTTAAGGTTTACATTTAGTTTACTTTTCATTTGGAAACATCCGTTTTCCAAAACAATGTTTACTCACATGCAAAATGTTAGTTTATAAATGGTTTTATACATGTTGTACAGTATGTTTATAATGTGTAACCAATGTGAATTGTACATTTTGGAAATATTCTGCAACAATAACACAAACTGCAGTAGATTAACAGAGCACACTGTATCCGTAACTCCTTTCACTGAAGTTGTTCCACTGAAAATAAGCAGTAAAACTCTTTTTTAAGTTGAAAAAGGGCATCAGAAATGTACAAACTGAACTTAGCCAATTAAAAACGTCAAATTTATTATTCTTAATTCATGCCAGGCACTTCTTGTTTTATGGAGTATTCGAGTAGCAACGCATCAGCTGCTCCTCTCAGTAAATAAGCTCCACCTGGGTCTTTGGGGGGCAAAGCCTCATGGGGCCATCTCTCATTATGCTGTCGCAGCATGGCATGACATAACCGCCCTCCCCCATTACGGCTGGTGGCAGGGCGAACAGGGAGTAGCTGGAGACCGGGGTCCACAGGCAAGGAATGGGGGGATGGAGGCCGACCAAAGCGACATCTGGGCCTGGGGGGGAAGCAAAGGAGGTGCCCTGCGGCTCATGGACTCCATTTTCATTATTGAGGTTTCGTTTCCTAAACCACAAACACCTGGCCGCATTCGCCACCAAGTTGTGGCACCGTGGGGGGTTATACCCGGTGTTGTGGCTCAGGAAACACAATTGCAGGGTTACACTCTTAGACTACCTAATACCAGGTAAGGAAGTTCAAGACTAGCGCTAATCTGCCCATGAACCCAGACTATTGATTCAAATATTTTAAACGAGTAACAAAACTAAATTATTAACAAGTTAATTTTTTTAACAGTCATAAAGAACAGCTCAGATCCGCATCCATCACATCGTTGTTTTTCCTGTCCGCTATTGTGAAAACTCAGGCAGTGTGGCCACCCATGAACATTTGAAATTCACAAAAATTATTTTGTCATGCTAGGACAACAATATAAAACAAAAACAAAAAAGAGAGTATGGTAGAATATAAGAAAGATTAAAACAAATAGTTAATGAAGCAAAAAAAAAAAATCTGGAGCATTACAGACACTGTATTATTGTTCCAGCTAAAATAAACACTTCAGAAACTTAAGCCTGGAGCTGACTACTTTCCTTCTGTTGAGCAATTTATGCAAAACAGGAGGCAATATACCACATAATATGAAACTGATTATTTTTTTGGTCGTCCTGGGTTTTAAACTGAACAAAGTAAGAGAATTAGTTTTTCTCTTCCAAGTGCTAAATGTACACTGTGACCTTTAAATAGGGTTCGGAGGGATTCACAGTAAAACTAGGCAGTAATAAACAAATTACTGCCCCTTCCCCCCGATGTACCAGACTAAAAACACACCTCATAAATTAAAAATAAATACAAAATAATCATTAACAGGTATGATGTACATAACAAACTGATTTGTTGTAGTTTTGTTGTACAAAGATAATCAGTGAATTACTGACACGTGAACCCACTTTTCGAACAAGTTCAAATTGGCGATGATGCGATTTCAAGCAATGGTATTTTAAAAGAATTGGAACTGACTTTACAGGCAGGAAAACTATAAACCGCATGTTCACATGAACTGATGAAATGCTGAAATAGTTAAGGGGTGTGCAGCTGGCCTATTGACCTTTGAATGAAGCTTGATGGAAATCGATGACATTTCCCGCTGAGAGCCACAATCACTCTGTGTGACATGAGACCAATGAGAGACGGCACAGGGTGTGATGTACGTAAGCAGAGGTTTCTCTTTATTATGTAGAAGCTTCAAAACATTTTTTTTTCCTTATTTTTAAATTATGAACTTTACATATGCCCATATGAACAAATAAATGATGTGAGCTGCTCTTTATTGATACAAACTTGAACATTTTTTGTTTGATTTTGTTTTTTTGTGTAAAATACTTCAGTTTGTGGAATTCACCTGACAAAAAGCCAGATTTCATATATTTATATATTTATATGTACATATACAAGTGTGTCCGTTTTACAAGTTAATTCTCAAGACAAAATAAAAAGGAAAATAAAGAGAACAGAACTTAACAGAAACACTAAAAACAGCCAAAAAAAAAAAAAAAGTAAATGCACAAACAAAACATTCCTCCATATACAAGACTTCAAAGTGGTATAAATTTTACACGCTAAACTCTTGAAATGTCATTGATCAGTGCAACAGAATGCCAAATTTTACATAAGAGAAAAACAACAAAAACACTTTGTTTATATACAGGTGGGAAACGCCTACCGAGATGATAATGAGACTGATATTTGTAATGCAACTGAAGATCAGTCAGTGACCTTAGAATAGCTTGAAGATCAATAAGGAGCATGATTCTCTGAATAAATGTAGCTTATATAAGAACTTTTGGCCCTTGGATTTGACAAAGTACCGCTCAAAAAGAAAAGAAAAACTTTAATGCCTAAATATAAAGAAAGTAAAGAATGATAATGTAAACTTAAAAAAATTATTCCAATAAAATACTGGAGGTTCACTGATCAATCTAGCTGTTGACATGCAGTGAATAAAGGAAGAGGTGTTTATTCATCAACAGCTACAAAATACAATAGTTACAGCGAAAGCACAGAGTGTGAAAGTTGTGAAGTTGTCTGGGCAGCTGGCAGTACTGAGCACGGCTGGCAGTCCCGATACGTGCCAATTATGTTTTCAAATGCGAATCCATAATAACAGTTGTGTAGCTGACGTCCCAAGGTTGGGCTTTGCCATGTATATCAGTCTACCCTTAAACAAAATTGGTCGACTTTGTTTAGCTATAACCAAGACACAAAATACCCATGTGTTGCAGTGAAGATTTAGAGCACACACAAGCTTCCTGGGATACAGTACTATTATACAGTTGTTCGTTTTGTTAATCTAGAACTGATGAATAGGGGTCAAATTGCATTTAATAGAAGTGAAACTAAAACTCAAACGACTTGCTGTTATGTGCACATTATTTATTTACTGATGTATTATAACTAAGAAAACACAACATAAGTTTAGTACTGTTGATCAAAGTGGGATTCGTGTGTGAAATTTGTGGTATGCCTATTCTCGGTTTCTCATCATCGCTCACCCTTATGTTATTGGGTAGTGACTCCCAATATATTAGCTGAGATATAATATTCAGGAGGTGAGAGAGAGAAAAACTAATCAAACAAGCAAAATAAAATAAAGACGACACTACCTGGACAACTGTCACAGATTCAGAGACCATAATATCCCTGTACTGGAATATTTTCTGTGTTTTTATAGATTTTCCTTCCTCCATTTGTTTAACCTTAAGAAGTACCTTTTATGTTGCAGTTTGTTTCAGATGGGTCAATACAATATTTACCTACACAGGGGTGCAAATATAAAGCTGTGCACATTTTTTTAATGTTATGAAGTTATTGTTTTAATGCCTACAACCATTACCTGCCTAAGACTGTGAATACTTGCACATATTCAAGTGTTTGAGCAGATTAATATAAAGTTTATTAGAAGACTGTGGTATAAAAATTAAATAAAACAACCTGATTTTATTTCTATATATATTTTTTACAATACCTAACATCCTCATGTTGCACTATTAGAGTCAATAGATAGTTTAAAAATGTGTTTAATTCATGTGTTTCATATGCGTTTCACCAACCAGAGCAGAGTTTCCTTAAAGATGCCTTTGTTTTTCTAAGTGAGAATGGCTGTGAATTGAAGTGGGAGGACAGTTTCTGCTATAGTGGGAAAAGATGTTGGAGAAATATTATAACCAAGTGCGTATTTCATAATTAGCATTATGAACACAAAGTACAGAGCTCTCTTACTGCGGTTTACACACAAACAGACCCATGCAATTTGACTTGTGTGTGTGTGTCTGACACTATAGATTCTCCGCACATAGTAGCAGCAGAAGGTTTGGAGTTAAACGTTGTGTCTGTTATATAACGGGTTGTCCGAATACGTATGTGATGAACGGAAATCCATTTATGTCAACAAGGCATTTGAAAAAAAAAATGACCATATCAAATAATCTGTACCATTTACTTAATCTGAGCTCCTGCTGCAATATCTGGACAGGAAAAAAAAAAAAGATTTCGAAGGCAAGAGCAACAAAGGAGAGCAGATTTTATTATAAGCTGTACCACAACCCTAAGATACACTGACAATGTTTGATATGTACTGAAGAATAAGAAACTTTTATTTAATTCATTGTTTTCTTCTCATAAAAATAAAAATAATATGAATAAAGGACATATGGTTTATCATCACAGATATGAAACCACTGAGGCATGCATTCAAAATGCCATTGTAAACCATCACAAATAGCATAACACCTTTCTGAGTTTAAAACAAACACACACATAAAAAAAAATGCAGAGTGAATTGTTGTTTTTCCATGTAGTTCACATTACTTTAAACCCCCTGCACGGGCACCGAAGGGCCACAGTGTTCATGTGAGCCGCAATGTCCTGCAGCATCCATGGCGCCATTCAGTTGCTAAGGTATGGCGCCCGTTTCTCTCCGACGGCAACTAAAGCAACCTCAGCTGACACCCTGGTAATCGAGACTGCGACACAGATGCTAGTTCTTCTTAAAACGTTGTTGTTGTTTTTTTCCATTGCCACCTTTTACAAATACAGTTAATGATGTGAAAACGTAATGAATGAAACAGATGGTCTATAATAGAAAAGCAACCTTCTACTTATGTACCTTTCGAACGCTGCGTAGCGAAGTGATTCGAAATGCCTGTCATCAGCGAGAGGACTTTCTGCACCACTGAGAGAGGTATAAGAGTCGGGGGCCTGGTCTCTATCTTGGAGGACAAAGCATTTCAATACACTGGTCTCGGAAACCTCTGTCCTGGCTCCCTACCCTGACATTCACAACGTACACAGGGACAAAGCAAGCAGAACCATTATCAGAGAGATGGACAACGTGAGCTAATTTAAACTGAAGGGCAATTTACTCTGCCTGTTTATACAAATGACCTCCAATACACTGAGAAAAAAAAAAAAAAAAACACTTTCTTGAGTTACCGAGTATTAAAATAGTGTTCCCTCCTTGCTTCTTCTAAAAATGACAAATAAAAAAAAAATAAAAAAAAATGTGCATCTCATATTCATTTTCCCTTAATCATGAAAACTCAAAGCCTATTTCCGTTCTGCAAAAGTAAACAACCAAACCCCAAACTAGCCAGGTCCCCCTTTCGCTGGTTTCAGATTCATAACGCGACAAGGAAATCTGCTATTCTATGCGTAGTTGTTGTTGTTACATCAGATAGCGCAGATCCGTGCAGGTCTGTCCGTGGGTTCGCCGTTATCCGGTCCACTTCGAGCGTCTGCAGTTGGCAGCCTTCAAGGTGAGGAGGAGGAGGGTGGGGCCTCGTGTTTTCCTGAACACTACTCTTGAGTCGACACATAGAAAGAACAAAGGGCACGTCATTACCTAACAGAAATTCCTTACTGGCCTCTTTCGAAACGGAGGCGGTGGTATGACTTTTCTTGTTGGTGTTTGTTTCTCTTGTCCAAAAGCCATATAAAAGAAAACAAGTCACAGAATGTACAAGTGCGCCCCGCGGCTCCCGGCTCAAACGCAAGTCCCTTGGTGGGCCGGGGGGTGCTGTTTCCGGTTCTTTAGACCCAAGCTCTTCTCCTTGCACTCTGTGAGCTTCTGCTGGGAGGTATCTATGAGGGCACTGGCAATAGCTATACCTGTAGAAAACACAAAAGCAAAAGTACAAGGGGGATTAGTTTAAAAAATGTCATAGCCCATACCTTCACTTCATCCCCCTTTTCCAAAGCAAGCTGTGGACTTTAAGAAGCTGTCAATCACACTGCATTATCAGTCTGGACAATAATTTAGTGATGGTCATTTTCATGTGAGCTTCCAATTCTTTTTAACACAATCGCATATTTCTACACTGCATGCTTGTTGTTTTACAACAAAGAAATTCATTCCAGTGAAATGTCAATGTTTCTGCTGAGCGACACTGAAGCAACCTGAGCTGAAACTTTAAACATTTTCTTTTCAAATATGTGACATACAGAGAGGTAACCGTTTCACACAATGTACCATTAGGTCTATAAGAAGACGAACGTGCCATGTTACTTAAAAGCAGATTGACTCTATGCTTTACTGATTGGAAATGTACATGATTGTTAGTAAAGCTGAAGCAGATTTATCTTAAAAATAAGAAAAACCTGAAACACACGTTTACAAATATTCAGTAGATATGGACTTGTTATGCATGGAGCTAATCTCTCTCTCTCTCTCATACGGAGCCTTGTTTTCTATTTCTAGAAATAAGCTGTTTACATTAAGCTAATAGCATTGTGTTACTTTGCAATTAAACAGGGTAACAATACACCATTCTGTACACACCATTATCTTCCTTGATGGTGAAGATGAACTGCCTGTATTTTACCCATCTCATTGCATTGTGTTTTTTCTCATTAGCATTTTTTTCTTTCTTTTTTTTAATTAGGAAGAGCTTCAGAGAATAAAAACTACCTGACAATTAGAGTTCTTGAAGCTCCAATCTTAATGGCTTATTTTGATCAAATCAACTAACATTTATGTAGGGTGAAACTGCAGGTAAAAAAACCAACAACCAACAAAAGACAACCAACAATGAGCTGCAGCAATTTGGGAGAAAAGCACATAAAAGATTATAAATGTGAAACTTTTTGTGTTTTTTTTTTTTAATTGATGGGCGAAAAAAAAAAAAAAAGTTACATATACATTAATCTCTATGAACTATATTTAACAAGCTTTTTCGTGGGTGAATATCCAACAACTGAAAAGCATAGAGGAGTATTTGTAAAGTTTGGACCCCGAGCCTTAATTTGTCTCATGGTATGCAATCCGTTTAATGTCTGAGCATTATTCCACAGATTTGTCGAATTTAGTCCTGAAAGCTGATTATACGTTTTCTTGTCAAGGAATACTTGTTTTCTTCTGGAAATTGCAGAAAAGAAAGAGGCAATGCCAACATGGGACAGACACAATAGTAAAAGCTTTACTGCATGTTCCTGCTGTGTTAAAATCAAGGCTGTCTTTGCTGAAGCGTTTCTTCAATAGTTGGAGGCTTTTAGCGGTAATAACAATGTAAGATTGTGTGAAAGACAAAAAAAAAAAACTTCATAAACCGTATACTTACCATACTTTATAAAACTATGCATATGACTATATTAATGCTGCCCTTTTCCACTGGTTGTACATACTTGTATACATTCACACTAATAATAATAACAATAAGTCTTGGAGTCTTGCAGGGTGAAAATGGCATTAAAAGTGAAGCTAAAAGTTAACTTCAACCACACAGTCACTCAGTCAAGAGTATCTGGTTGCAGTAAGTCTCAGAAAATAAAAGCCTGATATTTAACCTCTGATATTCAGTAATGCCTTCAGGTTGGTAGAGGTAGAAGAAGCCAATCCCTGTTTAGAAAGGAGAGCTGCGTAAGTCCTCTCTACAATGATCATCTGTTGCACTATGGCTAATTGCACAAGTGCACATTTTGGAGGACACCAAGGAAATTGATACACTTAGATTAACAAAGAAGGCTACAGTGTATATTGGACAAGCACAAAAGTATTGGCAAAAAGAAAAAGTCAATGCAATTCACTTCACTCCTCAAAAAAACAACTAACCAAAAAACAACTGTTTGATTAATCTCTCCCTAACCACTTTCAAATTAAAATCACTCTTTCAAAGTCAGATGAGCGAGGCTGGGTGCATTTTCTGACGTTTACTGCAAGACTAGTACAACGCAGGGAACAACCGTTTCCGTCAAGTGCAGTGCAGTGTACTGAGGCGTGTTAGCATGTGCTTTGAGTTCTATTAAAACCGGGTCACCCCCGAAGATAATTTTTCAAACCGTCACACAAATCATCTTATGAAATCCACTTATTGTGTTCTCCGGGCCCAGTACAGTTCCTTGTTATCAAAGCAATACAATTAACTGGAGGAACAATTCATTATTTCAGACTGCCGGTCCAAAGGAATTTCATTTAGCATGTCAAGATGATGCACAGACGCTCGAGGCAAGCTGCATTTACATCAGAGTACAACTTGAGATTCAATAAGAAGTACTGCCCTTTAAATATTTATTGCGCGATTCACCTCTATGTAGGTTTGGGGGCTTGCATATGTTTGGTGATTACGTGCAGTACAATACCCGTGTTTTTTGTTGTTCTCTCCTTACACCTGCACTTCTGAAATTATAGCTCTGTTCTGAATAACACAATCATATGTCAGACCCAAATGAGATTTCAATGTGGAGGTGTGGAAATTAAAGAGAGGTCTGTCAGAAATAATCCTCTGGCAAAACATTTTATTACAATTCCAGAACTGTAACAAACAGTAACATTCTGTTTTACAGGATCTGGTTCAGGACTGTTTTATGTTGTGAAGTCTTACTCCACGTAAGAGGTCAATGTGATCAGTCTGGGTTACCCCCACTGGGATAAGCTCCTGGTGGCCTTCGGTAGAACATTTCCTCACCCTAGTGAACTCCAGATACCATCAGGAAACTGCAGAAGCTGTGGTTGCCTGGGGAATAAGGCTGAAGAACGCTCCCAACATGGACCAGGAAGTGAGGTCTAATAATGTGGGAAGAGTTGACCTACTTGTCTTCTTAACCACCCAACAAGTCTGTCCTGACATCAAGGGCTACAGCAGATATAGTCAATTACTGGCCAAGCATTTCAGTGTCTGCCTTCGATAGTAACGGTTCCTTAATGTGTGTTATTAACGGGTCAGGCAGTAGAAGGAGGGGCTGTGCCAAAGCCCTGAAGGATTCAGAAGTCTGGAAATTCACAGTTGCTGGTCTATGCAGATGAAAGGCTTGTGCCATTAGCATTCCCCACTTAAGCTTAAGATCCACGGTGTGTAGCTGGATGCATAAGTTACAGTATAATTTGATCAGTTTAGAGTTGATCGTGTTAATTTCCTCAGAGACTCTTATTTCAAAATGTACCTTTCCAGATAACATTGCTCGAACAACTTAAAAATAAGTAATAGCCCTGTTTTAAGACTTTTTTGGTTTTTTTAAGGATGGTTGGAGATCCCCCTCCCTTTTATAAGTATCTTTTTTTTTATAAAGAACTGTTTTACAGTATCATTTATCATCATTAAAAAATAAAAGCTTCCTAGGAGTTTGAGAATTAATGACTTTTTATGATAGTCATTAAAAAAAAAAAAAAAAAAAAAAAAAACACGTCCAACTGAAAGGTTTAGTACTTGTTCAGCAGTTTCACTACTAGCTCATCTCAACCCTGTCCCAACTACACACACATTCAGATGTGAATGCACTTAGCCTACCTCATAAATTTGAATAAAATAACCGACTGCCTCCTTTGATAAATCTGCATCAAAATAATCCAGCTCAACTGACAAAAGCGCCACTGAAAGCTTACAATTCTCACAACAATGACTTTGAAGTGTATATGAGCTACTATGATCAAGTCAAGGACAGCAAATCAGCACTTTTTTGTTTTCTCATTTTCCCCACCAAATGTACTTTGATGAAGATAGTAGAACTTCCCATAAACCCCACACGAACGTCAATCCAATATGATGGAAAACACTAATACTTTCCTGGAAATGACAACATTGCTCAGTACATATTAAAGTAACTGACTTAAAACAATATCTGTCCACGCAGTTTTCATTACTGTAAGTGCGGGTAATGGATATACTTGTAACAATAGTGGTAAATAGGGAAAAGGAAGAATTCAGTTCATTTTCAATCAGAATTTCTGAAAGTCGCAGCTTAATATTAAGTAATCATCGTTTTTAGCATCAAGGTTATTACCTAAACTGATAAGCATTTGAAAATGCAATCAGCAGACTTTGTTCTAATGTAAAGACAAGGTCGTTCTCACAATGGGACTTTCTGGCTGTATTCCTGGAAATGCAATGCCAAATGTCAAATGGCCTCCATTATGACGAAAGTCTTACAGAGGCCAGAGGAAGATGACTTATATAATTTAGTATAATTTGATCTTTCTGTGATTACGCACTGAAGAACTATGAAGTACACATTTCATGGAAAAAAGAGAAGAAAAAACATGACCAGGAGTCCGTCAACATAGAAGAGTCACTCTGAACAAATCTATGAATAAATACATTTCATCTTGCCTAAATTAACTGTATAATATATTCTATACATTATGGGCTGGTTTCACAGACCCATATTAGCACTAGCTGTGTACTATTCAATGTTAGTTTAATTACAGTAGTTGGAGACTACTGTTAATCAAGGTCTGTGAAACCAGTAATATATACATAACAAAATATGAACATGAAAAAAATGTAAACTGCAATGAGTTTCTTCAACCCTAATTAACAGAGTAGATCAGCTTTGAAGTCAGTTTGAACCACTGAGATTAATACATGTATTCAATAATCATGACTACAGGCTCCTGCAAACAAAACAAGATATGGCGAAAGCTCATTTAGCTTTGCATTTGTACTTTGAACTGAAAAGTTTCTTTCAGGTATCAATATTAAAAAGAAAAAAAACAACTAAGAAACAGGAAAAAAAAAAAACAAAAAAAAAAAAAAAAGGAAAAAAAAAAACTGCAAATGACGCGTCAGGTCTTCGCGAATGATGCTTTTTAATTTCTGTACTAAGTGATGGGAAACAATAAGCCATTTCCAAGACCAGCTCTAATTGAATTTACCGCTCGTCTCCTTGACAACCATGGGGGTACAGTTTCACTCTGATGTCATCTTCATTACTAATCACGACAGCTGGAGAACTTCACTGGGTTCGGTTTTCAGTTTTTTGCTGACCAGTAAAGATTTTTCCATTATCTGCTACTTTTTTGTGTTTAATTGAGGATTTTGTTTTAATCATTTATTTGTAATTTCTGCGTGCTGGTCTGTTCCTGGTGTCTCATGTGATTATTGTTGCGGGAGGAGGGAAATTTTCTGCATTTATATCAGTATAAACCAGTCCCAAAATATTTACACTCAAGTACTCAAAGCAAAGGTACTTTATTTTTTACAGAACAAGTATGCTTCATTGACATTAGATTATAAATATTAATGAGGCTGAATTTAGTAATGTTTGTTTCAAGTATGTATTTTAAAGCCACAATTGTTCTATAAAGTAATTTAATATATCCTTCACTGCACATTTAAAATCATCATTGTTAGGTTGGGGAACTCCAAACTTAGCGCTGTAATTGAGTAAAGTGTTTTTCATTGGTGCTGTGCAGAAAAATGTACTATGGTTTGAATTGCACTGTAATATGTAAATTGAAATTTGTCATGTTTTATGCCTTGAACTGCATTGTATTTTCACACTTTGTATTGTGCTTATATTTTGTAAGTCACCCTGGATAAGGGCATCTGCTAATACATAATAATAATAATAATAATAATAATAATAATAATAATAATAATAATAGACAGTTTGAAATAAGATTCGGGACCAATCTATGCTTGCTGCAGTTTTGAATTCAGGTGTGCTAATTATTTCAGAATTTTGTTTACACCATTAATGGCTGTCGGTGGCAAAGGCAAGAGAGGGAAAATACAGATCCCACAGTGAAACAAAAATAGGTCTCATTACTCTCTATTCCAATCACCCGGTTTCTGATATTTTGGCAGCGCTGAATGGATAACATCTGTGTTAAAAATATACAAAAGATAATGAGGAGGGTTTTCTTCCTATTTCCAATAAATACAACGGGATAGAAAGCGTGTGCACTGTGAGAAATCAACTCTCAACAAATACACATGTAAATATTTATATATGTATATGTATGTATAGAGAGAGACGCACACGCACATATATAAATACAGTTTTCTTGGGTGGAATAGAGAAGTTTGCTCACTTGTGCTATTTTGGTAGACTCAATATTGATTGCACCTTACCCAGGATTTATTTGACACAATTTGAAAACAAATAAAAATAATATTCAATGTCCTGGCTGACACACATCCAACTTGCACGCACTAATTACATCCCTTCAGGACAGAACCTTTCTGTGCGTCTTTAAAGAAGAGCAGAAGTCACTTTGTTCATATCTGACTTTAAAGCAATGAATCATACCATCTTACAGATACGCCATAAACAGCAGCAAGCCCCGTCAATACTGTGCCACAATAAAGAGATTTCAAAGAATCACGTGACATATGATGTCAGCGGGTATATAATGTGTTTGGTTGGGATTATCACTTGCTATTGATTTGTTTGCCAAAAATGTTCTTAATATTTTCAAAGCATGGCTGAATTTGTTTGGGTGGATTGGCAATATAGAGAACAATCCTATGGCCATTTCTGAGATTACACATCATCCTTCTAAGAACTATGAAATTTGAAGACACTGAAGGCTGCAGGTACAAACACAAAAGCTGCCCAAGCCTGACAGGATTCATTCGTTATGAATTGGGATGGCCTGGTTAGTGAGTAAAGTTTCTAGTTCAATGAGCACCAGATATATTTATTGCAGAGAGAGTCTCCCTGCAAAAGAACTGTCAGCTGTGGCTCAGTCCCAGTGACACTATCGCAAGCCATCCTGTGCGTAATGTAAAGGTCTTGGGTGCCTTTAGAGAAAACACGACAAACATGCTTGATTTGACTCTGTGAGGAGTCAGAGGGAAGATATCATCATTCTTCCGAAGCTGTGACCCCTTTCCGTTTTCTTTACGGCTGGTCTTCACCAATCAATAGCGGATTCAAAACGTGAATGCCCAACTGCAGCTCCGCAGAGACATCTGACAGTGGGTGAGCGAGAGACCCTTGCTCTACTTGGGTTTCTTACATGCTTATAATTCTGTTTGTGAACATGCTTACAGCTAATAAAAAAAATTAAAAAAATAAACACCATGATGGTATATGGAAGTAGGGAACAGAGCTACAAAACCCAGAATGCACTGGTGTTTTTGTTCATTCCTTCCTGAAGAAAGATGTTTGTACTCCTATACTTACCTGTATTGTCTAATATTGGATTTATTTGGTTTATAATTATCTTTTATTATTTTTAGAAGGCAGACATTTGATAAAATAAACATTTTTATTTTGTATGACCTACACTTGGCAGCAGATGTTTACACGTGCGTATCCCTTGAAATATCTGTCTGTGCGCCTTTTTGAAAAGATACCTACTTTTGGTTTATCATGCACAAAGAAAAGAAAGAAGCTAAAAAAAAACAACTATATATTTATAGGGCTTTTTAGTTTTTTTCCTAGAAGATAGTATTGTCTGTTGAGATGCATTTTCCCCACATTTACTCACGACAACAAATCATGAATTGCTTTAAAGCAGTGGGTGTCATTTAAATGGCACTCAAAGCTTAGAGGCAAATTGTCTGAAAGTGAAAGCTAACGCAGATATCACTGGCAACAAAAAAGAGAAGCTGCCATCTTCACTTGTAAAGTGCAAGCTGGATGGCATCTGAAAACCAAACCATGCCCGGGCTTTTATGGTGCAGTCAATCACACAGAGCAGGTCTCGAACATGCGAAGAACAACAATGTTTCATTGTGGCACAGGTTGTGTTCAGCGAAACTGCAAGGTCTGTAACTTGACTAAGGACTAAATTAAATTAACAAAGTCCATTAATCTTTTGATCAAAAAGAGCTCCTCTCCTCAGGAATTCAAACAGGTATATTGTTCAGAAATTGCCTGTTTTGAGGGGCTTGTTTCACAGAGGTTTACAATAAGGCTGCAAAACTCACAAAAATATCTAAGCTGGCATCTCTGGTCTGTTTTCACATACATATTTTGTGGCAGCACGTGTATTTTTGGTAGAAATCAGGTCAGCTAGCGAATTGTTGGTCGATGCATTTCAATCAGTACTGGTTCAATGAAAGTAAATGGCTTTAACCTGCTTTTGGGTCTCTTACTAGATTACGGTTCAACTGTTGTAGGGGCAGGACAGATTCAACCCACTGAACTGACCTGCTAACTGAGAACTCGACACACACAGTGTATAGCCTTTTCCCCCCTCCCATTTACTAATATTAATTAAGTATTTCATTAAACAATACTGATCCAACAGATATTCTAGACTACATTTTGAAAATCAAAAGAATACAGCTATCAAGGAACACAAATGCTTCAAACAGGCCTGATTTCCAAGGTCAGAAGCCAGTGTAATTATTTCTTAAAACTGGAGTGATTCTTCGGACATGAATGAATAGATTTCTTTTTTTCAAGGGGGAAATGAAAATGAGTGGATTGATAATAGATTCTGTTACTTATCACAGCTCAAAAGTTAAATGATTATTATTACTACATACATTTCTCCATGATTGTGTAAGATGTTGTGGATAATGGGAAATTATTTGTGTATTTGTGTTATCTGATCAATTTACACCTATTGATTATAATTTGAATTTGCTATAATTTACTGGGTGAGCTCTCTTGACATGTTGCCTTTGAACATCTCTGTCGGTCCACTATTGCATATTTATTATTGCTGGAAAGGCGCAAAAAATCTCAAAACAGACTGCAGAATTACGAATGGCCGTAACTAAGAAATCGGGGTAATCAGGTTTTTTTTTTTTAGGTTATTTCCTCACACACACACACACACACACACACACACTTCACAAGCCTGTAATCTGCAGACTCTCCTCCGATGGGACTGATGTCGTAGTGGCAGCTAGCTGGTTAGTCACAGATAAAGAGATGAAGCAGAACTGAGGAGATAACTTCTAGACTAATGTGTTTTATTTTCCAACACAAGCCTGGGAGACCTCAGGGGGGTTTATCTCCAGGTACCCAAGAGACTTATCAAGCGACCGCGCGGCTGAATGAGAAATGCCGGCAATGCAAATCGAGCTGCTGAATGGTTGCTTCAAAAATCCCGGTGTCCTACTTTTCTGCACTGTCTTTTCTGCCACTCTGAGTACCGCTGCAGTGACTAAACAGATTATGATGATGGAAACATAGGGATTTCTGATTTATCGCTGGAATTGAGATGCCAGCCCAGGCACTTCGCTGAAACCTGTGGTTCACCACATGCATTGTTAAAACTCTGGGACTATTGCATTATCTAACAAGCAGATGTTTGATACCAATCCTAACCTGATTTCCAGGCCGGAATAAATGAAAAACTTCGGGGATACAAAAGGAAAGCAGACTTATGCGCTGTCGTGTAATAACTGCCATCTCAAAAGAAGCCGGAATAAATAAATAAAAATACAAGTACAACAAATAATAAGGATAACTTTTCAGGGACATAACCTTGCTTTTAACTACTTTCCCTACTGTGTACTTTCATTCCAGTCACACTGTCACTCCGGTGACGGATAACTTGTCAAGAAAATTATACGTCTATTCACTGTACTCTTTTCTTTAATTGAACCAACCATCACAGATGCAAGAGCCTGCCTATGTGTTTCTTTATGTGATCACCTTGACGGTCTTTAAATGATAGTTACCGTTGACATGGCCTTCCTTTTGTGAGTTAAAGATTGTTGGTCTTCCAGCATAGCTAACTACACGTTGCTGAAAGGAAGTAATCTGCAGTAATTTTATTGTAGGAAGACCTCCTTCAGTTCCAGACTACTGCCGGGTTTAGTCTGTATGCCAGCAAGCGCTTTTACAAGGCCCTGCCTCACAGTATTCATTCCCATGATCAATTTTTTGATTCCGATATAATTAAATCTCCAGGTATCCTCCCAGGAACAATATCCTTCAGCAAAAGTCAAGGGCGATGGCATAGCTGAGACAAGAGGAGCTACACAACAAACACTTAATAGTAACATTGCTTGCTCATTCTCAGAGCTAGATATTTATAGATTTACATAATTAGCCAGAGAGTATCGGCCCTAATGCCTCTCGCAAGCCCAAGAAATCCATTGGCGTGTAAGGCGATCCACAGTTGGAGGTAATGCAATTCTTGTGGTGAGGTTATCAGCAGTGAGGGATGAAGCAAAAACAGAAATGTCTTGAAACCAATTGATCTTGTCCTGCTAAACATAGCCTGTAAACTCCAGCCTAGCTTGATGAAAACAAATGTTATGGTTGGATATTAACAGATAAGCTTTATTGAGTAACCAAAGTGAAAACTGTGAACTGTTGAAAATACTTATTTATATGCAAAGTATGCAGTGAAAAGAAGTGGATATTGGGCTATAAAACCATTATTGAGTTTTGCATTGGAAACTAGAATCTGATTCTGCTTCTTGTTATTATTACAGAAAGAATAAACAGCCAGACAGAGACAAATTCATAAATTGGCAAACTACAGAGTTAAGCAGCATTATAAAGAAAATACTTTGTTAATACTTGAATGCCTGTATAAATCTCACATTTTGTAGAGCTGAAAGTATCCGAAGTCGTCAGGCTTGATGACTTCCCTTTTGAAACGATCATGCTAAATCTTGACCATAATTTCACATTTGTAGCACAATTTCAACCACAAAATGTACCAGGGTCTCCCTTACAGAGGGGGAGAGATGGAGAAGGCCGGGCCATGGGCAGGAGGAAGGAAGGGAAGGACACAATGCGGCAGGTGAACGTTTGGTAATTCTGGTGGTCTCGGGGGCCAGGCTGACCCCACGCTGACTGATAGACGTATTAAAAAACGTTCCCACAACAGACAGTCTATCATTAAATTCTACTTGAAGTTTTGCCATGCATATTTCTTGTGCAGCTTCATTTCCCCACCGAGGAGAGCTTCGTTTACCCACTGTGTATTTATGAGTTGCGTTCAGAAGCGTGGTCAGGTAGGAGGCTCACCGGGTGTTAGAAGCAGGGGTTGCTGGGAAAAAAATAAATATCAATACATTCTACATCTTCATAGTCTACCTGTGGGGAATAAAGAAAGTTACTAAATTATGGATTTATCTATTTTGGTTGCAATTCATTTAAGGTTTGTAGCTTCTTTTGATGCACACCCTTGGCGATTTCCTGCTAAACAAATGAGCTGGAATTGAAGCAGGCATTTTCTTTGCATAACCAAACAAAAACACCAAAATAAAGTGTATATAATTCCCCCTTCAGTCAGTATTATTAATTCATAATGCTACAGAGAGATTAAACTCAGTTTAAATTAAACAAGAGCTTGGATAGAACCGAGAAATAAAAAAAAAAAAAAAAAAAAAATATAGAGTTACACAACATGTCCTGCAGATACAAACAGCACATGCCTTATACAGCATAGTGCCAATACAGCACCAACAATAACAACGCACTGTCACAGCTAATTAACCCTGTGAAGGTCTGAAGGCCACATGGGTTTTGTTGAAAACAGGTCACGTTGTATATCCTTTCAGTAACAGTAATTTCAGTATCTATATGGGACAGTGTTAATATGTCTGCACTGGCTCAAAATGGAAATAAGAATGCATCCCGTGTTATGTGAGGAAAGAATCAGTCAGGTTCAGTCAGTAATTTACACGTGACTTTCCTGTATATGTTTATTCCCCCCCCCCACCGTTATGCACAGATTCTACAGATCTAGATCTTTCAAAAACCCATTGGATGGCTCTGGGGAGTTGGGTTAGTAAACCTTAGAGTCTCCGAACAGCAGAGGGAAGAAGTCTATAAAAGTAATAACTGAAAGTCATGCATTTTGACATGAAAACAATAATAAAACAAATAATAATAAAAAAAAACACTACAACTCTCTATAATAACCCGAACCTGAACTGTTATTAAAAATCAGGTCGTCTAATAACACAAACCGGCAGCGTGTCAAGACGATGTGAACGGGTTTAATTATGCGGTTATTGCCGACAATCCTGGAATAGGAAAAAAGAAAAGGAAAAAAAAACACAACAAATTGAACATCAAGAGTAGCAAGCTCATGAAAGATTCCTCTTGAAGTAAATCATCGCTTTCATGAATGCTTTAGGTGCTTGAAGTAACTTTACTTACACTCAAAGAGATCGATGGGAAAAGGGCTACTGACCCTTTTAGACCTTCTCTCGGGAAATACAGGCTTCTCATTATTCAGGATTTATTTATTTATTTCCCAGGACTTTCCTTTCATTTCGTAATCTCTCTCTCGTTCTTGGATCTCATGAAACAGATTTTTCTTCTTCTTTTTGTTATAGATAACAGGAGACTTGCGAGAATAAATGTACTCAAACATGCAAATGAGAATGCAACAAACAATAGATAAAAGCACTTCTTTGTATGGGATCTTAAAATAAATAAATAAATAAATGTAGGTTCAAAGTAAATCTGTCTGCAGTCAAGGACAAAAGTATACCCAACTTTTGCAAGCAGTTGGATATGCTAAACATAGGCTTAATGACTTCTGCAAGTTCAATATTTGGGAACTTTGTTTTGTGTTGATTTGGTAGAAAAAATCTTAAATAATAATCATGGACAGATTTTGACGACAACTTCATATATGGGATTTGTCACTATCGCATTATCAAGCCATTACGTGAACATTTGTGCTGGAAAGGAATACAGTCACCGAGTTCATTCTGATCTGTAATTTTTTTTGTATCAGGCTCCAGAAAAAGAAACCAGTGCTGAGGTCATCTTTAATTATAGCCAGCCCAGTGGGGGGTTTTTAAGTTTCATATCAATCATAGAAGTTTGCATCAAGCAGAAATAAATTATTTAAATTGGTTTTGAATCTTGAATTCAGTAACTCTACCACTATACATTCAAATAAATAAACTGTCTAATTAACAATTAAGCCTGCATATGAATGTAATTATATCTTGTAAATGTGACAAAAGCAGTCCCCTCCCCCACCCCTCATTCCACCTGTTTTTTGTGGTCTCTTCCATGACTTCATGAGAATTCTCCATATCTTGCACACCTGCTAGTGTAGAGTAAATGTACACCCTCTCACAGAAAAATAGGCAATGAAGGAGGCTTGCTGATTCAATATGCAATTACCAAGGTAAACATGCTGAGCACAAAGCATCACCCATCATATTCAACAAAGAGAACGATTTGTGCTTTGCATAATTGGTCTTGATACCATTTTGTGGCTATTTCATATGCCCCAGCTAGCATTAAGTGAATGAATGCACAGTGACTATTTTCTGCCTCTTGTCTAGATGGAGAGAGAGGAGGTTTCATGTACCATAAAACATTTTATTTTGTAACTCTTCACACTACATAAACATTGTGTGTTTATATATCTATCCATCTCTATATATACATAGATCATGGGTGTAATGTTAGAAAAGCTGTGGACAACACAGAGAAGCATGGAAAGATGTCTGCTTGGAATAACGAATAGATTGAAAAAAAGATGTGACATCATTGAAAGAGTGAACATTCTTCCAAGTCTGGGAAGAACAAGCTCATGTACACAGTAAGCCTTGTCAGAGGCAAATTCTTCTATGATTTATAGGGCACTACTGTTTGCTGCATATTAAAAAAAAAAAAAAAATGGAATCCACATTGGGAGCTGAAATACCCTGCCCATCAACCTTGGAGGGCTGTTCTAGTACTACCTAGAGACCAGAGCTGAGCAGTAATTCAACATCCCAAACCCCAACACATCCCATACCTCCCTAAACACTTTCTAATGACTTCACTCCCCTTTGTCTGTCTCCGGTTTCTCTACTGGCCTTCCCTGGCAAAACTGGTGCAGACTGAGGCACTGATATGACTTTTCATTTTTCATTCACCTTCCCAGTCCCAGTCTCTCTGCCGTCTCCCTTTCTCAGGGGTTTGCCGATGAAAGTAGCTCCACGGCGTGTTCAAACGGAATCAAAGTTATGGCTTCTGCACACATGTTTTCCGTTACAATCCCAGGCTTGCTTGGATGGAGCAGTGGATGTTAAAATTGCCCTGTTTGTAAGGAGGAGTAGGTCAGAGCAAAACTCTGGATCACATTCATCGAACGCACATAGAAACACCAGAAACAAACAAACGAAGATCAGCAGTTTCTGGGACCAACGATAAAAGAGATCTAAATGTAATCCTCTTCTCAGCTGTGTGTGTATGTATTTCCTGAACTACTTCTGTAAGACACAAAGAACCAGGCAATATCACTTGATTAATTGACCGGCTGGTAGGTTCAGTCCTCAGCTGTTCTGGGTTTTGGCTTTGCTTTGGTCTTAGGAGGCTTACAGTACGAGCACTGGTTCTCTAAGGACTCGGTGTCTGGTTATCACTGTCATTTCCCCATCTGCGTCTCGGCTCTATTTAAAAGTGTCCATGAAACCCTATTGTGTGTGTGTGTGTAGACCGACAAAAGAGAAATCCCAGACCAATTAAATGACTTCCACTTGACAATGCACTGTTCTCATTCTAATTTAACCCTCATCAGATGCACAACAGGCCGAGATCAAACCTTCTCTGCGTTCCTCTCCTCTGCTAATGTATTCATGCAGTCCTTCAAAGCTCTAGCTCATCGTAATAAAGACAAAGACTCTGACATCAAAGCCTGCTTCTCTTAGTCACCTTCTGATGTGTCACTATTGTACACTGATCCTATGGTTCATCTAACCGATAACAGGAGTGTGTTTGAAAATACTTCTGGTTTTGTTTTTGTGGCATTTTAATACTCAGATTCTGCCACTTGTGAGTATGACTAGTGGGTTTCCATTGAAAAACAGACTTCCTTTCTCCCTCTTTTCTCAGGACACCAGATTCTGTTTTGTTATTTTGTACAAGGTGTGATGTGAACATACTGTGATGAATAGGATTTCAGCTGCCCAAAAAATACATCTTGCCAGACATAAGTAGAGGAAAATGAGCTTATCATTCCATATTATTCAAGGAGTGAACAAAACAAAAGCTTGTGAAACAGGATTAGTGTGGATAAACAACCCAAATAATATTGCAAACATATTGTGTGTTTGTAGTCGTATTAAAAGTTGTCGATGTAGTTTAGGCTTATAACCCAGGCTTTCCTGGTTGAAAACCTGCTTGATACACCGAGCAATTTATTGGGATTTTAAACTGAGGATCTGCTGTGAGTGACTCTGCAGCAGTAGCTATCGGTGCATCTCTTATGTAAGTCATGACTAATTGTTTAATTTCAAGAAAAGAAAACTTTAGACAAATCTGTGAATTCCCACACAGCCACCCAATCAGTAAGCTTCATTACAAGTATACATTACTTTATTCCTTTCACATTCACAAATAAATCCAATCGTCAATGGCTGGATGACTTTCTGTTGAGTTTGATGACCTCATCATTCATATAATTATGGCAAAACAGAGTTGTGTCTTTTTAATTCAACCAGACATCCTAAACTTGCTCTGCTCTTTGTTTTCACTCCTGACTAAAAACACACTATTCCGGACTTTTTATTCAAGGTCCGGACACAGATGGTGACTGGTTTTCCAAATTGACCTGCCAAGAGGGAAAAAAAAATTGATTCTGTGTCGCATAACCGGCTGCTATATATACACCAGGCAAAAAATAGATCCGAGTCCAAGATCAGATAAAACAACACAAACCTCCACCCCAAAAAACACAAGGACCTGTCAATTGCAGAGCCAGAAACGCAGTTGGAGCACAAGTGCACACGTTTAGGTCTTTTCATGCAGAAAGCAAGAGAACAAAGCCCCCTCATCTGAAATGCTTGAGTTACCACAAGTGTAAGTGGAGGTGTTGAGACTGCTGTTTGCACCTTCTGTTGTCATTTCCACCGAGGGACCAGATTGAAGCTTTAAATAAAGCAAGTGGGTTAACTGAAAGAGGATTTTTTTCTTCTTCTTCTTTAAACAAAGAGTCGCCATAAAAGACATTCCCATAAGTGCTCATACCCACACAATGACTAAGTGTCCCAAGTGACTAGAAAAGCTCCCATGTTCTTACAGTAATGAGTACTGAATGCAAAATGGTGCAAAGCAATCTTTAAATCAGCACAGGAAATTATTACAGATTCTTTATTTCTTTGCATGTTTTCAGCCTTTCTTACTGTGTATTATTCAAATGTGGATTATTTTATTACCATTCAGAAATGCTAAACAAAGACTGAATCTTGTACATCAACACATCCTCTTAACAGCAACACTTTTAGATATCACAGCTTAATCCTTATATACCGGGCTTTCTTAAGGAAAAGAACAAAAAATACTTGAGCTAATCAATTTTTATTTATTTTTTTAAATCTGTAGCTTTTCAGTGTTTGATTCTCAACTGCACACCTTGAGTCACGCACCCTCAGATCAGGTATTTATCACAAGTGCCATGTTCAGGCTGAAACATTGTTATACAGAATGCAGACTCAAAGAGAATTTTAAAAAAGTGGTATTTGTATAACAGAACATATCTGCGCTTTGAGATTTGGTTTGGCTTTGAAAATGGCTAACGACCGTGTACAATGCATTCTGGGAATTCTGGGTTCTTGACGATGTGCACACTGGACAGACGGACAGTTTTACTTACCAGACTGGCCTGGGGGGGGGACACCAGATGGCCCCCTGGGGAGACACATGAAGACGGTCAGCACTGCCGCTTTGTTCCCTGAGCACGGTTCCACAGCGATTGGTTTCGGGGCTCCCTGCGGGCGCACAGCACACAAATGAGAAAGGGTTATTACACAGCTGTGACCTGGGCCGCCTTCATCAACAACACAATGCACCCGGGCACCTGAACACCAGTGCTCAATTAACACAGTTCCCCATATGCCCCAAAATGTGTCGGGGGGGAAAAAACTCTCCAAATGAGTTGTTTTGGCAGGTTATGAGCTCTTATTTATGCTATTTCCTGATGTTGTAGCCCGAACTGAGGGCCTAGACAATATCTTACCACAATTTCATATTTTTCAAATAGGTGTCGTTTTAGTCCATTTCAGTCCAATTCCTCTGTGTTACACTTGCTTTTTAGAAGATGGAGTCAATCACAGTTGAGAAAAAGTACCTCACTGGCCTCAGCATCAGAATTTCCTGCCCTGATGGTATTTCAGTAATCAACACACACAGACAGGAAGTGGCAGTGCTGAATCAAAACGGTATCAGGCCACTTTGCTCTGTTTGCCACCCCCAGACACGGCTCATTAGATGGCACTTTCGCTAATAACAAATCCTTTTTACTTTGCAGGCATCTGAAAGCCCAGTTCTCTGCAATTACTTGAAGGAAAGCCACATATTATTTAATAAAACACAACCTTCCTTCCTCTTGTCTGACAATGTGGGTCATTCTATACCAAAAACACTTTTATTGTCCTGTCCCTGCTCCATCCAAACCTAGCATTTTCATTTGCCCCCCCCCCCCCCCCCCCCCAAGGTATGTCTTATGTACACAGAGCTAGGTTTACAAGCTTAGCTTCCACTTCACAAATAACGTGAGAGTTTAAACCTTTGCTATATCAGAGAGTATGATTATGATTCAAAGACAAAAAAACAACAGACAATGCCAGAAAATTGAAAATCTATTGGATACAAATGAACAAACAAGCCCAGAAGACAGAATCTACAGGAACACTCAGGCAGCATGTGCTCTTAAATGAGGCCAAAAAAGACTTGATGGAATCATCCTTAATGTTCTTTTGAAGTTTTTTCTTTCCACTCCTTAATTCCCAAACCTCTCATTGTGCATTGCTGTAGAATTACAGGACACAAGCACCGGCACTGTGAATTATTTCCTTCCTCCCATCCTTGGGATCTCTCCCACTCTCTCCCCTCTGTCTTTTGAGTATTGTCATGTTGAGGCACAGAGTGGGAGGCCAAATCCGACCTGGAAATGTTTCTCCAGAGCAACGACCTTCAATCAGACACCTTGAACTGCCCATCACACAGTGAGCACAACTCAATATGTCTCGTAAAATGTTTCTTGTAAAATTCTACAAGGAGTTTTAATTAATTCTTGAATTTGTCAGAAAGCAGGAAAGCCTTCCAAAATAAAATAAAAATGCAGAGTGAAATGTGATTATGGAACCAATTTGTGGTTTGGCTCTAAATAAAGTATTAAAATAGTCAGTTCATAAAATAGACTCTTGAATTAATGTCAGATCTTCCAATTATCCATATCGAGTTCTTGACTAAGAATCTATTACTCATGACAGACACCATGTTACTAGTATCAAAGGAGAACATCTACACAAGCATGCTAACCCACTCTTTCACAGGGATAGTATGTGAGCTGTAGGAAACAGTGAGTTTCCGATCCAAACCCAAGACTTGATTGTGGTTTTCAATTAGGACAAGTTAGGACAAAAACCATTTCAAATTTACAACTGCAGGTTAGTTCTTTAGATTTAATACATTTCATCAGCTTTCATATTGCACTTGAGGATTTTCCCTTCTCTGGATCTGATGGATTTCTGTAGGATCAGCTGACCGTTGCAGTGATCCTGAGAAAATAAAATATTACAGACACTGCAAATGCAACCTGGGTGCCAAAGGTATATTGCTTTCTATTTTCCACAAGATTGTAGTCCACAGGATAGAGTGGATTTGCTGTACAGAGAAAGCTTTTACATTTTGAAGACCTGAAAATTTGCTTTACTAGAGGTGGTTTAAGTGGGAAGTCATCATAAATGCATTAAGGAAGATTCCAAAGCACACCAAAAATAAAAACATAGCATTCAACAATAACGTTGAAGCCTAGAGATTTGGATCAGATTGATTCCCAATCACTTGCACACATGCTATGCTTAAAACCCTTATGGGAAACAATGAAACCAATATACATATACAATTCCTTTGAGCAGAAACAGAGAAGAAAGGATTGTGATCATCTCCCATGCAGTCCCAGTGCCCAGTCTAATGGGCCAACTCAACTCCTGACTTCCTTCTTGTGTGTCTGGAACGCCCACATGAACAGGTCTGATTGGGTTAAAAGATTTGGGTTATTTTTTTTTTTGGTTTTCTGAATAACCCTAGATTGAAAATAGAAGTCAGCTAATGGTCTCATTAAATTTCCCCACGTCTCCACGTAATGTAGCCTCTGTGATTCAATGCAGTAATCTAGTTGTTCCTTCAATCTCAGGAAGAAAGGGCCTGTGGGGAGGCCTGAATAGAAATGATATAAACGACCTGCTTTGTCCCTTTGTCAATAGCAGGTAATGGAAGCACCTGACATTAACAAACGAAAACATTCGAACTAATGACGGTGGAATTAATGGTCACGAATGGCCAGGGATAATTTGTATAATGGTATAGTCCAATACCGAAGTGTAGGCGGTGGTGAAAAGCCTCTTCAAACAGCTCGGCACGCACCCCCTCAGTCTCCTGCTAAACCATGCATTCGCTTCAGTCCCTGGGCCTCTCAGTGAGGAATGCGGAGACGTGACAAACTGAGACAGATGGAGTGGACATGTTCAACAGAGGACTAATGTCCACTGAGGGTTGGACTGGGACCACAGAATTCATTTCACTTCCACACAGTGCTGAGACCCAGCCTCTGGAGCCCAGAAAAAGAACATGAGTGTGCATTAGGTGTTTTATCGCATTTATATCAATATAAACTTTTATTTTTCAAAATCTCTAAAGTGTTTTATATGAACATACTGTTTCACAACCTAATCTCTCATTCTGTACTCTATTTACGCTTTCGTGTACATACCATCCTGTGCAACCTACTTTAAAACCACAGTATAAAAAGCTAAAGGCAATATGTACACTTTCGTTCAAAAAGCTCAAACAGTAATGAGTAAATGCATCTATATTTTACATTCCACACAAAAATGCTGTATGAAAATAAATGGATGTTTATATTTTCTCCATGGAATTTATGCTTTGACCAATAAATTTCCATTCTCTTTGAAACTAAAACTAGAAATAACTGCACCTACATGTTTTAGGATGTTTATAGAGATTTTAATTTAGTTTTGATTTTAGTAGAAAGATGCATCTGTATTTGTAAAAAAAAAAACATAATAAAATATAGTTTCCTTTGCTTCAACATTTAAGTTTCATCAGTACACAAAATGCAAACAAAATAAAATACCAACTAATTATAACAGCATCTGATGAAGAATAATACAAAACCTAAGACGGCAAAATGATAATGTAAACAATGTCACATTCATCACATGAACATTTCAAATGTGACTGCAGTAAGTATGCGTCTGGGACACACTCGATAGAATAAAGGGAGATTGATTTTAAAAGCTTCTGGTAAAGCAGTTTCCTGGTTTAATGAGGTTTCAAACTGAATGTAAAAACATTCCAGTTTTCGGTCGCTTTATAAAAATAGGAATTGGCAAAGGAAGTGCGGAGTGTGGGCTGGCTGGGCCACAGTGGTGGTGTGTGTCTGCAGCAAATGTAATTCACTCGCTTTCCCAGTGAGGGTTAGAGATGATTGATAGCTTATTTCTCTGCAAAAGGTGCAGGTATGGTGTGTGGCAGAACTACATGAGATCAGAGCAACCTGTGTCTTTTTGCAGCTTTGCAAGAGGACCAGAAAATCCTGAATGGGACATCTAATTTAAGTAATGGTTTTACTACACTCCGTGTGCAATTAATGAAAAAGAGTAAAGTGGAAAGAAAGCTGCAGTTGCTAGAAATGGCAATTCATGGAAGTTACTCTTCAATTTGAGTGCCATAAATAAGAGTTCAATTGATACCGAGGACATGTAAAGTACAAGTCAATAGACACACTGTAGCTAATGGATATTACCTGCATGATGAGGGATGGAAAGGAGAAATTATGCTAATAGCTATGGACCACTATAGTATGTCAGCAGATTTAAATGTATATCTTATTGAACGCTAGTGAGTTAGGTGCTAAATTAAATATTTGTTAACCCCTTATTTGAGATGCTCAAAATAATGCGTTCCTGTTGGGCGTTGGTCGTCACAGTATTATTTAGCCCGCCATGTTTAGCGGACTGTTCATCCTTTCACATTCCTACAAGACAATCACCCAACAAAACACTTCGAGGAAAAGTTGAAAACTTGCTAACTTGCTTTCTGACACAATTTAGATTGCAGCAAGTTCAGAAATGAAGAAACTGGATAACATCAATGCAGTAGAAGAAAGTCAGAGATAAAAGGGCTATGAGACGTTTAACCCAATCTGTAGGTAATCTAAAAATATATCCTGCAATTATAGTGGGGGGAGGGAGGCTGTCTGAACAGTGCGGCTCAATTTGTTAAGATGACAACCGTGAAAATGGATACATATAGATAACCTTTGGCATTCCCTTTCTTCATAGCCGGGTTATGACAGCTAACAGCTCCGTGATTCCCGCAGTTGCTGTGTTTCAGCTGGCAGGGCTCAGGGCTGGAAGCCATTGATGGATGCGAGTGGGATGGTTTCCCTGGGCCCAGATGTAGCTTTGCTCTCTTATTAACTCCCAGCTGGGGTCTGCTAATGTCCTAATTGATTAAGCTTGTGTGGCTTTATGGGGAGAGGTGCTCTTATCAACAACAACCATCGGCACAGAGTAACACACTGCGCTTCGACAAAATGTCTGATTCACGAGGACTCTTATCTGTACGTATCAATGGCGAAATCTTTTCCAGCCGACCTTTAATTTACTGCAGGTGGATAATCAGTTAAGCAATTAAACACTCCCATCGAACAGCATCTCAATAGAAATACTTGGCTCAATTGACAGGCGTTTGCTGGAGAACTGGAAAGGCAGCCAAAAAACGAACAAACATTTGGCCCAAACATCACTTTTCTGATTAGGCACTTGTGTGCAGCGTTTGAAATTGAACGATTAAACCTCATTTTGCTTTCTATAAACCTCTGGCAATAACCACAGTGGTGGGATAGCAGGATTCACTGACAAACCATATTAGTCACATGGACAAATAAGCGTTTATATAGAGTGTAAGGAGTTTCCATGATGCTGCAATGGACTTGCTTTGGTACAAGCATCAGCAACAGTTGGATCATTAGAAGTCATCTTCCCCAGCTAGGGACGGCACACTGAGCAGTTTACAGATCACCAAAAAGCCAGATCCCCTTCAAGTCGTAGGTGGGAAGGATAGGCTGTCAGTCTTGAAGATGTTTGAGAATGTATTATTAATGAGTATCAAAAAACACAAGTAATAAAAAGGGAAAAAAAACATACCGAAACATGGGGACTTCGAAAGCGTGGTCTCTGTTTGTCATATGCATTATAGCCTGCTTCCTTGTGCCATGTGTGTCAACTATGAAAGAACGTAGTTATTGTTTTTATAAACTGGCTCTTAAAAGGTTTTGTGAACAATTTAGAACTTGAAGCAGGCTGACAGGAGCCCCCCTACAAATGGATTAGTAATCACCACCTTCATTCATATTCGGGCAACATAATCAGCTGGTGTCAAGCCTGAGAAGACACAATCAGACGACTCAGCTAATTACAGGCACTGCTTCGCCTTTCAAATTGAACTGCATCTCCTGAGCTACAGTTAATGCTAAGGTTATCAGATAACAATTACTAAGGCATTACCTCTACAGATCTGTAGTAAAATGACATACTGTTCCATTAACATAGCGGTTTCACCCATGACACAGTTATATATAAATGTTACGCACATGCACCAGTCGGTTGGTAAGTTACAGAACACGTCGGATCATACATCATGGCTGGAGAAAACATCTCAATAAAGGAGACACTCGGTGGTGCATTATTTGCATCCCTCACACAGGACGAGTTACAGTTGGACTGTTAACGCATTGTTGAACTGTCCATTTCGACCCGTGTCTATAATCAGTTTAAGTGATGGCGAATACCTCATGAGGGAAAGGGATGGGACTTGTTAAAGAAACAACATTACTTTATTTCTGTCCTACTCGTTCTTTTCAGAAGAAACACATTCTGCACAGCACCACGAGCACAATAGATCCTGCTGTCCAATACTGACTGTGTAAATTGCATTTAAGCTCGCTGTAAACCAATTGCCTTTCGCATGGCATCTTTCTGATTCCTTTGTCTCGTGGCTCTCTGGGAAGCGCTTCCTGAAAAAGAAATGTTTAGCCGGGCCGCAAACTGACAAGCATGAATTGCAATTACGAGCGGCAAATTGTATTTTTAAACTGTTAAATTAAGAGAACAGTAACAGGCCAACAGTTATATTGACAGCTATGACAAATTACAAAATAGAAAGAAAAAAAAGGAAGCAAAAAAACAAACCTGCAGCAGGCTTGCCACTTCAAGACAGAGGAGAGTGTAATGACATGGAGCACAAGAAATCTTTAATTAACTCCACAAATTAAAAATGTAACCAGTCTAAAATAGCTATTAGAACATGACACAGTCAGATGAACTCAATAGCTTTGGATCACAAGTGTGAAGAGTATGCTTCAATTACACACAGGCGACACAGTCACCCTCAGCACCTCAACCACACTCATCTTCAAGACTGAACACAATGAGAACAGCGGCACACTTTATATTATATATATATTTAAAAAAAAGCTTAAGAAAACATTAATGGTTTTATATGTTCATGCGTTCAGTGTGCACAAAACCTAAGCATTTGTTTTGATAGCGCAATGAAAAGCATTAATGACAACACATTATTTTAAAATTAAATTCAAGCTGAAGGAGAAAATCCGATCTTTTACACATCATGAGCAAAGTGTCTATATGAAATATGTCTGAAGGAGAAGTAAGTTCTAGAAACAATGTTAGTAGTACTGATATTACTAGCTGTAGTAAGTTACATTAACATGAACAGCCTTGACAGGGAGGTGATGTGTAAATGGCACAACACCAAGCACAACACGGAGCAGACAAGCTCAGCAGATGCTCGTATACATGGCTGACATTTACATCCTGGGAGAGGCAGGGCTCTGTACTCGTCCTGTGGATAACAGCCAAGACATTTTCCTTCCCAGACAGGGGTTGTGTTTCATGCTCTTCTGTTATGATGTTGATGCCCTCACTGAGGCGCATCCTATTGATTCAAAGACTCCGAGACCATCATTCTCCTGTTGTTACTGGCGCTTTCAATGACATGTTCATAGCGTGAAAGAGCGATTGGCCCAGTGGTGGGTGTGTGAAATACATCTACCGACACCGTGACTCCTCTGGATGGGCCGGTCTGTCGTCTGCAGGGCGTTAACGGTTAAATCTACCGGTTCTGTCCTTTTCTGGCCACCAAATTTGCAGTTGAACTACTATACTAGTATAATCTATGAACCCATGTGAGCATGTATTGCTGTAGGTGAAATGAATGTAAATAAATTAGTAAATACATAAATACATACATACATAAATAAAGGTCTTAACTATATGGAGAACACAGTGCCTACTGGGCGTTTTAGTAGCTGAACTTCTCTTCCCCAGAAACGTCACGTCAACGGATTAATTTCAAATCCAGGTTTGTGAGTAGCTTCTCCTGAATGTTCACGGCATTAGATGAGAGTAATCTATGCAAGTTTCTGGGTGCTCCTGATAAAAAGGGATCACTTTTCAAAGCTATTAAAAACGTTCCTGATACTTAGAACAAACAAAACAAGCCATGCATCTACTACCCCCCCCCCCCCACACACCCCCTCATTTTCTGCTCTGATCTCCCCTCTGTGATCCCATCTACAGCAGCCTGCTTATTGATAACATTTCCTGCAGGAAATGGCTGGTTAATGGACGACACGGTTCTGCAGCGAATCCATTTCCTATTGATATTCATTAAGACATTGAAAAATCAAATAAGTCTGAGCTACTGCAAAACACACAATTAAATGCAGTTTGCAGTTCCACTTTCACTGCTAAATATCTTAAAAACAGTACTTAATCATTTCATACAAGTTCTAAGATCCTAACGTGTTGCTTTTTCTGTACAGTCAAAACGACAGCTTTCAATCAAAATAAAAGGAAGTCTTCATAAATAATGCAGTGTTTTGTTTGCAGTTTTATTTAACCATTAGTTACATTTAAAATGACCATACTGGACAACTGAAAATGATCTATGGATACGGCACAACCTTCTTCAATATCAGTGGTGCTTATCTGAATGCAGAATTAGATATTTTGTAGTGTATTGTGCATCGAAACGTGCTCTCGGAAAGAAACTCAAAGCCTCTAATTATGGCAAAAAGCTCTCCTGTACATTAAACAAAATCTTTTCCAAGGCCTTCATTAAGCAAGATTTAGAGGTCCGAGGAGGCCTCTGTGCTCAAATTTATTGCACTGGGGATAATAGGCTCTGTGTTTGTACATTTAATTTTCATATTAATTAAGGCCTCCTTCCTGAACATGACACCTTTAAGAGACGCAGTACTTTGGTGGAAAGTTCTGCCTTTGCAAAGAAATGATAGAATACTTGCAAAGATTAATATCTAAATAAATTGGCTATACGTGCATTAAGAGCAGTGTGCACAGTCCAAATTAATTAGGGTAAGTACACCGGCAGCATAAATCAACACCCTCTTGTGAAGTGAAATCTCTTTGGACAATTTAGGGTCATTAGATATACTGTTAGTGGGGATACTTTGTATCTTTGTGCAATCCTAATGATTTTACTGCAGTACTTCATGCTGTCAGCCCTATTACTTTTGGTTATTTGTTGCAATTGATTTGATAATTATGACCACATATTGCTCTTTGCTGAGTAAGGCTGCAACAGAAAACAGTCAAATGTGTTCATTTAAAAGCTGAAGCCCTATAATACTTTTTCCCCTGAGCTGGAAACATCATCTTCAAATAACTGTACTTTAACTGTAGTATTCACTTTCACTGCTCCAAATTCAATAAATCTTTAATGAGAAACATTAGTATCTGGAAGGAAATTGATAATGTATGTTTTATAATAATAATCAAATTAAGCAAAAAATAAATCCTACAGGTGCATGTAAAGAGCATTATCGGAAAACTGCCTTTTCCTTTAGACAAAAAAAAACTAAATAGGAGTCTAATTGCATTACTGCTCTGTTCCTGTCATTAGATGATGTATTTCAATATTCTAATTACTTAATTTCTAACAGTTTCCAGCAGTGTCAGTTGTCACATCGTCAGCTAGATGTGTCAAAAATGAAGGTCGATATCTAATGACAGCTTGCAGCGTTGCTATTTTGATTTAAAGCATGGGGCAAGTGTCAGGGAAGAGTTTTATTCTGAGGAAGTTAAGACAACTTTATACATTATTCTTTGAAAAGGTGATGGAAAATAATTGAGGAAGAAAAGTGCCAGGATATTTTAATCTGCATTCTTTGGAAAGTGGTAGTGTTGTTTTTAGTTTTTTTTGGATATGCACTTTATTGTGTATGTATGGATGATGAAGACACACTTGATGTAAATCGAGAAAATATATATATTTTACACAACTGAATTCACACACCAAGGATCTATTTCAAACTAGAAAAGCACTTCTGAATGTTGTGTTTGTGCCACCATTCTCTTGGTTTTTCACACAGCCTATACGATACTCTAAAAGCACTGACTTCTGGAGTGGAAAACTGCTTTCAAGAGTTCCTTTTGACTTGACAGCAGTGCGAAATGGAGGAACTTCTTAATATACTATTTCCCTTTATGTGGTTGTTCATGCACGGGGTGCATTATGCGGTCTCTGCTGTTTCCCACCACCTGAGTGGTTATTGTCCGAGAAATCTGCGTCTCCTTGAAAGGAGAAAGCGACCACTTCAGGAGCACTTAGATGTACAAGATATTTTTTGACAGACGACATCAACATATATCCATTCAAACTGCAAAACTGAAAGCTAAATTGTTTATTTGGGGAAAAACATTAATTTTAGCTGCTTCTTTTTTTGTTTGCTTTGATGTGCTTTATTTGTCCCCCCCCCCTGCGTTCATCCTTCAGAAAACTGGTGCCATTTCTATAAAAATCTCTGGGGGTCTGATCTTGCCAGGCTGGGATTTGAGATAGGGCAGGCTTTTGCAATGGAAATAGTTTGTTCCTGTTTTTAGGATCTTCATAGAGTACAACTCACCACTTATCTGGGACAGGTTGGCCCCCCAGAATCATGGTAAAGTCCTGTTCTGTGCCATGTAAACTACTACAAATTATTATTTGAATAAAATGCTTTGCTTTTACATGGAGAGCATTTGTGTTGGGCTTATTGTGACACTTGAATAAGGGATTCACCCACATTCATAAAAAATGATAATGCTTCAATCTGGAATAGGTTGAGGAAGGTTCATTGCAGACACTCAAGAATGTCCGTGGGGAATTTTCTGTCAGGTGCTGCTGTCTGACAACACAACGAAAGAAGCTAATAATACCCAAGATTACAAAGCTGAGAAATTGTATTTCACAAGTATAGGGTGTATACTAGGAGTGTATTACCCACCTCTCTGTGACATCTGAGATCAGGAGTGCTGTACAGTACAGCTCCTAGCGGAAGCTCGACCACGCAGATAACATTTGGACATGCAGACGCCAAACAAAGGAGACCAAGCTCCACAGCGCTGAGCAGCGAGTTAATATAATGTACGTGGGTCAATAAGTAGTGAATAAGGCCTTTGTTGAAGCCATTTCAAATGCCAAAAGCTGTTTGGCTGAAGGCGGAATATTCACTCAGATTGTAAAAATGCCACTGCTATCGGGACTGGTTTGGAAAGTTAAAACGTGGTCAGCTTTACATAAAGAGTTCACTTCTGTGCCGATGACTTTTGGGTTACACAGACCTCTGCCTATCAGTTGACAGTAAACACAGAATGGATCTCTACATGCAATTTATGCTCTTCTTTCAGATATCTACACATAGTCCACTAGCCTGTTGTGACTTCCTATGACACAGATATGTCAACCATGCTGTTTATCAGCAGGTTTAGAAATATGCACTGAGATAGTCAATACATAATTAAATAAAGAAAATTAAGTATGCGATTCCCTTCTTGTCAAGACCATTTTACTGCAGCAACAATCTGTTCACAGCAAGCTGACAGATGACAACAGACAACTGTTTATTTTTATTTTTTTACAAGAAAGTGTTACTTTATATACAAGAAGTGTTACTTTCTATAAAAGCAGTTTTTGTTGTTGTTGGAGTAAACTAATATATTAAAATGAACATGCTCAAAGCAAAACTTGTCTTTCAATCACAAATATAGAAACAGTTTGGAGCTGAGTAAATGCAAATCTAAACAGAGATGCAGATTGTAATTAACTGATAAAGGAATTCCTAAAACATCCCAAAGAAAAATAAGTGCATTATACTTGAAATAAAGAAAATAACAGCATATTGCTTTTGCCTTATTTGTAAAAACGTTGAAATCCTTTATATTAAAATAGATGTATTAACTGTATCAAACAATGCAAGCTTTATATTTACATACATCTTTTCCCACCATCATATTGTGGTAGATTATTCTAGCTTTTGTTAACTGTTAGGATATATAAAGATGGTACAGATAAAAAAAAAAAAAAACCAAGAAAAGAACAACAAAAAACATAATCCAAAGAGACTGAGCTCAAATCCTTTACCCCAACAGTAGCTTCTGCCATTGGTAGGGACAATACTCTCTCTAGCAATGTATATTGCATGTGTCTAACAGAGGAACTTGTCCTATAAAGTGACAGTTTTGATTAAAAAGAGTCTCTGTGCTTCCATATTTGTGAACGAATGGGAATCCAAATTGCAACTTTAAATACACTGCAGCCAAGAATTACACTATTTACATATGAAGTGACACTTAAACAAGGACACACTGAGAAAACACAACCTTTGACGTTGCGTTTGGCTGGTCTTTTCAAGTGGCCATTATAAAGACACAATTTTCCATCGCATGCTCCACAACTTATGACTTATGAGGCTGTAAATCTCCCGTCTCATTACTCTCAGAATGGCAGCTTGTGTGTCTGTGTTGCATACATAGCACTGGAAAAGAAGGGCTATACTGACACAGTAGGAGTTATCGGACTTGAGCTCTGAAAGACCAGTATATCCACAAAAGCATGATGATGTTGACCGTACATCAGTGGAAAACGTGTAAAAAGTAAGACTCCTTGCTGGTGAGATACAAATACCCCCGTAGAGGGGGAAATTGCCATTTTAAATGCTCACTTTTCAATTCTGAAAGATGGAGGTTTGGAAAGCAGGGTCTTGAGAGGTAAAAAGGGCTTTTCTTTCCTACTGACCGTTTATAACCAAAATATTCCTCTTCCTCAAAAGCAAATCTTTCCCAAATGCTCAGGCAAATCAAATGTGAACTTTGAAACTACAGGAACACAATGCTGTGGCTAAAACAATCTCACCAATGGAAATGTACTATATTCACCAGCAAAAAGCGTCCATCTCCAGGAGTTTCATTTATTTACAAAGATACGGTTCGGTATCACATCTCCTAAAACGTTTTGATTAATTTCTTGCTTGTCGGTTTTAATCTGTAAGGCTACAGTATTTCCTAATAACATGGTGGCACTTTTAAGAACTCCAGTTTGACCTCAAAATGGGCTGTTCGACACACGGCAGCGTTACATTCAGGCACACTAGTTGGAGCACAGGGAAATTTCCAGGGGACAGGGATTGCAGCTGTAAACCCTACTCCCACCACAGCAAGGCCTTCACCGCCAGCTCCCACAGAATGGAATGGACAATTTGGCATGGCTTTTAGGAAATGCACCTATTCATCTAATGCCCAACAGTGGGGCTAATTCACACAGCCAGCTCTTTCAAAGATCTTCAGCTGTTACTGATTACTACCCAGGAGAAACCATTGTAGGAGGGTATATTCACCTTTCCACTTCTATGCGGGTTTTAAATTTTTCTTATTTTTAATTTCTACCTTGTCTGAATATTGTAGAGGCTGGTACTAGCTGCAGCAGATCAGAGACATAAATGAATAAAAAGCAGGAAAGCAATTTAGAAAATAGATCTAATTCCTTAAACACAAGGCACAATTATTGAAGAAATGAAGATTGGTATGTGTCTAACATATGTTCTTTATAAAACCTCAGTTTGAGAGAACTATAGTATGACTTAAATAGATAATGAAGAAGTTAAAAAAGAGCCGTGGCCTTGGACTCTTCTTTCTCTTGAAGACACAAAATAAATTTACAATAACAGGTTGGAGTTCCTTTAAACACCTGGTGCCTGCTCTACCTTCTCAGCTACAGTCACCCTGTCTCAGAAGTTCAGTTTATTCTCCAAATGTGAACATCTGAAATGAATAAATATGAATAAATGTGTACTCCATCTGACTGCCGCCCCAAAACACATCCATTATGTAATTGGGTTTAAATGAAGGCTTCCAATCTCCGAAACCATCAATACGAATTGCAGTCGGGAGGTTTGATTGATTAAACTTCCATATAGCAGCATAAACGTACCAGAAAGAAATGCGTGTCACACTTGAAAGCAAATGTTAACCAGAATTGTGGCGAACCAAAGGGATGCTCTCAATACTGAGCTGTAACTAATGAAATGTAGCTGGAATAGAGAATGTCTTTCCTAAAACCCATAAGCTGCATTGTTTCTTCTTGGCAGTAATCATCGTCATCATTAAATGCCAACACCTCATAAGCCCTGTTATTTGTATTTTTTTTCACCTACTTGAAAGACACAGAAATTTATATTGGGGGTTCATTTTTTCAGCTTTAATTGTTGCATCTGATCTGTGTGGCAGAAGAAAAGAACCCAGCATGTTTTTAAAGAATATATAAATATAAAAAAACAAGATGAGTGAATATGATATGATTCACAACAGCACAGGTTTTCATTTCACCTTTTCACTCAGGTGAAAGTCTCTGAAGAGAAAAAGAAAGGCGTCAATTTGAGAATCAATTGACACCTGAGCTGCCCTCATGCAATGACATCATTAAATAAAATGTTGCCTGTGATCTGAGAGAAACTAGTGTTATTTTCCAGAAAATGTATTGGTTTTAAGGTAGCATGTGAAGCACAGAAACACACACATTTACTCCTGCACCTCCATAAATATGTCTACATTAGCCCATGGTTGAAGAGAATCCTTCAAAATGCCATTCAAGTTAGCTTTAAATGTAAAATTCTTATTTATTTTTTTAAAGGAGCTATCTCTGGACCTTTAAGAAAGATCATAATCTGCTGAGCAGTTTCCAGGAAATTGAAATCCAATGATGCTATAAACTCCAAGAATACAAACCATCTTTGAAACAAAGCAGTGCCACATCAATCTTAAAAATCACCCCGATAACATCTAGGATTATAATGTGGCACATATTATTTTCTCCAGGGAGTGGGGAAAAAACAACAACAACAACAACAACAACAACTACAAAAAAATGTTATGGCAAATGGCATAATGTCTTACACAATAAAGGGTTCTCTTGTGTCGTACATCTCAGACTGTGGTTTTCTCAGTTATTGGTTTCCAAGAGCAGAACAATGTGTGAACTGGTCATGACCTATGATCTTTCCAGCAACTGTATCTGTATAATTACTGCTAATGCCATATGTCCAAACTGACTTTTCATCTGAACTGTAGCAAATTGTGCTGGACTTCATCTGCAAATTTCACTCTCAGAAATTAGAATGGAATCAGATTAATCTGACCACACACTGCTGCCGTCGAAACTAGCATCCGACAACATGTGCTTTCAATTCCAAACGCTTCGGTAACAGTAAGTTAAACAAACGCAAGTGTACTTAAACATTGAGCTTTCTTTATGCAAGCAAGCAAGCACTTCTCCTACAAATCAGGTACATGTGTTCTGGCTGAGAATTAAATTCAACCCAAAGACATGGATTTTTCCACATATAAGGCCTTAAAATGTTTATCCTGGATGTTAAGAACATTTAAAATATTTACATATTACAGTTTATAAAACAAAACAGTGCTATTTAACCACACATTTTATCAAGTACATAAAACAGTACTGCAAATATACCCTGCATTATTTAAACAGTTGTTTAAACAGGGCAGCATACAGGGAGCCTACCTCTTTTTCAGGGACGTGAGGCAGCTGTAAAGAGAAACTCTGAGCTTATATATTTATTAACATGTTTCACACTCCGTACAGCCGGATTAATGGTTCTCAATTCTCAGTTAAGAAGATTAAAGACTTTTCCAAAAGCCCCGTATCCCTCTATAGTTGGGATGAATGACACAGATAACCATAGGATTCAATGTAGGCAAAGATATAACCTGCATAAAAGTCTATATTATTTAATTGTAATTACATTGTAAAGGAAATACACTTTAGAAATGTTGGAAAAAAGATACCAAGGAAAGTTAATTTTAATTATGATTTAGTATCTCGGCTTAATAGTAGTAAAGGGGTGTACATGGCTCTGAGATAATCTGCTGTATGTGGGGACAGAAAATCAAACCCTGATGTGTACTGGGATAAGAGCGTTTTACTCCAAGGGTGCCGGTCTGATTGTCACATAAGACTGGTAGCTATATAGCACTGTTCCCATCTGTTGAAAAAGCTATGTGAGGAAACAGAAACCCCTCCCGAGTACCAAGGCTAACAGAAAGGGAGAAGTGGATCATATTTAAAGACTGCCCATATGGGAATGGACACCGAAGTGCCTCCTGTCCTTAACTGGGGGGTCCAGACAGCACTTGCAGCTGCAGACCGGATGCTGTGCAGCCCAGAGTGGTGCTGTAATACTATCTGGTTTCTGGGAACTTACTGTACACAGCACAACAGCCTTGACACCTTTGCAGCAGATGAATTCATTAGCAACGTTAAGATAAAAATGTCTATCTAGCAGAAAATGCCTCTGTGAATTTCCATTTTAATCGGAATGCTATAAAGTGAACAATCCTATTAAACATAAGCATGCCTGGCAATTTCTCAGAACTCTGCTGCAGTAAATTAATCATCTCACAAATGCGTCCTGAAAGCAAACTATTTTATTTATTTATTTATTTAATTCCAGGAGTCAATCATATGTTTCTCTTATTTTTCAAAAAAATATTATTAATGCTAAAAAAGGAAAAGTGGAAATTAAGTCCAGCCGGTAACAAAGTTTTTTCGGATTCGGAGCAACACAAAAAAGGTTTTAAATAATTTCTAGAAAATGTTGGCTTGGTTCGGTATTGATTTTATTCAAGAGAGAAGTAAGTATTGATTGAAACCCAAAAAATAAAATAAAATACAAAAAAAAAAAACTAATGTAATGAAAAATAAAACTGCATCTTTATAGAAAAGAGGACGTTTAATTGAAAATATGAAGAGACACTCAATTCCATGTATATGATAGTGTAGCTGTATATAAAACTAGAGAACTACACAGCAGTAGAAAAAAGCTTAATATTTTACTAAAAAGTGGAGAAAGCAAAGCATATTTCAAAAATAAATGCATGCAGTTCTGTGAATTTAATACCGCAGTAATGGGTATTTTTTTTTTTTTTTTTTAATGTATGCCTACATGAAATAAAGAAGCCAGTTTAATTTCTTCTGTTTTGTATTTTGTATGACTGCAAACTAATCTCAATACAAAATTTACAGAAATATACCCAGAATTTGATCTTGCCTGATGCATTTTGTCATATCACATCAAATCACATCTTTCTTTGTCTCTTCATTTGATCCACTGTCTTGGTTTTAAGATGGAGAGACGTGGTCGAAACCCCAGTTACTGAAGGTCATACTGCAGTAATTTGAAAAATGAATAGGGAAATAGGGTCATGGCCATAGGATATGTCTTGGACATTACGAGTTGGCTATTAAAGAAGGCTGAAACTAAGCTCTATCACTCATTTCACTGTATTGTTTGATTACCACGATGCAACTGTGATTTCTAAGAAGCACTGCCCCTTCTTGAATCCACTGATATCTTATCTAAGGATTGGTAATGATTTACCCAGTGTATACCTGCCCATTCTCTCTTAATCTCAATGCATCCCTACCGGTTTGAACTAGCTATAAAACAAAGGAGAAATCTCTTGTACAAACCAACAGAACTAATGCACATCACAGCTCTCTCGGTCATCACAGATAAATCTATAAAACGCATGTTATGCTTTTATTTGTGTTTTTTTTCCATCTATCCAGCCGCTGTGATCTGGGGTGCCGAAACGCTCCACAAGGATGTTGTATGTGAAGATTCTTGAAAAGCAATTTTGCCATTTAACTATTGTTGAAAGCCTCTTTGTACTAGAAGTCCCTAGAGGGGACGAGAGGCTCATTTTGAATCCCTGCCACAAGCAAGCATCATGTTTAAGCCTAAATGATGTTAATTGCCCCACTCTTTGACACGCTGTAGGGTGATGCGAGTTGCCTTTTTAATGTGCAAATAGAAGTCCATACCTATCCACACTAGGCTGAGTCAGAAAGAAATAACAGCATCTGACTGGCAAAGTCACTCTGCGTTCACCAGATTACACCGAGACGAGTGATCGCTTAGTGCGTCTTTCAGCTGGAGTCCAACTGCTATACATATCAACTCCACAGCAGACGGCTCATTCAAACATATTAGTCATAATCCCACCATCTAATTGAAGAAAATACCCACATTGATACGTTCTGCCTCTTTGGCAAACGTTTATAACAAGGATCAGATTGTTCCCTTCGGTTCAGATTTGAGAGAATGTGCTCACATGGGACACATGATGAATATGCTGAAAGACTCAAGATTGAAGCGTTTTGAATGAATACCATTTACTTATTAGATGTTTGATAGAGAGTTTCACTAAAGTGATCAAATAGCCTGTGGGGCTCATTAAGTATCCCTGCCCCTAACACTTTGAGGGATTAGACCTACTGGATGAATGGTTGTCCCTCTGTTAGAAGGACACAGAATAAGACCAATGAAGTGTTGGAAGAAGCCGTACAGTGGCATGCTTCTCACAACACCACGTCTTTAAGTAAGTAATCTACAGTCCTTCCAAGGAGCATACCCCTGTTTAGGTCACATTTATGATTTGAATCTAGTCTTTCAAAAGTTTTTTATCAAGTGATTCTCTTCTCCATGGAGTAGCGCAGAACCCCCCACCAAAATCACAGACTCAATCCATGTTCGAGTCGACACACTTTGCCTTCCACCGGGAGACACCGGCCGTAAATTGAGATAAGCTATTGACTCTCCTTACTCGATACCATTAACAAGACAGCTTCAATTATTTAGCATGCCTTGTACTTGCATTTGTCTGTGCATTAATCTAAGGTAATGCGCTCTGTTCACTAAGAAAGCATCGTGTTCGAGATATTTAGTTTCAAGCACCCTGGCTAATATTTAAATCCCCTTCTATTATCTGTTAAGTGGACTACAGCTGGTTAATGCTGAGGGAGGGGGGAGGCTTTCATTGCAAACCGTGGACTCGGCATTTAACCTATCCTGCTATGCTACATTATTATAGCCGTATATAATCACATGCAAACAACTAATGAGTATTTTTATGTCAGTTCTTATGTCAAGGCAATCTGCAATTCCACCTTACATTTTTTTCCATTTAATCGAGGCTACATTCGAATGAGAGAAACCGACACACAGGAGGCTAGTTTCTCAACCATGTCTGCTGCTACAGTGTTTCTACCCTCGGTGTATCAGAAGGTAAAATCATGCTGATGAACATTATTTATGAATCTGGCTGACACCTTTATTCCGTAATTACAGTATTACAACTGCATTATGGAAGACTGTAAACAGACTTCTGCAAAGAACAGTACAAAGTGCAACCTTAAGTAGAGCGATCTTATTAAAATGTCAGGATGCAGCATGAACCTAAAGCACAGTTACACAGTTCAATTACAGAGCCCGACACCGTATGCGCTACCAAGGCTAGTAAGTGTAAAATGCGATGCAGAGGAATAGCAAGCAGACCACAGAAGAAGTCCCTCATACAATATCTAAACAGATCTAAGAATTGTAGTAATAAGCTATTTATAGGAGGTTAAACTGTTTAAACTGAAGAAATCTTAAATGCATTTGCTAATGAAAAGGTAGAGAATGTGACCCCAAAATATATTTCAGAAGTTGTCAGTTAGAAAGAAAAAGATAAAAGAGCCTAATTGGTTAATTGGGCTGCAGATTATCTTGGTCTCTGTGGAGCTTTGTGGACTGAGAGCACACAACCACAATACAGTACTGCAGTGTAGTAATCTAAGAGTAATAAACCACATGGGATTGATTAGTGTGCAATAAACACTACTGTTTTCTTGTTTTTTTGGTTGTTGTCTTTGGCAGTCTGTTGGTGTGTTCTAATAGTTTAAAGTTAACGCAAAAAATCTATTTAAATGAAAACAAAAAAGGACAACTGGAAGATTATGGAAGCAGTAGGATGGGGGGTATAGATAACAAAACAATGCCAGATATAATATACAAAATAAATAAATACAGCACAATGAAAAATGGAAATGCATACATTTGGGATTCGGCTGAAATGCACAGGTCATTCTTCCTCAGACCCTGTGACAGAGCCATCCATCAAACAATCACAGACTCATCTGCTCCATATGCTGCTTCATCTTAAATGTCCATTCTGACTCGTTGCCATATCAAATAGCCTGACCTTTAAATTGTCCTAATATCCACACCCACGTACAACAGCAGAGTGTGGCGAGACTTCATGGGGATGTCACACATGTTGATAAAAGTAACTTCACCGAGCACATCACAAAGAAATTGTTAACATGATATGTACTAAAATGGCAGATATGAAGTTACATTTACTGGATACAAGCATGTGGTCAAAACTGATATATTACGTATTACTTTGCTTATCGCTAACCCACATTTCAGATCCCCGTAGAGGAACATGTCTCAAAAACAAGAAACCTAAGCTTCCCAAATTCAATTAATCAAGCCTGTTCTTTACACTCCTATTAAATCACTCCGTGTTTCTGTGACAAAGATGTGAGGCCTCGAGCCGTTGAAACATACTTCTATGATTCACTAAAGCTAGCTCACAGCCTTTAAGCACACATGCTTCTTGCAAAACCTGACAGCCGTGGAGATGCCGAAGTCAGAAAAAGCAGGACCGGTACTTTCAATTTAACAACAAAATGCAGTGTGTCTGCCATGACCTTGACAACATGTACACACAGAAAACACAAGAGCGGTGATGTGAATTATGGAAAACAACCACCACCAAAGTTTCTATGTCAGTATGTCCCAAAACTTAGGTTTTTTTTCCTAAGCCCATGCTACTTACATCTCATCCGAAATACAGTGGTACACGGAAACCCCTCTGAAATTATTCAAAGGCCATAATGGGTGGTCTTTGCAGGGTGTTGTTTAATTTGTCTGAATCCTTCATCCGCCCCGGAGATTACCGGTGGCCTTTTGGTGATTTCTTGTTAACAAAGAGCTTGTACTTTGACAAACTGTTGCCAATTGATTTCTCCAACTTGTTGGGAGGGATCATTAAATGTTATTCGTTGGCGGGCGTTGGGGGGGTCAGTTGGAGGTCATGATTGATGCGTGATATATGATTTACTGCAGCTGGAATTGTTTGGACTCAGAATGGGAGACGAGTGGTGGAAGGGGGTCCGTGGGAGCTGGTGTGTGTATGTTAATATATTTGTGCCTGAAAAAGCAAACGGCTGGCTTCTGACACACACAGTCACCAGCCCCTGTCTTGCCATACTCAATGATGCAACTGTTCATATTATTGTTCACATCTACAGAGGAGCTGGAGGTGTCTAAGGCCACTGGCTCCCATCCAGCAGGCCAGCGTTCTCCACACGGCTGTCTATTTGATATGAGGCACAGCTCCCAAGGAAACAACTACAGGTGCTTCCATTGAACCAAGATTGTAGATCAGTTTTCCTGTCATATTTAAGTCCATTTAATTAACTGAACTGGGCTGTCTCCTCACAGTGGCGGAAAGGTTTTATCGCTAAAGTAGGGTTGCTCTTATGTTCTCAAAAGTCTTAAAAATATTTTGGGGGGAAGGCAAGGCCATGTTTGAACAGGCCCTTCAAAAGGTTAGCCAATTAAACTCAGCCTTTGACATGAAGCCACCTTAGGGCTGGTTAAGCAAAATCTATATAATCTGTGGGTGATTATAACTGTACCTTTGAGTACTGCATAACTGCACGTCAAATATTCCAGCTAAGAAGACACTGTATAAGAATGATTGTGTGGTTCTTATGCAGTGAAATTCCACTTTTTCTTCCACGTATGTGTCCAAAATGTATTAACATATAGAGAACACCCGATATATATTATAGTAATCATTCCTTTTATCCGTTTGAGTAGATTTCTTTTAATCATGAAGGGATTTTAACCCCAGTTCATGAACTCAGACTGACACCGTTTGGCTCCCAGCCCAGCATCCCAGTCTAGTGTCACTGCCACTAATTTAAGTCCAACTGACATGTATTAGTTCAGAAAGGTGATGCAAGGTGACAGGACAGTAGAGACGTGTTTAATTGAGTGAGTGTGTGTGCAGGTCAACAGTGGGTTCAAGGCACTCTTATCTTGAGGTGCATGAAAAGACTCAAGTAAGGCAGGTAAAACTTACTTTATGTCATTAATTCAGCTTTGAAATTCATACACTACTTGACCCTGCAAAGCTACATTGCAAAAGGCATTCCTCTGCATGGGTTTGTGTAACTGAACTAGCGGACCGTCCGCGGCTGTTTATTATTCAATGCACACAGTTGCAGAATCAAGCGATTATCTCTACTGTTTTCACTACCTATGGCACAGCAAAAAGTCTTGGTAACAGCAACTGACGTCCTTTAAGTTCAACAGGAAATCTGTGCAACTGACAACCAAAACCAGATTTTTGGTGATGCAGATAATTCTATAAAGAAATGCAGTCTTCAATTCTGTTTGAGGATACATAGGAATTGAAGGCCAAAGAGTTGTGAAATATTTACCTGATCTATTTTGTTTTCCGAGTATGAAAATGACACAAAGGGTTGGTGACATGAAAGCATGTCAAAGAATTTTGTTTTCCAATCTCAAATGAAGGACAGCAAATTGCTTTAATATGGATCTTAAAAAACAACTAAAAAAACAAATTTTAAACTCACCACTTATTGCTTAACACTCAGGAAACTAAAAATCTGTTAATAAGCAATTATCTTCGCACTGTGTTCTTCAGAAGGCAATCATTGTATTGGATTTTGGTTGCTGCTGTGTTTTTTTGTTTGTTTCTTGTTGAATTTGTGTGAAGGTGCTGATAAACCCAAGGAGACAATAGCTACTAAAATCAGCCTCGGGTTTTCTTACAGGTGTAATAAATTTTCTTTATCTCCTCAGTGGCCTTTTCATTATTCTCGGAGGCGTATTAAATCCACTAGATTGGAAAATAAATACATGACATTAACACATTAGATATGAAATTGATTCATTTCTTTCTTTAAATAGCATTAGGAAAACACAGAAAGCAGTACATCAAGACAGGAGAGAAGGAAGGATGTTTGGGCGTTCTGCAGATGTTGTTTGAAGCAAGTCTATCAGCTTTATGATGTTATTATTTAGGCTTATTTGACTCATTTTATTATACACACATGTCATTTTGAGCTGGGGGGCAGTATTTGATTTACCTGGAAACTTTCTGAAGCTACGTGAAAAATGGTCTTTTAAACATCTGTTAAGAGTTAAAAGAAGCTGCAAATGTCAGAATAAGTAAAATGTGGATTGATTTTATTTTTTTTTAAATGGTATGTCATTTTTCTTTCTTTCCCCTTTTTTAAGAAACAAACTTCCACAGCCCAGTTTCCCCCATACTGTTCTAGTTTGCCCACTGGCCCAAAACCTGCTTAATATTTCATGGTTAAGATCTCTAACAGCTGTGCAGGAAAACACTAAAATCAATGCATTATATTTCAAACATTATATTTTACTTGAGCACCTAATATTAGTTCATGGACTTCTAGATCACATTTACTGCGATGGATGCCAGAATCAGAAGTCAGGGTGACTGATAAATATTGAGCCTAGGGTTATGCTTAGTGTCATGAGACCAGTTACCATGTGAATGACTTTTTAGCAAAATGCCTGGAATCCACTAAGGATTCAGGGTCTCAGTTTGTAAACCACCACGAGGTTTCCATGACAAACCACATTGTGTTTTGGTGAACAAACATGTCAGAAATCAATGTCCTACGGATTCGGTACTATACTTGAGACCACTCTCAGAAGCCCTCAGCACAAAACACTCAGTGTGTAGCTACTTCAAGCATAGAAAACAGGTTTAATATTGTATTATATACACTCATCTAAAGGATTATTAGGAACACCATACTAATACTGTGTTTGACCCCCTTTCGCCTTCAGAACTGCCTTAATTCTACGTGGCATTGATTCAACAAGGTGCTGAAAGCATTCTTTAGAAATGTTGGTCCATATTGATAGGATAGCATCTTGCAGTTGATGGAGATTTGTGGGATGCACATCCAGGGCACGAAGCTCCCGTTCCACCACATCCCAAAGATGCTCTATTGGGTTGAGATCTGGTGACTGTGGGGGCCAGTTTAGTACAGTGAACTCATTGTCATGTTCAAGAAACCAATTTGAAATGATTCGACCTTTGTGACATGGTGCATTATCCTGCTGGAAGTAGCCATCAGAGGATGGGTACATGGTGGTCATAAAGGGATGGACATGGTCAGAAACAATGCTCAGGTAGGCCGTGGCATTTAAACGATGCCCAATTGGCACTAAGGGGCCTAAAGTGTGCCAAGAAAACATCCCCCACACCATTACACCACCACCACCAGCCTGCACAGTGGTAACAAGGCATGATGGATCCATGTTCTCATTCTGTTTACGCCAAATTCTGACTCTACCATCTGAATGTCTCAACAGAAATCGAGACTCATCAGACCAGGCAACATTTTTCCAGTCTTCAACTGTCCAATTTTGGTGAGCTTGTGCAAATTGTAGCCTCTTTTTCCTATTTGTAGTGGACATGAGTGGTACCCGGTGGGGTCTTCTGCTGTTGTAGCCCATCCGCCTCAAGGTTGTACGTGTTGTGGCTTCACAAATGCTTTGCTGCATACCTCGGTTGTAACGAGTGGTTATTTCAGTCAAAGTTGCTCTTCTATCAGCTTGAATCAGTCGGCCCATTCTCCTCTGACCTCTAGCAGCAACAAGGCATTTTCGCCCACAGGACTGCCGCATACTGGATGTTTTTCCCTTTTCACACCATTCTTTGTAAACCCTAGAAATGGTTGTGCGTGAAAATCCCAGTAACTGAGCAGATTGTGAAATACTCAGACCGGCCCGTCTGGCACCAACAACCATGCCACGCTCAAAATTGCTTAAATCACCTTTCTTTCCCATTCAGACATTCAGTTTGGAGTTCAGGAGATTGTCTTGACCAGGACCACACCCCTAAATGCATTGAAGCAACTGCCATGTGATTGGTTGGTTAGATAATTGCATTAATGAGAAATTGAACAGGTGTTCCTAATAATCCTTTAGGTGAGTGTGTGTATATATATATATATATATATATATATATATAAAAAAAAAAAATCACTGGCACATTTCTGCTGCAGAATACTCAAAAACTAAATAGCTCTCAAAGTTATTTTATGAACACTCCTTACATAAATAATGTAGACGTGCAATAAGGGAAGTACAAAGACAAATATGGTACAATGCACATTTACAGGGCCATACTAGTAACAAAAATTAATTGCTGTCACAAAGAGTTCAATGTACAACTCCAGAGCAAAGCCAGGCGATTTGTCCCATCATTTTGGCGCTGGTAGTGAAGTTTATTGATCGCAGAAATTCATCCAGCCATTACATTTTTTTTTTGCAGGAACCCACCTTCACCTTAATGAATGGACCAGCCTTAATCACGTCTTGTACTTCTAAGCTCCTTTGAAGAGCAGCCGCCTGATCCCCTCTCCCTCTTTTCAGCCATCCGTTCCTCTCCAACAGCCCTGACGATCGCAGAGGCACCACAGACAGCCAAGCAAGGTCATCTGGTGGCCCTTTAAATCATTTCAGAATAATTGAGCTCTGCATCCCTCCGCGAAACAATAGCCACCGTTATTTGCTCCAGCTGGGTTCAATATTCAAGCCAAATTAAAGAGCTTTAGTGGCATAACCACCAGAGACCAGGAACTGACAATAAGCTGTTTGAGACCTCATCAGTCTCGCACTGACAGCTGGATGACACAGATAGGCGCAAGGTCTTGGGAAAAAGCACGTGGAATGACTTTTTATCAACTGTGACAGCGCTACGATAGTCATGAACAAAGTCCCTTAGACAGAGTTACGGAATACATTAAACTAACTTTCAGATTCTACTTTACAACTCCAGATTCGAGGTTGTGCTTTTTCTGTTATGTGTTTTTTTTTCTCTCCATCTTCTTTGAGGGCATTATCACAGGGCAGCCTCTTTGATAGGGCCTGTCTGGCTCACACTAGACAATATGCAACCCTGTCTCCGAAGCTGCATGATAGAAACTTATTGAGAAAATGGTGACAATGACTTTGGGGTTTTAAGCTATCATCGGCAAAGACAAGTGCCTTGGGATTTTCAATGTCAACAAAGCAACTGGAATCTGAGCTTGGCATCTAGAAGATGACACCTTCATCAGAAAAGCATATACCATGCTGTGCCTGCCTGTCAATACAGTTACGTATCACCAAAGCACATCTGTTTTAGTGCTAATCTTTTCCGTTCCTCCATTACAGACGATCTGTGGGTATTTCAGCCATTACTGAATTAGAGCAATGATTGCACATTTGCGTTCCTCTATGCAATGTTATTTAACAGACATTTGAGGTTATGCTGGGGGCAGCGAGCTATTCCTGAACAAGACTTCTTTTTTCCTTTTTTTAAGGTTTCAAAGAAATTGAACCAAAATCTATACCCTGCGGTTGTCCCCTCCATCTGGCTGTGCTATCACACGCTGGCATTCCCAGTGTAATCAAAGCCTCTCCTATCCTGCACTAACGCACAGGAGGAAAATAAAGAGTTTCTGAAAGCGGTTACGTTGGGCTGACATTTGAAAAAAACGATTCTATTAAGCATTCATAACCACTGTGGCAAGGTAACATTTAGTCACACAGAACAATTAGATACAGTGTGTGTAAATGTGTATACACCAAATACACACAAATGAGAAACACAAACTCAATTTGTTCAAGCAGGGAGAAGTATTTCAAAGCTTTTCACTCCAAAATTATGTACTGTATATGGGACTTTATTAGGTATTAATGCAAGCACTTGGTTTTGCAAATATGTGCTGACTAGATGATTTCCAGTAAGGATGCACAGTTTCCAGCTGTTTAATATACAGTCTTGTATATTAATACTTCAATATCCTACTTGTCATGTTCACGGGCAAGTTTTAATCTCCAGTGGTGAGCGTATGGACAGGGCTGTAAGGTATGAAGACATATCGGAAGCAACCACATGTACACACTGTAGCACATAATTAAAGGAGTAAATGAATTAAAACCTGCCCATGAACACAAGTACACATTTCTAGACCATATTATGAAAGCTGTGCAACAAAGTATGTTATGATTAATGATATTAATCATTCTAATGAGATTAGATTTTTTTTTTTATAAGAGAACACTTATTTCTATCAATTTAAGATACTGTTTGGACAGAAATTTAAATCAAAGGAACCACCACCTGAATAATAATAAAGCCAACCCTTACTAAAGCAGGATTACAATCTCTGAGCTCTTGCTGATATCACAACCTTTCTTTCTTATGAAAGTATCTGTAAAAGAGCAGGGATGAACTGCGGCACTATTGGAACTGACAGCTAGCTGCCTATCACAATAAAAGGTCAAGTTCTGAGTCAATGCTCTTTTGGGTTGTACTGTCTGATGCAGTGGATAATATGTATTCCTTGAGGGTCCTCAATCATAATCACTTGAACTATATGGAAGTTATCATATTTTGTCATAACAACAAACATAAAAGGTTATCATAACCAATGGCAAGTGCCTGTTGTTTTTCGATATAAAATATTAACATTTAACTCCCTACTTCCTACTGTACTTCATTTTAAAGTCAATTACCAAAACGAACACTGTAGAAAAGTCCTCTTAGTGTCCAAATCTGTTACTAAAAAGTGCCCTTGTGGGGGAATAAAATAAGTATTTTTTTTGTTTTGTTTCTTTAAATGTAAATCAGGCTCCGACCCCATTACCAAAACAACAACTCATCCTCTACATATTCTCCATGCAGTTCAATTAAGCCTCTGCTATCAGTCGATTACAGCTTGCACGCCTGTGTTGATGTATACAAGGCTGTTAAGGGCAGGAAGTACAGTGGAAACCGAGGCAGATTCCCTTACCCTAAACCCAAACACCCACAAAAGTGAGAGCAAATACCTGATTGATCCAAACTTTACATTCCATGCTCTCAATTTGTTCAGGCCATGCCTGCCCCTCCATCCTACAGCTAGTTTTAAGTTACAGGATCTCTCTGTTCCCCCCATGAATGGCACACAAAAATAGCGCTGTTTAAGACTACATTCAGATCCCGTATCTGTCCGCTGACTTACGAAGTCAAAGGCGTCCCACTGTGAGGAACACAAAGACTGTAGGCGGGTAATTGAGGCTCTCACTAGAGGCCAGTCGAGGTCAGTGAAGTGGACACCCTGTCACATATAAGGTCAAAACACATGGGAACAGGGCTTCAGGGTCACTGCACCACAGTGCCTTCGCTGTACACCCTTAATTGTTAGTGAGGCACCCTAATACAGTTTTACATACTTCATCACACTATTGAAATTGGTTTAATTTAAGTAACCTGTGTAAGTAAATGAACCTCTACAACAAGGTGTGAAAGCACCACCTGAAACTACAACGCAAATAATCAATTCAGCTGAAGCGGCAAATTTAAACCATTGGACCAAAACTCGGGCTCATTGTCCAAACCATGCATGAAATACAGCGATGACTCTATTCGCCCAACTTTGGGAATCGCAGCTCAACCAATCCTCCGTCGTTTATTATACAATTATGCTAAATAGTCTTTGTGAAGCAACAGCAGATGTTGCTTAATTAACCTTTATGAAAAGAAACCGTTGCACTGTACCGTTTTTCACCTTCAGCTGTTACTCCGAAAAAACAAACTGATTCCATGGACAAAATCAACAAACGGGCACGACAACTAGAGAGATGGAACACCGCTTTCATTTAGAAACAGTACAAAAGAATAACTTCTGAAACTGTCCTTTTTCAGTCACAATCAGGGACATGAGGGTCTTTTCTATGCTATGTAGAGAGGCAGAAGTACAGGGTATCCCATAATGCATTTCATAGAAACAATATTCGATAATGGCTCTTCACACCTAGACATGCTCGCTTCTACATTGACATTATGTTTCAAAAGGGTGCATATAAATTAGACAGAATATTTAATGTTCTACTGCAAAGGTAGTTTGTCCCTCAGAGTTGGTTATTCAGGTTTAAGATCCTTGCCGAAGCTGCTGTGCATAGTCGAGTGATGTGTAGACGTGTAAATCACTGAACCACTCGGTAAAGCCCCAGGCCCACGCCAAGAGCAGCGAACGCACATGAGAGTCCAGGGCTGATCAACAAGGGAGCATTTATCCCACAGGGAAAGTCAGCAATGAAAGGCATTTAAGAAAAAGGGGAGAAAATTCAAGGCATCAGCAAGATTCCGGATGGTAAAAATAATAAAAGCAAATCTCATTAACTGTGGTTTAAAGTGACAGAAACATGAATAGATTTAAGTCAGACATCTTGTATAGAGCAGTAAAGTACGTAGGCAAAAGCACTGTTTTACCCGTTTCCCTTTTCCAAGAACTGCCGCAGACATCAAAGTGTTAAAAACGCGATTTACTAAATTGAAACGTCTTCTAAAATAATGGCTACGATTCAGAATTTATAAAATGCGCTGCCTTCCAAATTAATGAGCTCCTCAAAAGTGTATGGCTTTCATCTGTTGTACATAAACAAGTAGTAAATGTTCCATTAATTTAATAATAATTTCAGCCAAGAAAACAAGAATAAAATCCTCCTTTTCCACATAAAACCATTGTGTTCTCTGCGGAAAAGGAGGATTTTATTATTGTTTTCCTGTGGGAGGTATCACACAAAACATGCATAGTAGGACAGTGCAGTATGTGTTACTACTTACAGCACAACGTTAGATAAAGAGAGACAATTTCTCTGGAATGACTCCGATTAAAGTCTTATTTATTGAGTATTAGAACAGGCATCAGTGGCATCGAAAGATTTACATGATGAAAACTCTCCCCAAGTCTCAAATAAGATACTGAATATCTACCATATGAATGTTAGAATAGAATGCTCTACCATATGGAAAAGCTTGATCACATTGTCTGCACGCATGTGATGGCATAAAGTTAGGCAGGAAGAAGACTTTTTAACACGTTGCTTTTTTGGTTTTGTGGAATGCCAAGATCTAGATTGACAATGTGCTCCTCGTAGAGTCAAAGCAGATGTGCAGTTTGTCACACTAAACCACTGTCTATCCATCCTGCCTCCATTCATATTAAGAAGTCACGTTCCACTTTTTCCACATTTCTGAGGATATTGAGGGTGAGCGAGCGTAGCTGCAAGAACGAACAGTCAGTGTGTGAATTATGAAGGACAGAGAGCTCATAAACTGCCATTTCTCAAACTCCTCCCGATCGGATTGTCAGCGAGGGAGAAAACCTCAGCTGTGAGAAAGGAACGAAATGGAGAAAGCAGGTGCACAGCAGGATTTCAGAGAGACGTGTGTCCTTTGCTCAAGCATGGGACACACCTGCAGTTCAAAAACACGCATTTTATAAAAACAGTCTGTTATTGATTTATACAATTATGCATACAAAAAAGAGAGCGGGAGTAAAAAAGGAAGACCAAGACATTGAGATGTGCATTTAATACAAGCAGCGGGAGGGTGTCATGTGCTAGGAAGGGCAAAGGAATGAGTGCTTGCTCCTCTGCTGTCATACCCGGATTTAAAATGCCGCTGTCTCCGTCAGTGCTTTAAAAAAAAAAAAAAAAAAAGGCCATACGGCAAGCTGAGTGCCCCTACGGTTTAAACTAATGGATTCTGAAGTGACTCTCTACTGCACTTGTCGTACAATTAAACATCGCAGCTATCGAACAGCACAACACATGTACTCAGGCCTTGTCAGCTGCAGGTATTAGAAAAAAAAAAAAAAAAACAACAACAAGAAAGAAAGAAAAAAAAAAAACATTGCCTGCTTTCGGTGGCACATGCAAATGAGGGCTGTTATATAAATATGCAAATGGCAGCAATGTGTTTTGGCGTGTCAGTACCCACCTCTAGTGGCCCCTGAAGAAGGTCTGTTTGTTCGCCTCCTACTTCGAGCGCCACGTCAACAGAAGCAAAAGGACGGCTGGCCATCTGCTGCCTCTCTCTCATGAGTTGCTGTTCAGGGGAGGGGAGAGAAAAAAGAAAACTTAATTAATGAGGAAATTTCAGTGCAGAATGCTATTGTCACACAAAGCCGTGTCACTCAGCACAGTTGTTTATGATCATATGCTCCTCGCACCCTCGCATGAGAAGAGCTGAGGGCCCTCGTCCGCATTAAATTGGACGGCAGGGAGGAAGACAGTGACGGACAGATGAACTCTAATGTCTGTGCAAACGGCCTGAACCTCATTTAGCACTGATCGGGAGAGGGCCGTGTTAAGATCATAAAAACCTGAAGGCAGATCAGGCTCTTGCGTCAGAAAACACACAAAATGACCTTTAAATGCAGTGCTTGCTTTTGTTCCCTAATGCTTTTACAGTATTAATAAAAATGCTTTCTTCAGAGTGTAGGTTGTAATGCGCTAATGATTCCACATTAAGATCTTCAATCCCATTTTGGGTCCCAAAGGTTTCTTTCTCTCTGTGGACAATGAGAGTGTGATTAACTGAGCCTGCCTGGGTGACTAAGAGTTTCTGTTTTGTCCTTAAGAACCAAATTGGCGACACCGTGATATACAACACATTATTTTGTTTGTATCTAGGATTGAACTGCATTCTAAAGTCACAGACATTATTTTAAATGTTTTTAAAGTATATCCTGACAGGTTTTGTTTTCATTTTTCTGCTTGCATAATTTGTAATTTTAATAACAGCACATAAGACTCCTTGTGAATTTTACAGTATGCATTTAAAAAACAAAACCGTATTCCCAGAGAAATACTCTAATGTTGTGCATTTGATGTTGTGCATATTAGTACCAACAATAAAAAAGCATCAATACTACATTTGTTTTTTTTTTCTCCTTTGCGTTTTTCAGTGAAGCATCGCTGGTTACAACCCCATTTTAGCAGCTTTGTTTTATGCCCCCTTCCACCACTTCAGCAGCCCTTCGTAGCACCAGAAGGACAACATGATATAGATCCCCTGCCTGTAAGCACATCATAAAATGGTTAATTAATTTCTAAGTGCTGTAAACAACTTCGGCATGGGTAACGCAATGACAGTTTGCTATTGCCATTCGTCTGCCGCGCGGCACAGTCGTTGGCCGCTCTCCGAGCCCAGCCGGGGCTACGTGACATATTTCAGGTTCCTTAAAAGATGGCCCCCCGTTTACAGGTGAATAACTCCATTTCAAGACGGAAATAAAATCTAATTATTTCCATTAAACGGCGAGTTTTAGCACGCCTCCCTGAGCATTACAGTTCTTGCACTGTGAAAAAGATGCATCGGCCCCTGTTTCTTCTCAGTCGGTTCCCTTGGCCACAGTTAAGGCAAATACTCCTGCCAAGCTCAAGACCCACTGTCTCAACCTGTCCAATTAGGGGACTCAACACTGCTGATGTAGATTTCTTCATTTTAGTTATCTAAAGCATCAATTTATTGAGATGAAACTGTCATCTGTGCCTCATTTGAGTTCTATCAGAAGTCAAAGGCACTGAGAGTAGTATAAGCAGTCACGTCTTTATAGCTGCCAAAGGCTGTTTAGGAAAATGGTCCACTGCTAAACTCCATTGTGCTCCAGATTAACAAACTGACAAACGTCAGTTCAACAGAGAACACTGCTGTTAAAATAGATGCTGCACAATCATACAGGACCAAAACCGATGGCCTGGAGCATTATGGGAGGCTTGCTCGAGTCACGGGGTCTGCTCAGGCTTCACTCATGTATGGCCCGTTTACAATGTTATTTATTCATATATAATTTTGAAATAAAAAAAAACCTTGAAAGCAAAGCCCTTGCGTGGTTCATAACTTCCCCATGCGTTTGCCATATGGAGGCAGCTGAACAACACACGCAGGAGCTACCAATAAAACAAAACAAACCGGGAAAGGTGCCCATTGGAAAGGTCAATGCCTAGTCAGTCTGAAACTGGAGAGAGACACCATCCAGAACAAATGATTCCAGTATCGATTACAGGAAGCCTTATAGCACCCAATAATATTTAGTGAAGTGGAATAATTTAATTGATGCCATATATTCCAATATTTTTCACCTTGCTTCAAAATCAGCATGCCTTCAAGCCATCAGAAAGGCAAGGCCTAGCGATGCTGTTATTACTGCCTCCGTTATCTGAACAGCAGCAGCCCTGTCGATTCATTCAAAGGAGGGCTTTGAAGGCCACAGCTTCCCGGTATTTGGCGCATCGGACTGAAGCAATGTGAGGAGAGGGATCCACAAGGAAAAGTTGTTTCCCCGTGTATTTCGATCCTCTCCCTCTTCACAGCAGTGGACAATTTAAACTCAGGAGGAGGTCAGCTTTGTAGGCCTCGCATCCCTCAAGTATATAAATAAATCCACTTTAAAAGATTCTACATGGACATTAAGGGCAGGGTCAAAGTCAAGGACACCCCCCTTTAGTCCTTTAAACACACAGGAAGTGTTATCTTTCTAGTTAACGTGCAGTTTTATGATGAAGCTGTTTCGGCACAGCAGTAAAGCTACCGATTACAAGAGGAGTGCCTGTCTGTATATATGACTGGAAAGCCCTTGCCAATATAAAACACCAATCAATTTAAGCTTTTTTGCCCCCTTTGTCCCACAATTTTCATCCCTACAGAACAATTTTTGTAAAATACACTTTTGTGAGCGTGCTTATACGTTTATACAATCGTGTGTCTGGAATCAATATGAAGCAGAGATTCAATAACGTACCATGCTGTGCAATGCTCTGCCTAAATGACTTTAGCTGGGTCTAATGCAGCTAATTTCTCCCTTTAATGTGCTAGCAGCTAATCTTGACACATTTAAGTATGTTTTTGACAAATACACATTCACAGTTCTCCCAAGAGCTCCTGAAAATTCCCCATAGGTACAACTGGCTGCAGCCCGACTCCTCTCTTCAGTTGAGGAAACTCGGTGAAATGGGAACAGCCATGCTAGGGTTAATATTGACAGCAAACACAAAATATTGCTAAATATTGCTAAATTCTGGAACTTTGACTTCTGGCTGCTAGAACAATACCAGACAAAAAAACACCACAGCAGTTCATTGGAATAGCAGATGGGATCCAAAACAACAACTACACAAAACCAAAACGTTTTCAGTGACCTTTAATCACATCAGGTAATTGTGAGAATAGTGTAGTTGTGAAAACACATCCCCCTCATAAATATATATAAATAGTATGCGATTTGACAGCTACACAATTAAACTTCTCGCTTTCGAGACACCACTCAACCAAGAGAGCAAGCAGGATCCAGAAGTGGATATAACACAATGGGTCATATACAAGTTGTACAAGGAGGATTGGAAAGATGCAGAGAATATGAGCTTCCTCTACACCAGTACTTTATGTCTATGAGAAAGCATTTGATTCAATATATACAAACTCAGTCAACTGGGCTCTAAAAAATCAAAACCTACAGCAATGCCATGATAATACAACTCCTCCAAGACACTACACAAAGAAGCATGGAAGATGTATACTTAAAATAACAAGAGATCCGAGAACAAAACAAAATATGTGACACTATTGAAAGAGCGAAAATGTTTCAACAGCAATGGGCCAGACAGTGCAAGAAGAACAGATCAAAGATGGACAAAGGAAGCTATTGAATGCATAACAAGAGATGGAAAAAGACTTGGAAGAAAAACACAAAAAAAGATGGGTAGATGAAATGAACTTTGCAGGCGTAACATGGAAAAGGGAAGCTGCAGATCGAAGCAAGTGAAATGTCTTGGGGAGGCCTTCAAGCAGCAGTGGATCAATAGAGGCTGATGATGATATATAAGGATGATGATTCTGAATATAAAATATACACTGAAAAAGACACCAAAATCAACAAAACACTGGATTGTTAAGGCAGTCAGTGAATTGATGTGCTTTTCTATTTCAGTTCTGATTTGAAAAACATAATGAAAGCTTTCTAACATGGTCTCATATTCACATATAGATGTTCAAAGATCTCTGTGAAAGCTGAGCATCGGCACTGCAATGTGACCAGCTATTGCATTCTGGCCAGTCGGGCTTTTAATTGACTTGAATGTTGAGTTCATACCGCCAGGGGGAAATCAATATCTTAATGCAGTGACTTCCCAAAGCCATGGTTAATTCTATCTGAGTTTGCAATCTGTAGAAATGTGGACATACAGTGAGGGAAAAAAGTATTTGATCCCCTGCTGATTTTGTACGTTTACCCACTGACAAAGAAATGATCAGTCTATAATTTTAATGGTAGGTGTATTTGAACTGTGAGAGACAGAATAACAACAAAAATATCCAGAAAAACGCAGTTCAAAAAAGTTATAAATTGATTTGCATGTTAATGAGGGAAATAAGTATTTGATCCCCTATCAATCAGCAAGATTTCTGGCTCCCAGGTGTCTTTTATACAGTTAACGAGCTGAGATTAGGAGCACTCTCTTAAAGGGAGTGCTCCTAATCTCAGATCGTTACCTGTATAAAAGACACCTGTCCACAGAAGCAATCAATCAATCAGATTCCAAACTCTCACCATGGCCAAGACCAAAGAGCTGTCCAAGGATGTCAGGGACAAGATTGTAGACCTACACAAGGCTGGAATGGGCTACAAGACCATCGCCAAGCAGCTTGGTGAGAAGGTGACAACAGTTGGTGCGATTATTCGCAAATGGAAGAAACACAAAATATCTGTCAGTCTCCCTCGGTCTGGGGCTCCATGCAAGATCTCACCTCGTGGAGTTTCAATGATCATGAGAACGGTGAGGAATCAGCCCAGAACTACACGGGAGGATCTTGTTAATGATCTCAAGGCAGCTGGGACCATAGTCACCAAGAAAACAATTGGTAACACACTACGCCTAGGACTGAAATCCTGCAGCGCCCGCAAGGTCCCCCTGCTCAAGAAAGCACATGTACAGGCCTGTCTGAAGTTTGCCAATGAACATCTGAATGATTCAGAGGAGAACTGGGTGAAAGTGTTGTGGTCAGATGAGACCAAAATCGAGCTCTTTGGCATCAACTCAACTCGCCGTGTTTGGAGGAGGAGGAATGACCCCAAGAACACCATCCCCACTGTCAAACATGGAGGTGGAAACATTATGCTTTGGGGGTGTTTTTCTGCTAAGGGGACAGGACAACAGCACCGCATCAAAGGGACGATGGACGGGACCATGTACCGTCAAATCTTGGGTGAGAACCTCCTTCCCTCAGCCAGGGCATTGAAAATGGGTCGTGGATGGGTATTCCAGCATGACAATGACCCATAACACACAGCCAAGGCAACAAAGGAGTGGCTCAAGAAGAAGCACATTAAGGTCCTGGAGTGGCCTAGCCAGTCTCCAGACCTTAATCCCATAGAAAATCTGTGGAGGGAGCTGAAGGTTCGAGTTGCCAAACGTCAGCCTCGAAACCTTAATGACTTGGAGAGGATCTGCAAAGAGGAGTGGCACAAAATCCCTCCTGAGATGTGTGCAAACCTGGTGGCCAACTCCAAGAAACGTCTGACCTCTGTGATTGCCAGCAAGGGTTTTGCCACCAAGTACTAAGTCGAAGGGGTCAAATACTTATTTCCCTCTTTAACATGCAAATCAATTTATAACTTTTTTGAAATGCGTTTTTCTGGATTTTTTTGTTGTTATTCTGTCTCTCACTGTTAAAATACACCTACCATTAAAATTATAGACTGATCATTTCTTTGTCAGTGGGCAAACGTACAAAATCAGCAGGGGATCAAATACTTTTTTCCCTCACTGTAGGCTTTAACTGTTTTAAAAATTTGGAAACAAAACAAAAACAAACTTGTATTTCTCCTGTTGTAGAGTAATTCAATAGAGATGCGTGTTATTTTGTGTAAAATTAGCTACCAGTCAGTAAAAAATACTGTGCATTTATTCTATTTAGTGTCAGATTAGGGCTACTAGCCTCTTGCATAGAGTTGAATGGGACTGTTTTGAAAGACAGACAAGTTGCAAAAACAATTCCCAGATGTCTATAAACACTGGAAATAGTAATTTTGAAAAAACTATAAAATAAAATAGACTATTAAATGAAGGAAATAAGTAGCAGGGATTGCTCTTTAGGTCTTAAACATTTTATGAATGATAAACCCAGATATATGAGTGATCTTTTCTCCGTGGTGAAGGGGATATTCCCCCCCGCCCAACCCCTAAAAAGAAAAAAGAAAATGAAACATGTCCAGACTGTGTCCTGCTCTCTGGTAGCCATCCCAGTTTAATGAATGCTCTCGATTTATAGGAAACCTTCCTTCAGAGTTAGAAGACATCACACTGTACTATGACACAATTTTGTCCTTCACAGGTCAGCCTGCAGATCACAGCACAGCCACGTCTGGAACTGACAATCGGCGTGTCATGCCTTTCCACGACAGCAAACAAAAGGGCCCTTTAAATTGTATTTTAATGGATTCAGCCGGAATAATTACAATCAATATTAATTGAATTAGTCATTTATTATCTTCTTATTAAACCCGACAGTACAGATAACGCTCCGCTTCTAGGATACAATTGTTAACCATTTTCACATTAAATATTTAAAAGGCCTTCAATTTTGCACTACCTGAATAAGAGGATCCCTGTCAATACTCAAGATGAATTTCAACACAATATACCAAGTTGAATTCTATGGTATAAGAGAATTGGGCCAGGACTATAATAAATATTGCATTATATTTAGATTTTTTTCCCCCCTCTTTGTTAATACTGACCTGCTTTCTGAGTATAATCCTGGATTTCTCAAAGGACGAGTGGCATTGATTATAGACATGCTGCATTATTTTATTGTTTTGCCGTTTTATATGCATTTCCAAGTTTGTGCTGCTGGATTTATGAGCACGGTTTCAATGCTAAATGAAAAAGGAATTTATGCATACTAATGCTTGTTGTACATCATTTAAGTCCAACCATTTGATACAACAAAACCGAAAACAACTAAAAAACATTGCCAATATTTTATGATCCGTTGAATAGGAGTTAATGTGACAACATAAAACAGCAGGTGTCAGATCAGAATACAGGGCCGATGGAGCGCAGAGGCACTCAATTGTTCGGCCTGCAATTCAACATTTTATAATTCATTCTTGATCAAAAAAACTTCTGTTAAAATGGCTGTGAGGGTAAAAGGGCTCAACATAAGTGTGTCCCTGCAGAGTCTCACACAGCCACCTCCTCAGCTGGATTTCACAGTGCCTGTGTTGCACTGAAGCAACACCACAACGAATCCCAATCTTCTCGTAAGATGACCACCCAATCAGATTGGCAGGTCAAGTACTGTGCCTTTACTAGGGCTGATCCCAGAGACAGCCTGGGAGAGGCGAGAGCTTATGCTGAGACAACCACAGGAAACTCAAACAAGCAGCAGGAGAGAGCCCTGCCCTACAAGTATCTAACTGGGTAGCTACAAAGGAAAATGCAGAAAATGTGTCCCAAATGCTCGCTTGGCAGGAGGGCTGTGTCCTGCTGAGAATTCAACCCCCTCCCTAGCAGAGAGAACTTTACAAATGCTAAAGCATGAAGAATTAAGATGTTAGAAATGGGGGGGGGGGACACGACACTTGATTGCAATTGAAAGAAATAATAAAGTCCTGAGTTGCTGCACTCATTCCCCACGCAATCTTGTGTGTAGTTGCAGGAATGTTCACAGTGAAGCTCCCAATTCTGAGCAGTTTTCCATTACCTTCATTATTCTGGTGCAGTGGGCCTAACAAAGATCTGTCAAAGACGATTGTGTTTTTCCTAGATTAGTGCGGTGATGACAGGGCTGTAGCTTTTACACCACTGGCCACTGGATGGCGTAATCCCAGTTATCCTTTCTGCTACACGGTGTTCCTCCCCGAGCCTCCTGAATAACAAGCTCAGATTGGCGAAAATATACACAGGTATACTGTGTATATTTTCGCCAATCTGAGCTTGTTATTCAGGTCATTCGATTGGCCCTTACCCTGATTAAAGCATTTGCTCTTTGAAAGTCTATAAACGTAGGTAGGTACTCTAGGATAAGTAGGTAGTTTAGTAAGAAGTTACAGGAAGAACATATCTTTCACGAAGACTACAAAATTCACATCATATTGTGTACCACTGAAATACACCCTGCACTAGCCAAAGCCATTCATTCAGCAAGCGCTATGATAACCAGTGAATTAAGTTTGATGAAACAAATGGAAAGATTTTGAAGCAAAGCACTAATAATACAAATATTATTATTATAGACATTACCCATAAATAATATGAATGAATATGTGGAATATGAGCTGGAACGTTGACATTTTACACTTGTATGTACTAATTGAATAACCTTTTGATGTAATCCTAGTATCTTACACATTTCACCGCAGAAACTAGGATAATTAATTAAAAAAAACCTATTTAAAAGCCAGTCTATTCAACTCTCAATGAGACCCAGGTATCCCTAAGCATCAAACTGTGCATCTGAATTGAGACAAGCAGGTTCATTAACAGTCACTTGCGCTCTCTGTATTGACACTGGGAAACACCAGAGTGGAATGTTTTTTGCATTTTTCTTTTCTTCCTATGGGCAGCAAAGTCATTACACCACTATAGAGAGTTATACAGGGGAGGGTTAATCCCAGCCTTCTGCCACATTAAGGTGTTCAATAGCAAAGTGACAGCGAATGTAAATCAAAGGATGTTGACATTTCAAGATCCAAGCTGCCTACTGGGAGAGGGAAAGTGGGACAATTTAGAGTTCATCAATTATATCACATCAAATTAGCCCCTATCATTGGCCTGGCTCGACAGCGTTCATCTATCCTCATTTATTGAGGGAAGGACAGCCAAGCTGGTACAGTGGCAAGCCAGAGGAAGCTAAAAGTAGCTCTGCGTGTTTATTTCAAGACAGTAATGGACTTTTCACAGGCTGGCTTTATTGATAGCCAAAAACCACCAGCTGCAATTATTTACCTAACCTGGCCTTTCAACATCAATATTAGTAAATCTTCATCTGGATTGTGCTGCTCTCCGAAGCCCGCCGGAGGAATTAACTATGTGCTTCTAGCAGCTGAGCACTACAGTTCAATCAGTTAATCGGCCTGGGAAATTATCTGCATAGATATTATAATTTGGACTGGAGAAGCTTCAAGTGAGGGCACAAAGTGTAAAGAAATATGAAGCTCCCGCGCTGAGCAACTGCCCTCAAAGCCAACTGAATGGATCAAAGTTCTGGTACAGCCCAGCAACCCAACTAAAACTAGCCTTGGAAGGGTTATCCCTGCATCACTGAATGATCACCATGACAGAATAAACACTAATCAAGTCTAAATATGCCTGCAATTCAACATTTAACCAATTACCAGGCTTAATATGTGACCTTGTTAACTTCTCTAGCTGGCTAGTTTGATGTGACCTTTCAGGTAAAACCAATTAATTTGCCGACTAATGGAGATACTCGGGGTGGCTGTCACCGAACTGTCAGGGAGATGGAGTGTAGCATGAGAGGCGCTTCTAGATCAATTAAGAGGAAACTGGAGAGGAGCTGATGCGAATCCTAGGTGGCAAAATTAAAGAAAGGACCTGATTACGAGACGGAAAACCCAATTGTCTTTAAAACCACTGAGAACATTGCAAACAGCATAATCCAATGGTTGATGCATCTTTCTCCTGTGTCAAGAAGGTTTTTCAAGGCCCAGGATGAAAGTCATACACAATGTTGATTCCTATTCGTATTCAGACATACCCATAATGCACTGCATAACCAAGGCGTTAAGTAAAAGTTATGTGAAAGTAAACAAAAAGCTGAAATCCGGGAGGTTTATTAAAACGATTGAGTTACTGAAACATAACACCACTTTACGAGTGCAGGGTATTCCTCAGGGTCATTACCGCCTGTGACATATGCACACCATTAATTGCCGCGTTCACTTATTTAAGTTCTTATTGTGCATTTACTTTGCTAATTGGGTGCGGGGAGGGGGAGGCACCCAGGAGACTAAGCTTGCTTCTCCGCAATACCTTAATTCTCAGTACTAGCAGGGACTCAGCGTTCCAGAAAATTATTCATGATATAGTAACACACACACACGACAATGCACAACAAACCTATCATTCACATGCAAGGCGTGCGGTAAACAAAAAGGCACAGACAGGGCGAGCACTAAAATGCAACTTCAGTACAATACTTCTCTAATGACTGTTAAACAATGTTTGCAGGTCTCTGCAGTCTATTACATAAAATGCATTACCGTGACTGCGCATCCATATGAGAGAGCGAATGTGCAACTGCCGCCTAACAAGGCAAGTGGCATTCTTTGCCTGTGGCACTGTGTGTGTGAAAGGTTTATTTAGGGTTCATGACTCCCTATGGCAACTCGGGTGCATTGCTGTTGAAAAGGTACAATTTATTCTCCAGGCCCCTGTTCTGACCCAGGGCCTGCTACCTGCATGTCCCCCCTTTTCCACCTCTCACACTCACTCTCTCTCTCACATACACTCTTGCACTTTCTATCTGGAGCTTTTGGTTTGAAGCGGAGTCCTAAAGGGAAAAGTGAGTCCCAGCGGCATTTCAGGCTTTTTGCAGCAGCACATATATCATCTGTAACAGCCAATCCGATCCACTGCCACATGAATGAAAACCGCATAAAGTTACAGTACTGGGATTCGTTCATCCCAAAAATATTACAATACAATTTCTCTTCCAATTAAGGAGCACAGTTAAGCTTTTAATTCATTAACCTCCAAGAGGCTACTCTAAGTAATGTAATGTACAGCATAACAGATATAAGAATATGTATTCTTTAAGGGATGCTTGTATTAACACTGTATAAATTGTACACTTTTATTTTTCCACACTATACAATTATCAGCATTACTCAGTTACTCTAGGATAAGTAAGGTAATGTAGAACACTCTAGGATAACTAAGTTACTCTAGGATAACTAAGTTACTCTAGGATAAGAAATTTTACTCTAGGATAAGTAAGTTACTCTAGTATTCTTTAGGATAAGGAAAGCCTTCCTCTAAGAGTTCCTGACTAAGCATTAAGCAAAGTGGTCGAGGAAGTGCTTTTCCTTATTCAAATGCTTTCAACTGCAGGTCGATTCAGAGCCATTTTGAAAAGAACTTATTAAAGAATAGCACTTGTTCAATCTGATCCATTTTCCTACAGTTTAGTCAGGAGGCTTTACTTATAGTAGAGTAAGGTTGAGATATGGTACAGTGTTCAATAAAAAATAAATAAATGATTAAAAAGAAAAACACGCAGAACCCTAGGTATATGGCAGAAGCAATGAAATAAATGTCATTTCGGAAGCATTGCTGATCTATTCTCAGCCATTCCTGCAAGTCTGTCAGGGAACTGTAAAAGAAGTCTGTTTGACGAGATCAGATACGGTACTATACATAGAAGCGCTGCAGTCGACTCGTGTAAGCATTAGAATTACAGGAGCGATGGCAGGATGGGTTGGCTTCTGTAGTCGAGCTCCTGCGCTAAAACATTCTGTTTGCGGTTTTAAAAGCATCTAAGCCAGCCCACGGCCTTCTTCCCCTGTGGTTTCGTTGCAGCAGAAAGAAGTCTGCCTTACATTTCAGCCCAATTTCTCTTTTATAAATAGAGATGCCATCTGACTGCTGAGCTGAGACTGATGTGCCAGTGGCTGTGCCAGGGTTATGGCCGTTCTCCTTCAGATTTCCGTCACCAGCAATCTCAGGCAGGTGGGAAGTCGACACGCTCTGCCTTCTCAGACAACATTGAAAGTCGCCACTCCAAACACTGGGGAAGGGGACACCTGTTTATTCCAATAGTTTCCTGTTAGTTAAGAAAGCTTCTCACTGCCCAGCAACTCATCCGAAGACATGTAATGCTACAGACTGTATTACTCTTTACTCTTGTGTCAGTCTTGTTTCTTCTACCAACATTCACATAGGCAAATCAAATTGTATAATACATGCTTAGCCTGTATGTGTGCAAATTATAAAGCAATTAAAGAAACATAGTATTTGCAAATGCACCGTACCAGTCCTCTAGCACTTCTTAAACCTTGACATCTTTCAGTGTGTTTCAAATGTAGAGATGCTCTGTTCTCAAACTTCACGTTACATCTAAGTGGGGAAGACTTTGTAATTAAAGAATCGCTAAAGAGCAGAGACTGGACTGCCTAATGGGCTTTGCAATTTTGTGGTGCATTTGCAATTGTCAGGATATGCGAACACCATCATTAAGTGCAGTACATTTTTATGGAGTTAGTTAACGGTCAGACAACACAAATCTGTAGCTTCGTATTGAGTAATTAGCAGACCCAATTAGGGATAAAGTGATTCTAGAGAGGCAATAATTTCCCCAAGTCAACAGAGCTGTCCGATTGTAGGTACTTATAATCGAGGTGATGTATTTTGGATTACGTTGGCATGGTGACCGCTCACTGCCCTTCCAAAACAAACAAACAAACAAAAATGATGGAAAAAAAAGGTGGAATCCCATGACAAAACCCCATAATCCCATTGAATCTTAATAGCTTAATTAAATACCCTTCTTGCAGTATGGATGGGTGCCTCAATATTAACGAGCTCCCCAGCACACACGGGGCAGGGTACCCAATTAACCATATCCAAGACCAGTGTTATGGATCTCCCCTTCCTTCCCAGACTGACTCCAATGTTCTCATCAGCTGGAGATATTTCTACACTGCTGGCTCCCTTTTTACATAAAATCCCCTGAGGACTCATTGTCCCAAGAATAGGTCATGACTTTCTTCAGCTAACTGGCGCATGTGTAGTGCATTGTGCCAATGAATTGCAGAGAATCGGGCAAGAGATGAGAGAGTCGCAGGATAATGCTCTTTTGCCACACTTCAAAACATCAATGGTTGCCTCTATCTATCTTGTGAGCAAGTCAAATAGGCTTGCTTATATCATATTTATTATCTGCCTGGAGTTGAATTCTCAATCTTTAATTTAATTTGAGGGCATAGAAAGAAATTTCACTTGTAGCAGAACCTATTTCACCCCCACGAGAATAAACATCTGGATAATAAAAGCAACACCACGGGTCTTCTTTCTTGCTGATAAAACATTTACTATCAGAATTAAGTCTTCTACTAGTCTACCGTTGTAAGCGCTGCCAAGCTGATTAAAGCAGGAAGCGCCGTGGCATACAACAATGAAATCTAATCCTTCAATAATACGAAGAAATATATAACCTTGGTTGGCTCAGTGTTACGGAAAATTAATTCGTATTATATTGTGTTTTTCTTTTTCTAACAGTCCAAGAAAAACTTAAAAGACTCTCCTTCCACAAACAATCCACAAATGGAACTGACATGAAGCGGAAAAATGGAATTCCAGTCATCCCTTCCACAAGGTAACTTCCTTTTCATCGCTCATATTTCATGCCTGTGAATGGTTCAGTCCCAGGGCATGTCTGCACAACTCACAGAAATTAAAACGGGGGAGGAACAAGGAGCTAGATTTCCCAGTAGGTTTACACCAGTTAAACACCAACACATCCAGACGAAAATGATCTACTGGCTCGGTTTGCCGGGTGATTCGGTCTCCGGTTAAACACTACCTCAAATACACCATTACTCAATTTACACTTGGTCTCCTTCCCATAATACATTACAAAAGTATGTTTTTAGCTAGGACTATTTCTCTAAACCACTGCTATTCTAAGGTCCACTGCAAATGTGAGGCAAACACTTTCATTCGGCAAGAGAAATGGCATTTAGAAAACTAAAAAAATGTGGGAGATAAATTTACCCGTTGACAACAATATTATTTAAAAAAATCAACCTCTTTGTGAATGTAGTTATTTTCTTTGATGGTAAAGGTTGATTCAAAATAATGAAGATGGAAAATAGCAGAGCTCAACCTATATAAATAACTTCAGATTAAATTAGGCTAAACTGTTTGCTAATGAGTAAGTGGTCTGATTGCATTGTGCTCAACTGAACAAGAGATTTGTTTGCACACTGTTACAGAAACACAAACCCAGCAGAGTCCCGGTTTGGAAAAACAAAAGTCGGCATACTAGCACACGTCACCTGGAGTTAAGAAAGTGGAATTTGGCCGATTCATCTTCTGAGGGCTGAAAACAGCGATGAGGCTGCCATTCGCAAACAATACCTCTACTGCTTTGAAACGAGGGAGGATGTAACACCGCCACCAAAAACACAATGCAAATACAGATGCGGTGCGTGGAATTAAATTGCGGTGACTAATCAAATCTGGCCTGACCTCCTCAGAGGCCGTTTTTTTCCGTTTCAGTCTTTACAGAGCAGCCTGGAAGTGGGAGTTTGGTTTTATTTTGAGCGTTGTTTCTAGTTTGATCCAAGTAAAACTCCAATAACTCCTTGAAAACAATAACCTGTTCTCCTCCCAATCTCTGAGCAATAGTAATAAACTTTGGATTTTTCCCTCTTGGTTTACAGTAGAAGAACATGCAAAATGACTATATATTGATTTTTTGTGTTTCTATTGGTTGATTTAGTCTGACAGTAAAAGGATCCCAAAACCAAACTGAAGTCACGTTCTGTTGATGCGTGTGGGGAAAAAAGTAGGAGAGGAAATTTGTTTTAAATTTGAGCAGGCTAGATGTTTACTGCTGATGACATCCATGTCAGTTTAGTAGTTTTACAGCCAGGCTTTGGTATTCAAACACCTGCAGTCACGACAGCCTTCAGGGTCAGTTGCTAACATGGCCAGGACCACATCTGGCCACAGGCAATCGGCTATTTTCATCACATAAGCCCGAGAGCTTGTTATGTGAATCATAACAAAAGTGAATCATTGCAAACTTAAACATCTGGCTGTGTGCAAGGCTACCAGCTCCTGGAAGAGTTAGGTTGGACTTCTCTTCCTCAGATGTGTGAAATAAAACCCCACCGCAGAAACTTCCCACTCAACTTCTCCCTCTTGACAGGACTTATGATTTGAGAAGCCAAAGTACTTTTTAAGGTGTTATTGGCACCGACCATCCAGGAGCTTCTGTTGAAGTCTAATATGATGTATGAATAATGCCAGAGGTTAAAAGTTTAAACTGATACACCTGCCTAATGCCCAACTTCCTTCTCCACTCCCTTGTATGTTTTAGTATGCGGTGTTTGCAATGCAGGAGTGCACAGCCTGGAGCTCAATCTGAAAGGTTTGATTAATATGCAAATGTTCCCGTATGAAGATGTACATTTTGAAGTCGTCGAATACTGGGAGAAATCCTATAAGCTCCAAAGCATCCTTTCCCTCTCTGGCCTGTATCTGATGATGGGAACGCTATACTTATTATAGTTATAAACCGTCTTGATGTATATCGGTGGAGCTGCAAAAAATTCACTGCAGGATGCAACAACAAAGCAGGAAATTGAGTGGAAGTGAGGCTGTTGTTGTACATAGCTTCAGAGCAAGGGCACACAGAAAGGTCATCTATGGGAGAGAATTATGACTGACAAAGTTTAGAATTAATACAATTAAATATATATAATTGAGATAAAAATGCAATTTAACTAAGCTTATTAGCATACAGTATGAAATTAAAAGCTCTTATATATATATATATATATATACACACACACACACACACATTGATTTTAAATTATAAATCATTAGTACTGGGATAAAACTGCATATAAAACTGGGTATTTTTATACATTATTACAGTAGGACAAATAAAACTGAAAAAGGAAAGATGCCTAATGCTATATTAAAGAAATGTGTATTCACAATTCACCGAGCTCTGTGTGCTACCCTAAGGGAAGCAGATTTTAAAATAAAAAGGAGCAGTGATCTAGAGCAGAAACAACATATTGGTCATGAAATCTTTGGGCCAGAGGAAAAGAAGGTTAGAAGAAATGTACACTAAACAGCACCAACAGAACTTAACTCTTGAAGCTCTAGCGAACTGAACAAACAAGAGTAGGTTCCACATTTGCAGTTTAAAACTGAGACGATGTAGGGCTTTGCAAGACAACTTTGCTTATACAATTTTCACAAGACACACAGAAAACAAGCAAGCACAGCCTTTAAAATGTTATCCCAAACCCAACAACACACTGCGATCCTATTGATGTGAATATCATTCCTATAGAAGAAAAGAGATGGGAGGTGACATTCAAAATACATGGCAAGAATCCGTGTCTGGCTATTGGATCAAAAACAATGTTTGATCTTATATTATAAAGCGGTCACTGCAGTTTTATTTATTTAAAAAAAGGAAACTTTAAACAATATATACAAGTTAGAGCATTTATATAAGTACGCAAATCACTCAAAATTCTTTTTTAGCCTTTAAAGGTCATAGCGCTGGGATAACTGTAGTAAAAGGAGATTTAACAGACTCCATCCAACAAAACAAGTGTTAAAATACAAGACAACACTTGCACTTGTACATTATTAGTTTCTCCGTCCCCCAGTGAATAGTCTTGGTAGAACAGTTTGCAAAACCCAGCTCTACTGTGAAGTGGTCCCCCAGCAGAGAGGTCAGAAGAACAGGAGAATGAACTGCAATCCAAATGTGGTTGGAAGGCAGAGGAGGAAGCCCATCTCTTGCTGCAAGTCATGTGCATTCCTTTACTCGTAGCTCACTGGCTTTTAAAATGACAAGACACACTGCACTGGAGTTCCCATCGAACACATTAAGGAGCCATCATGGCTGGGTGCAGTGCTGGTTAGTGGTCATGATTACTGGTCACCCAAAGAGTCTAGCAGAGTCCCTGACCTCCTTCTGGCGATTACTCAAGACATCTTTTCAGACTCTACTTGTAATTTAGTCATTCATTCTCCTGTAAGATTACACTTTACAACGTTTTATCATACTACTTGCCTTGCGTTACTAGTACTCGTATTGTTATTTTGATTTCTCCTGTGCTCCCTTTCCCTAGACTTTGACCTAACATCATGTCTGCATTCGGCTTTTACAATCCAGGATGTAAGACCCCATATATTGTATACACTTGTGTAGATTGGAATTTGTAAAATGTATTATGGTTTGAATTGCACTGTGATATGTAAATTGGAATTTGTAATGTTTTATGCCTTGAATTGCACTGTATTTTTGCACTTTGTATTGCGCTTATATTTTGTAAGTCGCCCTGGATAAGGGCATCTGCTAATAAATAAATAAATAAATAAATAAATAAATAAATTTTAAAAAAGACTATTTAACAGCTCTTCAAAAAATACATCTTTTAGGCTGAAATGAAGAATGTCTTGAAACTGGATGATGGACCTTCACTTATTTTTTTGGGGGTTGTTTCTCCAATCATGGCCAACAAAGACTCATTCAAGATTGTTTAACAGCCCATTAAAATGACTCCCCCAAAAACAGTCAAATCATCTAGGTTGCCAAAATCACTTCCACTGTGGAAAAATACCATGGTCTTCATTAGCATCTATGCAGCATTATCATGTATCCATTTCCTTTGGTTTTCTGGTGCTCTGTAGAAAACTATGAAGCTTAATACGGTCTCAGACTCAGTCCCTCCAAGACTAGTTTTATACATTTCTGGACAAGGAGAAGAAAACAAGACTGTCGAGTAATTCATCTCATTAATTGGATTCTTTTTCTGCTCTTTGTAATCTTGAATCTGCAAATTATTACACTAATTGGTTTGATATGATGTACGTAGAACTAGTGTCTTGCATCTCTTGAACAACTCTTGCCCACGGGTCTGTACTTTTGTTTGGTATTGCTGGCAAAGTAAATGGAAAGGATAAGCTATCTTTGATAATGGCTGTCAAAACAAATCTGTCAAGTTTTAAAATTCATAGAGAACAATGGCGGAAACAAACTGCATAATCTAGAAGTTTCTCTATGATTCCAGCAGGAAGCAAGTTTTAAAACCTCATTATGTATTCCTTTTATACTCTTAACATTCCTCTACAACTGGGTGATCATTTGGATAAGCATTTTTAATAGTGTCACCTATGCAGCTGCTGTTTATCGAACACTTGAAATGTTAAATAGTTCAGCATCTGTTATCTGTGGAGAATGAAGGCAGCGTTATAATGCACTGGGCGTGTGTCACGTGTTTTGGTTTGCAACATTGTTTCATTCAATTTTTTTTGCCTTTTTAATTATTAGCAGTGTATATTGTGAGCAAAGACACAGAAGGATAATTGCTTATTAATGGATTACTGGGAAAGAAAGTCCTTCAGTTTAATTAATGGAATTCATTAGCATTTCAGAAATTATTCTTTTCTGAAAACAAAACCACGTTTACCGTACGAGATTAATAAACCAATATAATTAAGTAGCGAGATTAAAGAAAACTATTCACTCCTGCGTTATTATCCTTGTCCAAACGAGGTAATGCAAATTAGTTTAATCTATGACATTACCTGTTATCTCGATATAGTTTTCCTTATCGTTTTGAAAACAAGGAGAGTGCTGTTTGGGATTATTGATATTCATGCGGTGCTGCTTTTCCACAGTACACGAGCCGTGCATAAACTGCTTGTTAAACTGTAGGCTTTAGAGGATTGCAGGCCTTTAATGGTCAAAGTAATCAGTGATATCTGGTGTTCTTACAAGAGATTCGGGAAGGGAAGGTAGGAGGCAGTGAGCTGTTTCACGAACACGAACTATCTGCCTATCAGAAAGAGCACGCTTTCCTTTCAACTGACAGCACCTGGACAGGACCTGCAGTAAAAACATCCTGGAGCCATCCATGCAGAACACGCGGTCCTGCGTTTCCCTCTGCTCGTGACGAGGGGAATGTATACATATATTAATACAGAGCACGGCACAAAAACGGGAAAACTGCAGAGTGTATAATCTGCATAAGGTACCAGTAATGCAAACTGGTGGTTTTGCATTTTGGTTTTGTGTCCATTTGTGTCCATCTCCACAAAGACACTGGGAAGACGGACATCCCCAAGGAACTGTTAAAGTAATGGCTGTGCATCTGCTGTCTGCTCACTGGGAAAAACGGTATAAATCCTGATGGGATGCAGATGCATTAATATAGGTTTCCAATTATTTTTATCGACACATCATCAATACATTTGAACTGTACCAGGCCTCTAGAGTAATACTCGATAACTTACAGAAGATATAATTTCAGATTAGGAGGGAAGAGCTGGGTATTTGATGGCTGACCCTCTGGAAATAACCGATAGGAGCAGGGGCAATATGGTATACAGCATCTCTTGGAGACATCAGGTATATGTGTGTCTGTGTGTGTGTACGTAACTACGCACAATTACAAAAATAACAACATTGCTTTGGTCTCCTTCATATTTTGATACTTCTCCTGCCTAATCTTAGATGTGCTCTTCAAGTCACAAAAACTTGCAAACTGTTACTCAAATATATGACTTATGCCCTAGAATCTCACTATTGACTTTCTAAACTTCACCCCTTGAAACCATTTCGTTCTGAATGTACCACTGATACGACCAGATGTTGGCACTCTGAGCTGAAGAGAGCCGAGCTAATTAAATACTTTCACCAGGCTGCCACTTCTACAGTTAAATCAATTCACAGCTGTAAGAGGCTGAGCTTTCAAACGGTGAGACTCACAGAAACCCAAGGCCGTCTGGAAATAATTGGCTCCTCCATCTGCAAATCAGGAGTGGCAGACAGGATTTAAAGATCTGTCCAAATCCACCTAATCTATATTCTGCACAATTAAATGCTCCAAGTTAATGAATATGAATACTGATAGCCCTGTGCTAGCCACATGGAAACAGCTGCCCAGAGTGGCCACCTGTCCCCTACAGAGCTGATCTAATTTCTGTCTGTAAAATCAAGAGCTTCAGTTTGGCTCCCTTCATGGAGTGCACCACCAAAAAAAGATGGATGATTGCACCTGACTGGACCTGACAAAGATCATGAGATTCACGCTGAACTGTTCATCTAGAAGTCCATTCACTCACTCTACTGTTGTTCTGAAAACCAATTGCTTCTCTGATACAACAAAGCAGAAAAAGTACACAAAGTTAAGGGGGGGAAAGAAGGGAGTGCAGTTTGCTTGCACCCATGGACGGTTTTCAATAAAAAGAATTACTACTAATAGTAGCACATTAGATACACCAAAGCGCTTGACTTTTGTTATTTGTTTAATAATAGTTCATGACATTCGTATTGTGCACTGAAGGTGAAGAGATGACCAGCCTTCGCATCTCTATTGACGGCCACAGGTCTTCCTCGGACTGCTCAGGGGGTGTACTGATCTAATGAAAAGGTCAGATCAGCATCACTTGCTTCATTTGACCGCGTTTTGCCATTGAAGACCGTCGATTACCCAGCTCGAGACTTTTTATTTTCTTATTTTGTAAGACGAGAGTGTTATCCTAGATGCGTGTCCGTCAATGAAGGATGCTAAAGACAATTGTTACTGTAGGTTTGTTTCGATAAGAAAATATAAACTAATGGATAGGAAGCTAGACAATAAACTAGGCTATCAATGGATTTTATCAAAATCTATATTTTATACTTAACTTGTGCTTGGAGCTGTTAAAGAAAGCAAATTTGATATGTCAATAATAATAATAAAAAAAAAAAAAAAACGTATGTAATTTTTGTCACCGACAAATCCTCAATTTCCAGTCTATGGCACATGCTTTATCCAGCATCACCATATACAGCCTACAGTACGCTCTGGTAAACATAACTGAAAGCACTTCAGATTGGTTTGGCTGTGATGCATGCCAGGGGAGAAAGTAATGTCCGTAGATGTAGTTTCAAGACTTATTTTAAGGGGTTATGGTTAAATTACAATTAAAGTGTGTTTTGGTTAATACTCTTATCAGTTCTTATCAAATCCTGTTTGGGACAGTTATGTTTTTGGTGTTGACTTTTGTTTAACATGTGTTAACATAAACCAAAATGATCTCAAAATGTCAGAACCGCCTCTATCTCAACTGCCAGCTTGTAAACACAGTCTTTATCTACTTTAATTTGTACGATTACTTCGGAGTACAGCATTTATAACAACCCATTTTGTAGTAAAATGTGTTTGTAGTAAAAATGCCTTGCATTCCCCCCCACCCCTCAACCCTGGGCATGTCTTTCTTTTTTAACTAAAAGAGCATGTGTGCTTAAATTATACACAATATTAGGCTATGCAAATATTAAAAGCATGATCAAGTTGTTGAATGAAAAGCAGACTGGCAGGGGCCATACGCTATGACATACTGGCTCCTGTTGGCATGAGTACGCTGTTGTACTGGGGGCCGAATTTGATTAAATAACGGATTTAATTTGTCTGTTGTTTGACGTCCTTCAGCTTTGGTTGTTCAATAGATTTTTGATTACAGTTTTCTTGACTTATTCAATGATGCGTTTCTAAGGCATTGAACAAACCCTTACAAACGGAAAGCAGACATGAAAGCAGTCTGTCTACTCGTGCTCCTGGAGAAGAGGGTGTAAGTCTAGACAGATGCTCGTGGAATAGATGTAGGAATCAACTTGGTGCAGAAGAACAGTGACTTAGATGGTTCAAGTGCGGAATTGCCAGCTGGCTCCGTGGAGGAGTTTGCTTAAAGCTGAAGATTGAGACATGGGGTTGCCATAATAAAACGAGGCCGCTGCAAAAGGTCAGCTTGTAGGGAGTGGGGAGGGGGTGGAAGTTAAACTCCTGCTTTGTTACGGCACCTGCTCCACTTGACTTCAAAAGAGACACTTTTGCCTTGTTCATTTCCTGGCATCTTCAGCACAAAACCCAGGCGCAAATTAGGGGGTGGGGGGGAGAACAACAAACAGATTTCTCCCCATCTCCTTAATTGTGCTTCCGATCTAGCGCACCACCTGTCAAGCACGCCGGCGCTGGGCTATACATCTTCTTCAAATAACCTAATAGTGTAACAGTCATGTAGCTGTTCAACCAGGAGGAGACCTCATCCTGAGCAGAAGGCTTATGAGTCAGCTCAAGGCTTCTCCAGACATCTGCTCTGCTGCTCCACAGTGGCCATTGTGCGCTTGGACTTGGTAATTGAGAATGATGAATGACTTGACCCCGTCCTGCGTCCAAAGAGAAACCAAACACCAGCTAGTGAGCATGGTCTAGGGCAAGGTTAAGAGGGGGAAAGCAGTGACAAAAACGCCAACCAGTAGCCACAAGGCTTCCCTGCGGAACTCCCCCGTCACGACTCGCTTTCCTCCGAGGTGATCTCAAGTTTCTCCCGACACAGGTAGATTGAATCAGTGGAATCGATCTTACATCCTTAGACAGAAGACTCGAGGGCTAAACATGATCGTGTTAGAGAGTCGAAAGGAAACCAACACCGCCCGGGCAGGAAACCTTTCTTGTTTACTTAAAACCCAGAGTCAAGTACAACATAAAGAGGTTCTGGAAAACATGTAAAACAATCCTGCTCGCAAACAGCTCTCAGCAGATCTCTTGACCTTGCAAAGCAAAGATCATGCACAAAATCAATGGACTCTTAAGGCCAAGCTGGAGCCTGAGTATTTACAAATGTAAACACAATGTGTGTAAACAGGCAACAGTCTTTATATGTGTGATTAGCCATGCAGGCTTTTGAAACATGATCTGCATAATGCATGTAAGCCAACGATCAAGTTATCCCTGTATGTTTGCTTTTAGGGACCTTTTGTCAGATCCCCACGTCTCGTTTGCCAGTAAAATGCTTCAGCATTCTCCCTTCCCTGTGTCAGACTAATAGTACGCATGGGAATTAGAAGTAAGATTGCTTTAAATACAAATAGTTTAAAAATCAGGAATACAAAATGTATACAATTTATATAAGACACCATATAAGGAACTGATAATAGTCAAAATTAAGATGCATGCAAACCTCTCTCTCTCAACATATGTTTCTGCATTGTGTTGTTTTACTGAATAGAGACAGTCTGGCTTCTTCCCAAAATTCTTGACCTGCTTCTGCCCATTTATTTTTCCTCCCACAATGTATTAAAACAGATGGTTTTACTTCCCAACTAAATTACATCTGTTGCACAGGGGCTCGTTCTTGGACCATCGCTGTATTCTATTTACTTTAACAATATAGACCAGGCAGCTGGCAGGAACGCGCATCATCTGTCAGCAGATGATACCATTGTATGTTGTCTGCAACTTTATCATCTTCAGTGAAGGGCTGAATGATACCGAAAGGCCATTTCACATTTTACATATCTCCTTACATGCCTTTTGCTTTAAAATGTGGTGGACGCAAGACAATACAGCAGGCTCACAATCACAGGATACTCATCCAGGAACCATTTCAGACCAACAATTAATTGGAAATTTCAGATCAAATGTACCTGTGGTGCTATTGTACATTCTGGAGTGCATCAGAATAGCTCTTAATGAAAATTATAATAACCTACAGCTGGGATTTCACTACAATACCAGTGTTGATTCTACCACAGTAACACTACTCGTCATCTCAGAAAGTAAGAAAACAACTTTCTGCTGGGTTAGAGTCAAAGCTAAAGTCTTCTATACAACAAAACCATATGCCACATTGTGGTTTCCTGTAGGGAATGCTTTAACAAACATGACTATATTAAAGTAATTCATATGACATAACATATATGACATATTTTTAAATGGGTTATATGTTATTGTGCCGGTATTTTTTCATCCCACCATGGTAAAGTGCATGCTGTTTACCAATGCTAATCAAATAGATCAAATAGTTCAGTATTTGCCTTTAAAAAAACTGCAGAAAGGGTACGACTTCTTTGTAACCAAAACATACTAATGGGAAAAAGGAAAGACATGTAATAATGCACATAATTAATCATGCTTTCAGTGAAGAAATCAACAAACTATTCCACAAATTAAATACTGAAATTAAATCTCTGGTTGTTTGTTCATGTTCAACAAACGCAAACAAAGACTAGAAACAATCTACACCACGTTGCTGTTTAAAGAATATTACTATAAACCTCTGCCCCTATAAATGTCCAGAAAGACTGCAATTCAAACCCAAGTAGACAACACACTTAATACTAGGTGGGGGCGGGGGGGTGATAATGGTTTCTAAAACAAGCCACAATCCCCAGTTGCCTTGTGAATTGGACTAGAAAGCTCCTGCCGCTGTAACGAGCCTTACAATTCAATTAAACTTATCTCACCGTGCCATCACATATTCTTCTTAAATAATCAACAACCTCGTCTGGAATCGCAAAGCAATAACATAAATACAGGGCCATCTGGCAAGATTAATTAAGGGAGGTTGAAATCTAGAGCATTAATTAGTGCCCTATTTCAAATGACCTTCATGAGCTCTTCTTATGGATTTGTCAATGTGCTAAACCAACCCAAACACGACTAATAATAGACAATTATAATCCAGAAATAAAAACACTGTAGTAATAGTAGTAATAATAAAAATAATTATAATAATAACAACTGAAACAAAATCTTTATTTCAAACTGCTACACTATTAACGTAGACGGACAGTTACACACTATTTCCTGAAGACAAGTTAATTAAAACTCTGCACAAATGAATTGGAAGGGAATGGTAGTTTCATTTTCAGAAGGTCACATTGGTCAATGATCTGAAACAAGTGTACATGGGAAAATCTATATGTTTACAAAAAGATGGATGCAGAGACCTTAAAGACAAGGGCTGCTTTCAGGTCATTGTGATCTGAGATTAACTACCCCTGGCATTTCCCCCTGCTTGCTCATAAGACACAGGGTCTCATTTCAGGGCACAGAACGATCCCATTTCAAACTAGAAATGATCTCGGCACATTTGTATTGTTTTAACAATTTTTTCACGGTAATAAGCGTCATGACAAGTATTACAGTAGCCGATGAGTCTTATTAAAAACCTGATCATGTGTCACAACATATTTAGCAAAATCTATATTTTCTTCATATCGCATTTAATTGGATTTGGTAAAAATCCATTCTGTGTGGCTCATGATTGCCCTCCTAAATATATGAGAAGTGTTTAGTGGAATATTTATCTTAATAGAATGATTGTCCTGCTTTACTGACATGAAACCACTCTTACTTTTCCCCGACAAGAAACATACGTGTTTTTGCTGAAGCGCGATGGATATCCGTGAAGGAAACTTGACAAACATGGATACCCAGTTGATCCATAAATTGTGACTTCCCCCATTCGCTGCCTATAGAAGCCACTTGAGCAATGCCCTGTTTTGATTGATCTTTTTTCCCTTTTGTGAAACCGCCTGCTGTATTCTAATAGGATATCCATCGATACATAATATAATATGTACTTTTAAGATTAATAAACTCGTCTGTTCAATATTGCTAATCTTTACACCTTATTTTGAAATATTCTGCCAGCAAAAAACATTTTTTACAAGCTCATCCACCTACATCATATAGATCAATAACGCAATAACAGTTGCACAGTAATATCTCACGGAGCTACACTCTGCCAATATTAACTACACTGGCCGGATTGTTCGCTGGGGTAAGACACGTCTAGACTTTTGAGTAAAATTGCATTGCCACATGAGTAACCTGTGAGTACATTTGAAAATCCTCTACTACACTGGTTAATACAGTAAAATGTATGCACGTAGGCATGAAAAAACAAACATCCAGAGTAAGGAACATATTGTCCAAATAATGATGAATTTAAGCGGTTTTCTTTTTTGGAAGTTCCCTCATGATCTTTTCTCTTCCATCGATTTCATACCCACGGATGCTCGAGTGGCCCTGTACACTTCGTATCAGACGCAGAACCCACACAGCAATTACTCTGATGTTGTTCATTATTGCTGCAATAAGATCCGTGAGGGAATTTGTGATGCAGTCGTTCTACAGACTGTACACTGACCATTAAATTTAAAAAGCCAGAATGCACATCGCAGACATAATAAAAGAGCGCTTCCACATCGTACCGGCTCTGCTAAGCATCGGAGCGGCAATTAAGAACAGGGGTGTCTCTGCAAAATATCCTCTGATAACCAGGGAATGTGTTTCAATAACTGTGCATATATTTTGTGCACAATACCTCATAAAAAAAAAAAAAAAAAAAAAAAAAGATTATTAAAGATGTGTTGCTTTGCACAATGTATGGACAAAGCACTAACCATCTTCTGCCATGTTGACAAAGTAGAGAAGAGCTACATCAGTTTACAACCTCATAATTCTCCACATGCACCATCTCCTATTTTTCAGTGGTTGGAAGATGATTTTGTAGTACTGCTTACAACAACAACAGTGATTGTATCAAGTAAATAAATGTGATTTAAGTCTCTTATTTATAATTTAGACCAGTACAAAATAAAAAGAGGGGAATAAAATCCTGTAGGCAGTGCATATGGGCTATCGTTTCTCTGTTCGGTCCATGTTTAATTATTCTGACATCCTGATGAACTTGAAATATAGCACAATAATGGGGCTCCTGAGCAGCCCACATTTCTTTGGAGCTTGCATCCATCTGTGCAGTTAGCCGACTGAACGCAATGCAACACACTGCGGTCCCGAGTCCTCAGTCCCACGGGCCCTAATTGGAAACCGTTTCAGGTTTAGAGCAAAATAATTAACTAGCTCCCCGTGAAGACTAGTATCCATTAATATATGAAAATATGGGTGCGTGAGTAATATTAATACAGCTTAGCTCGCTATTCGGTGTAAATTAAGTCTCTCCCCCAGCCTGTGTCTCAGTCGGAATAGAAAGCACTGCAGGACACAAGTGGAAAAGTAAGAGCTTTCCAGCTTACTTTCAAATGTACTTCTTCAGAAAGGAAACCGCCCTGAGCCACAGTTATCACCAAAATAATTAGTTTACTTTTTTCATTAGCCGAGCAGCAATGCAACCACTCCTGGAGAAAAAAAAAAAAAACACATCTGCCAAAAGAAATAAAAATGTACCCGGGCAAGCTTTACCGATTAAAACGAGATAGAAAAGCCTAGTAATTTAATTAAGAAGTTTTACTCCAGTACTAAGTTAGATAATATTCCGTTCTCATAGACTCAGCTCTGACCTCCAATTATAACTGAAGACTCTTGTGAAGTCTGCTTAAACCCTAGAGATATTCAGACTGTTCTATGTTCTGTTAAAATTACCTGCTCACTGGTCCAACAATTAATTAAACACTCTCTCCCGCATAATTTATAAAGCCAAGCAAGTATGTAAATCGTAGCTCTCAGCCCGGACCAAATAATACCATTGTACATGAGATCCCCAGATCCTCCCTTTAAATAGGTCAGTGATCAATACGGTTGATCGAACAAAAAGTGCCGCTATTGGCAGTGATTGATTACTTTGTATGTGGTACAAAACTGAATTTGCATGCCTGCTGGCGCCTATTTTGGGGAGAGATTGAAATGACTGCAATATTACCCTGAGGTAATAAGCTCGGGATAATTACTAGAAAACGAACTTCAAAAAGGGGAGGAATGTACTGAAAGTGTTTGAACAGCTGGCTTATTTTATTAAGAAAATCAATGCGAGGGATTTTGTTTTTCACAGGCCTGTATGGGATTTCAGACTTCACTCCGGTGGTGTGTGCATTAAGCAGAACACAGTGAGTTATCTCTGTGAGGGAATAGAGAATTGCGTCTGGTTTCGCAAGTTGGCTTCTACCTACACCATTCTCTTACCACCTATTACATCACATCCCCCACCTTCTCACATTGGGTACTTAAAAAAAAAAAATAATAATACCATAAAATACCCAAGTGTGATGAGCACATTTACATAAGATTACATGAGCTTGATCAAATTTAACGTCTTGTTATTAAACTAGAAAAGAACAACATGCTAACAGAGTGAATCATTAAAGATTCTGCCATTTACAGTAAGTGACCCTAATGCAACTACACTGAGGGTTGTCAATTAACTTCTCTGGACCACAAACCTGGGCTAAGGTAACGCTAATGCAGAGACATGTTAGTTTGCACCCAAGTTCACAGTGAATGGGGAGAAGCTTGAGTTTGATTCTGTATGTGGACAATTGACTTGTGAGTTTGGAACATGTGGATTAAGGAGGAGGTCCACTGTGCGGGACAACGAGCGATCCAGCTGCACTTTAAAATTGATTAATGAAAATGGAGCACTGATATCATCAGCTCCAGCAAAGAGGGAAACGACCTCACTGGCATCTGTACATTCAATAAACTCGCTATGATGAGGTCATGGACAGGCTTTGCGACAGGAAACTATCAATGGTTTCCATCGCTGATTACCATCCTCAATATTGCCTTTACATTAGCGTGGGGGATTCGATACCAAGTTGTGTGAACTTGGTTTTGGGGGAAATGTAACACTTGGAAAGTCTATTTTCAGGACAATACCACCAGGAACCGTGTACTTTCCAAAACGTAAAGCCAAAAAACAAAACAAACCCTGAGGTCATGTAATCACAGCTTTTGGAAAATGTTTCTGATACTTGCTTATCGTATGAAGAGAAGTGTCCTTTCCCAGAACAGGCCTGTACGTTTCCATGGACTCTTTCATTTGTGAATCAGCAGTATTATGCAACAAAATGTTGAATCTTATTTCTGACTTATTTACTAAAATATATGAATTATGAATACTTTAAAGCAGTTTTGGTAATTGCTGTACAGGGCTTTGTATCTGTATTTTTTTGTGTGTTTTTTTTACACACAAGAAATGAAGCTAAATAAACACTGCACACTTAAAGACATGTGGGATAAACAGAATAAATGGATCAACACTGTAGTTCAGACTAAACCAATGATAATAAAGTATTATAATATATGTATTGTAGAAGGAGTGGCACACATCTCATGGACACAGTCAAACAGCCCTTACAAAAAGCTTGTAAAAAACACTATTTGTCAAGCTTTTGCATTTGGCAAGATGGAAAGTGTTACATTGCACTGCATCTGAAATCGGAGCCATTGAAGTGAGGCTAATAGATAGTTTTTAATAGATATTTAAAGTGTGGCCAGAAATCCTTCATTTGTAACTTTTTTAGACGCGTTAATTTGCTAAGTGGTTCTTGCAGTATGTTTCTTTTAAACAATGTAATATCACGGACAATTAAACATTAGCCATAGAGGTCCGACTGTATTAACCATCCAATCAGTTCCACTACATCCATTTTTTTAGTTCCTTCTTGCTCTTCCTGACATGGCAGTCTCGGGCTTCCATCGCTGTCTGCTTTATTTCTTTGAAGGCACCTTCCAGCAGGTGCCATCTGCATCTTCCTCAGGTCACGTGTAACGTTGGCTCTTTCGGGAAAGTAAACCAATCCCCTTGTTCGAGTCCCCATTTACGAGCACGAGGCCCCGCGATAAGAACAATCTAATTATATATTTTGTAACTGCATGCTGACTGAGAGATCTCGGGGAAATTGATATTGATATGATCCACACTATTTCTGCTTATTATTATCTCTCTATTCATCTACAGCTGAAGAGGGGTTTTATATACATATAAACACAATGGAATACATATTTATTTAATGTGTGTTCAACTATATTTCATTATATCTTGCTATGTTCTATTGAACTCTTATTCTCCATTTCTCTCCTGCCTCTTTTGTTCTGGTGCTTGGTATCTGCACCAATGCATGCATTTGTTATTTCCATACCAGTTTTTATTTTAAGCCAATGAGATGCGTGTTTATTAAGATATGGTTCACCAGCCGGGCTTTACTAAACTCCATTCTTTGTGATCCTTCTGACACCAACTTCATTCCCAACAATATAGTCACTGCAGATGAAATAGATGAGCTCATCCCGGACTTTGTCACCCAATATTGTTCTAAGAATGCCAATACAAAGAAAAGGAGAGCAGAACTGTGCCATAATAATTCAGTGATGGAGATTCAATGCTTCTGCACGGATGCATGACTTTGGAAGTTCAGGCCAATGACAGCATTCTCTGTTCCAGACTATTATAAACCATACCTGTGGATCAATAGGACCACACATGTATTAAGCCCGTGGGAGGTCAAATACTCTCCGGGCCCTGTGTGCTGCAATTCATGTCAATAAGGTACACAACACTACGGACCACTTTTTTCCCCCTGCCTTCAACGCGTCCCTTCTCTTTTCCTTGAAGAATTAGCTATGTTCCCCTAACCGGGCCCATTGTGCGAGACCCTCTGCCCAGCTTATAATCAACTTCAATGACAAAACAGTCAATCTAAGTGCTTGTAGAGCTTTGGCTAATTTATGTATTTGTTTTATGCATTTTATTTATTTATTTATCCAGTCTGGGGAGAATCAATGGAACCTGTCAATATGCCCTGAACCCTCCCTGCCACTCAAGTGAGCCTGAAGTTTCCATCCCAGGAGGGCTCACTCATTAAGTGATTTCCATTTCTGGATCAACCCTATTTTCCTGAAGCGTCCATCTCCTCTCATGTCCTCCCCATTAATTTCCATTGCACTTATTTCCCTCCTTCAGCAGCAATTCAGCATTGACTGATCTCCCCTGTTTGACAATGACACATCTTCATAGAAAGAGCGTGCACAACTCCCATGAATCGCTCTTTACGTAGTGGTTTTAGAAGCAAAGTTGACCTGCCAAGCTACATTCTCAGTACAGATGGGATATATAATATGCCACTCTTGCTTGCTTTTAATAATTACGAAATGACCACTTTTATTTTTGTTTTAGTCTGTTAAATACAACAGCACGTCTATTGTGAGCATGAAAAATAGGGCATGTCAATAAGACCAGTGAATTAGTGTTGACAAAGCTCAGCTATAACAAGGCACGATATAATGAGGTTCTCTCTCAAAGGTTTTAGCACTGTACCCTTCTTGGCTGACCTGTGGGGTCCTTTATTATCAAATATCTGACACGGCAGTTCACAGTTCAGGGCTGCCTTTCATGTCTTCCCCCTGGGACAATTTGGACTGATCTCAAGGATTTTTTTTTGACAGCTGCATTGAGAATACTCTCCATTATACATTCCCGTTCCCTAATCTGTCTCATTGGGATGGGCAGCTCTAAATACCGTCAAGTTAATTGTCTCAGTGGCTGAAGGTGACATTGCTCCAATTGAATGCCTTGAAAGATATCCCTACCCCCCCACTCCCAACTAAAACATCTACATCTATTTGCCACCAAAATACTCACAGTATTTTTAAATAAAGGATTTTCTGTTTTCTTTGCTTTGTCCCTAAGGAATTGCATCCATATATACATACTACATATTAAACATTCATAGCACAGAGGGCTTTTGCATCCTAAATTGGGGTACGGGGAATTAGAAGCTTATTATTTCCAGGATCGTGCCAGATGGGATACTACAAATTCCAAAATATCTCTCATGGCTGCCATTTTAACAGAAAAAAAAGGATAAGTCATGTAAAAATCTACTACTTCTACACTTAGATAACAGATTGTTATCTAAATCACTGAACAGAAGCACAACACAAATTAAACACCATGGATTTCTAATTCGGTTTTGAACGTTACCGCATGGGATCATTACAAAATGCAAACAATTAAATGTAAAATCTTATCTGATTAAGTTACATTTAGTTATATAAAGAAAGCCAGGCAACACTTTACTGGTCTCTAGAACACTGGTATTAAAATACACAATTTTGGTTCAGTTGAAAACCAAAAATTAAATACAAATCATTCTGGAGTCATCAGTGATGAGACTAAATTGCAGTACATAGTGAGGGATATCAAATTAAACAAAACACCACGAATGCTCCTAAGATGTGTAATTTGGGAAAATGTGCCTCACTACTATATTACAATGTCTTTTGACTTATTGGTGTTATGATTGGGTCAGAGCTGTCATGTGTACAGTGTCTACACCCTCTGCTCCCTACCGTCTCCGACAAAACTCCCCCCTCCATCCGACTAAACTATGATTAAAAAAACACCATACTGTCCTGTGTATATACTAATTCTATGTCTCACGATTTTTTAGGTGTACAGTTATAATTACAGTTAACACTTATACTTTACATGCACCAACTTGGGAAAATGGGTACTTCTTATCAGGCTTTCTAAATTCACAAAAATTGTGACTAATATGTATTCCAACCAATGAAAATCCAGAGTCCGGTGCAGGCGGAGATTATGTTCTATTTCAAGAAAGAACAAAATGGAGGATCCAAATTCCAGTTCCAAATGTTATCAATCATGTCTTTTTGTCCCCCTTTGCAGAAGACCTTAGAATGAACAAAACAGTAAATAAACAAAAAAACTAAAAAAAAAACATACATTTTATCATATACATAACTACATGTATATCAATCTAATTAGAGTTTGGCAAAGCAAAGACAAATATAGTTTACAGATAACTCAATGAAGGAACTTACTTCAAAGGAATAACTTAAATTGTTCAAATATTAAAATCCATAATTCTCAATGTGTCACGAAAGAATTAAAAAAAAAAAAAAAAAACGTAGGTCTTGAATGTTTACACAAGTGAATACATTCGCTGTGGCTTTCTGGGAGAAACTGACAAGTGTGTCTGTTGCACGCTTTGATCAGTTCTTTTTTTTTTTTTCATGTGGCAATTGTCAGACAAGCCTAAAAACGCATTCAAAGAAAACTGAAAATCTCAAGAGGGGTGGGATGGGGCTAAGCATGTGTCGGCGTCCCTCAAAGCCTACACAGACGTGGTGCTTTGCGCGGCCACATGCTTTCAGTGGAAGCAAATCCTGAACACCTTGCCATTAGTCACTTCAAAGGCAGAAACAAATGGGCAGAGTGCTCACATCATGGACTCCAGAATATCGAGCTTGATAAATCTTTAAAACCAGCCTATTTGGATCCTGCGGTAGCTGCTAAATAATGGATTTTACCAGCAAAGTTGAGATGCATCAAATAATGCCCTTGAAAAGGTAGAATAACATTCGCAGCACCAGGGAATCATCCCAGCTTCCAGCTAGCTGTCCCTCTCAGTGTGAGTGAAGAGACTTAACCCTTGACCTGAGACACCGAGAGCGTGTATGTTTCAGACACTAGGGAATCGCATCTCTGAACTTGTACAGCTGCTTGGACTCACTTGTTTCAAAGTAAATAGAGTAGAGGCTAGTACTGTAAATGTGTAGCGCTGCAATTTAAATTAAATGTCCCTGAAAGAACAGAACTCCATTTCAGCCCACATGGCACATTGCAATCCCAGGATCCCCGAGTGGCTTCGTTGACTAACAAACGATACCATCTTTATATCAATTTCTAGATATGTCTGCCAAACTACAGTACATCTCTGCCAGCACAGAACTCTAATGGAAATATCAAGGATTAAATTGATATTATATCTAGAAATCTCAAGTTCCTTAACACGGATAACAGGCTTGGCCTCGTGCTTTCAAAAATGAGGATAAAGTAAATGCAATGAAGGGAAGAAAAGGCATTTGTAGATTTGACAGTTCGAGGAAACCATCAATTAGTGCTCTTCCATTGGCATAAAGTGCATTCTGGGTAATAATGATCAAACTGCTCTTTTTCATAGCACTGCTTCTGCTTTCATGGAAATGCGTCCTTTTAATTAACCTCGAGCAACAAGTACGCTTCAGTCTCCTGTTATACATCTGTGAAATGGGAGATCAGTGGAACTCCAGACGAGTGTGAAGGAAGAACTGCAAGAAGAGCAGCTGACTGGTTTGCCACAAGGCAGAACAGGTTTCAGCTGTTTAATTGTTGTAGTAACACAAGCATTTCCTCGCTGGGAGAATTAATACATCTGTTCTGGAAAAGGACAAAACCTCCAGGAGAATCGCACCGCCTGGGACCGGGTAAAGTGGGTGAAAAAGTAATTAAAACGTTCGTTTGTGACATTTTCCATCCCTTTCGTAGATAAGAGGTATATTTTTTAAGCTTTGTATTTTTCCCCCCACCCAACTTGAAATATCGGCATGTCCCGCTAGTCATGCATGCAGACTAATTAATTTGGTGGATAAACAAGAGATAACAGAATATAAACCGAGAGAGCAATAAGAGTAGAATGATGAAACATTCCTAATTATTAATGAAACTCTGGTATATATTTTAATTTTCCCTTGGAACGGATCATATCCAAGAGACAACATTGAGCACAAAACCAAGCAGACTCAACCAAGCACAGTCTAGAAGCTTGTATCTGTCAGTCCCTAACCAGACACTCTACTCTGAAGAGAAAAACTTATACAGCTTTGGAAATAAAGAAAAATAAATGCATAGTTTAACTGGGCAAACCACTGTAAAATGTTAAAGAAACTCCAAATAATGTCTAAAAATAAGGCAGGTAAAAAAGTTTCAAACCTGTTTATTATTTCCTTTATAAATACCCCCCAGGGCAGCGCTGTAAACTTAATCTCCACTATCATATATTTGAAATGTCTAATTTGAAATACTGCACACAACAGATACAAGTGTTTAAAATCTCTCCTCCTTGCTGCAAATTACTTCAGAAGGTAAAAAGAAGCCTGGGAACCACACATTTCAGATACAGGATTTGCAAATTAAATTTGCAAAGCAGAAAATGCAGAACAGGGATTCACTGGAGATAAAAAATTGCTGGTTAAAATCAGATTTGTTTATGAATTTTTATATGCTGTAACTTAGAGTGTTTAGACAAAGATTATTGAAGCTCTACTTTTTGACAAAACGCTGGATATGCAAGTAAATACAGCTTTATTCGGTTAAAATGCCAATGAATAATGATATTGTGATATTTGTTCCTTTATAAATCATCTAAGAGATCATTCTGTTTGTCCCCCAAAAAACAAGTTACCACCGGAGACCCACAATGCCTGTTTAAAGTACTGAGAACAAGAGGCGCACAATGAAGTATGGGCTAGAGCTGGCGTGTGATCAACACCTACAGGGGACTCTCAACACAGACCTGCCAAAGTACCTCATCACACTATGGCTCTACAGCTTTTTAATTGTATTATTCATGAATTTCCTATCTTCAGTGAAACTCTCCTGCATTTAAAACTGGTAACAACAACCATCCTGACTGCTGTGCAAATGTAGAAAAAGTATTGCATGAAAGAAAAAAAATACTACTAATAAGAACTAAAGAGTCTAATATGAACAGCTAGTGTTTAACAGCTATCTGATCATAAGAAATAGTGTTTGTTCTTAAAAAAAACATGTTAATACTTCTTCAAATAAAAACATGTTTTTCTGGCAGTTTATTTTTTCGTTTTATTTGCTTGGCAGGATCCGTCTATCTACCGCTCCGGTGACAACAGGTAATCTTCAAGTTGTAAACACCACGCGGAAATGCATACGGTGGGGCTCAAGCAGAAATTAATTCACTTCAAAACAGCTGATGCAATAGTTGCTTCTCATAATAACATGTCTAGAATTCACTTATTCAACAGAATGCAAGCCCACAGCAATTAGTGGCTGAAAACTATTGATCCAAAAGCAGGGAGCTCAGGTCTTTGACATGCCTGGCTAATAAAGTAATACGTGCTCTGCACCAAAAATAAATAAATATGTGCACTTTCCATTATAATTTAAACGGGGGGTGGGGGGAGGGGGAATGGGGAATGGGTTCTATTCTCCAGCCTCACAACGAATAAGTCTAGACTAGAGTTTTGTGGGAAACTTGACTCGAGAGGTGCCGTCCTGTTTGGTCTCTCGCTGAGGACTGTGGAATCGTCACTATAGTGGGGCCCACAGATGAGGTCACTCTCGACATCAGCCAAAGGTCACATCATTAGGAGAAGAAAGTCCTAATTATTTTCCATCAGTGGCTGTCCTGTGATTCAATTATGTTAAGTAGCTGGCTCTTAATTAGAGGTTCAGGGCCAACAATAACAATGTAATGAAGGAGGAACACTGAGGAGATCCTTTGTCCGGGAGCTGAAGAAATTCACTCAGATCTTGCTTCTCTACGAGTGGGAGGGTTGTAGACTGGGTTACCCGCTGGATATCATGAAATGACAAACTTTTCTATTCCCATAAATCTATATTACCTTTAACTCCTCTAAATTTGGACCAGTTTATAATTTCAGCATTTAGTAAATATAATGCTAAACAGGAGAACACGTGGAGAGCAAAGCAGGGGCAATCTCAACAAACCGTTTCCCTCAGGGGTCCAGCGTGGTAAACCAGAGGGCCCTATTTCCTTCCCCCCCTTCCCCAGGGTCTGACGTGCGCACAGCTGGTCCTACAAATTAAACCACCTCCTCGCAGAGGCGTGCGGAGGCAGTGACAGCACGCATCAAGCTGCAAATGCCACTGCTTCCAGCGGCTCATCTGGACGTAGAACGTAAGTCGTCCACCAGCTCTGACATTTAATATACTGGGCTCCGGTCCCTGCTGGCCGACCGCTGGGAACACCGTCTCCCCAAATCCGACTTCATCTAGCAACTTGAAAATGCATGGGGTGAAAAAAATAAAGAGCTTTAGTTTGATTTATCATGTGTCACTGTATAAGATAGCATTTCTTTAGCTGTTCTAATTACATCTGTTAAACAGCGACCGGCATTTCAGATCTTGTTGGAAGTGGCATCTGCCAAAGCTCAGTAGAAGCAACTGCCATTTTAATTTGCTTTCTACAGCAAGAGCAGGAAAAGTTATCATTATGATTATTATCATTCGGTTGAAAGAAAGGGTGTAGATTAAATTAAACTAAGGTGTTTGTGCTAAGGTGTCTTGATCTTCTATGGTGGGCAGCATCATTGAAGCTTAGAAGACATCTCCTTCATCTCTGGCACAAGGGATCTTGCTGTAACAACTAGGATGCAGACTAATCCATTCTAGAAATCTGGTTGGCTTTGGTTTGCCCAGTGAGGTTTCAGTGGGAAAACAAACAAAAATAACTTAATAGAAAATTAGTACGACTTCTTTGCTCCCTGCTTTCAATTCATTCAGTCATTTTTCTCAGCAGAAGCAGACTGGTTTAGGGTGTCCGTGCGTGAGTCACACTAGACAGGACTGCTTAAGTGCAGAGTGGGTAGCAATGAGGCGCACAGGGGGAGAGGGATCTGAGTGACACTCCAACAGTCCTTGAGATAATAGGGGCTTTATTTTAAGGCGCTGATAAATCACAAATGGTTTCTCACCATTAACTGCAGGGCAATATGAATTTCATGGTGCTTACCTCCCCCTAACCAACATCCCTGCACTGTCTTCACACTGGCATTGGACGAAAGAGTAATTGGGTTTTAAAAATATATGTAGTGGAGGATTTTCAAAAGTGGAGGGATTCAATTTTTGCCTGTACCTTGCCTGTGTATTACTACCTCCGCCTCCATGTGGCATTCACACCCAGAACGTAAACACAGTGATTTTATAATAGGATCATAAATAAATTCATGATGATAATAAAAAAAAAGTTAAATAAAAGTGCACAAAGCGTAGGGGAAATAAAACAAATGCACAACACTGCAGGGTTCATAACAAGGTTGAGGTATCTGTTCAGTCAATTGATGGCGTTCATTTAGGGTGGTGTTTGGAGAGCGGTGATCCTAACAAATCTTACAATAAGTTACACAAAGCAAACATTATGAGCCACGAAAATCCCAAAACCATGCCAAGGAAAGAAACATAAATGAATAAACCTTACTTAATCTTGTAATCTAAAGCAATGGGAATAAGAAAAACAAGGCTTTCTCGTGACAGAATTCAGTATATATACACCTGCTCTTATATCGTACAGGAAACGTTCATTCAATTTGGCTGGAGGAGTCAAATAAAGTCATTGTAAACAAGTTCATTAAATTCATCACCGGCTGAAACTAAAATTGTATTTAAGCAGATTTGAACTCAACCTGAATTGACTCATAACGACCGTCTAAGCTAGCAGTACAAAAGCCTGCTTTATCTTAAAGGCAAGAAAATAGTTGAATTTGTACTTGGGAAACGCACAAAAGAAGCATTAGCACAAACCCAGCATTCAAAGACTGCAGTGACAAATCTGAATTAAGTGATCTTCAATATACTTGAAGCAAATATCTGCCTTTTGTACCTTTATCTCAAACATTAATGCCATACATGTTATTAAACTTGTGCATGTGTATCAAGTTTGTATTCTGAATGTATAATAAACCTAAACTAATGTCTATTTTTATATATACACTCACCTAAAGGATTATTAGGAACACCATACTAATACTGTGTTTGACCCCCTTTCGCCTTCAGAACTGCCTTAATTCTACGTGGCATTGATTCAACAAGGTGCTGAAAGCATTCTTTAGAAATGTTGGCCCATATTGATAGGATAGCATCTTGCAGTTGATGGAGATTTGTGGGATGCACATCCAGGGCACGAAGCTCCCGTTCCACCACATCCCAAAGATGCTCTATTGGGTTGAGATCTGGTGACTGCGGGGGCCAGTTTAGTACAGTGAACTCATTGTCATGTTCAAGAAACCAATTTGAAATGATTCGACCTTTGTGACATGGTGCATTATCCTGCTGGAAGTAGCCATCAGAGGATGGGTACATGGTGGTCATAAAGGGATGGACATGGTCAGAAACAATGCTCAGGTAGGCCGTGGCATTTAAACGATGCCCAATTGGCACTAAGGGGCCTAAAGTGTGCCAAGAAAACATCCCCCACACCATTACACCACCACCACCAGCCTGCACAGTGGTAACAAGGCATGATGGATCCATGTTCTCATTCTGTTTACGCCAAATTCTGACTCTACCATCTGAATGTCTCAACAGAAATCGAGACTCATCAGACCAGGCAACATTTTTCCAGTCTTCAACTGTCCAATTTTGGTGAGCTTGTGCAAATTGTAGCCTCTTTTTCCTATTTGTAGTGGAGATGAGAGGTACCCGGTGGGGTCTTCTGCTGTTGTAGCCCATCCGCCTCAAGGTTGTACGTGTTGTGGCTTCACAAATGCTTTGCTGCATACCTCGGTTGTAACGAGTGGTTATTTCAGTCAAAGTTGCTCTTCTCTCAGGTTGAATCAGTCGGCCCATTCTCCTCTGACCTCTAGCAATCAACAAGGCATTTTCGCCCACAGGACTGGCGCATACTGGATGTTTTTCCCTTTTCACACCATTCTTTGTAAACCCTAGAAAGGGTTGTGCGTGAAAATCCCAGTAACTGAGCAGATTGTGAAATACTCAGACCGGCCCGTCTGGCACCAACAACCATGCCACGCTCAAAATTGCTTAAATCACCTTTCTTTCCCATTCAGACATTCAGTTTGGAGTTCAGGAGATTGTCTTGACCAGGACCACACCCCTAAATGCATTGAAGCAACTGCCATGTGATTGGTTGGTTAGATAATTGCATTAATGAGAAATTGAACAGGTGTTCCTAATAATCCTTTAGGTGAGTGTATATATATATATATATAAAAAAGTGCTTTGGGAAATTACAGTAAATTGTCTAACAATCCAAAGCTAGTGAAAGGCAATTTTCACAGCATCAACACGTAGATAACACATGTATACAGCAACGCATATCTCAAACACAAATCTCTCCATTTCCTTTCTATTTCATGCTTGTTAGAGATTGCTGTGACACATGCACTACAGGTCAAAATATGTGGGAAATGACCTTTACGTTGCAGCAATAATCTCAGGACCATTAACGGGGCCGATTTAGCCGGCCACGAGAGTTGAACTGTGGGGTGTAAAGGCAGGGAACCAGAGGAAGCGGTGCCGGAGTAAAATAATGATTGAGCCCTTGATAATCTCACAAAGGCACTGATGTTACAACCATGTTTGACATGAGGGAACAAAAGTGCGATTCATGCGCTTCATTGAGCCCTCCTAATCTGGTTAGGATATGCATTCATGTAAAATTAGGCTTTGCATCCCTAACCAAGAGGAGTATTAAGAGCTTTTTAATTTCTATTGCCTATGGCTGTAGAAGCTTAAAATCATTTAGCAGTCAAAGCTTTAGAATTCAGATTTGTACTGCAGACTGCTCTGGTTTCAGATATGCATTTTACTGAAGAATGAGAGGGTGTGCGTGTGTGTGTGTGTGAAAGAGAGAGAGAGAGAATATTGAATCATTTTTTGCTTCACACATTTGCACATTTATTAAATGAAATAACACATCAATAAATAAAGGTCAGCTGTTAACTGTGTTGACTGTTTTCCCCCTTTTCTTTTTTTGCAGTAAAAAATTTAACCCCTATTGTGAATATTCAACGTTTCCGGACTATAGTCCAGAAAAATAGATTTTTGATACCTAGCTGATCCGCTTATAATTGAAACTTCCAGGGCTTATTAGCCAGTACACAACTGTGAAATTATATTTTTTTAGTCTCATCAGTTTCTAAATAGAATTTCCGTTTTACTTCTCCGAAACAATTGGGCCCCTCCGGTGCTCATTCTATAAAACATACTAACAAATGCATAAAATAATATTAGAGGGAGAAAACTCAGAGCTGTCACTTATCACAAATGCAAAAAAAAGATTAATAAACTATGCATATTAAAATATTGGGAACATTCCTTGCATCAGCCAAGTGAATCTGCTGAAAACTTCAGTAAATCGGATTTATTCTTCAGCACAGAAGGCAGTGTCAAAACTGCTCATTGACCATAAGCTTAAAGTGGCTCTGAATAAATTCCTCCTTTCACATCTTATTAAGTGACCAGCTGTCTTATGGGACCAATGTCCAGAGTTAGCCTTCCCTACAGCAGCTCCAATCCTGCTTCAAGCAACCTGCCAGAATATTTATTTCATTCATATTCATTAACCTAGCAACAAACACTACCTGGAGATGTGAACGAAATTCTGCTGGCCTTAAGGATAACAGAAGCATTTACATCATCAGATTATTTTTGTAGGCTTCTTCTGTATCATGTTATTAAAGGTACACTGCCACCAATATCATAAAATGAATATACATTGTCTGGGGTCTCTTAATATGCAGAATCGGTGTGATATCCAATCTCACCAGTATGAGATGCTAGTTGTGAATTAAAAATATTAATCACGTAAAAAAAAAAAAAAACAGACCTCAATTAGCTATTGACCGATATTCATTTATTTGCAATAAATAAACAATTTGCTTATTAATTAATTTGTGTTATTTAATTGCGTGTGTGTGTTTTCTTGCTCATCTAATACTTTTAATCCATGTGCAAATGTGTGAGTACTGTCTCAGTGTATGCGCTCTGCACAGAATACGGTTTCTACACTGTATATTTATATACTAAAATATTTAGCAAACTGATTTTGAACACAATCCATGCTTTTCTTACCATCAGTACATGCAGATGGCACAAGTATTCCGATTATAAAAAGCTGGAAGATGCATTCAAACTGTTCTGTTTACATGCAGTGGCTTTCTTTATATTCCACACATACACGGCAAGAGGGATATTCAAAATGCTATGAAAAAGCACAAGCACCTCACCTATGATGTCCGAATACTAGAGGAATATCACACCCTACATATTCAAAATATTCAGGTCTGGAATATTTCATTTCATATTCCAAATATGGAGTTTACATGGCCGAATATGTATTCGGAGTAGTCAGTATTCAAAACACTAGTGGAATATGGGTGACCATGTAGGTGCAGTGCAAATGGGTGGCCATTGGTGGGTCAGTAAAACAGCCTTTGTTTTTAAAGAACAACACTGTTGGCATTTAACACAAGCAATATTCTTGCTTGAACAGTCATCCTCCTGGGGGGACAGGGTTGATATACAGTATGTGTTTATGTGTGGAAGGAAGTCTGTTTGTCCTGGGAATGTGTGGAATTAACAGGAAGTCCCAGGATCTGGAGCATGAAAAGGGGTATGGCAATAACCATACTGGACCATATCAAGAAGCATCATTGCATTAAGCATCAGGAGTGTCAAGACACTAGAATGATAAAGCATTTCCAATACTCCTTCAATTCACCCAGCAGCTGTAATATAAAGGGTCATCTGTGGCTCATCTGACAGAGCCTGGGCTCTTTTAGCTCCGTAAATACAAACTCTATGCCCTTGACAGAAAGCTAGAGATGGTCAAATATATCCCTGACATCCCTTTCACCACTCACTGCTGTACAGCCCTTTGAAGCAGATTTCAGATATGGGAATGCGTTTAAGAATACAAATCAGAAACACAATTTTGTTTCACCAGTAACAGTTTACAATTTAACCACCTATCACATAAAAATAACTACACTGTTAGAGATGCGACATTAACATTCTACATTGCTTTCAGTTGCATTTCCAACCCCATTTCCCCTTCTCTGTTGCTACTTCAAACCGAAAGCTGTCATATTCCAGCATTTCAGTGAAATAACTGCCTAGCGAAATGCATGCATCAATGACACTCAGTGCCCCTGCTTAATCAATGCCTATTCATGCTTTGTCCTTACTGCATCTTTTCCCCCACAAAATTTAATTTAAATTAAGCTGCCATTTTCGCCTGCTTCTCTTATCATCTAGTGCTCTTGTGTAAGACTCCAAACAAACTAAAAATGGGCATTGCTCATCACCTTTGTACTGTTTCTGCCCGCAGTGCTGATTAAAACAGATTAAAAAAAATGAAAAACAAATACAAGATTGGAGGCAAATTGGTTTATTGACAGAGAGAGAGTTTAATCTCTAGAACACAATCAGGTTCTTCCATTTCATCCTTTTTAGACTACGGACATGCTCAGAGGGAGGTAGTAAAAACAGGCCACTCTGTTGCTGTCAAAGTTAACACATCGTCCAAGGGCTGGAATCGCATGGTGCAGTTCTGCAGAGTTACTGGTTTAATGTTCTCTTCAGATAAACACATATCTATATTGAAAGCTGGGCAGTTTTGCTGAAGCACACTACAAAGATACAGTCAAATGCAAAACCCTGATTAAAAAAGAAAAATAAATCAAAAAAGAAATGTGTTAATTTACATTAACTAGTTTATTCTTTCACTGCAGACTTTTCTTGGACGTTTGATCATCTGATGCAACCCAATTTCTCTAGAGAGCTTTTGCACAGACATCCTTATATGATTTCATAATATTTCAGTTTATTTTAGTGACACGTATGAACAGACATGTTTTGGGATCTGAGAAGTGAGGTCATTCTTTCTGCTGTACTTTTAGGTATTTTCAGATCATGTTTCTTTACCAATAAAATGATTTCTGAAAGTCGTTCTACGCATACTACTATATCAGTCTTTTATTTTAATCTTCACAAACAAAGTAACCATATTATATCATTTGTAGCAATAAAATCAAAGACAGGAATCAGCAAATCAGCAAATAGTTGCTGTTTTTCATTATCCACATCAATTAAGCAGGATAATTCCTTCCTTGCAGCTTTATCCTTTCTACTAATCAAAACAAATGTATTTAACGTATGTGTACTCTGCCTAAATGTCAGAAACAAAAACATCTGAATCCCTTGTACGGTCTATTTAAACCCTGGTTGCTTTACAGTGTCCAGCTCATTTCACACATCAGTTACCCATAGCTGCAGTCATAACGGCTCATTTATATGCACAGGTTGTGAAGGAGATCAGTGTCAACTGCACCCGAGTTGCGTGGCGTAATTCTGATTGATCACGTTGTTAAGGAACTATCACTTTGTATGCAGGGAGAAAATACAATTGCAAGGAGTGGGGTAGAGGAGCCAAAGGCTGGGGGACTTGGGGGACATCAGGAGACAGTTGGCAATTTTTTAAATATCATTGTTTCAAAGAAAAAATAAAGAAGGGTTGGGAAGGAAGGGATGTTTAAAATAACACACAATTAAGTTCAACAATGGCATTTAAGATAGCTATTTGAATTGCTATAAAAGGGTCTCCCACTACATGGAAGCTGTGCATCAACCTCTTGTCTCTTGTCAATAAAAAACAAAAATAAAACCAGCTACCAGTGGGAAATTAGTGACACAAATTTGCTTCTAATGGTCTTAATAGAGCTGCATTCAATTTAGTCTCGCATCTACTTGTTTATCTGGAACTCCAGGTGATCGGTGAAATTACCTAAACTACATGGTGATCTTATGTGCGATGCGCTAATGAAAACTAAACAAAGCAGGTGTCAAGTGGATGAGATTGCTTTTTGTTGGTGTTGTTGTTGCCGCTGCTACCTGGACAGATGAGGTCTTGGAGAAAAATACATGAAAAGATGCTCTCTGACCACATTACAGCCAGGCACTGTTGCAGGTGGCTTTTACAACACTAGTGAAGGTAATGAAAACTGTATTGCCCTGGTACCTGAAAGACAGCGGCCGGGCTCAGAGCTGGGTCAGAGAGTGGAGCCGACACTATACCTGTCTGATCTCCCCAGGGGCGGCTGATAAACAGAGTCCTACATCCTGGAGCCCGATCTGTCCAGCAACTGTCACAAGCGCCAAAGAGCACTAACAGAGGACTGTGGTGTGATCAATCACCATACCTCAGCTGTTTATGTCAAAATGTTTACTCATGTTTTCCCTACGCAGCCTTGACAATATTCACCTTTGCATCATATCCACTTTGATTTACTTTTAGATTATATGCACGGATGTAGACGGTCTATTTTTTCTTCTCCTGTAGATATGTATGCAGCAGTGTTTTCATTTACCTTTCTATTTAACGAATGCATAAACAGAGGCAGCGACTCAATTAATTTGCAAGCGGATCCTCCAAGATTGAACAAAAAGCGCTTTTCATGTCTTAATATACATAATCTAAAGTCCCATGCTTGAATTGCTGTGACCAGTTATGTCTTGCCTAAAGTAAACAACTCTAAAACAGTCACAGTGGTCTAATTAACAGAAGTGACATCTGTAAACGTCACAGTTTAAAGCTGAGTAAACACCTAGAGATGAAGAAACGTACATTTCAAGGAATTGATTTAGCACAGAACATCTGCATTTCAAAATAGCTACCATTAAATTGTTTTTAAGTTATAAAAGTTTATAAAGGTTTTTAGAAAACTGTCTTTAGCATTTAAAAAAAAAAGTGTAAATGGAAGGCTTTGAGTCAAGTTGATATTGATTCTGATTCTCCAAGTTGTGTGTTTTTAATTAATTTGTTATGCGTATATAAACTATTATTTTGATTTTAATTTCTCTGAATGTATTTATTTCACGCTACTATTTGTATGGCACCATACTTGTTTAAAAGTGTGCAACATTTCCCCAATAGATGTTCAAGTAAACATTTTTAGCAATGATTTCAGAGTCGCTCTTTCAACACATTTTAAATATAAAACAAGAGAAAAGTCTTCACAGTTATTCACTTTCAACAATTCACAGTTCACATGTAAAATGCAGCACCACCTAAAATTGAAAGATTTACCTGGACCTCCCAATTGGCTGTCTTTCGAAAATACAATTTCAAATGAGTGGAATAAATATTTCAAAAAATGTGCACAAAGAGGGTGGACTCTCGGCACAGAGAATTTTCAGCTGGACCTCAATAAACTTGAGCATAATAGGTTTGAATAATTTTAAGGGAAATAATATCAGTACCAATTTCCTATTCCTACTTCAAATATTCATACATTATAGAGCTGCCACATGAGATTACCTTTTTAAAGAAATGCTTCTGACAGCCACAAACAAAATATTACCTAAACCCTAAACCTGATCTGAGGAGACAAGTGCTGCTTATCAGGAATGACTGAGACTTAACTAAATCACTGGGGACATGAGCAGTGAACTCATTATCAAAGATCTGCTGAGCGAATAGTTCAATAATCAAACATGAATACGAGTATTGATTCTGATAGATAGAGAAATCATTTTTGATTATTTTAAAATTATTATTATTTAATTATGCATTAAAAAACACAATCGAATAGAAGCCACACCAATTAAATACTAGCAGATATTCAATATCTGCCTAGAACCAGTTCGGCTGTCTTGCTCTGTTGCTGGTCTCCTTCCAAATAGCAAGTGGCATCTCACCAAGTCAACAGCATATGAGAACAATTTACATTCAAACATGTATTAATCAGAACATGCTTCCTTGCATAACTCTAAAATGGTTAGCTTTGTAATCAGAATAAATAAACTATCCCATGAAAATGTGTGTATTTTAGAACTACAAAGATGCTCATTCTGTTTCATAAGGTGGTGAACTTCTAAGTACATCAAAACATTTATTTATTTTCTAGTTAACTTGTGGCGAGTAATTAATATTACTGGCTCATGTAAGCTAATTAGTGGTGTTAATATAATATTAGTCATTATTAGTAGCTCACCACTAATGAACCAAACCAAAGGTTCTTAGGAATACTAACGTGTTGATCAAATTACCTACAGAAAAATAATACAACTAAAATTCACATAAAACATTTAAACTAAAAAATCATTTAGTTTAGAAAACTAACAGGGGAATGATTAAAGGTTTTGCTCCAGTGCACAATTTGGAAAGCAAAACTATTCTACTATTACATTTTTTGGAAAAACAAAATAAAAAAACCTTGCTCAATTTTAAATAACCTGCTATAAAATGTTGTGCAATATGTACTTTGATATTCTGTTCAAACTGCTACACAACCAGATAGCCTGTTATTTTTAATGAGAAAGATGGTGCATCCTGACTGGTTCTGCTGGTTAATTGCCCAACAATTTATTATAATTGTTCCAATATTTTATAGTTTACTTAATTTACAAATTTGGCTTCACTCTCTCAAATCAGAGTAATTCCTACTGTTCAACACCCAATAACTAAAAAACTCTACTCTAGTAGTAATGATACTAAAGACTTACCTTCTCTAACAGGAGACCAAATGTATAATAGTCAGTACTCATATGTTCAGTATGATATAAATAATTATGATAAGAAAGAGGCAAAAGGTTTTAAATCAAAATGAACAAATATATAAAGTAAATATTTGCACCTTGTTTTATTCATGTATTTATCGGTTTGTTTTTGTTTTTTTTACTAATTACAGTGCTATTGATCTGGAGAAATTAAAAAGGCCAACATCAATTGTCAACCTGTATAATTTGCTTAAAAATCTCTCTCACAGTATACAAAATTCATCGATCACACTCACCCAATCTGAACCCTTAGTCAACTGTCTCTGTATTAACTCCGCACAAAAAACTAATTTAAGTCAGCTGCTTAATCTTCATTCATCTCACTAAATATGATCTAGAGAAGAAAAAAAAAGTGTTCCAAGTAAATGCATCATTCGAGGCAAAAGTCTTAACGAATACTCAGTTTCCAGTTGTGTGTTTGAAGATTGATGTTAAAGAGACATACCCCATTACGAGGCAGGGAGGTAAAGACCTTCAAGAAACTTCTGGCGGTGAGTTTGATGGACTCACTCACCTGTTAAAAGCTGATAGCACTGTTTATTTATGTCATGCAAGCCAATTAATTTATTGCTGTGTCTGAAACACGGATGCTTATCATATGCACATTTTCTCCACTCAATACATCAGCCTCATTTGCATGTACGAAAACTTCCACCTGTTCATTTCAGTTGAGCGTTCCTGGATTTTTCTATGCTTTTTCATTTGAATGGTATGTAAGACAAGCCATTTCAGTTTCTTTAATATGTATTGTAAATGCTGGCATGTTATTGTTTTGTTTTAATTAAATGCCTGCAGTTCTGAATGTGTACAATGTATTGTTCAGGTATTATTAAAAGTATAGCAGTGGGTGTGGTATATTAAAAGATTTTTCATTTTTCACAATAAATAACTTTTTCTTGTTATTGCCTGGAAACTTTGAATTTCAGAGATCCTTTGTTAGGGACAAGTTGAAAATGTTTGGTTTTCTAATAAAATACTGAGCACCCGAGCAAATATCTGAAAGCAGCTGTATTCTGAATGGTGTGTAATGCATTGTTGACAGCAGACTACCTATTCAAGGTCATACAGATGAAAACAGAACAATTAAAGAATCGGTTAAATTGCTTTTCATCACCTTAGCATTGAGCAGCTGCATATCTGGAGTGGCTGAACAGATTTTAAAGAAACAACTGCTTTTTCCAGGAATCATTGCACACAACATATTTCCCCTCGCGTTCTCATTGTGAACACTTATTTTCACCCACTAACTTTAATATCAGAGAAATAGAAGGGGAAAAATAGCTACATTAAACATCCATAAGAAGTGAAATGATTCTGAAAGCATCTGAAAATAATTTATCTCAAGAAATAAAGGAAGAGGCCAAGGAACCTACACATTCCAGACGTGTGATGTAAACTCAAAACTGACAGGAAGTCCGTTTCACACAAAAAAAAAAGAATGCTGTCTGCAAAATACTTGATTTATCTGCGTCCTTAATGTAAGCAGATGTGTGCAGAGGTGAGCTCTGATTGACAAGGTCTAACCTGCAAATCTGGACTTCTTCCTTTAGGAATTAATCCACTTTTGTGCTCCTTTGAACACAGCAGTCTGCAGATATCACATAATTAAGTCAAAAGCTTTATTACATTGGCAGGAAGGCTAAAGGCTCAATGCAAGGTTAAATAATGCTGACAAACACAGTCTAAACATGGAAATACAAGGCCCCTGACTTGCTCAGTGGACTTACACCATGATAAGATGTCTACACTGAGGGATTCTGCAGTCTTGCTGTAGAAAAACGGATTTCTGTGGGAACTTGTTTATATCATCTTTACACCCTTGAATTCCTGTTTACATTAAGCCCACCATAAGCTGGCACCTCTGTTGATATTTGCAAAGAGCGAGCAAGAATAATTTGGTTCTCTGTGCCTCGAACTGCGTAATCCTTTCTGGGAAAGATTGCAGTCTGTTCTAAACCGAGAGAGAGGTCGTCAGTGAGGACAGCGATGACTAAGACCGTCAGCTGCATGGTGCACTTCAATGACATGTTGACTGCAGAATGTGATGGTTACATTTTTATAGTACATTTCAAGTGTTGCCACCTTAGAAGAAACAGCTCAGGGTGAGTAAGTTCCTTCCTTATGTTTTCAAATACGATGAAATAATGGTAAATAAGAACATTGAGAAATCGTGGCCTGACATAATCCAGATGAAAAATAAACCATGATGTGTGACAATTGCATCTGATTAGTGAGCCAGAGATTTACATTTAGAGTAAAAGTTATGTTGTGTATGCAACATGTTTATGAGAGAGAGAGAGAGAAAAGCAGCATCCAAAGGGAACTATTTTCGACCTTTAAATTTAACTTAACACCCCCCAATGGTGAGTAAAGAAACATTTTCTTACACCCCAGACATTGGTGAAGTTCTGTTGTTTACTTGATAGACAGACATATTATCAAATCATGAGAACTATTGTACATTAATGTAATTAAAAAATAAATAATTAAAAATCTATAGTTAAAATAAAGTCAGCTGAAATTGAAGGCCACTTTATATTCAGGCCAATGTGGTAAATGTGTTGATTGTAAATTGGACACATGGTCCTGGTTTGCCTGCATATTAAATCAAACTCATAAACAAGGAAGAAAAAAAAGTTTGAGACTAAACTGAACTTAACGAGGTTAAAGTTGTCAAAAATATATAGCCATTTTTTCAGTTTTCTAGGATGCAACCCCATTAAAAGAAAATCAAAAGAAAGCTCAGAAACTCTTCTTGTGCATCATTATTAGAATATCAAAGTAGTTTTGATTGTTTGATCTCCTATCCAAAATTAATGTTGGTGAATGCATTATCATAAACTAAATTCTAAATATACTTCACCCTTCAAATTCAGAACCATAATTAACACAGCTAAAAAAAAATCTAAAAACAAACAAAAAAAAACATTCACCTTCAGTAGTTTCTTTTCATAAATCCTGTAGTACTTTCATGCAGTTGCCCTATTTCCATTTGAATAGCACAGAACTGTCATCAAAGTGCATTTTGCCAAGTCAGGTTCAAGTCAAAACTAAAGGAAAATTTCTGCCAGAGCGCAATATGAACAAACTTATATCTGTCCTTGCCTGTGATCCTTTAAACCCATCTAAGCTTCACAGGGAACAGCTTTGATCAAGATCTACACAGAGAGCCAGGGATTCTCCCGAAACACAAGTATTTTCAGAACACACCATGCAAAAACACGACCGGGATCAAAAATGGGATCGCATTCGTCAACCTGACAAATCTGTGAAACACAAAATACATCAATACACTGAAAATATATTGACACTCTGTGCTGCTGTGCCAATGAAGAATATTTATGTTTTTATAGCCTAAAGGTTGTTGCAGGATCTGTGAAATTAAGATCTTATCAGCACGGGCAGCCTCACCCTAAGCCAAGATGCATCTTTACCAGTGGGGCCAGACGTGCATCCCTCTGGTGTTTGGCAAACAAATAAGACACAGCAATTATTCTGTGCCGTTAACCTGCTTCGAAAGTGGTGCTGTTTTAGGGGATAATTAAAATAATAAATTAGCCGCATCTGGCTGCATTAATTTCAATTCTGTGTGAAATAAGGGGTTGTATTCTCTGGGATTTCAACATTGTGATAATATGTTGTGTTTTATAAAAATATATATGTATATAAATAAATAAATACAAGAGCCCTATTACACCACATTGATTTGCATTGTTAATTTCCTCCTTGACACAAAAGCGGGATGAATTATGAAGAACGTTTGGGCCTCATGTAGCCTTAATAAATTACAGGTTATGCAATGCAAGCATGGAGCAATGCTTGGATTATGTTTCTCCTAAATCAAAAAATACTCAAAAAGAGACAATCAGCCAAGATGACTGTTGTACCTGTGTCACAGAGAGAGAAACTTTGGGCAAGAAATGATCCTTTTAGCTGCAATAAGAAAAAAGGTACTTTAAGATGCAGAATGACACACGTCTATAAACCCATTTTCAAGCATTTTATGATTAATACAGTTCCAATAGCACATGCCTATTGATCTTAAACTAATACAAAAATAGAAAGGGGTTAGGACTACATACTTAAAGCTTGTTTCTTCAAAAGGAAAAGGCACTAAGTCAAAATGATGTAAGTCTGTATAGTATTTGTAGTATCTGCTTCTATGTGGTTGATGGCAGAAAATGCATAAAACGATTACAGAAACAATTATCTAAGACACTATAAATTACGACTTGCTATGGATTTAATTTTACGGTCAATAACATCACACACAACTTGCTGAAAACTGCCAAAATACATCACAGAAAATAAACAAAAATTTCTTATTTTTTAGTTCTTAGCTTTTACTCGAGTTGGGATAGCACAAAGCAGGTTCTCTTCCTGTCTTTACAAGTCAGGGTCATGTCCCGAAGCAAACTGGGTAATGTATGTACATATGTGCGCCATCTGAGTTAACGTAATGCTGTAATTACGAATCGCCGTAAGTCTAAATTATGTAAGTCGTGGACAGCCTGTACAACACTTTACCACAATGGCTGTACTTCTGCCTTAAAGGAATAATCCACAGAATATTCCTCCAGACACACCATCCAAAACTGGAAAACTTTATTCCAATGAACTTCAGAGAACCAGCTTTCTGCAGCAAGACAAAGCCATGTGTATTTACTGGCATTAGATAATACGCATTATTACAAAAATGTTAAATGTATATACACAAATATACAGCTGTGGAAAAAATTAAGAGACCACAGCATTTTTTTCTTAAATCAGCATATCTACATGTATAGCAGCCATTCCATTCATATTTTTATATAGAATTTGGGAGAAATGTTGTTAGTAGTTTATAAAATAAAACAAAAATGTTAATTTTACCCAAACGCATACCTATAAATTGTAAAACCAGAGAAACTGATAATTTTGCAGTGGTCTCTTATTTTTCCAGAGCTGTATATATACATCATCTTACAAGCTGTATGTGTGTGTATGTATGTATGTACATATGTATGCATATATACATGTATGATTTCATTTTCCCAACTTCCATGTGATTGTCTCTTAGGTCTCTTGGAATCTATTCAAAAGCTTCCTTTTATCCATCTTTGATCTGTTCTTGCAGTGTGTCCGGCCCATTGTCTTTTTAACATTTTCACAAATGATGTCACAATTTGGTTTGTCTCTGATCCATTAATTTATTTTTCTATCTCTTCTAGTTATTCCATAAGGTATAGCATATATATATATATATATATATATATATATATATATATATTTTTTTTTTTTTTTTAATCTCATGAGCTGAAAAGCTGCTTAATATATCTCTATCTCAGAATGTTCAACATGCCTGCTGGGATCTGGAGCAATCATAAATGATTTGTTTATTTATTTAACATCCTATAACAAAACAACGCTCAGATCATTTAACCTACAATAATTTCCATAAATGAGAGATAACAGACCAGAAGCAAAAAGTGTGTGTGTGTGTGTGTGTGTGTGTGTGTATATATATATATATATATATATATATATATATATTTGATGACTTCTGATCATTATGAAAAATCTGTTTCAAGAAATGTAATAGCATTTCTGAAATGAGCTTTGATCAATTATTGACATAGAAATCATTAGAGGGTAAAAAAACATTTTCCACATGTAATGCTAAAATATTAAGATATCTAAGGCTTAGAGCTGATAGCTCATAATCTCATATTTGATCAAGGCAAATTCATAAGAGCTGGAGCCTCTCACATCCAAGACATTTCTGTGCAGAAAAAACATTTCATACTAATATTAATACAGCACATTCCCAAATGCAAATTTAACGAATTAACTTATACTAAACAGTCAGAATTTATTGTGGTAACAGTTGAATATGTGTTTTGTTAGTTTATTGCTTAAAAATACTGTACATATTATTGTAATTATTTCTGATCAGCAGCAACTGGCAATATTTATTTTTATTAAGGCAAGTGCAATGGCTAAGGACAGACAGCTGCTCTAGCTAAAGTGATAAATTATATCAATCAGCAGCATTTAACCTATCTCAAGTTCACTCTGCCAGGGTAATCAGCTTCCAAAGCCCTATAATTCAAGAAATGTATATGATTATCCGAAATAAACTCCCTTCAGACAAATAGACAATGGCAATTTTAAAGATATATTGTAAATCAAAATCAAACATTATTGTTGGCATGGTCCCATCGCTTTAACCCCTTATACAGCTCTGGAAAAAATCCTGTAATTTTTTCTTAAATCAGCATCTCTACATGTATGGCAGCCATTCCATTCCATTCATATTAATTTGAACCAAACACATACCTATAAACAGTAAAACTGATAATTATGCACTGGTCTCTTAATTTTTCCAGAGCTGTATATACACTCACCTAAAGGATTATTAGGAACACCATACTAATACTGTGTTTGACCCCCTTTCGCCTTCAGAACTGCCTTAATTCTACGTGGCATTGATTCAACAAGGTGCTGAAAGCATTCTTTAGAAATGTTGGCCCATATTGATAGGATAGCATCTTGCAGTTGATGGAGATTTGTGGGATGCACATCCAGGGCACGAAGCTCCCATTCCACCACATCCCAAAGATGCTCTATTGGGTTGAGATCTGGTGACTGTGGGGGCCAGTTTAGTACAGTGAACTCATTGTCATGTTCAAGAAACCAATTTGAAATGATTGGACCTTTGTGACATGGTGCATTATCCTGGTGGAAGTAGCCATCAGAGGATGGGTACATGGTGGTCATAAAGGGATGGACATGGTCAGAAACAATGCTCAGGTAGGCCGTGGCATTTAAACGATGCCCAATTGGCACTAAGGGGCCTAAAGTGTGCCAAGAAAACATCCCCCACACCATTACACCACCACCACCAGCCTGCACAGTGGTAACAAGGCATGATGGATCCATGTTCTCATTCTGTTTACGCCAAATTCTGACTCTACCATCTGAATGTCTCAACAGAAATCGAGACTCATCAGACCAGGCAACATTTTTCCAGTCTTCAACTGTCCAATTTTGGTGAGCTTGTGCAAATTGTAGCCTCTTTTTCCTATTTGTAGTGGAGATGAGTGGTACCCGGTGGGGTCTTCTGCTGTTGTAGCCCATCCGCCTCAAGGTTGTACGTGTTGTGGCTTCACAAATGCTTTGCTGCATACCTCGGTTGTAACGAGTGGTTATTTCAGTCAAAGTTGCTCTTCTATCAGCTTGAATCAGTCGGCCCATTCTCCTCTGACCTCTAGCATCAACAAGGCATTTTCGCCCACAGGACTGCCGCATACTGGATGTTTTTCCCTTTTCACACCATTCTTTGTAAACCCTAGAAATGGTTGTGCGTGAAAATCCCAGTAACTGAGCAGATTGTGAAATACTCAGAACAGCCCGTCTGGCACCAACAACCATGCCACGCTCAAAATTGCTTAAATCACCTTTCTTTCCCATTCAGACATTCAGTTTGGAGTTCAGGAGATTGTCTTGACCAGGACCACACCCCTAAATGCATTGAAGCAACTGCCACGTGATTGGTTGGTTAGATAATTGCATTAATGAGAAATTGAACAGGTGTTCCTAATAATCCTTTAGGTGAGTGTATATATATATATATATATATATATATATATATATATATATATATATATATATATATATATATATATATATATCGTCTTACATGTTATCTTCTAACATACTATACGGACTTAAATTGCAAGGTTGTCAATACTTTCATCAGCAGCATGAATTACATTGGATGACAAGCAGAAAGAGACCTTCACATAAGAAAGGGGTGACAAGGTGAGAACAGGAAAATCACAAGAAAACGAGTTGACTCACCTGGAACTATTCCACTTGAGAGCCAGCAAATCAGTAAATGGTATTTAGTTCACATTTTTTATTTTGAAAAGAATGCCTTGTCCTTGGATATGCTGCCGTGTTTTTAATTTGCCTTTGGTAACAGTTTTTAAAGGTCACACTGCACTGAGTGGAGTGGGGAAGGGGTGATTTCAGGACTTGTCCTTTGTGTTCATTCAGAGTCCCCTATGAGGACTGAAGGTATGAAAAGGCACCTGGCACCAGAATAGTCCAATAAATGCTCTTGTAAGTAGAACAGTAAGAAACCTGTCTAAGTATTTGCCTTACCTCTCTCCGCCTTGAGGCCCAGCACGTCTGTTTGATCTTCCACACCACCGCCGCCACAAGCAGCAACGACAAGAAGCAGCTACAATGACAACAGAAACAGCACACAATTAGACATCTTCGAGATGCTTTTGAGGGAATACATTACATCACCCTGGGCCAAGAAAGAGAGATGTGACAGAATTCAGTCAGCAGCTGCCGGACCTGAACGCTGACTATCCCAGAGAAGAGAACGATTTTAATATCACAGATGCCAGACTTCATTGCCCTTTTGGACACTTTCAGCAACACATCATATTGAAGTTTGTTCATGAAGTTTAATCGTACTCTATTCTTTGTAACTTGTAACCTGGGGCCGGATGCATAAAACTATTGTAGACTAGTCTTAACCATTAGACCAGTCTGAATTTGACAGTTAGATCAGTCTAATGCAAGTCAGTCAGTTGCATAAAACTAAGACTAAGACTTGAAAAGTTAGCCTCCTCACCCCTAGGCCAATTTAGAATTTAATTCTATCTTCAAATTGAAACTGCCTCTCATTGGCTGACACACATTGCTGTCCCACCCACCAGTAATCCCCCAAAACATCAAGACTCCTGCCCAACTATTTCAATAACCAATCATCTGGTTCGTTTAAGTTTTAAGTTTTTTTTTTTTTTACTTTCGTTTTTCTATCCCACGTCTTGCATTTGAGTGCGTCAGTGCAAGCTTACAAAAACAAACCCCTGAAAGGTTATATTTCAATACCTAGCAGGCCCCAGAGAACGTGTCGCTTGGCAGCCACTGCATTACGCTGACAGCACACCTCAAGAACTGACAGTTGGTTTGGTTAACAATAAGTCAGAAAGAAGGAAGGCAGCCTCCAATTTCTTCCTTTAGTTTGCAAATTAAGATAAAGCCAGCATCTACAGGATGATTAATGAATGTTACTGATTAATTACTGGCTTTATCAAGCACATTTCTCCTTGGACAGACATCAGACTTATCGATGCACATCAATTATAGGCAGAAGAAAAAAAAGAAAAAGATAGAAAACCTAACTACCACCATTAGAAAAGGAATACACTTAACATTGAAAGGGGATGGGGTTTGTCATTGATCAGCTGGCAAAGACTCTGTAAAGATAAGTAGAAGATTCAGACTTCCAAACCACACAGTGCCACGTGTATAGAAAATGGGTTTATGTTCTTTATAGGGCTGGAAATCTTTATAAACAGCTCACAGAACACCAATCGAATGCCGATATAAACCAACGTGCTGTTCTGCTACAGCCTAAACTGAACACCAACACAGGTACATTTAAATAATGTAAGAAACACGGTCAATCAACTGCAGGCAGCATATTGCCGGCATCTCTCTAGTTAGCAAAGCATCAACTCAAACATCAACCTGTATTATAGCAAGCGTGCACCACCACTTAAATTGAAGATGCCTAACTAACCAACCTGGGCTTTCAAATATTATTTCTCAGTTTTTCACTTTCATTAAGTGCTTTTGAGTTGGAGGCGTCAGTAGCCAACAACGCCTTGTGGCATCATCTGTGTTATGTAGGAAGATGCATCTGAAAAACTCAGCAGATTTTGTGAAGGCAGTCTCTGTACAAGCGGCCCATTGTGACCGTAGTGAAAGAGTCTGTAACCCTGAATATACAGGAAGTGACATTAGAACTCTGTTAATTGCCGTGACAATTCAAATCTGACCTTCGTTAACCCTTAAGTGTGGATGGGATTTGAGCAGTTCTAAAACAGCTGAACACTGCACTATAGTTGAGTTTGGTATGGATGGTACAGATGAGAGATTTACTGGGGAAAAAAACATAAAACCCACATTTATATGCATTACATTTTAAGTAAATTAGTATTCGCTTGGGATTATTGAAAAATGGGCATTAAAATGTGAATTAAAGCAAAAAGATATATGAGCAGCAAAATTTTATGTGAAACAGGATTTATCATAAACCAAAAGTACAACAAATCTATAGTAAATAAATGAATTCCTATGTTTTACTAAAGATAAAAACAAAAAATCCAAAAAACTAAAACTGACTAAGGTCAGCTTCTCTCTTGACCTTTTCTTTAATCACTGCCAACAATGACTGAGACACTATCACTGCAGACAGATGACACACCTGCCCTAATAGTAAGCACCACATTTCTAATTTCCATCACACACAACCAGTCCCATGAAATCTGACCTTTAATCATGACAATTTTAACTGCATTCAAATGAACAAGGGCTCCTCCCTATTTTGAATGGGGGAAGGGCTGAGAGTTTCATCTGAATATAGAGCAGAATAATTTCAAATCATTATCTAAACAAAATAAAATTATAAAATATTGAAATAAGATTCTTTCAAGTATCCATAGTGACTTTGCTAAAAGGGAAACAACCAGTCTCTCAGGACTTGTACAGACCGCTAAATTAATTATCAAACCATACCAAAAGTAGGACGCGCTACAGTGTGCTAAAACAAATGCAATGAAGTCCTGCAGATATCTTTGCAGAAGCAATACAAAGCTTTACATAAACAAAGTAATACAAGCACATAAAAACACATATATGCCCAGGTGCTAATGCACAAGCACCCATATGCACACGTCAGCAAAAACTGGGATAACGGATGTATGGCTAAAGGATTAGTTATATTACAGAAAGCAGATTTTAATTAATGTGTGTAATTGTTTTAATGTAATTAGCACTGTTGTTATGCAGTCTCCCATATGAATTCCGAACTGTCAGATTGGATAATTGGGCAATAAATAAAATAACAGCATTATGCAATTTATTTTATATGGAAATAAAATTAAAATGTGAGAGAGGGAAAGAAACAGATGACTGGCAGATATAAAAGACTGAGACATTTTCAGTAAAATACAAACTTCAAAGGTCATTATTACAAAAATATTTTAAATCATTTCAGGTTTCCTTTCATGACAGCTGTTACAGAAATATTTCTATGATTTATACATGCGTGCAAATAGGAAGGATATCAGCCAATACTGACACTGGCAGACAGGACAATGTGAACCATTTTCTTCCTATAGATACTCTTCAGTCTAACTATAATATACTTGGCCTACTTTTGTTTTATTCCACAGGTAACTGTTACCCCCCCCCCCCCACACACACACACACACACACACACACACACACACTCTTAAAACCATTCAGCTCATCGCTCAATTTGTTGCACTGTGGACAAAGCATAAGCTATTGCTGCCGATTTGTGTACCTCTTATTAGACAAAAAGTCCAAGCAATGTGATTACCCCGGCTGTGCAGCACCATATGTGCGCTGCCTGCAGACATGCTGCGTTATTAGTTCGATGATACAGTTTCATCCCTTTATAAATCTTATTTAAACTTGCAATGCTGTCGGGGAGACAAATAATACCAAGCCCCCCATGGCTGCAAACAACATCACTGAGCATCAATTTATTATTATTTTTTACAATGCAGTAAAAGTACCCATTTTATAACTCCAGGAAGATTTAACAATATAAAACTCCCCGGCTAGTGTAATGGAATCTGGAATGCTAAGACCCCAGGAAATCGATAGATGGCTGAAATCTGCACAACGTTGCGCCGCTATTATAGGGTTGTTCCAAAAGGCTGCAAATGAGTTCTCTCTTTTTTTTTTTTTTTTTTCTTCTTCTCTAAATGGATTGATACTGCCAGCTATTAATGATCTCTGTGACACAGCTGGCTGCATCAAACACAGGTTGTAGCTAAAGATATGACCAACAACAGCGCTATAGCATGTGTTTCACATTTCACACATTCCCGCATTCCTGCAGCAATGATATAGAGCAATTTCATACAGCCCCTCGTTAAACAAGTACTAATTCTGCTATACAATATCAGTACTGATTGAGAAGACAAAATAATGACATTTAAGGTCAGAGTAGGATACAACGGCCTTTTTGAAGTAGTATTCAAGTGGTTCTATGGTTTTAAACTTTGGATTAAAGTACTCACAAAATGTAAAAGAATATTGTCACCCAAGAGCTTTGAAGGTGACCGGAAGACCATTTTAAACACAAAAATTGAATAAAGAGTTGTTCTGAATGGTGGCACTTGGTTGTCAATGCTTTCTCACCACCAAATGAACACTGTGATAGTTTACACTTGTGCATGAGTCAGGTTTTGAAATGGCAGAAAAGTTACTCTGGTAATAAAGGTAAATCATATGAAAATCAAGTGGAAAACAAGAACAGTTTCAGTGAAGATACTCTGGGTCCACCTTGAGGAAAGATGTATAAGGTCAACTCCATAAAGATAGATTTTCAGCTGGCTGTACTGTATTAACATAGTATTTACACTGCTAGGGGAAAAAAACAAATCATTTGCACCTTACTTAAAAATCTCCACTGGTACTGATAAAGCAAAATCGTAATTTTTACAAATAAACAAACATTACAAAACTGCACTCAAAGTAATCTGTTCTCCCTTTAAATATCACCATGGCAAAATTAATTAAACAGTAAGGTGTGCTTAGCCCATCCAACAATTCATTGCTTCATATTTTGCTATGTTAAGGAGAGCAATTTAATTTGAAAGGCAGGATCGTTCAGGGTGAAAATGACGGCAGCGAAACAAAAGAGAGCATGCAATATAAAATGACAAATGCCTCCGCTGACTTTTCAACAGCGAAAGGAAAACATTGCAGAGGTTTTGACACTCGTGCGAATGATGTTAACCCTGGAAATCTAAACAGCTTTTTGAGTGCTTGTTTTGTCTGTTCTCTGCATTACATCACATGACTTGTCACGGTCTGTTCTTTGCAACAAATTATTTCATTTCAGACGCATTCTGATGCTCATAATATAGACTGGAACAATAGAAATGATGCGAGGAAACAAAGGTTAAGAATATTATATAGAGGGGAAAAAAGGAGGTGCATCACAAATGAAACCGAACAAACATCATGAGATGTCATGCAAGATTTCTTAAACATTTCTCATTGTGTTTTTTTTTTATTATTATTTTATATTGTGGGTGGAAAACAAAAAAAAAGTATAATCATTCCAATGATGAGAAATTATTGCAATTCTCTCTCTCCATCTGTTCAAACCTTGTCCTGACAAGAAACATGCCAAGACATTTAAATGTCATAGTTTCTTTATAAGTGACGTATCCTGTTCACAAACACTGCCGTTTTGTGGAATATTTCCCAGACACCTTAGTCTTCCTTTAAATATATATTGTTTCTCCATGGCGATATTAATCAAAGTCTGACCACATGGGGTTAAAGATCCCATGGTACTACTCCTAGGAGTGAACTAATTTTCCCACCTAAATTTCCTCCTCTAGTTTAATGGACTCAGTTAGGTAAGATGTTGTCGCATAATGGCTCCCATGTATTGGTTCTGTAGAGATACACATTTTTTATTATGATTAGTACTATTAGTACTTTAATTTCATTCATCTTCAATGCTGTATGAGCAAAACCAATGAATTCAAGAAATGAACATGTTTTAAGAACAAAAAAGCATCCTAGGAATCCTTAGTCCACACGGTATTTTTCATCAGCACTCATAATACTATTCAAATGGTGTAGTTTTGATGGAAATTTCCAGTTCAATGAATTTCCACTCTATTGTGTTAGCACTGTTGCTTTATTTTGTGACAACCCCTAGATGATACGGGAGTCTTTTCAAACCATTTCTTTTTGATATTCTGTCAGACATTCGGTCATATTATCGTTGTCTTCCTGTTGGGATGATTTCACACATACTCAACAAACATGCGTGTCCGGACGAGGAGGTGGTGGCAAGACTGCCTTTATCAGCTCAAATACTGGGTGGCTTAGGTAGCTGAAGATTTTGATAGACACTGCCTACTTCTCTCCCAGACTTCACACTTCTGTGAAAGTCAGGCATCAGGCTTCAAGCATTTACAAAACAGAGTATTTTTACCCCTATTTATAAATAACAGCGTTTTAAAGTACGTTATGGTACGGTTATTAACATAAAAGAAGATAACAGTATAGAGACACCTTTATAATCCAAAATTTGATGGCTACACTGCATACAATAAAAGCCCCAGGCACACGGCAAGACAAACACATTTGACTAAATATAGGAAAATACAAAAACTATGTAAAAAAAATCTAAAATTATATATTTACGTAAAAAAAAAAAAATCCTATGGCATTCTTATTAATTAGCTGTCTGGGAGAACAGGCAGGCAGGCATATTAGTTTTAGTATCGCCCAAAGACAGAATTTCATTACAGAGCAAGAGAAGCCCTGGAGATAATTTTGTCTATCGCACAGGGGCAAAAATGACAGCTTTTTTTCTTCTTCTTTTATATATGTCACTTTCAGAAGTTAGATTGTCTGCAAACAAAGAATATTCCTTTTGTAGATAATGCAATTATTACATGGCAAGTCATGCAGAGGGAAAACATGCGTCGGAGGAATATTTCCTTGAAGATATTGAAACAAAGCTCTCGAGTTGGTCGGTATGAAAATAAAAACGAAACAAAAAATGATGAAATGTAATTTCTCCAGGAAATCTAGTAATCAGCTATGAAATGTAATTACTTCCTCTACCAAACAGCTAGAAAACCAGACAAGTCCGTTCAAAATTAACGTTAATCTGCCACACAGTGAATACTACAGGATGTTAAAATGACTCTTTTCGTCTGGTTTCGAGGTCACAGAATGAATTTTTCACACATCGCCACAGATCCTGTTTCTCGGATCACAGGGATGAAGATTTCCGGGGGGGGTTGGAAACACTGAGAAATTCTCATCAGAAACCTTGACACATGTAGACACGCAAACAACAAACACATATAAGGGTGTACACAGAGGTAAAATGTGCCCTAGGGTTACCAATTCTGCGGTGGGTTTCGGTCACTGCTTGGAGAAAGCAATCAATGACCAGAATTGATGTGTTACTTTCCAAGACAGAATGAACTTCAAGCTTGGGGAAATCACAGAGAGAGGCTTTCACATAGCTACGCAATCTTAGGCCATATTCAAAGAGCAAGGGCAAAAGCTTCGAAACCTATCCACCCCCGCCACAGTGGTTATGATGTTCTTTTCGACATAATACTAGCTTTTTGTGGCGCCATAAATACAAGTGGTCTGCATGCACAAAAAAAGAGGCTAGAATTCCCGCAAAAGCATCTGAATTACGACTGAATGTTTTGTAGATGGGTGAAAGAAAAAAAGTTAACTTTTTGGACAGCCAGACAAGTGAAGAATGCCATATGGGCTGATCTGTTTTTTGCGGGACTGTTCTGCATCCTCTGGTCTCGATGCCATTGTTAGAATCAAGATTTGGATAGATTTTAAAATATGACAGGATATTACAGCTCGAGTTGGTAGCAAATGGACTTTCCAGCACACTATCGATTTGAAACCCTCATCGTTATGTCATAGGGGCTGCAATATACTGTGTATGGGTGAATTCACTGTCAGTGTAGAAATCCAATGCAGAGATTCATCACATTTGCACAACATTTTGTTCACGTAAGGTTCGCATATGTCAATATTACAGACTAAGAATTATCGTTTCACAAATATTCACAAATCAAAATGATTTGAAATCTCCTTTAAGGAAAGGCTGAACTGAGACACTTCAAAAACCTCAAAAACAACAGATCAACAAGAGCCGCTGTACAAAATCCATCCTCACATCTCTGCTTTCATCCGGAACATTTCAAATGATACGCAGGGACGGATCACGAGCGTCTAATCCCAGCTTCCGCAGCAGGGTCTCTTCAGGAATGAAAATAAACAAAATAATTGGGGAATTTCGCAGCATTAGTTTGGAACGATCAATAGGAAATTATTATTATTTCGGCGCACTGGCAGAGGGACGCCTTATAGATCTCCAAACAGCTGGGGAGTACTGAATGCTAAGTCAGGCCTTTTTAGCACAGCACCAACTTTATGGGTCATTCTCTCTGTCATTATTATGCAGATTTAAAACAAACATAAGGACGGGGTATTTGCTGATGCAGTTCACACATTGTTGACAGGTCCCATTTCATTGTAAAAGCCACCTGTTGCCCTTAAAATATATCCAAGGTGAAACCTAGAAATCAAAATGAGCTTTCGGTCTAGCATATGTACTAAGACTAAGTAATCCAATAGACAAATCCCAAAAAGTTATCTGGGATGCAAACAAAAGTGTGAACATCGAAGAAATATTGAAACTAAACACACAAGCAATGGCTGCGATTGCACCCAGTCCAGACAGACATACTGTACAAGGGCCCGTGAGCAACAAATGGCCCCGCTAAGAGGCCGCCTGAAGTTGCCCCGGTCCTGTTGAGTCCGCTATTGATTAAAACTCCTGGAGAGCAGAGTTTCTGTCAGGGGATGGTGTTGCTGTAAATCATATATCCTTAAAAAAAAAAAAAAAAAAAGCACCCTCTTGGACCTGTGATGACTGAATCAGAGAAGGCCAGCAGTGTACTCATGCGATCGATGCGCGCTCCAATACACAAGACCATTAAAAAAAAAAAAAATCATTTGATAAAGGGACCCGTAAAACTCTTTGACTGAGATTACTTTTGGTTTCTTTGATGTGAGCTGGATGTTAACTTGCGTTCTCAAGGTGAAAAGGAGGCAGAAGTACAACAAGGATACATAATTTCATCTCTATCTTTTTTTTTGGGTGGGGGACAGAATAATAATTTTAAAAAATCCAGGTACAAGCCACAGTGAAGCCACGCTTTAGTCAAATGGAAGTTAACTGTGAGACACATTCACCCACTTGACTGCTTCTGCCCGGAGCTTAACAAACCAGCACAATGTTGTTAATCAGCTGCGAAAGACACTGATTAATTGGAATAAACTGAACTGCAATGTCGCCAATTAGCATTGAGGTTTGGGATCCAAATCAGGAGCTGTTAATTGCAGTCAGATGTGAAGTTCATTATTTCAACTTGCAAAGTTAATGGACAGGTGGTATTTAAGGTTTTGAATTGTATCAGATAAATAATAAGCATTAAAAGTCAGATGAAGTGGCTGGAAATTAAAATTAAGTTTCAATTAAAAATGTTTGTTTCTAAGACTAATTGTTTTCCTCTCCCCCTATATTGTTTAATGGAATATTATTGTATGCCCTTATGATAATATCGCTATCTTGATATGACATTCAATCAGAAGTGGAGATCTGAAAACAGGAGAGAACAGCCTTCAAATTATATCTCCATATATTCAGCACAGACACAGAAGATAAATGCAGCCTCTGATTTCTAGCTCACAAAGACACAGAAGCATTCCTTGATACCTTATTCCCATAATAAAGCATGATATAGAGTATGCAACTGCAATGCAGTCCCAAGCTTTAGAAAAAAGGGAAAGAAAATGAATGTTGGTGCAGTGCTCTGTAAACAATAGGCTAGCATCAATTACAGACCATCATCATCGCTTACTGTCTGGATACGCCGGTCTTCCCACAGTCCTCCACACCACTGTTTATCCGTTGGAATTTCTCCGAAAACAAACAGCTTAAGCAATCGGCCTTGGTTTGATGCACAAATGATCCATCACAACTCATTACATTACAATGTGCTGCAGTCACCTATGATTTCACTGAAACCTCTATTAACCCATGCTTAACCTATGGACCAAGCTGTTGGAAAAAAATGGAAAAAAAATCATTGGCTCCCTTTGGCATTTGCATGCTTTTTCTATATTCTAGGACAAAAAGGCCTTGTGGGGAATTGTGACATTTTTGTCACAACTGCAGTTTTATTTTCTCATGTCACTGCAGGGTTTAGCTCTTCAAAAGTGAATAATTAAAATAATACTGTGGAAAACTAAAGAGCAGGAAAGCCAACTTGACACCACTGGCCCTTTTATGTCAAAATGTTGTGATTTTTGTAGATTTCCATTCCCACATTCGTATTTCATTATTAGGAACATAGGTAGAAGCCCATTGTGGACCGATTTGTTCTAATATGCTGCTTTATTTAAACGTATGGCTACCTATTGCTCCTCTATTGTAGTATGCGATCATCTGAAAAGCATTATGAACACCCACATGCGGTTTCTAAGCACAGGGAAACGGATAGACGGTCACAGACTTACCACAAAGTGCAAAAGTTGATCTAGGAAAAGAAACCAATCACTGTACAGCAATTTTTTCCAGTAATATTAGAATTTACAAATAGAAATATTTACATTTTAAAACGGAAGATGTGAGCTCAGCTATTAACAGCAGTTCTTGTTCTGTAAGCATATTTATTACACAGTTATAATTTATAGGGACATGATGCATAATATTTCTATACCAAGAAATCATGTGAAACATTGCCTGCAACCAGTTCACTAGACTCTTGTACTGCACTTTTCAACCCTTTACTATATTGTATAATGTAGTGTATGTCTCTGTAATGCATTGTTATATAACAGACTAATTTTAAAATCCTGCTTAAATAACCTAAAATACTCCTAATGTGACTATAAAAACACAATATAAAGTAGTTTTCAGACAGGAGTATCAACCTCAGTTGGTATTTTGTTTTTCTTTTTCCCAAGTCTTAATTGTTGAAAATTAAAGCTACTGAAATAGTTGCTTTCTGTGATCTATTTTTAGTAACATTTCAAGTAACGTTTTCAACTTAAGTGCTAACGATCTTCAAAGAACAGACATTTCCATAAACGTTAAACATCTTCAACCACTTTTTTTAAGATTAAAAATAAAATTATATATTTCTTTCTCCAAAAACAGTTCAATCAAGGTTTTTATACTCGAGAAAAACAAAGCAAACCCACTTCTTCCATTCATTCATTTATTTACTTCTGTTGAGATTAGCTTATTTGGAAGCGTTATCTTGATGCAGTCAGCGCCGTTTAATGTCAATTATTCCACTCAGGACCTGCGAATGTTTCATTAAACAGTTTTGACTATATAGAAAGGCCTTTTGCTACTGAAGGCCTCCGACACTCGCAAGTAAACAATTATCTGCTGTGCCTCAAACAAAGGTCTCATTGCGCAAGTAAAATCCAGGATGCAATTTCAAGGCCTCTGGTCCACTGACGAGGCCACAGGAAGGCTGGCAGGTGCAATGTCTTTCATAATAAAGTGTTATTATTACACTGGTAACATGTTTGCAGGGAGTCTATGAAAATGACCTACTGCAACAGTAATAGAGGGCTGACTACCCATGGATGGATTCCAAAAATTGAACCACACGCAATCCTGTTTGAAATAAAAATTACAAATGTGCGGTTAAAATCGTTTACAAGGAAATGGAATTTGTTCTTGCTTATATTAAATACTGTGTAATTTCAGGTTGATTGCGGCTATGACATTTTTATTAACATCTTGTTTTAGAGCCCCCGTTAATTAAAATCCCCGTCGAACACCCAAGCTTCCCTCATGCAGCAACGGTAATTGGTTTTAATATTTGTAATAACTGTGGAATGCAGAGCACAAAATGCCAACCCATACAAACAATTCTGCATGGCCTGGAACAAAAGCTATACACTCACAGATATATATATATATACACATATAAATTCACTTTTTTTTTTTCAGCACTTTTTATCATTTATTTGTAAACAGTTGCAAATTTGTTTTGATGTCACTCATTTCACGATGGTGACTGGTCGTATTTCTTCCAAGGAGATGGAGGCATTTGGAGTGGCAGGAAGCTACGGAGGGCTAGCGATCGGGTGCCTGTTGTTTGGTATAACTGATAATGACATTATTGCCTTGAGCAAAGACCTGCTCTTTTTTATCCTCAGCTATGCACTTCTCATAGTGGGTTCTCACAAATCTGACTTCGGGAGCCACAGTGAATTAAAGGTGATCCTTCTTCTCTGAGCACCAATCACGTACCAGCAAAACAGAAACCAGACTTAAAAATTGATACATTTATCTGGGCATACTTCTGAGTGAAGATAATTTATTCCCCCTGTTCAGTGGTAGCGGGAGAAATGTAGGGAGAGGAGAAAATTGAGGATAGTTACAATAAGTCTGGCGGGACGCTGGGGAAATACCTCCATATGCTATGGAATGGATAGGCTTGGAGCCATCTGTATGCCAGATGGCACCTTGGTTCAGCATAACATTGTAATGACACCAGTAACTTCAAAGTGAGGTTTCGTGAAGGAGTCTGGCAGGTCCTGTGGTCTGTGAGCAAAGTCAAAGGATGGTCAACACCTAAGATGGACAGAAGATTCCCACATAAAGACTATGCATTAGTTCATGAAGTTACTCATAAGAAAAACTGTTCTTCGCATTATAGCACGAAGAAGAAACAACTCTGTCAGCCTTCTTAGTTTGTGACGTCGGAAATGTAATTTAAATTTTGACAAAGTGTTGAGAAGGGTAGGGGTTGTTTTACTTGCCCTGCATAAAGATGCTTGTTTATGCAGAGACTGTGATTAATTTATCTTGTTACTTCTCTCCAATATTGATTGTTCATCACTTTAATAGCGCTTTTCCACCGACATGGTGCCGGTGCTCGGCCTGGGAACCAGCTGAAATTATTGCGAACCTGCCTGCTTTTCCACTGGTTTGGGAATCGAACGCTGACGTCACTGGATGTGGGTGTTCTCAAGCATGGAATAGAAGTCGAGAAACAAACAACAATAATAAAATCGCCACCATTGCAGACTACGGCCTTAAATTGCAAGTTTTACTACTGTCTTTGAAACCCTATTTAACTATCAAAATTAAACTCATTCAGCATCTACACACAGCACAAATACATTGTAAAAAACAAAACAAAAAACGCGAGATCACATGTAGACAAGTAGAAACGAAAATGAAACTAAAAAAGTATACGAATATGCTAAAACTCAGCCTTTTATTTGTTTATAAGCCGATGCAAAATAATACGCATTTTCCCCCTCTTTACTTCATTATGAGGACGTTATGATGCTACATGCAATTAAAATGCTAGATTAATTTCACATTCATAATCACAATCATAAAATACAGCCTATATAAAACATAAAATTTAACAATATTTGTCCTTCCCTTGTTCATCGGAAATTGTCCACAGGTGGACACATTGAGGTTTATGCACTAAGGGATTTTGCCACCAATTCACTATTTCAGACACTTTTACTGTATTGAATAAAATACAGTTCACATGCATTCGTCGCTGCGCATACAGTTTATTATGAATATACTTTGTATGAGTGGATACATTTTCATTCATTTGGTGGCGTATTTTTACTTTTATTCTTGTTTAAAAAACAATGACTATAGGCTAGCCTATTGATTATGAATGCAGTTGTTTTGGGGGTATTTGCGGAGCAGTCGTGGGCAAATTAATCAACTGTCAGACGATCTCAGGTTATATTAATGTCATCAGGGTTTGATGGGAAATTCTGCTTATTGATGAAGGCTGTGATGATGGTGCCAAATCATTGTTGCATTGTCCCTGTTGCCAGACACCGCAACAATGCTCTTATGTTTTTTAAGTTGCCCTGGATAAGGGCATCTGCTAAGAAATACATTTTAGGACGTAAGTATTCCATGTACATTGTGATTATCAATCTGTATATAGATTCATAGTTAAAGGTGCACTCATCTGCACATAATTCACCCTGTGCTAAGAAAATGAATGTATTCATAAATTATAAATCATGTGCAAACCAACCAGAGACACATGATTCATAGGGGCACTGAATTCGGCGTATCACCACATTTCTGCCAGTGGCGTAAGAAACTGTCTGTAATGACCAGTTCATTAACAAACAATATTCAATTTCTATCCAATCTATATCATCGCATTAACTCTCCATCATCATAATATCGCTGTAAGACGTCTTTCCTTTCACGGAAGGTGAGCTCAGTTGTCTCTCATTGCTGCCATTTGCCAACTCCTAACTGGTTAGTGGACCTCGTGAGACCATATTGTTACTGAAGTGTCTCTCCTCGACAGACCGCTGTCTGCTGCTGATTTCGCTCATTTTTAATCCAAACTCTCCTCACTGCTCGCGTCTCTGCTGGCAGGAAATAACATTTTGTGGAGACTACTTTACCACGCCCACCGGCCCCTGACAGCACTGGTTCCTTGGTTCCAGACCAGTATGTTTTTGGTGCCTGCAAAAGGCAGAGAAACAGATTTTTTGATGTTGGAAAAGAGAGGAACGGTTCCAGATTAGGCACCGGCTCCGAACCAGCACAGGAACCATGTTGGTGGAAAAGCGCTATAATAGAATCACATGATTATTGGTTATCATTGGACTGTCATTGCATTGTTTATGTATTGTTTATAGTTGTCTTATTTTTGGGGGGAATATTATGTTTTAGTTTTGTTTATGCATTGTTTTGTCTGTATTTGGTATCTGGGGTAGCATGCTACAGGTTATGCAAGCATCCCATGCTCATTCACAAATAGAGAATAATAATACAATGAGTGTTGCTTACTCTACCGTTGTGTTTACTTTCCAATCTACTACACCACTACATGCTAGACCCTAGTCTGTTGTTTCGCTACTCGGCACAGGGTGTTGAAACTCTTATACATATAGCTATGATTTCTGCATCCTGGTAACCTGGTATAATATATTCTTTTGGTGGGATTACTGCTATATGCCCACCTGGTGCCGAACTTTATATCAGCCGTTACAAGTTACCTCAGTTTTAGACCTGTGGCTGTAGAAACAGCTCTCTTTTTTGTGTAACGGCTGTAACGGATCAAAACTGAATTGTGGACAACTGATCATCACGTGAGCATGCAAAATGCCTTGTGAGTCATGTGTAATGGAAACAACAGCAACGGTAGCAGCAGTGTGAGTGGAGAGCCTGGCTCCGCAATGGCCAGCAGCCCTCAACAGACTGCCGTCACCTTCACAACGGATTAGGTAATGTGTCAGACACAACCTAGGAGATGGCCTGTGAGGTACAGGAAGCAGTGGAGAGGGAAACTGATCTGAATATAAGCACACGGGGGGCGAAAGGCAGCGGAGAACGCAGCAGCCACAGCACAAGGGCAATAAATGTGACAAAAACACAGGATGGAAGAGTGTAGGGATGAAGACCAGCTGACTCAGGTAATGAGCATGGCAACGGCATTAAAACATGTTAAAGAGAAGACCTGTCAGTCCTATAGTCTTATGCAGTCACCTGAGTAGATCACTTGCTAAATGAATTGGATTAGCTGCGAACGCCTGAGTTATTCTGATTATTTCCTGCACACTGGAGACCCCCCACTTGGCAAAAAACAATCTGACACTTCAAATGAAATCATCCGCACAAGTGCCTAATTCATAATGACCCGCTCCGTAAGATATTCTCTAAACGTCTCAAGGAAGATTTGAAGGATTTGATCCCTTTCCCATCTTCCTAGACAAGCTTCTAAAAGTACACAGAAAAAAGTTGAAGCAGACGCACCAAGTTGTGTACAGACCAACCCAACGGCTTCATTTCTCTCCTGAAAGGATTCACGTTCTTGCCCCTTTATCAATACTGACATAACCGGTTACATTCCTCATTTCCTGCAACCAAAAAAAAGATTAGAAGGGATAAGATCTATAGCTTTTTTTTGGGGAAAGGATTTAGTTCGCTTCCCACCCCAGCCCTTCTTCCCCACATTCTGCGGTGCAGTGTTGTGGGTTGTATTTTTAATTGAATTCTGGGTAACACACAAACACAACGTAACCCAGGGCAGCAGTTATGCCTATAACTCCCTCCCCAGAAACTGGGATGCTTCGCCTTAATATGCAGGCCTAAAGTTTTTCTCGTTTTGTTTTTTATGCAGCCAAATATCTGTATTTCTTCCGTTTCGGTCTGAAAAGAGCTCTCGTGTACATCTCTATGGAGACTGAGATCAAATAGAAATCCTCTACTGAAATTATAAACAAATCCCCCAACTGGACAGCCGAGAGCAAGGAAATAACGCACCTGCAGACTCCTTCAAACGTTTTCCCCATGTGACTTTCTCAAACAGGAAAATTAAACTGATGTTTCCAGATCGAAACGAAATGTTGAATTGCCGTGAGCGATGTTTTTCAGAAGCGGTCCCTTATTAGACCTGCAGCTGCTTTCACAGACCACACAGCACTGGTCTACCTCAATAACATCGGGTAGGCCAAGACTAGAGCTAATCTGAGACAGAGAAAACAGCCACTGAAGTATTTTGTGCATGTTTAAACTACCCCCAAAGGCAGGTTTAAATGGCACCCACCATTATTTATACCGGGATTCATTTCATGCACGAAGACATTTAAAAAAGTATTGTTCCATGTGGTTAAAAGCTAATCCCAGATTTAATCTCAGTCAGTGATTTATCCAAGGCGGTGCAGTCAAGCCCTGAATGATTTATGGCACTTTACAGCTTCACTGCATTTTCTTGTTCAGGACAAGCAGGAGGAAACTTAGTGTGGTCTAAATGTTTTATGAATGTGACCTTTGAGCGGGCTAAGAAACCTGATCCTGATGCACTCAATTGTGAGTAAGAGTGCTGGAAAATTGCAGCATAAATAGACAGCTCAAAAAAACAAGCAAACAAACACATAACTATAAAAAAAACAAAAAAGGGTATCACCCTCCTGGTTGTACAGGCCGTGTTTTTCATCCGGTTACTCGTGTAACTGGAAGCACATCCTCTGACCTCACCTCGTGCCCTCTGATGCCAGTTTAAATCAAATCAGTTGTTGCCCCTGCCTGTAGGGATCTTATTACACACTCAGCATCAAAAGTCTGAGGCTGGGGCACTTCACCTTTCATTCTTGTCAAGACCTTGCTTGCTTGTAACATGGAGTCAAATACAAAGCAAAACAAATAAATACAATATTTAGAGGAGAGAAAGACACACATACAGTTTAAGAATGGTTGTTGTTGTTTTTAAAACAATGCAGAAGTACAATTATTGACCTATACATTCAGTTACTGGCTTCATCTATCTTCTTCTGCGATTACATTGTTCTATAAAACAAGGCAATGCTGATATACCTTAGTGACTAACCAGCATTAATAAAACCAGAGAAGCAATGGGTGATTATATGAACAGTGCATTTAAATGCACGTGAACTGTTCTCTTACCTATGAAGAGTATTATAACTTCTTAACTATTACACAGAAACCACAGACACAGGACACAGAGAGTGAATGTGCTATTTTACCGTTGGAAAACACAACACTGACACAATGAGCCATAACAATCTGAATCAAATATTATGTAGCACCTGAAAAGTCAATCCACTGTCCTGATTAAATAAAGGATTGCATCTTGCGTAATGTAAATGCCTGAACCCACATTCAAAACAAAGTCGAAGCGATGAAGTTTTAAATTCCGTCTATATCAACAGCTTACACCCATTCATCAGCCTCTCCTGTACACAAACAGGTGTGTTTGACTGACTGAAACCCAACACTGATTTCAAACATGACAGGCCTCTAATGGAAAAGCAAGGAAGTGGAAGAGGAAAAAAAAAAAAAAAAAGTTGTTCTTGCTCGTTTTGTTTGTTGACTGCAGCGACTTGGGGCACTGCTGCCATCCAAGCGTGCAACAACAAGGTTATGTCCCCCTGAAAGGGTGCTCATAGCAAACATCATACCATTTACCCAGAATGACCAAATGGTGCCAATTAATGTTAAGAGGAAAGTGTTTAATTTGCATAATCTGGCCTGCAGACATTGTGCACAATTAGGTCTATTTTGCCACAGTACTCATCAAATGCCCGTGCCACTGACACATTGTTCCAAAGGGATATTTCATGATTAACATTGACAAATTAAAAATATTTTTAAGCAAATTGATTTTGCTTAAACGAATGTTTCGCAATTAATGGAAAATGCAGCTCTTGAAATGAACACAGATCTCATAGCTTCTCTGCAGCAGCATGTTTTTACTATGTTTGCATGTATAAGGGCAACCAAAAACGCCATCTTCCCATCTCACAACACGAGTTCTCCACTGAAGTTGAATTGAATCCCTTTTTAGATTCGAAAACTATACCTGTTCACATTCCTGTTAGTGTATACATGGCTTCTAAGACAATCATTCTGAAGTAAATATAATTATAGGAAAGTTCGAAGATTCATGTAGAAGCAGTACCATCGCAAGTTAAATACAATCTGAATACATTTTCATTACCAATGTAATTATCATTCTTCATTTTAATATGTGCAATTCAAATAAAAATAGAAAGACATGAGGAAAGAGGCTCTGTGCCTGTTTAATAATATTTCATGATAGTTGAAATGAAAGGAAGGGAAAATGAACCATGCATCAAATATTGCAGCAAGGGTTTAAAATAATTAAATCCTATATTACTTAATACAATTAAATGGCAGTGTTATTATTTTTAATCAACATTAAGCATTTAACTTACCTAAAAAATGTTACAAAAAACTGTACCAGGTCCATTATACTGTTGTGCTGCGAGAAAGCAATCTGTAAAAGAAAAAAACTTTGTTAGTTAAGAGAATATAACAACATTTACAGTAATAATTTCCATCTCATTCCAATTGTTCATGCCGAAGCACTTGCATCGGGTTTGAGTTTTCACAAGCCCCTTCATCACAGCCAACTGTTTAAGAAAGAGATGAAAGGCTTGAGAGGCAATGGAAATGACAACCGTGAAGACTGACAACTTAAGGGCTTTTAAAACATTTCCTCTCCAAGAAAAAGACGCCAAACAATACAAATATAAACACTGTTTGATTTTTTACATCGGACAGGTTTGGGTGCAGGGCCACAAGGGTGTCTGAACCAAAGCCAGCAGCAGATTAAGAACTTTTAATTTCCCCTGCACAACGACAGGTTCGAGGAGGGGACTGTGAAGGTCAATACAGCAGAAGAGCCCAGGGGAGCAGTCCCCGGTTTGTGGAGGTGTAACTTCTGGCCTGCTTTGAAAATACTTCTGATATTACACGCAAACAGGGGAAATGTAAGCTCCTGCACATGATACGTGATTGGACTGTGGTATTTCAGGACATTTTACACTGCTCTTAATGTGGGTACTGTACTTCCCTGCCACCCCACTGCTCCACCAAGACCACATGATAACATTCACTCTTTAGATCTGTGAACTTCAGACACTGGTTTCAGTATCATGTCCGAGAATCACTCAGCCATCAGCGCACGGCCTAACTAACCGTGAACTCCTCACCACTTAGGCTGTGTCTTGTGCAGGAACTGAGGGGATTAGCTGAACAAGGCCCCACTAGAGACAACTGACAAGCCTCCACACAGCTCAACACGGGAGTGACAAGGCTGAATACATATCTGCCTGTGCTATGACAATACTGCTGCAATCATGCATGAAACTGCATATTTATTGAATAGTGTGTTACAATCTCTCGCTTTTATTCTTATTCACCAATAGAATCTAAAGCAAAATCCGATTAATTCTAATTCAAGGTAAAAGTAAAAACAAACTCCCATTGTCATTTATCATAAACGCAAACTGGCTGGCTACTAATGCTGAGTCACTGAGAGATGATCCAAAACCACAAAGACCAGGTCTAACAGTATGTTCTACCTCAGGAGACAGTACAGTGGCTGCACAGAGAAACCGGCCAAAAGTACTTAAAATACAAATCGATAGCTAAGGACAGCTTTGTCCTTTCAAATACAGAAAAAAAAATCATTAAACTGAAGGCGGCTTTTTGGTTTTCAGGGGAATTCAAGTGCCTTCTGGAAAACAATGGCCCAACCCAACCATCTGAGTCATTGCATCTCACAGAGCAGAGCTGTGGGTCTGTGGAGGGTAGGGCTGAATAAGGCTTGGTCTGTTTAAAAAGCAGGGCAATAAGGTGTGATAAATAAGACAAAAAATCATGTTGTTTTCTGGAAATAAATGTGACTGATTTACTGGCAGTTCAATTTCCTTTGAAGTCTATAGTTTCGGGGTGAAGAGGAAATTAAGTGGTTTTAAAAGTTTCCAAAGGGATCCACATTAAAAGGCTATCTTGACAAAGCAGACATGAAGGCACGGTGCAATCCTGAAATCAGTCCTATACCGCAACTTAAGGTGTAGACACTCTTCAATTAACAACTATTACTCTCTGGGAAACCATAACAATCAATAATGGCCTGCTTTCCAATTACAAATATCACTTGGAATACTGAGCACCAGTGAGGGCAAACTGGAAAACTTAAAAAAGCTGCAAACGCGTCACCCGGAGGTCAGTTTCGACCCAGTTCTGCCACACACAAGGGCGCGTTATGCCACATCAGCAAAACCTCGTCCTGCTGGTTAAAGTGACACGAACTAATCTCGCCGACAGCTCTGTCAAACTCCAGGGTAAGACGCAGATAAACCGAACGGAAATGGTTTAATGCCCTGTCCACAGACTGTTGAGCTTGTAGAACTTCTTTCTCAAGAACAAAATGGAGACGAAATGCAGTTCTCTCCTTGATCCACCGAGGTTTTGTCAAAGTTTTAGAAATAACCTTCTCAGGTGGATGACTGACTTCTCTTTCAAACATATGTGGTTATGATATTTTAATACCAAGGTGTGGTATTGGCAATCCTATTTCACAGCAGGTACTGATGGCAGACTGTTCTGTAATGCTGGATTACAGTGAGAGCCCCAAGATAAAAGAATGAGCTCATATAAAGGTCAGGACATGACACAATGTTTGCCCCAAAACAGAAAGACGGTATTATGAAGGGACACAAAAAAAGGTGTACAGGAAGCGAATAATTGAAAAAGGAGTGATGTACCTACTTTAGTATTGAATCTCACCCTCAGAAGATTATATATATGTGTACAAAAAAGATAGAAGGAAAAAAAAAAGGATCAAAGTGTTGGAGTGAACGCTGCCTCGGATGGTTCTGGGAGGCAAGAGAGTTGTCTAATTTAAACATTTACTTAACTTTCTGGCCTGCCCTACAGGGCCTGGTTTATTATATTTATATATTTAAAAAATTATCAGCAGGAAACCAGTTATTGACAGGCTGTTTTAGCTCCCACAAGGCAGACTAATACCAATATGGATCGTGCTGAAGAGTCCTAATTAGAGGAGAAATTGGAGCAGAGCTACTTCTCTCTCTCCCTCCACTTCCCTCTCCTCGAGTGTTCAAAGCACAGCCCCAGCCCCGCCGGGTGCCACAGCCTTGAAACCAGGAGTTTCAGACACTTAACAGCAGCAGGAGAGAAGGACCGAAGGCGCCTGTAAACAGTGCCAATTAACTGTAAATCCATGTTGATGCCGATTCCACAGATGTGCAACAGCTGGAAGGAGGTTAATAATAAGCAACATCATCTTCAGACTTGGAGAGGGGGGACACAGATGACAAAACTTCAGGAACTATTTAGCTTGGTTAATTTACTGTGTTGATGAGTCCGGATGGCACAAACACATACAAACGCAAAACACATGTTTCTCTTTTCTTCCATCACAGATGTGATGTACTTGGCAAAGGACACTGAGCAAAGCTTGGGCCACTGGGAATAGCAGTGCACCGCTAGGATAAAAAAATAACAAAAAAATAATAATCTCACAACTATTCCCTCCTTTCAATCAGGTGTCTAATGTACATAATACGACATTACCCGCCAGCCATGTGTTATTCTGGGAAATGACAACACTAAAACTGCCTGGTCCTGAACTTTCTGCAGATTAAAGGAAATGTAATTAATTTGCACTCTGCAAATGGTTAACATCTGGACTCCCACAGAAGTCTTTGGAATTTCACACAAACCTATTTACAGATGCTCTTCACCTGCGAAAGAAGAGACAGGAAAAGCATTTAATTGTACATTTGTTTTATTCCATGCAGTGCTCTCAGCTGGTTGGTCTGAACAAGGTTAATGGAGGAGGTTTCTGCATTAAAATGCATCTCAACAAATATGTAGGTTTGTGTCTTTCAGATTTCCCGCCGTTTGCATTTGCCTTTAATTGTACTGAATTTGTGCAATGTCGTGATGAGAGAATTTCCCACTATTCTTATTACCTAACTTTATTATAGTATCTGAATTGGGATTAATTGATTGCATCAAGGGAATTTTGTTTAATAAAATATTTCTAGTAAAATGTATTCTTAGTGGTCTTGTTTGGTTTGTTTTCGTTTCCCATTTCTAACGGTAAATAAAGCAGAACTGTCTTGGAGGAACAATAACAAAACTGTTAATCGAAAATATCAGTTCATGTTAAACTGCTTCACTGGGTGTTTTGCGTTGGGATATTTATTCCCCTCACTTTTATATGACCTCTTGAGATGTGTATATTTTATTTACAACCACTGTTTTGCTATGGCCAAGAAATTTGATAATCTATGTATCTTTCTCTGTACTTGGAATATATAATGTATGCACTGTAAGATATGGAAAACATCCAAAATGTAAAATTTCTGAAAGCAATTAAAGGAGTTTATAGCCCAACAACTGTATATTCACAGATTAAGGGGAAAGGAAGAAAAGGCCTGTGTTACAGTATAAAAAAAGACAAACAGTGTGATAGACAATTTCTGCATTTTATTGTAAATTAAATTTTAGTATAGTGAGCAGAGTGTTCTGTCCACATGTTTAAAAATTGTCAGTTTTCTCTGTGCAGAACAGCTACTTATATATGACTGTGCTTTCGCTTTGTTCAATAAAAGGTGTTTAAAAGTCAAAGTTACAGAAAATATCTAGCGCTCGCTCTCTCTCTCTCCTCTCGCTCTCTGTCACCTTAGAAACGAAATATTTCATCTTGACAAATGAGCATTTGCTCTGTAAGTGCAGTGTGAGGTTAGCTGTCTGGCCCTCCAATTCTGGTTAATCTTGCTCCTGGGGTGACCTGTAGTTACAGCCGGCATGTGAGACAATGGCAAACGAAGGAAATTCATAATGTGATCCAATGACACATTTCAGTTGTTAGTGCACAGTGCTCAGGTGCTCAAGGCTTGGGCATTATTCTAAACACATCTACAGAGATTAAATAAAACAACAAACACAGACAGACTCTCGTGAAAGTAGTGGTCCTCGTCCCCCTACTCCTGGAAGGAAATCACATAATAGAGGCCATATTCTACACAAACAAAACAGGCCTGCATTAAAATCAAGATAAATACAAATAAATAAAATATAGTTCTGATCAAACTACAGGGTGAACTGGTAAACACGGGCTCGGCACATTAATGCATTCTTGGAAAGCAAAAGAAGAGGAACGACACCTCAATGCAGAGAAAGGAAGAGAAAATTCCTGAGAAGGGCCCACGTCAGCGCAGAAACCAGCAAGAGTTAGTGCCATTTAAGCTTCAGTGGATTAACCCATCTATCTCGGCAGTTACGGCACATATAAGAATAGCATTTTGTAATCTAATAACTTTTGCAAAAGAACATATGCTTTGAGAAACGTGTCTGAGAGACTTTAGTTAGTCTAATCTCTGAGCATGAGCACAGTAGCCCTGTGATCTCATATCATAGATGTCACTGGAAGCAGGGCAGTGTTTAGTTGCATCATCCAGCCAGGCCTGGATAGTCGTTTTGACTTTCTACGGTATTAAACCTTAAAGATGTTCCCACAGAAACGAGCTGATTGGCCAGACGTGCACTTCAAATCTGCTCAACGGATTAGAATTGAAAATTGCTGTGGATATGCCAAAGTCACTAATATTTGGTGGGTCACTGTTTGAAATCATAGAGAAGTGGGAAAACTCTCAGGTCACAATGGGCTGAAACCTCTCATTGAGACCCATTAATGAGCCTAATTTTAAAAATAAATTACCAACTTGATCTAGATAAAAAAAAAAAAAAGTCTGTAAACATACTAGTAGACTATGGAGCTAATTGCCTTGGATTTGTTTTGCCTTTTGTGCTTCCACAAATCTGGCACTTCCACTCAGGGACTAATTGTCCCCAGCTTGATAAAGAGTGTTGTCTAATTATATTAATGTCGCTACTTTATATGGACAGCAGAGAAGGAGTGAGACCGGCCTGACACACTCCCCGGTATAATGCCGTCAATATGTGAAGTGGCCGCATTGACTGTTGAAATAAATTAGGGCTTGTTGGCAATGCTGTAGATGGCTCTCAGTGGGGCAATCTTGCTTCAGCTGCGAATGTGTTACGTGAGAAGCTCTTCCCTTTTGTAAGGTATGCACCTGGTGAGACCAAAACACAGCGTCTTCTTAAGGGGAACTGATCAAACACTAAGAAGTGAAACAGGCATGTAAGGGGTTCCGATTCTGATCTCCCACAATGTTGAGAAAGTGTCTGTCCTCTAAAGTTTGGCAGAAGTGAGCAATTTTTTTTTCACTGAATAGCAAAGAATAAATGCTTTCCTCTGTCCCGGGAGACCTAGAGACGGTCTCCTGCTCTTATAGTCAATTGAAAAGTCGGTGGCGATTTCTCATGACTAAACATTCTCAGTCTTTTTAAAGAAAGTATTATTAATGTACAACTCTTCTAACACTGCCTCTGCCAATACATTTGCTATATAGCTGAAATTGACTAAATGCAAAGTACTAGTGAGTTTCTAAATCACAGTCAAGAATAAAAATCAGTCACTAAAAGGGTTTAATTTTTAAGATGATATAGCCAAACAGAAAAGATTTCAAAACTGCTGACAAATTGAATATGGCCTGTCATAAGCTAACCTTATAGTGACTAATAACCCTCCAATTCAAAGATACTGAATTGAACATGAAAGTCTTTCTTTGGAGATTCAGGGATTCAATTAAGCAACTGACAAGCACTTTCTTCTTTTCAGCAGTCACGGTTATGCAGGCACCTAAGATTTTAGACTTTTTGGCAAGTGCCCAAGGACAAAATATAGCTAGTAAAAATATGGTTATATTAGAGATCAGTTTTTCAGAATAGAGAAGCTAAATACAAAACCCCGACCAAACCTACATTACTGTGCGTGTCTTTCAGAGCTCTGGTCGTAGATATTGCCACGCTCTATCTGAAACTAGGTTAATTCAATAACATATAACCACCACTTGTTGAGGGTGCTGTTTTAAGTGAATTGAAAACCCATTCATCCTAGCAAGAGGTAATTAAGATGTTCTAGTAAATTGCAACTCTGTACACTGCTCTTCCCTCCCTGACGGTGATGGGGGACAATTATTCAGCTTGTGTAGACATTAGACCTGGCCTTTCTGTCGGTTGCTGGGGACAGCTGGTCTTCTCTGTGGCACAGTCATGGCACGGACCCCGTCCCACAACTTTCTGACTGGCGTAAGGTTGAGGAGGCTGTGACGTCAATGTTGTGTTCAGACTTCCTTCAAACCATCACTACCACCTCTCAACTCAACTCACACCTTCTGCACTCCCTTCCCTCTCGTCAGGAAACACAAGCCCAGGTGTATCATGGGATTTCCAATAAAAGGCCATCGAAAAGCAAGCTATACACGCAATAGCTTTCCAATTTCTTTTTGAGCTGGAGTCTGTGGGTGGCTGACACAGTATTGTAGAAGTCTGGAATAAAAGTTATTTGGCTTTGGGGTACAGTGGCACCTACACAGACCAGAACAAAGTCAGACACTGATTACTCACAGCAGATAGCTTGCATTTTGCTTTAAATCTAGCACTCCACAGGGCTTCTTTTGAATAGTAAAAACATAGTGAAAAGTTATACACCGTGGAATGAAGAAGGGGGGGAAAAGGTCCAACACAGTAAAGGAGACACTTGAGTTAACATACTGCTAGGGGAAGCCGAAATTTGCACTTTCAGATTAGATTTTCGGTCTACCAATCTCCAGCAGATTGAGAAAGGAAGACACTACATTGAATCTCAGCATGGGCTGTTGTAACACAACTGAAAACAAAAGCCATTGTCAGAACAGATCTAGTACAATTGCAGGTAAACTTTAGAAGAAATTAATTGATCCATATAAAGGTCAGGCAGTGGCAGTGCTGACTTCATGAATGTTGACACCTTGAGAAAGAACCCAACGTTGTGTTTTCATTTCGCCAAAATACATAAGACGCCTCAGGGGATCTGTATACTGGCAACTTATGGAAGCCCTGAGGCCATGTCCAAGACAAATCCAAGGGCCTACATACCTAGACAACTCTACATTAGACACCATGAATGGCATGTATAATCAAGGATAAGAGTATTTTACTATCATTACACAAACGAAACAAGAAAAGTCTTAATTATAACTGAATGCCAACAAAAATGGTCACAAAGGCCTACGCAACTCAATATGAGGTTTGTAAGGCAGCAGGGTGAATTTGTAATGTAATGTAAAGTCCTGGATGTAAATGCAATATAAAGACAGCTTCTTCAGTCATTCACTCACATTTTTAGGTTTAAATGTTGACAACTCTTTATGAGCCTATGTGAGTTTCAGAGCACCAGCATCAGAAAGCAAATGTTCCAAGTGCATTTCCTCCAAAATAACAAAAAACAAATGCATGTAACATTGTTTCCAACATTGAAAGTTAAACACATTTGGAGGGAAAGTGTACTGCTGCCCATCTGAGACGCAGGGAAACGCATTTACAGGCTTTTCACTCGTAGCACCAGAACAGACTATGAGCGATTTCTTGAATTTAGTTCACAGTTGCGGAGTTGCGTTTGGAGAGTAAATTGCTAAAGCAATACACTAAGCTTTAGAAAGAACAACATCAAAAGCAAACATCACATTACAATTTGCACTTATTGATATTTCAGTTCAGAAATCCATAGAAAAATGACAAATATCTCCTGCCGAAGCAAAACGATTTTCATTTAGGAATACGTTTCAAGTGGAAGACAATTATTCGCAAATTCTTTCATAAGCATATATACAACTTTGTAAGCACTTTAAACCACCACCTGGAGCATTTTATTGTAATCTGCATTTTCTTGCTTTTGCATTTCCTAATTTTGGCCTGCCTCATTATGCATTCTCTATGATTCGCCATTGTTTTTGATCAGATCGTTATCCGTCAAGTCCGGTAATTACTCCAGATCTCAAACAGATTTCTCAAAGATTCACAAATAGATGGGGGGGATCATATCAGTCTTACAGTGTCCCATTACACATAATGGGGTTCAGAGCACTGCATGAACAGCCTTTGTGTCCGAGTGCTTGCCGTAAGGGTTAGTGGTCAGATTGTAGCAGAAAACAGCAGCTGATCATAATGACAAATGTTTGTAAAGCAATATGTGACAGTCGGACATAAGAAAAGCAATAAACAAATACAGACATACTTGACAAAAAAAAAAAAAAAAAAAAAACGCAGATGAACTAAACTCGCAGTTAATCTCTCATTGTGAAATGAAGACGAGGAGGGAAGGTCGTCTCGGCCCTTGGAAAGTACAGAATTAATGCCTTTCGATAAGGTTGGAGAACCAGATGTGCGAACTGGGGAGGCATGTCGAAAATTAGATGGTGCTGGCTGCTTATTAGCATGGATTAGCATATTGATGAGAAAGCCTGACTAGCAGAGTCTGGCGACGGCTGGGCTTTATGTTTAAATACACAAATCAATGTCTGCTATCAGGCACTACAAAGCAATGAAAGGAGCGGACATCCCGGCAGCGCAACGCCTACCCCGGAGTGCTTGTCGGTAATTGTTTTCTATAGCCAGTCGTAGGTTACGGCAATTGCTTTCAGACCTTGCTGCAGCAGCTTGCCCGGCCTTTCCATTTTCTTCTCTGAAGGCTCGCAGGGGAGTCACAATCCTGCTGATATTAGTTGTGCCTTCCTCTAAGCTAAAAAACACATTAATTCATATTTCACACCTGAGAAACTTCATTTTATTTTCATTTTTTAAGCAAAAATATATACCCAATACCTTCAGCAGATAACAGGAATAATCGCCACGATCTAAATTAGGCCAAACAAACAACAATGAGCTAAGTGTCTGAGGGGAAACTCCCCCATGTAAAGGACCTGCACAGAAGATCCGGTGGCATTTTAATTCACTTTACAATTTAATAGCAGCTGCTTGAATAAGGACAATAACGTGTCAATGATCAGAACCAGAGCATTACTTCATCTCTGTAATATAAACTTCAGCTGTGGAGCAAAAACTCCTGGGAGGATCTGATGCTCATGTAATTGACATGGGTTTCCAAACATTACTTTTGAATGGCGGTGCAAGAACAGGATTGCTCAAACAACAATTAAAACAAGTTTAAAACACTATAAATACATGGTGAGTTGAAATTTGTCACCTTCAAAGTTAACTTATTTTTAACCTAGTGACAAATTAATTTAATTCTAAGAGCAACCTATCTACAGGCCTTTGTGCTCTTAAGGAAAGGGTTATTAAAACCGATTGTGGATAAGGTTTAACACCATGGCAATATATCCATTTGTCCCAAACCGTGGTGGAAATCTCATCCCTCTGTTACAGAATGATTATGTGTTAAGGTTATACGAGTCGAATGCCATTGTATACCACATTAGTGCCCTAAACAATACTTTCTTTGGTTGATTAAGTCTGACCTTGAACTAGGGCACTGAGCTTCCCTGCCACTATATCTGAAAAAAGGGTCAACAGGAAAATAAACCTGAGCCATTTGTTAATCAAAAACAGGAGAAGAAAAGGGGAACAAAAAAAAATAATATATAAAACATTCTCCTTTTAGACTAAATTGTTCTCAAAAGAGGAATCACCTAAAGCAATCTTAGAGTACAAATACATTAGCCAATTAACTGTTGCCATAAATTAACAAATTATGTTAAATAATAAACACAAAGTTAATTTAGAAGCAAGATTATATTGCTCTTTCCGTTCTAAATTATAATCAGACATCGGGTTGCGGGCTTTGTTTATTTGTTTTCCTTAAATGAGCTGTGAAACACCAACATCATAAATGCAGATTTTATTGGACAGTAAAACATTAGAATTGCTCTGTCCACATTCATTATTGAGGTCATTTTTAAGCTCAGTGCAATTCCAGATGTATAACAATAGTGAACCTTAATTGCTACCTGTGGCTAATAAAAATAAAAAATATATTTCATTTATTTCCAGAACAAATAACTCCCAGAAGTTTAAGCCTCCCAAGGGCTCCCACATGACCTACCAAAGAGTGGCCCATCGTGTGGTAATTTACTTGAGCACCAATGAGAATTCCTCCAATGCTTTTACACTTCTGAAACACCGCACCATACTGAAGGACTCGCTTAATGGAGACTTACAGGAAATCAACGTACTGTGAGGAGTTCATCGGCAAGGGCTGACTTATTTTTTCCCCAAAACTCTCATTTGAAAACTCGGAACATTCTTTGTTTAGAAAGAAAACTTGAATCATGCAACTTGAGTAACCTTTGGATTTCTTCAGTTGGTGTCTCCAGCCAAAGTAACTTTCCTGTTGCATCTTTTTGTTGGCTTGTTTGTTCACACTGGGAAGAAAATGTTCATACCGAAGGAAGCAACAAAGGAGAAGGAACATGACACGCTGCTGTTGGAGAGCCAAGTCCTCTGAATTCCTACATGAAGCTCAGTCCTGCAGCACACAGGCAGTCAAAGAGTAATAACCTATCCATTTTTAGGACCTGGTATGTATCAGGCCTTTAGATTACATCAAAAGTGTATGTCAGCCAATCCTTTATTGGGTGCTGACAGCATTCAGTGCTTTTCACTCCTTGATGTGTTGAATATCCATCGTCTTGGTGACAGATCCTGAGAGAAGGCTTTGGTTCAGTGGATTTCAGGCTTATGTTCAGAGAGAGGAGTTCTGAACTTATGATACTCTTCAAAGCAAGGATAGGAAACCTGCTGACTGCACTTTGTAAGACTTCAGCCCGTTACTTCAAAATGTCAGTTTTAACTTATTTTTTCTAATAAAAAAAAAAACTATTGGATATCACACGTACGTCAGACTTTAACAATGGATACTCTGGTGTATAAGCAAATGTAATGAAAAAAAAACATCCTAAATGCATACAAACAAATTTAAATGTTAAAATTAACTTTGAGAAAAGATTAAGAGTGAAATTCCAAATAAATTGGACTCTTTTTACGAGTATGGATGATTATTTCAATCACAAATGAAGTAAGAAATGGACAAATACCATCATTGTCACTTCGTAAGAAAAAAATATTGGATCACGCAGAAAACACTAATGTGAATGTGTGCCACTGTACTTTAATCAAGACACACACTTCCTGTACACTGTATTTTACGAGCAGCGGACTGCTATTGCTCCAAAAACTTTAGACGGCCTTCAAAACTTTCTAAGGATATTTTCGGTCAACTAAACAAGAGTCGCTGGAATGCATCACGTATTATTTAAGCCATGTCAGCGCTCATTCAGAGAGTGAACAAGTAGGTTCTTATTAACAGTCTCTAAAGAGTCTTTCAAACTGGGGAAAGTTATAAAGCATAGACAAAAGTGGGTCCTCAAAGTCCATCACCACTTCCGAGCCCTGAAGCAAGATGGCTACTCAACTGAACGGGGTCTATTCCCATACTAGGCAATAAAGGGAGCAATAAAATCATCAGAATTCAGCCACAAAAGAAAAATCAAATAAGGTGCATTACAAATAACATGTTAATGGATTCTAGTTGGCAACTGCTTTTTGCTACTGTAGCTCAATCGTTAATTTCTCTCAGTCCCAAATTATAATAAAGTTGCATTAAAATAAATACACAGTTCTTACAAACTGCAACAGTCTGCAGATGGATGTGGGGTGACACAGGGAAATTGCTTAGGAAACAAGTGGGAGAAACACTCAGACAGTGAATAAGAGAGCTCTGCTGTGACAATGAGACATTTTATTAACACAGCATCACAGAATTGAATCATTTAAGTTAATGACTTCACCTCATCAGCAATTATATTAAAAAAAAAAAAAGATTGCTGCTGTTGATGATTATGATATATACTATGAGAAAGCATTTGATTCAATATATACAACCTCAATCACGGCTCTAAGATATCAAAACACTGAGGAAAAGTACATGTTACTTATGTACAACAATGCCACATCAACAACCCATTTGCCTGAAGAGAAAAGCAACTGATCAGTGCATACTACAAGTGCTCACTAAGTGTAAAAAATGATACAGAAACCGTGCACAATACAAAGAAGCATAGAAAGATGTATACCTGAAATAACAAGAAGAGACAGAAGAATGAATACATGGCTCAGAGATCCAACACAAGTGTGGGACATCATTTAAACAGTGAAGAACAGACCAGCAGTATTGAAAAACGTTGCCTTCCATGACACAGTTTAATTTTCAGGGGTAATAAAGACGTGCATTGTATGGTTGACTATATAAACACGTGGTTGGAATCTGGTAGGGATATGATAATCGTGTAACATGTGAGATGAAAACAATGCAAGGGTCCATCGGCTCTTGCTGAATCACGGGTGTGAAGTACAAGCCACAATGAAACCATTCACTGAGTACGGGACGCATTTTGAGTCGACTAAGGGTGAGGGTGAGAGGGAACACGTGCGATTTTACCAAAGAGGTGCTTGTCTTCTCTGCTGAACAGAGATGACGATTAGGAAACATCCCGAAAGGTCTGCATTCATAAAAGCACAAGCAGAGCAGTTTTCCTTATGTGCTTGTCCATGTCTGAGGACTATAGGAACAAGTGCGTCATATTTTTAGAACTTATATATATATTACTCAAATCCAAAATGTACATCTAGACACTCTCTCTTTCTCTCTTACTTTGCTGTATGGTCATCCTTGGCCTATGTTTAATTTGATAAATTCTTCATATTGTGTTGTAAAGCCACAAGCCTCCAAAAGGGATTGTATTACATAGACCTCCATAAAAAAACAGCAGCTGTTTAAGAACTAATAACAGTTTACTACAAATGTAATTCTCCAGTGGATTGGGTTTCATGCATCCTTTACAAAACAGCACTTTGCATCTCCTATTTCAGCACCGAGCAAAACTAAATTTGCTGATAGCTCAGTCATTAGACGTAAATATGAGCTCTAATATTTGTAGTTTCAATTTACCTTTATTAAATAAAATAAATATTGTCACTCAGACCATAAATTCTGGCGAACGCGGAATTACGAAGCACAGAGCATGTAGTCAATTAAATTACAAAAGGCATTCGATTTAATGATGTCCGCTCAGCAAGTAAATAAGTGACTTTGCATTTGGAAATCTAATAAAACACTGTTAAGCGTTGACTAACCAAGCTGGAGAGCTGCAGCTCACTTCTATAGAAATTCATTTTATAAGCATGATTAATCCAAGATGCGAAAAGTGAGAATAAAAAAAAAAAAAAAAAAAAATCAATAAACATGGGCTGTGCTTTCAGGAAAATATTACTTTGACTGAAACGCAGACCTGCCAGTGATGTTACAATGCATAAAAGTGTTGCAGTTCTGCCTGACTGCTTTGACAAACTAATAGTCGTGTCCACCTTTTCAAAAGGAAAATATATGGGTTTTGCCCACATAAGAGGAAATTTAAACTGCATGAATATCGACCAGCAAAATTCCTGGCCCGTTCTTTTGGCAGCACACAGTACTTCATGTTTTATAGCAAATCCTGGACTCTTCTGTTCAACTTAAATTAAACTTTCCATGTATAAGTAGTGATTTAAATCCGAAGTGTTAAACTGACATAAAAATACCAAGCAGCTCTTTTTTGCTAGACAGAGATTGTCACTTATGTGGAGGTCAAAATATTGTGGAATTTGAAGTTAGTGCACTTGGTTAATAGGAAGCACTGTACATGTATCCTTCTGCCTTACGATATGAAAGGTTGATTGATTGTCTGAAGCACATCTTTTTTGCCCCTGTAAAATCGTCTGTAAAGATGCATACAGTGTACAGTTTAATAAGAATTGGTCATTAAGTGTTTGAAATAGTGTGTTTATAGAACGGAATCTTCTGAATGAATTTAAGATAAGAGGTGGAAATAAATAAAAAAATGCGGTGTGATTGCAGTCCATTCCAATAGCTGAGGCACTGTCTCTCAATGAGGACAGAACAGTGACAGAGACAAGCCTAACTCCCTGGTGAGGCATTCTGGGACATGAAAAACATCTAACTGGTCTTCTGAGGTCAAACACACAAAATAAAAAAAGTGGTTTGTCTCTTCTGAGGCATAGCAAAACAATGAAAATAAAGCATACGACTATTGTGCTATCTCCCGAAAGAAGAGTCCAACAATTAAATATCATGGGAACTGCAATCTAACTTATTATTATTAGGATGATGATTGTTGTTATTTAGTTTTCAAATACTATCATACAATGCACATTTAACCACACCTCAAAGTGAGGAACATTAATTCAGCTAAAGCAGCTTTCTATGACTAAAAAAAAACAACAAAAAACAGCAGAGTATATTGTAAACATGAGTGAATGAAGCGGATATGTGGAGATAATGTGTCCTATACAAATGCATCTGAAAGCAGGTACATCTATACATAACAATGCTACAAAATACAAAGCATGCAGTACAAAATATTTGTCCACTTCAGAACTGTACAATGGTTAAATGTGACTTTCTGTATTTAAAAAGAGACTTTTTATCATAAATGTAATGCACAGTTATTTTCAGTGGATCAAAACTAGAATTTTTTAAAAGATGGGAAACATTTTGAGGACGTTTGCCCGGATGTATGTTTGCTGACAGCTCAGCTTTGTTCTTAATTGATCTACAGCATACAAAAAAAGCACAGGAAGGAATACATATATAAATATTCTATACGTCTATGGTTCTGGGCAGGAAATGAATATCTTCATGCACTCTAATATATAAATATAATATAAAAGGCAAGCAGATCCCAGGCTAACCACATTCTTTACAAAACCCCAAGCTATAATATATATATATATATATATATTATACACACATACACATTTTCCTCTGCTGTGCTGTGTGTGTGCACCCAGTTGATTGTCTGTTTGTTATTGACATTTTCCCCAAGGGGCTCCTCTGAAAGAATCAAACTTGCTGTACAATCCTGGAAATTCTTTTGAAAGGGAAAATTGTTACACTATCATTTGGAGAGAGCGTGTACCAGCAAATGGAATTACATTTAAATATTCGTGAGGACACTTGTTCTCTAAATGCACAATGCAATTTTAAAGCAGGTGTGTGTTTCTGTGATTGTTTTTCTCTCTTTCTCCCTTCAAACCTTCATTACATTGTAATGAAGGCAATATTGTGGTTATATAAACCTCAAGTAACAAAATGTTTTTTTTAAACCACACTTTTCAGATTTACTAAAAATAACTAACTGAAGCTCTGTTGTATAATAGAAGATGCTCTGAAATGTTAAAATATGAATGTGTACAAATATTGTGCAACATCTACTGCCATACTTCCACCAAAGGTGCTAAATAGTAAATTGAGATTCGGGGCCAGGCACAGATTTTCAAAACTGAATCAATCCGTTTCAATGTGAACAGTTTACTAACATGGGAGATGGAAGGTTTGTAATGTGTCACAGTGACAGTAATGAAGACTGAATCATGCATCGTTTTTGCTTGCAGAGGAAGTGAAGCCTTTGATCCAATTGTAGGTGGCAGAGTATTTGTAAAAGCCCAATAAAACAAAGTCTTTGGTTCTTTTTCTGACAGATCTGGGATTTTAGTTCATAAGACGATTACGAATGTCTTACTGTATCAGAGAACATGGACCACAGAGTGATAACTCTACTCATCTCCGACGAACGATAAGATGGGTGCCTCTCAGCTCATCCGGGAGATCCGAGGGAGATTGGAGTCGAGGGAAGCGTGGATGAATCGTTCAAGTGACAGGCCAGTCCACGGCTGCAGCTCTGATGAACACTGGCCTTCCCTGTTCATTTGCAGAGCTCAGATGCACTGGCCTGAGGTCATGGGCTAACTAGTGGTCTGTAATTAACAACGGAGCTCAGACGTCAGAAGTGGGAAACAGGGCACACGATCACTTTTTTTTTTTTTTTAATTTTTATATTAAATCTTATGACTCAGATCTATATCTGCACCATACACTACACTAGCAGAAGTGTTGATTATTTTGGCAAATAACAAAACACAGTTGTTCACCAGTCCAGTTACTTCAAGAGGTTCCCTACTGGACTGATGTCAGGACTCTGAGCACACAATGAAATGTGTTACAGTTGCAGCTTGCTCACACGGTGCATTATTGTTGTCCCATACATAACAATATATACTCGCAGTCCTGGTGTCTTACATATTACAAAGAAAACCCAACATTTAAAACATGCAGTGTTAATTTTGGCAGCTATTTTAGATTTAGTTTTAGTCTTATTCTTATGACTAAAATGCCTATCAGTTTTAGTCATTCCATCTTTCATTATTTTTAGTTAATATTAGTAGACGAAAACTTCTGTAATTTTAGTCTAGTTTTAGTCCAAGTCCATGCATTTAATTTTTACTTCATTATCACCATTATGCATTATGTCTGATGCCAGGTGTTTACATCAATTAGTGGATGGATGCAAAACAAACATATTGATTAACTTAATTTGAATTGTATTTGAAATCAAGTCACAAACCGCCATTTGTAAACTTCATGGTCACAAATTACTGTAATTCAATTTTTTTTTTTTTTTTTTTTTTAATTTTGAAGTCTCTCGACATTTTTTGTAATAAGAAGAGTACAAGAAAAGTATGGAAGCATATAGTGGACTTTATTCAAATGTAATCCCACGGCTGCATTTTCAATTTCCATGTATGCACGCTTTATTTAGGTAAAAATGCAAACAATCGTGCCATATGTATTTTTATTTTCCAGTACGCACACTCACTGAAAATATTAACATTTCAAATGGCTTTTGCAATAACATTTCATTTTCAAAGACTTCCCCCACAGATACACAAATTATTGAATTGATATTAAAAGCATAAGCATCTTTTAAGCCCTACTGTAGCCAAGCATGAATTTTATTCTGTAAGCAAATAACATGGTTTACTGTACTTATAAGTTAACCAATTAGATCCTAACTTTACTAATTACAAGACCCGCACTTACCAGTCCTGTATATAAAAGAACAGGTGTATAACTTCAAACAAATCTGCTTCAACTTCACGTTAAGCCCAATACAGTAAACCACACCAAGCACGTTCAACGTTTAGCGAAACACATGCTTGTGTACAATCGTTGCAGATTTCCACGGTTCTGCACAGATCCGCAGAATCCCACCGGCCCCATTGGTGCAGCAGAACTGCGATAGCTGCGCTACACGAACGTGTTGACCAAGTCAAGGCATGCATTATTATGATTAGACCATGAAACGGCTCCCTGACCGGCCACTTCACAAAATACTGTAAGTTATGTCCATTAGTCTTGTTGAATTTTCGTTTCGTCACATTTCAGTAAACTAAAATTAGAAGACATTTATAGTTTTCACAGTATTTTGTCTCGTTATCATAGTTATCGTCACTGAAAATAGGTTGTTGACTAAATTAACACTGAACACATGTATAACTAAATACACATCTATAACACATGTATAACCTCATTATAACATGAGCATTTGGTATAATCCATTATTGGCAGAGGAGGCCTTGTGCCTTTATGACTACTGGGACTATTGCATTTATATCTATACTGATTTCCCCTACTCTCTAACACCCCCAAGTCCAACTGAGTGTAGGATGTTGGCTTTTATCCATGGACCCACACTGAGAGGTCAGTGCATTTTGGATACGTTTCTCCACCTTAAATCGTAAAAAGGTGATGCTGTGGGGGAGTGTGTCAAATTATCATGCCCACCTGGGGAGCACTAGTCTCCAGTAAGATCTGCCATTAAAGGCTGGAAAAACTGAACTGCAGTGAGTTACTGCTCACTTAATCACCGATATGATTATTGGGTCTCATTTGCCTAGAGAGCTATAGCTAGTACTTTAAGTCTATATCACATAATGTCAAGATTTTCATACTGAAAGATCTGAAATGAATGTTTCATATGATATCCAGACGTGAAACTAAAGGGTTAAAGCTGCTGGAAGAAGGTGCAAGGTCACAATGACAGATCAGATCTAAATCTGTTCCACTAGGACAAGCAATTATTACCTTGCTGATTTCCCTACAGCATGCCTCTTGCGTTGAAATGATGTCATTAGACTAAAGGCTGGACACTCATAAATAAAATAATAATAATAAAAAAAAAAGTCAGAGGCAGGAACACAGCACTGGGTATCTGTCATTTACAGTAGTCATTCCCCATGAGCAACCTTCCCAAATGTATTCGGTTATGAGCATTACGATTCATCATGGTAATTTTGTGCTTTGAGAACTGAAGCAATTACGAATTAATAATCATCAGTGAGTAATGCAAGAGCAGTGCAAGGGAGGCAGACAACAGCGCGCTAATGGAGAGGGTGCTTACAGTTTCACAGGTACAAACAATGTGAAGAAAAAGCATTCAACCACCCGCCCATTGGGTAGGCATGAGAGTATGCTTTGTGTGGCAAATACTGTATAGGCACCTAAAGAAAATATGATGGTTTCGACATTGAAGCTGTGGCCTCGATATCAAATTAACCAATAGGAGGACAGAACAATGCAATAATTGGATGGCATTCATTGTATTACACAGATGTATACAAATTTAAGGGCTAATTTGTTTCATTGGGGGCGTAAAATGTGTTCAAGAGCATTTCTACTGCACTGTTCTTCTGGGATTTTCTCCATCACTGTAATGTGTTTAGACTAGGTCTTTACTGTTTTTAACATTTTTGCATTATACGAAATAATCTGAAGTGATGTAGATCTGTAGTACTGATTCAAAAAGTGCTAAAGTCCTGTTCTGACTAGAAATACTGGCTGGCATCCTTTCAGTTATTCTCAAGTGGAAGGCTGACAGAAAGTGGGATTGCCCAAAGTCAGAAAAACAAACTCCCAGGGACAGACATTAACATTCACAGGACAAAGTGCCATTTCCCATTACCCCTGAATTAGTCTCTCTTCAAAATATCACAAACCCCGAGAAGGTATGGCTGAAATGTGATTTAACCAGGAAAGCGCATCAGGCATATGCTTCAGCATCCATAATGTATGACTACAAAGCCTAGCCTGGTGACAGTCATTGTCACCACTTTGGTTGATTCCCGCCTCCCTGATGATTAAAATGCTGTGATGCCTCCGAGTACAAATGATACCGACTCTCACAATCTCTCTTCGTGCAGTCTACCCTCCTGAAACATGGTTACAAGACCCACAGGGTTTAATAGATAAACACAACAAGACAACGGTAAAACAATTTAGTCTCTTTCCACAAGGAAAATATCTTATGTTATTGGAAAATTAAAACTGTTGTATTTACTTCTACTGAAAATACTTATAGACCACAAAACAAACAATTGCAAAGCCTAGAAGATACCAGTGTGTCTTGATTTTAGTTATTCAAACACTTCAAAAGAACTGAGAGAAATGAACACTAGTGCAAGTGTGTGTAGGACTGGAAACAGGAAGCCACCCAAAGACAGGTGTTCGCATCATGCCAAGCCTGCCAGATTGGCCAGTTGTGATTAACCTCCAGTAAAAAATGACTTAGACCAGACGCATTAGCGATTAGACTTAAATGCACAGGATAATTTGCTTAAGTTAAAAAACAGTTCATCGGCCCTTTCCTGTCTCTCAGGGCAGTTTGCCTTTATGCACTAAGCTTTAATCAAAAGTCTTAAATACCCCAATCAAAAATAGACCAGCAAAGTCATTAATGGTCCTCCAGCCAAAAAATGGTACATCACCCCCTGCTTTCTCCTTCAAAGGTGCATGCTAATTACCGTGTCACATACCACAACAATTTCCAGTTGTGCATTTCGATTGTAATAACCGAATAAGTCACAATGCAGATAAATGGGTACTTTAGGTTCCCATTAGAAGCAATCAAGATGTTATAATGAGACCTAATTCTCATTTGAAAGTAATCACCCCCGTTCTCTAATTTGCAATTTATATTTCTTTTGAAAAAGAGGGCGAAACATCAAAGTGATCATCTCGTCTCGTTTTTTTATTTTTTCTTCTTCCAAGGACATAACATGATGAAGACATTATTTAGGCGCTGTAATAAGGAAGTTAATCACTCCTGGGGTTATCAAACGTATAAATCACAACGCACCTCAGGTAAGGTGAAATTAAAATGAGAAGATTCCTAGATCATTTCCATGTAGATTAAATCAGTTCACAATTTCACAGTCCACCCAGTGCACAACATTATATCGTGGCTTATCAAAACACTTAGACTGTCAGTAAGCTGTCGTAATACTTGGTTTTGTTGAAATGAAGGGAAAAAGTTTGTGCAAATATATATAAATTACATCTTTCTATATCAATAAATATGGTAACTGACCATGACTAGCTTTTTTTACTGTTGTTTTTAATGCATTTTCTTTTAAACTTAAATTATCCGTTTCAGTTGCAAAAAAAAAAAGGATAAACATGAAGAGGTACATTTTGTCAGTACTACAGCAACACAGAGCAGAAAAAAGCACTTTGATTCAAAGACTAGCAAGCAGGATGACAGTTCAAGTTACAAGGAAGATTGGCTTCTGCAGCAAATGTATTTCAGAGCCTAAACTCAGTGTCAGGCAGACAGCGACTGTGAAGATGGAGAACAATCAAGTCTGCAACTGCCAACTTTAAGGTACCTTCCAACTCCATGCTAAAGATTAAAAACAAATTACTTTACTTTCGGTGTACTAAGTTCCCGTTTGTAACAAAGTAAATAGCTCCAGTTTACAGGCACCCTTTGACCTTTACCTGGTTTCCGAAGACACCTTGCCACAGCCAGGATCAGCCTCTCAGTTCATGGGAAGTTACAGAACTGATTTGTAATTCATTTCAAACTCAGAGACTGAAGTTGGAGCACGTGCAGATCCTACAGGTCCATTATCCACGGCTGTGACTTGATCAAGCAAGGTGGATGTGATCTTCCTCAGAGCTCCCCCAATAACTCCTTCTGTAACCCCTAGCGGTTTCTCTCCTTCCCGTGGGAAACGCACACACAGACTAATTGATCTACTTCACAACGCAACATCGGTTTCATTGAGATGTGTACATCACGTCCAAGGATAAAATTTCAATTGAATGCAGTCAATTACAATATAACGGATAGGTTTTAGGCGTCTTTTTTTATTAATTCCAATGTGAGTTCTAGTCCCCCTGTAACAAGCTATTAATATAAATCCCAGAACATGTTGTGTGCCTGTCTGCCGTTACCCAGTTTAATTTTATGGATCATAAGATTAAACCAAGATTATTTTCTCTTTAAAAAATTAAAAGTGTACAGAGCATATTAAATTTATTGATAGCTATATAGTGAATTCACGCCTCATTAAATAGTATATTTTTTCTCTTTGTACAATAAAGCATCATTTATGATCATGCCTGGAAACTGAGTCTGTTAAAATTGATATCTTACTGATGAAAAAACTGCACGCTCTGTTCTATAAGTGCATAGCAATACCTATTCCCTCAAAAAGCATGTGGCTTTTGTAGAGAAAACCACAGCTTTGCCCCATATTCAATAGATACATCTATAAAATGTTAGACACCATGAGCAGCAAATTGCTTATGATAATCTGTCAGCATTTGTGTACACAACGTATCACATGTACACACAATTACAAGAGTAACATCACAACAAAAACGACACGCATAACAGTGAGATGCTCCGCAGAAGTTCAGTTCACCCCTGTATTGTTCAGTGTGGTCTCTGATGGTGCCCTTGGCTGAGGCTGAAATCTAATACCTGTTTTTAATGTAGAACATTGACATTGAGTCTGCTTTATTTCTATAGATGATTAGACTACAGTCTTGCACAGTGGTGGTATAAACATGAATTGCAAACCAATTAAATGCCAAACCATTAAAAAAAACAAAAAACGTATATCTATGCCAAATTTGCAATTATTGGCTTCCTTTTCTTCATAGAAGTACATGTAAGCAGCGATGCCACTTAGGGGACCACAGTCAACCCATTGGCAGTGTGCTGTTACAGAAATCTCTTTTGGCCAGTTAACTCAACTGCTTGGTCTTTAACACGATTGTTAGTTAGTTTCAGGCTCAGATCATGTCCACGATGGTCCATTAAAAGCATTTCCATTTGTGTTTTCAAGGGCTTGGAGAAGAAAACAATAGTCCCTGTTCACAGCACACTACACGGAAGCTCAAACAAACACCGAAGGGAGGCGGGGTTAGAAAGGGGTCAAGCTAAAGGCAGAACGAAGGAACCAATATTATAATCTTACCTGGATTTTGATTGGCCATGAGAAATTGCTGACGTACACATAAAAGGTGATGTTGGGATTGCTGCGGAAGCTGAATTTCTCACTGGAGAAGCTGTCTCTGTAGTCCTTTATGTTTGACTTGGAGACTATGGGGACCTCCTCTCCCGATATGGTCCCGGCTAGAGAAAGACAGTGAGAGATTTCATTGTTACCAGGACAGGCTGCTATTTTTAATTCAGCAGGAGGAAGGATGTAAATAATAGAACATATATTGAAGAAGCTGAAGTTAACAAGCGTTCCTTCTGCAAGTGTGAGCCAATGACAGGTTTGTTGGAAGAGAAGAAGAGTTGCACAGTGAAAAAGGAGAATGGCAAATGCTCGGTTTTGGCAGCAGCACCTTCCCAAGTACTGTCAGAGTTGAAGTCAAGCAAACATAAGGGAAAAAACAATGTGTTGCAAAATAAAGTGCTTTTTAAAGCGTTTTTTTATTTTCCCCATTCATACTTTTCATAATCGCAGCTATCTAAGCTTTAGCAATTGCGTTCACATTTTTACCTAGAAGGTAAAGGAGGACTAAAATTGTACAAGTCAGGTACTTGTTATTGTGTTTTATTTCCCCAATTTATGGTGTTGTTAGGGTACAGTAAGTTCCTGTTGATCGCAGATTTCACCGCATCCAAAGTCCGTTTTCATACAACGAGTGCTTCTCTTTCCAACTTTACAGATTAATGTCTTAATGATTCAGACGTGTCTTGTGGGAATTTATTCTTCAACTGCAGATTCAGAGTCAAATATATTTTCGCCAGCCCTTTCCAAAACAAAAGAAGCACACCATCAATTAGTTTAAAAAGCCATCAGTGATTCAGAAAGCAAATGTTTAATCAGGGACGTGTCAAGTGCTCTTCATTAGTGAAGTCACAGGAGGTAAAGTTGCGTTTTGTGTTTGACGTCCTTGCGCTTGAAGGACAGCGTTTCTGTCTCAGTCTCGTCCAGTATGTTCTCATCTTATGCCTGCATTGGATATTTTGATATTATTTTATAGGATTTTATATCAAAAATATTAGAACTTAAATCAAGGAAACTGCACAGACTTCAGAGTCTCATGTAAGGAAAGATTACCTCATCCTATTTATCAGAACAAGTGAAAACATTAATTGTTCCAGGCACATATACAGCCACCCCCCTACACCAAATGTCATTCTGCACCACATCTCTGAAACAAAGACATTAAAATCTCAGTCTCAACAGCTGCTTGGTATGAAAATGTATCTTAATTGAAATCGCAACACTTCAAATGCTTCAGCCCTGTAACTCCGAATGGCAGCCCATGCTTTTGTTATGAGTGATAACACAATGGAGGACACTGAAAGAGATCGGTCCCATTTTAATATTAATGAAGCCTTCTTAGTGGGAGGGGAAAAGACGACATAAAGCCCCCTTGATTAGCGTAATAAAGAAGGGAGTTGAAAGACGGTATCAGAAAGAAGGTAACAAGCGTTGAAAAGTACGGTGTAAATCAACAGGGACTCAAACTGACAGAGTGGATTAGAACACCATATTAACTGCAACAAGAAACCGTACAGTCGTGAGGAATTGTCCATCTGTGTTTGGGGAGTTTTCATCTGTGGCAGGGAGCTCTCGATAAAAATGACGCATTTATCAATCACTCACTATGCAGGACCATTACGACCCTCAGCGGCCTATCACTTAGCCACGAGATTTATTAGCAGACGCGATTAAGGGAGATTAGTGACTTTCCCCCCCGATGAATGGAATCTGTGCAGCCGAGCGCAATCTGAATAATACCGAGGGTGCTGAGCGGCCCCCGACAGTAATGACACATCGCACAGAGCCAACAAACCACACAGACAGTGGTGCCAAAGACTGGGGCAAATCCATTTGCGAGTTTCCGTCGGACAAAGCCACACTCTGGGCCCGAGTCATGACATACACCCTTGATTACAAAGATGTAAGGAGAGGTGCAGTTTTCTGAAGGGAAAGACCTTCTGCTGGAGAGACATAAACCAGTCAAAGGCACGAAATGGCAATTGTTCCAAATGGGTGGTTGATAAATAAAGTGAATACTTATTGATGATTATAGACAGGCTCCTTCGAGTTCTCTGAATAGGTTTGTTGGGTTTAAGTTGACTCTGACACCTATTAACTGTGCCATCGCTCTGGCCAGGGTGCATGAAAAGCTTTGCGTTAATTAGCCGCCCATTCGTTCTCCTTTATTAAATGTGTCAATCCGAGAACTACAACCGTCTTGTTTCATTTCAGTGTGTAATGGCAGCAGAGAGGCACGAATCTCTGTCTTGCTTTGTTACATTGGCACAAGAGGGAAAGAGTGACTAAATTGGAGCCTCCTACTTTCCAAGTGTATTTAAAGAGTTAACTTAGTTAACAGAGTTTTGTGTATTATCTAGTGTCTGTGTCCTGACAGGGACTTGCTGATCTTAATCACAGACTTTGTTCAGGAAATTAGATACCTGTATTAAATTAAAAACACAAGGGTCTTTCCACTTACATTAAATGCAATGCAATTAAATGAAAAGTATTTAAAGTAAAACTAACTCTTTGACAACTGCCAACAGCTTAGTCATTACAGAAGTTACAACAGCATACGGCTGTGACAACTCATAGGCTTTGATCAGACTTGTTTAAAGTGCTTTATAATGACAATAAAATGTACCTGGATATGTGATGTAATTTAAGACATTAGCAGCTACATAAAATCCATATGCAGAAAAAGCTGAAAAATTAAACATCTTACCTGTTGATCCTACCGACCACGTGATGTTCAGGTTGAAATTATTTGATGCGTTAATTGACATGTCAAGATTCTTGTTTGTCTGTTACCAAAAAAGAAATTAAGACTTTTTAACCCAGGAAAGATATAGTATTATTGCATCAATACATTTTTTAAAGTGAAAACAAAAGTCCATGTCAACCAGGCACATTTCTGAAGTGAATCTCAGATGCTTATTTACAAATCAGATGCAGTCATAGGCATACAAAGTACACAAATCATATTATAAGCTTATCATTGTTTCTTTTCTTTCCCCCCAATAATCCTGCACGAATACAATTTTCACCAACCAAAATTGCAAATTACATTAACCAATGCATTCAAATTATTCAACAGCAGAAATGGAGAATCCTCTTAGGCCAAGTATCGAAAGCAAGGACAACTTTGGTTGGTCCCGGTTTAGGATTTTCAGCTCTCATTCATAAAATCGCATCGGTGGGTGTCTGCTGTATCCTTCTCTGCAGATCTAGGCACACCTGAGAGAGGAGAGGCGGGGGAGGGGAGCTCTGTACCTGTTCAGGAGTAGCCATGAAGTTAATAGCGGTGTAATGATGGTCATCCTCTTGCAGGAGACTGAAGGTGAACTGGTAGTCGATCAGCAGGTTATCTGTGGAGAACATTGACATCATGTTAAAGCATGCGTGGCACTGAAACAGTTAAAGTCCACTTACATGGACAGACAGTACAGCAGTTCACAAGTATTCACACCCTCTGCCTGAAACAACTGTGTGGCAGATTTAATTCTGAACTCCAATTCAGCCCAGAGGCACCCATGAAGCTGATTGTTTTCGGTCTTAACTCATTCAAACCAACTGCAATAATTTGTTTTCTATATGCTGAATCAGTTTTCAGCTATTTAATATATATATATATATATATATATATATATACACACACACACACACACACACAATACAATATTTTCTTGTTCTAGCTACCACCCCATACTCCACTTGAATAAATATAATGGTAACCTTACAAAAAAAACAACTAATTCAATAGCCAGGTGGGCCCATAGAAGTCCTATTAAAGGTATGGTCTATAAGTCTTCCCATCCCAGCATGACACCTTGGAACTTTACAAATGCCCTGCTGTTTTCAAAGGAAGGACAGGACAATGGCCTACCGATGCTTTACCTTTCTCCTGATCAATACAGTAAGAAAGAAATGCGTTTCACACTGCGCAGGAACATTTACACACAGAAAAGAAGACTTCTAAAACTCATTTCTACTTCACGTCTCTTGCCTAGCCTTTCCAGTTGTGTCGCAGGTTGATGTCCGGCAATTGTAAAGCAATACAACTCCCCCCGATGTCAGTGCCACCCAATGATGTCAATCCCTTCCCAGCAATGTTTGTCCTTACAGCTGGGAAAGGCGTGTCAGTCCGCATAAGCGGTGGTTGTGTATTGATCAGTGATTAATGCTGGAATTAATGAATACGACCTTGTAAGGGTTTACGAAAGCGATTCTACAAACTGATGGCTTTGGCTTCTTAAATGGTTATAAAAGCTGCAAATGAAAAGCTTGGGCAGTCATTGGATCATAAAGCTAGAGAGTCTGCTTGCCTGTGCCACTCGAACCATCGGATACAGACAGACACCTTAACCGTGGATTGCAAAGATACAAGGCAATGGACTACTTTTGCTGCTAAAGTCATTATCTGCTGGCACAAGTTACATCTATAGATCAAGTGATCCAGCAGGATGCATGCGATACCAAGGGATTAGGAACAGTGTTCAGTGGAATGCAGGCATTTGACCCCTGGGTAATGGCAGATCCCATAAGTCAGGCATTGGGCGTCACAAACGGACCTCACTATATGTTTCTTGATGCGAACCATAAACAATGAACACTGGCAATTAATCACCATCTGAACACAGCAGAGGAAAGCTTTAAGATTAAATATAGCTCCATGACAAATCCCCACCACGACATTTTCTACTTTAACCCACACTAAACTAAATGTTCTGACATCCTTCATTTTAATCATTTTGATTCCAAACCACCATGTTGCAAGTATGTACACTTCAGTAAAACAGGCCATTTTGTAAGGAACACAAATTCAAAGCTTCAACTGTATAACACAGCCGTGAAACTAACATCACCAGCCAAGTTAACAGAAGTTTGAATTCCTTGGAAACTGCATTTCGACCGTACCAAGACAAATGGAAATCCGTGTTTGACAAACGCTGACTTTGTAAGCTAGTTAAGCAGCGTGTACCAAATTAGTCCAAATCACATCAAAGCTTCCGTCTCTGGCTGGAGGCACGTTTTTGTAGTAGTGAATTGTTTATGCCATTTAATCCATACGCTTTGAAAAGACATGAACGTGCCTCCAAATGTGAGGATTTCTACACATAGTGAGGAATTTGAGCAAGGAATTAGATTTGTATTTTTAAAATAAAATTTAAATTGAATGAAGGAAGGTTTTCTGGTTTGGTCTTGTTTATTTTACCGTTTTTGTATTTGAGGTTCGGGTTTATGAAACTAGTTTTGATAAAATGCATAATTGTATACATTTGTAATCTGCTAAAACTTAATAAATATCAGTACTTTGGCCCCCTCTTGTGTCCACAGTAATGAAATGTATCCTGTTAAAAGGTTAAGGCAAACAAGCTTCATGTGTAAATAAGGGGAAATCGCACAAGTAGCAGCTTTGAATTAAGATTCGATGCATATTGGGCCCAATTACGATTTTGGCCAACACATATCTTCCCTAAAAAAAATACAAAAATAAAAAGTCCTACTATAAACCTAATAGATTTACATAAGTATTAGAACTCAAATTTTGATAGAAAAATGTATGATAAATATAACTGTAAAAGTAAATGAAACGGTACACTTAACTAAATGATTATATTAATCACCACCAGCAGGAGAACCTTGAGGAGGACAGTGCATGTAAAACCCAGTTGCCCGGCTGTGTCCCAGTACACGAGGTAATTACAAATCTTGCGTGGCTTCCTCACTCAGAGCTGGGGACACTTGCCTGTTGCTTGGCAACCCTGTGGAGCCTTGTGGGATGCATCAAAACTATCCTCGATGCTCACGTTACCCACCATTGCATACCACTTCAGAACTGTCCAGCAGAAAGTGAAAGGAACTTCTATGTAATGTCCAGGGTTTCCTACTTTCCTACGCTACATTTTTCATTTTTAGACTGTAAGGGTGCTTTTTGATTGTATACTGTAACATGGGAAATAAGATCTGAGCAGACTATTTGTGGAACTTTGTTTTTGGGGGGAGAATTGCATTAATAGCGCAATGAATCATTTTATTTAATTCTGAACTTATTTTACCTTTGGGATAGAAAGGTAAACTGCTCAGAAGAAATATGAAGTAAATTTAATAAACTATATTTCTTCTAAAGCACAAACTCTCACTGGGCGACAAATAAAACATTTAAGACAGAACAATACAATACTGGGCATCCTTAACATCACTTACAAATGAAACATAATACAACATTTGTTATACTTCTTAGTATACAGTGAGGGAAAAAAGTATTTGATCCCCTGCTGATTTTGTACGTTTGCCCACTGACAAAGAAATGATCAGTCTATAATTTTAATGGTAGGTGTATTTTAACAGTGAGAGACAGAATAACAACAAAAAAATCCAGAAAAACGCATTTCAAAAAAGTTATACATTGATTTGCATGTTAATGAGTGAAATAAGTATTTGACCCCTTCGACTTAGTACTTGGTGGCAAAACCCTTGTTGGCAATCACAGAGGTCAGACGTTTCTTGTAGTTGGCCACCAGGTTTGCACACATCTCAGGAGGGATTTTGTCCCACTCCTCTTTGCAGATCCTCTCCAAGTCATTAAGGTTTCGAGGCTGACGTTTGGCAACTCGAACCTTCAGCTCCCTCCACAGATTTTCTATGGGATTAAGGTCTGGAGACTGGCTAGGCCACTCCAGGACCTTAATGTGCTTCTTGTTGAGCCACTCCTTTGTTGCCTTGGCTGTGTGTTTTGGGTCATTGTCATGCTGGAATACCATCCACGACCCATTTTCAATGCCCTGGCTGAGGGAAGGAGGTTCTCACCCAAGATTTGACGGTACATGGCCCCGTCCATCGTCCCTTTGATGCGGTGCAGTTGTCCTGTCCCCTTAGCAGAAAAACACCCCCAAAGCATAATGTTTCCACCTCCATGTTTGACGGTGGGGATGGTGTTCTTGGGGTCATTCCTCCTCCTCCAAACACGGCGAGTTGAGTTGATGCCAAAGAGCTCGATTTTGGTCTCATCTGACCACAACACTTTCACCCAGTTCTCCTCTGAATCATTCAGATGTTCATTGGCAAACTTCAGACGGGCCTGTACATGTGCTTTCTTGAGCAGGGGGACCTTGCAGGCGCTGCAGGATTTCAGTCCTTCACGGCGTAGTGTGTTACCAATTGTTTTCTTGGTGACTATGGTCCCAGCTGCCTTGAGATCATTAACAAGATCCTCCCGTGTAGTTCTGGGCTGATTCCTCACCGTTCTCATGATCATTGAAACTCCACGAGGTGAGATCTTGCATGGAGCCCCAGACCGAGGGAGACTGACAGTTAGTTTGTGTTTCTTCCATTTGCGAATAATCGCACCAACTGTTGTCACCTTCTCACCAAGCTGCTTGGCGATGGTCTTATAGCCCATTCCAGCCTTGTGTAGGTCTACAATCTTGTCCCTGACATCCTTGAACAGCTCTTTGGTCTTGGCCATGGTGAGAGTTTGGAATCTGATTGATTGATTGCTTCTGTGGACAGGTGTCTTTTATACAGGTAACGAGCTCAGATTAGGAGCACTCCCTTTAAGAGAGTTAAACTTTTCAGCTCGTTACCTGTACAAAAGACACCTGGGAGCCAGAAATCTTGCTGATTGATAGGGGATCAAATACTTATTTCCCTCATTAACATGCAAATCAATTTATAACTTTTTTGAAATGCTGGATTTTTTTGTTGTTATTCTGTCTCTCACTGCTAAAATACACCTACCATTAAAATTATAGACTGATCATTTCTTTGTCAGTGGGCAAACATACAAAATCAGCACGGGATCAAATACGTTTTTCCCTCACTGTAGATGTTTTGCATCTCTTACAGCAGCTACTGGCCTGTCTGAAGTTGTCCACCGCACGCAAAAATTGACATTCATTTGATTGCTCCCTTTGACCATCTTTGATCCGTTCTTACAATGTCTGACCCATTGTCACTCAATTCAATTAGTATTTATAGAGTTATACGTTACTTGAATGTTTTGATTTCTTAGAGCCCAGTTGACTGAGTTTGTATAAATTGAATCAAATGCTTTATTTTACTCAACAGGAGATGATCACATACTCTGCATCTTTTCAATACATCTCGAACAACTTGTAAATTATCCATTGTGTTCTAAATGGGAAGACTTCTGAATCCTGCTTGTTCTCTTGGTTGGGTGAAGTCCTGGTTGTGTTGAAGGCGTGTACATTTCTTTGTAACTATTTTGTATCAGAAGCGAGGAAGACTAATGGGTCCATAGTTCTTCAGATATTCATCATCTCCTTTCTTGTTGAAGGCGAATGACTGTTGCATTGCTCCATATGTGGAATTTGTTTAATTCTGAGACTCTTCGAATGATCGCATTTCGATTGATAATATTTTGTTTATTGCTGTGTCATTTACATTTTTCAGGGCAATGATTTGATTCTTTGTTGTGTTGCATTGTTGATGTTCCCATTATTTGCACATCTCAATATCATTAACTTTTTGGGGTCTTGACTGTATATTAATTTATACACACACTACTGTGGAAAAGTCAGACACATCATGAGTTACAATATATGAATGTTATGAGCATTAACAATTTACTCAAATGTTACTCCACTTGTGTGGTCTACTACCATAACACATTAGACTTATTAACAAATGAAAACAATGGGGTGAAATTGCAGGAGGCTCTGGTGTCATTGTTCATTCATCAGCTGTACAGAAGTTATTTGGATCCAACTAGAGATGAAGTGCAAATTATAAATAATCAAGCATGAAGCCAACAATTGAGCGTGGAGGAGGTTAAATGCAAGCATGAAGGTGCATATCCTGAATTGTTATTGGTAAAATGCTGACAATTGATGGTATAGTGACTGAAGCAGGGTACACACACATTTTAATTCATGGTGCTCTCTTATTTGAATAAGACTTTTGTACAATGTTTAAATTTTCTTATGCATCACAATACAAACATCAAAAATGACTTTTGCACAGCACTGACAATTGCCTGCTTTAATAATTGGTTCTTGCGATGTGCCTGACTATTCAATCCATGCCAACACTTTGACTGCTTCTATTCAATTGCATTGTTTCTGCAAGCAAGAATCTATGTCAAAACAGCCTTTTAAGTCTGAGTTTTGTTTTTTTAAAGAAAGATTGCACATTCTCTGGCTTAAAACTGTCTTTTTTTAATGTGTATTCACTTATACATGTTATTCTCCTTAAAATAACAGCTTTTAATACCATTCACTACGGTCCTCTCATCTTAACCTGGGTTTAAGAAAACCTGCAGTAAAAGGGGAACAGGGACAAATTAAATGACTTTGATCATTACACAACTGGACAAGCAATGACTGCAGTAACTGACAAAATTATTGTATTATATTTTTTTATATCTGGAGTCCATATTACTTGTTACATACAAAATGGCTTCCAAATACAGGAGTCAATGTCCAATTAATGCAGAATTTGCACTTGTTCCTTATAATTGGCCATTGTTTGAAAGCTTCAACAAGGCATAACAAATACACTGCAATGATTGCTCCGAGGGAGTAAGTACAGAAAAAAGGATCTGACGTGTTTTTTTCCCCTCAGTGCCAAGTAAGTTTTGGGCAGACATAATGTAATTGCATATAACGAGCATCTTTTAGCAAAAGAAGCAAGTTTGTACTGGCTTACGAATCCAGTCTACACTATAAAGCTGCCATACATGCATTTCCTAACAGTATATTCGTATAACAGTATATTTATACATTACAAGCTTTAATAAGAGCATGCCTTAAAGTGTACTAACAAACTGTGCAGGGAAATAGATGCTTACACAATAAAGTTTGAACATGTGTAGTGAAACATTAATTTATTCAAGCAGGAATGTTTACATTGTAATGAAGGTTTCTACCGAGCTGGAGGTGGCATCACCATATGCACATAGATTTGATGGTACATTTCCACTACATAAATGTTTCTTAAAACGTAAAGTCACCAAGTAGCAGGCTTGCCATTTGTGATTGAATCCATATCGATAACTCCCTTTTTTGTATCAAATGTAAATATTTTTCTGTATATTCTAATCTACACTAATTAAAGAGTACAAAATCAAGTTGCCATTCTATCCTATTGCTTAGTATTTATGCTGTCAGTGTGCATACAATGAGCTTAACAAAAAGGATAATTATTTTATCTGGGGTGATCACAGAAATCTCTATTATTTGCTGGTTAATACCCCCATGCAGTGTCTCCATCAACAGATCTTCTGCTTTCGTTCTGGAAAATTACAGCACCCTCTCAAGCCTATTATATACATTAAGGCCTATAGTCATAGTTAACTGCCCAGTCTTGTTTCCTGCCCCGTTTTAGATGACAGCCCTGGGGGTAGAGAGCCCTTCGCTGAAATGTGCTCCACTGCCTTGTGTGGGAGATTGCCTTGCTAATTCACATCAGGTTTTGATGCAGAGAATGATCCAGTTTGAAAGGCTTTTGTTTAGACCGGCACTGCAGAAAGCTCATTGAAAATAACTGCCCTTAACCACTTCACTTTTTTTCTTTTTTAAGGAAAGAAAAAAACAAATCTCTTTAATAAACCAAGTTCATCCAAGGTAGCCTGTCTTTGTCTGAGCAGACAGAAAATGTAATGAGCCAGTATATGAGACAGTATATGCTTTGGTGTGGTACAGTATATGGATTGTTGAGCTTCTCCATTTTAGCTTTAATACAAGGTACCAAGAAAATCTAAAATATACCCTGGGCACTTTTTCCAAACCAGTTATTGTGTTTTGCACGAAAAACAGCTATATATGTTTTAAAAAAGCTAGTCTAGAAGGTCATAAGACTATATCTTAGACATAAATCGTTTTAAAGGAGATATGGCTACCCTTGGGGGGAAAAAGTAAATGACTTCCATGTTTGTTTGATTTTTTTTTTTCTTCCTCAAAACCTTTTGTGCGTTCTGGGGATAACTTTTCAATACTATATTGATAATTATAGTTCAAGACAAATGCCTTTGTGTATTTAGAAATACAACATCTCACTTCAGTGCACAAACTACTTTGTGTAAAAATGACCAGGGACTTGAAATGACATGTGGAAACCCAGTAGTGATATTGAATATTTGTCCAAAGGATAGCCATAGCAACTTTAAATACTTTCATGGGCTTTAGATAACATGAACAAAAGCCAGTGGATGTGCTGAGTGGACGATGTCTAGGGTGAAAAACTGGCCACTTGTATATGGAGAAAGTTGCTCATATGATGGGACACCAGGAAGACTACTTTTTATTATAACATCATAATTCCAAGAGGAAAAATGCTCCATATTTAGTAGAAAACATCTAGATGGATTTCACTGAACTCATGGAAAGTACTGGATGTTTCATTTTTATTTATACCACAAGTCAAAAGTGCAGTCATCTCCTCAGAAGCTTTGGGAATGGAGGTGGTGAATTGGTGACAAGAAACAGTGTGACATGTGGGTTTTGATCCTAAATACTTGCGAGGATTGCCCTACTTCTCGGATAAACTCCAGGGCAGAAACTTTCACATAACCCAGACAAAACTTTACCGCGCTAATGTTTAGTTTATGTGGGTTCTGGTCACAATCCTACTCCTTTTCATGCCTTAAATGGACAAATCTTCACATATAAATGTAAGAATCTTGTTTTTTCTTCTTACAGTGCTCCATCCATTATCACAAATAACTGCTCACAAACTCAGCTGCAGACAGACGCAAACCCTTTCAGCCTAGTCAGAAGTAAGATCAGAATTTGAAAATCAAACAAGATGGTCAGGGAAAAAAAAAAAAAAAAAATCGAGGGCTCTTTTACTCTTAATGAAATGTTTTTTGCCTCTTTAGTATTTTTACTTTTGTGGAATGAGAAGTTATGAAAGCACTGATGTCAAGTGTTTGAGAGGTTCTGGCAGTGCGATCCTCACCCACGGATAGGAATGAGTAGAGAGCAGCTGCAACAGAATAAATTGGTCAGCTAGACTTGTGGCAGATCACTCCTGTCTTGTGCCTAAATATACCATGGAAAAAGTTTGCCACATTTGCCACAAAGGGAAAGACAATCTTTAGAAATCAACTCTAAACTGTCTATAGATTTATTTATTTTAACGTGATACTTGACATGTTAATGCCTTGTAATGCATTTGTGAATAGTTACATAGTGAGAGATTAGTGGCCAGATAATGTCAGGACAGGGTCCAGTATCCCAAAAAGCTGTGAAAACCACCCAGCATTTTGCTTTCTGATCAGCTATGATTATATTTACAGAAGAGAGCCAGGGCTAGGTTCTTCTCATGGGACAATTTTGCTTAATACATTGCCACTCTTTATGGTACAACTCTCCAACCCCGCAATTAGTGCATCAAAACATACTCCCCATCCTATTCAAGTCTACCACACTGGAAAGTCTAAAGGAGTAAATCCTCTGAGTCTTGGTAGGAGAAGGAAATGTATCTGTGGACCTCATTTTATTCACATGCGCCCTTATTTGACTGCTTTGCTTTGGGAGGCGTATTCAATTTCAAGAATAATACTTAAAACAATCTAGCTGCGGGCCTTCACTTCACCTGTATACAATCCCGGATTTGTCTCAACTGGAGAAAACTGTGCGGCATGTGTCAAATGTAAAATAAAATAATCCACTCCCGTAAATTTCACAAATCCCCAGAACCACTCCATTAATAAGAGAGCACCTCCAACCCCAAGTTCCCTGGGCAGCGCATTCAAGAAAGGCGTCTCGTTCTCCCTCAAGAAGAAATCACAGCGTTCATTATCTATATAAGGAGCTATGATGAGTTCAGCTCTGGCCCCGTCAGAAAACAAATGGAGTCTAATGCTTATAAATGCAGCATTCGGGCCTCAGAGTTAAGGACACTAGAAAGGCTGGGGGTCAACAGCTATAAAGTTACCCATCTCTCAGAGTCAATATCCACTCCACTCTCTGCGCGCTCTCTCTCCACAGAGGTCACTTCAAAAAAGCAGTGGAGGCCTATTTCAAGTGCGGATTCACAAATTGGGGGGGGGGGGGGAAGTCATTTCCTTCTCACTAAAACAAATAAGGAGGATATTGTTAAATATATGAAGCTGTAATCGTGTATATAGGTCATTGACTTTGACTGTCATTGCGTTCATTTTGTAAATGACGTGCGCGGTGCGTGAAGGCAGCCCAGTTTTCGAGGGCCAGTCAGTGGGATTGATGTGCTGCTTTCTCCTGAAACTAATGTTGTACGAACAGAGATTTGGGGGGTGTTTGTTACTTTAAAAGAAAAATAAAACCTATATTCTGTGTCTTTAAGAGCCTAAAAGCCTCAGGTCAAAGTTTTCTCATAAGCAAATACCTGGAAATACCATAAAAATAACCCTGAAAAAACAACAAGCATTAATCGTGCTTTAATTACTGGTACTAGTGAGTATCATTAAATACCTGGAACTCTCCCCAAATGCATAAAGCTCCTATTGCGATTTCTGCAGCATCCCATCACACAATTTTAAACCTAGTATATAATTTGAATGTCTCATCAGCTGTGATAATCTAATCTTCAAGTTATGATCAATTAAAGCAAACAGAGACTGCGGATACCACAGAACAGAGCTTCCTAAACACACACTGCATAGTCAGGGTCTGAGATTACTTAAGACTTGAGTAATCTATGTAAGTAAAGGCTCATTTCTATTTGACAAATGGATATTGTAGATACACAAGGGAGAAAAAGATGAATGAACTCAAGCCTGAAAACGATTTATTCTGGAACTGTGTGTCAATACTTTGTGGAGGCCTCCATGATGCAACTTACAGATTGTTTGGACAAGGACAGTAATTCTGGACTGTGCATTTGTGTAAGTCTCCTGCCCAAGTACCTGTAAAACAGAGCCCTGGAAACTGGGATTACTTCCAATACATTTCAAAGGGATCAGTCGAAGAGATCCCACATGTACTCAATTGGGGTTATTGCCTAGTGACGATCTGACTTTTTATCTTCAACATTCACTAGGGATGCTAGCCTGAACCCCATCTTCCATAGCATTACCAAATAATGGGGTACAGTCCATAGGTTTGTGAAACTTTAGATTCGTTCCCCCCTGCTCATTCCCAAACTGAATGAATCGCAGAAGACCAATACTCACAGTAGCACGTCCCCCTCAGTGGATTGCCCAGGTACCGGTTCTCTGAGTCGCAACTGCAATGAGAGAGACATACATCAATTTTCCAGTTAACCACATCTTGCATACACAAAAACAAAAAAAGAAAATCAAACAGATGCATCAATTTGATTGGCCATACAAACTGCGGTTCCAGACAACAACAGGGTCAGCTTTGCTATGGCAAAAATTGGCTCTTCTCATCCAGGGTATGTAAATATATGGCTTATACCATCCTTCACTCATTAAGTTGGAGCCACAGTGTGTGCGACAGTTCAGAGGTAATTTCACCACAAACCTAGGGCCTTGATGTGCTTTGCCCAGTCATTTCGTTCTGCACCTACATGCTGTTGCCGAATACAATGCACACCATTATTAGCCTTCCTCTTCCACCTTTTCTCCCATGGTCATAGTAGGCATCGGAAACAAAAGCCCCATGTCTAGGCACATTGTTAAGGTGTCCTTGAATTTTTGGCGTATTACTCGACAAATCCCACAGAGTCCACTCCACAGAGTAGAAAAGGCACAAAAGGGATAGTAACAAGATACGGTACTGCAGAGAAATGTACTGTAAGATGTCTCCATTGTAAATACATCTTTCTATTTTTGGAGAGTAACATTTTACAATCAAGACACGCAAGACAAAATAATTAACGGAATAGTGCTGGTTATTTATTATTTATATAGCTTGGAATCTTCTCTCTTTCTCATTTCTGTTTTTAAATATGACCCAATGTCAGCATTGCCAACTGTTAATCAGCCCAATGTTGTTTTACTCCAGAATTAACTCTGTCAGGAGATTCTGGAGAGATCCGGTGCTAGGTCTGCAAAGAGGTGAGTTGAATGCTAATAAATACGGCATCTATTCCCCAAAGTTCAGAACAGTTGGGGAGCCACCCACATCCTTCCCACATTGCAAACCACAGAGGTTTCACAGCCATCTGGATAAGCCCAGATTCAAACCAGCAATTTCTGCACTGTAGGACCTAATCGACTCTCTTAGCAGAACACATTACCAGCTGAGACTTTGCTGCCCTTTATTAGATTCCAAGTGAATTCATTTTGCTTGTATTTAATGGTGGGCAACACTTTATTCATATGAAATATTTACAGAAGCATTATAAATCAGTAGCCTGCATTTCATGAATACTGTAAACGCACAGCAACAACCATAATTTCACCTCATTTACACAGTACGTCACATATTCATGAAGTGTTTTCCACCCCACTAAGTTTATAAACTCCCAATGTACCAAAACCAAACAGAAATGTTTAGAGTGCCTGCTGGGACTCTTACATTTGCATTTTTAATGATTTTTGTGAAGCCTAACAACTTCAATGTGTGGTATTCCTCTTAGGGAAAAAAACACACATCAGGTTTAAACTTTAAGTGGTGGTAAATGTGGTAAAGGAATCCAAATGTTTATTTAGTGGTGTTTGGCTGATGCTGGATTAATCATTCATCTGGTACAATTTAAAATGCTTAGTCGTCATTTCTGCTGAGCTCTAGCTGTGACTGGTGTTGAAAAGGAATTTCAGAGAATGCTGTTTTCAATCCACAGTTCTCTGAAAATGTTATTTTTCCCAAACCAAAATACCATCATTCATAACTTTGTATTCCATCCAGGACCGACACCAAAGCTGGCCAAAACTCAATCGTTCATTTAGAAAATAATTTGGCAGAGGACAGCGTTTACATTCGGTGAGAAACTAGAGGAAAACTCTGCTGTGAACGGCAGCACAAAACACTATTAAATAAAATAAAAAAACATGCTGTATCCACAACCCTATAAACACCTGAAGCACATTTGAAATCACTCCATCAGTTTCTTTTTCATGAACCTGGGGGCAATATGGAAATACAGAGTCTCACACACACTGTTTGAATAAAGAACAAAAGAGACACCATTGTAGAGCACAGAACAGCAATTGCTTTGATGTAGAAATGTAGGTATAAACACGAGATGGTAATTGAGAATTGTCGCATGCAAAGAAGAAATGAATAAACAATGGGTTATTACATCGTCCGAGTCCAGGATAGCACCTTCAGCTGATCTGCATTTATCCTCAAGGCACCAGGCCTAGACTAAGAACAACACAAGTGGAAACTTACCCGTTGACCGCCTCATCCCAATCAAGACCACTGGTAAGACTGGAAAACACCACATTGGCCCAAGCCAGACCAACGGACCTGTTTTTTTAATCTGCTACGTCCATTTATGTTTTTCTCTCATGTATTTCCATTTGCAGCCCCATGCCTTTGTGGTGTCTGGGATTATAAAGCACCGCTGTGAATTTGTTGGCTTGATTCTATTTATTTTCTAACTTCTTTCTTTAATTAATCTACAGTAGATTCATGACAGCTGCATGATATGCATTAAGGGGCCGCGCTGGGCTCCCTAATGGAATTTACCAATACACACAACACTTAACACTTATGCACAAATGGCAGCAATCTGTTTCAATTTAAGCTGATTAGATACCTTATTTACACTGTAATGGAAAAAACAAAACAGTTTGGGTTTTTTTTAGGTTTTTTTTTTTTTTTTTTTAAGTGTTCGGCGTTCAAAGTCTCAGAAAAGGGCTGGAAACGCACCAGCGACCCCAGAGACGGTTAAGCTCTCCTCGGACACATTAGGGCAGTGACGAAGATATTTAATTTCTGTTCCTTTCCATGACTTGGCAAAGGAACAGCAGCGGAGAAACGGTCAGAAGACTCTCAAAGCTTCTACACGAGGCGATTTGATGCGTTACTAAAATCGACTGTGGGATTAGATAGGAGGTGAACTGTACCATATCAGATTTTAGTTTCTCCCCTATGTTTTCGTTGACTTTAGAGACATTGTACAAAGAACCAGAACCTTAATACATTGACGGACTAGAAAGCTGCTGTTTATTCAACTGGCCCCACTAGACTTGGCCTTTTTGCTTACTTTCTAAGCCTTTACGCTTATTGCCTTTCATTTGAATAAACAGAAATTAAAAAGCACAATGAGGCATTTAATGTTGTGTACATTACACATTATTTTCACACAATTTGCAGAAGAAATGTGTAGTTTCATAATGTGAAACCAATTACAGAGTGTGTGCAAATGTGGGTGCCTGCGTGATAGTTCACAGATTCATAAAACCTTCCCTCACTCTTCGATGCAGAGAGATGCCAGTCAGTCAGACAGGAAAGGAGGAATATTGAGCTCTTGAAACAGGCTGTCAACTTCCTTCTCAGATGCAGTGTGAATGCGAAGATGAAGGAAATGCTACAATGCCCAACCTTTGCTCGTACCTGCTGGAAATATGTCTCCCCTCATTCAAAGGGGTAATTAACTGGAGAAGCAGTTTAAAATCTATAATTACATTTCTAATTTTTGCACTGAAAATCCAGCATAGAAGGAATAATTCTTCACTAAACCTAGCGGAAAACACTTCTGTTCCGGCCTTTCGACGTATATATTTATTTTTGTTTTCACACATGCAGGCAATTTAAACCGGAGTCGATTTTAACTAGACATTTATTTACGCAGAGCACAATTCCCCCCTTCCCTGGCCCTGCTTTCATTCTTATGTTTAGATTTTGCTCTTTCCTCTGTGGTGGCGGGTCACACACATTGACTTAAAAGAAAAAAAAGAAAAAAAAAAAAGAATGAAAGAAACAGGATTGAAAACCATCAAGCAGCAGTGACAGAAACTCAGATAAGCACCAGAATTGAATTTCTAGCTTTGCTTGGGCAAAAGCTCCCTCCTATACATTTGAAAGACGGATGCTTCTGTCTGCGCGCCATTGTGTCAGAACTCGCCATTTCTCATACTCAGTTGACCCACTGGTAACAGCCTGACTATCTGCCAGACCATTAGGAGACCATATCATTCAGCCGCACGCTTTGTATTCATTGAATCAAGCCCAGGCCGGGAGAAAAATAAACCTGAAAAGGGAGAGCTCGTGACTTTGAACCATATTTCCCGAACCTGCGTGCGATAAACAATGTACTTTTACGATAGTTGTGATCAATCCCAAAGCAAAGCTACTGTCAGAAGTTAAGTCCTCCAGCCCTGACTAGCAATTTTATCAAGACGATGAACCGGAACAAGGTTTGCTTTGTATGTCTCTACACCACCACCACCAACTCCTCCTGCCCCTCTCTCTCCAGCTTTCACCCACTTCCAAAGAACTCTTAGCATCAAACAAAGCACCAGATCTTTTCCGTCAAATTTAACAGAGGAAAGCGTGTATCTTTTCCTGTCTACAGAAAAATGAGTAGGTACCTGCCTTCACTCACAAGTTAAATGAGCATGGTACTCTTAGCTCAGTGAAGAGCAGGCTGCTATCTGCAACCGAGAAGACAACCCGTTCGTCTCATTATACACTTTCCGAACTGAAAACACAGGGGGAAGAATGTCCTCTTAACCCCTCAAGTCTGGCAGGACTGGTTTGCAATTCAATGTGGGAAAGCCCAGTAGTGCAGCCATCTGTAGTGTAATTGGACTGCAGTCAAGGGCTAAACTCTGGAGAAACGCTCTCTCTGACTTTAAGATAACACGCAATATTCGCACAATGCAGAAACTGGACTGTGCTTATCCGACTGACAGGGGGCCAGATTTTATGTCATCATGGTTATTTTGTGAGGGAAAGGGCATTTTGAATAACTGGCCCAATTTACACCAATGTAAAATTATTTCAAAGTCCAGTCTGCTTTGGGTCAGTCCTCGGATTTCAAAACCACTTTTCCGTACCGTATCAATATTTCTTCCACTGCAATAACCACTTTCTAAGATCAAAAAATTGTTTAAGCATATCGAGGCAGAAGTAACACTTCAGCTAGATGAAGTCCAGACACCACAGTTAAAAATTATGATTTGGATTTGATCTGTCAATTTTCAGATATCAGTGTATTTTGTCAATATAACTTCCATACTTTTATGAAATGTACAAATAAATCTTAAATCTATATTTTTATCATTTTATAACTACAGCTTGCGTAAAGTTGGTCTGTTAGCAGTATTCATGTAGAAGTTCGACTCTCCATATTGAATCGTATATCGTTTGAAAGCTTGTTCTCTGGAGCAAAACATTTGCCAGTCCATATATGGTAATTTACTATGTATTCATAATGATTTGTGCTAAAAAGTCATTTCCTGAAATTCAAAAGTATGTTGTAATTTGCGTTTACAGCCATTTTCTCAAAATTACATGTTTCCCATGCACCAAGGCATTTTCCTCACCCTTCAAGGCAGGTAGATCCACATAATTTCACACACTGGTTTTAAGATCTTATATTATAGCCAGACATTTACAGTGTTAAAATATGTTTATATAATTTTATCTCTTTCATCATACTGCTTTTTGTGGCATTTTATGTATAAATATATGGGGGGGAAAAAGGGTCTGTCATACATATGAGTGGTGTTTTTTTGTTTGTTTTTTTTTGTATTTTTTAATACATCCATCAAAAAGCTATTTTGGTAAACTGTCCTGTAAAAGTATGACCACTGGGTGTCTTATCACAATACAATACAAACAAAAAAATCTGACTTATCAATGTGTTGGAAAATTGAGTTTCGTGATCTGCGTCATTTGAATTGCAAAATAATAAAAATTGCAATAAAAAAAAAGATATATTATGTATACTTTCAACCTGTAAAGTTTAATTGCGATATGATTAAAACATATATAAAAAAAAACCTATTTGAAAACCTGTTTTCTGCTAGAAAGCGGTCCAAAAAAACTAAGAACGATACAACAAAGTCCAATAAAAGTAAATGTCCTTCCATATTTTTTATGGTTATACAGACACTATGACAGATATCTGTAAAATAAAATGATTGAACAAAACCCCAGATATCTCCCGAGAATAATTCGATTTGTTTGGTGCTTTTCTCAATACGTTGTAGAACGCACACCTCTGCTTCTCATAATCTTAAATTTTTTCACTTTTTCACTTTCATCCACCACAGGCTTTTAAAATCTGTTCTCTTATCTGCTGATGCATCCTATCGACCAAGCCTCTCCACACAGATCGCAGGGCTTCAAACGCTCCCCGCGCAGTTGAGGTATCGAGCACTTGCACATATCCGTTCATGATCCGTCTCCTGCACAGAAGACGAGGACGCTTCATAACGTGGTTGGCTTTACGGTCAGCACTCCCATCAGCAAATATTCATCCTACAGAGATCCAGACATGTGTTAAAGGGCTCAGTTATACTCAGTAAAAGGATTAGATTTACAGCCACGAATCACATCTGTGGAAGGAGAGATTCTTATTGTTTGTTTAATAAACTGAACCACGTCACGTGCCTGTGAAGTCTTTAATTAGCATCGCTATCTTTTAAACGTCATTATAAAAGCTGTTTTGTGGATCCTGGCTGAAGTTTGGTTGGATATGCTTTGTGACATCTATCAGTCCACAATAAAAATAATAAAAACTGAATCTTTTCAGTATAAGTATTGACACAGAGAAAACCCTGTAAATGCACATCCAGTCAGGATTTTAGCGCCAATACAGAATTTTACCAATACGGTTTTCCTTCCTTGTGCTATAAACAGAGTTTCATTGCTTGGTAAATGACAAAGGGAAGAGCTCTTTAACTGAAGGCATATGCAGAACATCCATGAACGCAGACAATGGTCCTCTCTCAACTCAAACTCAAAGGTGTTCATACCTCCATAACCAGAGCAGCACAGTCCCACTGGGATTCTGTTAAACAGATTTGTTTTTCCATAACCTTCTGGACAACAATGTGGCAGAAAACTAATGTTTTTTAAATCACAACTGGAATTATAACCATGAACCCAGTTTTCGATTTTTATTATAGCTTGACAGTATAATAAATGGCTCCCTGGAAACAGATCTATAGTACTTACTGGATGTAATTACTAAGGCTTTTCAGTCAAGACCAAAACAATTTTAACAATGTTTAGAATATATTCCATCACGTATCTCAGATAAAACATGACAGTTACAGTAGTTGCAGTGATAAAGTAGAGGAATCAACATCGATGGGGGGGAAATCTGAGGTGGAAGGACATGCAGGGCAGTGGGTCTTGTGATTTTTGAAGTATTAAACCGTAATTAGGCCTGGACATCATTTAAAGCGTGACCTGGATTCCAGACGATTGTACATTTAAGTAGGATGGTGTAGCATAACACAATGAAACATATACTGTACAATGTCCCAAGCCATAGTATATCAATCTGTGTTGTTAACAGTCTGCTAATATAATACCTAAGCCTCCTTCACAACAGATATAACCTTATTACACAATGTAGTTAATACATCCAGATAATGGCTTTCAGTTTTCCAATTTCAAGTCCATTCTGCTATAATTTGCCTTTTATTTTGCAGCAAATTACTCCATTGCTTTCTTCAATAAGATTTCCTTGGAGATGCCATGCGAATCCCATTCCATAGTTAAAACGGGTTCAGCTTTCATCTTTATTATGTCTAGGTTCTAGGTTTTGAAAACCAAAGGTGGTAATGTGTTCCAATACAGAGAAAGGAAAGATCTAAAGGAAAGTAATTTGTCTGTCCAAACAGACAAGTTTTCTTGTAAAGTGAGGTGAGGGACCGAACAGACATTCGATCTCTCCTCATTTGCGGTCGAGAAGATTCAGTGATTGTTGCAACTAAACTACTCACTAAATCCAACTAATTACAGCAGGAACAGTCAAGCAACACGCCTCATTGAGGGCAAACAGAAGTCAAAATCTATTACTGTAGTCACAGGTTAACAAAGTGAATTTATCAATCGGCACTTTAAGAATGAAATCCATGTAAACTGGTCACAATGCTGGCAGTTTTCGACATCAACCCAGACGATGGTTGACTTCAGGGGCCCAGAAGATGATGACGTAATGGTTTTGGCAGCCGAGAAACACAGAGCGCACGTCCTCTTTCCAGTATATAATATTACAACTGGTGTACATTCATGTCTATTACGGAGCCACTGCCGGTTTTCCTTGCGAGAGCCAAACGGTTTTCAAATGCTCTTGTCTGCAAATAGAGCAGCAAATACTGCTTACAAACCAATAGACTCTACCAGCCGCCTGGTATGTCACTGGCACTGCACAGTGTGAAAGCCAGCCACCCTGGGGGATTATCTGCCACAGTCAGTAAAACAATCATTCCTTACGCCCCCCCCCCCCCGCCTCCAGCCGCCCAGGGCAGACCTGAGCGCTCCGTGTGAGGAGAATATGAAAAGAGGAGATGTGAGACACGACACTAGTCTTACATATTTCAAATAACATTCAATTACAGGAGCGCTGCATTAAGCAACTGCACAAAAAGTGGCTTAGGAGGCCAGCAGCAAGAACTGGTTTTCATTTAAATCTAATTTAGCATCTGAAACGCAATAAACGAAAACCCAATAGATGTCGCGATGGCTCGGATCTCTATGTTGTCGGATATTATGTGTTCTTATTGCATAGTAATCAAGCAGCAAAACAAATAAATGAACATTAAATACTTCATGAATAGTTAGAGAGTCATGAAATTTAACATCACTACTATTATGATGATGGTCATGATTATTATTGTATAGTTTAAAAACAAAAGATGACTGGTAGCAGAGTACCATTATTATAATTTTTAACATTTTAAAAGAAAATACAGACAGGCACAGAGAAAATTAGAAGAGCAAGGCAAAGCTGTCAGAGGTGCATCATAATTGAAGAAAATACATGTAAAATAACAAGAACTGAACCCCCCCCCCCGATACACACACACATAAAAACATCAGTCCCCCCAAGATAATGGCATACATCCTTTCTGACTGAAATTGTGTACATCAGTACAGTGTCAGAGACATTAGCCTGAGCCACAAAATGAAGAATCAATATGTGAAATTAATTGCAGCCTGCGCATTTCACAAGACAATTTGTCAGGCAAGTCTGAAAGAGCGAAGGATGAATCAAATCTTTAACTACAGACAACAGGTACAAGCTTGTTCTGCCTCCTGGTGACAGATACCTGAGCAGCAGCCGGCTCAGCAGTGATGTACTGCAGCACTGCTCTTACCATCGGTGGAAGGGAGACGGAGGTCTTTTTTGGCCACGGTAAAGAGAAAAAGAAAAATCCATTCATGGGCCCAGACTAAAGCAAAAACTAGGAACACAGATTATAAAAGGAATACAGCACGTGATGGGTTCAAGGGACCTTTCTATCTTTCTATCTTGAAACAAAGTGAAACGTAGCAGCAGTTTTAGTCTGCAATAGATTCAAAACTCAGCTCTAGTACAAATTTAATGCTGAAGAGCTCTCCATTTTCCTCTATTGAGCTGTATATATATATTTATTACATGTATACACACAAACAATCACCTGTAAAATCATTATGGGCCTGCAGTTATGCTTTTTTAATCAATAGGACTCTTCACATGACTATTCATATAGTCTCCCCATTCAACACCTGCTACATCTAAACTAAGAAACTGTTCACACACAAAATCCAGGTCTCTTTCTTCCTGGCTGTTTATCCTTTTTGCAATTTAACAGCATTTTATGACAACCTTAATATATAAGGTTCGGGAATGATTCATAAAGAGTTGAATATTTTTATTCACACTAGAACTGGTCAAGAGAAACTGTATTCCCAAAATCAAACCCCTCCTTGGACTGAAGTCTAGATAACATAGGACCTTGTTGTTCCACTCTCAGTGAGTCAATGTGCTCTTAACAAAAGGGAGTTTAGACCTAAATTGTGCTTCCTTAAAACCCTTATTTTTCTAGAAATAACAAAAAAGATACAAACCACAGTTTTTCTTTCGGACAAAAAGATATATGGGGTATACTGACCACTATTTAATGTACAATAACTTGTCTACCATTCCCAGCTCCCAAACTCCTTCCCCCTTTCTCATCCTCATATCATACAATTCACATTCACGGTTGTTCAGTTCTCAGAGCCAGTCTAATACATGTTTAAAACCGCACTAATTAGTTAAATGAGGCCTGCTGGAACATGTTCAGGATTTCCTTTGAAACAATAAACACCATTTTCAAACCCCCGTGGACAACAAAAACAAAAGGGGGTCTGACGGTACAGAGCCGAGCAGATAAAAGTGAACATTGAACAGAGTTGTTTATCTGAAGAGTCAAGTTCAGGGTCCTGTCAAAGTTTGCGGCGTGGGCTCGTTCTCTAACCGTGATGGCCCGTCATGTCATCTTAGATGGAGCCATGGGTAGCAAATATAATAGTTTCAGTAACAATACCCTCTCTGTTCATTTCAATAATTATTGAGCCCAGCATCTTTTCACTTTCTCTGTGAAGTGAAAGGCACTTAAGCATATTATTACCCAGGACCTGCTCTTAATTAAGGCCAAAAAAGTATTTTCAGACTGCACTATTCGTGACACAAAAGCAAGCCTCCAAAATGTAGTACAAGTGCCATTAGAGGCCCTGTTGAGTGTATCCTCCCAGGAAAGTATTTTATATGCTTACTGTGTGGGGCTCAATATTTAATTGTGACAGCCACTGAGGTTGAGGTTACTTTTTCACTTTACTGGGTGGCTCGAGTCTGTTGCAAGTCAAAAAGTGTGAGGATTGAAACATTCTGCCCTGCACAGCCCCAAATGCCCATACTTACAGCTGACACTGGTCTCCTTTAATTCCTTTGGTTGTACAGTAGCATTTCCCCGTCAGGACCTGGCAGATATTGGCATGGCCGTTGCATTTACAAGCTGTGGAAGAGAAGACAAGGTGGTCAGTCAGTTACATCACAATGAGCCATAAACCCTGGCAGTTACACGCACTGCAAACCAGCGAGTGTTTCACAGCGACCCGCGGAGCTGTAATGTCAGCGTCCGGCTGTATCTCGTACATCACCCAAGAACACAGACTATAATTAACTGCTTCAGAGGTTTTTGAAGAACTATGTTAATGTAGTTTTTTTTTGTTTTTTTTCCTTTGTAACATATGCAATGCAATTTTACAAATGACATTAAAACCAAAGATGGGTTTACGCTCTATTAAATGCATCAGGAATCAACATTTTCCAGTTTATATCAATATTGTGGGTCGTTCAATGTTCTGATACCGTTTAAATTGAAACCAGGTTTTGCTTCAGCAAAGTGACAGTTTTCTGGAGGAGAGGGGAGTTGAGAAAAGGTGTCTGGAGGTCATGCGTATTAAAGATTTACATGTAAAATAAATATAGACCGACTGCGGTCCTGAACTCCAGGTCAGGCTGTAGTGTCATGGGACATTAGCAATCCGTTAACTTAATGCTCTAATTCCACTTTTGGTTCTTTTCATTAGTAACTATGATCAGGTGGGGGTATAATCTGATGCAGATGGCTGCATCATTATTGCAGGACCTCAGTTCAGCGGAGACCTTGGCATACTTTGAGTCCCAATTTGCATACCACCGAGTGCACTGTAATTTATGGAAATGTAGTATTTCTTTCTAAGCTTTCTAAAAATAGGTCAAGCAAATGTCTAAACAGAACTACATACACACAAACACACATTATGAGGCATGATGATGCACGTTTAAATACAATTGAAATGGTTAATAGCTTGGGTGATAAATCTCTGGCTCCTATTTAACAATCTGTGTTTGAAGAAGCCCACGCCTCGATGTACTTCTGATCCAAGGATGGCTAGACGTTCTCAGACGATCACCCGGCTGTTTCAGGTTCTAGAGTCTCTTATTGTATGAAATGTAATCTCATGCAGTTTGGGCAAGAGGACCACCAAGCTGGGCTGTTATGGCAGCACAAATATTTTACACAATAAGAGACACTTCACAAAACTTATTAGGCTAACTTAAAATAACTCACACAGATAAGGATTAGACACACAAATATATTTACAGTGTGTTTTATTGTGTTGTAAAATTTAACAATCCCCTTCTTAAAATGATTTGGTCCAGGATATGCTGTAACTGAGCTACAGCAGCTGATCTGTGCTGCACTGTCATGCTGGTTAAACTTAATGAAACTATTTATTAAAGATACATCCACAGTACATCCTGTGAAACTGGCACCACTAGCATTTAAGTGTCCTGAAACTGCGTGATTAACTAATCCTGCTAATTCTCTGCACAGGATGACATTTATACGCAAGGTGAAAGGTATAGGAATGTAGGAAATGCTGCTCTGTGATTGGCTGGTTTCTCAGGTGTGATTTATAATGAAAAAGACACTAGATGCACAGCTGATCTCGTACTACTTATTGAAATTTACTCGCTCGATATGCTTGCAGACTGCAGCTCTGTCAAATGGTTTCACACATGGTTTCAAAAATGTATCTACTGCATTACACCATTTTTTATTGTTTTAACACAAGACCAAGGACCCTTGGACTGTCTTCCAGATTATTTGTATTGTATTTACTTTAACTCAAAATCCAGCTACAAGCTTTTTAAATGAGGTGCTACAGAAGACTTTTGAGAATCGTGGATACAACACAGGACCTGAAGGCCTGCTGGCAATAACATCTTGACTGCTATTGGAAAACATGAAAGCTTTCTCCGTTACGTGAAAAGTCACAGCATCTCCAATTCTCAAAAGTCTGCTGTAGCACCTCAGTTAAAAAGCTTGTGACATCCAAGCCTGACCAATACAATACTACAAGATTAAGTTATTGGAAAAGGGAGGAGATGTAGGCTGAGAAAGATAACAGATAGCATCACTGAATCGGCTAGAAAGACTAAAGAAGAAGTTGATGTTTGACGAAAGATTGCCAGAGACGAAGAGAGATTACTTGAGAAGCTTTGAAGATAGTGCCGTGCAACTTCACTGAAAATTACTATATTCACCTTATCATGTTATTGATTCTTTTTCAGCTGAAACTGCATAACATTAGGACCCATGCAACTCTACTTTCTCTTTCTAAACTGTGAATGGTTTCAGAATTCACTGGAAGGTTTATAGCATATTGAGTGCTTGGTACACATTTTGTGTTGAAAAGAGTGATAGATGGAGAGATAGAGGAATAGATAATAGCTAAATATTTGTGTGTTTCTTATTGTGGCAATGATAAACCTTTTCATTCAATTACAATAGTATCAAGCAGTCTCATAGCACACAGTGACACTGGTGCCTGAAGATCTAAGCACTGTTGATGTGGGTATAGACACCAAAAGTGGGCCAGCTGTTGAGAAGAGTTCTCTCCCTTTTTGGAACAAGAAACCTATGTAAATTGTGCGCCAGATGAAATATACCATGCAACCCTGCTGTCAAAAGCCATTTGGAGCCAGACTGGAGCATTTCCAGCGATATCAGGAACCACCAAATAGGCTGACAGGGCCCAAAGCTTAAAATAATTTCATCTCTGGGATTATTTTGACTAGCTAAAGTTGTTATTGCATCTCCCTCATATTCCCATATGGTATGATTAGTTTGTTGTTGTCGTTTTTTTTTTCTCTGAACAAAGCCAAACTGTGAAACTGACACTGAAGCACACAGCACATTTCCTTTGTTCCCTTTCTAAATTAGGCCAAATAAACTAACCTATTTAATATATTTAAATACATATTTAAATATAGTAAAGCTTACACTAGGTAATCCCCTTCATATGAGGGGAGAATCAAAACAGACTAATAAGGGAGGATAACAAAATTAAAAAGGTGTTGCCGACCTCAAACAAATACATTTCAAGCAATCTTTCAATCCAGATCTGCTCATTTACTTCCTCAAAGAAAAATGTGCTGTTCAAATGTAAACGCTCCCTTGCAATGTATAATATAGCCGGCACAGCACAGGTTTAGTGTTTTTAGAGCAGATCTGTTTAATTGTGTTCTGGAAATGAAGGACAGATGCAGAAAGGCAACTCCGAAATCTACGAGGGGCTGCTCCAGCAGGGCTCGGCTGCAGGATGATTTATAGCTAAATTATGATCTATAAAATGTACTCAGATAATATAACTGGAGCATCGCAGTTCCAGAGCTGCTTGTTCAGCATTTAAATCCAGTCATGGAGAGCAGAGAAATGCTTTAAACTGCGGCAACTAGATCACATGAACAAAGGAACACCTTCGAAAACATAAATTATATCCGATGGCGGTGCTGAAAGCTTTTGGTTTTGACAGTGAAGTGCATCACGCCAGAAATTGTCTGGAAATACATCTCGTTTCAAATGTGCAATTTATATTTAAAGTTAGCCTAATGTACTGCATGTTCATGCATTTTTATTTAGAAATCTCTGTTTGAATCTGACATCTGTTGTACTGGATTGACAGGGTTAATTTCAAGCAAGCATTCATGGCATTCACCAGCTATCTGGTGCCGAGATACAGGTTTTATGGCTTCCCATTTAAGGCGCCCTGAGAGCATCATTACCTGCCATCTGTGCCATTAAGAAAAGAGTTTCTGCCCGGCAATCACTTTGAGTTGGGAAAGACAACTTAAAGGTCCTGCTACTGTAAATTGTAGGTACTGGGGAAGGTGTCCAACATGTCTATTACAAGTTCAGCAAGATAAACACCCCCTCCCTGGAACCCAAATGTTGAAAATTTGTAGAAACTGGACTATAGAAGCAACATCTTTCCATGCACAAATGTTTACCAATGTCTAAATCTCCCACAGCCAAGAGACCATGTTATCTCTGTACAGTTCCGAGAACAAAACGGCATTGTATTTAATGAGAAGGAATCTCCATAACAAGCTTAAGAGACTCGTCTTTACATTTAGACATCAAGGAGAGTCAAGTACAAGCCCACACGATCTCAGATAATGTTCCCGTACAATAGAAGATAATTGTAAAGTATAGCTTTCTGAGAACAGATGAAAAAAAATGTGCTTTCGATAGAAGTGAGGCCTAGAACAAATGCACAGGGCCAGTGAAATGGAAAACTATACATTGTATTCTACAAGGTACCATCATATCAAAACAATGAAAAATGTGTGCATGAGAAATGCCACTGGAGACAACAGAGGACTTGGAATCTTGAGTTGAAATGCTCTCTGGAACAAAACCTCGGTACAAAGTGTCATTTCTGTAGACATGCATTTCAAAGCCCACAGTTCACACAGAACTCACTTAAGCAGAGTCATTACAAAAAGGCAGCCAAGCAAAAGCCATTATAGTGCATAAACTGACAGGAACATTTCAATATTGGCGATTATCTTGCTAAGCATCTAACTATGGTCTTGTACAGAAGCGTAGACATAAATCATATACTGTTCGTGTCAAGTTTGATTTCCAGACAATCAAAGAAAAAACATGACAGATACTGTTTTGTCAATCTTTATATCCTGGAAGAAGTCTGTTTTTGAAAAACCGTGAAAAGAACTGCTGTTTGGCATCTATAAAGGGGTTTAAGACTGAAATAGGGGAAATTGGGGAAATAGGCTTTGAACTACATCTACATAGTAAAATCCATATTGCAATCTGTTGATGGGAGGGGGGGGGGCAGATCTATAATTTATAAGGAGCTCTGGGAGGTTATAAGACAAACACAGAAAAGCTATTTATAACCAAAATAACCATTTATTTCTCAGTGACAATTTCGAATCGCTAAATATCATCGTAAATATTGGCAGGATTAGATATTTTCATGGCTAACACCTTTATCCAAGGTGGCACACATTCAGAAATGTTAAATCGGAGAATACAAGAATTGCAACAATGCAACCCGTAACAATGAAATGGCAGCTAATGAGAGGAAGGATTATACTATGCTTGAGGCACGAGGAAGAACTCAGATTTAAAGATTTAGGTGTTTATCATCACATTTTGAATAATGGGCAAGTTTAGGTTGCACTGTAGGTCTTACTGGTGATTCATATATACCGCTGTATAACACATTATCTTGGCTTTGTTGACATGGATTCACAACAATACACATTCCATGTAAAATGTGTTGGCACAGGGAGTCCACAATAGACTAGATTAGTAGACTAATCTACACACTTTTATAATCGGTGATCTTGTAAAGGGAAATCAGATTACTCATTATTTCCAGTTTAAATGCCTTGAATCAAAAATAATTTGTATGGGGAGTGGGGGCGAAAGTTTCTATACATCAAAGCAAGCAGATTTCTAATGTGTTGTGCAACCCTGCCACTGATCTAGTTTTCATCAGCGCGTCAATGCTTTTTAATGCCATACCAATGCTGAATAAGCAGCTAGAGCAGGGAGAGTAAGTAGCAACAGATTTTATTTTATGATATAAGGGTTTGAGCATTATCACTGGTCGTATGCCAAAAGTCTAGATTTATGCTAACTTTACTTGGCTTTCGTAGCATTGCAAGGAATTGATTATCATAAGAGACTCCCTGGCAAACCTTAGTCGGGCTATTATTAAAAAAAAAAAAAAAAAAAAAAAAAAAAAAAAAAAAATGCAGCAAAAAATTGGAAGAGGCTTTGAGATCCCAGCGCTGCCATTCGGCAATTTCCTTAAATTAAGTAATTGTGACATGAATACAAGGACATATACATGAAGTGATCTGTTTTAGAGGACAACCATCTAGGACCATCTGACAGAAATTAGATTTATTGGCGGGGGGAAAAAATGCATTCAATTGTGAGAGCCAATGAAAATAAAGGATTTAAGATACTTGGCAAAAAGGAAAGAGGAGGAAACAATGATTGCATTATTCCTATCAGGATTGTTCCCCCCACACCCCCATCTTGTTTCCTTGGTTTCCCCAGTGGTACTGTAGGATGGGCATACCTGGGAAATAGCCCAGACTGGATCTGATGTGGCCACCTCTGGGAATGGAGTTGAGAGACCATTTCCAGATGAAACTCATCTCCTCTCTACTGCAAGTCTACCTGTAGTGTCCCTGTCTGCAGAAGTCGCTATTATTTCAGGTGTAATGGCTTCAAACAGGGACTGACAGTTAAAATTCACCTTCACTGGTGTAGAATATCATTTCAAGTCTTTTCCGTTGCAAAGCTTAGTGGGATACCAATCTACCACACGTTGAGCTGCCAGGTGAAGGCAAAACCAAACTATCTTGCAACTTACAAGATTTAGAAAGCAGGTGTGCAGTATTTTTTAGAATACAGTTCATTAAAAATGACAGTATTTGATGTGAAGAGAGGTAAATGAGTCAACTCTGCAGATAGTTTTGACCTTGTGAACATTTCCGGACCCCCGATTAGGCCTGTGAATGTGTCAGGGAGGGTCTTCATTCCCACGTGCTGAGGGGGCAGGCACTAGTTCAAACAGGAGGGAAAACTTGGCTTAGTACAAACACTTGACTGACACAGAAATGGCACTGAGAACGTGCCGGTCTTCACAAAGCAGGCCTCTGTTTAATTACAATGCCTGGTGGTAGTCGAGGTGTGAGCCCTGCTTCGTCATTCTGTCAGCTTGAGCAACAGAGGAGGAAGTGAGGAACCACCGATCGAGTGATAAATTACACGGTCAGAAAGAACAGATGTCTTCAGGCGCCCTGTGTTGTTTGGCATTTGCAGGAATACAGGAGACTTGTAACCATGCCCGATCGCAATTAAGTGGCATTGAAAATGACTTTAAAAGGCACACTTAAAAAACAACATTAAATTAAAATAACAAACTGGCCCAATTCAAGATAGATTTAATTATTTTATTTAATAGTGACTTATTAACTTTGGGAGAAGTAATACAATTATACTTCCTGGTACCTATGTCACCTTATTCTATATCTCAACTTTTGAAGTTCGTTTGTTTTTTTTGCATTGCCTACAAGTCCCGTTTTAATTGGACGGACAGATCATTTTATAATATGACTTTAAAAAAGCTCTGTAATTAATTTTTTGAAGGAGGAAATCGATATGTGGTTGTGTTCTTTGAATTTGGAATTCTGATCCTACTGTTTACTGACCAAATTATCTTTGAAAGGTAATCATTACGTCTCCTTTGAGACTTGAACAAGTGAGTGGTATCCATCAGAACCAGCCCGCTTCATAAATTCAGTCATGTACTCATCTGTATTGATTGTGCTTTCCGCAATCTTCACATTGCACCTGATAGGCCGGGATTACATGGCAAGCAGCCTCAGACAAATGGGAATGTGTATATGAGAGCGAATGAACACTGAAGTGCTGGCCTGTGCCTCCCTCGTGATTGAAGCTGCTCATGAAGTGGCAATGGATTAAATTAAGAAACCAAAGAAAGACTGTCAGGGGAACTCTGGAAAGTCCCTCTCAAAAATCTGAAGTTGCTTTGGTTTACAAGCCAGCAAGGCCACAGCTCTTATTAAAGCAAGACTTCCACATCTACTGGAGAACTGCAGGTTTACCTTGGCAGGTAAGCTCAAGATCTCCATGCAACAGAACCCTGAAGAGAGAATTACTACACTACCTGAGCAGGAAAGATAATTAAAAATACAACAGACTTCTGCCATTAAACACCCTCTAAGCTTCTCTTAGACACCCATGACTGGAGAGGAGAAATAGGGCTCAGAAACAGAATCATCTTCTACTCCAAAGAAGATACTCTAGGAGCAGTTCATTCATTAGCAGTTTGGGATTGGGAATTTGGCACAAAAAAAAAAATTATATATATATATATATATATATAAAAAAAAAAAAAATAGATATCCCCCACCCTACACGGGCTGCCGTTATTGTGGAGGATTTAATGAGTGAAGCTGGCATTTCAAAAGTTCCTTTATTTCCATAGCAAACGACCTTCACAAAAAACGTCTAATTACGTCGCTGCTAATACAACAGAGCCAAATAAGATTTCTCAAAACCTGATTAAATGTCACAAAGCATAAAAAGAAAATCAACATTAAGCCGTCAGGAGTTTTATGGAGAATCGAGCACTAATACTTTTTGTCATAAAAACAATATTAAATCAATTATAAACAGAACGGCGGGGTGAGGTTTAGAAGACCAAGGCGGGGGTCGCAGTCAAGAAATCAATATTCCTAAGGGTCAAATATATAGCTCCCCCTTGAATACTTTCCTTACTTTCTAAACATTTTTTCTTTCTTCCGATACTTCGGTAACGACTAACGGTACATCTGGACTGTCATACCTGGCAGCTAAACAGGCAAATTATCTCTGAATATCAATTCCCACAGACGAAAAGTGTAATGAGCTTCTGCTTGCAATCACTGTACGATTAATAACATAGGCAGTGGGTTTAATCATGTATTGACGGACAGAGAGAATGGGCAGTGAAGGACAACATCAACAGCATTCAAACTGCAAGACTAAACATGCTTTGCCCAGGGCAGATTGGACTAACATCTAGAACATTTTAATAATCTTACTGAGTGAATGTGTGTGAGTGGTTCTGTGGCATTGCCAAATATTACTGAACTATCTCCTGTGCCAGCTTCGAAAAGAAAGACAATGAGCTCACAGCCTTCCAAATAACCATCGTCCGACCATACGATTATTCTCACATTATAACTCTACACTGCCACCAGTATTAGAATTCAATGAGAAACCAGCCCAACAAGGACACTGTGGCCCAATATACACTTACCACAATCCTGGACCTGTTTAAAAAGTGTCTGGTATCCATCACAAAACAGCCTGCTTCATAAATTAAATAATGTCTTAATCTGTATTGAATCGGCAATCTTCACATTACATCTGATAGCTGTGGATTATGTGGCAAACAACCATAAATAAGAACATTCCTAGGAGCACAAATTAACACTGAAGTAGCGACCCACACCTTGCTCGCTATTGAAACTACTTGTAAAATGGTAAACATTAAATTAAAAATCGAAAGGAACGCCTCAGGAGTGGAGAAAACTCTGACTGTATATCAGTTCCTATCTTAGCATCTGGCTTGACCTGATGTTGGTTACAAAAGCTTCTACTCGGTTAACTCGGACATGACTCTGCCTAGCTTGTAACACCTAGAGGACAAATTTCAGATCAGGGCAAAAATCCAGCACAGCATTCAAGCCATTTTATCAGTTACTACACGGAGGGCTTATACAACCCACGTGTGCAATAACATGTTACTAGCTACTAGTTACTCATGATCACATGCGTCAAACACACTTGTTGCATATGTTGATGTTCAGTTTGGGCCCTCGAGTTTTATGCCCATGCAAACTAAACTATTTCTCATTAATGAAGCTTCACAACTGCAAGTTCAAGCGGTTGGATTCTTTCCCGCAGTGACAAACAAAATACAAAAACTGAGGAGAATTTTTAAGCTTTAAGTTTTAAGCAACAAGTCTTACAACTCAACAACTAATTGAAGAAGCAAAAAGTGACTCCAAATGCATTTCTTGGCTGATATTCAGCTCGTGTCTGAAAAGAGGACAGGCATCTCAGTTCTCAGCTTTGTTCTCTGGGAGTTGAAAGTGCTCCTTGATATCTCAGACTCTGAGCTTGTCTCTCGTATGTTTGGTGTCAGATGAAAACGGGTCTTCAGACAAAACAGTCATTAAAAGACATGAAGAACCTTTTTAAGGAAGCCAGCAAGAAGCGATGAGGTGATGGCCAATGAGAAACTGGACACCGCTATCCATCAGACAAATTGTACAATAGAAAAAAGGTGCTTTTACAGTCAACCAAAATAGGCCTGGGAATAAACCTACCCTCGAGAATACTTTAACTCGCACATCTGAATGAATGTGCAAAACAGGTTCTAGAACCTTTCATCTTTAATTTCAATTGTTTGCCAGAAAGCCATTATGTGCATTTCAAAAACAATTTTACAGCTGCGGTGTACACTCTCTGTATCACTTATACTGTGTGAGAGAATTGCATAAAGTAGTTTTGACCCAAATGCAAATAATTCTGTTTGGCTCAGAGCAGTAAGTCTTTTATGTTTATATTACACAGACGCACATAGATTATAGCTATGTTTGAAAAGCTCTTTTTTCATTGCATGTGCTTTAACACATGGTTTATGTTTTAGCTTTTATTCCAACCAATTTTAAACTAACATAATACAATAAATCTAGAAGCAGTCATTGGTTAGACCTGCTTTGTGAAATAAACAACTTGTAAAGACATGCCAGACTGAAGAATTAATAATTAAAGACAGGAAATAAACGTATTTCCTTGGTGAGGCAAAGTATACATTACCATGATAATTTTAGATGCGAGTTCATTCGTGGGTGAGTTGATATGTAGGTAATTCACAGTGGTGCAAATGAAGTGAGAATTATTCAACAACGATACAACATGGGGGAGGGATTCGTCCACCTGGCAGTAAACACTAGAAGACAATTAAAGGTGAATATGTTTGAGAGGCTTTTAAAGGGATCCTCCGTGTTTTTTGTTGCACAAACTATGTATATGTGATGAATGAGGTACAGATTTCATATTGTGACACCTCCGCTGAGTGTCACACCTGTATGGTACCGATTTACCCGTTTTTGGACAAAACTGATTAGCTTTTTAAAACATCTAAGCCATGTAAAGTCTATACAATCCCAGAAGGCAAAGGGTTATTGCTGAATACAGAGCATACAACAAAAAAGTTATTTCTGACTTCAACAAACACGAAATTTGTCTGCCAGATGAAAACAGAATGTAATTCCTACGATCTGCATGGAAATGTATTCATTGTTACCTCTTTGCATAACTTACTCCAGCCATGCATGTTATAAGGAAGCGATTATTGGAAATGACAAGGCCTGCAGTTGCACAGGAAGCCAGCAGATAACAGTTGACGGCTCGAGCCTCCAGGCCTCGGAATTAGCCAACATCTTCACCTCTGTACGAGAGCATATTGTTCTGCTGAATAAGCAATGGTTGATCCCCCTGCCGTAGCAGAACTCTAGGCGTGCGACAATGGGGAAATGTGATTTTAGCGATGGCGTGCGCAAGGGAAATGGAAGGTGAGAGCACCAACCTAGGGCTCCAGCAGGTGGAAAGAACATTACAGGGCAACAACTGTATTAATCTCTTGTACTGCTGCTCTCGTCTCGTATATCACACCTTACAAGAGGTTTTACAGTTCTCAGCTTTATGCTGTTCAAATCAAACACGTATTGCTTCCCTAACACTGCCTAACAACCTTCAGTTTGAAAGTGAGGAGGAAGAGGAGGTTGGCTTTCTCCCAACACTACTGTGACTGCTGAAAGACATACAGAGGAGTTTTAGGTTTCTTCCTCACGAGAGCTTGCAACAACCCTCCTAAATCTCTCAACGATCTGATCAGAATACATTTACAAATATTTGGAGAATGCAGGGCGGTCTGGAACTAATAAGCCTTTTTAAATTTCACTTGATGAGATATGTTCCACAGTCATAGTTTTTTTTTGCCCCCTCCCCGTTATATGGTGGCCCACCATGTGAGCTAGAGGCCCAGTAAAATACATTGTCATCCTAATTCATATGTCTACAATACCCCCCCAGGGCTGGGCTATAGTGCTCAGACCGGAGAAGAAAGTATGATTATCTTACTTTGCTTGGTGCCATCTATGCTCCGTGGAGGTAAAATCAAAAAAGTTTTCACCCACCAGCATAAACCATACACAATAAAGGACAGTGTGGTGAAAAGCATTAAATATAACTTAATACTTGTACATTCTTTAGCGTTAAGTAGAATCCTCCGGAACATAGAGCCAGGCTGGAATGCAATGGCAGTGCCCAAAGTCTGGTTTGTATACTTTGCTAAGTTCCAAAGGGTGCCAATGATAAATTAGGGATATTAAAGTTTATACAGGGGCTAAACAGATTGTTGTTGTAATTAAGTTATTAAGCAAACATGCCAACAAAACAAAATACCGAAAAATCTAAAAACGATGGACAGAAAGAACCATCCCACCCACCCACCACCTGCATCCACTCCCAACCTCCCCTCACCTTCAACCCACCCCCTTTATCCCTCTAATCTGGAGACCAAGTGCAGCACCAGTCTGCTAATGGGACTTCTGCTGCAGAATATGAAGCTGAATGAAGCGAGGCACATATTCTTCCCAATAAATAATATATATATGCAGGTTCCATTTTTGCTCACAGATTGTCAATTTACAAATATAAAAAGCAATAGTAATATCACTTCACTAGCTCTATCATTTTTGGAAAGTGTCCCCTTTAATTTTGGACAATGAGAATCTTGAATCCTCAAATATAGTGGAACACCATGCCAAATGTCACAACATTGAAGAATAAAAGAATAAGTGCATCATACAATGAATACGTAATTTAAATGTTGCAGTATTGCTACAGTACAGTAAAATGCATTAATCACATTTCATCACACATTACATTTGAGGATTATAATGCTGAAGTTAATTTAAAATCACCCATTAAAATCACCATCTGCCCAAAAAACAAAGTCCCACAGATTCTCCCATTGCCCTGCCGTTACATACAAGAAGTAGAAGTTTGTTCATGTGGCTTCATTAGTAATGCTTCCATATTGTTTTGCGTTTGGTTTGCTCTTGCACTCAATCATTACCAATGCACCTTTTTCAACGTATATTTAGTTAATATCTACTGTTTTTACATTTTCTAAAATAAACTGGTAGCTTAATATAAATTGTGAGGAACTTATGTTTTAAGAAAAAAATAATGCAGTGGTATAAATCTACCATAAGTATGAGGGATGATTGTGGTCATTTCTCCATTTGATACAGGAGATAACAGTTAACAAAATGCAACTCTCCCCACGTGTTCAACAGACACGTCCATTGCTGACCACAATTCATCACAACAGGATGTTCACAGTTCTGCGCAGCTCCAACAAGGGGAGCAGAGGATTCTGCAGTTCTGCACATAACTGTGAAAATCTATGCAGAAGAACCCGACCCAAAACATGAATATTAAAAAAATAATGTGAGCGCTGCTCAATGACTTGGGGGTGGTGCCGTCACTGCCAAATATACTGACTGGTTTTCTAAAGTACCAATCAGTTTAAACAATTGAGGGATGGGCTGCCCCCCGCCAAAATAAAACACACAGTCGCTCACTTTGCCTGCCAGCCTACACGGCTCTGTGTGCCACTCTGGGCACGCGAGCCACAGGTTCACCATCCCTGCAATATGGGATAAGCTTGACAAGCAAGAGGGAATAATAGTGCAACCAATATAAATAAAATGTAACAGATGACTTTGAATTAACTGATGAAATCCAGGGATATAGTTCTCAAGAGCACAATTGAGTTTTTTCATTATTATTCTAGTAAATTAATTTTGAGAAAGTTAAAAGGATAGGTTTAGTTTATAAGAAAAAATATGCAAATACTAAATCTTCCTTAGCAATTTTTCAATAGGACAGTTGTAAAATGGAGCATTAGATTTGCCCTATTTTTGTGTGTTTATCTGTCTGTCTATGTATATAATTTAAGTGAGTGCATGGAAGGGAATAAGCTTACACATGAACCGCATGGATTTAAAGATTGTTGGTGGGGGGGGGGGGGGGGTGGAATAAGACGGGTAAATCTTAACTACTTCAGCCAATGCATGTTTCAAATTAAAAACAAAATGTCAAAAGAGTAAAATATTCCACAGCTGAGAGGATTCTGAGCCAGACTAATCCCAGGCTGGTTTCATACGTTTATCTCTTGAGTGTAGAGAAATGAACTACCTCTAAACAGATTTTCCAGTACTCCACACCATCAATGTATGCGTTCAGACTATTACTGTCTGGTGTGAGTTTCAAAGCACGAGAGTGAGAGTGAATCTGAAACACACATGAGCATTTGCATTGTTTAAAGAGGTTAAACGTGCATAGAAAAATGGAAATCTCACCAAACATCTGGACTAAATACATGATTTGTATTTTGTCCTGAACAGAAGTTAGTGATCATGTTTCAGTATCTGTGGACTAAAATTAGCAAGGTGTTTAAAAGACACGTCAGAGTGAATCTGGGTCTGTGGTCTTCTCCTGCATTGCAGAATCATTTTTAATCTATTTTCAAGCTCTTCAAAACAGAAAATTCAAATGGCAAAATGTCAATATTCTTAGATGTCCACCTTCATATCACTTTTCCAATGTTGTTTTAATGTTTGAGCATTTTATCATATTTTGTGACTGCATTTCAGGAGTACAATAAAAACTGTTCAAATATGTCTCATGTGGCACATTGCACATAAAACGCAATGAGAAAATCGCAAACTCTTCCATAATCTACCATAGACCAAAGGCTTAAAACCATTAAGGGTAAGGTATATCTTTTGCAGCCATATATCCCTTTGTGAAAAATGAAATGGCATATTAATGCAGACCAACACCAGTCAATTAAACAAGTAATACAATATATAATCTTATAGAGTCCATAGATTGCTTTAAATCATTACACCATTTAAGATATTTCACAGAGGGTGGCACACTGCTTATTTGCCCAGAAAGTTAATGCATCCCTGAAGACTTGAAAAGCTCCCATCGATCAAACCCTCAATATGGGCTTTGGACAAAAGTAGAAGCTTCCGTCAACATCAGGAAATGAAGAGAATGATTAAGAATGATTTAACGTCATATAAAATAAGAGGAAAATGTGCCTCTGTCAAACAGGGAAAGAGGTTATAACTTTTCCTTCATAAAAAAAGACTGCAGTTTACAATCAAGAGCTCCATTAGGGGATGTGGATAGATGGATTTTGCAAAGAGAATGAGCAGGTGTGTTGAGGAGACGTAGGTCTGGATTAAATTGAACCTTTGACCTACCCGCTAATGGCAAATTCCCAAATGCGTCACTGTTCTCTCCTTTTCCTGAGACTACCCAATGGAAAATTACCATCAGGACTTGATGGATGGGTCAAAACATGGCTTTAAACTGGGCATAAATGTAACAAAACTAAGGAATGTCACCAGCATATGATGTATAAATGCCATATAAGCAAAACAGCGTAAACTATATATTTCATTGTCTGTAAATGTATAGAAAATAAATAGAATCTACAATTCCCAGGTAGGTACCAAAATACCATCTACACAAACATTTATGTATAAAATGTACTAATTAATTGACAAAAGGTAACATTAAGTGCCCATAATTACTGTGTATTTACACTGTACTTGTAACAGTGCAAATACAGTGTAAATAGGCACAATTACAGTGGACGTTACCAAGTAAATAAACAGTAATTAGGGTAGCTGTAAAGTGTTACTCTAGCAGAGTAAAAACATTGAAACCATGCACAATTACAGTGTAAATACAGTGTGAATATTCATTACTGCACTGGTAATTATCATGTAATTACAGTGTAAACACACAGTAATTAAGGACACTTAGTCTCTTAATAAAATCAACCCTTTCAAAAGGACACTGTCACACAGATTGTAGCTGTAGCTCACTCCACCTGGTCGGTGTACTCACCTTGGCATTTGCCTCCATTGGTGGGGTCCCCATGGTAGCCAGGCATGCAGGTCTCGCACTGCTGGCCGGTGGTGAGGTTCCTGCACTGCTCACAAACGCTGCTGTTCACACAGGTGCTGTGCCCGTTGCACTGGCAGGCTGTGGGGGGGGAGGACATGCAAGTTATTTAATGAGGATTTTTCATTGGTATATCAAAACATGGCCCTTTAATGCAGCCACAGAAACTAGTCTTGCAGGTGACAGAAGCTATATCGTACCAAGCTGTTGAGGTGATCAGAGATTGACACCGCCATATGTAAAATTCTACATTAGTATACATAGGAAACTTAGCAAAGGGCTCAGAGTCACATCTTTCCTGGTATTATAACCATCTCTGATGTAGCGCCTATTAATTGGCTTGGTCAATCTAAACACTAATTCTGATCTGTCCCATTTCTGGGCATCTTGCCTCACTAGAGGTCCAAGGAGATGCCTGTGTCGGGATTCCCTGACAGTCCTGGAAGTGTAAACCAAGTCCGAATTGTTCTCTTCAGCATCAGGCAGGAAACTTGGCTCTGCCCACTGATTGATTAAACTGTGCTGCTCGTTTCTTCCTCGTCACAGCGCCTTGGCAGGTCTTGGCAAGCAAGAGGCTAATAAAGACATGCAGACTGCAAAACAAACTGTTTACTTCTGCAGAACTGTTTCTCCACCTATCTTGCCCAATATAGTGAAACCAGAGACCAGAACACACAAGATGAGCAAAACATTGAGAAACTCTAATACCACCACACCATTTCCCAAACAGATGTAAGGGCACACTGACCTGGGCAGTTAATGAAGGCCCATTCAAAGCCTTTATCTTTGGGGCACAGGCCCTGCTCCAGCACCATGTCCTGGCTCTGCTTGCCCACACCCTTCATAGGCCCGCGGTAGGAGCCCTCAATGCACTGCCCCTTGCCCGTGTTGCTGGGGTCGCTGCACCAGCCGCAGTCCGGCTGCTCCAGACACTTGCCACAGGTCCGCAGGCCGGAGCAGTTCTGAGCTGCACAGAGCACAACAGGAAATGGTTAGTGTATGCAATATGACCGGGGCTTAAATCGTACACTTCTTTCAAATAAAATAGCAGAGACATTCCCCTGAAACAGTGTTTTAATGTGCCACTGAATGTGTGAAAGCAAAATGGTTCCTCAAGTGAAGTGTCCACAGGATAAAAAGGAAGGTCTTATTATTATTTTGTCAAATGATACTTCAGAGGTGCAAATCGCTTTATGATGGAATGGAGTCTATCCACAATATGCAACTGTCATAATCCTTTGGTTCCCCCCTCCCTGTTGCATGTCAGTGTTGCATAAAGAAATACAAAAACATCAGGGTTGTGCATCTGACACAAATTAGTTTGTATGTTGTGTCGGCTGTCAATTAATACAATCTTTTGGAGTGCCCGATTCAACACAAGGGACTGATCTCACAGCCATACATTGGTACATTACAGCTCTTTCGTGTCATTATGTTTGAAGCAGACAATGGATGCTACTGGATACTTTTTCTACCCTGGTAACAAGTTTAAAGATTTAAACATTTTTTAAAGACAGGCTGATACTTAAAACAAGCAACAACAAAAATCAAATATAGAAGCTACAATACTGGAATAGTTAGACAGTTGAAACCATTGCCAAAGAACAGCATTATTTCAGTCTAGTAAGGAAAAAGGTGCAAGGTGGTGGGAAAACAGATGCATGTAAAAATAGCATTTTTACAATTTTAGTCTTAGCTGGAGTACAATTAACTTTGCAATATTCCCATCGTAACAATATAGATAAAACTTTGACTATTTATGGTTCTAGAGTAAGTCTACATCAGAGATGTCAAAGATACGACCCGCCAGCAGGTTTCATCCGGCCCAAGATGTGAGAAAAAGAAAAAAGAAAAAATTGTTTGCATACAGTTATTATCAACTATGTATAATAAGCAAAGGAAGAGGTTTCTATGATATGATACATGAATTAACACTAGAAGTGCCAACATTTTGAAGTACCTACAAGCGCCATTAAAGCCGGTCTTTGTAACCAATAGCTCTTTAACAGGCAAACCATTGTATAAGAAAACTCAGAAGTTTTATCCATGAATATCAAATCCAACATTTACATTGCACAAATAGAGTATTTATATTGAAATATGACCATAAAACGTTAATATTATTGCTATAAATAACAACAACATACTTATTTCTAAACGCGCACACTGCAGTCAAAACATGAATAACTATATATCCTACAATTAGCAAAAAGCTCAAAAACGGCACACAATAAGATAATGAAACAAGTGTAAACGTAAATATTGGAATAATATAGTTCAAAAATAACTATTGCATTTATCGAAACATAACTGTACACTAAAGTAAACATTTTCAACATCGTGAACTTTGTTTTCAACATACGGTGCTTGTATTCACTGTAGCTTTGCATTTCAATACACTACTATATATGTATCCTGCATACCTGACAGCTCGTAGTCACACAGGACAGTGTGGCCCTCTGCACTTTCCCTGCAGGAGCTCGTACTCACACTGCATTGTGACAGCCTCTCCAGGTGACACTTTCACTGCACGAATATACAGCATCGCAATAAATGCTGCTGCGCTGATAATGTCCTGAATCATTATTTTGGTGGATGCGCTGCGCTATTGCTCTCTGTACTGCAGTAGCATCGTGTATTGATCAGTGCAGTAAAAGCGCTCGGTGCCATTTGGACCTGCGTTTCACTCGCAGTGTTTTCACAGCACTGACACAAACCCACGAATGATGTGTCATTGCCAGTATCACTGATATCCCCTGAATCAGTCATGTTCACATACACGGCATTTCCAAAACGAGCTCTCTTCAGTCTCCGTTTCCAATCCATGTTTATTTGCGGGTAATCACTGTATCAGCTCAATCTGAGCTCAAACCAGCGAGTGAAAACGTCACAGCCTCCCTATAGCGCACTGGATTCAAAACCTACTGATCACAGGGCAGCTGCATTAACCACGGTATCTGAACCAGCTATTCTGGACAAATGTATAGTTAATGAATTACTCAGATATTCAAACACAACATGTAATTATTGTTGTTAATAGTTGTATGAAATGCTTTCTGTGGCACTTATCATTACTTATCAATTTTGTTACACTTCTCTCTTCTACTTTTTGTAATTTTACATTTTGGTGTTTTCATGCGCCAACATGCAATTTCTGATTGATTGGTACAGCTATTCTGGACAGACATTTGGCGTTTTAGAACTATAACCTGCATTCTTTCAAATGTATAATTAATGAATAACACAGACATTCAAACAACATGTAATTATTAATAGTTAACATGAATAGAAAACATGCTTTCTATGGCACTTAGATCGGCTATTAGTTGCACTTCTCTCTTCTACTCCAAATGTATTCTTGTCAGTGTTGCAGAGAAAATGTTTTCTGTTCAACATGTATTTGTTGCAGTTCTCTCTTTTGCTTTATGTAATAATACAGTGTGTGTTATTTTCATATGCCAACAATGCATTGATTGGTATCTGTAGGCCTTCTTGAATGATTTCAAATAATACATCCGCAAACAGCCTAAATATCCATGTGTAGAGTCAAATTGATTTTAGCAAAAAAAATTCTGGCCCCCATGAGGTCTCATTGGAACAAATCCGGCCCACTACCTAATATGAGTTTGACACCCCTGGTCTACATATAATCATCACTTCAGCAATAGCATATAAGGGTAATAGTCAAAGTAGGCATAATTACAAATAGTAGAGGGAGTTACAATTAAGGCAAATTGAGTGCAAGAATAAAGAGCTAAAATAAGGAGTAGAGGAGATAAGGGCCAGATAAACACGTGGAATTAACAATATTGATTGGATATAGATTAATCGATGGCTGCAATGGATCCACTCTGATTTTAGATTTATAAAGTTTCATATCTTTATTAACCTCTTTCTCCCTTCCCAAACAGAGCAAGGTACACCCAAAACTAATCAAACCAGAGCAAATCCATCAAGATACTGATCACAAGCGAGACTGGAAGAGCTCTCAGCCGGCTCAAAGAGTCGCATTGTTAGCAAAGGGTTCTTTATCTCCAGAGCCTTATCTCTAGCAAACTGGGATGACAGATTTACAGAGAAAAGGAGTCAACTGTGCGATTTTCATCATACCTTTAAAAAGACTGAATTGACAGGATAACATAAATGTATCTCTCAGGGGAAAACAAACAAACAAACAAAATACCAATCTGATTGAGATTCACATCAAAACAACTTCAGTGCATTTGTAAGTTCTTAGAACCATTCATATCTTCTAAAGAATGCCTATGAAACAATTGCTCACCTGGCGTTTGTCAGGTTTATTTTTTTCTATCGTGTGATTTTGGGTTACTGAAGGAGATGGAAGAAATGTTTTCGCAATCTTTTGTTCGGGTTGGCGGAGATACTTTACAAGCTCTACATCGAATGACAGGCAGACAGATCTTTTCAAATAATGTCTAAAGCAGGAGCTCTGCAAACCTGGTAATGCCACCCATCAAACAGCAGAGTTGTACGACTGCAAAAACGGGTAGATATTCAGCAAAAGGATTTAAATGGTCGAATGATGGCTGCTCACAAAATGAGACTCGTTTCCAAGTGCTATTAAATATCATGAGCAGAAACCAAGGACTGAAACGCCGTGTTTACGCATTTACAAATCTGACAAAAGCAGCATTTGTCCCAGGGTGTTGACTTTGCCCTACATTAGTCTATGTATGTGGAAGATCTTGATGGGTGATTTCTGTTCTGCAGAAGGGCGAGATCACAATATAGACAGCCTCCTCCTGTCCATAAAACATTAAAATTTGAAGGGATAATAGTCATTTAGCGGTTTTCATTTGCACCTGAACCTGAACCTGAACTTGAAAAGCCGTTAATAGCCGTTGGCAGTGACTATCAGAATTCATTTTCTTCTATCGGTTTTGTTTTTCCCACCGCTCATCACATTATCGCATTGATTTCTGGAGAACTTCTGGGTATAGACCACGCATATTCACCATCGCCACCGACAGACAACACAAAACATTAAGACAATTTTGACATACACCAAAATCACTCACAACCGTACAACAGGGTGTGATGAACATGCTGCATCTACCAACAAACTGATTTATTTCTTTGTGCTGTAAGTTCCAGAAAACAAAAACTATCCAGATTCACCAATAATTAAATATACAGTATAGCAGGCTAAATAGAGATAATCAGATGCTTTTACCGCTCAAAACAAAGCGTACTTAGTCACTACATGGGATTTTGAAAAACAGGACTTTTTGCTTTTAATCATGGTTTTCAAGTAGGCATGTCTGCACTTCACAAAAATAGCACTTTGAAACAAAAGGGTGCCAATTACTGTCAAATATGTGACCTAAACACACAGGCTTTGGGAAAGTTAGCACTAGCATTATTTTTCATTTTTGCCATTTCCAGGTGACATCTTTTCATTTAAAGCTGATATTCAGCAAACACTTAGGCCCAAAACACAATATTCAGTCAATCCCTTAGTGGAAAACTTGTAGACACTAAAGCACCAAGGAGTGGTGTAGCCGTTTTCAAGGGCGACAATTTAAGATGACAATAATGGGTTTTTCCCTGAGCACGTCGCTGTGCTGCTCAACTATTTTAAAATTGCACAATGGATTTGGGGGAAAAGGGACATGTTTTTAAAACGAGGCAACCACTACCCAAATAGCCAAGGAAAAATAATATATTTTTTAATGGCAGCCTAAGGTCATGTTCATTTCAGAGCAGTTTCAGAACTGACACCAAGGTTCACTGTGAGGAGGTTATCACAGAATGGTTGTATTATCTGAAAACGAAGCCTAAATGGCTTGCACTGACTGGAACCCAATGACATGTAATAACTAATATCATATTGAAATGCAGGGGGCCAAAAACATACCTGAGGGGCTTTGTGGGCTTATATTAAATAGGGAGCTACAACTGGTGCATTGATATTGCTGTATAAGAGGTTATCATTTAGCACACACAGCCTCCCAAAGCTTTTTAGTCAGTGCCCTGTACCTGCTTTACAATTTGGTATGCGTGTGCAGTTTCACTAGCTGGTATAGGGGAACATGCCAGCTAGACTTGATCAGAAATCTCCAGGCATAGATTTCACATTAGTAATTAAGTGATCATAATGGATGTGCTTTCCTAAATCAGTCTATGATATTCTCTACGGTGCCTACATGACATGTTTCATTCTATATTTTCCATTCATGGCACGAAAGCATTCCTTAAATATTCTGACTACAAAGAGGAACTGTATGTTGTGGTTTTCTATATTCATGCAACAGCACCGCAAAATGAAGATTTGTCAATATTATACCCTACTAAACTGAGCCAGAAAATCGTGATTTATTCTGATAGCCCTCTGAGGGCTTGCATGGAGTGCCAGGCCTACTTTTACAAAAGTTTCATAGCATTTAGAGAGTGAAGCCAAAGAGCTTTCTGTAGCATAATAGAAAATAGGAAGATCCAACAAGCCAACGAGAAATGAATATCAAAAATGACATCTGCATTTCAGTGCAATGAATTAGTGAAACCCAAACCAAATGTCATTAAGTAAATAATTAAAAACTACAACATCAAAAAATTGGTTGAATTCAGTTGCCCAGGGTATTGATTTTCATATTCAAACTTCAACCTCAAATAGTCTGAGGTACTAAAATGAAAAAGAATTGTGTTGCAAAATAACTTAATCAATCCGCTGAGTAAAAAGCAGCTGCCATGTGTGCTTTATGAAGCTTAGCAGTTAAACACCTCACAATCCATGCTGAGATATCTCCAGAGAACACAGTTACCTGGAAGAACTAATCAAACAAAACCAACTCATCCTCATACTCTGCTCTTTCCGACACATTACTCATGGGTGTCGGGCAGCAGACGAAATGAACCAGACTTTTGTCAGAAGAGCCTCGCTGATGTGTTCGCACAGCTCTTACCACACATATCCCCTTACCCACCTGCGGGCCCCCACACACACACACACCATGAAAACTGGCATCCAACCCTCGTCAGAGGCAGAAATGGTGACATATAAACATGCCGTGATCTCTCAATTACAGTGTGCTCCCTTTACTTTGGCTACTTAAAAAAAAAAAAAAATGTATCCTGACATTTTCTAAATGTCAAGGAAGACTTTATAGCCATCAGAGAAAATCTTTGCTTTCACAGTGAATTACGGCATTGTAGCATTAAAACACCGAGCACAACAACCTCGAGCTTTCAGAGGGAAGCTTAATGACTTTGTGAACATATGCAGGTGTCATTAAGGTTAATGTTGCTTTACACTTTGATGTGAGCCAGGCAGATGGATGGTCATCTGATCTGAAGCTTGGCACTACTAAAGGGGCAATGCCCTTGTCAGCTGTCAGGAAATGGAGTCTTTCCAGTTTACACATGATTAATGCTTGCCTTTAGCCAAAAGACCCATTTTCTGTTTTATACCAAAGCCTCCTCTTCCCTTTCAAATGAACCACTATATCTTTGGAAGGTATCTAAGTACAATATTTAATATTTTAATCTGAATGTCATTCACTTGCTACATGTGTGGACACTTTCTGTAAGCAGTGGTAACTTGATTTCTGGTATTTGTTTTTAATAATGGATTAATTTAAATATGGGTGATTCATTACTTGGTGAACACCTTAAAAAAATATATTGATCAGCGTAACAACAAAAGAAGGACATGAAACTGACAAACTATCGAAGCAGTAACTTACTTTTTTAGTGTGCTGGTGCTTTGATCTACACACACGGTAAACTGCAATGGCACTGGCTGACATCGGCAAACCTCTGTCGCCATGGAAACCATTACACGAGGCACATGGAAGTTCAGCGATGTCAAAAAAGGCATAACAAAAGGAAACAAAGCCGAAAAGACTAAAAATAATACTAACAAACAACCCAGCAATAATGTTAACATCATAAAGTGTGCCATTTTGTTATATAAGCGTTTGTTGAATGGTTCTCCATTAGCTGCATTTGTAATACTAAAGCTTTCAACAGAACCTGCAGCATTAAGGAGGACATTAAATCAATGGAAATGCACCTTCTGCTGTAATCTAACTAACAATAGGCACACAGTGGGCCAGGACATCAAAAAGGAAGGTAGACAATAGGAATAAAGAATATACTAAAGCACTACTAATTTCTATAACTGTAGGATTATAATAAAGCAAGTTGTGTAGATCATTTATAGAATGTATGTGGGGGGGGGGGGGGGGGAGGACAAAAAAGACTTAATGTTTTATTCATAAAGATGGGAAAACCGTTGCAATCAGTATAACTTCCCGAAGCAGAAAAAGTCTGGTTTCAAGATATTCTGTGACATGAGAATTAGAAAACTTTATAAAAGTATGTAGAGGAGCAATTATACAATACTAATAAATCTGTGCATTGTACCATAACGGCAACCTGTAATTGTCAATGGTTTTCGGTATGAACTCCAAAGTTAAAATAAAAGTCAGCCATTATATGAACATGTGTGAGAATGACACGATATATTCACACCATGCCAACTTATTTCCAGAAGATGTAGGTGGGTTTAAAATGAGAGAGTGCCTACAGTGAATACCAGAGTAAACTGCACATAAAAGCTGTTCGGTAAGGGACTGCTTCCTGAGCCACCATATTCATCTGAGTTAATTAATATCCCCTCTGTGCTGTGTTTTGAATAATGATGTGTGTTTTAATGATTATACATTGCATACCACTGAGATTGTGCACCTGACATCTTGATAGACAGAAACCTTTTGAAAAGACCTGGATGAATATGAAAATGAATAAGGCATACTGCACTTCAGTTTAATTATGTATTAACAATACTTTTGTACTCCAAAACGCAAAAAGTGTTAGTCACTAGCATGCAAAACAATGAAAAAGTGAGAGGGAAAGAACCCTACCAAAACAACAATGCCTTCCAAAAACAAAACACTGGTCTGCTATTGAACATGGAGCTAAAGTTAATAATAGATGAAAACACTGCAAAATAAAAATAAATCGAAACATATGACATTCATTTTCAAGAAAGAAAACACTTCTTTGGTGTTGAATAACAACTGAAACCTTCCAGCGTTTGTTGTTTCTTGCATTGGCTGAAAGATAAGTGGCATCTGCATAATCCAGCCAACTCCATCAGACTTGTGAGCCCAAATGATATACCTGGCAGTCATAACCCACTGGGCATGGGTGTAATTTGGGTGAAAGAAATTAGGCTTGCGTCACAAACTAAAATGCTCTGCCCCTCTTATACAGACCCCCAAATGTTCAGTGAAGACTCTTGCAAAATCAAGCTCTGAAAGCAATTAGATTTCCCAACTTGAGAAAATTAAAAGCAAAGAATAAGGGAAGGAGTTTGGAGAAACATGTTTGGAGAAGAAGAACAAGGAGAAAGAGGTAAACCATAAGCAATCTCCACCCAACGGCCAAGGACAGGGAAGAAGCATTGTTCTAATTACTTTTTAAACTGTGACCTTCAATCAGGAAATCCCATCCACAGGAGTTTGAGCAAAATCAAATTGTGTTTAAGGGGACATACTTCCAAAGGCAGCAAAGATTGGAGTCGCTGACCTCTTGAGAGTCTTTCAAGATAAATACATCCTGTGGCTACTGGAAAATTTGATTTATTTCTCCAATCTCTGGCCCTTCAGACTGAGAAACAAATATGATATACATTTTTTCAGTATAAAAACTATGTACTTGCATGATAACCTAACTATAAAATAATAGTGCCTAATTCCCTTACAAATAATCAAGTATGAATTATGTCCAGATGGATCTGTTTTGGAACCCTTGGATAAGAACATCCAAAATTAAAAGATTGTTTTTGTTGCTTTCCATTGGGGAGATGTAACTCATGAGATACAAATGTTTACTACTCCGTGGATTTCGAAATATTGAGGCAATATCAGGTTCCACTGTAAATCAAAAGCATGATTCAGCCGCAAGCTTCACCAGCCGCAGACTGGCACTATACTACACGTCATCTTTGCCACTATGATGAGCACAAAGTTTAGTTAAAGACGCACATTTACAGCTCGGGCACCACAAGCCACGCTCTGTGACTTGACAGCCCCCGATGCAGAATATTCAAATCCTTCAATCCCATGCAGGGAGCAAAATTACGTTACTGTGGCTTTTATTCTGTTAGTGCTTGTCAGCCTCAAAACAGTATCTCCCAGATCACCGAGTACTTTCCAGCAATAATATCCAAGACAGACATGGTGCCTGATACAATTGCAAGACTGTATACATTATAATAAAATTAGACTAAAAGAAAGCACTCTAGTACACATTTCATGTCTCAAATGAAATTCCTGCTTAAAAGTTTTGAATTTGAAACTGCCAGCAAAAGAAAATATTTAATCTTTTTTATGGTTTCAAAGGTATTGTAATAAAGAGCATCCAGCACAAAATCTTGGAAAAGCTAATATTTTGATTGAAAACGTGCCTTATGGCAAGAGATGGTTCTGTCCTACTGGAACTGACTTGATGAAATGCCCATGGCTTTGGAATTAGAGAGCTTTTTTAAACCAGACAAGCAGGGCAATGTTTCAAGAAATACCATATCACGTGTTTACTCCTGGATGAAATTCAGTGTATGAAAAAAGAAGAATCTGTCATCTTGGGAATACTTTTAAGCACATAACCTGGTCATGAAACATACCATGGTGTTGTCCGTTTTTGTTTAAAACTTGATTTTGGAGGTTTCGAAGATCACAAATGCAGCCCAAATGCAAACTGCAATACTTTAGATACTAAAGGACCGCTTAGCCACCAATTTCACAACCTTGAAATCTAAAGAGCATTATAACAACAATTGCCAAAACCATTTATTTCACATCAGAAAGTGTGTTTATGTAGCCAATCTCTTTCATTATTAGCACACATGTTTTCTGAATAAATTAATCCAGTCCAGGATAATTGTACCCCTGTAGAGACATTATAAAAATAAAAAATAAACCTGGACAGCCATCAATTTTGTATCAGTGTTGATCTGTGCTTTGCCCCCCCGCTGTCTCCATAGCCAATAGAGGAAATACCAACTCTTTGTGTTCACTCTGCTGTTATGATTATTTATGGTGTTTAGTAGCAGTACAAAATATTTCCAGTGGTATTAAACAATCCTGTATATCCTTATCAATAAAAAATTATATATAATTTATCATTTATGAAAAACTGTATTTTAGGAGCTTCTAGCTCATATCTTATAAAGGTTTATTGATAATTTATAAATGGAATGAATGGTTCCTAACTGTTTTATAAATGATTTACCCTTCATTTATTAATGACACTGTAATACACTCACCTAAAGGATTATTAGGAACACCATACTAATACTGTGTTTGACCCCCTTGCGCCTTCAGAACTGCCTTAATTCTACGTGGCATTGATTCAACAAGGTGCTGAAAGCATTCTTTAGAAATGTTGGCCCATATTGATAGGATAGCTTCTTGCAGTTGATGGAGATTTGTGGGATGCACATCCAGGGCACGAAGCTCCCGTTCCACCACATCCCAAAGATGCTCTATTGGGTTGAGATCTGGTGACTGTGGGGGCCAGTTTAGTACAGTGAACTCATTGTCATGTTCAAGAAACCAATTTGAAATGATTCGACCTTTGTGACATGGTGCTTATCCTGCTGGAAGTAGCCATCAGAGGATGGGTACATGGTGGTCATAAAGGGATGGACATGGTCAGAAACAATGCTCAGGTAGGCCGTGGCATTTAAACGATGCCCAATTGGCACTAAGGGGCCTAAAGTGTGCCAAGAAAACATCCCCCACACCATTACACCACCACCACCAGCCTGCACAGTGGTAACAAGGCATGATGGATCCATGTTCTCATTCTGTTTATGCCAAATTCTGACTCTACCATCTGAATGTCTCAACAGAAATCGAGACTCATCAGACCAGGCAACATTTTTCCAGTCTTCAACTGTCCAATTTTGGTGAGCTTGTGCAAATTGTAGCCTCTTTTTCCTATTTGTAGTGGAGATGAGTGGTACCCGGTGGGGTCTTCTGCTGTTGTAGCCCATCCGCCTCAAGGTTGTACGTGTTGTGGCTTCACAAATGCTTTGCTCCAAACCTCGGTTGTAACGAGTGGTTATTTCAGTCAAAGTTGCTCTTCTATCAGCTTGAATCAGTCGGCCCATTCTCCTCTGACCTCTAGCATCAACAAGGCATTTTCGCCCACAGGACTGCCGCATACTGGATGTTTTTCCCTTTTCACACCATTCTTTGTAAACCCTAGAAATGGTTGTGCGTGAAAATCCCAGTAACTGAGCAGATTGTGAAATACTCAGAGCGGCCCGTCTGGCACCAACAACCATGCCACGCTCAAAATTGCTTAAATCACCTTTCTTTCCCATTCAGACATTCAGTTTGGAGTTCAGGAGATTGTCTTGACCAGGACCACACCCCTAAATGCATTGAAGCAACTGCCATGTGATTGGTTGGTTAGATAATTGCATTAATGAGAAATTGAACAGGTGTTCCTAATAATCCTTTAGGTGAGTGTATATCCCCTTTCAGTGTTTGCTGTGGTTTGATTTTGCATTGTGAATAGCAATATGAAAACAAAAAACATCCTAACCCTTTCCACACTGGATCATATTTACAGAAATCTCTAAATTAAATGCAATCATGATTTTTATTGGATTGCATTCCCATGAGCACTGCTGGTGTAGAGTATCGCCTTGTTTCCATGTCCTGAGCTTGCCTTGCCCAGGAATACAATCTACAGCAGTGTTTGTGGAGATGTGTGCAGATTAGTGTTGTACAGTGAGTCACCAGCGATGTGAGCGTGAAAGTGGTTTTGAGGGGCCGTAATCTCGGAGGGGGCGGGCAACCCTTTAACAGCAGTTCGTATTCCAGTCCATCAACCACTCATGGCACCAGAGTGGGCGACGGCTCAGCTGGCACTGCCTGCCTGTGGTTTCCTGTGCCACTTCGCTGGAAAGACCCGGTGCAGTGGGGTAGTTTTCGATTACATACAAAATACCAGGAGGGGGGATTCTAATGTTCTAGAAGAGAGGTTTTCAATCATCTTTGCATGCTGTACCCCTGTTGTTTTAATGAATAACATAAGTGACCCTTCATGATGTTTTACAGCATTCTCGGCACCTTAGAAAACCAGAGTGTGTCGATTAACACCACGCTGTTTCACACTACTGTAAATATGTAGGACAAGGGGAAGGAGGCTAGACAGAAGGCCGGAGTAGATGTACTTACGCGAACAGTCTCCCGTCTGCCACTCCAGGCACTGGCCGTAGGGGAAGGAGATGACGTAGGCATTGGAGTCCACACAACGCTTGGTGCTGCCACACCACATGCACTCCATGGCCTGGCTGGTGCAGTTGTCGCAGCTGGTGCGCAGGGAGCAGGGCGTCTTGCAGGGCCGGGCATTCTGATTGGGGCTGACTGTGGGGGCAGGAGCAAGACAAGTGACATTGTGTTCACTGTCGCTCCAACACGGCACGACTTCAAAATCTCTTTCAGGCAGTGGAAAGCAGGAGAGAGACAAGGGGGAGGTGGCAGCAGTAGTACAATTGCAAAGTGATAACGGGGAAAGTAACTAACTAAAGGCCTACTGGCAGGCTCACAGCAGCTTGAATTAAATGTGTCAGTCACTGGGAGAATGAAAGAGTGGCTGCTAACATGGATAGATCCAGCATGGGAAGCTCTCAAAGCTGTGGTGCCAGGAAATTTCTACTGACTAGGCAGTGGGTAAATCAAGGGTTTAGCACAGGGGCTTCAAATGCAGATCCTGAAGGTCTGCAGTGTCAGCTGGCTTCTTCCCCACGCCTCACAACCAAACTCTGCATTTCTTGAGCTGATCTCATTAGCTGATTAACTGGATGAATGTAAAACGTCTCGCAAGGTAGCAAAAGGTTTTCATTGACACTGCAGCTCGAAAACACAGAATATTTCTAGCCACCAGCTGTTGGAAGACCTTGAACGAATCTTAATCAGATTGAAAGGACAACATAACAGAAGTAAGCCGAACTGGAACAGAGAAATCATAAAGGCACTGCAGCCCTCCAGGAACTGAGCTGAGACCCTGGAGATTGAGGGCTGGCTATGAAGCACAAGGAAGGTACACCTGTTTAAAGGGCATGAACAGTTAAGGTTTGAATTATGCAAAAAAATAATGTAGCCCTAGAAAATGCTATGACCTAGATTTGGGTTTGAGAATGTCAGTTGAACTACCGGTGTTCTGGAACTTTACAACGAAATCTAAGCAACATGAATTCTATCCTTTTTAGTGTTTTCAACTTTGATACCATAGCTCATAAAAAATGCAAAAGAAAAGCCTTCAACATTGTCAATTGATAAAGGCATCCAAGAAGGCATTACAAGGTCAATCGGCATCAACTCATCTCTTAAAGAAACACTTAAACCCAGCACTCAACCTCATATAGGCCAAACAGCATCCTCAAGAAACACAGCTGGCGTAAGCACATTTATCCAGTGGTATTCATGTAAAATTGAATTATACACACATACAGGCAGCCCCCCATTACCCACAATCCTATTCACAACCTGATCTGTGACATTGAAGGAAAGGAGGAGGAAAAAAAGTCATGAGAGATGTGTAACCACCTGCTAGACACAAACGAAGAGAGAGTAAAAGGTTGTCGGAATAACATTAAAAAAAAAAAAAAATGAAATGGGGGGTGGGGTGGTGGAGTTGAGCATGGCGTGTGTCCATTACTGCACATGCCAGAGAAGGCACGGATCACTGGTTCTCAGAAATGAAAAAGGTTGAATACACACTCGGAGCGTTCCCCACTTCCACATCTCCAGACACATATTCATTTTCTTTTTATTTCCTAATGCAAAAGTCAAGATGAGATGTTAACTGACCTCTTTTGAATTGGATTTTAACAATGGCCTTGTAAAAATGAGGATCATTATGTTTTGATGTTGGAGCAGAAATCTCACATGCGTTAATTAATTCACGGGAATCTATTATACAAATTAACAACTGGCAATTTAAACAGGCAACTGTATGCCAGAGGGTCACTGTGTCTTTGGCTTTTCATTACCTGAGATCTCAACTACTGAATTAAACCTACTTATTGGCTTATCTGGGACAAGTTAACCTTTCCCACTGTCTGAAGATGTTGATAGTTCAGAGAGGCTTAGAAAACCTGCTGGATTATATGACCCTCCCAGAACATAGTGTATCCCAGTGGTAAGTGAAGTCTTACCAACTGGCTTTTCACAGATCAGGCCATCCGCCATGGCCATAGCAGTGCAGGGGTTGGCTTTGAGGCCCACCATATCCGCCTCTGTCCGCTCCAGGAACGCGCAGAAGCCCGAGTCGTTGGGCTCTCCGGGCAGCCACTGCAGGGTGGTGTTGGTGAAGGGGGACATGTCCTCCCACCCCCAGTAGGAGATGTTGATCTTGCGCAGGCCCACCCAGGGAGAGATCTTCTGTCAGGAAGGGGCACAAAAATCAAGAGTCATTGCTTAAAATATCTTCACCCGAGGACCTGATCGGGTGCTCACATTGCAATCCACATTTCCTTTACAAGAAACCTTTTTTCCCCCCTGTCTCTTCCCTTTGCACTTTCTAACATACATTGAGATATATTTAGGTAAGAAAGAAGAACAATGTGATACTGGAGAGACATGTTGCACCCAAACATCCACACAGTTTACATGTTTAAAAATGGCACTGAACAAGGCAGTGACCAGAGGGAGAATATAAAAAATGACAACACTGAACACTCAGTAGCTGGCGATGAAAAGAACATCACTGTCTGGGAAATCAAAGAATAACTGCAAAACGAACAGCAGCCCTAGTGAAGTCTCAGATCACACCTCACTATCAGCTCTGTCCGGTACAGACAGTGCACCCCCTAGAGGATTCAAATCTAATATCTAACTTAAACATCAGGACCTGCTGGGATAAATTATAAACTCTTACGTCTGTTTTCTGCAGGGCATTTTTGGGGGACTTTTGATACAAGAAAAGCATTTAACTTCAATGTCATAGATGTTCTGTGGTTTTGTTTCTGTGTGCCGTTTTATCAGGTTGAGTCTCACGCTTCAAGACTCTTGAAACAACGTGATCTAGCTTCATGATATAGGGACGGTCTCAATACCCCCATTCTTATGAAACCTTCAGATTTAATTAATCACGGTTCCGCAGTTGGTCAGAAAATCATTCTGGTTCATAAACGATAAAATAAAATCCACCTTTACACGGGGTAGCAACAGCAACTTTGGGCTTTAATCTACTCACTTTACTCCAAACTCCAAACCACACGAAGATTATCGAACGTCTACATAGAATTTAAAAATCGCTCTTAGTATTCTGGCCACAGCACACGCATGCAAACACACACACAGAGCAGGGCCCAGCCCAACAGACACTTGAATTAAAATCCAAACTCTGCACGGATTCATACTGTGAGCCAGGGGCCTCCACAGCGAGCATCTGAAACTTATTTCCCCCCAAACCCTTTTCCTCCTCAAACCTTTTTTCCCCCTCAATCCAAGCATCGCCTTATGGTTTTAAACCCGATATCACAATTTGCAGCTGCAGTGTCTAACATTGCTCGGCTCGGCAAAGCCTTGCTGGAGCAGCACACACGGTCCATTTAAAGGAATTCTCAGCCCCTGAAATTCTCGTGATTAGAATTTCAGATGAAAAGACAGGCAATGGGAGATCAAGCGGAATTTCTTTAAGCCCATGTGGCAGCAGATGATAGTACAATCAGAGTGACTTAAAAAGAAAACGGGAGAGAGGAACGGCAGATGGAAGTGCAGGAAAAAACCTGTCTGCTTCAACGAGTTAGAAGGCCGAAGTACATTGCAATGCTATTCTCTATTAAATCTTTACATTATTCCACAATTATTTAATTATCACTTAAGGCAAGGCAGCCCAAAGCATCATGACACTGAAGCTAAAGCAACTAAACCCAGAAGGTACATCTCTGTACCTTACAGGCCTGTGGAATAGTTGAGATTTCAATTCGGCAGTGAGCACAGGGGAATTTTAAGATGCGCACAACTGCCAATATGCAGGTTTTTAGTACTAGACCAGTGTTTTTGCTTTCAAGATGTTTCTTCCTTTGACCTAAAAGAAACCTAGCACCAAGTATTGGGTTTTTAAACAATTAACTTATTGTAGAATTAGAATTAGGGCTTTAACTTTAATACAGGAAATGAACCTAGTCCCTAGGTTTCCCTACTTTCTACTCAATACATTGAATAAGTAGTATCTTAGTAATTTAAACGGTGTGTGGACTATACATTTCAGATCTCTGACACCAAGAAACCATTACAAGAATAAATTAATGAACGGCCCCATATCCCCTCAAAATGCAGAATTGAGAATATTTGTGCGTCTTGGGAGATACCAAAACTGTTATTCATTATAAGGAGCAATCTTTGAAAACTTGTTTGGCACTGGGAGCAGAGGTTCTAAAAATACTCTGAGAAAACAATAAGGGAGAATCTCGGGGATTGTGCTGAAAGATGGCCATGGAACATTAAAAAGAATTAGTGTCACACCAGACCCACACACAGTCTAATCTACATCCCACAACTTCGGTTTATTTCTTTCGTCGACTTATTCATCGGGAAACCTAAATAAAGTACAAATCCCATTGTCTACATTTAGAAAAATGGCACCTAGCCTGAAGCTAATGTCCTCGTACAACCACACACTTTGAGAAACACTCAGCTTTTCAGCTAAAAAAAGAAAGCGTGTAACGTTTAAACTGTTCTAAAAACACAGGTTTCTCCTTTTCAATGAAATTAGAATAAGACAGTCTGATCTCTGTGACAACAACAGATAAAAATAAAGTGATGAATAGGGTAGTATTTAAACAACAATAAGGTTTCAATGATTGCAAAGGAAAACTAAATTACTACAGGACAATTTTTGCACATCTCAAACTAAAAACAACTTTCGACGTTTCTTGGAAGTGTGTTTGGGGGAAAGGAGAGCATAGTTTATTCAGATAATCCTTGCATTAGTAAAATATCACAATTAATGAAGGTCCCATGTTTAACATTGATAATAAGATCTACAGAAACATAACAGGAGCCCTGACAGATGGTAATCTGGTGACACCAGGCAAATTGTGGGGTAAACAGACAGACAGTCAGCTTTTTACCTGGACAGTGTACTTCTGTAGCTCATCCAGAACGAAATCCACCTCTTTGGAAGTGGTGAGCGAGGCCAGGTTGCCACTGAGGTTCTTGCAGTAGTGCTTGGCGTTGTCGTAGCTCTCGCGGCTGGAGTTGATGCGTAGGCAGGCCTCCCCGACGTGGTTCCAACCTTCCCCGCAGAGGTGAGCTGAGAAGAGGTGAGAGATCAGGTCACACCTCCAGCTCTCCCTCACATGCTGTGCATCACGACTTCTGACGGAAGGACACGGTGCCCTCTGCCGTTCTCACACCAGTCAATTTACCAGCGAAATGTGGCGCTGCCCGCTTTCAATTCGTCCCCTTAGCAAACATACCAGCATTGAGAAGACCCTAATTCCCAAGGAATTCCAGCCAGACTGACTTGAAGTGAATCTAAGTGTGTAGTGTTGTAGCCCCATTTATATGTGAAACTATATGCATAATCCAAGCAAATCCTTTAAAATCACAATCTAGAAAAGCATACACACTTCTACAGCCTAGTACACAACTAGTACTCATTAATGCAACACATTCAAAAAAACTGTGTAATGTTATCACCACCTGAATAACATGTAAAGTTCACTTAAAACTTTGTGATATAAATAAAGTTAAAAAAAATGATAAAACACATTTTAGGATGTAAATACAGCCATAAGGGAAGTCTGAGACACAACAACTAAAAGAACGGAAAATAATTACAAAATATGTGCGGTGCGCTTATCTAGCTGTCACAGCATTTGAGTGTTTTCAGGTCTCAAAATATTTTGAGAAAGGCTTTTCCTGTTCTCTGATGGTGACAGTTCAGCATATAAAAGCCCAACTCAGCTGCCGGAGATTTATTCGAGAAACTTGACAAATCGCTGTAACAATTTAAGGAAATAAACATCTACAGCTTCTTCACAGGAACCTCCATTCTTTCACGGCGGCAGCCACTGTGCCACCTCTGACCACCGCCAGTGAAATGAGGTGAAAAGGGACACAGAGGAGAACAAACAAAGATGGAGAAAAACACCCTTTTACTCCCTGTCGACTCCTAACCTTTCCATTTAATTACTAGGGAAACCAATCCAAAAAGCAATCAACACAGCGTTGTTTTTGTTATTATCGTTGTTCGTTTTCACGCCCACTTTTTTTTTTTCTAGTATTTATACTCAGTGTACACAGACGCATGGTTTCCACTCTGTGGTGTGGCATGTTTACCTTTCTAGAGACCCTTAGAGACGTCCGTTTTCTATGTGAAATCAGATCTTTTTCGCAAGCTTTTGGGGGTAAACGGGAACAAGCATTCGGTGTGGAACATGACTAGGCGGGGATGTTATACAGCTCAACAGGCAGCAGTAAAAACTGTCATTCGATACTATATCAGGGACTCAGAGGATAATAAACACAGTTGATTAGACTAATTCAGTGTATTTGCTTAACATTTCCATCACTTCCACCCATCTCAACTTTCAGGGTTTAATTTGTAAATCAGCCGAGTCTTTTTTTTATATATACAGCTCTAGAAAAAATTAAGAGACCACTGCAAAATGATCAGTTTCTCTGGTTTTACTATTTATAGGTATGTGTTTGGGTAAAATTAACATTTTTGTTTTTATTCTATAAACTACTGACAACATTTCTCGCAAATTCCAAATATAAATATTGTCATTTAGAGCATTTATTTGCAGAAAATGACAACTGGTCAAAATCACGAAAACGATGCAGTGTTGTCAGATCTCGAATAATGCAAAGAAAATAAGTTCATATTAATTTTTTAACACAAAACTAATGTTTTAACTTAGGAAGAGTTCAGAAATCAACATTTGGTGGAATAACCCTGATTTTCAATCACAGCTTTCATGCGTCTTGGCATGCTCTCCACCAGTCTTTCACATTGATGTTGGGCAAATATATGTGACTCCTGGCGCAAACATTCAAGCAGCTTGGCTTTGTTTGATGGCTTGTGAACATCCATCTTCCTCTTGACCAGATTCCAGAGGTTTTCAATGGGGTTCAGGTCTGGAGATTGGGCTGGCCATGACAGGGTCTTGATCTGGTGGTCCTCCATCCACACCTTGATTGACCTGGCTGTGTGCCATAAAGCATTGTCCTGCTGGAAAAACCAATCCTCAGAGTTGGGGAACATTGTCAGAGCAGAAGGAAGTTTTCTTCCAGGACAACCTTGTACGTGGCTTGGCTCATGCGTCCTTCACAAAGACCCCCAGATCATCTCCGATCCCCCACCAAATTTGGCGAGTGCGAGACACTGTGGCTTGTAGGCCTCTCCAGGTCTCCGTCTAACCATTAGATGACCAGGTGTTTGGTAAAGCTGAAAATTGGACTCAGAGAAGATGACCTTACTTCAGTCCTCTACGGTCCAATCCTTATGGTCTTTTGCAAACCTCAGCCTGGCTCTTCTTTGCTTCTCATTGATGAAGGGCTTATTTGTAGCTTTGTATAACTTCAGCCCTGCCCCCTGGAGCCTGTTGAGAACCGTCCTCCCCGTGCACCTCATCCCAGCTGCTGTTTGCCATGATAATCTAGATATGTTGTATTAACTTGAAAAATACTTTTCTTCAGGCTGTGCTGACAAGATTAGGCCTAAATCTGAGGCATACTTGATGTCATCCTACAGTTGTTGAGTGACATTCGAATGAGTTGGCCCTCTGCCGGTCTGTAGCTTTGTTGTCCCCAATGTCTGCTGCTTGACCTTGTTCTTATGAACCGGCGTCTTTGAAATTTTAAGGATGGAAGCAACCTGACACTCACTGTATCCCTCTGCCAGTAAAGCCAGAATTGAACCCTTCTTTTCCTCAATCAAAACTTTCCTTTTCAACTCTTTTGGCCTGGTCAATAGTTATTTTTTGAGGTACTACTAGCACTGTTTTTGCCTTCCAGCTGGTCTTATTGCAGGAGGATAGTGATGACCACAGCAGTGGTTTTTATACTTTTCCTTGTTAAATAAGATTTGGTTCAGGTGATCACCTAATCAGTAGAATGAGGTGCCTGTGTTGGAATTCAACAGACACTGGAATGGAATGGCTGCCATACATGCAGAGTTGCTGATTTAAGAATCATTTGCAGTGGTCTCAATTTTTTCCAGAGGTGTATATACTATATCTATCTATATCTATAATCTATATACTATATCTATCTATATCTATATCTATATCTATATCTATATCTATATATATATATCAAGAAAACAATTATAATTGCCCTACTTCCTGCTCGTATTTTGAAATAAGGTTTTTTTGGTAGACAGGCTTCTTTGTAGAGCTTCAAAGATCACATACTGGGGTGCCCATGAGTGAAGTTACTTTGATCATTCAATAATGCATCAAACACCAACATTATTTCTTCTGGCGAATGAAATGGGTGAAATTGCTGGCATCGGACTTTAAGTGAATTTGACAAAGCATTGCGAAAGTTGTACACCTTACCTAGCAAAATATTTCACACACAAAAAGGACAACGACAACATCACTCAGGTCAATGCAAACCTGCAGCTGGGTGACATAAAAGGCACCAAATGTGTAAAATGATTGTGGGGAGACAGTGTAAGTATGACTACATTAATGAGCTAGGGTTTCCAATAGCTGCTTCACTGGGGGAGTATCTTCGTGTCTTGCTATTTGGCCTATGGAAGTTCATTTGACTTCCTCTAAGCCAATTAGTTCCATGTTATATCATATAGCGGCATACAGAACAACGTGCAAATGTAGGACTCTCCCCCCCCAGGATGTGTGGAAAGTCATCAATTGTTCGGACGCAGCGCGGCCCTCTTACCGGGGAGAGCGTGACACTCCTGCTGCTGCTGGTCCCACTGGCAGTTCAGGTTTAAAGAGCAGCCTTTGCAGTTGCTCAGCTTGCTGCAGATCTGCTCGTTCCTCACGTGGCACTTTGTGTAATTCTTCACAGACTGCAAAACAAGAAAGCGGAAAAGGGCAGGTTATACAAGATGTTGGACATAGTGGTGTGCAGAAACGCACCTAAAGGAAAATCTTGAGGAGGAGGAGGTTGTTGCTGTGGGCTGTCCCGAATAAAAACACTGCATGGTTCCTCCCCCCGTAAAACTTTCTCTCCCCTCTCCTGCCTTCAGCACATCTCTGCTCACGCTCTATAGGGAAGCTTTGTGTGCCAGTACAGCCATTCTACAGCAGTTTGGTGAGGATGATAAAAACATAGACCTGCAGGTCTGAATACAGACCACCTGCCAGAAGATCCAATGGGAACCGTTTTCAAAGCAGGTAATTAAAATACTAATTAAACTCAGTTTTAATCACAGGGTACCTGAGAAAATAAAGCTTGCCCATGTTCCAGTTCTTAATGAATTCCAGTGGGTGAGTTAGCCTCCTAAGAGCTAGCAAATAAACAAACCTTACCTGACAATTCCCAGTCAGAAAAGAATCCAAACAAATATGAAGGCTTCCTAAATTCCTGCTTGGCTCACTAGGCAAACGCATTCAATGTTCACAACTAGATTAATCTATGAGGTGAACAATATGAGAAAACAGTTCATCTAAAATGTGAAAAAAGGGTCATTTAAAAGGTGTGAAAACAGGAAATTTAGATATGTTGTAATAACTTGAAAAACACTTTTATCCAGGCTGTGTTGACAAGATTAGGCCTAAATCGGAGGCATACTGAACGATAATTTCACTTAAGATAACAGATTATCAAAATAAAAAGACTGCTTTAGTGGATGTTAGTCTTAATTCAGGATTGCAATCTATTGATTTTAATGTCATAGGGGGAGCACCATGAATGATCCAAATTACCATCAAAAGAAGCTCAATTATTTTGCCTGGGGACTGACTCAGAATACAGAATAAATAAAAGCATGACTTGCAATTTCAGCAAATGGAGCGTGTATAAAACCTTGCAACTTTCCCCAAGCAGAATGAATGACTACAAGTCTACTTGAACAGACACACATTTTCAGCCAGAGATCCAACCCTGGCAACGCTTCCACAGTGCGCAGATGTGATTCAGTCCTTTTTAAAGACTCCTTTCTGTGAACTGAGCCCAGTAAATCCAGAGAGGTTCCAAACAGTTTTTAATGTCTTGGAGCCAGCGGAGACGGTGGGCTGGGGGGGGGACAAGGTAGCAGAAATGTACACATGTAGGAGCCAAAGTAGGCCCTGGGGTACTGGGAGGGTTGAAAGTAAATTAAAAAGTGCTCCTTACCCTGTCTGTGATAACTAGCTCTAGCAAGGGTCAGGGACTAAATCATTGCTTGCAGATTTCCTGCAGCTTGCCCTGGCTACCTGCCTGGCCTAGAGCAAAGAGCAGAGCAGCATGGAGGAGAGTCTAATTGCTGGTTAACAGATGAATTACGAGCCGTTCTGTTGGCAAAAGACCCGGAGGTCCTTCTCCACACCCTCGCACTCACCACAGTGCAGTTGCTGGATGCCGAAATGCATTTCTTGTCTTCGCACCACTGGCACCCATTGGTGTTTGCGGTACAACTGGCACAGTCAGTGTATCGGTAACATCTGTCATCTGCAGCAGCTGTGGGAGGAAAAACAAAAGAAAACAAAACCATCATAAAAAAAGAGAGAGAGAGAGAGAGAGAGAGAGAGAGAGGCGGAGGACCAAACAAGGAAAAGATGTATACCTTTGGAAATCTGAAATGCTACCAAGTGAACAGACTGTGACCCTATCTCTGCCCAACATAAGGCCCGAGAACACAGCATATGGCACATCATCAACATATCAGTACAGCGTTGGCATAATTGCACTCTGGTCTCAGGCCACATCTTTATTTCCCAGCTCACATTTCCATTCCTTATCTTTGATGTCAAACAAATCAAAATGTGCTCTCAAATGCCAAGAGTATTATTTATCTCTGCAAATGCAACAACAACAACACAAATTGCACCCAAGTTCAACAGCCGTTTTCAGCAGAGATCGTCCTCATTCCTTTCACTCAATCAATCAAACATTGGACGCCCTGTGTGGGTAAAATCAGCCTTGTCAACAGCCACTCAAGCCACACATTTCTATTACAGTTTTATGACCTTTTTTGCTTTTTAAACCAACCGCATTAAAAAAAAAAAAGGCAACTGCTATTTTACCTGCTGAAAAGAGATCACCAAACCAAACAGACCCCATCTCAAACCCCTTGAAAAGACCTTTCACTGAAGGATATTAGCACACACTAATATTCTCTCCGGGGGTAAAGACACTGCTACACGCCACAAAGGGAGGACAAAAGAGTTCTGCACTTTCCCAAAAACATATTAAAATGCCTTTATTAAGCCCACAATCCCAAGCAGCGATGACAAAGGGTTCATTTTGCACAAGTCAAAATTCACCACCGTTTCTTTTGTTTGTTTCAGCTGAAGACCTTTTTCGACGGCAGCCAAATGCATTTCAAAAGGCCTTCCATTAACGTCGGCACAATCGACTACAGGGGAGACCGCAGTCCCATGTCAATCATTTTATTGGTGGGTTAATGAATGTGGAGGAATCTATTCCTGTGACTCACCTCCACCCCTGTTGAACACGTATGTGTGCAGTTACATATTTTGAACAACGCTTGGGAAAAGCAGCATTCACAAACGCGACTGGAATTTGGAGGTATTCAACTCCCACTCTCAGTGTGGCTTTCCAGATAGCATTTTTCTGCCTGTTCTCCAACTAGACCTAAGCATTTCTGAATGTACAACTTTTTTTTTTTCAGTACTCCCTTTATAATCAATTTCCATTTTCTAAATCCCAAGCAAACTGGGACTTCATTTTAAAGCTTTTCTGCTTTTAAACATACAAAAGCTTTATAAAATATTCAGTGGTTTAAATCTATTTCTTCCCTATTTACTTCTAATGAACAAACATCAAAGCCAGGCATTACATAGAATTAAAGTGTTCAAGTTCCCCTGCAGAGTTCTTTCTATTTAATAATTAACCAGCTTCTCTAAACTGATTCATGGCTCCAGAATTACAGTGTACTTCATAATGCAAGTCGCAATGATTAGCAAAGTAAAACAAAAACAAACAAAAAAGGCCCAATTCTCTTCAGAGATGCTTTTTTTTTTTAACACACAACCATTCCTTTTGTTTGTATGCAACCCTGCAGTTTTTGACAGTAGCCATTAAAATCTCAGCAGCCAGCAATTCTGTATCCTACAGGGAAGTGGCCCCTTAGGTTTACAAGAGAAAAAAAAATGAAAAAATGGTTTAACTGGGACACAATATATCCTAGAGGTGTGCATGCACAAAAAAACAAAATAATAACATACACAAAGGATTATGTAAATGGCACGTACAAAATTGATAATGCAGCAATTTTTTATACTTCTGTAATTGTTGCTTTAAGTACAACAAGTCTTATGGACAAAAAAAAGTGAACCTTCACTATTTAGCAATCGAAATTCAAACAAACAAGGTAAAAGATAAATGAGCACGTCTCAGTACAGTTGAATTTGCTTATAATTCCTGGAATCGTACAGGAATTATTACACACAGTCTGTGTCAAAGATCGAGCTTTATGCAAATCTCATAATCTAACGCTGTTTGCCCTGTAGCTGATTTGCTGATTTGCAAAATGTTTAAGTCTTGTGCCGAGATACTTCACTCGTTTGTTGTGTTAACTTAAGCTCAAATCTACAGCTGCGCCTGCCTCGGGGGGCCAAAAGACCGACACTTTTTGGAAAGCAGGAACGTAGCTTGATGCTCAGGCTGTCAGCCCCTAGGAAGTGAACCACCAAATAGGTACAACGAGCATCTAGAAGAAAATGTTACCGCCCCCCTTATGGTCACTTACTGGTTTTGTCGGGGCACTGGGCATCGGGGATGCTGCCATTGATGTGGCTGGGGTCCCAGGAGGCGCAGTGGTCTTTCTTCCACAGACAGCGGATGCCTGGTCCCGCCCCGAGACACGGGCCCTCTGCTTTGAAGGCCTCACAGTTGGGAGGTTTGTAGACCAGAATGTCGTTCAGGAGAATGCTGGAGAAGCCCCCAAAAACATACATGGACCTGTGGGAGAACACAACAGTGGTCAGCCCCAATCAAGAACAGTATTACCTTTTGCAGTATTACAAAATGAGCTTTTATGAGCTTCTGAAATCCAGACTTACTATCCATTTATGACTGACATTTAGGTTATGATACTTCTGTCACCTAATATCAGGACCTTTTATATCAATTGGTCTCAGGAAATCAGGGAAAAACAGGCATAAATAAGATATGGGATGATATGATATAACTGTCAGAGCAGCAAAAAACCACCACTGTTAATTAAGAAACTTTATAATTTAAATACGATAGATGCATCTGCGGCTCTATAAAGAAAATAGAAATATCCATTTACAGCTTGATCAATTTTACACAATGCCTTTCTAGCGCCTCTGTACACACTGAATATTTCATGCACCACCCCCATCAGTCAATCCAATTATCTTTAATTGTATCTTTCTGCTTAAATACACTTGTGACGGCATCAAAATGTCAGGCCTCGACTTTAGCTCGAGAAGGCAGATACTCTGCACACACCGAAACACCTAATCAGAAATCGACTCTGGCGCAATAAACACAATGAAGGGTTCTTCCTACTCGTCGTAAAGGTAAACTATTGCTAAGAAATGTGACATTAAATACATAAAACCTGTTACACTTAACCATTCCAATAAAACTGCTGATAAAAAAAAACATGTAAATGTATGAACTCGTAGAAGACATGACCCGAGAGTAAATCGTTGTTACTAGGACAGAAGACAGATCTTGGGAAGTGACGCAAAAACATTCACAGCTGACAGCTTCTAGAGAGGATGGAGTAGCAGTGTTTCTAGCCAATTTACTTTCTCAAGAGGACCCTACATTAACGCTCTCAACAGAAGAGAAGGGAGAGACGCTTAAAAACTTACCCATTACTGACGACCGCTGAGTGCCCAAAGCGGTTAACATCCCGGTGCAAATTGGGTTTGGGCAGAACTTTCCATTCATCACAAGCTGTTAGGAGAAAGCAAGGATTGGAGGTCCAGTTATTTCATTAGAAGTTAGAGATAAACAAGATGGAACGGCCTGCAGAACAAGTGAGTGCTTTAGTGAAAAACATGACCATTGGGTACTGTAGCTTCATTACAGCCACACTATCTTCCCCAAGCTGTGATTAATCGGATGCTACTCACTTAATACTAGAACAATTTTAAAAGACAAAAAGTTGAGGAATTATAGCCTGTCACCTCCCACATACGCACATTATTTTGGGTGTATCAATGTACTTAAAAATAAAAAAAACCTTCGCCAGCTTTAAGAAAATTGACATCCACATTAAACACAGACAAGGAAGAAGGATATGTATTTTGGCCGAGTCAAATTCGGAATTCAGTTTACATGCATTATGAGAGGCCATGCCTATTAGACATCTCTGGTAATAGCTGCTCCCTTGATATCCGCAGTAGCAGCAGGGCCGTGAGCTGAGCGATGTCAGAGTCGCTAATGTTATTTGTCAAAGTGGCAGGTCCTTTCAGAAGAGAACAGAAACAAGTTACCAATAGCCTTTTCCCTTATCTTTTCACGCCTTCTCGATACCACTGGAAAATGGCACACTGTGCGACTACAGCAGATGAATATGTTGCGGCCAGCGGGAGTCCCCACGCCGGCCCTTTCACCAAAAGTTGTAATCCCCGCCTGTCTGAAAATGTCCCGGAGCTTTGCTAATTTATCTAGCTCCATAGAGAAAGCAGTAACGGTCTAATATGGTTGCTGGTAAAAGGTTACAACTAATTCAGTTGGCTCTCTGCAATATATCTTGCTTGATTAATAGAAATGGCAAATCAGAGGTTCGACTCCAGTTTTGGATTTAATTCAAATTCGAAATTCAAAGTCCCTCCTTAAATTAAAAAGAGGGAAAAAAAAATAAAAGAGGAAATACAATCTAAAACTCATTTCCGATGCTGTTTTTCCTGCACAACACATATTTGTTGTGCACTCAAACTCCCAGTGACTACAAGAACACTTTGACGCAACCTTTTGAGTTTGTCTTTGAGGAAATCAGATTAAACCAGTACTATATGGCCTACAAATCAAATGCCACCAATATGAAATGACTGATATGAAAATGAACTGGCCAACCGAGTCCCACCGAATGAACTTTTTCCATAGTCTGTTGAGCCATTGGTAAGGTTCAATTTCTTTTTAAGTCAAATGGACAGCACATGTATTACTATGGAAAAGGTGCATTACACAGACAGAAAGTAGATAGTACTATAAGACCCCTGAGGCCTGTATAAGGCCAGCATGATATATACAAATTTAAAAAAGAACACAACCAAACCCCATCTCCGATAAAGTGTGCTTAAAATAAAAGCAAAACACCGAAAGCATTTAGCGGCACTACAACTATCAACATTGATATTAATTGCAAACACCACGTCGCCTGCAAAGTGCGGGAGGTGATTAGTGTGCATTGTGTTTACAGAACAGAACAGACTATGGATTCGACTGCGGCCATGAAAGAGTAATAAACAAATAATTGCTGCAACAGTCCAGACGAGAGGGATGCCTTTATGACTTAAGTGCTTGAAATATCATAAAATTTTAAATCCACTGCAGCTGCTATTATAAATTCGCTGCTGGACATCGTGCCCATAATGCGTTTTTAATTGTGTTTTTTTAAGGGAGTACTTTGGTGTGTTCAACACACACATGCTAGACATCTAGAACTATGGTTTAAATACAATGCAAAAACTCTTCAATTATTAAATTAGTTATTTAAATGCATAGAGGAACTCAAGCAGCTTAGATCAGCCAAACTGCACTTCAGTTCATATTTTAGTTTAGTTTACAGGGTGACTAAAAGTGATTTGAGTTTACATCAGACATTCTAACAAAAATTAATGAAAATGTTACTGCAATAATATTTACTTTACATTCCACAATGTTTATTTTTTTATTTTTATTTATTTTTAAACAGGTGGTGGAAACAGATGGAGGTCAAATGGCAGTACAATTAGACTGCATCCTACAAAATATGTATCTTGGGAATCTTAAATCCAATTACACAAGCGTTAGAACACTAACTGGCCCTTAGTGACTGTATAGCAATCAATACATGTAGGTGGTGTTAATGAGCAGAGGCTTAGGTGTAAACTTGTGTTAAGTGTCTGTTGTGCAGTTTTATTTTAATTGGTAATGAACTTTGTGCGTTTGTTTTGTGTTTGTTTACAAATAGGATTAAAAAGTCAGACAAATTTACAACAATATATTTTAAAACATTAGAGCACATCCAATGCTAAAGAAATAACAAAATAAAGATTTGGAGGTAGTGTTGATATACATGGATGGAAAAAATTAACACTTGTGTTTCAACAGACAAATGGAGAACGGCTGGTTACCAAGTTTAATACACTTTAGGTCCTTATAGATCTAGTCTTTATATATCTATAAACAAAGTAACAAAACATGCTAATTTGCTTTTCCAATCACAATGCATGCCATAGTTATATACATCTCATTATGATGTTTCAACAATCAACAGAAATCTCCACTAAATACACAAATAAATATACAAATAAATCAATAAAGGTATTAGCAGTTAAGTACTGGAAACTCCCATTATGACATGGAATCCTTACAACAGAAGTACAATGCTCGAGGTAGAACTTTCCAAGTGTAGACGTTCCGTTTACTTAACTCTCTATGGAAACTGAAGAATCTTCATGTACGATCAGAAAAATATTTGCCATTGACGTCACATTCAGCTTTGAAGAACAACTCATTTCTAACCATACAAACTATAATTGAAAAATGGACCGTGATAGACAGCAACTTCAAGAAAGTCTTGATCGGTCACAGCAGAACTTCTTCATTAAACCAGGTAAGGGCGCTAGTACCACTATAAACAAACTAATATGAAAATAGTCCAACATGTAATTTGTCTTCTTAGATTTAGACTTGTGATTCAGGCTATAGGCTTTATTAATTACTCAAATATACACATGAATTATGCTTCGTTTAAAATGTAACTATTTTAAACAAAAAGAAAAATACATGCAGCAATGATAGACAATGTAAAGCACAATCAAACTAATTACATTATTTGAGAAAAGTAAACAGAACACATTCATAAACACAAAAAAGTAAAAACTGTAAAATACAGGAAATGTCAGGGGGGAATTTAGCATACTTATTTTAGAATTTGAATAATTTAAATGGTGACATTTACTGTGAAGTGGTGGATCCCTGTTTACAACACTGTTTCCCTTCTCATTTACAAAGACTACAAATCTCCCCAGAGTGGAGATAGGACCCAGTTTCCCCCGTTTTCACCCCTTTGACCCTCCCGTCAACCTGCGGGTTCCCTCCCCTCCCTTCACCTTTCATGACCCCAAGGAGTTGTTCATTAAGTATGCCTACGTCCCCTCTGTTCCTCACTTCACCCCACCTCGCGGTAGGCCTGCTCTCCAAGAAAATGGATCCGGTGACCAAACCTTGAGTGCACCAGTTGAGGCCGACCCAGCCTGTCATGACCGCAAAACCACACCAGCACTGACTGAAGATTCAGTTTCTGGCAACCAAACACCAGCTGGCCTGAATCAATACTGGGCCAGTGGTAACCACTCCCAGGGATCGGTGGATGAGCCTGCCTCTTGTCAACAAAACCTCACTGAAATAAATCAAGGACACTGTCCACAGTGACAAGCCATCATCTGCAGCAACTGAAGACCTGGCTTCTCACAAAACTACAACAACTGCAACTAATAAACAAACAATGTGTAGCTGGTGACCAAATGCCAAATGAGGGAATGGAAGATCTGCCTGTCATCCCCAAATTCAGAGGGCACCAACAGAGGGCCTCACAACGAATGAGGAGAGAGGAAAGGGCGTTGGCTCCTGCTTCCTTGCACCTTGGAGGGCAATGTGGAGGTGCTGGAAGCAGAGCAGGAAATCACTGAAAGCAGGGGGATGTCTCAACTTGCATACAGACAAAATCAGCCAGTGACTTCACTGTCCAGGACTAAAGGGCAATCAAGTCCTCTCAAAGCTTAATTTTATACATTAGATTGTGTGTGTACAGTTCTTTGCAATAATTTTAAAATCATAAAAACCTCTTGCATTGTCTTCATTTTTTCTAACAAAAACACAACTACTGTATTTCCCATTAATTCATCCCACTTGGTAAAGTCCAAGATCTGTTTACAAGGCTGAACAAGAAGAGTCTATTGATAGGCATGTTACTGATTTAAAACAGAACGCCCCTTTGAGACAAGGCAGTTTTGTCGCAGCAGTTTCCTAAAAGCCTTGGAACTGTTCTGGGTACCAACGTCATGTACTGAAGTAGGGAATGGACAGGTACTGAGACACCCTCAAAGAATTGTATTTTCACCATGTGTCATTTTGGTTCTCTCTCGGACCTCTAAGTTGAGGACAGAGATTATGAATTTAAACTGGGTGAAAGAAATGGAGAAATCCTCATTTTCCACCTGTACATTTGTTGAGGTTTGTAGTGCAAAGCCTTTAAGGATTGAGCTATAGCACATACAAAAACAGCCATCACATATAGTGCCTTAATAGTATTCAGACCCTCACACAGTTTTCATGTTGCTTTAAAGCTTGCAGTCAAGACACTTTGAAGTAGGAATCAATGTGTTACATACACATACAGCTGTACATTGTTTACATTTTCACTATCACTTTTTTTTTTTTTTTTTGCTTCTCGGATCCATTCATTTCCTTATATATAGGATGAGGCCTACCAATAGGGAATCATTAGGCATAACTCACCACATTAGCCAGATGGGTTGGCCAGTACCACCCACCTACGCAACCACAGTGCAATATAGACTAGTCAACCAATCTAAGCAGCATGTCTCTGGGATGTGGAAGGAAACTGCAGCGCCCTGAGAAAACCCACACAGCCATATGGAGAACACGCAAACTCGACAAAGGGCAGACAGGCCAGAACCGAACCAGGGTCCCAGGAACTAACCATGGCATCATTGCTGCTGTGTGTGTGTAATATATATTCTACATTTTTAAACATTAAAAAAACTGCTTCTTCTGAGCTATACACTAATAGCTGGGATGTAGGATGAAGAATTCTCCAATGGGGATTGAATGTCGACTCGTCATATCTGACAACTGTTCAAAACCCAAAAATTATCTGAAAAGTCAAGCCTCCTCCAAAGTTTAAAATCTGCTCATGCTTTACCCCATCATACAAAAAACAATTAAAAAGAAACTTTAAAAAGTTCTACAGTCATACTGGTCTCTAACAAATCCAATCCAACACGGCATAATTATATTTCATAAATTGATAATTGCTCTACTCTGAACAACTGAAATATCTGTTTCTAGGGGATTCATACAGTCCTGTAATTCAACCACAATCACAGTTTCACTACAGAATATAAGCGGAGTGCTCTAATGACAATAATTTGTTTTCTTCATCTGATGATTATAACATTACAATTAAAGTTGCTTCTGGGGACCTCACAAGTTATTTAAATGTCAAAATATTAATATTAATATGTAAACATTCCTTTAAGAGACTGATATTGAATAAAATAAATAAGCATCATTTACACAGCAGGCGTTACATTTTTCCTCACTGATTTTAACACGGCTAAAGCCTCATCCTAACAACAAAATGCAAAGAGCAGCACTGAATAAAAACATTTGCTTTAAGAAGAAACCACCCAATACTTAGGGACAGAAAGGAGCAATGTGTGACGCTGCCCCTTCTCAGAGCCGGGGAAGTGGCAGCAGGTGTCAGAGTCATAGGATCAGTTTCGCTTTTGGCTGAAACATAACCTCCAATGTCAGCACCCCCCACCACGTTTTGACCGAAGTAAATCCGTTACTTCAGCAGGGAGAGTGAGAGAAGTGCCCCAGTGAGAAATTAGTCAGACAGAAGTAACTCTTTTAAGGACTGTCGAGTGTAGGCCGTAGAAGGCAGATGGAGCAATAGCTAATTCTGCCGGTTATATTCTCTTGAGGACTAATACTGTATATATAGAACAGACTGCAGACTCCACCATTTCTCCTATGCTTTTTAAGTAGTATAAAGAGGATAAAACGGCAACTTGACAGTTCTCACCTAAAACGGATGTAAAACCCACACAGAGAAAGCAATCTTAAAAAGCCAGTGCCCAACACCAACACAGTACATATTTATACATATTAACAATTATATATTTATCATCATTACAAAAACATCTAAAGACTTACAGCTTCAAAGTCAGGAAGAAAACTTGACTCAAACTTCTTCAACTCCAGGAAAAAAAAAAGGAAAAAAAAAAAAGTTGTGTTCAATAAAAAAAAAAGTAGATCAAAAGATACCTGAAGTCAGTTAGGCTAAGGCTGATAACATTTAAAGTGGCTGCATTCACAGTCTCTACATATCTATCTATTATGATTATTTGTTTCATTCAAATTATTATAGAGAAAAATGCACTGATTTCCGTTAACATCACACTCCCACCGGCTCTTACTCTGCAAGGACACACACATCTTAATCTGTTAGAGCTGCTCTAATTCAATGTCCCAGGGCTGTTACTACTCATCTTCCATAGCTTCTATATTGCAGTTTGATTGTCCAGCTCATTAAAATGCCATCATTTGGAAAGTGCCAACCCGCAAAGCTTCATTTACAAATTGCTTGTGCACATTTTTTGGCAGAAAACGTCATCTTTGAAAGCCATCTTCACAGCACCACAGTGGGATGCGAGTGCCAAGGCAGTTCCCAGGTGAGACTGCAGGCACTGCTTTTACATGGCGTGATAACTGTGCTGTCCTTCAAATGTTGGCCGGCTGGACTGGATGCTGGCACAGGTCTGAGCTGCAGAGGATTGTGGGAGACAGACTTGACTAGAAGGCTACAAGGCGCTGATCCTTCTGGATGACAAAATAGTCATTCCAGTAAAGTGACAGTCAAAGTAAGCTTTTTTTTCTGCCCTGGTGTAAAATAATGTTCAATTAATAGTAAAAGGACCAAATAAACAGGACTAACAGTACTAAATAGTACTACGGAGTCAAAATGAGCTTAATGTGGCACTGATGTGCAAATAGCACTTCATGTTTATGATGTGCTGTATGTGCTGGAAGCTGCGTCTGCCTTTGTTTCATACGTGCAAGACAAGTCCACCGAGACTTCCTTTGATATCGAGTAAAGTCTTCACTTTTGTGCCCTTTTCGTGCCTTCAAACCTCTTGGAAATGAGACCTGCAGAAGGCTGAAACAGAGAGCCAGTGCAGGAAACCAGACCAGCGACGTTTGAGTAAAAAGACAAATCGTTCCCTTCAGAGCCCCAAACGCTGTTACAGTAAATCCTTAACAACACACTGGACAGTTGCTGCTGATCAAAAACAGACCCTGTCAAAAAGTTAAGAGATGAGGCCTGGAGCTTACACAATTAATAACTGCAAAAGGTTTAGAGCACAGCTTACGAAGGCCCGCCGAAACTGGAGATCTAAAGAAAAATAGTCATAACAAAAACTATATGACAGCACCTGATGTATATCACAATCAAAGCAGCATTTAATTTCCTCTCAGGATATGAGAATCAATGTCATTTACAGAATGTGTGCAGAAAATATGAAGGAGGAGAAACAAGAAAAGATACAATAACAAATATGAGCAAGAGATAAATCGAATCATTTTAATGCGGGCTTTAATGAAAAGTATTTTCTTATGAAACTGCTGTGAGCTACTTTATCTGTCAATTATACAAAAGATCTCTCATTAAAGATGAAGGTATTAACGGCTTTCAGAGCAAGTTGTACAGTTTTAATTATAGTTTATTTTCGTGGAATCTAATTAGAAGTATGAGCAAAAGAATTTAACACAAATGAAAATGACTTGTGTGTGAACCTAAATGTAATTTCAGCAGCAAGCACAAAAAGCTAATAAATGAATACCCTCCAAGGTTAACAGAGAAAAACTAAAAACAGATTTGAATAAGTACAGCTAAAACAAACGTTGTGTTCAGCTATTACACAGGGTGGGGGGGAACAGAACTAAACACAAAAACAGTTCCACAGTTAATTTAATTAAAAATAATATGCAAAAGACATTAATTACATGGAAACCGCTGGAATTATCCTGAAATACCAATTGAAACTGTGCTGTTGTAAATAACATTAAATAACAGCGCGTTTTAAATTCAACTATTTTACTTTAATATTGATGAACAGCACAAGAGCTATAAACACAAATACCACACATGCTCTGTGATTCTGATTATTTTCTATGCCCACGATTTTCTTCTGTCCCATTCCCATCAATGCAAATCAAAACATGCTTTATTTAGAGCCAAACACAACTTTACAAAAAATGAATATGTAGCAGTGGGTACTTTAAAACTGTAGAAGAAAACAAATGACCCAGCTAACAAGGAGTCAGTCTATATACAAAATGTATATTCCTCTAGATTTCCTTGAACAGTGAAATAATAAAAGGGGCTTTTAGACACGGTGTGCAATCCTTCCAAAATATAATGGATCAAAGGGCTCTTACTGCCAACTGTGCTTTGTGCCAAATGCCAACAATCTGCCAGCAGAGGTATTAACTTCTGAACAGTAATTAGTGTGAGTGCCATTGCCTTCTCCATCAACTGCTATTAATTACTGAAAGGCTGCTGAAGACAGCAAAATGCACAGGACAGTCAAAGCAAGAAAGCCAGTGCTACCCTGGAAGGTGCCATTAACTATTGTGCATTGTTGTGTGATGAATTGGCAGGTTACTATATTGTACATTTACAGATTTATTATTACAGGCTCTGAAACCCAGTCACTAAACGCAAAAATGTTAGAGATTGCAGATGGCACAAAGCAGCATGGAAGGATGTATGCTTGGAATAATAAGAGAAAGAAAAATAAAGGAATGGATCGGAGAACAAACTAGAATGTGACATCGTTGAAAGAGTGAAAGTGTTAAAATGGCGATGGGCTGGTCACACTGCAAGAAGAACAGATCAAAGATGAACAGATAAACATAGTCTGATGATGATCATATATACATTTCTTTAATATCTACCTGGAACTTTACAAACAAGGGCTGATGCTACCCGACTCATATTTGAAAACACATGGGGAATGAACACGTTTTACATTAATGTGTTTATCACGTGTGACTGTTTGCAATGTTTTCCTCATCTTTCGGACTTCCACTGGCAACAGCCCACTGTATCTTTCTCCTTCTCCAGACTGCATTAAACCTCGATGTAGATGTTGTTGCTGAACCTCTTCCTTGTTAAAAAATAAACCGAAATCAATACTAAAAAAAATCTATATATAAAACTATGAACAAATAATGGCCATCTGTTCCAGTCTCATTTGAACAGCTTTTATGGACAATTAATGGCCCTAGAACATTACTACATGGAAGCAGAGGGAAAAAATGCTATTAAAAGAGGGAGGGGTAAGAGTCTTAACCAAAGTATTCAAGAGTTGCACTGACCTGATAACATTCAGCCTAACAAACGCACATGTGTGTCCACAGCCTGCAATTTTCCTTCAGCACAATCCAACAGACTTGGACTCCCTTATAATTCAAATTACAATTCTATTAAGATATACATCAAATCCCAGTCACACTGACACAGTGCCTCTTCCAATTACAGTTATTATGCTATGCTAATTACAGCATTGTTTACTTTGGTTTATTTTAGACCAACAACTAATAATCAGAGGTACAAATACGGTCTATCGAGGTGTAGTTCTCCTTGTTGATTGCGAAGTACCATCAACATGTACAGCTGCTTCTCATACCGACTTAAAAACGTTGCCGCAATTGCCATTCACAAACCATGCCGCGATGCCTTGGATCACATGGCGCATGTTTATCAAACAGATAGATGAAGGTATAATTTTAAATCAATTATACGAGGCATTGAATTCAAATAACTAGTATGGTAGTTCCCCCGAGATTTAATTACACTTATGTACACTCTTCTTGGGGATATTGTGTCAATGTTTTTGTCTCAAAATGTCCTGTGCAATTATGAAACACTTTCCCTGAAGTGCCAAATAAGCACCTTTCACAAACTTTCAAAAACATCCTTTGTATTAAAGCAATCGAGGCTACATGTTGCTTTCTTAATCCTTCCCCCCATTCTCGGATGCATTAATTGCATGTGTGGCACAATGAAAGTTTGGAACCAATAATACAGACCGTTTTACAGCAGTTTAAGTTGTAGGGGATTGGTTTCATATACTCGGCAAACCGAAAATCTGGAAGCTGCCGTCATAAATTTGCACACAGCAGTAGAGTTTGCATTTATTACAATCCCCATGGGAAGGAATGGATGCTCTGAAGCAGGCAAGGGTCACCAACTCTAAAGGAAATTATTCCTCATTGATTCTTTTTTATTCCAGCCCCCCCCCCCCGAGTGTATATTCATGTTTTTAAAGTGGAGAAGTGTAGTAGAAGAAATGACTGGAAAAGCACTCAATGAACAGATTCATTTTGTAAATAAGGGGTCATTCAAAATTGACAGAAGCTCGTCTACAAATCCAGTTACCGTTCGACAGAAAAGTAGACATAAATAAGAAAAAGCTACGTTTTGCACCTTCAGTCTCATCTCTTCGAGTCACTGATCTATTCGGTTGTTGTGTTTTATATTCCCTCCATTTTTAAGTTGGGTTGAAAAGGTCAAAAACGGACTGCGTAAAATAACGCGATTTTCCATGTAAAATCTTCTGAGTTCATGTGTGCGATCAGTGTGCCTTTATAAGCACAGCACCCACAATCTAGTGTCATTACAAGGGTGCCAAGCCTGTTCACATCCCCCGAGAATGATAAATAGCTTATGAGCTCAAAATTACCATACAGACCATTTAACCAGACAGAGAGGGTAATTGTTGTTAATTGCTACACACTCAACACAGCATTGATACTCTTACTGACCTTTTCAACGAACATTCAGAATCATGCTTTTCTACCCAATGTAAAATAAACAGTGGAGAATCTATTACCATCTGGATTTAGCCTTCCATACAAAAAATAAACATGACATGCACCAAACCGAAAAACATTACAGAATATAATTTTCCTTGATTGTGAAGAATGAATCGGTATCTCTCGGCTGTGAATCTTTATTCCTTCTTTATTAAAACTATAAATATTATTTTGCACATACTAGATTAAATCAAGATAAGGCTTTCAAAATGCCACTACATGCAGAAAAAAACATCTTTCAATCTTTCAAAGCATCGCCCTTTTTTCTTCTCTAGATTCCTACATGTAAAGCATTACACAGGGATCTTCATTATTAATAAGGGGATGTACCTGTATGATTATCTCCAGAGATGCATGTTTAAAGCAAACCGGGGTTAACGTTAGGAAGAACCAGAGATCACCCACTGCACTGCAAGCACACCGAGACAACTCTTACAGAGTAGACCCAACATCAATCTCTGCCAGAGGAGGTCACAGGGAGGTTGCTGGGTTAACAGGGGGTCAAGCTCTTCAATTTGTTGGTGTCATGATCACCTGTTTCCAAAGCCACAGTTCAGAAAGTGAAAGGAGACGCCAGGCACACGAGGACTTTTACTTTCTAAAGTAAGTCAAGGTTGTGTATTCGCAGCAGACGTCTCACGCACAAAATAAAAAATCTATTTAGCCAAAAGCAACTCTATTCTGCTCGCATTGGGTTTATATACAGACATTTTTTCTCTTGCATTCTTTCAGTAAAAACTAAATTCAAATATATGGGTCTCCACATTTAGAGACGGGATTGTGTTCATTGAAAATCGCTAAAGTAAAAAATTATTAATGGGCTACTAATTTCATTCAATGTACTGATTTCAAACTAATTACTAAATAATATGCATTCAATGACTTCAAATTGCTTGGTTTCCAAACTAAAAACGAATGCATACCAGACAGACAAAAAATATATATTTTATAAATTCCCTTTTCTATGTGATGTATTTGTATATTCTATATAAGACCATATACATATATACTTTTTAAACATTGCTTGAAAAATATACACAGCACTGTATTGGAAGAAAACTGCAAGTCATTAAAGTTAGTCAAATCCCCCATAATGCTCAAAACACATCAGTCTGCCCATAATTGCAAGAAACAAGTTGTTAGGAAAGTGAGAATACATACCTATATCATAAGCAAGGAAATCGGCAGAAAAGCATTTTGCTCCATTGCTCAGAGACGTGTCGTTGTGTGTGTTTCCCCCAAAGACCAACACGGCCCCGCTAATGATGGCGGCTGAATGCAGATACCGTGCAAACCCACTTTCCTTTAAGATTGTCCTGTGGGGGGGGAAAAAAAAAGGACCTTCAAGTATGAAAAGATTAACTTTCTTTTCTACAGTTTAAGGGATACACTCCTATCTCACAGACCTTTTCCTTAATTACCTTACATCGGTAGCGGATGACACGAGTTTAAAAAGCAGAGTCTGAAAAGTTGCAAGGAAAAAGAAGCCAAAAGCATCTTCGGGGGAACATCAAGGTTTCTTTTCTAGCCTGAGCAAAGGCAAACATATGAATAAAGCAGGGAGCCTCTTGATGCGCTTTCAATCACATCCCAGCTATTTTCATTTTTAAACTAAGCTTACAAAGTTGCAGAGAGGCAAAGACTGACGGAGGTTCAGTTCCCCCAATTGAATTTTATACCCTCAGAAGATGCTACTTCAGAACTCGCTCTTTCTTCAATAACCCTCTGCCTTGGCAAAGTCAAAAAGAAGAAAAGACAAGAGAAGAATAAAAATAGAAACCGGCAACGTGTCCATCATTCATCAGATGTTAAACTTGGGTATTCGAAAGAAATTAAATGATAACTGAAAGAATTGCAGCTATATACGCATCATGTTACCATGTAGTAAATGCAATGTAGATTTAATTGAATGATCCTCCCTGATCACCCACCCTTCAGAGTATTGAAACAAAACTACAAATTGAATATCAGTATATGAAATAAATCTATCAAATCTATTAGGATGAGAATATCAATCCATATCAAAGATGTCTATGGATGAAAAAGTCAAACTCTTTGTTTAAATACTGTATTAAACTTGTATAAGTGGAATGGCAAAAAGTGCATGAGAAATGTTGTTCATTTTTGTATTATGATTGTGCATAATCTTTTGTGTTCCTCCCATTTGACCACTTCCAGGTCAATTTTCATTTATTTTCAATTATTTCTTAAGCTATTCATATCTGCACATGTGAAAAGGCGTCTCTCACAGCCGTATATCACTGGGGAAAGCACAAGCCTTGCAGAGGAAACGAGATATTTCTTCCCCCGTATCAATTGTCGGTGCAAATGGGTGGGAGTCAGGGGGGTCAGGCTGTGTCCGTAACACAGGCATCACAGGTGGCCACAGCAGAGGTCACTGAGGTTCCTGTGACATGGATGGACAGCAGATCTTGACAACCAGTGCCCAGCTTTTACAGTCCTGGCTATTGTCAGAAGTCAAACACCAGCACTGTCACCTTGTCTGATTAATTGATCATTAATTTAACAGTGTCATTAAGCAGATGGTGGCAGCCTTATGCCCGGCTCTGATATTGATCGGAAGGTCCTGCATCTGACTTCCACAGTAGCAGGCTGTAAAACAATCGTGGAGTTAACGTTATTTGCTAAATAAAACCATTTTACTGAGCCCTGCCATATAAAACTGATAAGTTGGCAGCACACCTCTCACTAAACACAAAAGCAGACAAACATATTCAGGTCTGTAAGCCTGGCCTTGGGCAACACGGAGGGGCCTGATGCAACATTGAGAGGGAGAGGGTACTGACAGGCAGGGAATCTCATTATAACATGATTGGGCTTAGTATGTGTATATAACAATGAGACCTGTTCTGTAGGGTGCAATTTAGCCCAAGGAGCTATACCATATCAGCAGTCCTATCCCTCTTCATTCTGGGTATTAAAATGTTTGTGTTGTGCCAGAAAAACTCAAATAGTTTTATAAAGCACAATTATACGGATTAGGTCTCAAATAGTTACATAAAAAAATAGGTACACAGCAATAAGCTTGGTCTACCACGGTGCAAGAAGGACTTTTGATGAAGGGTGTCAAGCACTACATATTATTTTACCTGTATAAATGGGTAATTGTATAACAATTGTGTAACAATTGTAATATAACCCCTTGATAATGTCGTCGGTTAAGAAATATTATAGTAACGAGTCATTTATTCTCTACAGAATTGCTGTAAATTTGCCATTAGGCTGCAGAAGTGCTCAAAAACAATTCAGGTCACAACAGACGACACCAGCTCTAAAGGAACTGTCAAGGATTGTTTTAGGGAAAGTGTGTACAGACATAAAAATGCCTGAAAGCCACTGTCTACATAGCCAGCCATGAATGTGTCTGATTGGGTGTCCAAATGGGAAAGTAATATGCCCCTTCGAGATGGATACTTCACTGGCGTTAGTTGAATGCTGTCATCGTAAACGGCTATTCTCCCATTGAAATGCCGGAGTATGAAAGACTACCTAAAAGCCTTTGTTTTATTTATTTTTTAAAGCCTGTTTAGACAAGTTGCATTTTAATTTGCAACATCAAAGGGCTACTAAAAATAAACTAAACATCATTGTGGAATTGCACTTAAAAACACCACATTGAAAACAGTTCAGAGAAGTTGATCAAGACGGTACAGTATAATTTGGGAACAAAAACAACAACGATGATTGTCACATGTTCTCTCTCCATGTCTACAGAGGATATATATCTTAAAGTTAAGACCTGCTGAGCTTAAGGAATATAATACTGGTTCCCCATGGTTGCAGCCTATGCAGATTTTCTCATGTTTAAACATACGTTAGTGTTTTGAAATAATTTAGGGATAAAAAGACTATTTAACAAAGAAACAGCTGGAAGTTTCTGGAGAATCGTTGGGGACGCAGAAACAGTCCCTGACCATCTTGAGTTTCTGTACTCATATTTGGACTGTGTATTAATCCACAGCCCTGTTGACCAACTCACCAGGTGCGCGTCCGCACTTCATAGCGATAAAGGTCATCCACCAGGCCGTACTTATTAGCAGGTAGTGCTTTATAGCCCCCGTGCACGTACACCGACTTCGTCATGGCATCGTAAACACTGCTGTGGCCATAACCGCCCTGGGCAATCGCTCCTTTAGTCTCCGGCACGAGCCACGTGTTCGTCCCTGAGGGGAGGGAAAGGAAAGAAAAATGTCAAAGAAGATCAATACATTATAGTCTGGGAAAGTATAGATTAGAGAGGTTAAATATCTTCCAGGAACAGACCAGGAAGGACTCGATCTGTCGCTTTAGAAGTCCTCCAACAAGTGTTGCAAGGGATGGTGACGATGTTTCTCTCTCAAAGAGGGATAAAGCTATATATTGCACATCCTTTGCCTTAAGTGGGTTAGTTACTTGTAGCTTTTCCTCTCTTTGGGTCCCAAACTGAACAAATTCATTTTTTTATTTTTTTTGATCCACCACTGCCCTGCATCTCAAACAAAGCTGCTAATTGTACTTTCAAGAAAGCATATTGCTGAACTAAAGGCTCCAGTCAGAAAACCAAAGAACAACTGCAGTTTTACATTCAAAAGGGCTGTTATTCAGCTCTGGTACCGCTTCATGATTAATGGAAAAGGCGCAGTAGGGCTCTCCGCCTGGTTTCAAGCACACTCTGCAGCTCTGCCTGGATTACATTTATCACAGTGTTCTACCACCGCCTTGGCCATCACAGGTGACGCCTTTAGCAAATGACCCCAGAAGAGAGTCTTATGTGACCAGTTTAGCAAGCACCTGCAGTGAATGTGCCTTCTCCTTATTATTATCATCAGTTATACCAGTCTGAAGCCCAGTCTTTCCACAGCTGAGAAACTGCACAAAGCCAGCCCAGGTCAGCGATTGCATGGGCACCCTCTAAGATGACCAGATCAGAAGGGACACACGCACCCAGGGACACAAATGGAAATTGGGCTTCAAGGCATTCAAGATAGAAAACAGGAGACACTTCTTTACACAGAGAGTTGTCACAATCTGAACAAACTCCCCAGCGATGTGGTAGAAGCTGAATATTTGGGAACATTTAAAGTCAGACCGGATAGGATCCTTGGATCACTTGGTTATTAATGGACACCAAACGAGCACGATGGTTCGAGTGGCCTCCTCTCGTTTGTAAACTTTCTTATGTTCGTATGTCTCGGGGTGACAGTGCAAATGGTGGTGGACCAGTAGGGGGCAGTCTTCTCCCCCTGGGCAAAGCCTAAGGAGCCGACTGCTGGCAGAGCCCTGCTAAAGGATCACTGCACTTTAATGGGCAGTACAGCCTGTCATGCATGTCCAGTGATGTGGGATTCATTTGGAAGGGAAATAACCATAAAAAGGAAGGCATTGTTATTATTTTTTCTCTACCAGTTAAGAAATCAATACAATCCCAGAGAGAATAAATACATAAAAAATAAAGAAGTAGTTTAGTGCAATTTGACCAATATGGTGAGCAATCTAACAAGGATGTCTAACGTCAAAATAAATACAGGTAAATGGATTCTGAACTGAGAGGAGAATTGTGGCATTTTACATTTTCTATCTAGTGGAAAAACTCACTCAAATCAAAAAAAGTGGAAATAGTTCCGAGCTTGACTACTTTGAAGGAAATCAGGGACCGGTGTCAGGTTCTGCCTACAAACATCTGTGGTTTTCATGAACTAAGACACAAAGGACCATGAAAAGTCCTCAAAGCCATCCTCTTTTGAAAGCATAAGTTGCCCTACCATTAAATACAATAATAAAGACCGACTCTTACCTACCCTTATCTCGACCAGACTGCACCTAGCGACCTACACACTCCTCTCTCCTTACACTCCCTGCAGACCTCTCTGCACCAGGAGACTCATTTTAACATTTTATCACCTCCAGAGCCGCTCCTTTTCCACCCTCGCCCCTAATTGGTGGAACAACCTTCCCACTGAGGTCAGGACCTTGACCCCCTTCTGGCGGTTACTCAAGACGCATCTGTTAACACTGTACCTGTAATACAGCAGCCTGGGCTGCTCAGCACTCTTGTTCTGATGCACTTTATTTCACGCTCCCATGTATTGTTAGCGCTTTTACTGCGACTTCTCCGAGCCTCCTGCTATTGAAGACCTAGGTAAACATGCGTTGAGGGAGAACCTACATGAAAACAGAGCTTCAGTATCTTAAATACTGTTAGGACAGACTTCCCAGCTTGTGGTCTAGCGCGGCCTTGTTCAAACAAGCAGATGGACGAATTCAAAGCACAACCATTTGCAGCTATCATAATAAAACCATGAGTTGGGAGCCATCTGCAAACTGACGGCGCTTCCACATTTATAAAACAGATAAGGTTTTTTTTTTTTTATGGGAATGATACATAATTATAACTAATATATCATCTGCTGAAGCGGAGTCAAACTCACAGATGTTGCTATGGTTTTTATTGCTCCAACATTTTATAATCAATGTTAACCAATGGCGTCTGATGTTCTGCCAGAGAGGTCACCACCCAGATGAATCGCATGTGAGGTGAATGAATGACGGGGAGAGCATTATCGAGCACGATGAACCACACTGATTAGCACATGTGACCTACTTACACACAGTGAAAAAATGATTAAATGCTGTAAACCAAACAATAA